>NW_026087521.1:15838290-17186624 GCF_022539395.1 Myiozetetes cayanensis
TGCAAACCTGCATGCTACATTAATTGTGTCGATGTACAGGGAATCAAGACCCTAAATTCTCTCTAACTTGGCTTTTCCAGATTTCTGGGCCTCGAGTTCCTCCTTCCCATGCTGTCAAACAGTAGTAAAACATGCAGAGTTACAAGAGAATGATTTTCCAGCAAGGGCATTGAACTGGCCAAAACTTTGAAGATTATCCACTTAGATGTTTCCTTCTAGTGAGTTCCCAAACAAAAACCTTTAAGTCTCCAAAGCTTGGTTGTATTAAAACTGCAAGCTGAAGTAGCTTTTTAAGTAGCACAGTCTTAAAGTGACTAGCAATAAAAATGTCTTATAAACAGTCTCCTTGCCTGATGCAAGTCTTTGCATTCACACTTACATTCAGCTAAGTCAGAAACCTTTGTTGTTGCAGCAAACTCTGCTCTGTCCCTTCTGGTCCTGATGAGGACTCTTGCCACTGCCACAGAGGGCTGATGACTGCCTTCTCCATTTGTTCTCCATCTGAACACATGCACTGCTCCTCAGAAAAAGAACCATCTCCCCTTCTAGGAAGTGCCACTGGACATCCTGTTTTTTTGAAGAACGTAGCATGCAGCTGAGGATAAGCAAATCGAGCATACATTTATCCGGTAGGAGTTTGTAATTATGCGCAGGACAATGCTCAATACATGCAGGAGGGGCTGCCCTCTGATACTATAGTGGAGAATGCCCTGTGCATACCCAAAAGATATTTCCTCCACCTTAGATCACTGGAGGGCTTTGTGGATGAGAAGGATGTTTTCATGTATCAAAAATGTTCAAGGCTGTGAGCAGTTCTTCTGCCTCCCAGTGGAGCCCAGGCTGAAGATTTCAACTTTTTAATGTTCTCACTAGCCCAAAATTCATCCACGCCTTTAAAATGCCAAGTGACAGAAACATTATTCTGTATAGATGCCTTTTTTATTTACATTTTAGTTGTATTTCTAGACAGTCTAAAAGAGATTTTTGCCTTAATTTTGATTATTTAATGGGATGGTTCTTCTGCTATTTCATAGGCCTAACTTGTAAGAAGATGTAGTTCCCCATGCATCAAAAATGAGACATGATATAATAGAGTATATATAGATAGATAGATAGATAGATAGATAGATATGACAGAGGAGAGAACATATTCCGTCCTCTGGAACGTATTTTGACTTAGTTTGTGGACTAAGTTCAAACTCATCTCTGAAAGATGCCTACAGATTCCCACTGAAAATACTTGGAGTTACAGGTGTTTCTCTGAGTTCAAAATATAGCCTTAAAATATTAACAGCCTTTCTCAAGAAGCTGAGAATGATAAAAGTCTTGGACAATTTAAAATAGTAAGTTGAAAGTCAGTGTGAATTCTCTGTGGCTGAAGCAGTGAGGTGAAAATAGAAATATGTTCCGCAATAATTTATAGGTTTGGAAGATTAATGGAGAAAAAGGTGCAGATATACAACAGAGATAAAAAGCAGTATTATCCAGGCCAACCTACACACAGAGATCAAAGTTAATTTGAAAACATAAGTGTTTAAAGAAAAAGCAAAGAACAGCTAAAGTAAAGAAAGGTTAACATTGAGGAGAAGAAACAACACCTTAAAAGAAATACTAGCAATTGCAGAAAAGAACAACAACAGAAAAGTGAAAAAAAAAATGTGTCTCAGGAAGTTGATGGTATCATTAAAAAATATCTTGATGTGTAAGATATTTCAGAAAAACATACTATTTCCTTGGATGAAATTATGCACAAGTAGAAGGGAAAGAAAATTGCTAGTGGAAGCATTTAATGTGATACAGTTGCATGAAAGTGTGGAAAAGGAAATGTTCCAAGTAATCCGGAGGCAGAAGCTATATGAGCAACAGGGAGGAACACAAGACCATCTTGATCATGACACTGAGTTACAGCCTTACTTTAGAAAGGCTCCTACCATTTTCCAAATTACATGCACTTAGGACACTTTTCCAAATGCTTAAGACAGATTACAGTGTTTGAAAAAGAAGGCTAAGAAATGGAGGAAAAAAGGAGATTAGCCCACTGTATCAAAAAACCAACACACTGCCAGTTCCTCCTACTCTTGCCCTTGTGTCTTCCTGGAAAACCTTCTGTAAAAATGCTGCTTTATCTTCTCATAATGAATTCTCAGGATGCTGCAGTTGTTAAAAGTGTTCATGGTCTTTTGATTACTAAGCAGAGAAATGTCTTGTAGAGACATAAGAAGGTGTTATTCCTACTTTTCTGGCATTAACAAAACTCACAAAACACTGAATCACTTCAAAGAAAAATGGAGATCTTGGACAGAATTAGGAAAAAGGCTGTAAGAACAGCACTGGTCCTAGAAAACCTGCTCTCAAGAAGAGCTGAGTTATATTTGATTTTGTCTTTGCCAAGGTCAAGAAGTACTTACACAAAGAAGAGAACTTAGAAGCAAAATTTTCTTTGATCTATTTTTAAAAAAGCATAGTAGGACACCATAGCTAATCAGAAAAAGGAAAACAAGTATAAATAACAGTAATTATCAGGAATTTTGTTCCTGATGTTTTTAAATCTAGCCTGAAGTTTCTCAGAAAGCTACTTCTCTGCTGGGAAGTTGTGGACTTGATGACTGGATCAGGTTTGATGGTATTTGGTACACAAGAAGTCAGATTAGATGATCACAGCAAGGCATCAGTTTTATAATTATATGTATTTTTTTAAAGACTTACTGTAAAGTTCTTTCTCTGTCACATTGCATTAGGTCTGACATATTTTCTTCTTTGATAAGGTAGATTATTAACCCTGAATACATACATGTTCTTGTGTTACTTAATGGACACACCCTCTCATATATTTTACAAAGTTGCCATGTCAACATATTTACATGCATGAAACACTTCTAAAAAAACTATCTGTGTCCATGAACGCTGAACCAAGTCATGCAAAAGTTTATTCTTTGGTGAGGTGGGTAGAAGGAAATTCTACAGAATCACAGAATATTCTGAGTTGGAAGGCACCATTGAAGGATCATCGACTCCAGCTCTTGGCCCTGCACAGGACATCCTCAGGAGTCAGACCATGTGCCTGAGAGCATTGTCCAAATGCTTTTTGAACTCAGGTTTGGTGTTTTTACTGCTTCCCTGGGAAAGTGCCTTACTGTGCTTCACATGAAGTCATTAGGCTATCTGTCAGAATCCAAGAGACTTCCTCACAGTTTGGAGATATTTCTCTGTGTTATTGATTTTAACACTTCCTCTGTGGCTGTGAATCTTTATGCTCAGGGTGATGAAATCTACAGGTTTTGTAACAAGTATTCACCAATCCAATCTTTACACTGAACAGCAAGCAACAGTCCCTAAATCAGCTTATTCTTCTTCTATACATTTAGAGTACTCTCAGGGTCTTCCTTTAGCTCAATGTTACTCTGTATGTATATTCTGTCACCTACAGGATGAAATACATTGAACATCATAGCAGTTTGGACATGTAATATTTGCAGATGACTTGTACACCTTTAATATTTCATTGAATTGTGTTATTTGCAGAGATTTAGAGGAGAAAGTTATTTCTTTTGTCATTAAATCAGCTGAGCTGTTCAAATATGCAGAGGACTCTCAGTCATTTCTGGAAGCAGTTTACAGCCTTTACATGTATTTTAACCAAGGCTGATTGACAATCTTGACTACAAAGGTGGGTCATTCAGGAATATGTAACTTACCTTTCAGACTTTTAGTTATCTGACTGACAGGAACACTTCTCAGCTCCCACTTGAAACTTCCTGCAACACAAGTGTTTTTTGTTACACTGATCTGTGAAAGCTTCAGATCTTCATATTGTTTTTGGCAATATCACTCATTCATCTGTGTACTGCATTTTTTATTGTAGTATAAAATCACCCCCCTTGTATACATTATCATTCCGCTGAATGGCCCTGGACTGATGTCAGTAATACTCATCCTATCTCAGCATGTTTCTCTTTAGAATTTTTTTCTTTTTTCCCAGGAGATGCTCATATGTTTTCCATGAAGTAATTTCAGAAAGTGCCGCACACAGGCTCTGGCCTCTAAGGTACAGTCAGTCAGTGCTTGGGACACAACCCATGTTTAGAAGCTGGTAACATACCTTTATTTTTATGAGTACCATTTCTTGACATTTTGAGTTGACTGGGAAATCTGATGGTCATTGAAAGTGCTACTTTTCTCCTTGTGGGATTTATTGACTATCTGATCCAAAGCCTTTAATCTCACACAAATATTTATTCATTCATTTGAACTGTCTCATGAGGAACTGAGAAGAGTACACAGACAGTGCCACCTAGACCTTGCTCTCTGGAGCAAATCACCTGTTCTGCTCCAAGACCAGATGAATCAGGGTACTTGGTGATTTTTGGCTCTGGATTGGTGTCGTGGGTTTAATTTGGGCCAATTTTTTCTAACCCCCCACATAATTGCTATAAGTTGAGAGAAGGTTTATGCAGACAAAAGAAATCTGATTGGGGAGAATAATATTAGGATTTATCACTAGTAAGATAAAAACTAAAGAACTATATATATACAACAATTCTAACTAGGCAAACGTGCTATGTATTTGTAGAAATACCCATCCTCCCTTGTACCAGTTCAGGAGGAGAAGCAGTCTCTTTTCCATTTCCAGAGCTATAGGTCTTTTAAATAATTTTGCAGCACTCTAAAGTTCTTCTTCTATTATCTCTAGGACAACAGCTCTGATTCATCGCAGCTGGAATTGTCTTTCTCTCTCTCTTTCTCTTCTATATCGACATCAGGTCTGGTCTTATCCTCTCCTGGAATGAGACCAGAGGTTGGGGGTTACCCAGGCCCTGTGGGGTCTTCTATGGACTGCAAGAGGACACTTGCCTACCACGGTATTCCCACAGTTGCAGGGGATAATGGCTTTTGAGTCCACCTCTGTTTCTTGTGGGATCCCTCCTCACAAGAGACAGTCCTTGATGGACCTCTCTAGCGTGAGTCCACCTTTGGGCAACAGTTCTTCCATTCTCTGCTCACAATAGGCTCACAAATTCAGCTGCACCAGCATGGATCCCTCACTGGGATCACACAAATCCTACCTGAACGACTCGCTCCAGCGTAGGTCTCTCTCTCCATGGGCCACAGGTCTCCAGCAGGACTCCGTTTCATTTTAGGTCTCCCATGGAGTCACATCTTCTTCATGCACTCCTCTGCTTCAGCGTGGACTTCTTCATGAGCTGCAGAGGGAGGTCTCCACTCCCCAGCAATCTTCTACAGGTGGCAGGGGTTTTAGTTTTCAGTCTCTTCCCTGTTGAAGGGAGAGAGAGAGAGGGGTGGGGAGAGAAGGAGTTTCCCCCCCTTTGAGCTTCTCTTCTCTCTCCTGTGGCTGCCAGCTCTGACCTTGGAGGCACTGTTATCTCTGCCTGGAATTCCTTCTGCAGTATTTCTCATCCAGCCAGTCTTCCTTTAGAGTTTTTCCTCCACTCTGTTACGTGTCTCGATCAGGAGGGCTTCAGTGCCTGCCCCTGGCTCAGGGCTGGGGGAAGGAGGCAGGCCTGGCCCACTTGGGGCCTGCTGCCTTCTCCCACATGGCTTCCAATTTCATCTGTGCTACAACCTTCTCTTCCGTTTTCTTAAACATGTAATTGGCAGAGGTGTTACTAAAACTTTTGATTGGCTCTTTCTCTAGAAATCCACCTGGAAAAAACTGTTTTCAGCTCCAGTGGGCGATAGTTGCCAAACCCATGACAATTGGTAATGAAACTATGTGGGAAGAAATTTGCTCTGAGGCTGAATGTCAGAATAGCAATTGTTTGGGCTATAGGTGGCTTTGGAACCACTATGCTTGGTTTAGTATGAAAGCTTGTATAGCAGTCTCCTGAATCTTAAGAGACTGTCAGATTACTCTGTCTCCTGTGTTTGCTGGCGTTTCTTGTTCTCTCCTGCTAAATCTGTTCAGTTTTAAAGGAATAGCACTTGTTAGGGCACAGTCACTAGAACTGGGACTAGGCACTTCACGAAAAGGCAAAGTTGAGTTTTAGGCTTTATTCAGTGCTGGGATACTTGAGGCCATGTCTTCAGCCAGTAGCTTCTTTACCTGGCTCTGGGATATCCTCTGCCTGTTCTGCTGCAGGGGAATCTGAGAAAAATTATACACTAATTTAACTTAATGGCTGAGGCACTAAGCTGAGATAGAGATTACCTTAGAGCACCCACCCTCAGATTGCTATTTTTCAATGCATTATCAACCATCTTTCTTAGATACTGGCATGAAACATCTAGGTAGGTACTGTACTATGACTGACCTCCAGCAAAGCTTTGCAGTATGGTCAGCACACAGTGGAGTCTGCAACACCAACTGGATTCCATGACTTACAGAGCTCAAGCTCATTTACCATATGCACCTTCCAAGGATTTTAGTCTTTGACACACCCTGCAGAATGGTAAGTCCTTACTGCTATTTCTAGACAGTATTGAAGACATACACAGTCCTAGATGGATTCTGCCAGGCAGTTTTGTGAAGGTCTGTGACGATCTAAACAGAAATTCTGCAAATAAATGCAACTCACAGACTGCTCTGCAGAGAGGAGGGATGAGAGGGGCTAATAGTGTACTCTCTACTGTGTGTTTCTGAATCTTGATCTGCTTTTCTGTGTCATGGTTTAACCCCAGTCAGCAACTAAGCCCCATGCAGCCACTGATTCATTCCTTCTTAGTGGCATGGGAGAGAGAATCAGAAGGGTAAAAATTATAAAACTCATGGGTTGAGATAAAGACAATTTAATAGGGAAAGCAAAAGCCATACACACAAGCAAAGTAAAACAAGGAATTCATTCACCATTTCCCACATGCAGGAAGGTGGAGTAGAGTGGTGCAGTGGGAGCATGCAGGGTCCATAGCCCAGAAGTCAATGGAATGAAACCACCCTCTGCTAAGGCATTTTTTATGCCTGATATTAGCTCAGCTGGTTAGAGTATGGTGTTCATAACACCAAGGTTGTGGCTTTGATCCCTCTATGGACCATTCACTTAAGAGCTGGACTTAATGATCCTTGTGGATCCCTTCCAACTCAGAGTATTCTGTGACAGGTGTTCAGCCATCTCAGGGAAAGCAGGGCTTTCTCACACATAATGGTGACTTGGGAAGACAAACACCATCACTACAAACATCCCCTTCTTCCTTCTTATTCCCTCAGCTTTACATGCTGAGACTGATGTCATATGGCATGGAAAATCCCTTGGGTAAGTTCGGGTCAGCCATCCCAGCTGTGTCCCCTTCTATTTCCTTGTGCATCCCCAGCTTCCTTGTTGGTGGAGTGGGGTGAGGGGCAGAAAAGGATTTGATTCTGAGTTAGCGCTACCTAAAGCATCTACACTGTGTCCAGCACAAATCCAAAACACAGCTCCATACTAATTACTGTGAAGAAAATTGACTCTACCCCAGCCAAAATCAGCATACTGAGTCTTGATCTTTCTCCTCTGCTCTCTCAGCCCCAGGACTTGAATACACAAGGGGTTTGTACAACAGCTGTAGAGTGGTTCAGAAGTAGAAAAGAGGAAAGACTGAATCTGTCTTTGAAGTTAGAATCTGCAGAGCAGCTGCAAGAGCGTGCACAGGGTGCAGTAATAGATCATGGGCCATATCATCTTCCTTTTCCTCATGTTTCTACTGAGTACTTTATGTATATATATATATATATGAGACAAGTCTGCATATACAGAGAACTTGTTAAATTATATATTTGCAGTAATTTATTTAAACTCATGATACACTCTGCACCACAAGCGTTAAAAGCTGTTACTGAAAGGATAGCACAATATAAATAAGACTTCAGTGATTTTCAAGAATTCAGGCTTAGTGGTGGCTAATTTATTAGCCTCATATTTAGAGTAAAAAATCTTAGTGGCTACATTTCAGAAGCCCTGGTAACAAGGAATAGGATAAAAAGAAAGAAAAGCAGTGAATAAGAAAAGACAGCAATTTGGAAGACAATTTGTAGGTATCAGGGTGAGTCACAAAGACACATGTCTGTTCTACAAAAAAGGTTTCCTCCTTCGGGCAGGAAAGTCACATCAGTCCCTTTTTTTCCTCTTTCACCTCTACTTCCTTTGGTATTATACTGCCAGACTACTACAGACTACTATACTACCCACTATTACCATTTTTTCTGTTTTCCCACCTCTTTTCATTGAATTTCTTACAAAATAGTTGATAATGAGGATAGATATCCTTGTCCTGGATGAAGCCTTGCCCCTGCCCACTGTACACAATGCTTCAGAGGAAGTATACAATTGGACATAAAATCTGAAACAATTTGTGAACCATTCTCTGCTGCCATTCAGGCTTTAAAATTTGTTTGTTTGTTTATTTGTTTGTTTCAGACCAGGCAAAGTACAGAGCACAGAGAAGGTGAAATAAATTAATTTTGATGTCCTGAGCTAATAAGTCCTCTAGCATTGTGGAAAGACATAAAATGCTATGTGTAGACTGTGAAACATGAATTTAATATGTCCTTTTAGTTATTTTCCTGATGGCAACCTACAGTATTTACAACACTGTGACAATTCTCCCACCCTAAATGAAGCTGTCAGAATACATTAGCACTGTTCCAGTTGTTTCCACAAGTCCTCAGTCCCGCAATGCCTGTGCAGCATATGCATTATGCCTGTCATCAGTTACAACTGGATCATGTGAGCACATTTTCACAAATACTGTGGGATCAACATGACCTGCAGTTGATGAGAGGACAAATCAAGCCACAATATCAGGAATGCATCTTCTGGCACCAGGGACCTATATTCTGCATAGATCCTATATTTTCTAGTCCCATAAGGTTTGCACTGGTGAAGACCACAGTGGAATTTACTCCATCCGGATTTGCAGCAGCTTAACTGAGAAGCAATTTGAGGACCAGGCAATGAAGCAAGTGTTTGGTAACTGACTGGGAATGGAATCTCTTTGAACAAATGTGCCTACACTTTAGGCAGTTTCTGTTACATGTATTGGCATTTCTAATCTACTAACAGAGAACATTTTAATTGCACTTGTGTATCAAACCTGCATGAAACAGAAAATCTGCTGAGTTCTTCAAGATGCTCCTTTGTTTTAAGCACTGAGACATTTATTGCAGTCTTCCCAGCTTTATTAATAATGTTGTTAATATTCTTTTTGCACAGAGCAGTAGTGGAAAAGTGCCTGGTACTCGTGGGTGTTTCATTATTTAAAATGTAAATAAGAAAAGCTGCAAGAAGTTAACCATCTCAGCAGGAAAAAAGGAACAAACCTTTAGTCTGACAGATATGGGCTTATCACCACTTTCCTCATTAGAGCATATGAAATACCTTACAGTCCTATATCTGTAACATCAACAAGAATATTTTTCTTTGTTCATACACAGAATTATCCATCTGCCTGTTTCTTTAGGAAAGGAATCTAGACGAAAAGTTTCTGAATACTCTGTAAATTGATTTTATTTTCATAGAGTTATCAAAAAAACTTTCCTTGATTCATCCTCTACTTGCTGCTGAATTGTGCTGACTGGATAGGGTAAAGAAAATGCAAGGGTAAGCGCATTTCACCTGTCACCACTGAGGCCTTGGGGAGATCTGCATGCAGAGCTGTCTGTGGCATGTATAAAGGGGGGACAGGAGCCCTCTTTTGGGCCTGTACACCTCAGAGGCTTTGTGCTGTCGGTGGATAGGTCCATGTCAAACCGAGATGAGAGGGATTTGAACTGGCTGGGATTTGCCAGCTTTCATATCCTGGTTGCTAACCTGCACTCAGTGTGAATAACAAGTTGGTAATTGGTATCCATACGACAGAAGATATCTCTACAGATTTTTCAGCCGACCAGCACTTGTTGTCCCACTTGTCCATGTCTTTTTCAGATACTCAGAAGACACAGTGAAAAGTGATCTGAGAGCAAGTTCGAGGGACACTGGTTACTCTTCTACTGGAAAGTTTTGTACATTAGGTACCAGGACACTACACACAGCAAACGTGTTCTTGTCACTGGCACCTGCCCCAGGGCAGGTGAGGACTAGGTAGAAGGCAGCTGTGCACCTTCCAAATTCAGTGATTGATGGTTTTGTACAGCCGTAAGGAACTGGGTCTAGTTAAGTATGTTTGAAAACTGCATTGCACCACCGCCTGGTCTTTCACACAAGCATACAATTTTTAGGTTGAAAAAGACTTGTGAGATCATTGTGTTCAATCGTTAACTCAGCATTGCTAAGTCCACCACTGAACCACGTCCCTAAGAGCCACGTCTACATGTCAGGACTCCAGAACTTGCAGTGTGAACATTGTTTTATTTTTACTGACACTCAAACTGCTTCTCGAGTATTTAACAGCCATAGGAGATGCATCTTAAGAGTTTTATAAAAAAGTCAGTGTGGCATAGAAGTCGTGGTAATTTTTGAGTCAAAAGTGTGATACCAGAGGAGAAATTGTTTATATTCACTCTTAAATGTCAGTTTGAATAATCCCAGTCTTGAGTAATATATATTTGTGTAAAGTTGGTGGATTTTTGATGTCTTGTGTATGGGGATAATAATAATGAAATTATTACTGTGGTAGATTTCAACACATGAAAAAACTTTGAATTGAAAGGTTATTTTACAATAAGCAAGTACAGCAAGAATACTTCTCCAATTTTATGTTTGCTTCTCTAAAATAATGTGCAAAAAGTGGTTGACCTCTATTCACATCACCTGTATCCATTTTCTAGTTTTCTCTATGTATTGTGGAATACCCTAAACTGACCTAATGATAGACTTACAAAAGTCATTCTCATCCTTTTATACTTCTCTTTTATTCTCTTTTTGTAACTGCCTTCAAAGATACTTTCCAATTGTCATATAAACTTCTGACTAAAAAGGGAAATTTTGGCTTAGACTTTTAAGAGTTTTGGAGATTCAGCTAGTGTTTTGAAGGAATGACTAATTTACAAGTACCAGCTTGGAATGTTTTCCTTCTTAGCCTTTTCTACACCCTGAATTGGAAGTCATCATATTATTCTTTTTAGTATTTTTTGGTGCTGAGTATTCAGAATCATTGGGGGGTGGTTGGGGGTGGGAGACAAACAAAGTAAGCAAAAGATGTTAACTTGGAATTATGATTGAAGAATGTACTTTATATGACAATAAAATAGTAGGAATATCATTTTCGAAGGTTAGAAAATCCAAAGATAAAGTCACCTCTTCAGAAACTTCCCCAAAATATTTGATAGCCTTACATAATGAACTAGATATTGCTGACACATCACTTACCATCTTAAATCGGCCATATTGCCTATAAGGTATGCTATCACTCATCCAATTTACTGTCCAACACATGTAGTTAACTATTAATGAAAGGACAAAACTGTATGGCTTATTAAACAGATGATATATGAAGCCATCTACTTAAGTGCATGACAGCTGAAAGGTAGATTAATATAGTATATGTCAATATATGGTAATCGCTTGAATTATGCCACCACAGCAAAAAGATCTAAATGATTCAACTTGAGTACCTAAGGTTAGGGGTCTAAATCTGTACTTGGGCAAGTGCTTTTCAGGACTGTCAAGTGTTAAGAATGCAGCTCACACTCCCCACTGAGCTCAGCAAAGGCTGCAACTGCTAAGCCCTCCTGAAAATAAGGTCATCTGAATTTTGTGCTACTCTACCTAACTTGTGGCTTCAGTTTGAAAACTTTGGCCAGAGCCTTCTGAGGGAGTGAGGGTTAAACATCCGTTCTGTCAGCTTGACTGAGATTTATTGTGTAATGCACTTCTTCCAAAGAAAGATGTTTAATGCTATTGATTGCAAGGTTGCCTACTTAAAATAGCATAATGTGACAAATGATGGATACCACATAGAGCAAAATTGTAGGGTAATTCAAGATATGAGAATGTATGGTATGCATATCAGAGTAGCAGCTTCATTTTTCATGAGGGTGAGTTAGAAGGTCATCTATTTCACTTAAAGGCATTGAACATTTTTGTTAGTTTGACAGCCATTATGGGCTTGATCCTGTTATTCAAGGCAGTCATTAAACTCCCATTGACCTAAAGTGGGTAGGAGTCGGGCCAAGCTTTAGAATATGCAACGAAGACACTATGAGATGAAAAAGCCTGATGGATAATATTGCAGCATGAAAGAAAGCATTATGGCTTTTATATATAAAAAATAAAAATCCTAGACATTATCTGATGACTTCAAATGTTTTGTACTTCACTACTACTTCTGTTAAGCATTTTCTTGCTAAATTTAAGACTTTCTGAATCTTCCAGGAAATTTGTGAAATTTTGCGTGTTGCTTTGTTGCATCACAGAGCAGATGAACTGCTTGCAGCTTACAATGCTGCATTTATTCTTACATATGTATCATATGATGGACTGTAAACCTTATAAAAATGAGTGGTTTTAATGGCATCTAGACTAATTCTCAAAACTGTAATAGGAAACCAGGTAGAAAGATGGCAAAGAAAGCTGTTTCTAGAAAAAAAAAAAGTTTATTAATGAAGAAGTAAGTGAAAGAGACAAATTAGGGTAAAAAAGAATATTTTTATCTATGCAATGCGTTTCATGTTTTAACACAAACCCAAAACTCAGACTTTTCATTGTTTCTTTTTTCCCACCTGTCATATGTCATCAATGTCTTTCATTCTTTTTTGTAACTTCTTATGAATCTTCTAGGTATTTGCTGCACATGCTTAGGAGTGCACAAAAAGAAGACTGAGACTTAGTTGGTCTACAAATGTTCTGCTCTCTTGCTGATGCACACTTCAGTTTGATACATCCACCCAGACAGTTCTCATCTGCCAAGATATACTTGAGGAAGATCCAAGTGCAGGGCTAGACCAAGGAACCAAGGTCTAGACCAAGGGATCAAAGGACCAATTAGCCTAATAATTACTGGTCCCTGAGGTATGAAAGTGCCTCAGCTGTAGCAATGCTTTCCATGGCTATCATTTGAGCACAAGGATGTGAGGAGGTAGAGAACACAAGAATGACTTCACAGAATGACCCTGCCAGGCCATTTAGGTAGCTCAGCACCACCTCTGACTGCACAGCAAGAATAACCCAAGATTTTATGCAGGACATTGAGAGTCATTCCTGTTTTTCACACTGAGGACATCTTAGTTAAGTGCTTTAACACCCACCCCTCAATATCTTGTTTTCAGGAATCAAAAGCATGTTCATTTTTAAAAATTGCACTCAGATATAACTCAGATTTATGTATTTGACACTTTTTCCAGTACACAGTAATAAATTCTTGATCTGAGATAAAACTATGAAATAGTAGGTCAGAGTTAAATCCAGTCTTATGTCCCTTGAAATACCCTGGAGTTTAAAATCAGAATAAATTTTTATAAAGAATTTACTATTGTTTAATCTCAGTTACAATTTTAATTCAAAGTGAGGTGAAATGAGTAAATTATCTTATTTTACAAGACAGCAGATGAAATGTGGAAGATCAGAGAATGCTTGCTTTGCTTTTGTGCTCATTTATGCTCAGAAAGACAGAGAAGACTGCAAAAACACCTGTCATAAATCAAAGATATATTCTGAAAATATACTGTGAAGTAAAATCTTTTGTTTTTATAAATTGATATGTAGTGTTTTGCATCATTAATTTGAAAGGTTATTTATAAGGTAGCCTGATTTAAAAATAATTTTAAATGAAAGGAGATTTTGAAAATAAAACTCAGTAAAATCTGAAAAATATAATTTGATGTGGATAAGTAAGTTCAAACAATGCAAATATAGTACTCTAAGGATTTTCTTTGCCCCATCTTTGTTTGCAAGAATTTTAACCTTTTTAGCTCTCCCAGAAAAGAGTCCAGGGAATTTAGCAAAGGGTATCAGATTTTCTGTAATCCTTTAATGAAGGCTTTGCTTCACTGTAGTTTCCTGTTAAGCAAGGATCAATTATTTAATTAATTAAATCTCATGTTGCTAAGAAGTTACTTTGACATTTCCAAACATAGAACAGGATGAGAAGGTCAGGGTTGTTGCCTGAAACACTACAAACATGTCGAGAATTTTTTCTCCCCTTGTTCATCCACCAAAAAGCACTCAGTATTTAGAAAGCTTATTTATCTTATATATCTGTCTGTAATTGTCAATATTATTTTCTCTGTGTTGGGTTTCTTGTTACAGACATTTTATTATAAGTCTGTCTCTTTATAACTTAGAACACTGCTGTGAGTACTTAACTGATCTATTTAGACTTGTACTGTTAAAATGAGACATTCACTGTTTTTTTTTAATTATACACTCCATTAAAGGTACAACAGTTGACTACGTTTTGTCTACCAGAGAGAACAATTTTAGCAAGTGCTATCTCCTTTTGTTCTTTTGGGTTTTAAGTCCATCATGTGAATTACCTGTCACTGGGCAATTCTGGAGCTGCTTGTTATAATAATGCGTTTACTCTAATTCCAGAACTGTTTCAAAATGTGTACCTGCACTGCTTCATTATGTAGAACATAAAAAGTAGCTGAGAGGTTTTCCTTCTGACCAAAGTACCTTCAGAAATTTTTAATTTGAGATCAGAATCTCTCTGGAAGCTTATCAGGAATACTGAAAAGGAATCCACGTTTTTAGCTGTTTCCAGTGAAATATAATTTATTCTATTTGAAAATATCTAAATACCTTTGAGAATTTAAGAACATCTGTCACTGATACTTCATTTTTTTATTTAACTAGGTGTCTACTTTTAGTCTTTCTGTCATCCTTATTCTTCCATCTTTTCTGTTTTCTTCGCTTGTGAACAAGACAGACAGCTAGCTACTTTTCTAGCAGCCCTAATGGTCTCTGAGCCACTGCCTGTAAGCTGACACGAGGAAAAAATTGCTCAAAGAGCTTATGACACCTTAAAAATTGTGATGGATGATTTTCAAGGCTGCTACTGCCTTTTTCCTTTTGTTTACTTTCTTGTTTGAACTCTGACTTATTCCTTTCCACTAATTCTTTTTGAATTTTGAAAAGAAAAGAAGGGAATGTTCAAAAAGACACACAACAGACTTTAAGGATTTAATTCAATAATTTTCTGAGATGTTGATTAACAACAGGTTTAGAGCATACCAGATGTGAGCTTCTCACATCCTCAGACAGAAAACAGTCTGAGCTTTGATCACTGGTTTACAGTCACCAAAAGTACCTACCTACAACAGATATGCATATATATAGCATATTGGATGCTTAGCTGGGAAACATGACCTTTAGGAGAGCTAATAGCAATGGGAAAATAAATCAGCTGAAATTTTCAATGTTTTGTAAAACTGCTAGTTGTTTCAGAAGTCATGTGGATAGACCTGTACACTCTCTTGGCTGTATGACAGGAAAAAAGAGGTTGGGAAGGACAGGGGTGAATCTGGAGCCTGCGTTACATCCAATAGCCAGAAAAGGAGGTTGCCCCTCTGGCAAGATCATTGTTGCTCAGAATCAAATGTTTCAATGATGGACTTCTTTCTGAGATTTATTCCTTTTGCACTGGCACTGCATGTAAGCTGACATTTAAAATGCATTAACACAGTGCTACTTGATGTACTGTATTATGCAGACTATCAGTTTTGAAATGGAGTTTAGCCTGTCAGCAAAATCCTCCTTGATGTACTCCAGTAAACTTTGTCAGCCTTGGATCAAGGCTTAAGGAACCTATGTAATTTTAATGCCTCTGCCATGCCTTTTTTTTTTTTTTTTTTTTTTTTTTCCAATTGAGTCTGTCATACTTGGGTTCTGGAAGATCTTTTTCCATGTGTGATCATACGGACATTACCCTTTATGTCAACAGGGCTAAAATGTTAGCACAAAATAAAATAACTTTAATTCCTATGGTTACTCAATGTCTTTACTTATATGACCTTCCTTTATTTCTTTTACTCTTCTTCTGTGTTTGATGACTAATTTTTTAGCATTTTGTAGCACTCAGTGTTGGGATTCTTCCCCCATACAGTCAGATATTGCATTACATAAAAATGCGTCATGATTTCAATTTTACACCTCAGTAAGCATTAGAAAAAAGCCAGTTTTTCTCCAGTGTTGTGTACAACTAGACTTCCTCAGACTTGGATAACTTTTCATGTGATTTTTAGGGAGATCTAGTGATCAACCCAGTGATTACAACAGCAAATTCAAGTAATATCAGGCACAAAGGACTTCCCAGGAACAGCCATATCTTGGTATAATGACTGACACGTACTTTTACAGAACATCTTGCTTCTTGATACATGAAATCAAAATTCTTCATGATTTGGGTATGAAGGACACCAAAGCTCACCTATAAAGCATTAACATGATACACTCTCTTTATTTCAGGGAGATCCTCTATTCTTTAGTTGCCTCTCCTTGCTTTAGAGAACATTTTTTTTTTAGTAATTGAGTGTTTGGCTGGCTAGTGATTTGGATAATTGAGATGACTCTGTATATACTAATATTTACCAGGTGCTCATAGCAATCTTTCTTCCATGACTACTTCTGTATTTTTCCCATTACTTATGAGGCATACATCACTGGTCTTTCATTCAGCAACATGACAGCTTCAAATCCTTCTGAGGCTCCATTGAATGAAAGGTTGTTATTCTTGTCAGTCTTCTGGGGATTTCCATTCTTTTCTCAAATGTACAAGCAGTGAATAGCCCTTGTCATATTTCTTATCTCTGCAATGAACTTTTTTCTTCCCATAGTCCAGGGGTTAATTTTCTTAAGTGAACAGTGGCAAATGTACAATATAAGCATTCTTGTTTTGAGATTTTATATTATTAAGTCAATGCTTTAGTTTCTCCTGTAAAACTACTTTTCTAACACTGAAAAACATTCTTTTTTTTTTTTTCATAAAATTCCTATCACCAAGTAACTTTCACAGTGTTTTCATGTTTGTTTTATCGTCCAGCTTTGTTGATGCTACTTCATGGGGAAGTAGCTTCAGAGGCTCCTTCTTTAGTAACAAGGAACTTTCATTTCTGTAATCTACTGTGCTATTTGCCTGCTGACACATTTGCCTGCTAAGAAAACAATTGCTGAGGAACTGCAGATAAATCAAATGTATCCATTTCAAGTATGCTAAAGTCTAACAAGTCTCTCTTACTCTTTCCTGATTCACAATCTTCTGTTCTTATTTTCTCACAAGCAGACATGTTTTCAATACAGAAGAAATCCTTTCTGAGGCTAGAAGGGTAGCCGTTTATTTAGGTCAATGAATAAATGAAAAAAAATGCTTCTATACAAAGCTTTTAATTTGCCTTGGTTATCTTTTAAATGGGACTCAAAGCACACATTCACATAGATGAATATATCTCTTGAAGTTCATAAGGAAGGGAGCAGCAATTTCTATACTGCTGCCTTGTTTACAAGTGCTTTTGTAGACTGAGATAAGTATTTACTCACTGGATGAGTTTACCCTCTTGAGCCTTACTTTTATAATACAAAGCATGACACTGGGCCATACTGTTCCTAAAGTAATCATCCTTTCCATCCACATTTCTTTCCATGACATAACACTTCACAAGGTTAACGCTGCACTAGTCATTTGAGAAAGAAAACTTGGTAAGATTTCCATATCTATCAAACTGCAGATGTGAGGCACGGGAACTTGCTCCCATTTCTATAACTATTCTGCTGTCTGAACAAAATGTTTTCTCACTTACAGTAGAGATCTGAGGACACTGAGGTGAATTGGTAAAATATATATTTACCTTAGTGACACTGATCAGACTTGTGAGTTTAACTTTACCGAACTATTACAATAGCCCTTTGCAGCAGAAGGGAGTGTTATTGGCTTTAAGAGCAAGCCTCAGATGTGTTTTACTGAAATACATTGAAGTTTCTTCCTATGTTTTTGAGAAAGTCTAGTTACACATTCTATCACATTTCATTCAAGCTTTGTATAAACATGAAATATTAGTGAAAATCAATTTTATTTATAGGCTTATTGGCACTTTTGAGAAGAAATGAATGAAAATTACCATGTGAATTACCATGTAATCTGAATCCCTTGACAATAATAAAGTATCTACTGGATTTAGCAGGAACACCATCAATAACAAGTTTTTGGTTTCCCTTTTTACACTTTCTAATACCTGTGGTTGCTAAAGCAGAAATCATCTATTCTGTGGTTTTTTTCAAGAGCTGTGAGACCTCAGTGTAGTCTGTAACTTCCTCCTGAGGGGAAGAGGAGGGATAGATACTCATCTCTTCTTTGCAGTAGCCAGTGACAGGACGTGAGGTAATAGCCTGAAGTTTTGTCATGGGAGGTTTAGGTTGGATATTAAAAAAAAGGTTCTTTGCCTTGAATGTGGCTGGGCACTGGAACTGGCTCCATGGGGAAGTGGTCACAGTACCAAGCCTGACAGAGTTCAAGACGCATCTGGACAATACTCTTGGGCACATGGTGTGATTCTTGGGGATGGTCCTGTGCAGGGCTAATGGTTGGACTCAGTGATCCTTGTGGATCCCTTCCAGCTCAGCATATTCTGTGATTCTGTGAAGAAACATTTGCATTCAGTCATATATATTTCTTTTGACTTCACAGCCTTTTAAAATTCCATGGTTAATATATGTCAAGCTAAAATCCTCCTTATTCATCTAGTGGATTGTTTTTCTTGTCTCTTTAACCCCTCTTTCACTCTTTATTTTGGAGGTTGAATTCAAGTCACTGATTTCAGAGCCACAGCGACATTTTATTGATAACTCTGGGAAAGTGCCTCATGTGTGTCTTTGGTAGGAGAAATCATTTAAGAAATAAATGTCTGAAACTTATTGATTCTTATGAATATCTTATTTTTTGGGGGGATTATATGTACACAGTAAATGCATTCACTTTGTATGTGTACTCTATTACATGACATGTAAATTTAATAAGGCAAAAAAAATTAGCTTTACTTGTAAGCATTATTACATCTTTGCATGGTTGAGAGATCAGAGAAGTTCTGTAAGACTCATATAATTATGACACAGATTTTTAAAGCTTGCTGTTCTTTCAAAAAGTTCATCAGATTGTTTGATACAAATTTTGGTTTACTTCTAGGATTTAGTCTGAATAAACATTATCAGTAGCACAGATAATACTAAAAATTCTTTCTTGCAACATTAGAAAATATTAACTTAAATTTGAATCTAATGTGTATTACACAGGAGTCAGGCAGTTTCAGCCTTGCTGCATGAGTTTGTTTGGTTTCTACTTTAGGATATTCTATTTTCACAAAAATCCAGTGTTGTTAATGATGACTATTAAAAGATGGCAGTTTGTATTACAAATGACAAAATCATCCTCAAAAAAAAATGCCCGCAATTGAATAAGCCAGAAGCTTGGTTTTCCTTTAAAAGATATTACTAGCCTGCTAATTTTTTCCTGAGAGAACTCATGGATAGAACCAAGTTCTATCTTCAAAAATGTAAGTATTACATTTATGAATATATAAACTATTGCTAGAACTAGGAAGAGAAGTATGAGAAGAGAAGGAGTCATAGCACCAAATTTTACACAGTAGGAGTTAGCTATCAAGTGAAAACTGGTCATTCTAGAATTCTTCTGTAGGAAAATTCATTTTACTTATCCTTGAGGCTTATTATGAGATGACCTCTAGGAAGCGCTTACTTCTTTCCAGTAAGTACAAAAGAAGCCTAATTTGACTGAAGATCCTTTAATTAGGGCAGATAAAACTCACTATCTTAGCACTAGATGATAACAGTGGTTCTAGTCTTCAAAAGTAGTCTTTACTTATACAGAAATATTTGAGCTAGAAAAGAAAAATAAATAATGAAAAAAATCAGTATTCTGAATGATATAAAATAAATGCTAGATAAGAACTCTCTCCCTGGCCCCTGTGTTCTTACAAGAATATTTGTTTCCTCCAGTACTAAGGAATTAAATCAGCAATTTAAGTGATTCCAAACACGTGTCTCCCTGGGAGAGACCCTTTCCGGTTGTGCTGGGGTGAAGACATGCTCTCTGCAGAGCTGGGCTTTCAGCTCTTCACAGGAATCTCCCACTCCCAGCTTTAGCTATAGGCACCTTGCTATACCCCTGCAGTCTCGTCTGCCTCTGCAGATGGGTCTCCAGGCTGAGCATGCATAGATGTTTGTTGGGAAAGCACAGTCCCCTCTCCCATTATTTTTTCTGAAGTGATTTAACCTGACCCAGACTGCAATAGCCAGAGTAATCAGCCAGCTTTCCCCTCCACTGCCCAGTTGCAGTCTTTTAGCCCAGCTTACTATCTACAGGCTCAAACATAGCAAATTGTGGGACACTACCTCCTTTAAAATCTTCCCAGAAAGTGGTCTCCAAGGATTTCACCTAAAAGTTTCATCTCCATTTTTCCATTTTTCCATTTCCATCTTACCACTCTCCCATGGCACAATTCTGATCATTATGGTGAACGCAGAAAACTATGAACAGGGCAGTCATATTGGAAGTGAAAAAGAGAGCTGCACAGATTGGAACTACTGCTATTTGTCACCTTTACATTGTTGGGATGTGTGTCGGAAAGAAACAGGTTATACTTCAGAGCTGCAGGGATTTTCAGAATTAAAACACTTAAAGTGCACCGTACTTAAAAGTTTGATATGTCCTATTCACAATACTTATGGGTTTTCTCTGCACATGCCTAGAACTGCTCTGGCATAAGTACAGAAGTGCCTGCCTCTTGTCTCCATTCCTGTGGATCAGGCTACATTGTTTCAGGAGGAGATGAATTATATTCTGAAGTATCCAACAGATCTCACTCTCCAGAAGCAAGCACGTTGGTCAGAAAAAAATCTTTTCTCCCCCAGTTCTTGGGTTGATGCCCTGTTTATTTAAGCAGGTATATTAGGTGTGGACTGCTTCTCTTTTTTCTACCCTGTTTAAAAAAGGACAGCAGTGAGCTGTCTAAGCTCTTTGACAGAACAACTGCAGGTGTTAGTCATAAAAATCACCTACCTTGGTGGATCAATTTTCTCCCGCTATTCTGTCTCACTGTACAACCCTCCTAAACACTTGAAAGTATTTCGAGTGTTCATTTGTGGGTTGAGATTCCTAAAATTCTTGTCAAACTCAATATCTTTCACTGGATCTAACACTTACATCTTGCACTACTTGTATTAAGCCTCTGCCTGCTTTGTCTCTGGATATTGGAGATGAAACAGATGATTCAGCTACTCCCTTGACTGTGTATCCAATGTATTAGTTTTGCTCTAGATGAATGCACAAAATTTTAACAACTTCTTTGGGGAGACTATTTAAAAGCCAGATGTATTTCATGTTTAGGAAGACAGAACAGGTAAAGTTTTCTTTTCCATGTTGTACAGGAACTAATTGTATACTGCTTACAATTTTACTGCTAATTTCAATTCATATAAGAGTATAAATGTCCCCTGGTAATTTTACTAGAGCTTGTTTATTCTTTGAAATTGCGTGGATTATGTGGAAGTAAATTCAATTCTCAAAATTTTACATTCATATAGTTACCAAGGGCATTGGCTTCTGTTTCAAACAACAAGTGAACAGGTCTGTTGTTTATCACACAAAACATAATCCTGTTTAATAGTTGAATGACCCTTGTATCAAATCCTGTATTTCATTTTAGTGCAAGTATAAGAACCTAAGCCTAGCAAGGGAAATAGTAATTAAGGAACATCTTATGAAGCAGTTTTTATCATCTCTTGATATTCTTTCTTCCTTCTGAAATTCTAGCTTTCTTCTTTTGTTTTTATGCTTAAAAAGAATATTCAAATGTTTCAACATAAGTCAATAGAGTGCCAGTACAGACTGACATAGAAATTAATCTAGAAAGAGTTAAATTCATGACTTGATGAAAATAACAATTATGTAGAAAGAAGTATTGCAACCAGCATTGTAAGCTCACAGAAGTCTGCACTGCACACACAAAAAATCAGTGTAACTATACCAGACAAAATGTGGTTTTTTAAAGTTTTCCAGGTGGCTTGGTGTCTTCTTCAAGCACAAAGGCTGATTTTTGTTGACAGAAATAGGTACTTTGCTGTGAAATGTGTTCAGATTTTAATGTGGCAATGGTACATTTAACCTGAAGCAAATATATGAAAATGTCATCCAGGACAAAATTTGACAATTACTTTCCACGCAGAACAAAATGCACTTTTTGCATGTAAACTTTCTGAAAGCCATAAACTATAGTTCCTCACAGTCTTACAATGGGAACTAAATAAACAACTATTAAAATCACAGTAAAATTTTCATATCCAAAGTGGAAAATAATTTTGATATTTCTTGTTTGTTAATAATTTTCCAATATAGGGATTGATAGATAAATGTTGCAATAATTTACTTAAATGAAGAAAAATTATCAGTAGACCAGTTTACTGCTTATACATCTCATAGTTTGTCACTTGCCCAGAAATGTGCCTACAGTTCTGATAAGTAGTACTGAATTTAGAATTTCCACAAATTCTAAATGTGCAGTTCTCCTCCATTTTTCCCGTTGGAGAAACTGGAACCTGCACAGCATGATGTTAACTGTAGTAGAATTTAAGAAGCTGTTTCACTCCAAGGTGGCTAATTAGAATTATAGTTAGATACTACATGGGTTCATTCACCTCGTAGAGATGCATGTGTTTTTCTGCTGGCTCCAGAGAGAGATTAGGGTGACAGTGATGCCTCAGTAGTATTTTTTTATTATAGACTGGAACAGGATTTATTTAATTTTCCTACTGCACCATTGAAATTATATCCTCTGCAATGTCAGAGCATCCTTTCCAGAGTCTGGGGTCCCAGACACACAAGATGAGTCACAAAGTAACTAAACTGACTATAAATCAGAGATGATTTGCAGAGTATCTATTGAGCATTTGAGATCAACCATATAGATGGGAGGTAAGCCTCAGAGGAAGAAGTAGCCAGTGCTGCTTTATACAATTCACATAATCAAATTTAGGTTTATTCCTTACTATGCTATATTCAAATTCAATGTCTATTGATGTTTTTTTCAGAGTTATGAATTTCACCTCTGTCACTATGTGTCATGGCATTTAGAGTAACAGAAAGGCCTAAATTCAGTTGTGCAATGGAAAGTCAAAGTAATTTTCCCACAGCAGTCCAACACAATTTAGCTATCCATCAGTTGTAAGTTAAAAAAAAAATCCCGTGTAGGATGTCAGCATTTCCAGAATTCCACATTTACAGTACTGTGAACTGTGCAAATCTGAAGAACAAGGTTGCAGTGGTTCACTAAGGTTTAATTTATTGTTACTGTAAACACTCCTTTGCCATGTGGTAGTTCTATATGCATTGCATATGTCTTGACATTGTAAAGCATTTTTTCTCAGTTATTTTCCTATTTTTTTTCACAGCTGAAGTACATCTGGAATATGTCCTGACATCAGTGCACTGGACTGCCTGTGAGTTTTACATACCGTGTTCAGAATGTGTAAATTGTTAATCTTTTTTGTTATTTGGCATATTTGACTGAAGGTATTAACCACTATTAAGTATTCAATACTAATGGCAAATATATCTGTAGTTCAGCATCATTCCATCTATTTAAAACTACTACATATATTTCTAGTATCTCAAATTATGCTGCTGCCTCTGTTCCATGCAGATTTTCTCTTAATCCCTGGAGACTTCATGGTATTAAGAAGTCATTAGTGGTAAAAACAACTTTATTAAGCCTAATAATTTATGAACAGAGTTGTATATATCCTTAATGGAGATCTTTATACTAATCATCTACCCCCACATAAATTTCTGCATATCAATCCTGTAATTCTAAAGAATCCAAAAGGCATTGCAAGGTCTGGAAAAGAAAAATAAAAACAACCAGAAAACAACACAGGGCCATAAAGCATAACTCCTTAGAAAGTCACATACAAGACATGAAGCTGTGCAGTAGCAACAAAAGTATATATGGGTACACTGGGAGGAAGCTGGACTCTGCAGTGGTCCCCACTTCACCTGGACCAGTGCATTTCCATCCTACTATTCTCTCCCAGCATTGCTGACCAGTTGCTGCTGTTCTGAAGTGACCAAATCCCTCTTCTTTGATGTTTGTATAAGGGTCCTGAGCACATCTTCCCTCCTGAGATGTTTACAGGTTTACCGGCTGGAGTAACTCCCTTCCCTGGGATGTGGGGAAGATGCCCCCACAATCCTGCCTTGCTGCCTGGCTGAGGGTAGTGAGCCCTAACCTGCTGACTGCCTGGCTAAGGTTACTAAGAGAGATTTTCTCTTCAAAAACAAATTACAGTAACATGTTACTGAGGTTATCAGGTTATGAGACTAGTCCTGAGCTAAAGGAAAGATTTCAGAGCATGGCACATTGAAATGAGTTTTCAAATGGTCCACATCGACCTTCTAGGTGATTTGATATTCCCTGTGCTTTGAAAGTAAGTGAGTCCATATTATTTCTGTACTTCCAGTGAGAACCCTTTTTCATTCATAAAATTATCTGTTTCTATATTCCAAGGTAGTAGATGGGTCACATAAGGTGCTGAAGCAAATGCCCTAAGATCTGAATTAGCTGACTGATCTTGCTAGGAAGGTAACCCACAAGAACATGACACCAATTGATTTTAGATACTAAATTTTTAATGCTATCCATGACATCTCACATCTGCAGTTTCCCATTTTAAATTTTGAAGGTGTTTAATCTCAGAAAAAGCTTTATTCAATCATTGTACTTTTAGATAAACAATGTGTACTCTTTTCCCTGAAGTTTAATGCAATACAGTTTTGTTTTCATGTATTTCTACTTCACCAGTGTATTCCATTAAGGCATTTTCAGAATAATAATTTACAATATCTCTTACTACACTGTGCACGTATTCCTTAATAAGACCTGGGCACGTCTCCGTTGAACATTTTTTTTTTTTTAATCAACATGTTCTTACTTTTTTTTTTTCTGACTTTTTTTCTTCAAAACTCCTTGGAGATTGACAGCTCTAACACTGAAGTCTTGACAGTTGTCTCTCACTCCTGCATAATTTTTAGTGACTAGTGTGCTGATTCAACAGCATTGGTCCTAAGAAAGACATAAATGAACTACAGTGTTACCAGAAGGCTTTGATGCTCTGCACTTTCTAATATCACAGACTGTATAAATATTACTTGGAGCTCTGCATTCATGATTTTATACTTTCACTGTGAGAACATGAAATGTGACTTTGGTTGAAAGTTGGAGTCTGATTTTACAAATTATTAGTTGTCTTTTGTGAAACTTATCCTTATTGCTGCTCATACAGATGATGATCCTTGAGTATATTTAAAAGTTCTTTGAAGTAGAAACAAAAATGAATCATGGCAATTAAAATCCTCTTCCAGCTACAACAACTCTTTCACACATTCTTCTCTAAAGTGGTGTTTTATATTCATAATACGTTAAAAATTAAGTGCTGAAAGCATATTCAAAAACATTTTCAATATGCTTTCACTTTTCACCTGTAATTGAGTCATCAATATTAGCAACCAGCTATGAAACTCATTTGGCTTATTGCATTACTCATCTTCATATCTTAATTATTGATTAACACTCTTCCTGACAGTGAAAGGTTTCCTTTGAAATGTAATTACCACATTGTAACACTATGCTATGACTGTCTCCAAAATTATCTGTGCCACACTATTTCTTCATAATTAAAATAGTATGTTTAAATTTGCATTTAGGCAATCAGGCAAGTATGTTCATACTACATGCGTATGTATTAAAGGATAATCTGGAACAAACAAGGGAATTAAACATCATGATAGGTTTATTACTCCAAAAAATGAACTCAGTGGCCAAATGAATGTCTCATGGCTTTTACCACCTGCTTACTGTCCTTCATTATTGTGTATCCCTTGCAAAGATCATGTTTATTTGATTAAAATGCAGTGTCACGAGGAAATCACAAGATTAATGTATTTCTTTGTGCAAGCAATACTCTGCCAGTACCTTATATTAAGTCAATCATAACATGATGAAAATATATTAATATCCACAAGAAGTTTTTATATATGATATATTATTAATTCAAATTCTATTATAATAGATCATAGAATGTGTCAGTTTGTCTAGAGATCTACTTTTAGTCTTGAAGAAGATTGTTTTTGCTATGTTGAGTTTGAAGAGACATGATGCAAAATCTTCATGTTTTTAACAAGCTTGAGTGATTACTGCTCAGTAGCCAAAATGCTCAGCACACTCATGGAAATTATTTTTGAGTGACTACAATGGCCTCTCAAGAGCATTGGCTTTTTGATCACACCACAGCAGCAGTTGCTTCTCTATCAGCTGGGTAACCATTTTTAAAATTACTTATATTATGTTTGGTTATCTTTACCAATGAAATGAATCAGTTTACCTTGTCTGCAACACTTTGTTTTAGCCATCAATTTGATGTGTGCTGTATTATTCGTAACATGCTGACTTTAGGGAAGGTACTGTGAAAATACAGAGTCAAGCCCATAAGCAATGTCCACACTCCCATAAGCAATGCAAGTTTAACAAGAAACAGTCACAAACCCTGGCTAGACTTGAATCAGTTATGAAGACCAGAATATAGGCTGGAATGCACCTAAGATTGAGTAGAACAAATCTTTGGTTGTAAACATCACTTTCAGTAAGCAGTGACAAGGAAATGGGATAAAATGGCTTCTGGGGGGCAGGAGAGAGCTTGTATTGTCAAGGACTGTGTGTAGTCAGTGATATCAAGATGTGCTTGTAGAGAAGTGTTAGGAGACCATTAAAAACAAAGGGGTCCCAGAAGGATGGACATACTTCAGGAAAGAAATCTTGAAGGAGCAGGGTCAGGCTGTCCCTACATGCAGAAACATGAGCTGGCACGGAAGATGACCGGCCTGGCTGGGCAGGGAGCTTTTGCAGGAACTCGGGGAAAAAAAAGGATGTATCACCTTTGGAAAAAGCAGTAGGCAATTCAATAAGTGTTTAAGGATGTTGTTAGGTCATGCAGAAAAAAAATTAGAAAGGATAAAGCTCAATTAGAATGTAATCTGGCCAATTCTGTATAGGACAATAAAAAGTGTTTTTATAAATGCATTAATAGCAAAAGAACGGGCAAGGAAAACCTCCATTCTTTATTGGACAAGGTCGGGGATGAATAGAGCTACCAAAGATGAGGAAAAGTCTGAAGTACTTAACATCTTTGCCTTGTTGTTTTCAACAATGACAGATCATCGTTTCCTGAGCTAGTAGCCAGGAATGGGAAGTAGAATAGAATAGCCCCTCCTGTAATCCAAGAGGAAGCAGTTA
Organism: Myiozetetes cayanensis; assembly: GCF_022539395.1. Lineage (NCBI taxonomy): Eukaryota > Metazoa > Chordata > Aves > Passeriformes > Tyrannidae > Myiozetetes > Myiozetetes cayanensis. Next base: position 15,865,445 of record NW_026087521.1, read on the forward strand.
GTGACCTGCTGAGCCACTGAGATCCTCACAAGTCTATAGTAGCAGGTGGGATCCATTCTAGGGTGATGAGGGAGCAGGCGGAGGAGCTCGCCAAGCCACTCTCCATCATTTTAATCATCAGTCCTGGCCAAGAGGAGTCCCAGATAACTGGAAGCTGGCCAGTGTGATGCCCATAAGAAGGGTTGGAAGGAGGATCCAGGAAACTAAAAGCCTGTCTCCCTGACCTTGGTGCAAGCAAGGTTATGGACCAGATGATCCGCCTTGTGGATGAGGGGAAGGCTGTGGATCTAGTCAACCTGGACTTCAGCAGTGACTGAACAGCAACCAGGCAGAAAGGGACCTGGGGTTACAGACTGACAGCAGGTTGAAGATGAACCAGCAGTGTGCCCAGGTGGCCAAGAAGGCCAAGGTCATCCTGGTCTATATTAGGAAGAGTGTGACCAGCAGGACCAGAGAAGTGATTCCTCACCTGTACTCAGTGCTGGTGAGGCCACACCTGGAGTGCTGTGTCCAGTTCTCGGCCCCTTGGTTTAGCAAGGATGTTGGAGTGCTGGAGCATGTCCAGAGAAGGGCAGCAATGTTGGTAAAGATACTGGAGTGCAAGTCCTATCAGGAGAGGCTGAGGGAGCTGGGGTTGTTTAGCCTGGAGAGGAGGAGGCTCAAAGGAGCTCTTATCACTCTCTACAACTCCCTGAAAGGAGGTTGTAGCCAGATGGCAGTGGACCTCCCAGGCAACTAGTGACAGGACAAGAGGGCACAGTCTTAAGCCCTTAAACCTCCGGGGAGGTTTAGGTTTAGGTTGGACATTAGGAAGAAGTTCTTCACAGAAAGAGTGATTGGGTATTGGAATGGGCTGCCCAGGGAGATGGTGGATTCACCATCCCTGGAGGTGTTTAAGAACAAACTGGATGTGGAATTTAGTGCCACGGTCTAGCTGACAATGTGGTGTTGGGTCATAGGTTGGACTTGTTGATCTCAGAGGTCTTTTTCAGCCTAGTTGATTCTGTGATTCTGTGTTGAAGAGTAAGTTAGGAAATAATGAGAAAACCTGTGTGTAAGCATGGGAAGGATGCAGTCAGTGGGGCAGGCTGAGATGTCAAAGAATGTATGGCTGTCATATTTGGAAGTTCTGTCCCAGGGGGCTTTTGGAAATCTGATATGGTAATTTTTCATTTATTTTCTCCCTATAAAACATGTTTCCACTACTTTCTTATCTATATTGCTCTTCTTGACTCTCTGTTCTTTACAAAAGTACTCACTGATTTAAGTGGTTTGGGAATAATAAATACATAGAAAGTACTTGTCTTAATCAGAAAATATTGTTATCCCTTCCTTGGAGCAGTTACTGTTTTCCACTCTGTGTGTTTTCTGTTTTGTGTTCTCCTTAACATCTGGAAATTTCTGAATACATAAATTTGATTTTTCTGTAGTTGTACTATTAATAGACTAATTAGCTTTTCCACTTTTAAGGTTTGTTCATTCACATTTTAATGAAATGATATTTCAGTTTTTGAAAATCAGAGAGGTAGTTGTCAACAAAGTAGTTTTAGGTCCAATTCCTTTAGAGAAGTAGGGAATTATGAGATCCAACCAAAGATAATAAAATGAGACTTATAATCTTGTCTTTGTAGTCACTTCCACAAATCTTGTCCTTTTCTGTCTCTCATTGTATTCCTCCAAACTTACCAATCTTTCTTTTTAAATAAATAATTAAAAAGAGGTACATGAAATGGTTTCATTTAAGGACTCTGCTTTGGGTAACCATATTCCCAACTCAGACATGTTACAGATCCAACCTTCCAATCAGTGAACATTCCCACCTGGCAAAATAGATGAATAAAGTGATTTTAAATTCTTGCAGGTGCTCCAGGTCTCAAGCTTCATTCCATCCTCCATCCTGACAACTAATTACTTATAAGCAATTTTCCTGTGTGATTTAAAAGCTGTGCAATGTTTATGGAATGGCATATGCAGTCCATATACTGTTAATAAGCCCAGGGTGCCAGCTGACAAACTGTGTTTGTGGTGCTATGGTAAGCAGGGATTTTTGTGTCCAACTATGGCAACAAAGAAAATCTTAGAATCATAGAATCAAAGAATGGTTTGGGATGAAAATGGCCTTAAAAATCCTCTAGGTCGAACATCCCTGCCATGGGCAGGGACACCTTCCAACAGAACACATTGCTTAGAGCCCCATTCTTAAACACTTCCAGGGATGGGGCATCTACAACTTCTCTGGACGACCTGTTCCAGTGACTCACCACCCTCATGGCCAAGGTTTTCTTCCTAATATCTAATCTAAATGTACTCTCAGTCTAAAGCTATTACCCCTTGTCCTATCACTACATAGCCTCGTCAGAAGTCCCTCTCTGGCTTTGTTATAGGGCCCCTTTAGGTCAAATAAATGGTGTGGGTCACCCCTAACACACCCCTAACCTGTCCCCTCGTGTTACAGAAAAACTGTGTAGATTCCACGGAGTTGATGGAATAAATTTTAAAAAAGAGTACTTTATCTTTCAGATTTTTCAAGATTTTGTACATTTCTTAATAATAAAATTATCTTTAATACTTTGAATATATATAATTTTATTCATCAGAACTTAAACTTATCACAGAATCACCAAACATGCTGAGTTGGAAGGGACCCACAAGGATCATTGAGTCCAACGCCTAGCCCTGCACAGGCCCATCCTCAAGTCATACCATTTGCCTGAAAGGCACATCCAAATGCTTCTTGAGCTCTGTCAGATTTGGTGCTGTGACCAATGCCCTGGGGAGCCTGTTCCAGTGCCCAACCACCCTCTGGGTGAGGAACCTTTTTCTAATATCCAACCTAAACCTCCCCTGGCACAACTTCAGGCTATTTGCTTGGGTCCTGTCACTGGTAATCACAGAGAAGAGATCAGTGTCTGCCTCTAATCTTTCCCTCACAAGGAAGTTGTAGAGTGCTATGAGGTCTCCCCTCAGTCTCCTCCAGGTTGAACAGACCAAGTGACCTCAGCATGAAGTTGCCCTTCAAGGCTCTTCACTATCTTTGTTGCCCTCCTTTGGACCTTCTCTAATAGCTTAATATCTTCCTTATATTGCAGTGCCCAAAACTGCACACAATATTCAAGGTGAGGCTGCACCAGGTCAGAGCAGAGCCGGACAATCCCCTCCCTCGACTGGCTGGTAATGCTGTGCCTGATGCTCCCCAGGACATGGTTGGCCCTCCTGCTAACTCAGATTTAACTTGCCATTAACTTGCCCCCAGGTCCCTGTCCATGGCATTGCTTTCCAGCACCTCATTCCCCAGTCTGTATGTACATCCAGGGTTACCCCATCTCAGGTGCAGAATCCAGAACTTTTCCTTGTTTAACTTCATATGATTAGTGATTGCCCAGTCCCCTAATTTTTTGAGGTCTCTCTACAGGGCCTCCCTGCCTTTAAGGAAGTCAACAGCTCCTCCCAGTTTTCTGTGATCTGCAAACCTGCTTAGTATCCCTTCCAGTCCTGTGTCCAAGTCATTTATGAAGATGTTGAAGAGCACAGGGCCTCAGATGGAGCCCTGTGGGATCCCACTAGTGACAGGTCACCAGTCTGATGTTACCACATTCACTATTACCCTCTGTGCTTGACCTGTAAGATAATTGCTCACCCACCACATGGTGTGTTTATCCAGCTGTGGGCTGGACATTTTGCCCAAAAGTATCCTGTGAGAGACAGTATCGAAAGCTTTACTGAACTCCAAAAAGATTACATCAACTGGTTTCCCTTGATCAGCTAAGTGGGTTACCTCATCATAAAAAGAAATCAGGTTGGATAAGCAGGACTATTCTCTTGTGAAGCCCTGCTGTGACCCATGACAGCATTGTCTTTCATGTGTTTTTCGATACTTCCCAGAATAATCTTCTCAATCACTTTATCAGGCACCAGTAAGAGGAACAGGCCTGTAGTTTCCAGGGTCCTACTGCTTGCCCTTCTTAAAATCAGGACGTTTGCCAGTTTCCAGTCAGCTGGGACCTCTTCAGATTCCCAACACTGCTCTGAAATCATCAAGAGAGGTTTTGCGATGACAACAACCAGATCTTTGAGAATTCTGACATGAATCCCTTCAGGCCCCCCAGAATTGTACGGATCCAGTTGGAGCAGTAGATCCTGCACAGTTTCAGGGTCAAATGGGAGTTGATCATTCTAGCAGTCATGGTCTTCCAGCTCAGGGCACTGAGACCCACCTTGTTCCTTCATGTGTGTGGAAGACAGAGGCAAAGAAAGTGTTAAACACCTCTTCCTTGTCTCTGTGTGGTGATCATCCTCATCCTGTACCATACTGTTTATATTTCTACACTGCCTATTGCCATTAATATAGCTAAAACCCCCACTGTTTCTTGTCCCCCTTATTAGAGCAATGTTTTCATGAGTGTATATTGAAATGAACTGCAACATATTAAGTAGAGCAAATATAAACCTTTTTCATATATCACTTTCAGGTCCTACAAACTTAAAATGCTTATTCTATGAACACCTTTTTTTTTTTTTTTTTTTTTTTCCCTTCAGAGTGGTCTTTTTGAGTTCAATTTCTGCAAAATTTATCATTTCAATTCTGTTACTAAAAATAGTTGCAATGATAAACATTCCACAATCAATAGTTACCAAGTTATTTCATTCATAATATTAAGTGCTTTCAAGCAGTATTACTATTGTTATAATATATATATAATAAATTGGAGCCCCTGGTGGTCTAGTGGTTAAGGGCGCAGCGCTGTCACCGCGGAGACCCGGGTTCAATTCCCAGTCAGGGACACTCCCGGGCAGATGGAGCTCGTTAGCCTTAAAGGCAACCCACCTACGTCCTGAGGACCTCACTGCCACCGTCCAAGCTCGCTTGGCCCCGGCAGATGAACCTTAGGATTAAAGGGTGGGCTCAGTTCCGCGCACATTGTGTCTCACCTAAAAAATCCAGTGCGCAGGCTGGAAGGTGTAAAGACCTTCCCCGGATCTTCACTCGTGAAGACTGGCCATTATTATTATCATTATCACTATTGCTATACCACTGAAAATTATAATATTTAAAGTACATATGCAATTGATCATTTACGTGTTGAATAACTCATTCTTAGTTATTTTCCATTGCTATTGCTGTTAGGAATCTTTGGAGGGATGATTAATGTATTCTAGATACCATGCTAAAGCCACAAGATTTGCAGCTGCACGCTTGCCAAAAGAAAGAAAATACTTCTGCTCTGCAGTGCATGTAATCAAGCATCCAGCTGTTGAAAATGTAACAAAATAATGAAGCATAATTGGAGAACTTTTAAGCAGGATTTCTGCTCTGTCACATAGCAGTTGGTAGAAATGGAAAAGCCTAGAAAACAAAAAGTGGCATTGTTTCTTCTTCAAGTCTGGATTTAACAAGAAATTGATATATACATACCCCTAAGAAAAAGAAAAGTCAGGAGAGTGGCTGAAGCAGAAAATAAGTGGTGAAGGGATCATCAGAACTACTAACTGAGAACAAACCACCAGAAGCACAGACAGATGATGAAAGAAGTAATTTCCTATGACATTACCTGCTAAGTAATGGGTTACCAACAACAACCCTTCCAGAGAATAATGCAGCATTTACTTGGATGCACAGTGATGAATGGAAAATTAAATACAGCTCCAAACAGTTTTCTGTTAAAAACCTCTTTATACTTTGCAAGAGGTAACAATAGCATAGATTTAAACCTCTGCTGATGTAAATCAGTGTATCTCCAAGGAAGTCACCAACCCATTGCTCGTATTTAATTGTTGAGAATCTAAGCCAAAGGGAGAAAGCTGAAATCCAAAGAGCAAATCCTTAGTCATATGCACAGTTCCACAAATACCTAGTACATGTTGATATAGCTATGCTATTAATCTAGGCGACTTTGTGAGACTAAAAAAGGGTCAGTATATGGAAAACAGGCAACTGTAAACCTTTCACTTGAGCAGGATACAAAACCATACACGCTCTGAGCAGGCCAAGGGATGGAATGGATCAGCTGTGTCAATCAATCTATTTCAGGTAATTACATCATATAAAGAGTTATATAACACATATGTGATCACTTGTTCTTAAAATAGGAGCACTCCAGGTACAAACTATTTATGTATTTTATATTTTTCTTCGTTAGAAAGCTGTCCCAACACTGTACTTTTGCAGAGCTTGGATAAAACCTTTCATTTAACTAATATCATTTATTTTTGACTACTACACTTAAATGCATTGTATCATTGGAAATGGTTCCGTGGGATCTCAAATCACACTAAAAAGTGCTACTGGAGTCCATATAATTTGGATTGAAAATGATTGTTTACTGTAATATTATTTGAAGGGATTGTGAGCTAACTGGTCACAAATAGAAAGCACAAGACCACTGGAGACCATCTTCATAGGCAAAACCTAGGGAGAACAGTTTGTATGATAGTTTTTAATATATTTCACTGTATCTTGATTTGACATGACTACATGCTTTTATCCATATATTTTGTTCATCCACCTATGTTTCAGTAGGATGACACCATCTTTCCTCATAAAACAAGATTTCTAGAATGAAGCAATTCTGTTGCTGTTGTTAAAGGTAAAATCCAGGGTTGTTGCATAGCTAATCTTTCTGAAGATTCAGAAGCACTGTTTAAGCTTTGCAGTCTGACAGATTGTTGACAGAGAACTAGTTTCCCCAATTCTTTAACTGTTTCTGTCTAATTCTTGACATCCATGTAAGTAAGAATGAGATTTATTTAATTATTAGTATTTCTGCCTGCTAGCTTTCTTCAGACTTTTCCAAATCTCTCACAAGCTTTTTAGCATTTTTTATAAATTGTGCTTGGCTATGCAAATTTCTAGCAAAAGATTATATTTGCTTTTCTCAAATTTTCCTGACTTTCTTAGCCTACACTTCTGTGAAAAACAGAGAGATTAAGTACATGGAACATTAATAGAAAATTCAACTTCAACTTGTATTTAATATTCTTGTGCTTTTCCATAGGAGCTCTTATTTTTGATGCTACTTTGCTTCTTTCTATTACAGCAAGAATAAATGAATGTAGCATATTTTTGAACCTGAAATCTCTGTGGCAGTAATACTCAAGTGATCATACTTTCGGCATTGCTTCACATAGTGTAACTGTTTTAAAGCAAATGCTGCACATTCCAAATGGTAGAGCACTTGAGAAGGGATAAAATATGATATGTCTGTCATATTTGAGAGGATAACATTGATCTTACTTTTGAAGCAAATGCTTTTGTTTTTACAAACTTAATACAAAACCTTTGTCAGTGAGGATTTGTATGTGTGAGCAGACAATTGGTAGCTAATATAACAAATGTACACAGACAGAGGACAAAACTCTAAAACCCCTGAAAGTTGGTAGTTAAAAAAGCATTTTGTTAAGGACTTCGTTTTATTATCCTTTTCTTTTTTCTAACAATTTTTTTTTTTGGTATGAAGTTGTCCTACTATTTAACATACTGTTTTTAAATATGCAATTTACATGTACAAAGTGACATCAGGAGAAAATAGTTAAAGTATAACTGAAGCATTGCTGCCTTTGATTGTTACACAATAGTGTACTATGCAGTGCAATTTGCAACACCTTGTTTAGTGTACATAGCAGTACAGCAGTCCATCTAATGTGAGGCAGAGCTAAGGATCAGGACCCTCAGAGTGGAGTTACTTCCACCTTCCTTTTCTCGTGTGCCATTTAGATGTATAATCTAAATTTCTTCCATTGACTCTTTTACTAATCATTTGTGACTGAAGCACTTGTACAGTTCATTTAACATATTGTTGCCTAAATGGGGAAAAAAAGGACTCCAAACCAAATTAGGTAGGAGATAAGATAAGGATACAAAAGCTTCAATGAGCCCCCAGGCTTTCTGGAATACTCCAGCTCGCGGTCCCGAAATACAGATGTCCACAGTTTTTATAATGATTTTTGCCCAATCCCCGTCCCGCCACCACCCAGGTTTTGCCCCCACCACGCCTCTTGGGAATTGGGTCTGGGGGTGTTTTGGAACCTCCTCTTCTTCATCTTCATCTTCCTCAGAGCACATAATGTCCTTGGAGGCCTTCCAGAATTCTAGGCCTGAAGGTTGTTGGGTCTATGGCTGTATCTTCTTCCATAGAGTTAGGGTGTTCTTCTGCAATTCTACCTTGAAAAAGAGACTAAACAGGCTGTGGAATTTAGGGAATCGATATGGGAATGGGTAACAGGGGTTTGAGCTAGTGTGTTAAAGGGTAAAGGGATAATATGCTGCTACTCTAAAATCTACATTTACTACATAACTACTTCTAAGGTCTACAAAAATTAAAAAAATCAAAACATCAAAACTCCAAGGTATCAATATCTAGAGTAAAATGCTAGCATACAGTATGATGAATCATTCTCTAGAGGTGCCTAGCTCTTCTGATTTACTGCAGAAAGACCAAGATGACTTTTTTAGGCTGGACACCTTGTTTTCAGATGACTGGATTCAGAGAGGTGAATCCTACCACCATAGCTTAGTGGATTCTAGAAATCAAGACCCCAGTCATCATGTTTCAGACAATCTGGAGACTCAGATAGACATATCTCAAGTAGCTTTACTCAGTTTCCTATTTATCTGTAAAGACAGATGGGCTATGGAGTGAATATATGACAAATTTGATGTTCTTGCAAATATATCTTCTTTGCCAAGAATGCATATTTATACAAAAATATATATTTTTTCTTTAAATTTCAAACAAAATAAGAGATTCAATCACTTTTTTGCAATTATCTTGCTTGAGCAAAAATAGATGAATAACTTAGTGAAACTTAATCACAGGATTATAGCATGAAAGAATACACTTTTTGAATAGCCCAAACTCATTATAATCCCAGCCTGTTTAAAAAATCTATTTATGTTCTTACTTTCATGTGAGCGTGAAAGGTACATTCAGTGATACTGAGGGTCATTAATGCATTTGAACTTGCTAATATCTTATTATAAATGTCTTATTAGATTTCTGCTCTATATCTGCACATATATAAGACACATTTTCTGGATACCCGACAGGATGCACTAACATACTTTAACTTTTATATGCCTGGTCCTTTTATTTATGAACAGGTGACCTGCCTGGTGGATGAGGGGAAGGCTGTGGATATAGTCTACCTGGACTTCAGCAAAGCCTTTGACACCATCTCCCACAGAATGCTCCTGGAAAAACTGGCAGCCCATGGCTTGGACAGGGACACTCTGTGCTGAGTTAAGAACTGGCTGCAGGGCCGGGCCCAGAGAGTGCTGGTGAACGGGGCTGCATCCAGCCGGTGGCTGGTCACCATTGGTGTCCCCCAGGGATCAGTGCTGGACCCAGTCCTGTTTAATATCTTTATCGATGATCTGGATGAGGGGGTTGAGTGTACCATTAGCAAATTTCCAGATAACACCAAGTTGGGGGAGCGTGGCAATCTACTGGAGGGTGGGAGGGCTCTGCAGAGGGACCTGGAAAGGATGGATAGATAGGTTGAATCCAGTGGTATGATGTTTACCAAGACCAAGTGCTGGGTTCTGCACTTTGACTACAACAATCCCATGCAGCGCTACAGGCTGGGCACAGAGTGGCTGGAGAGCAGCCAGGTAGAAAGGGACCTAGGACTTTGGATTGACAGGAAGCTGAACATGAGCCAGCAGTGTGCCCAGGTGTCCAAGACCAATGGCATCCTGACCTGTATCAGGAACAGTGTGGCCAACAGGACCAGGGAAGTGATTCTGTCCCTGTACTAGGCACTAGTCAGGCCATACCTGGAGTATTGTGTTCAGTTCTGGCTGGGCCCTTCAGTTCAGGAAGGATATTGAGATGCTGGAGTGTGTCCAAAGAAGGGCAAGGAGGCTGGTGAGGGCACTAGAGCACAAGTCCTGTGAGGAGAGGCTGAGGGAGCTAGGGTGGTTTAGTCTGGAGAAGAAGAGGCTCAGGGGTGACCTCATCACTCTCTACAACTACCTGAAAGGAGGTTGTAGCCAGGTGGGGCTGTGTCTCTTCTCCCAGGCAACTAGTGACAGGACAAGAGGGTACAGTCTTAAGCTGTGCTGGGGAAGGTTTAGGTTGGACATTAGGAAGAAGTTCTTTACAGAAAGAATTATTACCACTGGATGGGGCACTTAGTGCCACGGTCTAGTTTACAAGGTGGTGTTGGGCCATAGGTTGGACTCCTTGATCTCAGAGGTGTTTTCCAGCCCAGATGATTCTGTGATTCTGTGATTGTTGTTGTCAGATACCTAAGCATTTACTTTGATGATTCAAATTTGCACTGACTCTAAGTCATCTCCAAACTGGAGGCCAGGTAATCACAAATGTCTTTCTGTAGACTTCTTGGATCTAGGTGGCTGCTTTTCTTTTGTGTTCAGACTGATACATTTTTGTTGGCTCTACAGAATGGGTAATGTGAATTTTTGACTATCTGAAAAGTACTGCTGGGAAACTATTATCACCATCCTAAAACAAACACTTTATTGCAGTTCTTGTCAATTAGCCTATCAGAGTCTATGACTACAATCAAATAATCAAATGTAAGAATGTACTTTGAAGATAGCAATACATGAGTGCTAAATTATCGATAGAAAGAGTTTTCATACAATTCAAAAATCTTAGGGTTACTTGTGCAGATGAATATGTCTGTGCAGCAGACACTCAACATTAGGTCAGATGAATTCCACACTAAAAGATTAAATATGGCCCAATTCATATTATTGTATAACAAATATTGTTTATGTTGTGGTTTATAAATAGTATAAGAATAATTTTAGCTGTTGTTTACATACATTTACCATTAAAACTACTTCTAAGTAAATAGTCCAATAGTCACATTACATTATGGTTTTATTCAGTTCTTTTTCTTTATCCTCTTTATTCATAACAGGTAATAGTCAAGGTCAAATTTCTTATTAGTATGCTAAAGCACACTGTTCTTGCTTGGGATTTAGTCTAATAACTTATGTGTGTGTAAGTTGTAAATCTCTGGTACATTTAAAATTTAGCTTCTTGGTGTTAAGGAAGGCTGTGCATAGCCTCAATTTTGCTTTGCTTTGCTTTGTTTGTATGATTACAAGGGAGCTTTTTATCTTCCTTCCAGATCAGATAGATGATGTTGTCATATCTAAAATTCCTACGTCTGAAGTAGAAAATCTTTCTGATTTTAGAATCTTCTGGGGCTATTTTCCAGATCCTCTTTGTTGGCAGCATAGCCTTACTACCAGTTTGCCTGAGGTATATGAAGTACTGGAACTCAACATTCTCATGGTGTTCTGATTCCTGAGGCATCAGAAGAGTAATCCTTGATGAGGAGATGATGTTCAATGTACAGTTTGCATTTTACACTTATACAGTGTGTCAAAAGAGGTGGTCATCCAGTGTTGTCAATACAACCCTGATGTCAGCTCCGGTCATTTGTCCTGTCGTCAGCTCCATCTCATGCATCTAGCACAATTGAGAAAGCCATGAGGAAGGAATCCTCCCAGATCTTTGTACCATTTATTCCACAGTTTTCATTCAGAGGCCTGAAAAGTCCTTACCCAATAAGAGTAGAACATCCCTCCTAATCCCTTGTGAAGATTTTCCCATTAAACTTTAAGACCAAAATGTCCTGATTAGCCAATAAAATCTTTCAGGTTCTTCATATCAGGCTTTCCAATTAAAACAGAGTTTTCTTTTTTCTATTCTAGGATTTGAACTTTCATTACAGTCAAGCATGCCTAGTTCTTAGAGTTACAGAAAGTCTTTGAAAAGATAAGTTTCATACAACTACTTAGGTGTGCCTGCCAGTATCTGTAGAAAGCCTAGGACAATCATATATACCAGGAAGTGTATTTATTTGTCAGATATTATGAAATTATGAGGAAGATACATTCACTGTCAACACTGTTAACTGTTATTTTGTCTTGTAGAGCATATTAAAAGCCATGCCCATGTACAGATATGCACAAATTAGTTTGTGTAGCCTTTCCCTTTTTTCCATAATTCAGTAGACCAAGGGCCTTGTTATGCATATATTTGGCCACCATTTATGTATTTATTCTGAGAAGCATCTAAACATGAATTTATAGTCTGGAGGACTCACTTCTTAGGTGAACCATCATCTGCACATAATTTAGTATTTTCTTATACTCTTAAGGACATTTGCATTCAACTGCTCATTTACATTTTTTCATGTTTTATTATTTACATTCTTTTGGTAAATAACAGGAAAAGTAAAAGGTTATGTCAGAAAGAGATTGATAGATTTTAATTTTGTTCTTCAAGTTTTGTTTGTATTTAATTTATTTCTTAGTTTAGTCTCCTAGACCTCATAAAGTTTTTGAAAATTTCCCATTGTTTACTTCTTTGACTAAATGCATTGTGAAGCTGAAATTTTTTTCTCTTTAGCTTAAACAGGTGGTGAGTTTACCCCAGGGGTCATCATCTTCAACTGAGCTTAAAACAAATTTGATTTATGATTATGTTATGACAGGTGGACATTAAGAACTTTGTTTACTACATTTTTTTCATGCCACTATGCTTCCCCTAAATTATTCATAAATCATGAAGATGTCTGTTTGGTTAATATTCAAGCTCAAATTGAACTTTATTTTGTTAATCTTATAGTTTCCTGCTAAGTAACTTGGCAGAGAATATAATTTTAAATGGAAGAGGTTCACTTCTCTTTCTGCAGAAATAAAAATCCTAAAATTAGTGACACAGATATAAAACCCCAGCAAGACTACTAAAACAGCACCGTAATATACAAGATATCTGGCACTGTAGAAATGGTGGCTGTAAAAAGAGGAAATACACTCTGTATTACCCAGATACACAGTCTTATAAAAAAACCCCAACACTGTAGATCTAAAGACATGATTCTATTTGCTCTGTTGGGTAAGAAATTTGCCATGAAGTATCTAATATGTTCTGGAAGGCCAGCAGAGAAGATCATAAGCAATACACGTTTGTGCATTGGTGTCATAAATTCATAACATCAGTGACAGTGTTGTTGATGAAAGGACATTCTCTGCTGTACCTGATCCTTAAAAAGAAGGAAGAACTGGGTGGAGATTTTGGCTGTTGGTTGCAGTGGTCATGAGATGGTGGAGTTCAGGATCCCAAGAGAAAGGGTCAAGGTAAACAACAGAATTCCAAAATCAGACTTCAGGAGAGTGAACTTTGACCTGTTTAGGGACCTACTTGCAAGAATCCTGTGGGAAATCACGCTGGAGAGAGGATGGTTCCAAGGGAGTTTTTGGTTTCAAATGTCACTTCCTGCAGCCTCAAGAACAGTCCATTCCAATGAGCAGGAAATCAAACCATGGTGACAGGACACATGCATGGATAAACAAGCTGGTCCTGATTCAACTCAGGCACGAAAAGGACACATAAAAGAGGTGGAAGCACAGTCAGGTGACCTGTGAGGAATGCAAAATCCCAGAATCACAAACCAGCTGAAATCAACCAGTACCTCTGAACATTTAACCCAACTGTCCCGCTCAAAACAGGTTCTTCTTTAGGAAGTGGCACAACACAATGTTCAGCTAGGTTTTGAATGTGTCCAAGGATGGACATTCCACAGCCTCTCTGTGTAACCCATTCCTGTGTTTGGTCACCCTAAGTCAATCCCCACAGTCAGGCACCTATGCTTAATGGTCAAATATTTTAAAATGTTGCACTTAATTAAAAAAAAAAAAAGAAAAGAAAAAAAAAGGATATGCTTTTCCTGATAGCCAAGAGTGGGATCTAATCTCTATATTATAGATGCCTTTTTTCACGTCTATTTCGTAGGACTTAAAAAAGCAGTGCCTAAGTTCTGCGTACAGAAGATGGTGAACAGTTAGGTATATTTGAAGGCCTCTAGAGAGAATTCTTGCCTGCCTAGTTTCAGGTGCTTAAATTAGGCAGACTGATGACTTCTCAGAGTGTGTCAATTACTAGAGATGAATCAGTGTAGAAGAAAGCATAGAGGAAATGAATCTGGGAAGCCACAACTTATTTCCCTTCCAATAGTAATTTCTTTAAAAGAATATGAGTATTGTATGAGTTCAATAAGGAGTTTCATTGAATAAATCAGTTTGCTCATTCTATCCCCCACAAATATCTATAAACCAAAAAGGCTATTATTTTTTACTGCACTCAGCCCCATTCATCTACTTAGGTGCATGGCTGAGCTACTTCTCTGCTTTGAAAATCTTGACATGTGATGATCTAATCTCTTGTATGAAAGGTGAATAGCTGTACGGGCCACTTCTGCCATTAATATTCTGTTAAAACCAGAACTCCGTTGATTCCGACTTGTTGTTACCTCACAAAAATCATCAGCATATGCTCATGTAACTGTTGCAGAACTAATTGTTCTTCAGTCCACTCTCTGAGTATGTATCCCCAGGCATAACACTTCATGCCTTGAAGACATAGTAAGAAAGGTAAGAAAACACCCTACCCTTTCACAGGGCTGCTGGTGTCTATGCCCAGTGCTTTGGTGATGTTACCACCTACCATCAGTTATGAGTATAGTAACTGGACAACATTCTTATATGAAAATATAATTTAATCTTATTGGTAGCAATAAAATTGAGTTTAAATAAATCATTAGAATCTGAGCTTATCCCAGCAGTGTTACAAAATGAAGTAGTTGTCTACATCCTACATTTTTACTGCCTGCCTACAAGACAATAGCTTTCAAGCAGACCTGGTAACTGTGACACTATTTTCACCATACAAGACCAAGAAATCAAGGGGGACTGGAAGCTTCAGAGATGACTGGGAGAACATCAAGTTACAAAGGTAGCTATTAAGCAGATGCCCATCAGAGCCTGGTTTTCATCTGAGTTTTGTTAAAAAGAAACTAGTGAACCTTTGCCACACTCACTTTAGGAACAGTATGATTTTTTTCTCAGCATTTTTTTTTACATTTTATTAAGTCTTCCTTATCTACTAATCAGTAAGAATAGTTTACACTGGTTTTGCATGCTTCCTTGGTCTGTAAAAAAACCTATACCCTTGATACGAAGTATGAGTAAGGATGACATAACTAGCCCTATACCACTGTGGTTCAATAAATCTATCATACTAGGTGACACCCATGGAATAGCAGTCCAGATCCTAGAGGGAAGTGCCCTTTTTCATAATTATTTATTAGATATTTACTTTCTTTGACATTCAAAATGGGATCTAAAATGTCAAAAAGCCTATAATTTTGACTGTTTCGACCTACTTGGCGACATGGTTTACTTGTGCAACTTGACAGTGTTGGGTAAATGTTTGGACTTGATGAATTTAAAAGGTCTTTTCCAACCTAAATGATTCTATAATTATATTATTCTATAATTCTCTCCTCTATTTCCTTTTATCAGTCTCAACCACTTCTCAACAGCAGCCTTTTTAACCCCTGGGATCTGTATCTATCTAATTATTGAATGCTGATATGCTGTTTCCCTACAAGAGTAAAACGAGATTAGAAACTTGGCTGTGTGCAATGATAGTAACTTGTCTGGAAATAACACTGTGGTCACATTTTAATCACCTGAAATGTTTAGCAAAAAATTTCTTCATGTGGTTTATCTTCCTCTTTCTTATTCTTCCACACTTCTACTGTTCTACTTCAATAATACATTCATACAATGAATACCCAAGTAATTTTGTCATATATGATACAAAAATGCTTTCACAGGGCAGAGACACATTAATCTCAGTTCTTGAATTTGAGCATGCATTGAAGTTTGAAAAAAAAACTGTTGTAATGAGACATATGGTGTAGGGATAAGCTAATCATCTTCAGTCCCTCTGCTGTCTATAGAGAGATCACTATTTAATCCTTCCTGTTTCAGAGACTTAGCTTAAAAAAAAAAAAAAAAAAAAAAAAGATGATTTGAGCTGCTTTCGGGAATCTCCTAACATTTTTTGTTGACTATATAGTGATCCTAGAGTGACCCTTAAGTTAGTTACCCAATTTTTTAAGTGTCTAACAAATATTAATGAATTGTATCCCAGAAAAACCAATAAACCTTCCCTGAATGAACCCTGTACTTGAACCTTGCTGAATGTTTTCACTTTACTCATGATACTTCTCTTTCCCTTGGTTTGGTATGAAAATGACTTAATATTTCCAGTTTCTCTTTGCATATGAAGTACACAACACAAATAATGTTACTTCTTCAATCCAGGCACCATTTAAAATTTTAAATGTTAAATGTAGTGCAAAAAACTAATATTAGATATGGCCCTGCTTTATTAGTTTTGACAAGTCATTCTTATAATTTGAACTTTCTCTCTGCTCTATTTAGAAAAGGAGTTAATTTTTTCCTTAAAATGTTATCACACCCTAAATTCAAGCAGTTTAGGGTGATCTTTTCTAATCAATATGCTAGCTGCATTAAAAATGGCCTTTGACTAAAGGTATTAAATCCTTCTGCTTGCAAGCTGGAAAATTTGTACGTTGTTAGATATGCTATTATTCCCCATTCTTGCCACTAGACTCAAATCTATTCATTATATATTAAAAGCCAGTAACCACATGGATTGTTAGAACCTGTGAGGTGGAAATTATGTTTCTTTTTTAAGGTAAGGAATGTTCTCTGATTGCCACAGCTTTACAGTTTGGTCCTCAGAATAAAACCATCTTGAAAAAAATTATTCAGTCACAAGCCAAATAAAACAGGGAAATGATTTAGGGTTTATTTTTATTTGAAAATTGAACACTTACTCAGTGAACACAAGCTGGATGATCACTAAGTTGTTTCTATAATTTTTCTTCTCTTTCTTCTTTCTGTAGATACAAATCCACAAACTCATGGATTCATATATTTGCAGAGTAGACAGTGAGAACTTGACATATGCATGTATGATGAGTAGAATTAAAAACACAAAATTGATTTTCTTTTCTCTGTGTCACTTCATACAAAATACTATTCATTTTTACAGTGGGAACAATACTAAGTGGAAATTCATTACACTGACTCTTTCAAAAATGTAACAGAGAATAATGATAAAACTTCTTATCTATCAGCCCCCGGGCATAGCCTAGATCTTAATAACTTTAGGGAAATAATTTGTGAATTCATATTTTTTCTCTCTCTCTTTTTTTGTTTGGTTTGCTTTTTTTTTTCTTTAAATCCTCAAAAGTCTTGTTTCATTCAGATACGCAGAAATCTCCATGTTTCCCAAAGCTGATTTTTCATGTACAGCAATTAAAGCCATAGATACTTGTATGCACAATAAATAACACGTGGCTAATTTACTTTTTTGTTGTTGTTGTTTTTATATTTTTCCCATCCACAATTATTTAAGTTTGAGAAGTATTATGTATGACTGCATTTAAAAATTCTTATGGGTTGGTATAAAACCTTTTCTTGACAGGTTACCTATGTCAGCTTATCATCTCATTTTTTTTAGTGATGAAGAAGTGATTAAAATTTCACAGTAAGTTTTACTTGCAAGTACTATTGATTTCCTGATAGAAACCAATGTTGAAATGCTGCATTGAAGTTTGAGTTCAAATGGAGAGGTGCATTGCAACAGATAATTTATTCTTGATAATATCACTCAATACAGACAGCAGATAGGAAACACTTTTGTTTCAGAGTGCCAGGAAAATAAGCTATGTGAGAGCACTTAGTATGTGTTCATAAGGTGCTTGTAAAGACACGGGTCTGGACACGGGAGAAGCAAAAGGGAAAAAAAGAGAATTTGTGTCTTCAGAGGAATTTTTGGGTTATTTAGAAAAGTTTTATTGTGGATCTGTAGCTGGACTTGTCAGTCAGACTACATAACAGTTAAAACTGTATTCCCCTAAGTGCAATGCCTACCTAAATCTGAGTCTTTTAAGAGAGATAAGAATAGCAAAGCTGAAGAAATCTATTTTTATGTGTTTCTGAATATTAACATTACTTTCTTTTCTTTAGAATGGTATCACTAAGAATGCAAAGAATGTTAGGAGAAAGAGGTGTTTTTCAGCCTATTTATCAGTTCAGGTGCAGTATGTCAATAAAATAGCAGGAAAAGTGCAGTGACTAAAGAAATGATTTATTGATACTTTAGGCTTGTTAAAACAGGTTAATGTCAATGCAATTAACTTCTGAATCTTCACTCCACTGCAAAGTGAAAGCTGACAGAATGGTTTTAAAACCACATCCCAAATAAAATGAGAGCATCAGTGAGTGTCCAACCTCAGAGGAAGAAACAACTAGTGATAAGGCTGAGCCTCTTTAAGGGAAAATACCAGTTTATTTTGTAAGAAACTGTTAAAGTAATGGGCCAGTGAGTAGCATACTGATCAAATAGTTTCAGAGCTGTATAAAGAAAAGGAAGATGGGATAACAAGACAGTGTGTAGAAATCAGAAATTAGACAAAGTTGGAAGTAGCAGTACTGCATGATCAGCAAATGGTCAGGTTAAAGGATGTCAGCTTCACTTGCAAAATATTAGATGCTAATTACATTGATTGGATGAAATTCTTCCAGGAAAATGAATATATTCTTCATAATTTATTCAATTATGTAATGCCATTATAAATTAGTAAAGAAGTTTCTTAAAATGTTCAGATTACTTCTTAAAGGGAAAGTTAAAGTGTATGTAAACCATGGGAGGTTAAAATTGACACCAAGAAAATTTATAACTGTGAAAATGTCCAATAAAGGAAAAGTAGATAATAAAAAACCCCTCAAATTTCAGACAATCATTTAAATAAATGTTCATGTGTAAACTACTTTATCACATATTCAAATGTAACTTTTCTGTTTCAATTTTTCATCATGATATTGTAACAGCAATTGATTTCATCCATACATATTTTATACTTGGTAAGCCACTGCTCCTTGTGTAAGTGGTGGCTCACAAAATTGCAATAGTTTCCATTTATTATTCCTTTGCTGTCCATAGTCAGTGACATCTGCCCTGCAGTACTCCAACCTGTGATGCAGAAGAGCTATATGAAAGTGTGACTTCTGCACTGAAGTGAGAGCATGGGGACAAGAGAAAGAATCCTAAATGAACTTCTTCAATCCCTGCAACAGGAGGGGTCCAGAGGTACAGGTTGCAGGAATGTATTTCCTTTGGTAACAGTAGCCCTAAATATATCAGTTTATTATGGAGGATTGGATGGCTGGACCCCACAGCTGTCAAGAACTATGGCAGCCTAAAGATGGTGTAAAGAAACATTTCATGCCTTCAAATCTGTAAATTTTGTCTGCAGTGATGCTTCCCAAGAATTACACTGCACAAATTTGGAGGGATCCTCTGTATACAGGGAATTATGAATAGTGAAATAACAAGAACAAATAAAAATTTCAACATTTTTATGACACCTTGCATGTCATCAATGAATGCTAAAATTTGTTTCTTTTCTCCCACAAAGTGAAAACAGAAGAAAGAGAAAAGGTAAAATAAGATTTGTATGGAAAGGTCCCTTCCAACCCAAGCTGTTCTATGATTCTATGAAGCAACAATATTTTGCAGTTAATCAGATTATTTTCTCTGTGATTGTGGCAGGACCATGAGTCAGGAAGACTTTTGAAGTGCATCTTTCTAGAACTTCTTGTTCCCCCAAATCTCCCGAAATATCTATCACGGTTTAAGCCCAGTTAGTAATTAAGCACCTCACAGCCGCTCACTCAACCCCCACCAGCAGGATCAGGAAGAGAATCAGAAGGGAAAAGCCAGAGAACTCATGAGTTGAGATCAAGACAGTTTAATAGGGAAAGCAAAAGCCATCCCACAAGCAAAGCAAACAAAGAAATTAATTAACTGTTCCCCATGGGCAGGCAGGTGTTCGGCCATCTCCAGGAGATCAGGACCCCATCATGTGTAATGGTTACTTAGGAAGACAAATACCATCATTAAAAATGTCCCTCCTGCCCCTCCTTCCACCTTCTTTGCTCCACTTTTTATACTGAGCATGTTGTCATATGATATGCAATATCTTTACAGTCACTTTGGGTCACCTGTCCCAGCTATGTCTTCTCCCAACCTCCCATGCACCCCCAACTTACTTTCCTGCGTGGCAGGATGGAAAGCAGAAAAGGCCTTGGCTCTGTATAAGTACTGCGTAGTGATAACAAAAACATCTCTATTATTTCCAACCCTGTATTCAGCACAAATCCAAAGCATAGCCCCATAATAGCTACTGTGAAGAAAATTAACTCTACCCCAGCCAAAACCAGCACAATATCAAAAGGCCTTTTAATTCAGAAAGCCTAATTTTACCTAAAAAAAGAAATGTATATGATTCTTAATCTGAGAATAATTTAAGCAGTTAGAGTAGCAATACTAATAAAATTTTTTACAATCTCCCTCTTCCCACCATGTCCTTTCCTCCAGTCCTTCCCAGCGGCAGCAAAATGAGAGCCTCCTCATTCCCAGGAAAGTGGGGCTGATGTGCTGGCTCTCTTCCACAGAGAGATACAAGACATCCTCCTTCCCGTATCAGCTTACAAATCAGTTAAACAAGCATTGATCTTAGAGTATCAATAATTGGATATGTACTTTTTATACTGTATGTTTTAACAAACTCTTAACATATTGAAAACAGTTAAGCTGGCAAGAACCAACAGAGGCTTGTTCCATGACTGCTCCATGAGTAAGAACTTTTCAGAGTGTAAAAGTCCAACCTCAGGAGATGCTGGCTTACTGGGTTGGCTATGAGCTATACTTTAATATACAGATAATAGGGTTCTTTAATATCTTGAGACAGCGTCAAGAGAACAACCCATGGGCTTGTTCCCAAGGAATTTCTTTATTAGAGGGCCTTTTAGAGCCCCTTTGCAGGGTTTGACTCTTACAATGGTAGAATATTTTTCTCCTATAGCTACTTTTTCCCATGTTCCCACATTCTATCTTAAGTTCATTCTTGTCTGTCCTAGTGGCTTTTGGCAAATAATCATCAGTTTTGTACTGATATAATACTCTCAAAGTCCTCACAGACAAATTGTTTAATAATTTGGTTTTGCATCTTTCTGAATTTATAAAGTTCTTTTTTTAACAAGTGGACTTGGTTCTACATATTTTTTGTTACAGAGAAGAACTTCTTGTCTGTGTATTTATAGTATTGGCTAAGTTCTGAAATACAGTCACTGTCAAAATGTCACCTATGCTATTATTTTTACATCAGTTGCCATGAACTTATTAAAGGTTGTCAGTGTTTGATAGTCTCATTGACCAATAGGTTTTGAGAAAGTAAAAAGACAAGTTTGTGCATGCAGAGAAAAGCCCTTCCTAAAGTTACTTAGATTTATTTACTTTTATGTCAGGGTGTTGTAATCAGAGTTATATTACAGCTTTTCAGAATCACCCCAGGAAGTTTGTTCTGAATATGAAATTTTTATCTCTAAGGTTATTTTTTCTTCTGAAGAATCTGAAGCAATGATTACTTCTTGAGTAGGTTATCACTGAAGAAACCTGTTTTTCAGAATTATGCTGGGGTTTTACAAGGATGAGCAGAATAGTCAAGGCAAAGGGCATGCTCTAGGTTTCCTCAGTGAAGGGCACCTGTGAAAGTGAATGTGGATTCACCAGCAGCCTCTCTGATGCCATCTAGGAATAGAGAGGAAGAGGTGTAGGGAATGAGATCATTTCACGCTGCATGGCTCTGTAGTCATCTCCTGTCTGTTGCAAATAAGTCTTGTTCTTCAATATTCAGTCTAAACCTCTCCTGGCACAACTTGAGGCCATTTCCTCTGGTCCTGTCACTTGTTGTCTGGGAGAAGAGACAAAGACCCACCTTGCTACAACCTCATTTCAGGTAGTTGTAGAGAGAGTTTTAAGGTTTTAGTAGTACTTAAATTAAAATACAATTTTGGTAATGTAAAATCATAACAAAAACATAAAATACATTGATCAGACATTAGAAGTTGTCTCACTTTATTAGCTTGATATATTGTCTTCAATAATATAAATGTTGAAATAAATGCTCCCTTAGAGATTCTGAAGGAATTTATACTGTGCTTGGTCTGTCCTAAATGTACACTGTTACTGCTCCAAAACTGAGCTTTCAGTGTATATTTTCTGGCAACATATCAGTTGGTTATGAGAAGGCAAGTGTAAGATCTTGAATCATCTTTAGTTGTTTTCACTTGTTCTCGCATTTCATAGGGCATGCTATCAATACCTCCAATGGTAAGAGGTATTCATTTGTATATGTGCATAATGCTTCTGTTTGTGTTATGCTTGCTTACCTCACCACCTGCTTTCTCCATGTGACTTGCTTTGCTTTTTCCAGGACAATGCCTGACTTTAGGAGTTGCTTAGAACTTACTGAGACCTATTTATCTCACAGTTATCAAATATCTGTTCTACTCTGTACATATCACAAATGTACAGTCTATAGCAGAACAGAGATAAATTGCCTGTAATATATTTTCAGGGTAATTACTTATTAGCTTCATTCATGTCATATCAGTTCTCACATAATTTTGTCAAATATTTTCTATTTTTTATTATTTGTGCTTCTATAAGCAAAAAAGATAAGCCACATAAATGCATCAATGTGAGAGACGCCTATGTAAGAATCCTAGAAGTACTTTTTATATATTTTCATGTGTTTAACACACCTTCTTCCTTCTTAAAAAGGTACTTGTTTTCTAAAAATGCGTGAATTAATATTAGTAAGGAGAAGATGCCACTTCTAGTCCATACTATCCTCTGATATTATGACTGTATAGTAATTGCATGGCAAATTATGGTTTTCAATTGATCCTTTTTGTTTGTATGCTGCATATATATCACATGTTGACATCCTTCATATCTCAGTTTGACAGTCATCAAACAACAAGTGGCTACTCTGGCTCTTCATAGCTTTATAATCTTGTAGAAATTTAAAAGACAAAAAATGTAATATTGTGATGCAATACTTTTACACCTGTTTATTTGCTTTGCTTACAGGCAATTGTGAGATACTTAAACAAAATTCTCATATTTCAACTGTGATTTTAAACTACTTGAGTGTATTTCTTTTATCAAATTCCTGTCTCAAACAAGGTATTTTGGGACCATTTGTATTAAAATTGGATCATATTGAAATTAAGAAAAAAGTATTATGGTTTACCTACTGGTGAGTGCTTGCAAAGTTTTACTATAAAGATCTGGTTTCTTTGTTTTGTTGAACCTTGAAAGTAAGGAAAAGGATTGAGATCACATCAAGGGTAAACTTTTGCCATCAAGGTAAAAAAATGACTGTGTTCTAAATCACTGGGAAATCATACTCAATCTATGTTCTCAAGAGAGGTGTTGAAGTTGGCAGAAATTTTCACTGGTTTTGTGCAGGTTTCATCCCAAGAGAACTCCTCTATTCCAGAACAAAACAAAGAAACATATTCTCTGGAAATTTATATATTTTTATTTCTAAAATTGCTTTTTTTTCAGGCTAGTATTACAGCAAATGAGTCTATAAGAGTCAGACAATTATGACATAGAATGGCCTCTTCTGCCCTCACAACTGATTAATTTCTGTCTCCAACATCTTCAGCAGTTTTCTGATGCTGAATACAGTGTCCACTCCGAGTAGGAGCTGTTGCCTCTCACTAGAAGATAGTTTTTTATTTCTATTGATGAGTAAGTCAATAAGCCAACTCATTACCCTAGTGCAAGACCATTTTCTTATTGTATGTAGTCTGTATCCATTGGTGGTATGGGCCCTAAGAAGCTTGAGAAAGCTCAACTTGTCCCCAACATAATGTGTGCTTTATCAGTCTGAACACAAGAAGGCGAGGACCAAGAAATAGGAGTCTTGGTACTAGTATCTTTTGACTTGCTTTAGAAACTCTTCTTCATCTCTTGATTTAGACATAACTGATGAATCCCTAATTTGTTTGGAAGCAGATATTAATAATTACTGGACCAATAAGTTAACTCATGCAATTGGGCTGACTGTGCAGAATTTAATCCATTAAATTTAGGTGACTTACTATTATAGTCTCTTCAATGCGACAAGAGGAAAAAACCCCAATCCTACAACTTCAAAACCAACCAATACACTTTATTGTGCTGCTGAATTCCATTTTATTCTGTGTCCACAAGTCAACTATACCTATATGGTCTTTAAACAATAAGGAAATAAAAATACCTACATGCTGGCTGAAATCTCATTGAAATTTGCATTTCTGTAATTTTAAGCTTAAGGAGAAAGTGCTTTCTTTGTGACAAGTTAATGCTAAATATACAAAGAATTTGTTGGTTTTCTTCTTGTTTTGTCTCTGTATTTGAGTGCACTTAGTAATCCTCATATCTTCTTTTATGCTGTTTCAATAAATTCTCCACCTACTTATGCTGCAATTTTCTTATGATAAATATTCATATAACTTATATTTAAGCCTTATGAAAGATAGATTTTAAATGAAATATATAATTCATACTGACTTCCTACCGAGTGCTTTCTTCACTTCCTGCTTTCTTATAAGAGAAACGTTGCAAGGAATATTCTTCAAATAATTATAAAATAAAACCAGGGCAGTCTAGGTGAAATAAGAATATATAATGAGTCTAATGCTGCAGGGGAAAATCCTCAGGGAGCCAGTTCTAGTTTTTGACCACTACAAAACTGCGAAAAGATAAGGGTCATCACATGTCACTACCAGAAAACTGATATTGCCCTTGGAAAAAGTTTTCATCTTCTCAATGCCTACTTTTAGCCATATTCTCTCTGTACCATCTTGCAAATTATGCTGTACAGCTTTTGTTAACCGTTCACATATAGCTGGGACCTATTCTGCCACACAACAAGGTCTTGCATATTAGAATACCCTGTCTTGGAAGGGGCCCACAAGATTCGTGTGGAGTGACTACCAGCAGTACATGTAAGTGGCAGTGGTTAGAAATTTGGTGTGTTAGTCATTGCGTCATACAAGAGATGATTAACAAATTGAATAAACAGAGTAATAAATGTGTGAGTAGCAGCATTATGTTTGCTTGACCTTCTTATTAGGTGATTTCCATCATCATATATTTCACTTGGTATATGAATTTGAATATGCCATTCTCAACTCACATTCCTATTCGAAATGTCCTTCTCTGATTACAAAATGGATAGCTATTAAACCAATTATTCTGAATATGAAATATTAAGAGAAAAGTATCTCAATACACTATTGTTAATGGATGTAAGTATATGCATGATTAGACCTATAATTGTAAGTTGTCTTGGGACTGAACGTGCATTATTTTGTGCAATTGCATTACACCAGAACAACAGGGACTAGTCCATGCCTTTAATACCTAGTTTTAGTGCATAATAATAGATGAAAAATTCTATAATGCTTTTGCTAAACTGCCAGCAGTTAATCATTTTTCAATATATGAGTCCATTGGTTATTTAATTTAGAAAATGTCTGTATCTGCTCTTTAATCTACTGCTTGGTGGTGTATTACCATTAAGACTATGGGAATGACACCATGGCTCTTTGAAGAATGGTCTGTAACCTTCCATTATATAACCTAGAATCACATTCACTTTTTCATGCTTGCATGGCATTGGTGGCTCATGGATATTCTGTGACTGTTTAACAGATCCAGCTGCTTTTCTGTCTTTATTGTTTCCAACTGAGAAGTTCCTGGATTATAGAAGAAATTCTCATTATTGGTCTCTGCATGAATGACCTTTACTTTCTGCAGTTAAATTTCACTCATATTTGTATTCCAGTCCTTAATGTCATGGAGTCTGTCCATTACAAGGATCTGATTTTTCCCATGCTCCTAGTGTTGTTGTTCCCATGCATCAGCAAGTTAAGTCCCTTTGCATTTTTATTTCCAAGGTTGCTAATGAAAATATTAAATATGTGTTGATTAGTGCTTCATTTTCTACCTGGAGCTCCATCTTCTCTTACAGATTTTTGAAATTTCTTTATATTATATAATATATATTATAATATGTATATATTATATAATATATATGTCTTTACATGTTTTGCTGTTCACATTCTAGTGCTGTTCTTTCCCAGTACCATTAATAGTGTTCAATATAACATCATGTGGCACCAGTCTTATCTTACCAAAATACATGTTTATAGTGTATAACATACACTATAATGTATATTTATATATTGCAAAATATACTTCTTGAAGGTAGTGCAAGAAACTATATATTTAATTTTATATATCTGATGGTTTTATTATAATCTAACTCTATGAAGCAGTCCTAGATGAGAATGACCTTGTCTAGATTCCTTCCCCAGCAGTTAGAACAGTTCTGTTGAAAATCATGTGAGGCAGTTGTGTCTCTCATGAGCTACTCCAGATTGAAGTAATTCCATTGATCTCTTCCATTTGAAATCTGGACTATGTGCCAAAACGGAAAATAACCAATGTTTATATATTTTACCCCATTTCCTTCAAAATCCCTTTCATCCCTGACCTCACACTGTGCATACTTGCTCCTGGCAGACTATACTGATTTTCTTCTGGGTCAGTTTTAGTGATAGGTTTGGTAGTTCTTACCAAGGACTCTCCAGCCACAAAAAAACTTCCTCTCATCTTAAAGCTCTGTTCAGAGTTATTTCTCCTCTCTATTGACTACCCTGCCTTCTCTTCTGTGTAATGTCTTTGTTTATACCTGGGCAACTTCTCCATTATCTCTTCTCTTATGGGACTCGAAGCTTCTCTCTTCTATCATCCTATCTTCTCTTTCAGCATGTTTCTCCTCATTGCTGCCCATTGCAGCATAGCTGTTTCTAAGCTGGCTACTTAATCCTCCTGCCATGTTCTCACAGTTGTACTTTTTTTGGTTTATTGATCTGCCATTCAACTTCTGTTGTTCAGTAAATGCAGGCCGTCAGTTTTTTATGCTGCCTTCTCTCTTCCATTTGTCTTGACATTCCTGTCTGGACTTTCTTCTGTTTTCCAAGTCCATATCCAGTCTTCATTTCTTCTCCTCCAGGAGCCCTATGGGGAAAACTTCACAGAACCCCAGGTTCTATCTGTCTACTTGTCACTTGCTCAGGCAGCATGTGTTTTTTTTTTTTTTATTTTTACTTTTTTTTAAAAATTTTATATTTATTTTTAATCATCCCTTTTTGGTGAGTAGCTCATTGTAACTTGCTGCCTTACTAACAGTTTTGCCCTTCCTACCTTTAAAGAACATCATAGGTGAGTAAAAGTTACTTTACACAAACTCAGAGTTTTCTGTTGTATGTTGTTCACATTGGTCAGTGATCTCCATTTTACTGTCAGATTTTTATGTCTGGGAGTTTACCATCTGTATGACACATCAAAATATAAGAAAAAAAAATTAAACAGGAAGGAATTAGTGTTTTTCCAAGTAATTCCATTGCTTTTAACCTGAAGATCATGGTAACATAAGGGTAATCACTGAAAGTAATTTTCTGGAAAATATTTGCTGTTCCTGTTCTGCTCTTAATCAAAAAGATCCATATATTTAGGTTTGTCTTCTATTTATCAGTAGAGGTATCGTAGCAAATGCTTGCTGTTCAATGTTTCTCCATATCTGTCAGGCACAATTCCCTACAGAACACCTGGAGAAGAATGTAGTAAAAGTAAATCATTGGAGACAAGGTGAAGTGTGTACTCTGTTTCTGTAATGCATTTCACTACCCTGTTCTTTCAGAGCATGAAGCCGAAGAAAAGGCAAAATACTCTACTCCTTTTAATACAGTTTCATTGCTTTTTTAAATGAAAATTCCCCTTGGGGGCTGAATCTGATAACTATAGTTCTTCAGTAAACAAATTAAAAATAAGAGTGAGAGGTTGAAGAACATAGTTTCTCCTTTTTGAGCTCAGAATGAAATATTTCATAAAAAAGATTTAAATTCTATTATACTCTCAAAAAGTACATGTAGGTTTATAATATTTTGATGCAAAGTTGCTGAAATTTGATTTGCAACAAAATCTAAATAGTTTAGAATTCTGAAGAAACCTTAGTCTTCAAGATCGTATGGACTTCAACCTTCCTTTATAACTGGCTGAGAGAAATCCTTTTCCATGAAATTCTTTTGTCTGTTTTGTCACTGTTGGTAAAACAAGATGCCTATTTTCTTAGCTTGAATTAGAAAATAGATCACTCTTACACCTAAGGGTTGATGACATTTATGCTTTTTTTATACCTATATACAAGAAAAATCATAGAGAGGTAAAGCAAAAGGAGTTTCACAAGCATTAATTGCAGTCTACAAAATTACTGTACTTTTAGTTCCTGTAGTTTAAACTGGTACAGCTTTTAACGCTCCTGAAATATTTCAGTTCTGAGCAGCATATGGATCATATATAGGACTTGATCTTTACAGTTATTCAAAAAAAGTAAAAATTGCAAAGCAAGTGTACTTGAAAGAACACGCTATGCATATTATTCACATTGAAGACCCAGTTTTCACATAAAATTGGAAGGATGGTAATTAGACAAACTAGACTACAATTCTTTGCTATTGTACCCTGAAAAGTACAAGGTTTTTCTTTCTTATTTTATCACTAGGAATCTGTTTCAAATGGATTAGTGACTATTTTTTTCTACTAAATGTGTTAAATTCTTCAGAGGTTCTTTTGTCTAGTAGCCGAGAAGTATGTTCTGGAAAAATTTGAGTGCAACTTCATTGTTGGATGAAGATTATGAAGATAAGTTGCAAACTCTTTGATTATTTCCTAAGTTTTCTGCTGTATAATACATAACCCAGGAGGAGTTTTTACATTTTTATTACAAAAGCCTAAGTTTCAAATAGCTTTGTAAGTTCAATTCTGTTTCCATGCACTTTGAAGATGCAATACAATCAAGACACTTTGGGATGAATTTTGAGAGTTATGCATGAAAAATAATCACATACAGTTTGATCATAAATAAAGGGGGGTTAGTGTGTATTTCCTGTGGATTGCTTTGAAAGTTTACTCTTTCAGAACTTCATAAGTTGCAGCAAAAAGAGGCCTTAAGGGTCAGACAGGATTTCAAAAACTTTTTGAATGGATTCTATAATATGCTCATTTTAAATTGCTGTAGGTGTGACCCAAAGTCTTACAAAGTTAATGCAGTTATTATTTTCAGTAAATTTTAGACCAAAATGATCCCCTAATTTTCTAAGAGAAAAAAAGCATATGTTTGAAAGTTTTGTACCCTACTTTTGACAAATACTTAAGTTAATTTGAATGAAATGTCTTATCATCACATGTGTTGGACATTTAAATTATTTATTACTAGAAAGTCTGCATTTGGAATATAAAGTGAGCTTAATATGTATCAAGACTCCCTTTAAATGTCCTTGTGAAGTAAACCTAAAATTTTGCATTCTATTACTTGATATTGAAATTTCTGAAAATAAAAACCAAAACAAAACAAAACAACAAAACCCCAACTAAACAAACAAACAAAAGAATCAAGAGGTATTGAGCCAGTCCTGACATTGCTGTATCATTTTAAGACAAAAATTCTAGGAAGTATTAGAAAGAGTTACTTCCAAGGCTTCACTGACTCTTCATATTTATTAATGATTTCTCCACAGAGGGCATAAGCAAGAGAGCACTGCAGGTAAATAACTTTTACTAAAATTTTGCAAGACTGTATAATATTTATGGCATTTGCACCATATTCACAGAATCACAGAATATTCCAAGTTAAAAGGGACCCACCAGGGTCATCGAGTCCAACCCTTAGCCTTGCACCCATTCCCAAGAATCACCCTGTGCCTAAGAGTATTGTCCAAATGCTTCCTGAATTCTGTCGGGCTTGATGTTGTGACCGCTTCCCTGGGGAGCCTGTTCCAGCGCCAAACCACCCTCTGATTGAGGAACCTCTTTCTAATATTTAACCTCAACCTCCCCTGACACAACTTCAGGCCATTGTGTCATCAGAGAGAAGAGATCAGAGTCTGCTCCTCCTCTTCCCCTCATGAGGAAGTTGTAGACTGCAATGAGGTGAAGTTTCCTCTTCTCCAGACTGAACACATCAAGTGACCTCAACCACCCCTAGTTTCAGAAAATGATCAGAGGGCTGAAGCACCTCTCCTCTAAAGACAGGCTGAGAGAACTGTGATTTTTCAATTGGAAGATGGAAAGGATCCAGGAAGATCTCATTGTGACCTTCGAGTACTTAAAGGGGGCTTATAAAAAAGTAACCTTCCTATTTTGACTAATACGCCTGTAGAAACCCTTATTATCCTTTGCATCCCTTTCTGAGTTCTGCTCCAGCCACACTGTGGTCTTCTTGACCACATCTTTACACACCTGGGAAGTGTTCATAAACTCTTCCCAGGATACCTGTCCCTGCTTCCACTGCCTGTGGAGTTTCCATATGTTAGCATAACCATAATGGAATTTCAAACAAAGTTAATGGTATGGATAATTAGTCAGAATTTATAACAACATTTTGTAGGATATGACATGACCGATAAAAAAATCTATTAGGTTGCTGAACATACCATGAATGAGTCAGTTATTTCCACAGACAATATGTGCTAAAATGACCTAGCTATGCAGGCAGGGATATGAGTAGCTGTGCTGCAATTAGTTTTTATTTTGCTACACACACCTAGCTTTTGGGCAAATTTCCTTTCTTAGTTTGAAGAACTGAAAAACTGGGTAAAAAATTTCCTTTCTTAGTTTGAAGAACTGAAAAACTGGGTAAAAAAAGAGGATAATTTAGAGCTGCTTTTTGCTTGCTCTGATGTTGTCCCAAGAGGTGTTTAACAAAGATATGGTTTATTTTTGCTGTCTATCTAGGTCAGCTGATCTCTTAGACTTAATCTTTGCAACATCAATCCTAGCAGCTGTGATTCAAAATTGGTTTTCAATTAAAAGCTACTGGCATTGACTTACTAACTGTAGAACTAACAAGTATGCAAATAAATCTTCTATACTTAACCAAAAGTTTACATATCCATTTTATAGATTATTTTCCAGATCTATAAAGAGTCATAAAACATATTGTCTAATAGAATTTGTAACCATTACAGGAGTCCAACAAGTGGAGTGAGTTTAAGGGCTAAGGATTTAACCAGGTCCTTCCAGATCAGCAGGATACAAAGAATTTCAATTTGCAATAATTAAATAATTACTTGAGATAATCCTGGGTTGGGTTGATCCTGGGCTGATAAACTGCAAAACTTGTGTAGAGGACTGCATATGGGAATAGCAGAAACAACAAAAAAATGTATAGCAAAAGAGAAAAAGAATGAGCAAACTATGGATCACTAAGGGCAATGAGAGCATGCAAGAGGTTTGGAACTAAAATTCAAAACAATTTTGAAAAAACTGAAGTTACAATCAGAAAAGAATGATATTTATTAGGGAAAGAAAGCTTTAAAACATGAATAATCTACTACATAATTAAAAAATGAAAAATGTAATCTTCAGAAAAAAAGTAGGAGTTATAGCAGTTAGCAAGCTGAATATAGGTCAGCAATGCCATACTGCATCAAAGAAAAAAAAAATTGTAGAATGTACTGACACTAGTATGGCCTGTAAGACACATACATATCCTGAAGACAGGAGTGGATTTCATTCTTAGTCTGAAATAGGCATGGCAGTTTGTGTCAGCTTCTTTCTATCTTCTCCTTAGGCTCTAAAGGAAGTCTAAGTAATGACTAATAACTTCATTGTCTTCCCTCCCTCCATTTCCCTTTTACTTTCTTCTCTTCCTCTTCTCCTCCATTTATTAGTTCCTGTGTTATTCAGATGGATTTCAATGCTCTGAGGCAACCAAGAACTCCTGATACTCTGTCTAGCAACCCTGGAAACCTGTTATCTTTCTCACTCATGAACTTCCAGCCTCTTGGACTGAAGAGGAAAAGTCCCCAAGGAATGGAGTTTTGGATCTCATAAATTACTCCACACTCTTTTCAATAGAACAAGCCCCTAGCCCTTGATTAGCAGCTCTGTGAGTTATCAATAACCATGGGTTTGATTTTGCCATAGTTTGCCTTTATTAGGAATTGGGAGAAAAACACCTTTACATTTTTGACATGAGTCTCTTAAGCCTAAGTACTAGGTTCCATTTGGGATGTGGATTTAGTTCTGAACAACTCATCTGAAACAGATATTTCTCTCTGCTCCCTCAGGGATTTATTGGCAAAACTAGCCATCTATTAACATTATCTTGGGATTCTGCACAGTGAGAATAGATGCTATAAATCTTAGCTGTATAAAAGCCCAGAAGCTATAAGGTTTTACTGGATAGCAAATAGAAAATTCCAATGAGTTCAAACCTGTTTATTTTACTTAGAGTGAAAGAACATTCCGAGAGAAGCTTGGCTGGAAACATATTTGGAGACAACCATTTTGCCCACCTCACATTAACCAGTTATTCATCACACCTTGCCTTTGCACACTTTTTCTCAAATCATTTAGCATGGGCCATGCAAAATAACAGGGACTTGTATACTAATTACTATGTCAACAGTCTTGGTCTTGGATGAGATTAGAACTAATAATAAAAGAAATGAACAAATGTATCTGTAATATTGCACTGCATTAGTGGCAAGAGTCTACAATTTAAATTTACATTACTCATCAGGATTCATGTTTCTCAACAGTCAGATAAAATAAGGATTATATGGAGCCAAATTAGTTCTGGTTACATTTGTTAGTTTTTCGTGACTGGTCTTGCTACAATTATTAAAGAAAGTCATAGATTTACTTAAGCATAGTTAAAAATTTTTGTGTTAAAAGTAGAAGACGGTTGGCTACTCAGAGCTTGACAATAAGAGAGAACATGGTGTCCAGATTTGGGGGATTTGAGACTCCAGAAATACTCTTTGATTTGTGTTTCTTAAATTTTGATTTTGCTGTACATACTACTTTTCTTCCACTTTCATAATGCATAATTCATTCTGTCTAACTTCATTTGCAACAGGTATCTTTTCAGCAGTTACTGTCATATCACTGTAGTTATTTTGTTATTACAGTTTATTGCACTTCATTTCCAACCAAATCACGCTCTAGCAAAGAAACAAAACACTACTACTTATCACAACTACTGTCTTCATTCTAACTTTTAACCAATAAAGTCTTCTGATTAAAATTCTTTCATGTATAAGACTGGCTTCTATATATTATTAAAGCTCTAGTACAGTTTAATTATCCAATAAGATTTTTTAAGATTTTTTAATCTAAGTGTAGTCTAAGTGTTGTCAATTTGGTTTTCTGCAGAGCTGCAGTATCATAACAGGGCTAAAAACCCACCATCATGTTCAATGGAAAGAAGAAATTCTATTACATTATAGCTTAAAGAATCTTATACACTTATGAAGTTTAAAAATTCAATTATTAAATATGAACTTGGAAGATCACAAAATTGTTCTGTACCTATTCTTATGGCTATAAGAAAAAGTAAAGAATTCATACCTATTTTTAAAGGTGTATTAACTTCTAAGCTATTCGTAATTCATGTAAATCAGAAAACACTTAAACGAAACATTTTGTCATTGAACGCTGACAGTGAAAATAAATTTAAAAAGCTTCATAGGACTGAAGTTTCCCATCTCCTTTGAAATACTTTCAATGAAATTACTGGAAAGTACAAAACACTTGTATTTACTTACCAAAAAATAGGAAAAACTTATTACTCATGTAAGACATATCCTTGGCATGTAGTTGTACTCTTCCACATTAACCTTTCATCTTTCTTGATGATTTACCTCTTATTCAGAGGCAAGGAGGGCAACTGGAGACATCTAAGGTAACTTGCAATCCCTATACAAGGCAAGATAATAAATTCCCAAATCTTGTGCTGAAAGGCTACAGGGCCAATACTTCTTATTTGGATCCCATAAAAATTTAATGTAATCTTAATGTCACTGAGTTAATATTCACAATCCTGAAGGCACATAAGCCACATGAGTTCTCACATCTTGGACCACTTTTAATTTGGGAAGTGGTATTTCTTTCTAAATAAAATTAAAATATTAGAATTCTGCAGTAACTAACTGCCCTAAAACAAAAATGTTTTTCTTTCAAAGTCTTTATTTATATTAGAATTATAGAATCATAGGGCAGCCTGTGTTGGAAGGGACCTCAAAAGATCACCTTGTCTAATCTTTCATGTGAAAGAGAACCTAGACGAGATTGTCTAGTTGAGATTATTTAACATTCTGTCCAACAACATCTTGAAAACCTTCAGTGATGGGGCCTCTACCATGTCCCTGGGAAGGTTGTTGCAGTGAATGACTGTTCTTACTGTAAAAGATGTCTTTCTTATATCAAGAGGAAGTTCTTGCTGTTTCAAAAAGCTCCTCAAAAGGGGAAGAAACAACTAAAAATTTTTACTTTATGAAGGTCTCAAATTATTTATATGGAAAGGTATATAACCTGAATTCTCTGAAAGCTCCACAAGTTATTCCAGAAAAAAATTAGGGTAAACACTTCTGCAAGGAAGCATGCTACTTTTGATCTCAAGTACACGTTATTTTCTCTTACTAACAAAGAGACTGGTACCACCACTGGATGAAAAATGGTAATCTGAAGGCTTGATTTTTAAGCAGTGAACTATTTATGACAATAGGTTTTATTGCTTCTATTATTGAAGAGCAAGAGAAAGCCAGGATAAACCATTCATTAGGATGTCATGGTAACCACTGTGATTTGCAAGCCCAAGGATAGGGCCCTGGCCAAGACAAGATTGACAAGCATGCTACTGGAGAAAAACCAATACATTAAAGTCTACCAAAAAAATTAAGCAGTCATCCTAGGAAATTGAATAGGAACAAATCACACAATATGATAAATTTAGCAGCAATTAGATGGTTGGTTAGGATACTTACTGGAATAAGAGAACCACAGGAAAGCTTCTCAGGATAGGGGCCAGTACCAATCACATGTAAAAGTTAAAATCATACATATAGACAAACAACAGACATAGAAAGGAGGAAAAGAAAAAATTTTACCATCAACTTAACAATGAAGAAGTGTATTTATGTTTTATGACAAAAACAAATGCTTTCCAAAGAAAGAAGTAGAAGTGATTTCCGGCAGACTGTGGGACTGCTGGAAGGGTTTGTGTAACTATGAAGTAAATGTTGACTTAGCAACACATTAACAACTGAACAAGAGTCAGAAAGGATTTGTTCATCCTTAGACTTACCATAAGAGGGCCAGGAAATTACAGTTTTGGAAAATCCCTGGCAGGAAAAGCTAAACGTTTGCTAAAAAACAAGGTAGATACTGCCATTGTTATAATTCTCAAGCTTCACACATACCAGCTGTCAGGGAAAACTTGCCGAAAACAGACCTTGACAACATGTTCCTATGTCTACCTAATCTACTAAACACATTACCTGAGGAGGAAGAAGAGGGTTTTAGAATGACATCAAGTACAATAGATCAAATGTTCAACTTATGAAATTGAACAAAAAATACTTAGAATATGAAATAGAACTACACTGCAACTTCACAGGCTTCAATAAAGCATTTGATCATATATGACAACGAATACTATAGGCAGTGATGAAGACACTCAACATTAGCAAAAGAACAGTGATAACCATTGAAACCCTTTATTAAAGTGCAGGAAGTAAAGTCCTTGAAGGCAACACACTGAGTAAGTAGTTCCGTATAAAAGCTGGTGTAAGAAAGTGATGTCTCCTATTGCCACATCTCTTCAATAGTTTCCTTGAACATGTTATGTCAAAGGACTCTGAAAACTTTGAAGGAGTGCTATCAGTTAGAGGTAGTAATACAGGTAATCTGTCCTTTGAAGGTGATGTAGATTTGATAGGAGGAATGGGACCAGTATGTGGAAATGCAATGACAAAGCTGGGCAGCACTGCGATGATGTATGATATGGAGATCAGGACAAAAAAATAGCAGTGTAATGACAATGAAGATTACTGACTCTGAAAAAGAAATAGATATCAAAAGCAAGAAAGTTGAATGGGGGGACTTATTCAAGTATCTCAGTACTACTACCATGAAAGACAGGAAACTTGAAACAGAAATCCAAAGAATTGCCCTCATGCTAGCAGTGTTCACAGTCCAAAATACAACCTGGACAGACAAGAACAACCATAGTAGATCCAAGAGAAAAAAAATCAACTTAGAAATACTCTGTTCTCAAGAGCATGAACAGTGTGAAACAGGAGACACTCAAACAGCAGCAACAGAATGAAGAATTCAAGCCTTTGAATTCAGATGTCTCTGCAGAATTCAATGGATACCATGCACAGTGCACAGAACTAACAGCTCTATTATAGAGAAGCAGGATCTGCAGTAATTGGATCCCATGAGCCTCTACTAGCGGCAATGCAAAGAGAGAAGCTGGAAAGGTTTGGCGACGTGACTAAAGCCAAAGTCCTAGCAAACATAATTTGGCAGAGAAAAATAATGAAGAGAAAAGAGGAGTTGTTTGCAGAGAACCTGGTAAAAAAACATCACCAAAAGCTGGACAGGCAAATCTTTAGCAGAACTTCTTCAAGCAGTTAAACCCACCTGAAATGAAAGATTAGAGTTATCACCTCACTATGACCCAGCCAGCCAGAGCAAAGGAAATGGATGATTGCAGCAGATAAGATCTGTTATAAACCCCATCAATACAGAATTTCTAGGAAGCCACATCAGTATTATTATTCATAAATAGACAAAATGTATTTTTTTTTCTTTACTGCTTTTCATCTTTCTTGTATTTGTTCAAGTGATATTTAATCATTTCCAGAGCTCCACTTCCTTCCCTAGATAAAAGGGAAAGAAATATTTGCTAAGTACATTGCTGTTAGTGGATTAGGGCCAAATCTGGCAGCTCAAGAGAGACAAAAGTGTCACAGTGTCATGTCCCCACGTTCAGTTAGTAGTGAGACCGAGCATGCATTCCCTAGACACACCAGGCACATGCAGAAACACGTCTTCACTGTATTTAAATATGTAATGGTCTGCATGGATCAATACAGAGAGAGAAACAGAGAACTTACACATAGACTGCAAAAAATTGGCCTCATCCTGCTCTCCTCGCTGTTGAGCAGGATGGAGGTCTCCTAGTGGGAGAATGTATACATGTACACATAAAATATGTATGCCCCCACAGCTCCCAGTCTTCCCAGTACCTGGCAGCTGGACATAAAATCCCCTGAGGTCACAGCTGTGCTGTAGCTGCTCCTGACACAAACTACCCTCACCAATGCCCACACATACACACACACAGAGCCTTCTGGAACTCCCCTGGTCCCCAGTACCCCCATCCCATCCCTGTGGTCTCACTCTTAGAGACCCACTCATGCCCTGGCTCCCAGACCACAACACCTACTTGATTTGATCTTTGCTGGCAGTCACACACTCATTTACACACCCACAGTCATTCCAATGGCTAACACCATGGACACATGGGTCCCTGAGACCAGAGGTCCCTCTCCAGTTGCTGGCATCGACATCCACCCACTGGGGTCTCTGCAGCTGCTGCCACCACAGCGACACAGGCCCTTTAAACTGTGGTGTGGCCTGGACGCAATCACACTTTCAGACACATACAGGCACATGAGAGTTCCTCATCTGGAAATTAGT
The DNA here is from genome assembly GCF_022539395.1 of Myiozetetes cayanensis. NCBI lineage: Eukaryota > Metazoa > Chordata > Aves > Passeriformes > Tyrannidae > Myiozetetes > Myiozetetes cayanensis. Next base: position 15,902,833 of record NW_026087521.1, read on the forward strand.
AGAAAGGAATTTAGTAAGGACACAGGACAGTCTGTGCTGATCAGGTACAGAGAATGGACAAACAGGTGTAACAACGAGAAATCTACTTAAACACAACTACCCTTTCTTCCATCTTAATTTTCCCACTATTCTTCCTCCCCAAAGTGCTTTGATTCCTCTCTTACCTCACCTTTAATTCCACTCTTAAAATTCTCATAATAAATCATGTCCAATTCCCAAGTGTTCTTCTCCTGCATACCGTAACATGTTCCATGCCTCTCGGCAATACTCTCCAAAAGGTACTCTGACATGGATCTATGGTGGCAGGTTTCATTTCGGGACAATGGGGCTGCAGTTGTCCTGGGAAGGGGCTCAACAGTGTGTTACTTCCTCTGAGACCTCTGTTTGGGTTTCCACCTTCCCTTGCTCTCCTCTCTGGGTCTGTGGACATGGGCCTGATGGCTTCTGTGATGGTCCTGGGAGAAACCAGGGCAAGGCATTATTTGGGCTTCCCCACTAGCCTGTGTGCTCCTTAGTGGGTCTACAGATAAGCTTTTATCACACAACTTAACAGTTATAATTGAATGACTGTCACCTTCTCTTCTGCTGAGCAAGGTAAAAGGTTTTACTTGTAACTTCTACTTTTTATTTCAGTTTAACTTTTGCTGCACAACCATCTTCTGTGTAAGCATCCCAGAACAGGTTTTCTCAACCTGATGGAGACTGACAGATTCAGTTTGTGTTTTCTCATGCCTTCTCTTCTGTAGTTTTTTATCTATCTGCAGTCTATCACTGCTGTATTAATTCACTCTCTGCTCCTTTGGTATCAGGAGAGCTTATAAGAACATCTTTTGTTGGTGCAAAACTTCTCATGTAAACAGAATCCAGGAGACACTGGAATTGTGAATACCCATAACTCAGACCATTAGACAGAAATGTACTACCTCTGAAGTTTCTGAGCTCCTCAAACTCAGCAATGTCACCCTCACTGTACTTCTGTAGTCAAATTTCATCTGGATTCAGTGTGTTATGAAAACCTTTGGACAACAGCAGCCATTGTTTATATGATCGCTGTTCCTAATTAACTATATAGATATTAGTATTAAACTGGGTCCTATAATAATCCCAATACACTTAGAAAAATATTTATTTAGCACACCAGCACAAGGAATATCTGTTTGAAATTCATACTGAATCTTTCTAACTGTAGTCCTTCATTTCAAATTTGAATGCTTTAATCTTTGTATTATACTGCACCATCCAAGTAAAAGTCTTGGGGGACTACACTCCATCCCTCTCCTAATTTTACATTAAATTTGTTAGTCCCTATAAGGGACTATCTAACCTGTGAACTACACAAAACATACTATGTTTTGGTGCTTTTGTTTTGTTTTGTTTTGTTTTGTTTTTTTTTGTCTGGATTCTTTGGTGAACAACTACTGATTCTTGATGAGCAAAGAAGAAATGAAGGTTAACTAAATCTCAATTGAAGATCACGATGAGTAATTTAAATGTGGAATATTATTAAACAGGAAAAAAAAAGATAAAGAAATCAGAGCAATTTATTTGACTTGGGTCATTCCTTGCTTTGAATTTGCAAAAATAAAGTGAAAATTAAATATGACATGGACATTCTGTGTTATTTATATGCTGTAAAAAAGGAGAGATTCACATTATTTTTCCCCACAAAAGTAGAGTATTTGATGCATGTGGAGGTCTTGTAAATGCTGAAGATTCTTACTCAAGTCAGGTTCTGACTTTGCAAATTTTACTTAATAGTGCTTCAGCTTCAACAGATAGTCAATGGGACTATTCTTATCAGTAAATATTACTGCTGCATACAACTATGGAACATCTTGTGGTATTTTTGCTTAGGTTGGATGAAGAGATAAAATTCTAATTACTTAGAAATCCACATGCTGGCTTTTTACTCTCCTGGTTAAAAAAACAACAACAAAGTGGGTCAGAAATCTGAAAGACCTGGTTATTGTAAAGGGAAAGCAAGAAATCAATGAAAAGTTGTACTAGAGATGTAAGCCATAAAGCAAAGGTTGGGTGGAAGATGGGAGTCCAGCAGAGCCATGGGAGACAAGGGCAATAACAGCTGGCAGCAAAATGTGAAACTTGGTTCAGAGATGAAGTACAACTGTTCAAAAATACAGCCAAGATGTACGACTGAAAAAAACCCAGATACTCTTGGAAACATTTTAATTTTATTTATTCACCAACAGAAAACTCCCTAGTGGAACAAATACATTGCATCCATTTCCAAAACAACACAACAGAAGTGCATAATGAGTATTGCTGTTTCCACAGCTTTGTTTTCGTCTGCCTGTGTGTGGTACTCATGAAATCGTTTCTTGTTTTCTATGTGTGACTTCCCTGAACTCTATAAATAATTTCTACAGGCTTTCCCTGTACCCTGTTTATTTCACCTATTTTGAATTTCTCCAATGGAAATGCAGAAGCACCAAAATGATTGTTCTTAAAAAAAAATTCCAAGAAAATTATGCAAGAATTGCATTTTAAAAATTGTCTTTTCAGATGTCCTTAATAAAGTGCCCTGTATTTTGTTTTGCTTTGATGTTCTGTCAGTGGTTTATTAAACCACTATGATTAAGATAAATATTTTCAGTATCAAAAAGTACTGGGAATTTTTTCAGTGGTTCAGCACAAAGGATTTTAGCACTTTGTGCTGAAATGGCTATGGAAGAATTTGAAATGTTCAATGATGTGCAAGCTCCAATTCTATCTGCACACTTTGCTGTTGTAGCATTACTTAGACTGTGTATGAAGTAAGGCCTATAAACATCTAGCTATTTAACTGCCTATGTAAGCTTTTTATTTCCTCTCTGACATGTCTTTATTTTCCCCAAAGCTGCTATTTGGTCTTCTATTTAAATACGTTCCTGATTGTTTTAAGCAAATCTAAGGTTAGCAAGAATCAGCCATGACATGGACTTGCTCCTAATTCAAAATTTCTACAAACCTAGTGTCCCTTAGCTTCTTCTAAACTTGAACTGCTTTTAAAAATAATGGTCCTGAACTCCTTTTTTAATAAATATCCCATTGGTTTAATTGACTTCTGCTGTCTGGGATCAACTGAAGAGCTGACAAAGGTTTCTGATAATAATGTATTTTGCTTTTTCAGTAGAGCCAATTCTGTACTCTTCTTAATTTTTGACAGACAGGCAGACAGACAGAAGTGGTAGTTCTTAAAGTATGATGAAGCATGAAGTTCTTAGTTGGTTGCTGATTTGAAGCAAGAGACCATTCAATCTTCTAATTCTGTCCACTTGAATTACAGAAGCAAACCTTAGCTCACCCTGTTGACTACACTAGTATATTTTACCAGGCATTAGCAACACAAGCACTTATAGTCAATTGCTGTGAGTTTACTTGACTTACTACATTGAAAAAACATGGTAATTTATAAATCTGTCATTGTGTTCAGAGACAAGAGAAACAGGGTCCTTTCCATATTGATGATACATTCATGCTGAATTGTAATACTGAAAGTTTAAACTTTATGCTCCTTTACTAATTTAAAAATTGTTGCTCTGGCAGGAAAAAAAACATAATGGTTGCCCATTTTGAGTATATATACATGAAGCTAGAAGTAGCAAAGGATCAATTTAGTTTACAGAATACAACATGTGGGCTGTGAAATTCTTTCCTCTCTAATCAATATTTCATAGATACTGAAAGCCTGCAGCATAAAATTTTTCCAAGTTTCTAACTGTGTGATGCTTTTACTGTATATGTTCAAAGAATCATTTGTAGAGAACTGACCTGAAGTATTTTGAAGATGAAAAAATTAATATTTTAAGTATTATTTGGGACAGAAAGAGAGAGAGGGAAGGTACTTTCCATTCATATCTTTCATGATATTCAAAGTTCAAATGATTCTTCCTGTGTTTTGGAAAATACACATAAAGAAATTGTGCTGCTCTGAGAATGTGCTGAAAGTAACCTTTCCTTCACTTCACATAAAAGCCCTCACAGATCCAAAATTTCCACTTTCTTGCTCCAGTGAGAGTGTTTTTGTTCACAACACTGCAATGACTTTGGGTAAGCATTAGAGACCGAGAAGGTGCAAACTTATGTTTTATATGACTTGCATTTCCTCACAGCAGATGGAATTGCACAGGAACTTTTACAAGTTCCTGAATATGTTGTCTCCCACTGGAGCTCAGCCTACGGTATACCATCCTCAGAGCTTAACTGCACCATATAGTCCCAATGGCACTCTGTAAGTGAAAATGCACTTCCAGAGTGTTTCAGTGACCTTGATTGCACTAGGCAGGTGGGCCCATTTAAGATTTGCCAAAGCAGCAGATCTATAAAAGGGTTGAAATGCCCATTCCAAGCCTGTGATTTAAGTAATTTTAATTAATCTCTACTCCAGAGCACTGCAGCTTATTTCTCTGCCCTGCTTACATATTTTTTACCTGCAGTTGCCAACATTTTAACTCAACAAAGGCTAGACATCGTTAGCTAAAACCATAACCAAATAAAATTACCACGCCTGCACACACACCCCCCCAACACCACTCAGCCCACCAGATGTTTAACTGGTGAAACTGTTGGAGGAGATTTAAGTGATAGTCTGCTGGGCATTTTACTCCCAGACCATCACTGAATTTATTGCATATAAACGATGCTTGCATTGCTTATGCCGGTTCCATATTGTTTAAAACTGATCTCATAATTTCCTCATCTTTCTATTCCCTCCAGTGTGCCTGGAGTTCTGATTAGTAATTTACCAGAGAGTTCTATATCAGTGAATACTCTACTGCTGCTGTTAATTAAATCTGTGCGGGTAACTATTCACTCACTAGAGACAATCATTGCAGTAAGATATTGTCAGGCCTGAGGCTTTGCTCTAATAGAATCTGTACATATCCCAGAGGTGATATGTTCTGTATCTGGAGAGGAAGCAGCGAGCCAGATCTTCTAACATATCCAGCCAGTGATTCAGTGAATGAATGCCAAGGGGACAAGCTTCAAAAGACAATGTTCCTGAGACTGAAAGATGGGCAGAATCAGAGCAAAACAGTATGGATATTTTATCATTCTTGATATAAAGTAATCTCATAACCTGAGATTTAGTCCATGTTTCTTTTAACTTTAATTTAGGACACATGACTGACATGGAGTGCTTTAAGTTGTTAAAATTAATCATTTAGAGAGATGTCATACACAGTGAATGGTATTGTTATATTAGGAGCATAGATGAGTTGAGGACACATATGGTAAAAATGGTTTATAGCACAATACCGAAGAATTACATAAAGGAGCTTTAAAGAAACTACTGAGAGTTTTCCATCAGTTAGTTTCAGTGGTGACCCATAAAACATTCCCCTGTCAGATAATGATAGCTTTTGCCATATTTAAGGTATTTTCGAAATGTGTCAGGAGGTTATACACATCACAGGAGAAATGAAAAATTTTAAAGGTTGCCATTGTCTTCATTAGTCCCACCACATTAACAAAGGGACAGTTGCCTCCAGCAGGCAATTGCTGCCTCGTGAACCCTGCACATAAATTGCTGCGGTACAGGCAGCTGCAACAAGATCCAGTCTATTGTTAGATGGGAATGCCTTAACTGGGTTACACAGATTGTCTAAGAATTATACAAATCATAGCTTTTCTTCTTAATAAAAGTTATAAAAACTGTATATTATCTTCCAGTCTACAAAGTAAGTGTTTAAAAATATCTTTCTTCATACACATGTAATTATCTTTTTAAATGCACATGAGGATGTATAATAACTAATGAAACAAGAATTATTATAATGGGTGAAGAAAATACCTGGTTAGTAGGCAGTGGAAATGCTTCCTCAAGCTTTGGAAGATACTGTGAGGCTAAACCATGTTTTTACATCTGTACATAGTGGTAGTACACATAATGCTTTATCTGTTCAGATAACCAGTTTTACTATTTATACAAACATCAATGTCGTCATAGTGATAGTCTACTTTCCTTGTTCAGTAGATAAAGACGAACAGAATGAAAACAGATTTGTCAAATATATATAAATAGTTATGTATACCTCTAATAAAAAATAATATATGAGATTAATAATACATATCTTAAAAAATATATCTGATAAATACTTGTACATATCTAAAGAAGAAGACAACAAGGCTATTAGACAGTATTACAAAATCTGGAGATGAGAAGCTTCCTAGGAGCAGGTCATTGTCTAGATTTGTGGTAACATATGGTCCAACCATTTAAATCTTGGATATCTAATCCAAATGGGTCATCCAAGCCATATCAGTAGACACTACAGTAACCAGCTCCAGAAGATTTGTCACACCTATTGCAGGCATTTGAGGGTAGTGCTTGTGGCTCTTTCCACACCTGCCTGTTACTGTAGTGGTCAGCAGAGTCGCTTGAAAAGTACACCGTTCATGATAAAAAAGCACGAGCAATTGGCATGATTTCTCTTCTGAGCTTTTGACAGCTTCGTAATTTTCTTCTGTTCAGAGACTGGAAGAGCTTCGACAGGTTACGGTTTTGATCACTGGAGGGAACCAGAGATGATTCACTGAGGTACTTTGATGTCAGCAGGTACAGCTCGAAGTGCCTCTGTGGCAAATAAAAATTGCCAAGGGGAAGTTGCTGTTGGTATGGCACAAATAAAACAAAGAAGGAAAGGGTAGCTTTGATGATTTAATAATTTAGGGTTAGTATCAGGATCTTGTAAGACTGTTGCAGGTGCTGGAATGGAGAGTGTGTGGGCTTCTGCCCATTGATTAGGAGAGGAGCTCAGCACTTTCTACCGTGACTATTTTTAATGCATGCACATTTCTGAAGCACATTTTGAAGAAACTGTGTAGACATAGACTGCAGGAGATTTGGTCACAGTCATTGTTTCCCTTTCATGTGACTTGTGTGGATTCTGTTTCTCCGACACATGAAAGTCAACAAGCACAGTAAGAATGGTATTAAATAACACTCAAAAAAGCCTGTGAATATATATTTGAGGATCAATTCATTATACATGTGCCAAAGAGAGTATTTCCTGGATTATCATACTATATTATTGTTTTTCTATGACATATAATATATAATAAATACTGTATATACACTTATTGTATGCAGCTATGCAAAATGAGACAATAATGAAGTTAAAAATATCCAGAAAAAAGTAGAAAATTAACTGGAGGGACTTTTTGTTGTTAAATGGTAATTTATAACTAAAAATGGCCATGGTTACTTACTTCCACTATTGTTCTACAAAGTGCTTCTGGCTTTAACACATTGAGAAAATCAGTAGCTTGTTCACATGCAAATTTTATGGACAAAGTATTTGCTTTACCATTCTTCTTTTAAGAAGGTCTCTCTGTAAATTATTTGGTAGGATAAGCACCCAGGATCACTTCTAGTGGAACATGCTGGGGGTGTAGGAAACTCAAACCCTGAGGTCTTTGTAAATGCTACTGAAAATGATGTAAGGAGATATTTCTATTAAAAAAAGATTAATAGCTTTTTTAGCTAATTTAAGATAAAAAGGTTAATCACTGCATGCTTTAATTCCTCCTTTTGCCATCTCTGTCTATCACTTTAGGGAGTTTCCCAGCTTTTCTTTCTGAATCAGATTAATGTCTTTAACACAATCAGCACTCAGTTGGAGAGCTTACAGTGAGCCAGTGAGCACAATGGGGAAAAAAAGTGTGACTTAATGAAATTGCTAATAAATGCTTTGTAAAATAGCTGTGCTTTGTGGAAAGTGGACAGAGGAAAAGAAGCTAAAACTTGAGGACAGTAATTTAAAAATTATTCACAAAATCAAAAGTCTACTAAAAAATTCTTCCGAAGCTCATGAAGATATTTCTCCAGACCAAATAGGGAAATCCTGAAGAAAAAGAAATAATTTCTTAGGTGTTATCAGTTGCTTCCAATATAGTGATCTCCCCCTGCTTTTTATGTATACTATGTTGTACGAACATGAAAGAAATGAGGTTTTCTTCAGTCTATTTGCCATTGGAGAGCAAGATTTGTTAACGATTATTTTTCTATAATTCTACTTTACAAAGCAGGATGACAAACTGAGCGATGAGAGAAGGATGAAAAAGAGGAACTTTGCATTTTAGCTGAGAGGCTGAGTCAGCAAATCACATATATCTACAGTATAACAGCTTGTTATTTTTGCTGGCATCTGTTCTTGCTGTTCCACTTTAGAACTTATGACTTGTATATTTTAAAAGAAATTCAAAGATTAATGATGGAACATATTTAATAATGAGAGAGTCAGAATTTCTGTAAGAATATGAAAATTAAATAAATATGCCCTGGTCTCTATTTCATCAACAATAAGAGTTGCCATATCAGGAGTTCACTTTCATCATTCCTTAACAATGTGAACTTTTTATTTATCTCAAACAGGAGAGATTCTTACAGATAATGAAGTCTAACCTTCTTGATAAACACTTAGCTTTTGAGTGTTTGGTTTCATTTTGATTGTTGCTGAGAATCTGCTTAAAGTATTTAATTTTGTTTTAGGAAGAATTACTTTTGTTGCACTCAGAAACCCCAAACTTTTATTCTTTCCAAAATGTCTTTTATATATGTATATATATATATATACACATATATATTTCAGCTGTTCTGGATAATCTCATGCTCTTTTAAAGAAGACACTACTAAATACTTTAAAAATTTAATTTGCTTGGACATCAGCACTAGAATCAAGGAACAGTTTTCATATTGCCTTCAAGAATGTTTTTCTTTCCTGTGTCATATCTGATTAGCTTAGGTAAGTGGTTAGATAGATCCATAGATTTAAGTCTTATGCAATAACATCAAAGTCTTTCCTATATAATTCCATGTGTTTTCTCTGTGATCTGTTAAGAAGTAAGATAAAAGCCCCACTACTATGCTTTTTGCTGGTTTGATTTGAGAAGAAGAAAGAGTATGGAATTTCAATGCAATAATGGTTGCCTTGAATACTCATCAATACTGCAGATGTGCATTTGATGCATTCACACTGAACTTCAGGCATCTGACTATGGCACTCAATTTAGGACTGTGTACCCACAGCTTTTGAAACAGTTACTGAAGAGAAAGAAACAGAGGGGTATCTCCAAAGTGTGGGCCACATCTTGGATTGTCTGTGCTGCTCTCCAGAAGGGTCTAATTTTTCTTTCCTGATTACCTAGGCAGAAAGCCAAGCCATTAACAGTCACGGTCAGTTGTGAGCGACTGGGAGTCACATTCAGAGTGAGGGAGGATCCAAACAGGAGCTGCCTAATAACACCTTCTGTGGTATTCTGGCACAGTCTTCGACATTCCCTGGTCCAACATGCATTAATAATCCACAAGAAACGTCAAAAGTTTAATTGTATGTCTATCTATCTATTGACTAAGTGCTGTTTTCAAGCTAATGACAAAATCTAAAAATTTGGGATGGAACATTACCATCCCTTCTTATATTGTACAATTAACCATTTTAAAGAACTGTTTCAAGATCCATTAAATACAGTGACTCAAATAGGCAGGACATCAAAAAGAGTGAGGAAAAATTAGAATACAAAGGGATTAAAATCAAAGTGAAAATCAAATAATTTTTGGTCTGTGATACCAGGAATTCCAAAAACACCTCAAATTCTATGTAAGTTTGAAAGCAATATATGTACACTAACAAAAAAAGACTTAGGGATAAGGAGAAAAGGGACTGTGTGGCTGGTGGGACATAGAAATGAACTGCAGCGTACAACAAATCTTATCAGGCATGAGAGACTGCTGGAATCAATGACCCGGCTGACAGGAATGTATCATAGAATCATAGACTTGTTTGGGTTACAAGTAACCTGTAAGATTGTCTAGCTCCAGGCCCCCCGACATGAACAGATATACTGTCAAAAATCGACAGTATTAAAATAACATTTTCTGTGAGGCACAGTGGAGCACATAAAATTAAGAAATGTCTAAATTGAGATTGTTAATGTAATCTAAACTGTGTCTCAATGTCCCTTAGTCTTATAGTTCTTAACTGCATGGTGACATATGCCCTGATGTAGTCTACCTAAATTAGACAGTTACTGAAATACCTAAAACTCAAGTATAGTTATTCAACATTCTGCTGATAGCCTGTCAGGAGGTAGGTAACTTTTACCTCTGATTCTGCCACTGCAGGAGCTGAATGGTCCCTGGAGTGGTCTGCTTCATCCCACTGACCTCAGAAAAAGTGGAAAGTAGAAACACCTCAATTAAATGCCTACAGCATGATGGGATGAATAATGGCAGGAACGGGATGATTCGGTTCAGAGAGGCATCTGTCAGAATGAATGGTGCAGATTTAATGAGCAGCTAATCAATATTTGGTACTCTCACTGCTGGTAAGTGAGTGAACACATGTCATCTTTGCTGAACACATTTAATTTTGCCTTCCATATAGAATAATTAATTTCCTCATTAGTATTTCCATGGTGCTCCTCATTGAAGTATCTGAATTACTCATAAAAATGAATTGGCACATCTTCTTAACACCCTGTACAAGACAACACACAGAGGCAAAGACTCTCAGGATATGCAATGCTTAGCACTGTAACATTCAGGAGTTACTTCCTGTGTCCACAGTGAAGTTCATACAGTTGAATTATACTCCCAGGTCAATTTGCATTCAATGGACTACAGTGTTTTTGACTTGAACTTACATGTGCCAGGACACTGAGGGTTAGGAGGCCCAAGCTGACCAGTTAGACAGTGCAAAGACATGGATGGGTATGTTTGAAATTGTCTCAGGTGGTTGCCTTCAGGGTTCAGCAAGGCTTCTCTGTGAAACCTCTTTTGAGCTTACGCACACAGCCCCTTCTCTCAATCACGTATTTAGCACGTTCACATCAAGAACTTGCCCACCCTACACCTAGAGATGGGAAGCAAGCATGTCAGTATCTCAAATTACCATATACATTATGTTTCAACACATTATGTATGGGAATGTCTGGCAGGAGTCTAAGGAATTCTTAATGCCAGACTCATAAAAAGGAGGTATATTAGAAGGAATATATGCCAGAAAATCAACATACTTAGGCCCAGGGACATGTAATTTTTGGATCTCATGGGGCTCTAGTTAGGCCTTTTGACTCCTGTCTTTGTTGAGATGAATCCTTCACAGAACATTTCCTTGAAGCCTCTGTACCAGTGGTCATCTCAGGTACTTAAGCAGGGTAGGCAGGATTGTCCTGCATTCCTCATAAATTCTGCCAAGAAGGCATTGCAGACACCATCTGCTGCCTGAGAGGTTAAAGTCACAAAGTCTCACTGCCTGCTATTACCTGAAGAGCATTCCAGCGTGAAGCTATTCTGGGTCATCTGGCATGCTGTAACTGAATGTCCTGTGGTCAGTTATTCATATGTCCCTTCCCTTCTGTTCCTGGAATGAGTAAGGCAGCAACCTTCTAGGCAAAAATTTGCTTTATAACAAAGTGCTTCCTTGGGAGTTCTATTTTCTTACACAGGAACCCTCTCTGTTCACACAGTTCTGCCTTATTCCGGTGTAAAATTTCACTGTTGCAGTGTTTTCACCTACCTACAAGTATATTTCCACTGTTTTCCATCTCCTGACAAGTAACGTCTCCCAGAAATGCTGTCCATACTTGTCCCTATTTTCAGTTTTTCACCTGCGTGGTCTCTGTTCCCCAGTATCACATTCAGCATCACATTTGACTTTTATATTTTGCATCTGACCGGGTCTGGTATTTCCTTCTGCACTTGCTGGTTCTGAAGCTCATCCATGTATCACAGACCATGAATATTCTTGCATCACTTCGGTTTATTAGTATTTTTCATTTCCAACTGTATTTGACTGAAAAAAGAAGAAAAAAAAATGGTACAAGATCCATCTATAAAAATACTGGCTTGTGCCTTAACTGGAAAAAATGGCATAATTATGAGAACTACTAAAATGAAAAGTTTTATCCTACAAATATCCATTTTAAATAACATTTATACTTAAGTGACATGGAAGAAACAGAGTTAAAAAAGTCTGAGTGGACCATAACATTTATGTTGTATGATCAGGGTTGCAGAAAGAGGATACAGAATTTGTGACACAGAGAACTACAAGAGAATTGCCCTGCCCTCAGGGTTCAGTAAGTGGGATGATCACCTTAATCCTTTTGATATAGATATTCTGAGTTCAATGTCATTACACATCGTATAAGTACTTGGGAAAAGAAGAAGACTTGAGAGATTGAGGGTTTGGTTAACATGAAAGGCTGCTTACATCTAACCTATATAGCCATAAATTGCAAAGTGCTTCATAAAGCACTTCACCTCAGCTCTTCCTGCTGGAAAATCCTCAGCTGCAGTTAGTAAACATCCTCTCAAAAGATGGTTATTGAAAGATTACATTCTACCTATGTAGAAGGAACTGCAGCATAAGCAATAGTAATATACACTGGGAAGACAGAGAGAAGCATGTGAGCCATTATAAATCTGTGTAATAAATAATAATAAATAATAAATCTGTGTACTATGATGATATCTGTAAGTGTTGCGAACTCTCACTTCCCACCAGTTCGATGCCACTATTTAGACTTGCATGTGAACCTGGTCAAATACTGCACCCTTTGAGTACAGTGGGAGATATGGGTACTTTCCCCTGACACTTTCCCAGGATGCAAAGTTGCTCCTGAAAATAAATGCTTCACTACTCTTAAAGGTGTATGTAACACAGAATTAAACTTTTTCGAGTAAATAATTACAACTTTTTTTTTTTCTTTTTAGTTAGTTTTATGAAGAGTGTAATGGATCTTGCAAGTTTGTCATATGTAACCAGAACCCCTCCCCTGTAAATAATTTTCTATATTAGAAATGTGGTTGCTGCTCTAACTACAACTCCTATTCAACAATTTCTGTTAATTGTAATCCTTATTAAAGAAAAAATGTCTAAAAACACTAGTATTAGTTATTTTAAATGTTTGAATTTAAGTATTGCAGACAATAAAAATTATTCTGGTATTTCTGAATGTAGGAAAAGTTATTCCTTTTCCTGCATTAAATTTTCAAGGCAGTTTTTGATAGGTTTTTAGTATATTAGTATAGTGGAATCATTTAACAAAATGGTCTTTCATTGCACACCACCACTCTAGAAAGGCCCACGAGAGAGTTAATTAGAAATGGCTAATAATTTCACCTGTGTAAACTCTTAATGCTTGCCTGATAGTGTTTCATTCCAGAAAACATTGTTATGCTGAATTGTTACAGGAATTGCTTAATACTATTTGCTTACTTTTGCCATTATCCAGTTAATTTATTATTTGACAATTATTTTCCTTATCCAGGAGCTCTATAATTAATGAAATGCTATTAGGCAAATGATGTATTTAATGAACAATGTCAGAATTCAGTGGATAGATTCTTCATGATTTACATGTTGTGTCCAACATTGTTTAATACTGAAACAATACAGGAGATGAAAATGCCCAGTAAACCTTATTTTTGAAGCATTCTGGTTTTGAGCCTTTTTGAACAGAAATTGAGGTTTCACTTTAAAGCATTTTTACAGCAATAGGGAGCTCTAGTTTTTACCTGAGAAGTCTCTAAACCCCTCTTGCATTTTGAGTGATTTAAAGACTTTTGACTGTAAAGATTAAATCGATAGTTCTCTCAAGAGCTTAAGATTCTGACACTTAGATACGTTCATCCTGAAGCCAAAGATAAGACAATCAGCCAATTTGGAGTTAACAGCTTCTGACTGGCTTAAAAAAGGACAGTGAATTCTTTCCTTTACACCCAGATGCCTGGCAGGTCTCTTCACAAGCAGAGAAAGAACTAGACCACAGTGCTCCTAAGGCAGAAGTGCATAACTGTCACCTTTTCAAAGAGGAAATGAAGGTGATATGTGCTATCCTAAAGGGACGTCAAATCACACTTGGACCGGGGTGCCACTCCTTTCTCATCTAATATGGAAAAGCATTCATACTTTGTGTGTGTGCTACATGTAGTTAGAGCAGCACGGACTCGTAGTTTCCAATAGTTTACAAAGCATGCTCACTGCAATTTCAAAAACAGCAACAACAAACACAGCCTTTTACTAAACCTCCTGCAAACACTTCTGTATTTCTGTTCACTTATCACATTTTCTGCAAAAGTAACTTACAAATAGTTTTTTCTCAGGAACTATTTTGGTACTAAAATTTTCAGCATTGTTCAATAAATTCTTCTCAATTTAATTTATGTTTACTTGAATTTCTTCTCTCTCATAATTCCCTTTATGCACTTTTTACAGTATTCCTTCCCTTTCCCTCTCTCTCCCTCCTTTCCTGTATTACTCTTATCCACATAGGTATTTCTCACTTTCTTCAGTGCTTTATCACAGAATCATAGAATCATTAAGGTGGAAAAGACCTCCAAGATAATCAAGCCCAACCTTTGATTGTACCATCAACCTGTCAACTAAACCATAGCACTAAGTGCCATGTTCCATCATTTCTTGAACACTTCCAGTGACGGTGACTTCACCATCTGCCTAGGCAGCTTGTTCCAATTCTTAACAACCTTTTCAGTGAAGAAATTCTTCTTGATACCCAACCTGAACTTCCCCTGATGCAATTTAAAGCCATTTTCTCTTGTCCTGTTGCTGTTTACCTGGGACAAGAGACCAATCCCCATCTGGTTACAACGTCCTTTCATTTACTTGTAGAAAGCAGTAAAGTCTCCCCATAGCCTTGTTTTCTCCAGGCTGAACAATGCCAGCTCTCTTAGCTGCTCCTCATATGACTTCACACTATATGGAATCTAATCTAATCTAATCTAATCTAATCTAATCTAATCTAATCTAATCTTTTTTGCTCACTAAGCATTTTTCTTGCTACTACTACCTACTGTCACCTCTCTTTCATTTCCCTGGATGGGACCAGAGAATGAGTTCTGTCACTCTAAATGCAGGAGCTGAGGATCTCAGGCAGTAAGAATATGTGGATGCTGCTCCCCAAAGAGAGCTGGCTGAGGGGCTTGTATGCAATATCTAAAATACTTTTCAAAAGTATTTGCTGACACGATGTTAAGAAATTATCTAAAAGGAAGATATATATAAATGTAAATTTCCTAGATACATTTTTTTTTAAAGTGAAATGTGTCCTTTCTGGGTTAACTGTGATGTAAGAAAAGTGGCAAGAAATAAACACACTAAGGTAGTGTATGTCTTGAAGGAACATCTTAAAATAAATTTCAGTTTAACAGAAATGTTTCTATGTGATTGTATACATATAAAAATACTAGAGAAACATAATTGCTTGACAAAAACATCATTGTTTAACAAAAGGCTTCAGGCTTAGTGAGATATTATTCTTCAAATAATTTCTCAAATTATATCCTAACTTCTTTGAGGGTTGACTTGGTAAGAAATTATGACTGAGAACATAAAATAAGAAATAAGTATTTCTATTTCTGTTAAAGTGATAACACAATTATTCTTCAAGATAGAAAACGTGCATGACCAGCAGTGATCCAAAGTGTGCCTAAGTAGAAGCACATTAAGAAGACATCAGCAATATGGAGTCCAGACCCACATGCCAAGCATGGGGGGCTCAGGGTTTATGCTCTGGTAGGCTCAGCTCTGCTCAGACAGCAAAGGGCACATGATTAATTCTAAGAGTATAAAGAGGAAATTGTTCTAAGCTTGAAACTAAATCCAAAAGAGGTGACGGAAAATGGCAGATCTATCAATACCTCTTCAAAAGAGCTTCTCATAGATTCCAACAAAGGGGGTTTGTTTATGTGTTGTTACTTAAACACATATATTTTTCAAATTTCTATGGGATGCATTTTGGTTCTTCCAGGCTGAATAAAACTTTTTTTCAGTGCACAAGTCACAGATGTCAAACAGTCAGTGGCCTGAAGATTGATTACTGTCTTATCTGTGTTTTTTCCAAAGTTTCATAGAAATTTAAGCTACAGAGTACCTTCAGTTAGAAGACATTCTGTAGCTTCAAAGCTTCAAAGGCATTCAAAAACCTCTTTTGCAGAAGAAATAAATTCATTACTTGAAAAGAGTGCACCGTGGAACTGTTGTGAACAAACATGATTCTCAACATATGCAGGGTTGTATTTTTCAAAAGAAGAGTTTTGCTTGAGAATGGAGATGGTAACAAAAAGAATAAGCAAGTCAAAGACCTGAAAACTATCCTATCCTGTCCTATCCTAGCCTAGCCTGTCCTGTCCTGTCCTATCCTATCCTATCCTATCCTATCCTATCCTATCCTATCCTATCCTATGTAGGTTTCTGAACTTATTTCTTAATCTCAGAGTGCCTGAATGCCTTTCAGAGCAGTATTCATTAAGGCTGACTATGCGTTTGTCACATACAGTTATGTTGTACTCTCCTATTCCAGGGGGACAGCACATTTATAGTAGTATAAAGTAAGGACTCCTACTAACTGTGCTAGAGTTTTAACCTTTCTCCCATCGCTACTTTTAAAAACTCACATCTTGTGACGTATTTGTTAGAGAGGGCAAGATAAAAGGAATGTGCTCTGTGCTGGGGGCAGCAGCAGAGGAGATTTGTGATGGCATATTTTTCTGAAAGGTGTGGGTAGAGGGTAGGGAGAGCATGGAGTGCATTTTTGGATCAACCTCTAAGAAATGCATGTCACCAGCATAGCTGAATTTCACTGCTGCAGTAGAGAGTTCTGTTATACTGGAAGACTAGAGCTGTCACTGATGTTTTACGTTTCTGAGCTGTAGATTTTTGTTCTGCTCTCTTGGGTACAGGCCATAAAAAAACCCAAAATGCTGTTGTGCCAAGACCTCAAACTTGAGGATATATTTTGTGAGAAAAACACCAAACTGGTCTTGAAGGACCAGATCTGACAATCTGGCATTTGGTACATACCCCATTTGGGAAAACTTACTAAAGCAAATACAGCTACTGTAAAGGTATTGGTATTTCTCTGTGGACTTCACTTGGACAATCTGTTGCTTCTTCTGCACAGGAAACTGTAGGTCAGTGGGGGAGGCCTGATGTGGAAGGTAAGGCTGTTTCATCTAAATACTCTGCTGTACTAATATGGTTACCCTGCGGCAGTGCCAGAATTGGAGTGTCTGCAGAGTGATGTGCTTTAACACATGGATTAATCAGTTTCAGAGAATGTTATTCTGTCCATAAAGTCTGCTACAAAGATTCATGGTCTGTGTTCCAAAGAGTTCTTCTACAGAAAACCGCTAGAATATTCACAATGGCCTCCTGTTGCTAGGAGATGCATGGCTGCATTTGGTGCTACTTGGAATTTCTTAGGCAATGAAGACATCACATCAAGGTACATCAATAATCACTGATGATGTCTAGATGTATCTCTAGTTAAATGATCTTTCATGAGAGTGTTGTTAGTGGTCTTGTACAAGCATCAGATCATCTTGCTGTTAGCCCTATGTTTGCAGTGAAGGACTGATTCAAACACTATTATCAAATTAGTGCCGCCTTGTTCCAAGCCATTTAATCAATTCACCTACTATAATTCTGTTTGAATGCTAGTGATGTAGTATATTAAAAATATGATTAATTACTATGGGAAATCTCAGTGGTAGGGAAGAGGGGGAAAATTTGGGGCGGAGTTCTTCTCAGTTGTTTTTCTAGAGGAGGGATTCAAAGCCCTTGACATTTTTATGTTGATGATTAGACACAGTCCCAATCCGAATAGGAGACCTGTACAATCACTAGCATCCAGTGACTGCCAAGTGCCTTCAGAGGTCTGTACTCAGAGGTAGGGTGGTGATTATGCAGCATGAAGGTAATGCTAGGCTATGAATCCTAGTTTTACACACACGTACTTCTCAGGGTATTTCTTCAGTAGGCATTTAAGTCTGACAGAGAGAGTGCATTTTCCTTATACCCTTCTCTTCCTAATGTCTGTTTTGGACACACGCTTCATATGCAATGAATTGCAACTAAAAGACATCTTTCTGACTCTTAACTGTACAGCACCACAGTTTACAGAACTCTTAAAAGCATGAAGTACCAAGCAAGGAGAAATGGGAGCATTGATGAGAATTTGTTTGTAGAAGTTGTCTAGGGAAGTAAAACTGATTTGTTTTGAGAGGGAGGATACCCAAAGAGCCAACATTTTAGGCCAAAAAAAAAAAAAATCCTGATGAGACCACATTTGTATTAGTCAACTCTGAATTCAATCTAGTCATGTATACTTGTTGAAATGGGGTACCAGAAACAGGTCTCTTGGTTCTTAGATCCTGCAAGGACTTTGCCAGAGATGCTCTGAGATTTCAGGACTCAGTAGCCTTAAAGTTTCACCTTCAAAGAGTAGTGGCTTTTAGCAGAAGTGTCTGCTTAGTAAGTACAAGATTTGGGTTCCAGTGCTGCTCCAGGGGAGGAATGAATTTCTACCAGAGGCCCAGATGACTGGGTTACAGGATGGCTTCTGGAACAGATGGCTTTTTGTCATGGAACAGGGTCCATATGAAGCTAGAACTACAGGATTCATGAGATCAAAGGTGAAAACATAAGTGACTATGTTTACATCATAGAATTCAGTTGGAGGTGGGAGTATAGGTACTATAAAGAATCTCTGGATTGTTCTTTTTTTTTTTTTTTTTTTTTATTCAACAGTTGTCTGATACAAAATATATAGACCATACATGGCTTTTATTGCAATCAGAAATATGCATCTCTAAGTGTGCAAATACATAGACACATAGTAGAAAAAAAAGATGGATTTGCAACATTCAAGTACATTTCTGAATTTTCCCAAAACTGATGATATTAGTAGTTACTACATTCCATAGTTGAAGTATTTCAGTTCTGTGGCAGCCAGTTTCTCTGTAATCACGAATTCTCTTTGCACCCTTCCTTATTTCAGACTGATGGGCTTGGGACTGCAACATTTGCTGTAACAAATGGAAGAAGATGGGCATCTATAAAGTGTGGTCTCATTTACCCTTCACTTTACTCAGGATGCTCCTAGAGAAGGTAATTCATTTTACACTCTGTTCTGGTGATGAATGATGATGGTCTGGATACTTTCTGATGAGAATAAAAATAACTCAGAAGTTTTATCTGTGTCTTCTTATAGTATATTCTGACAGAACTCAGTTTTAAAAGGCAAGAAATCCTACTTCTAGCAAAAGTGTTGCTTGCTTGATTTTATTTTAGTCACATGGATAGAAAGTTTTGTACTGACATGACAAAACAGCGAGATAGGATCTTGCTGAGTTCTACCTGTTTTGCTCTTGCAATTATTGATTTCTTTTCATGGTAAAATTAGCACTGGACTATTTTCTAGGGAAAAATCAACATTTATTCTTCATCTAGTGTTCATTTCAAGCCTAGCAACAGCAAAATATAAATGGTAAAGCACCAAGTTTGTTGTAATATACAGCTAATAAGACCTAAAGATTATTAGTTCAGATGTATACAATGGGTTGTACGTATTTCTCTAAGTTTGTCATACTTCCTGTCAACTGCTTGTTTTAATTACTTCCCTATAGGCCATATGAGGAAAACTGGAATGCATAAGTGAAATTTTTACTATTTATCTCCAGGGAGGCCAAGTAAAATATGTTCCTTGAAATCACATCCTTGAAATAATTGTGTATGGGTTTACAGCGCTGGCTAGTGTTAGGCAGCAGTTTCAATGTAAGAAAACTATCAGACGGAAATATCTCAAAGTAATTTACTAGCCATCATGGGTCTGATTTTATTGCTTATCATAAAACTACATTGCAGCTGTTCAAGAGAAGAATGTACTGAGCTTGTCTCTGTAAAGGTATCTGCAAAACTCCATCTTTTGTAACTGTTCCGCAAGTGAAGAAACCGATTAGTCCTGGCTCCTTGTATCCAAAATCAGACACAAATGTTTTGCTGCTGTTAAGAGTTTCTTATTGCTTTATGGATAAAAGTGCTTATGTCTAGATTGCTATCATAAGACTAGATGAGGTTTTTGAGGCAGCTGAGTTCAGTTCCTTGCTCTCAAAGACTCCGTATACCCTAAGGAGTGCCTCTGAGTGCCTGGCTCTTGGTGCGTGCTCTGGCTGAATGCCAGCACCTTGCTGGCACAAGATGCAAATATACACCTCCTGTCAGCTCCTTGCTTTCTTCATGAAGGTAAGTCGACTGAAAAAGATTTTTAATGTGCTGTAGCTAACATTTTCAGAATGAACTTCTAAAAAAATAAAAGGAAAAAAAAAAAAGAAACTGCCAGTGTAGGTTTAATCCTATGTATTTTAATAGTCTTTAAGAAGAGAGTCAGTAAATAAATTGTACTGCTATCTGAATATCTCAGTGAGTGGGCCCTGACCCACACAAATTCTGCATCCAGAACTACAGGTTTATTTCTTGTTGCTGCTTTGCTGCTCACAACACAGCACTGGGTATTTTTCAAATCACTAATGAAGAACTTATCTTCTTAACCTGAAATGAAGGGGTCAACATTGTCTCAGCTTCATTTTCACAGACTGAGACACAGAGGAATGAAAACCAACATTCACTTAACTAGACTTTATTATAGCTCAGTTGTTCAGATCATGGTTCCAGCCAATGTAAAGTGCACCCACAAGCATGTAACAACTCTGTATGTCCGTGAGGATGTTGGAAAAGAACTCAGAATTCCAGTTTGGACTCATTCAGATTAAGCTATGTGTTTACAGCACTGTAGCTGTTCCTGTGTAATTCTGCTGCAGGAAAAAAACTTGTTACTAGGTGATGAACACTGAAAGGATTTGTGCTAGAGAGGAAATTTGGCAGCGACTGGTCTTCTTCAAGGTGATATTCAGATGATTTAACCCTGAAAACGGGTAGGCTGGATTTAAATCAAATTATTTAAGCCTGAAAACAAAAAGGAAGGGAACTGTCAGGAATGAGATATCTTTAATTATTGAGACTAAGAGAGGGAGAAAAGATATGTATATCCAACACTTGTGGCTGGCTGCGTGATTTTCAACATAATGGGGCCTCCCAGACCCACCACTGGAAGTATGCTCAATGTACAGTAAACTTTGCTGTCAAAGTTTGAACAGGTTCCTGTATAGTATGGATGAACTGAGACTTCCTGAAAGGCTCATTGTTAACCAAGAGCTGTTTTTCATGTGAATGGTGAAAATCTGATGTTCACCACATATTTTATGGCTCTGTTAGTTTCTCAAAGAGAATAAATAAGCTTAATGATCAGGAAGTTAACCAATTTTTCCTCACATCACTCTCAGAATAGACTGAATTATTTCTTTTGAAGGTTTCCCATCTTTCAGTCTGAGCCAGGTACTCATAATGAAAAATGTACTTCTAAAGACTAAAGTATAGAGAAAAGTAAGGTAAAGTCACTGGAAAAGCAAACTACAAAATTTAGACAAATTTGTGAAGGGCAACAATATTTTTAATAGCTTTTTCTTTCTGGAGAAGAGTACTTAGGCATACTTGCTTTGATAGAACCTTCTGAGTTTATTGTCTTATTTACGTGAATATTTTCTATGAACAGTGATGCAGAAACACTGAATTCATTAATGATACATGCAGTTAATTTCTTGGCAAAACATTTCTGAGGGAACCCATTGCTAGCAATTGACTTTATGCAAAGAAAGTCTTTATACCAAGGAGAAAAATACATCTTAGCCAGAAACAATAGCTCTTGTTGTGCTAACCTCTGTGCTTGTACTGACTGTGGCTGGCTGGCCTCTCTATTATTAAAGAAAACATGTTGTCTAACTGAGAACTAGTCTGAATACCATCCAGTTTAAAAGCAGGAGGCAAAAGCAAGGGAAATATTTAGATTGCATGCCAACAAAATAGCAGCACAAAAATTGGCTTAGCATCAGTTACTGAAGCTTGGACTTATTACACATTTATCAACTATCTTTATTAGAGTTGACAATGGTGTGTGGATATAAGAAAGCATCACACTGAATGCTTTATCTGTTCAAGGGTCTAGTGGCAAGATAACTTGCAGACTTACCCTATAAGGAAAGGTCTTGCTAGGTTATATACATAACCCAAATCAATAGTCTAGTCGTGATCTCTGGAGTAACCACAACACAATTTTTTTTCTGTTTACAGTTTTCCATCACCAGAATATTTACTACATAAGCCTAAACCTCATTTTCTGTTTTCACATTAAACAGGGTATTGTTGTGCCTATATTTCTATCTCAGATGAATTTACATCTGTGAATTCTCAAAATGTCTTGTGAAGAATGGCCATGCCACATACACTTCACTGAAAAGCTGTACTTAAGTCCTTTTCACATAGAGCTTTGAAGGGCCATCCCTCAAGCATAAGGGTCACCCTTTTTGTAAGTGGAATCTCGAAATGGTGTTGCCACCCAGCCTGTAAAGGGTCTTGCTCATATTTCCATACAGTATTTCGTTCATGGCTGTTAAAGCTACTGGACAATAGAAACCATCTCTGAAAAAAGAACTGACTAAGAATGGATTTTTTTTTTTTTTTAAATCTTGTACTGCTGCCTGAAAGTCACTGAAAGCCTTTTCATAAAACACAATTCTTGATGAAGAATTGTATTTACAATAAGACAAAGAGAAATATTAAATAATATCTGAATTTCTGTGCCTGTCACCATGCAGTATAAATTTCTAGGATAAGTTAAATAAATTAGACATCATAGTAATGGGACCCTCCAACCCATATCAGGCACTGCAGCTTCTAATGTCTCTTTTCTAATTACTCATCAGGTTCAGATATCAAGTGCTCTATGCCTCTCCTCGAAAACTTGTTCCTGGTTCAATTTTTTATCTTTGAGGTTTATAAAAGTACCTCCAGTATTGTCCCAAAGAATTGTGCTAGAGCTGTTCCTCTGTCGAGTTTCAGTTTGTGGGAATTTTTGCCTGCTTGATATTCTGATTCTTTCCTCTTTGAAGTTCATTGAACATCCTGCATTTAATGCCAGGGAGAATAGAATCTAAGGATAAATGAGGATGTTGGAGGAGTCACTAAGAAATAAATTCTACAGCATTTTGCCTTTGTCAGAGAAATAGATCTGCCTCAGTTTTTGACCTCCAGCCTTTTTAAGCTCATCACAGAGTCTCCCATGAAAATCAGAAAAACCTCCTCTGTATCACTCCTGAAAGACTCATTCTTGAGCTTTACTCATAAATTATGAGTAAAACTGGAGAATATAGGATTAATAAACAAAATATGGTAGTGGTAAATCAGAATCTAAAGGTGAGATTGGGGTGGACTTTGCTGAAGGAAACTGCAGGTCTTCCATTGTGGTGAAGTTCCTTAAGTACTTGGCTTAGGTTGAGTTGTATTTTAGTACAGCTATTTATGTCTATTTAAAGCCATATTGATATGCTAATGTTAGTTACATATGACATCACATTCAGAAAAAAATTCAACGTAGTATGTGTAAGATTATCATATAGAAAGAACTTTACTGTCTTGAGAACTGGAGATGCAAACAGATGAGAAAAAATAACATTATTTAGTAGAGGCAAAAGCTGTGAAATTTCCTCTGCTTTCAATAGCAGATCAGATAGAAGCAGAAGGGGAAAAGAAAGAACTGGGTGTATTAGCTGGCTACAAGATGTTTTGGAAAATAAGGTTGTGAAAAAGTCCAGCGTTCAATGTTAATATCTCTTGAAATGCTAGATTTTCTCAGCTAGAAGAAAATTGAAGCCAGAACACATACCCTCCTCCTTCTCCAGCTGTGTTGCTTGCAGAGGTAATGACCCCAATCCTGTTCACAGTTACTAATCACTTTCTCGTTCACATCATGATCTGTCTTCTAACTCATTTTAGTCAAAGTGAACTGAGTTGTCTTAAAGAGCTTCAACTGAAGATGAAAATGGGCTCTCCCAGATTATTTTATCAGAAATAAAAATAATCACTTAAGTGGCTTTCTGGCATAATCTAAAGAAGTAATAATCTATCAGGGTATCTCTGACAAAAAGTAGAGCATAAAATGAAATGGTAATCTCTGGTTACCAATAGTAACTTTTTATGGTTTCCATAAAAATGGTAAACTCTGCACTTGGTGTGATTAGAGGTGGAAGATAAGGTGTAACAACAGCTAACAAGTATGATGTCCCAAAACCACAGCTGCCTTTGCATTTGAGGGTTACTTTCTGTGAAACTCCAAAGCATAGATAAAATGTTGGAAGACTTGAAGAACACATTTTGTGACTACCCATAAGAAAGAGAGAAGCCACTAAAATATAGAACTTTTGGTCTAATATCAATTTCTGCAAAAAGATTTTACCAAGGAATCAAACGTGCTTTTAAGCATCTAGAATGTAACAAGAAGATAAATAACAGGCAGCACTGAGTTACCAACAGTGAATTATGTCAAACCTGTCTAATTTCCTTCCATGAGAGAACTGTAGGAACTGTGAACAGGGTAAAAGCAATAGATGTTGTATAATGACTTTTGTAGGGCATTTGAAATTGTCTCTTGTGACAATCTCATAAGCAAACTCTAAAGTCACAGTCGAGATGAAAACTACCAGGTGGGTGTTGAGATGAAAACTACCAGGTGGGTGTTAGACAGCTTTGCTAACAGGACTTGCAGAATCCTTGGCAATATTTCACTGTCAAAAAAGAAGGAAGGGTCAGGTGAGAACATGCAGTGTTCTGTGAGAGGTCTAGTTCTGTTCAACGTTTTTATTAACAAATTGAACTGAAATTGAATTGAAATGGAAAAGATGCTTATTAAATTTGCAGATGTCATGAAACTGAGAGCTATCACAAGGATGGAGGCAGGATTAACGTTCAAAATTATCTTGACAAATGGGAGAAACGGCCTAAAAATTGGATGAAATACAAGGTACAGCACTTAGGCAGAAATACTCCCCAAGATGAAGCCAGTAAAGAACAACAGGCTCACAAATAGGTTTCAGAAGAGAAGTCTGGGAGTTACAGGGAAAAACCGGGCAAAGATTTTATGCTAATATTTGTATGTTGCACTAGACAAAAAATGTGTACCAGGAGAGATTATAGTGGCAAATAAAGAGTGATAAGGAATACAGAAAAAAATGTCTAAGAGAAAAGATTGAATGAAATGGGATTATCTATTTAAACTGCAGCAAAGATATAAAAGGAATGATAACTGCCTTCAGGTATTTTAAGTAATGTTGAAAGGAGAAAACATCTGTACTCTTTGTGAACAAGACAGACTGTGTCTTCAGATGCAGCAAGAAAGACTGAGTTAAACATAGAGGGGGAAGTGTCTAATGATCAGCAGGTTAAGGCACAGGAGTCTTTGTGCAGGAAGGCTGTGGAGCTCCACTCACATCTTACACACAGACTGTCTGCCAGGGCTGGCACACGCAGGTGAAATTGCCTTGTGGCGGGTCTTGATATTCCCACTAAATCTAATTTTTGTGTGATACAATGGCAGTACAACACAATAAAGAAACATTCTTGGATTTTTTATTTCATAAGAACCTTTCTTTATGAAAAATTGAAGTCCTTCAGTGCAACCCAATATGTGGTTTGATACATGGAAGCATTTAATTACAGAAATAGGTGTAGGCACAAGGAACTCTTGATGTGAATTTATTAGTACTACTATAATCTGAAAAAACATAATGTCAATTTAGAGGCCTAAATTAGTGAAATGAGAATGAAGGATCTAATTGTGTCTAAATATAGTAGATAAGAATTTTTTATACAATCTTGGGAGATTCCCATGGGTCAAACTTAATGTCACTGTCTAAAATTTTAGAAACAGAAATAAGACAATAACTATTTTCATATGCAACAAACACTACAGAAAATATTGGGAAAAAAATCATTCAGCTTTGCTAAAAGTTTGAATACATAATAAAACCAGTTTTGCTTAGAGAAACTTTATTATCTTTCAAACCTTTACTGATGTCAGACTTGTTCTACTGTGAAGGCCTCTTGATAAGTGACAACGATCAGACTAAATCTCAGAGCTTTGTTTCTATTTGTGATATAAATATAAATACCCTTAACTACACAAAATTCCATGGATTTACATCAAGCTATGTCCAAGAGGTACAAGAGGCATGATGTAGTGAAAATGTCATGAAGTCTCCATAATGAAATGGTAAGAAGAGGTGGTAATTTTCTATGTGACTATTTTGTTTTCCTCCATAGTAACTATTGTTAATGTGGATTTGGTTCTAAGGAAGGCTAAATCAAAAATACAATTTAATCTTTGATAATATTATCAGTAGTTTTACATTTGTGTATCTGTTCATTTTATCATCTTAAATAGTAAGAAAGCTTAAAAGACTGTATCATTATATACAATTTGCTTGAGTGTTGCCTGACCTTATACTTTTCCATCAATGGCAAGTCTTTGCTGCTCCATACTTTTTCCCCTTGTCTCAGGGATCTAGGATTTGCCCCAGGGATCAGTCTTGCCCCAAGGCATTCTGTTGTCTGAAATGTAGCCAGTTAAAATATATTTTGGTGAGCAAGAAATAGGTAGTTTACATACAATCCCTCTGACACATTTTGTGTACCTGCTTTAGGGTGAGACTGGAAAAAAGTACCTTCCTATCTCAAGAAATTATAAAGAAATCTTATGTGAAGAATCCAGTGTCTGTGGAAGAGACCCTTTCTGGACCAGTCTTTCAAATTGCATCTCTCAGGCAGGAGGGAAAAGTCTCCATTCTGGTGCTCAGACACCAAGGACCAACTACCTCCTGTGCTCTGTTGCTCTGTGACTTACTGAACTGGTGATCACTCACTGCAGTTACTGAGAATGAGGGATGATAATCCAGTATCCTTCTGATGGCCCAGATTCTACCATTTGTTTGTTTGGTTCTTCATTTGTTTATTTTGCTCAAAGTCAGTCATTGTCATCAGCTAAATTGCAACCTGAGTATTTTTATACCAACATTTAATTGCTGAATTTTGGTGGGGAGTTCCAAACTGAATGATACAAAACAAAGAATATACAAGTGGCATTGTCAGTTACATTTTACACAGATGAATGGCAGGTTTAAAACAATAGCTGATATAATGAATTTATTTAGTTAGAGGAAATTTTTGTCCAATTTCTGCAAAGGAAAGGCAACTTCTTAAAATATTATTTTTATTTATAGTTTTACATTTCTTAAGGACGAAGATTATTTTAAACATAGGATAAATTAAAGTTACACCTTTCAATAAGGTATAATAATTTTTAGATTGCAAATGTTCTGTGTTATGGCATAAAAGAACCTATTTGCTTTGATAGCAATTATACTTTTTGAATAATTTTGAATTCTTTATAATTTTGATATCTTAATAATTTTGATTTCTTTAGTTCAGAAAGTCAATACAAAGTCTGTTGCTCATGCCATCCAAATCACCACTTTAAATATCTATCACGCCATGTCCAAACACTACATAAGTGAGTAGTTCTATACAGATCCATTGATTAAGTAATGTAGTTTGCTAGTTCTCTTGTTTCTGTCTTTACACTTAGTTTTGCTTTCAAAAAAGAACATACATTTCAATGTATCTCAAGAAATGGCATTTTTAATATGTATTATTTTGGTTAATTTAACAGCATTTCTAGAATCTATTTGCATTTCTTTGTCATGTTGTTTTGGCCATGGACCTATACTCACCAGCCTACTATGTTATTTTCTCAGTGTTTCCTAGGCTTAGTCTGGCACAGCAAGGATTTGCCTGTTTCACCCTTTCTAAAAAAGAAAAGATCTCCAAACTGAAGTTATATATATGTAAAAAGGTTTATGTTGGTGAACAACATTGTGCTCTAGTGAAAAGTTTTAAAAATAGCATTATTGTAGAAATTACAACAAAACTTTCCAATACAAACCAGCTTTTAGACTGAGATGTATACAGTGTTATCAACAAACTGATTAAATTAGTGTCTCTGTCATCTGCTTCTTACATCCTGAATTCGATCAAATTTTTGCATTGGGCTTCTTTGTTTGTTTTAGTATGACAACAGTAGCATTATTAATAACATCACACTGTTTAAAAGGCTGAAGACTCCACTTTACAGCTTGCAAATACCTTTGGTTCTTCTGTTGTCATTCTAGGGTCATTCTGTTGCCTTCATTTGCTCTGAAAAACTGTTGGACTGGACTGCTCTTTCATGTATGTTGATCGAAGTAAGAATAATTTTAAACACGTGTGTGAAATGTGAGCCTGTGCAAACAATATCAGCAAAATCTAGTATTCTCACACAAGTGCTTTCATTACAAATATTTTGTAATTAGATTAAAAGGACTTTTTGAGTGTTTTCTGGATGCACTTTGTTACAGACATGTTACTGTGATCCAAGATAATAATAAAAATAGAAAAAAAATTTGAAGGAGTTTTCAAGGGCAAGACAGAAACACTAATGGAGAGAAGAAAGAATTGTCATCAAATGAGTTCTGTATAAAGAATGCTAGTGGCAAGAAGATTAAGAAGAGGCTCAATCCTGATAGATGAATGCCTATAAAAATATTAAAAAAACCCACCAAACATCTCAGCTTTTTCTCAGGGCTCTTAAGTAGATAAAAAACCCTGTAACATATCATAATGTAACATAACATAACATAAGATATCATAATGTAATGTAACAGCTGAAAAATAAAAACAAGCTGCAATTAGAAATGATTTATTTATTGACGGGAGCTAAAAATGAGGGCATTTTTCTGGGAATAATGATGGAATCTTTGGCATTTGAAATAAAGACTGAATTGTTTTTCCATAAGATGTTGTGCAACTCACACTGAAGTCATGTACTTCATTTAGAAATCACTTGGTAAAAACAATGTCCCGTGTTATGCAGAGAGTCAGACAAAAAGGTTAAAATGGTCCTTTCTAGTCTTAAAATCTAAGAACCCCAAAATTCCATTGACAATTTCATTGTGATTTGAAGACATTCAACACACAGACATATGAAGGTGTATTAAAATAAGAGAAAATATCAATGTGGCTTCCTGGAAGATAAAGTAGAGGATCTAAATGCTCCCTTTTGGCTTTAAGGAAACGCTGGTGAAATGCAGACCATGGTTAATTCCTAAAGCATCCAGAACTAGGATTAAATTTTGACTTTTCACCTCAGAGATGGCATAGAATCCTGTTGCTGCAATTAAAAACACTACTATTTGTTGTCCTCTAGTGAAGTTGATTTTTAAAAATTACTTAGTTTTTCTTGTCAAGTCTTAATGTCATTATGTAATGACAAGACAAACAAACAGAAGGCCGTTGCCTTCGATATTTATTTCTGTATGTTTCTGCTCATTTACCTTCTGTAAATGAGGAAAATTTTTATTTCTTTGGGCTAAATCCTTAAGATTCAACTGATGAATTTGGAGGTGCTCACTTCAGATATGATGCAATGATTCTTCAATGTTTTCACTCCACAATTTCTACTCTATACTTTCAATTCCTTTTCTTCTTCTATATTATACAGTTATGAGAATTAAAAAAATCCAATAGTTATCTTAACTGCCACTTACTGTGCAGGATTTCATCAATAGTTCTAAGTGAGAATGGGAGAGTCCCTTCTATTGTATAATTTGTGGAAATAAAAAATTACTTGGGCAATTAATTTTGTCAACGACCCAAGTAGTAACAACTTCACTTCTAAAAACCCTCAGCTGTAAAACTTGACCCCTGGAAAGTTCATCAGGTTCTCAGAAGAAGCGGAAAGTGTGACAAGAGAACATGTTATGTTTTCCAACAACCTGAATCTATATTTTACATGAAAATTGAATTTAAATTTTCCAGTTTAGTGAAACCTCTATCAGAAAATGGCTTCGGAGTCTCTGAATACATCATTGCCTTTTTCATTGTGCTTTAAACAATAGGATATTTGATTCAGTGACTTTTTACTTTTCTATTTTTCTATATTAAATGAAAAGCTCTCTTTTATTTGAGTAGTGTTGATAAATTATATCTTTACAAATATCTTCTAATACCACACATTTACTTCTTTTTCTGATTAGAAATGAATGTAATATTAATAAGACAGTGTTAAAATGGAAAACCATGCTGGGTTAAATGTAAAGGTAACAAAGCTTAATATTTTTGCATGATGCACATGTACTGCATGCATTTCCTAAAGATGATTAAATATTCTCAGCACAGACTTTGAGTCTTGCTTAGATTTTGAAAATTTAAGAAGTGTTAAGCATCACCTACAGTTCACCTTCTTTTGCTGATTCCTATTACAGTAAATGGCATTTTCATGCATCTCAGTAATTTTCAAAGGTCATTTTATTGGCTCAAAATATGCGTATTACAGAAATAGATTATGTAATCCATTTGCATTTGTTCTGTAGTTAATAACAGTCCCAGTTACTTACACTTTACTTAAAATGCATGTGTATGGTATAGCAAATGATTAGGCCAAGGTCTTCAATTGGACATGTATAAAATATGGCTCATTGCCAAAGTCTATTAGAATTTTTTGAGATAGCTTGTTGAATGGTGGCAGAGAAATGAAAAATGTGGCAGCTACAACACTGAGAACACGAAAAATAGTATGTATTACATTTGCTTTTATCTGACATAAATGCAATATCATGAAATGCTCTGCAATTTCCAGCTACTGATTCATGGTAGAATTAGTCCTTTCTTTAGAGCATTCCCCATTAAGTCTTTTCGTTTAATGAATATTAAAGTAGGAATTTAAAATACAGTAATTTTTGAGAGAATTTATGTATGCATCATAGGAATCTAAGAATATTTTTCAGAAAAATAACATATATATTTAAAACCCTGATATAATGGCAAGAGCAATGGGAATGAGAAAAAAATTGCTAACATTTTTTCTCTTTGTTTTGCAAAATTTACCCTGTCAGAGAGCTTAGCTTTTTATCTTCCAAGTGATTTTTACTTTGTCTATTATTATAAAATTTCACTAGAAAAGCACTAGGTACTTTTCAGTTGTCATTTATTAATGTAGTAAAGCAACAGTACATAAAATCCCCATTGCTTATAGCAAATTAAAGAAGATACACCAGGAACATTATTTTCTTGTTGTTTCTGTATGACAATGAAGATTTTATTTTGTATAAATATTCTTTAAGTCTTGGGTCTTACTCAAAGTGTTCATCTTTGGACTGCTGACAGCTCTTAGGTAGAGACATAATTTCAGTTTTTACATTAGTCTGTTTCTGTTGTTGTCTAGAAGTAAATATAAGCATATGCTCAGGTGCTGTAATGTGCTGGAATTCTACTTGCTGTTTTTCATGCTGTTAAGTGGAAGAAATCACATGAGATTTGTGGGTGTAGCTGACATGTTCAAATTGCAATAGACATATTTTAATGGGAACTTGAGCTGGAACATTGTTTTCTTCAAGACACTTTTCAAACTCTCGGAGGATTGTTTGTTGCTGGCATTCTTTATCTGTTTTGTAGTTCTACTGGCTACCAAAGGGACTTTGACTCTTTTTTTATATCTTTTATTTGAGCAGGTTTGTTACACTACTGGAATAGAAAATGCAAAATAAGCCAGAGATTTCAGTAAGTTCTAGCTGGGTTCTGTTCTATGGGTTTTATTGTAAAAAATGAAAAAAAAAAAAAAAGGAAAAAGTAGGGAAAAAAAGGGAAAATAAAAAGAATGAAACAGACTTGCACAAAGACACTCTTTAATGTATAATAGTTGCATATTTTTTAAGTGCCCACTGGGCAAGTTCACAAACTAACATCATAACAAGTCCAGCTTGGACTCATTCATGTTTAATGGGACTAACTTCAGAAGGGTTGATGAAGCGTTTATGTAAACCCCTCAGGCAGCTCATAATTGGTTATGTTAAATGAATCTGAATATATTTTCAAGAGACAATAAATACCCAATGCCTTGAAAAAATCTGGCTGAACTTGTAGCAAATCACCAGGGTATTTTTAGAAGTTTGTGTTGCTGCAGTATGGTTACTATAAAACCTTAGCATAATTATAATTAAAATCCCTGCTATGAACAGTGGAACTCATTTAGCTTTGCTACAAGCTGTGGGGAAGTGAGCTGAGACCTATACAAGAACTTGTAGTCATTGGTTGTATGTTGTTTTCTGAACTGTTTAAATGTTTTTGCTTAGAAAATAGCATTAAAATATCAATAATCAAGGGAGGAGGGACCAGAATCAAAGACTTGTCCCTTATGAGTACCTAATCAGTATTTAATGCATGTTTCTTGTTCTTTGCTTGAGTGCCCTATCAGAACACCAAACCATGCTTCCCTTTAAATACATGGTTCTTGCACTCCTGGCTATGCAACTGGGCAGCTTCAACAGCAGCAGAAAAGCATGTCTGCCAAAGCCTTCAGCCTGGTGGCTACAGCTTCTGCCCAAAATAGAACAACCAAGGCAAAGTGTGCTAATCATGAGACCACAAAGTGTTAGTGGTTCTTATTGGGCCAATTGCCTTGGTACAGGCAAGGGAGACAGGGAGGGGGTGTCACTGGGCAGTGACCAGCTGGAGTGCACAGAGCTCCACCTGGGGATAGATGAGGCACTGCTTGAGAGTTTATGGGTCAGGATTAAAGAGTGAGCAAGGACAGGTGATTTTATAGCAGGGGTCTGCTACAGATTGCCTGACCAAGAAGACTGATGAGGCCGTTGACAAACAGATAGAAGTGGTTTCACATTCAAAAGGCCTGGACCTCATGGAGGACTTCAATCACTCCAACATCTGTTGGAAGACAACACAGCAGGGCACAGGCAATTCAGGAGGGTCTGGAATACACTGATGACAACTTCCTTCTCCAAGTGATTGAGGAACCAACCAGGACATGTTTCTATGCTGGACCTTATTCTCACCAACAAGGAGGGGTTGGCAGGGAATATGAAGCTCAAAGCCAGCATGGGCCGCAGTGATCATGAAACGGTGGAGTTCAAGATCCTTAGGGCAAAAAAGAGAGCAGGAAGCAAGCTCACTACTCTGGACTTCAGGAGAGCAGACTTAGGTCTTGTCAAGGATCTCCTTGGTAGAGTGTTGTGGCATAGAGCCCTGGATGGCAGAGGGACCCAAGAGACCTGGATGATATTCAAGGATTGTCTCCTATAGGCTCAAGTCCAGTGCATCCCTACAAATAGGAAGTCAAGGGAGAACTCCAGGAGGTCTGCGCAGATGATCAAAGAGCTCCTGGACAAACTTAAACACAAACAGGTAGCTCACAAACAGATAGGATGGAAGTTAGGAAAGGTAACCTGGGAGGAATACAGAGAAATTGTCTGAACAGCCAGGGAAATGGTTAGGAAAGCTAAAGGACTGGCAGAAGTAAATCTGACCAAGGACATAAAGGGTAACAAAAAACATCTTCTTTAGGTACCACAGTGATAAAATAAGGACTAGGGAAAGTGTGGGTTTTCTCAGGAAAGATACAGGAGGTCTGGTTACCCAGGACATGGAGAAGGTTAGGGTACTCCATCATTTTTTGCCTCAGTCTTTAACCAGCAAGTTCTCCAGCCACACTATCCACGTTGCAGAAGTTGAAAGTAGGGACTGGGAGAACAAAGAACTGCCCACCATAGGAGATGACCAAGTTCAAGAAGATGTAAGCAGAAGTACAGACTGGGCAGAGAATGGATTTACAGCAGCTCTGGGGAGAAGGACTGAATAGATTGAGACCAGCTCTGGGGAGAAGGACTTGGGGTTGTTTGTGGATGAAAAGCTCAACATGACTTGGCAATGTGCATTTTCAACCCAGCAGGCCAACTGCATCCTGAGCTGCATCAGAAGTGGCTTGACCAGCAGGTAGAGGGAGGTGATTCTGCCCCTCTTCTCTGCTCTTACAAGATCCCACCTGGAGTACTGCATCCAGACTTGGGAACCCAACATAAGAAAGATGTGGATCTATTGGAATGAGTCTAGAGTCTGTAAGATGATCAGCATGCTGGAACGTCACTACTGTGAAGACTACTGAGACAATGGAGGCTGTTCAGCCTGGAGAAGAGAAGGCTCTAGGGAGAACTTACAGCAGCTTTCCAGTATAAATGGAGCCTACAAGAAAGCTGGAGAGAGACTTTTCACAAGGGCGTGTAGTGATAGAACAAGGGGGAAAGGACTTGAGTTGAAGGAGGGTAGGCTTAGATGATTTATAAGGAAGAAATTCTTTACTGTGAGGGTGGTGAGGCACTGGAACACATTGCCAAGAGAGGTTGTGGACTCCCCATTCCTGGAAGTGTTCAAGACCAGGCTGGATGAGTCTTTGAGCAACCTAGTCTAGTGGAAGGTGTTCCTGCTCATGTCAGGGGGAGTTGAAACTAGATTATCTTTAAGGTCCCTTCCAACCCAAATCATTCTGTGATTCTAAGACCTTTTTTAAAAAAGGTCCTTGCCTATCAGGTCAATACATAAAATATGACTCTCAGTTTGAAGAGAAGGAAACATGCAGTGTGTGTTTCATCTCAACTAACTTCTGATGAACCTAAATTCAGATGATTACATCTAAATGCATTTTCCCAAGCTTCTTTGCAGACAGTGGGGAAAAAAACTGTACACTTTTAGAAAACAATTAGTCATGGGTGAGTCACACCCATTAGTTTAATTTTCACTTCTTTAATTGTAAAAGCAACCCCTGTGATTAACTCATATATGGATATGCACATTTGAGCAATGTTTGATTACTGTTACAGGGTGCCTTGAATGTCTAAGCTCCAGAGAAGTGGACTGGAGTGTTAAACAAGAAAACTTTCTGCCTGTCTTTCTAGAAGTGTCTGAGTCATTATTGGCAAGAGAAGGGACCCTAAATGCCTAGCTTCTGTACTGTGCACACCTATCACAGTGGGGCCCTTGGAATTTGAATTAGATGAGCACTTTACAAACTTGTTTACTAAGTCTGAGTTTCAGGTATTTGAAAAGTTCCACACAGAGCTGCAGTTTTTCAGTGTGATTGGCATCTAAAGAATAATAGTACCGTCATATAACTACAATTAAAGGGAAAGGTTTATCACTAGGCATTGCTGCTTTAATGAAATAGAACAACACTGAATAACAAGCTGTTTCCGTTTCAAAGTACAGATAAACCTGTACATTTTAGACAATATTTGATGGTTATTTTCAAATCCTATCACCAGTTCTGTCTTCCCAAGTTTGGTTCTTGCTTTCCTGGATATCATCAAAGTGCCTGGTGCAATACAGTGGGAGACTACAAAAAAAAATTAATATTAAAAATGATTCTTCAGTTAGGATATTTAGACGTCACAGTACTGTGAAGCACCATGAACAGAGAAAGTATGATTTGGTAATGTGAGAACAGGTAATTAACAATATATTTATTATGTGATCTAATCTAACCTAATGATTCCAATTGATCAAGAATGTTGTATTTGCTTTCATTTTCTATATCTTTAAAATTTGTGCTCTTGATTTTGATCATTCCCTCCATTTAGGTGTTAACCTGTGGTTTAGCAAATCACCACAATCATTCTACAAAAATACTAGAGTTTTCCACACAGCGGGCAAAATTAAGGAAAAGCTGATTAGAAGTGTTTATCAAAGTGTTTAAGGTTTTGTTGCATGCTGTATTGCCCTGTTCATGTACTAAAAAAATAATTGTTTTCCAGAATTTAGGATGGAAAAGAAAAGGTGAGCTCCTGTTTTTGCAATTTAGTCATTTGAGCTGCTGCACAACAGTTATTCTCTGATTAATGTAACTACTGAAGACAGGGTTGATATAGATGATTATGAACTTCATGCATTAAATAATTATCAGGCTTTTCATCATGAATAAAATCTCAAAATGATTTATGATTAAAACTATTTCAAGGAGAACTGCACAAGCTTAGATCACGAGTTGAGTCTACCGCTATTTAAGGGTTCTGTCCTTGATTTTGAGAGATGTTAATGGAAGGTGCAAACGCGCCATCCATTTCTGGGAGACTCCTCTTGAATTTGCTGGACTACCAGCCCTGAGCTCAATGGTAGGGGTTTCACACTAACTGGCCTTTCAGTTCAGTTCAGTGAGAGACATCTTACAATTTACATTTTTTGCTTTATGTGTTAGCCTCCATAACTTCAGACTGGGCTTAATAAAGGAGCTTAAGTGTTAAAGGAGCTCTTAAACAGAACTGAGAAATATACAATACCATAATGAAAAAAAAAAATTAATCTCAGTTTCTTTATAAAGGCATCATTGCCTAAAGTGCTATTGTGGTTTGTTTTTTTTTTGGTTTGGTGGGTTTTGTCTACTTTTTTTACATTAGTTCTGCATTTCTTGATCTTAATAGTGGGGAACAGGTCAGTATCAGTCACTGTGGGTACTCAGGATTTGTGAGTTCATCCACCTTTATTAGTCAAAAGGTTTAATTCTGTCAGTTTTCTCAGTTCAGATTGCTATTGCTACCTTTCTTCTAAGAGCTGACCGAAGAGCTGTCAGCTCACTTTTAGAAATAACCTAGCAATTAAAGCACAAGTCAGTAAACAAAGGCCCAGAATTTAAGTTCTGCCTCAGCCTGGAGTGATCAAAACCCATAATATTGTAGGGGTAGTTTGCTTTTGGAAGAATTTGTAACTGGAAAGCTAGAAATTCTTGTGTTCACTTAGGAAGTCTGCTAAGTGCCTTCTCAAGAGGGTTAGATGTTTTTTACCCTTCTACAGTCCAGAGGCAGTTCCAGAGATTTTTTTTTTTTATCTCTCTCTCTCCTATGCTGGAGAGAAATAGCCCTAACAGATGTGTACAGAGGTCTTGGGAAGGTGAGGGAGAAACAGAGAGGATAAAGATGCCCTGACAGGGTGGGAACTTGCCTTTTTCTCCCTGGGGCCAGTCTGTAAACTGCACTGTAAGCTGTTTTATAAGTTTCTCGTATTCTGATCTTCTAAATAAACTTGTAAAATTCTTTCTACTGCCTTGGTACTTCTGGGAATACCTGTATATCTTACTTTACAATACTGACCTCCAAGCACGTGTCATTTCCTCACTATTTCAATATTAGACCACTTTGCTACTAAGACCTTCTTTAAACTCTGTCCACATTCAAAGTGGAATTAAAGTACTAAGAAGTCCAGGACGGGTCTGCAGGAGTGAGAGTCTATGACTCAGTGACTGGGACACAGGCTGAATTGCAGAGGATCAAAGATGACTTGTATGCATTTATTTAGGACTGCCCCTGACCAAAATACAGACTGTGAAACATCTAGGATCATACTGTTTAGTTCTCCTGCTTCCCTTGGGAGCCAAGTGAGTCCTGAGGGGTTCTGTGTATCTTGAACAAGTTATAGCAGAAGGAATGGAGACTACAGTTTAAGGGAGTATTAGAGGAATAATGTGGAGAAAGAGCACTAAATACACTGCCTTCATAGATTAACTGGCCTGACAGATTAAGCTCTGAATGTGATATAGCCTGACTTTTAGCAAAGTTTGCAACACACTTCCAAGTGACATTTTCATAAATTAAGTGGACAAGTATGTTTTGCATGAAACACTGCTAGGTTAACACACATATTGGTGGAAAACTCTGCTTCTGGAGTAAGTGTCACTTGTTTTTGTCATTTTACTGCTCACCAGTAGGATATATCAGGAGAAGCCTTGCAGAAGTCTATTCTGGATCTGAATCCATTTGGTATTTTCTTTAATGAATTAGGTGATGGAGTAACAAATAGAATACATTCTGCTGCTAGGTCAAGCTTAAAATAACTGTTTTGGGGAGGGAAATGAGAATTCAAAATAGTCAATAAACTGAAGGGATGATTTGATAGAAGCAATATGAGACTCAACATAAAGAGCTGAAATATTATTTAATTAAGAGAAGCTGAATTAGCAAATCAAGACAAATTGACTAAGCAGCAATATTTCAAAACTGGATCTGGATGTTGCAATCTGACCCTAAAATGTGATATTTTTTCAAAATGAAAGGGAACATCATAGTATGTCTTAGGAAGAGTTGGGTATTCAAGACATATATCATTCTGAATTGTTAAAGATTTATACATATAATTTTTGAGAAACACGTTTGAAAAAGATATAGACATGTTGGAAAGAACCCAGAAGGTAACAACAAGTGTCATGAGAAATTTCAAGATAAGCTTGAAAGAATTGGTTTTGTTCTTCCTTAAAAAGGAAGACTGAAAAGATATGTTAACCTATTACGTGAAAAAGATACTGGAAGAGAACAAATATTTCTGGCAAATTAGTTAGGCTGAATATTAAGAGGAATTTTAAAGTATGGAACTGAATCTTAAAAAAATATAGAATGTCATTCACTGGAAATTAACTAAATCAAAGAATATAAGAAGTTTATTGTGGCTGGTGGATGTGCACACACCTGCTCCAGAGCAGAGGCTTGAGATTGCATCTATACATACATCATTGTACTGTTAGATGCTAAATAAATTGTTGTTTCTTAGATTGCTTGAAACTTTAATTTAAATAGCTTTATTTAGTCGCATATATACTTAATTTCTACAAATTTCAACTGAAAAAAGATTGCTTTGCTGAGGAGCCAATGATATCCTTATCACTAAAATGTGATGACAGGGAAAAGGATGAGTTCTATTAACTCTACTGAGTATTTAGCTTTGCTGAAATGTAGGCAGAAAAAATTTAGGCTTCAGTAGTGTGTTTAGCATAAGTACATTACTGACATAGTTTATGGTGCTGATTTTTAAGCAGAAGAGGTTCAGGTTTATTGGGGAATACACATACAAAGGAGTAATGGCTTTGGTTGGAGCCTTTGGACTGGATACTGGCATTATTTTGGAATCAACTCTTCTGGTTAACAGCCTGAAAGTTAAATTGCAATGAGAACATCGTTATGGTGAAAATGCTGTACAGCTGAGGTATATTTAAGTGAATCTTTTGTATAGCCATCAAGGAAAGTGATTCATCAAAGCTTTAAGAAATACTATTTGGAAATGAATGGAAAATTAAGGTATAAATTAGCAAAACCAGAGGTTTAACAAGCATATGAGAAGATCAGCACTTCAGAACATGGTATTTTTTGAGTTCAGGATGTCTTCTTAATTGGGTCAAGTAAACCATGTCTGAGCATGGAACCAGACACCAAGCTTCTGACAAATTTTGCTCTGTGAAAGTGCTTAATTTTAATATTATCTATAAAAGAACATAGTGCATTTGTCAGATTCTGCCGAGGTAAACCTCTAGTTTCCTGCAGTCATTTCAGAGTGACTGAACAGAGTCAAACTCAGCACATGTCAGGTGTGTTGAGCAGTCCTCACTTGATCTAATCTAGCAGTCAACTCAGGCATTTCAGGAAAATGCTTCTGTTTATGGTCCCTGCTGCAGGGAAAAAATTACTCCGTTTATGTAGTTTAAAGCAAATCAACAGAAAAGTGCATTATTGATTTACAAATGATACACAAAAAACTGGCAATCAGTAAACTACTGATCAAGTTCAGGATCAGGATCGGTAATATAACAGATAGACTCAAAATATGAATCAGAAATGTTAATAAATGTGCAATTTTCTGAACATGCTTTTATAACCCTGAATGGTTGTAGTACACAAACCTGTACACATCCATACACATCACTGGAGCCATCACAGGCACCCTGCTCTACCCATCTCTCCTGGGATGCTGTGTGGGTATCCCTCACACCACCTGCAGGGAAGATGCAGGTGCCATTTTTCAACCCACAGAGCCCTGGTCTGTGCTCATGGCAGGTAGAAGGCATCTCCAAGAACTGACCTTGCAGCAATATAGTATATGCACTGCTAGGACAAGTTCCTTAAACAGGCAGTAAGGTTTAAAGAGCAATAAGCTTTTTTGAGTCATAGATGCTAGGGTTGGATAAAATCTAATAAATTTTCTAGGCTGTTTCTCTGTTAGCACTGAAATACTCCCCAGGGTAGATTTCTGTATTTTCCAGACTTAGTCCAGTATAGCTTTTCATGCATCATGCAGTGTACCTTCGTGCCCAAATTTTGTTTATTTCTGTTTTTATATCTGGCTTGTATTCAGGTAAAAATATGAAATGAAGACAATAGCTCTTTTCTGAAAATTCCTAGTAAAACCTACTATCCTCAGGTGTCCCTTTGACATGAATATGAAACACAATCCCATAGCTAAACAAATGCCATGAATAGTGTTTCACTTAATGTGCAAACCTGGTGTAAGACAAAGGAAAATACCTGCTGGCAATAAGCCACTGGTACAGGGACAGCACCAGAAGGAACCTGAGCAGAACACCTCTAACAGGTGTTTATATTTTATATTTTATTTGTTTAATATTTCTCCACTATGATAAAAGCAAAACCAATTCTAGTAATAACATTAAGAACTATCTACCTGAAAGAAGCTGAGGGACAAATATAGAAATAAAATAGCAGCTGACAAGTAGAAACAAAAACATTGAAGAAATTATGGTCGTGAATGCATATAAAATGTAGATAGCTGCCCAGGTAGAAACTTTCTGTGTACTCTGAGCCTCCTCCAGGCACTGCTTTACAAGCAGTAAAACACACAGACTTTGGCTTTTTGTTCCTCATTGGCAACTTCAGGATGAAATGTTTCAAACTTTTAGTAGGATAACTTCAAATCAGAAAAACCTCCTCCCAGCTGAAGCTAGTAGCAAATCAGCTCTGGATTTCAAAGTCAGAAGAGTAAATTCGGAAAAATTTGAAAGACTTCTGTACACAATTTTTTTGCATAATATCTGCCAATCTATGAGGAGTTTTGATACCATTTGAGCTATAGGATCTATTAGAGAGGTCAAATCATGGCAAATGGAAAGTCCTGTAAACCACTCACTTATTTTTCTTTCTATCTTTTTTTTTTTTTTTAATGTAAATGCTTATCCTATTATGTTTTTTAATTCATGAGTAGTGATTTCAGTTTCCTACTCTATTAAAAAACCAGCAGGGAGTCACTGAAACTTCTGAGCTGATTCAGACATAAATGCTGGAGTTTTTTTCTGAGAGGAAATGAATATTATCTCACTATTTGCCTCAGGATTATATTACTAAACAGTGAAATAAAATGAAAAGCCAGGGTAGTTCTTTGTTTCTCCATTCCCCCCCTCCATTTTTCTCTAAGGAAAAGGGTTTAAAGAAATCAAACAGTTTGATTTCAAAACATAGATAATCCCTTTCATTAAAAAAACACACCAAAAACATAACAAAATCAAAACGAATTAGATTCTTAAATCCTTCCCTTTTCCCCAGGCACCGAAGGCCCTCACCAAATCTCAGAGGAAGGAACAAAGGGTATAGGTAGTACTGCACTACAATTTTTCTTGGTTTTTATCAATTGATAAAACCAAAGTATAGCAGAACTAGAAGTGGAGCTGACCCTTTAGACACAGAGTTACAGAATGGGTAGAGGTTGGAAGGGAACACAGTGGGTCATCTGGCCCAACCTCTCTGCTTAAGTAGGGTCATTCTCGAGCACATCCAGGTGGTTCTTGAATATCTCTAGTGAGGGATACTCCATAACCTCTCAGGGCAATCTGTTCCAGTGCTTGGCCATGCCACAGTAAAGAAGTTCTTTCTTCTATTCAGGTAGAACTTCATGTGCACTATTTTGTGCCCATTGTCTCTTGTCCTATTGCTTGACACCACTGAGAAGAATCTGGCTCCATGCTTTTGACAGAATCACAGACTCATTTAAGTTGGAAAAGACCTCTGAGATCATAGAGTCCATCCTTTGACCAATCACCACCTTGTCAACTAGACCATGGTACTCATATTCAGTTGTTTCTTGAACACCTCCAGGGATGGTGATTCAACCACCTCCCTGAGCAGCCTGTTATAATGCTCAACAACCCTTTCAGTGAAAAAATTCTTCCTGATGTCCAACCTGAACCTGCCCTGGAACAGCATGAGGTTATATCCTCTCATCCTACCACTAGTTGCCTGGGAGAAGAGACCAATCCCCATCTTGCTACAACCTCCTTTCAGGTGGTTTTAGAGAGCAATATGGTCTTCTCAGATCCTCCTTTTCTCCAGGTTAAACAACTCAGCAACTCTTTCAGTTGTTTCTCCTGTGACTTACTCTCTAGACCATTCACCAGCTGTTGCCCTTTACTATGCACACTGCAGCTCCTCAATATTTTTCTTATAGAGACAGGCCCAGAACTAAACATGGTACTCGAGATCTGGCTTCACCAGTGTTGAGTACAGAGGGACAATCACTTCCCTGGTCCTGCTGGCAAGCACTGTGGCTGATAGAAGTCAGGGTGCCATTGACCTTCCTGGTTACCTGGGCACACTGCTGGCTCATGTTCAGCCGGCTGTTGACCAGCACCCCAAGGTCCTTTTCTATAGGACTGTGTTCCAGCCATTCTTCCCCAAGATTGTAGCGCTGCTTGGGATTGCTGTGACCAAAGTGAAAGACCTGGCATTTGGTCTTATTGAACCTCATACAAATATCAGACCTCAGCCCATTGATCCATCCTTTCCAGATCCATTTGCAGACCCTTCTTATCCCCAATAGATCAACTGTCTCACCCAACCTGGTGTAATTTGCAAACTGACTGAGGGTACACTCGAGCTCCCTATCTAGATCATCAATAACAATATTATTAAACATGACTGGTCCCTTGGGGAACTCCATGTAGTGACACCCTCTCTTCAGATACTTATGTACATTAATAAGGTCCCTTCTCAGTCATCTCTTTCCAAGACTGAACAGGTCCAACTGCCTCAGACTTTCCTCATAGGAGAGATACTCCAGTTCCTTCATCATCTTTGGCACCCTTTGCTGTGCCCACTCTGGGAGCTCCATAACAAGTCTCTCTTTTATTCAGGAGCCCAGAACTGGACACAGCACACCACATATGGCCTCACTAGGGCTGACTAGAGGGGCAGGATCACCTTCCTTGACCTCTTGGCAGTGGTCTTCCTAATGCATTCCAGGATACCTCTGGCCTTCCTAGCCACAAGGTCACACTCATGGACAACTCGTTGTCCACCAGGACATTCAGGTCTTTTTCTGCAGAGCTGCTCTCCAGTAGGTCAGCCCCTAGCCTGCACTGGTGCCTGGGGCTATTCTTCCCCAGGAGTTGAATTTCAGACCATTCTTCTGTGTCCATCTCTCCAAACTGTCAAGGTCCTCCTGAAGGTCTGCACAGCCCTCTGGGGTATCAGTTGCTCTTCCCAGCTTTGTGTCATCAGTGAACTTGCTGAGAAGCATTTACCGCTTCATCCAAGCCATTGATGAAAAAGATAAACAATACTGGGCCCAGTACTGAACCTTGGGGAACACCACTAGTGACAGGTCTCCAACTAGACCCTGCACCACTGACTGCAACTCTCTGGAATCTTATTTCTTGAATATTTTCTACTTGTTCAGCACATGTAATTTCAGGCAACATGGATGGAATTAATCAAGTCTCTAAACCAGGGATTTGGAAAAGAGATTGAAAAGATCAATTTTTCACCTTCTGTAAAATCCCCAGCAGCTTAGAAATTCAGTAGTAAGATTCTGCTTTTCAGCATCAAACTTTCTACAGTGATTTGTATTGTATTGGGAGGAATAAAATGAGAGTAAGCTTAAGTTCAATGAATCTGAACTGCACTTAGCATGAAATGTTCTGCAATAGGAATGACACTGAAAATAAGTTTAAATATCTGAAGTTGGAAACCAAAATTACAGCATAAATACGAATAATACTGTAGCATAAAAGCAAGGAAAATCAGTTAACATTAATAAAGCCATACTTACTTATTATTTATACAAAGATTTCATGACTGATACCAGCAGACTTCCTTCTGTCTTCATCTGTTCTGAAAACCCTCTGTCTTTTCTCTGATCTGCAGCCTGAGAGTGTAGGAGCAGCTGCACAGGGTCAGACCAGAGGTTTGTTTGGCCCAGTAGCTAGTCTGTAGCAGTAGTAACCAAAAAAATCTTATAGAAAGATTAAGGGAAAATGGAAAATATTATAAAGCAATTTTCCTTTTATATCCTATCAGTTTCTGACAATCATGAGGATTAAGAACTTCTGAGCTGCAGG
Organism: Myiozetetes cayanensis; assembly: GCF_022539395.1. Classification (NCBI taxonomy): domain Eukaryota; kingdom Metazoa; phylum Chordata; class Aves; order Passeriformes; family Tyrannidae; genus Myiozetetes; species Myiozetetes cayanensis. The sequence continues at coordinate 15,946,561 of NW_026087521.1, forward strand.
TTAGGCACAAGACTCATTTTTAATAGCTGCTGACAGACTTTTTCCCATATACCAAACTAATCCCTTTTTCAATTCAACAAAGCATTTTGTGACATGCTTTTGTCTGAATTGAGCTTGTTATCAAATAATTTCACTGGTTAAGACCAGTTTTCTGGATCATGGGAAGTAGTGAATAATCATACCCCAGTCCTCTTTCTTACCCACACATGAAACAGTGATGTCCTGTCTCAAGTGTCTCTTATCCAATAAGGAGACCTAATTTATTCAGTCTTTCCTATATAAAAATAATTTTTGAGTTTCTCTTCTTGATCATTGTCTAGTTCTTCCATATTCCTTCTAAGATGGGAGGGTAGTAGTTTTCCAAGGATGGAGTTAATCTTTCCTGGGGAAGATGGTGTATTTGTTTACAAATTAAGTTTTAGTCACAGTTCATCATCTAAGGTCTTCTTTAATACATGGAGACACATTATCATCTATAGAATTGTATCACTTTGACATTTTTAAATGAGGTGAATTATTGTGTTTATTTTACCTTTTTCTCCTTTCTCCCCTTAATGTGGTAAAAGTTGAACAAACTAATTTAGATTCTGGAGAGCATATACAATATATTTATGCAACTGACACGATGAACAATTTCTGGTCTGGTTTCAATGGTTTTATTAATACTATCTACATGTACCTTGTCTTTTGACAGCTACCAAGTGTTAAGTGATTTCCAACAGAATGAGTAAAAAGGTTGTGCTGTAGTATTCACTAGAAAAACTTTATCATAATCACTAAATGCATTCTGTAATATTTTTATGATAACAAATAATCCTGACAATATTATTGTGTACATTTTTAATATATTCATTATGATATTTTACTTCTGTAGTGTATTTCATATCAGTAATTATTTTTCATCATATATTTAGCAGTTCTAAAAGTATCCAGTTTAGTCCTGTATGTACTGTAATCATATATTTCAAAAGAATAGCAGCAATAAGCAAGGAAATTAGCTGTATTCTCTCTTGTAAGGTCACATCAACATTCATATAAAATCCTTATCAGAAAGGATTCTTTCTTCTTTCTTTCCTATTAAAGATACCTTTAAAGAATTTGCATGGGTTGCTGACCAGCTAGTGTGCAGCCTTTAATAATTTGTTTTCACAGAGCAAGTGATCAACCTCTTAGTTCTGAGGGACAATTTCTGGAAGCATGAGAGGACAGTGGTCTATATCTTTCAAATTCAAGACTCAGTGCTTATCTGGACAAATTTCTCTTTTCTCTGCATTGATTTAAGGAAAAACAACTGAAGAGTAATCCTTTTGAATCATGTTCTGCCTGAGTGGTCCTTGGATAATAAAGGAATCCATTCCATTCCATGATCATTTAATCTAGTCTTCTGAACTGAAGTTGGTCTGAGTTTACCACTGAATTTTATGAAGAAGGGATGTATAGAAGAAAAGAAGCATTATTACTTTTACATGTAATTTGGTTTTAGGGCATAGAATCTTGGACAAAAATAGTATTCGGAATTTATGAAAACTCCTGGATTAATTTGAACTATAATCAAACTTCTAATGAATTACTTTTTTGGTCTTTGCAGAAATGATCTCTAGAACCAGGAGTACACAACTGATATAATTTTATTGTCAATATTATTGTTTTAAAGGGAAATTAAGAGAATGACATTGAATGTTTCTGAAAGAAATGAGGGACAGAAATAAAACACAAATTAATTATGATGTATTAATGGAAAGATATTATGATACATTAATGAAAAAAAAAGACTCTGTATATAGGTGCTTTAATATGACATTTCAGTTTTAGGGTCAGTCTAACCAGAGTAGATTAAAAGGAGATTTTTGTATTTATAACAATATTTCTGAAAAAAAAAAAAATAAGGAAACTGAAAGGGATTATTATATATTTTATGAAATGAGAAAAGAGTCATTACTTAGAGAATTTATAATGTTTCAGATATGGTTTTTCTTTTCTATAAGAGACTGGACACTAGCATAGTCCTTTCTCAGAGAACATGGGGTTGTTCAACAAATGAAGGAAGTTAGAGTATGCTGTATTTTTAAAGGTAGATGAAAACTATTTCTGATATCTGGATATGAACTGGAGAAGGACAACTTATTCATTTCCAATCTGCAAGACATTTTAGGAAGTAAAAGAGTTTAAATATCTCCAAAGAAGACAGTGTCAAGATCAAAAGAGAGGGAGATGTCAAAAAGAAATTTTCCAAAAGACAAGACCTATTGTCTTCTAAGACAAAATTAGAATGAGTGAAGTTTTAAAGTACCATGAAATGTTCTGTACAGGCTTAAGTTATATTATTAAATACTGGTGTCTCAGTTTAAAATGAGACACAGGTGTTTTGCTGAGGATGAGTTATGAGGAAGGTCCAAACTCCTCCCTCTAAGCAATTGTAAATCCAAAATTAAGAGGCTCTGTTTGAGAGGAAAACCTGTGGAAAAAGGAAAAAAATAACAGACCTTTATTTAAAGATATATGTGTATTGGTAGAAACAACAAAAGAAAACAAATAAAACAACCAAACAATACTCCTATACCCACGAACAATCCCCTTCAAAACAAACCAATAAACAACCAAAGAAAAAAAGTAAACAGTTCAGTTCGTGCCCTTTGGTGCAATTCTAACCACAGTCAACAGAGGGCACCATTGGATCACCGGAGATGCAGAACTTGTAGTGTCCTGTGCCAGTCACGAGGTGGTGCTGTTGGATCAGTGGAAATGCAGAGTCTGAAGTTCTTTATGCTGGTCAGCAGGGGGCACTGTGGAATCACTGGTCATTGCCACGTGGGGGTAACACCCTCCAGGGTGTGTCAGAGAAACCAAAAAATAGGTTTCCCTCCCCACACACACACACTGGGAAAAGGGGGAGAGAGAGAGGGGGGAGAAAAACAACAAAAAAAGTCCACCCCAATGGAAAATAAAAACCTCGCTCCGTTCGGCTAGTCAAATTGTGTGGTATAGTTTTCCTTCTCCCTTTGATGTGCACAAGGACCACTGCTAAGAAAGAAACAAACGGGAACAGGGAAGGGGAAAAAAACTTCCCAAAATGGTTCCTCTCCGATGAAAATCCAAGCAGAATCCACAGCTGGCAACCAGGCTGAGAACATAAACCACTCTGAGCTCCTCCGACCTTGTTTCAACTTTAGCACCCACCCAGAACTCCTCTCCAGCCATTTCCCAAGAGACAAGAGACAGAAAAAATGTAAGAAAGAAGCTCCTCACCCCCTCGTTTCCCAGCAGACGAGATTCTGAGCCATTAGCTAGAAGGCAGCTTCTTTTGTGTTCCTTACCTGCTCACTTAACATCCCTGCACACAGTGGGCAGGAGGAAGGGAAAATTCCTACTTAGTTTCTAAGAACCAGCAAAACAATGACAGCTGGTCATTTATAAAAAGAAAGCAAAATAACATTTTCCTCTTTTACTCCAGGGATCCCTGATGTCACACTTGGAAGTTTTTTCCATTATCATACACATGCTCTATCAAACATCCACCTGTAAGGGTATATTAGCTTTCCGTGCCCCCCTTGTTCACTATTTTGGAGTAGCTGATGCAGAACAGTTGTGTAATTTTGGAAGTGAGGCATGATGTCCATATTGCCAGCAGTAACTGGACAAAAACCCCACTCATTGTCAACATGATCTTTTTCAATGTTTCAGAAGATATTTTCAATGGTTGGTCGTGATTTTTATCATGAACTGAAGTAAGTTAGATTTGATTGACGTGGCAGAATTCCAAACTGCTTGAAACGTAGCCATGAGCCATTGCTTATGTATTGCAAGGAATACAAATCTCTTAGCCTGTTTTCTATGATTTTCTTACTTATCTGACTAGGGATATACTTTTATCACTCTCATCTCATGCTAAATATGGCAGCACTGTTTGTCCTAAGCATTTCTGAATACCAAGTTCCCTACATCTCTACATAAAGATTCAGTTATTGACAAATGGTGTTTTTGCGTTGTTGAACTGGAAAAATGTAAGTTAAAATTTTTTTGTTGTTGTGAGTATTAAAAATAAAGACGGTTGCCTTTAAAAAATGAACACAGCAAACACCAGGAGAGGGATCATTTATGTTAATATGGAGTGGTCTAGAGAAAAAAAAAACACCCTACTAGAAAGTGTTTACAAAATTTAGAGATGAGTATTAGGTTGTACATTTATTTACTGGTAGAAAAGGTCTGGAGAATAGAAACTTTTGTTTCTAGGTGTGAAACTCATAGTTTATTTTTTTGAGTTTGGGGTGTTTTTTAATGTCTTTTTTTTTCTTTGGTTTGATTTTGATTTGGGTTGGTGTTGGTTTGGTATTGGTTTGGTTTCTCTCTTTAACAGAACACTATTTAATGGGTTGATATGAAATACCTCCAGCTATCAATTAACCACCTTTGAGACTTTCATAACACATAGTCTGGCATTATAAAAATGGTCTTTAGTATTTGGGATAAAACATATAAAGTTAATGACTCATAAAGCTTTTGACTGAAAATCTTCTCCTACTTCTATTGAAGTCAACATATACTGGTATGTATATATCTCTAGCTTTGTGTTATTATACAGAATATAGTACCTCATATCTGGATAACAGAGAAAATAGATATATATCCTGTTTGAAGTCTGGATTCAAGGGAAAAGAATTGTACCTTAGAACACTTGGAGAAAATTATTAAGTGCAGAATAAATACATTTGTAGATATATTAGATATATTAATAAGATTAAAACATTTGTCAGACTTCTTGCATCTTGTATAATTATTGTGAGAAAGTGCAATTTCTGTAGTAGTCTACTGGGACAAGAAAAAAACACAAATCAATACTGTAGCAGACACGAAAGAATCACTGTAGTCTAATATGTTTCTCACTACCTAATACACTCAAGGAAGATTTATTCAACAAAGACAGTCATTTGAGTTGAGGAGGTTCTGAAATATGTCTTAAAAAAAACCAAAACATTGATCTGTACTGAACTGCCTTCATGTGTTTACAATTTGCGAAGGGATGCCAAAGAAGTCTGCTGCATGGGTATTCGGGTCATTTAGACACCTAGATTTCCTCTATCATCAACAGAGAGGAAGAAACACTGCAAGATGCCATATTTACTTTAGAAATTTATTTTAAGAAGAGATGAAGTTAATTGTATAGAGGTCTATTTGAGTTCACTGACTACAAGGAAAATTTCTTAGCTTCAAACACCTATGTGGCAGATGTCCAGGTCTGGTTAACTGAATGACACTAGGGGTTTTGTGTGTGTGTGTGTTTTTTTGTTTGGGTTTGGTTTTTGGTTTTGTTGGTTTTTTTTTTTTTCTGTTTGGTTGGTTGGTTTTTGGTTTTATTCTACACACTTAATATGTAATAAAATAAAATATTTTTTTTGTTCAGATTCCTTTTCATAAATTATTTCTCAGTCTTCCAACCAGTTGAAAATTTTTGTATTCTAAAAGATTTCTAGCTGACAGTTTCATACCTTCCAAGAATAAAGGAGTACTTTATATGAAGAAGAGATAAATTCCAGATGGATTTTTGAACATTTTTACCAATAAATCCTGTATCAAGCTCATAATTTCCATTAACTCCAGCAAACTGGATGTGTCGAGAGAGCGGACACAGAGGAAGAGTTGGAAAGAGTGCAACTCATACTGCCTGGATCCCTCACAAATTGTTCAGATGATTAACTACCAGCACTGTAACATACATTCCACCTAACTTCAGGTCTGAATTTATCTAGCTTCATTTTTTTCCTTTGGAGACATTTTTTCCCTTTCTCACAGTAAAACACTTCATATGCAGTACTTGAAGTAATTATAGATTATTTCTGAAGATTTCATTGAATCTGAGTCTTGAAGGAGTACATGCTAGCTAATGTCCCAGTCAAAATTAGTTTTACACAATTTAAAATTCTCTTATTGAACAAAGTTGGGCTTACTTATTATTCTGTTAGTAATTCAAATCACATAGCTATTGCAAAGGAAGACATTATAAAAACATTTTGAACTTCTACCATCATAAAATATTGCGTGTTATACTAAAAGTTGGGAATTACAGAGAATAAGAAAAATAATACATAATACTTATATTTTTTTATCTGTCAGAAATGTTAATGATGAAATTTTAATGTTTTTGGATTCAGAAATAGATCACAAATTATCCTTCCTGTCTGGATAATTAAGCATTTTAATAGAACTGCAAGAAACATGAAAGAGGTATTTTCTCAGATATTCTCAGATATGTTGTTTTATATTTTTAAATTCCTGTATATTTAGTGGAACCTTAATTCTGTCTCTTGTATTGAAACAATATGGAGTAGGCAAATTGGATATAATTAGAAATTGATAAAATACTAGTGTACTTAGTCAAGAACAAAATACACAATGAAAATATTACTAAGTGAATTCTATTTCAAATGCTGGAATATGAGTGCAAATAGGTATCCAATTCTCATTGTTTTTTTCGGAAAAAAAACAACCTTATGAATACTGATGATTTATAAAGGAACCAAATTCATATGCTTATATATGTGCACACAAACACCCACTGACACTTGTCATCGCTGTATGAAGTGGGGATTAGGATTTCAAGTGTCGTGGCCTGATCACATCTCTCTGCTTTTCCTGATCATTAGATCTCAGTCAAAGCAGGCAATTAGACTTTGTCTCCTTAATGTCAGTAGATTTTCTCTAGGATTAGGTGTAAAGAAGGCTTCTTGTAAGCCCATTTGATTGAACTCTTCTTCTCTGGGAAAAATTAGTCCACTTACATAAGAGTGTATCTATGTGTGTGAGAGAGAGAAAAGAAAAAAAAAGTACTATACCTGTTAACACGATTTACTTAAAGAGTTACCTGGTTACCACTTTACCTGTTTAGCTTCAGGATGTAACTGATTGGTTTATCGTGTGTTTTTTTTTAACCTTGGATCTAAGAAATTTCTCATAATGATACCTACATTAAGAGTAGCTTACTTGAATGAAAGATTTTATTTCCAGAAGTCTGCATCTCGTGTTTAAATGATTAATTGGAATTGTTTTGTCCAGCAGGTTATCTAACTTCTAGTAAAATATATTTGCCTATACAGACTTTATTGACTTATACTGAATTTACTGTGCATTCTCAAACTGAGTTTATCTGTTTACTTCAGTCACACCTAATCAGGAAAATATTGAATTATCATCAGACTGTCTCATCTAGTTGGCTGCTGAAGTGCACCAAACATTAATCATTTAGGAACTAGGACTAATGTTTGTTTTCTACTTTTGAGTATTGAAGCAAATGAATAATCTGGATTTACAACCTTGCAACAGGAAGTTCAGAAAAGATTAAAAATGTTTCAATGTTTATAGATTTATTAAAATATAACATGTTAGTATTGGATGCAACAGAAGGAGAGGCAACATAGAAACTCTCAAAGAAAGGAGCTGATATTAATTTAAAGCATCTCCTTTTCAGCTGTACCAAATGTTGTAAGACTCCCTTACACAGAAATGTCATTGGGTTTGATTAGACTAAAATCCTAAAATGTTTAAAGTGAACATAAATCAGTCACTAGTAGACTGAGGGTAATTGTTGATCAGCATAGAGAAAGCTCATTAATTTTCTCACCACTAATTTGCCAACCTGTGTCACTTTGCTTTCTTGCAGAGATTTAACAGCAGATCAAGGCAGAAGGGAGCCTCATATTACTGATGCTTCATTATTTAAATCACACTTGTGAACATAATGAAAAGTATTAGCTTAAGCACTTAAAAGTAGACTATAGATGTAGTACTAAACCCAATACATTTTTCTTGTGATGTTTCCCTGAGTTTTTCCCCCAGTGTCTATATCTGGTTCTAAATTGGCTCTACCTCTTTATTACATTCAAGCTTAAAGTTTTCCTTCTCTTTAAATTAGCAACATTCTTTCATTCGTAGTTACTCTTCTCCTCTTGTATCCCATAATGCCCATATGGAATTACAACAGTGTGCAGTTAAGAGTTAAAAAGCAGTCATCAAGACTCTATACCTCCTTTACAAGAATGCTGTGTATGGAAAATGTATACTGGTAAATTAAAATTATATTTTAATCTGTAAAAGAACTATATATCACCAGAAAACAAATTCTAAATAGAGCATTGTACACTGCAGCTGAGTAGGTCTTTCATCTCTAACTCTCCTACTTTCACTGCAGTATTTTATCATCCTTTCTGTTTAAAACTTTCCTGTAATTTTAAGCATGTTTTCATGTACTTCACTTAGATAGATAAAAAACTAGTTCTTACTGACTATTAATTAAAATATTGGGAGAAAGCTCCATAGTTTCAGTATGTACTTTTCTACTTGAATTTTAAACAATTTCATGCTAATTCTGATGATATTCAAGGGAAGTTGTTTTATATTTTTTTGCTGACATAGACAATTTATAATGGTTAATGAACATAATTACAGGATAAATTAGATCAGTGTGTGCTTTTTTATTGAGTCAGGCCAAACTGTATCAGCTAGATTGTAAGGGAAGAAGAGTGGTTGTATTACCTAGGAAGATTCAAGTTCATATGCATTTTAATAACATTAAGTTGTGTTTATTATTTTCCATGTGTGGAAGCCACACTAAAGAGAAAATACTGATAGTAAATTGCTACCATGAAATTTGAGTAGCAATTCAGCAATTCAGACCACTCAGTGTGACAGGTGATAGGCGATAACAAACATGTTTTCTATATGATCTTGTACAATCCAAAGTGATACTAACACTGCAAAGTAAAAATATACAACTTTTTTACCCTACATCCAAAAAAAAAGAAAAAAAAAAGCCAATACCATTCAAACAGAGTGAAATTCAAGAGTAACTCTATATATGGCTCCACAGAAGAAGGTTTTTGGCCTGATATGATTGGTTTTGAAAGTTTTTCCTCAGTAACAATCTTATTCTAAACATAGGGAAACCTTCTATATGAAAATAGGGAGAAAAAGAAGTGACTGACAAATTCACTGAACATCTTGTTGCAAAGGTCCCACCTTTTTGGGGAGATAAATATTTATAATATGTATTTTTAAGTTTTTAAATTTAGGTACATTAGGAAGTCTACACTGGACCTGAGGGAAAGGAGGCATCATTGAATTTGTTCATTTATAGAGTGACACATGACGCTTGATGCTGAAACACAGAGTACCATGAATCACTAGTGCATAGGATAATGAATTATTTTTATATGCTTCTCCTTGAATAAAAATGATGACAGATAAAGAGAACAACTTAGCAAAATATAACAGATTCACAGAATATGCTGAGTTGGAAGGGACTCACAAGGATCATCGAGCCCAACTCTTAGTTATGCACAGGACCATCCCTGAAAGTCATACCATGAGCCTGAGAGTATAATCCAAAGGATGTGACCACTTCCCTGGGGAACCTGTTCCAGTGCCCAACAACCCTTTGGGTGAAGAAGGTTTTTCTAATATCCAACCTAAACCTCCCCTAGCACAACTTCAGGCTGTTCCCTTGGGTCTTGCCACTGGTCACCACAGAGAAGAGATCAGTGCCAGTCCCTTCTCTTCCCCTCATGAGGAAGTTGTAGATTGCAATGAGGTCTCCTCTAAATCTCCTCTTTTCCAGGCTGAACAGATCAAATGACCTAATCTGCTCCTCAACCAAGGCCCTTCACAATCTTCCTTGCCCTCATTTGGATGCTCTCTAATAGCTTAGTATCTTTCTTATATTGTTGTGCTCAAAACTGCACACTATATTCAAGGTGGGACTGTACCAGTGCAGAGTAGAGTGGGACAATCCCCTCACTTGACTGGCTGGCATCCCAGGTGCATCCCAGGTGCAGAATCCAGCACTTTCCCCCACCAACTTCATATGGTGTTGGTGATTGCCCAGCCCTACAATTTGTTAAGGTCTCTCTGCAGGTCTTCCCTGGTTTTGAGGAACTCAACAGCTCCTTCCAGTTTTCTGTGATCTGCAAATCTGCTTAGTATCCCTTCCAGTCCTGGTCCAAGTCATTTACGAAGATGTTGAAGAGCACAGGGCCTCAGATGGAGCCCTGAGGAAACCAGCTACTCATCAGTCTGATGTTACCCCATTCACTATTACCCTCTGTGCTTGACCCATGAGCCAATTGCTCACCCACCACATGATGTGTTTATCGAGCTGTGTGAAGGATATGGAGAGAGACAGTATGAAAAGCTTTACTGAAATCCAAAAAGATTTATCAGCTATGTGGGTTACCATGTCATAAAAGGAAATCATGTTGGATAAGACAGGACTTTCCTCTCATGAAGCCATTCTGGCTGAGACTTTCAGGTGTTTTTCAATACCTCCCAGAACAATCTTTTCCATAACATTAACACTCACTGAAGGGAGACTGACAGGCCTGTAGTCTCCAGGGTCTTTCTTCTTGCCCTTCATGAAAATCTGGACAACAAATGCCAGTTTCCAGTCAGCTGGGACCTCCTCTGGATTCCCAAGACTGCTCAAAAATCACCAAAAGAAATTGTGCAATGACATCAGCCAGTTCTTTGAGGATTCTGGGATGAATGCCATCAGGTCCCATATATTTGAGCATCAGATCCCCCACAGTTTCAGGGCCAACTGGGAGTTGATAATTCTCATAGTCCTGAGCTGGTCCTCCAGCTCAGGGCACTGAGACCCGTTTGGTCCATCATGCATGTTGAAGACAGTGGCAAAGAAAGCGTTAAACACCTCTGCCTTATCTCTGTCATTGTTTCTGAGGTAACCACCCTCATCCTGTAATGGGTCAATGTTATTTCTACACTGCCTATTGCCATTAATATATTTGAAAAAACTCTTTATTGTCCCCCATATTTCTGGCCAGCTGCAACTCCAGTTGAGCTTTGACTACACAAATTTTTTCTCTACAGTGGCAAGCAATATCTTTGCATTCTTCCCATGTCACCTGAGCTCGCTTCCACTGGTCACAGACCTTCCTTTCTTGACTTATTTCCAAGAGAAGATTCCTGTTCAGCCAAGCTGGCCTTCTGCCTTGCATACTTGACTTCCAGCATTTTGGAATTACCTGTTCCTGTGCCCTTAGGACATGATGTTTAAAAAGTGACCAGCAATGATGGACCACAGTATGTGCAAAAACGTTTTTCCAGGGGACTTTACTCACTAGTTTCCTGAACAACCTAAAGTCTGCTCTACTCATGTCCAGCACTGAGGTTTTGCTGGTACTCTTTCTCCTGTAAACAGAGATTTTAAAGTCGATCACCCCGTGGTCGCTGTGGCCAAGACAGCCACCAACCTGCACTTTGCTCATGAGGTCCACTCTATTCACAAGTTGCAGATTGAGAAGGATATTTTTCTGAGTCGTCTCCCTCAGGACCTGCTCTGTGAAGTTGTCATCCAGGTTTTTTAGGAATCTTCTGGCCCAAGTTGTACCAGCTGTGTGATGATTCTGGTTAATTTCTGGCAAGTTGAAGTCTCCCACAAGGACAAAGGCAGTTGCCTTGTAAGTGCCCCTCATTTCCTCAAAAAATAAGTAATTGGAATTATTGTCCTGGCTGGGAGGTCTATAGTAGACTCCCATGATGACATCTGCATTATTTATTTGCCTCTTGATTGCTACCCAGAGGCTCTCAACTGTGCCATTGTCAACTGCGAGTTCCATGCGTTCTAACCCTTCTATTACATACAGTGCCACCTGTCTGCCTCTTCAGCCCTGTCTATCCCTCCTAAAGAGCCTGTGACAGGGACTCATCCTACCAGGTTTCACTTTGGCCAATGATGTCAAACCTCTGGGATTTGTGGAGAACAAAAGCCAAAACTGAAATATTTGCCTGCCTTTCCTGAGGTCAGCTACTTTCCAAATTGTACAGATTTTGAAGATGATAACTCACAAAAGAACATTCTTAGTTTTATGGTAGTTGATTGTCTTAATTTTTTGGCCAGAATTCCTTTGGATTGACACAAGGTACAGTAGTCTTTTAATTATGTGCTCAATTATTCGATCATAATGTATGAAGACTGCTATTTCTCAGTCACAAAGCAGCTCATTGATTTTTAATCCATATAAACCAGGCTACTGAACAGGAGCAATCATCTAGATTCCTAGCATGTGCAACTGGGTAACATATTTTTTTCCACTGAAGAGTTCTTCTATGAAATAGTAATAATAAAGCTATTCCGGAAAGTAGAGCTATCATATTACATTTTTCACTCTCCTGTGGGTTTAGACCATTTCTGTTGCTGATGTTCTCTATTTCATTCATGTAAGTGATCGTCTTGTGATAGTTTTACTTCCCCTCTTGTACCTTTTGTTTAATATTGCAAGTGAGTAACTCAGTATATCAAGTCCATTTGAGGTAATCTCTGAGCCATTTAATTGTACAATATTACATTGTTGGTACTCAGTACCTCATTTAGTAGTTTCTCTCTGGATTTGAAATACACAATGCAGAAATTACGTATAATATTTCTAAATATATCTTCTGTTTAGCTACAATTTTCTGAGTCAATATGATTATTAGTACTCTTGTGAGTGAAAGCAAAATGCTCCCCTAATCCTGATAAATTAACAGACAGTATTTGTTTCACTATTTATTATGGTGTGTTTTTAGTCTAATAGCAGTGTACTATAGGTGGTACTTACAACTTTTAGAGCAGTTTGAGTAATTCAAGTAGTACCCCTAAAACCTGGTCAGTGATAGTCTCACTGCAGAAGATACCTTGAGGTCTTTCTGATTTGCTTTTAAGAACAGGTTCCCTTTACAGCATTAATGTGTTTTCAAGACCAGAGCTATTTACCATTTAGCTGTGGTGAATTGAGATACTCACATACGAACATAAGGAAAATATAAACTAATGTCAACATTAGATGTGAGAAACTCCTGCCTTCCAGATTTCTGTCTGATCCATAATAGGAGGTCTCCCTTTGGAGCACCACACATCTGAAAAGGATTCAGTAGCAGATGTCAGGAGTTTGTTGTTTGTCAGGAGAGGAGGAAGGAGGCATTGAAATGTGTGAGATATTTGAGAACCAAATATTAGACTGACAAATGCGTCACAGGGCAGTGAAGCAGTGCTTGGTATTGCTGCTAGTGGCTGTGTGGACTGTCTTCATGATCACTGGGTGAATTTCTTTGCTAGCAATTGCTGTCAATGGACATCAAAGAGTTTGAGACAACTGGCATTTTCAGAATAGATAGGTAATTGAATTGGCTGAGCAGTGTGCCAAGAAAACAATTGGAGAGCTCCTATAAATACACATGTCCTATTACATTGACATTGTACATTTAAATAAGATCTCTCCTTGCATCTATAAACAGGACTAAGATTAAAAAAATATTTTCTCAGGTAGTCTATATACATTAAATATTTAGTCTATGCTCATTTAATTTAACTGAACATTAAAAAAGAAGTCATTTGATAAAGAGAGGAAAATGTTTCTACTCACAGTGAGCAGACAGGATCTGCAGATGCACATTGTGCTGTTTGCTCATCTACTTTGTAACTAAGAACATTTCTGAAACTTTGAAAAGGAGATGGCCCACAAGGCCTGAAAAATAATGCATTCAGGAATTGAAAATCTCCATTAACACAATGGTAGATATTTGGATCATTGTAATGATTACCATGACTATAGCAACGAAATTGGCTATTTTAACACACTTTTGGTTTCCAGGCTTTGTACTTTTTACAGTTATGCTGGAAGCTTGTAACAACCTTGCCTAACATGAGAAAGATTTCAAATCTGTGTTTAGCCTTTCAAGACTGTGTTTGAGCAATTTGAGAATGTTTAACTTTCAGAGTGCCCATTAAAAGTGCAAATGGGGGAGTGCCTGCTAGCAGTGATTTATAAACTCAAATCCAAGGCTTAAATGAAACTCATGGTAGAAAGAGGTGGAATAATTCAAACTGCAATCAAAATGTAAGTAAGCCACATTTTTATACTTTTAAACCATGAATTCACCACTTTTTTGTATCTGATTATCTTTGTCATTTTAAGACAAGTTAAACATAATTCACTTTGGAGTTGACATTCAAATCATCAATTCATCAACAAATAAAGAGCAGCAGCCAGGAGCATGCTTTGGTGATAGCTTTCAAACTAAATTATTGCTCAAATGGACATGGAAAGCAGAATAAAACCTCTCAAAGTTGAAAGATGAATAGGTGAGCTCACAATTATTAAGTAGATTAATTGACTTCTTAGCAAAAATATAATTTATAAAAATTAACTTCTGAATGAAGATAATTTAAAATTAAAATCAATTTATTTCAGGAATATTTATGAAGTGACAGGGCAGACTTCTGCTTTTTCAACATTAGAAGTTTGATCTAAATATATGCAAAATAAGCATACAATCATAATTTCCATCTCCATACTGACTAACATATTTTTCTTCCCTTTATTCCACACTTCAATTTGTGATTTATGTTTTTTGCATTCCCAAATTTGGTTTAGAACTTCTTCCTTCACATCTTCAGATCCATCAATTAATTTTTGCTTGTGCATATCTTTATCTCTCGTTTAGCCTAAACCTCATTATGTTTCACCTTTACCACTGGATCATTCTACTTATCACATTCCCATAAGTGAAAGGCTTTACATTGAAAGGCAGCTGAGCCTGTCCTGGTGATCATATCCCTTCCTCTCTACATCCCTGCAGGGGTTCCCCGTCTGTGGCTCCACCAAATACAATGCACCTGAATCTGCTACTCCCTGTTGCAGTGAGATCAACCACCTTCACTTCAACACCTCAATTTCCCCCTAAATGTCATTTTTCATTCTCGTAATTCCTATGGAATACTTTCTTCTTCTTCCTGTTTTCTCTAATTAGACTAAAGCTTTATTGAACAGGGACAGTTTCTAAAAACATACATGCATGCACAGTGCCCAATTCAATAATGTTCTGACTGCAGCAAGAATTTCTCTGTTTTATGTGTTAATGAGCCAGAATAACCCATGAGTAAAGGCATACCAGTCTAGAGAAAAGCCACATTAAAAAAATGGAGTAGTCAGCACTCTGAGATATCATTGCTGAGCTGCCAGCTGGTAGTCCTTGACGCATCACCAGAGCAAGGCTTGAACTCATTTCTGGATCTACTGCAAAACTCCTTATCAGCTCAGTTGACTCTCTTATCCATAAATATGCTGTAAAACAAGTAATAAATAACATTTCCAATAATTAATTCTTCCTGGAACTGTATTCTCTGGATAAGGGTAACTCCTGGAATGATACTACTGTATAAGTTGAGCTTCATTTCACTTGCTGGTTGATGCAGAAAGGAGGAATCTATAGTCAAGGTCTTTCTAGAACATTTGGACTTCTGTCACTATAAAGACACCCCTTGTCCTTAAGGAAAGGGACCCAAATGTTCCTGCTTTAGGCATGAAAGAAAAGAAGACTGTTGATGGTTTGTGATGCTTTTTGACTCTACTTTGCAACTGAGCTTATGTGCATTCAAACTTAATATTTTGCTTTTCCATACTGGTTGTGTTGCAGCACCTCTGCAGGTGCCCTAGAAAAGAATCAAAAAAAATCCCTATATCTGAATACTTATTTTAAGGAAAAATTCTCAAGGTGTTGCTAAGGAAATGAATATGAAGATAGATATCTCAGACTATTTCTGCTCAGAGATGGGATTCACAAGTCCTTGCAAACAGTTCCTCTCCACTCACTTGTGTGTAAGAGGTCTCCTTAATTCTTTTGAGTTTAATGCATTATAAAAGCTCCTTGGTAAAACAGAGCTAAAAATGGAATTTGTTATCTAATAAAAGTCACTTAACCATTATCAGTATCTTGGCACTCTCTCTAGGTTGAGAATCTATTGGGACTAACTTACTGAAGCCTTATTATTGAGGTATTAATCATATCAGACTTCCAGCCATGTCTGTCAACTGCTCAAAATAAGTGTAACATTATTCTTTTTCACATACAATGTCTCCAACTTTCCAGTTGTCAGATAAGAAAGAAAAAATTGATGCTGCACTCATTTGGAATTCAAATCTAATACCACATGCATTCCCAATCTAGTACATTTAACACATTATGAACCTAATTCTCTGTGGGTGTAAATTAGTGCAGCTTCACTTATACCAGTAGCAGGCTCTGCTGATTGACATCAACTGAGACCTACAAAGTACACACAAGTAACAAGCACAAATAGGGAGAAAAGTAGAACCCTTCAACATTTTTGCTTTCATTTGTGAGTTGAAGTTTAGGGGTCCTTGCTACTCTAACACTGATTCCTTTTTAAGTGAGATTTTAATTTTAGTATCATTCCCAGCATAGGTGATTCTCTCTTTTCCTCCAAGGTGGAGAAAAATTATTCAGAAAACACTTCAGAACAGAAAGATTTCAGCTCTCAGGTCTGCATATTGTAGGGATATGCTCAAGTCATAACATTCAGATACAGGTCATGAGTAGTCCTAAAAGTTAGGGATATGCTAATTGACATATAACAATAATCTTGTTTCAACTGCCAAAAGATTTTCCTCTCTTTGACTTTTCCTAACTGGTATTTCTACCCCACAAAATTTCTTTCACTGTCTGCCATTTGCACAAACTCTCTGACAAAGGACAACAGCCCTTTCCACAAATAAATAAATTACTTCATCTCCCACCTGCTTTTTTCCCCCATAGATCATACTCATTTCCAATGCCCACAATTTCTGTTGCTACTATAGTTTACCCCCATTCAGCATAGCACTGGTAACACACTTGGCATGCGATATCTAATCACTTAGGCTCATCTGTCTGCTCATTTTGTTTGTGAGGGTACAAAAACCTGGAATAGAAGCTCCAGCCTCACATTCTTTTGGAGATATCTGTGCAAGCTTGCTGTTATGTCATACTTTCCTGTCACTACACATTAAACACTCAGGTACTAGCATGGGGCAGTGCCTCAGAGCTTTTTCTCCTTGGTGAACTAAGATCAAAACCCTTTTTTGTCTTCTAGGAAAAACTTGTCTCCTCTTCTTCTACCTTTGTTTTCCAAGAGACAGAAGGTAGATTTGTACATCTTAGCTCTTCAGACTTTACCTCAACCCAGATTCTTACATGCCAAAATTGTCTTATAACATGAGGCAGCTCTACTTCTACTCCATTAAAACTCATTTTTCCACTATCTATATGAGATAAAACTCTTGGTTAAAGGTTGCTGCTAGGATAAGCAGCTATTTTCAGGCCTGAAATCACCCCGTTTCCTTAGGCTGTATTATAAGCGTACATCTGAGCTGACCTCAGCTTTCTAAGCCAAGTACAATCTCATCAGCCAGTTACCTAGATGTGAGTCACATTTTGACAGGTCTTTCTAGCAGGCTCCTATCTCGATCATCTGTACCCAGGTATGTGCCATCATCCCACTTAACCATTATCCACGATAATATGGCAAAAGAGGATTAATTTGTTATGCTTCCTCTGGCTATTCAGGGTCACAAGTCTCATTTGTGTGGTGGTACACACCAGAAAGGTTCTTTATCTGTGAAGATATATACAGCTATGACTGCATCCTACACCTGCTGAGCAACTCTTCCCTCCTCTTTAATAAGCAGTTACCACTTCCCTCTGAGAAGTACTTTGTGTTGCCTATACAGTCTTCCTTGTCTGACTACAGCACCCTGCTGTTCTTCCTCCTTAGGGAACTGACTATGCTGCCATACCAAAAGCTTCAACAAGGTGAGTGTGCTTATTCTTTGCAGAAACAGTGCAAAAAAACATGAATAAAAAATTCAGATGCCACTGGTACATCACATATCCCTTGGAAAAGTATCAGCAGCAAGATACTGCTAATATAGGTTCGTCAAGTCTGCAGGAGTGTGAGCAAGTCCCTCTGCGTCAGTCAACTGCTTGTTGCACGCAGTCCATAGAACTGGGACTTGAACATGAGACAGCCTCTCCTGCTGTCCCTTAACATCATACCTGTTTGAGGATCCAGCTGCTTTGTTTTGCAGTCAGACAAAAGTGTGAGCCAACACACAGTTATTCTGAACAACTGGGAGATTTGGCCTTGAGCATGAACTTGAAAGTCAGGCAACATGGCAGCAGAGGACATCCAAGGAGGAAAATTTCTTCAGTGGCATTTGTGTTTCAGTTCTCTTCAGTTAATCATCTATAAATGGACTGGTGGTTTGTTAGCAGTCCTCAATGGACACAATATGAATGCAATATTTCTGAAAGACCTGTAAAGACCACTAAAATTTCTCTCTTACATTTGCCTATTTTTTTGACCACAAAAAATGACCTCTGTCATTCTCAATACTCTTAGGTTTTATCTAAACAGCTGAGTGCATTGTTCATGTTTTCTGTTTCCATTATACCTGGTAATCTGATTTTTAGAATTAAAGAGTGTTTTAATTAGCAAAATGTGTGCATTTATGCAAGGGAAGATAATAATATCTGCATTACAGTAGAACCTTGTTAATTTACATTAATGATAGGGAGAGCTATGGTGAATTAAAGAATTTTGTAAATTAGCATCAAAGTGAATAAATAATGAAGACTAGAGGGTAGTTAATCCACAAAAGTTTCATTAATTCCTTTTAAGAGTTTTAATTTGGCTATAATTATCTGTGATTTTGTTATTCTTTAGTTAAGAGCTAGCAAAACATCTGATGTATGCTATGATGCTAAAAATGATTTCTGCTCTGCAAAGTTTACAGTCAAGAGGACACCTGCAGAAAAAAAAGTAACCATACTGGAAAACACACAAGGAAGCATGACCTGTCATTCTCATAATTATTCACAACTCTTTGCTGAGGTGTTCCAGCAGTGAGGATGATAGTGTTCACATGTATACTGGAACACAGCCTATAAAAATGAAGTATTTAAAGTAGAGATAGACTGGAAGAAGCTTGATGGAGTTTTGGGCTGCTTATTCAACGCACGTCTAAGTGTAATCTAGACTAGTGAGGTTTTGAAGTATGACACAACAAAAGTAAAACGTATCAAAGAATAATTTCCTTTAAACTATTTTTAACTTAAAGGTGAATATGAACTCATCCTTAAAGATCTTTTCAAATAGGTCCTGAGATCTTAAGAAAAATTAACAGTTTGTGTTTTGACTACCAAAAGTGATATTTTATGTTGCTTTTTCATAGAATCACAGAATGGGTGAGGTTAGAAGGGACTGGAGGTCACCTTGTTCAACCTCCCTGCTCAAGCAGGGTTATTCTAGAGCACATTACTCAGGATTGTATCTGGATGGCTTTTGACTATGTCCAAGGACGAAAACTCCACAATCTCTCTGTGCAACTTGCTCCAGTGCTCAATTACTCTCACAGTAAAATTTTTCTTCATGTTCACTTGGAACTTTATGCACATCAGTTTCTGCCTGTTGCCTCTTGTCCTGTTGCTTTGCACCACCAAGAAGAACCTGGCTTCATCCTCCTGATAGCATCTCTTCAGATACTTACAGACATTGATAAGGTCCCCTCTCAGTCATCTCTTCTCAAGGATGAACAGGTCCAACTGTCTCAGTCTTTCCTCATAGAAGAGATGGTCCAGTCCCTAATCATTTTTGGTGCCCTCCATTGAAGACCCTCCAGGATATTCATGTCCTGAGGGGCCCAGAACTGGACACAGCACTGCAGTCATGGTCTCATTAGGGCTGACTAGAGGGGCAGGATCACCTCTCTCGACCTGTTGGCAATGCTCTTCCTAGTGCACTCCAGGATACCTCTGGCCTTCTTAGCCGCAAGAGCACACTGCTGGCTCACGGACAACGTGTTGTCCATGAGAACATTCAGGTCCTTTTCTGCAGAGCTTCTTTCCACTAGGTCAGCCCCCAACCTGTGCTAGTGCCTGGGGTTATTCTCCCACAGGTGCAGGACGCTGCATTTGTCTTTGTTGAACTTCAGACCATTCTTCTGTTGTTCATCTCTCCAAACTGTCAAGGTCCTTCTGAAGGTCTGCACAGCCCTCTGGGGTATCAGCTCCTCTCCCAGCTTTGTGTCATCAGGGAACTTGCTGAGGAGGCATCTACCTCTTCATCCTAGTCAGTGACGAAAAAGTTAAACAATACTGGGCTCAGTACTGAACCTTGGGGAACACCACTAGTGACAGGCCTCCAAGTAGACCCTGTGCCACTAATAACATTCTGAGATCTACCATTCAGATAGTTCTCCATCCACCTCACCATCCACTCACCCAGCCTACCCTCCCTGAGCTAACCCACAGAGATGTCAAGGGAGACAGTGTTGAATACCTTTCTGAAATCCAGGTAGGCAACATCCACTGATCTCCCCTTATTTCTCCAGCCACTTGTCCCATCATAGAAAGCAACCATTCTGGTTAAGCATGACTTCCCTTTGGTGAATCCATGCTGACAATGCCTGATCACTTTCTTGTCTTCTCTGTGCTTAAAATGGCTTCCAGAATGTGCTTCCAGAATGTACTTCCATTACCTTTCCAGGGACTGAGGTGTGGCTGGCTGGCCTGGAGTTCCCTGAGTCCTCCTTCTCACCCCTTTTGAAGACTGGGGTGTGGTATTTGCTTTGTTTCACTCCCTAAACCCCAGTCCTGACTGCCATGAACTTTCAAAGATGATTGAGTGTCATAACAGTGTTGTCTGCCAGTTCCCTTAACACTCATGGTTGCATGCTATCAGGGCCTGTGGATTTGTGTACATTAAGTTTGACTAAATGTTCTCTAACCCAAACCTCCTTAAACAAAGCAAAGTCATCCTACCTCCAGACCTTCTTCCTGTTCTTCTGGGCCAGTGATTCCTGAGGGCTGGCCTTGGCAGTAAAGACTAAGGCAAAGAAGGTGTTCAATATCACAGCTTTCTCTGTTGCAAACATACCTTTTCCATTCAGTAGTGGGTCCACATTTTCCTTAGTATTCCTTTTGTTAATGATTGCTCCCATAAAGTCCAGCAGCACATATTTCCACACTGGCTCCTCTGTCACCTGTTTCAGAAAGTTACTGTGTTTTTAATCACAGTAATTGCAGAGAGGGGAAAGTCATAGGATTTATTTTCATTTTATCAGAATGTAAAAATTATGGCAATAACACTATAACAAATTCCCTCTTATATTGCGTTACTGTCAGTGGACATTCAGTCAGGAGCTTGGTTGTATCTGCCCCAGAAATGATAGCTGAACTTTGTAGTTGATTGCATGATGTGTCTAAACTAGAAGTGGTTGTGGGTTTTTTTCACTTTTGGTATGAATTCTGACCCAGATACTGTGCTAGGGCACAGCAGGTCACAGTAGTACAGGTGGTGTTGACCATACAAACAGCTTTGCAAGCCGCCCTACCTTGCTTTCAGCTTGCCAGGCTACCTCCATCCTGCAACTGCCAACTGTTTCCTCAAAGCTTCTTCTGCCTGATTGTGGATTGTCAAGACACAGATTAATTGAAAAGAAGCATGGAGTATGTAAGGAAGGCACAGGCATCTCTTTAGGTGTATCCCTATTCTGCTAAATAATCTAGTTCTGAATTCATTCCCAGGTGTAGTCTTCTGGTCATCTACTTTGCATACGTGTTAGATAAGACTCAGGCTCTCCTGAACTAGCTATGTCCTTCTGAGAAAAAAGCCATGAAATATTTCAAGGGATATTTCCCTCAGGATTTCTGATCCCATAGGCAGGATGGACAAAAGCATTTGTAGCTCTGTTTCTGCAGAAACATCTTACCTAATTACTGCACAACTATGAAATATTTGTAACTTCTGTAATTGATGTGGTGCTTTTTTGTGCAGTTTCAGAAAAAACATGGGAATGTGCAGATGATAAATGTCCTCAAGGTGTTCAAGTCTTCATTAATCTCAATGCTAACCAGCATTGCAGCCAACTTTGTCATATCTGAAAGCTGCAGTGGTCACTGAAGTACAACCTTTTGCTACAGCTGGCACCACACTGGTTATGCATGCAGCTACAAAAATGCACTCTGCTAACTTTTTAATTATAAATACAACATATTTCATTTGTATTTGGACTTGTTTGTCCTAATGTGGGAGGCATATGAACTTCTCCAGCGATATTGTGAACAAGTACTCCCACAGGTATAGTTTCTGTTGATATAGCGGGCCTTTGTTTGTTTGGATGGCAGTGTTTCTTCTTCATTGCCATAACTAGTGTGCATCAGAATTACCAATTGATAAATGAGGAACCCATGAGCCTGGGTGTGGTCCAGCAGCTTCTGCCCTGCCATCCGCGACACGCAATGGTTCAGGGCACATCCACCCGAAAGCATCAATCAGTTAAAGAGGGGGAGCACTAAGGAGATGGAAGAGAGGTTGTAAAAAAATCAGTTTTCCATGCAAGTAACGGCAATATTAACCAATTTGTGACAGTATGAACAGATAGTATATCTGGCTTTGCAGTATGCTGGAACATTCTGGAGTATGTGTCCAAGCCTCCAGCAGCTGTGGAGAAAAAGCACCTCTGAAGGAACAGTACCTGCACTAATGTTTGATTTATCTGAAAATGGATCAGTTGAACAGCACATATCACAGAAATGGGGTAGTAGAAAATGGAGTGCTTGGGGAAAGTGAAGGAGTAATCAGAAAATGGGAAATACATGTAGTGCAGAAACAGAGATCAGATATAAAAAGGGGTATTCAGGGTCCAGATGAGTAGGAATGACGGGCAAAGCATGATGGGATTTATCAGTTCAAGAAGAAATCTCTCCAGTAAGATGTTAATTTCACAGAAGATTTCAAGAATCTCAGTCTCCCGTTACACCAAATAGCAGCCAGAAGATAGAGCAGATGCAGTAAACCATTAAAAATGGAGGTTCATTTGATATTGATTTTTCTTGCTACTTTAGTGTGCCACTTAATAAAAACCTTAATATGAGAAACACTATAAATATGTCACTCATCATAAAGCTGCTTTAAACAATGAGAATGTAGTGACATAGCAGGATGAGTGTAGCCACTAAAATAACATACACAGTAATTCTGCTCTCTCACCCAAGAGCTGAAGAAAATGAAGTGGTAGTAAGATTACAATGGCTGCAATCACTTTTATTTTATTCATGCTCCACTGAAGTTTGATGCACATGCTCCTGCCTGTGCCACACATTTGTGTTAGATAACAGGTAGTATTTTAGTAATGGGGATAGATATATGTGAATGTAGGATTAAAACTTCCTTACTTCTCTTAATGTTATTTATATTTCAAACCTTCTCATGTGCACTCATGCCACAGCATAATGTAGCTCTCATTTTAGTAATTGTGTTTTTCACAGTCAGCCTACTTGTTTTCTCTGTGTACTTTCATAAGTTTTTGTCCTTGATGTTTTATTTCAATTTGTTTATTGCAACACTTCATCTCAGTTCTTTTCACTTGACATGGAGCTGTTATCTTTCTTCAGATCTTTTCACTTCCTTTTCTATTCTGCCACTTTATTATTTTCCTTATTCTTCTTTCAAATTCTTTTTCACTTCGTTTTCCTCCCTCCGCTCAGCTCTTTGACTGTACTTCTCCTTATTGAACCTTTTATCCTTTTATCTCTTGATTCCTTTCTTTTTTTTTTTTGCCTACTAGTTGTTCAGCCTGACTTTTCTCATCTGTGTTTTTTTTTCCAGCATCATCATTTGTTTGGTTTTATACCTATAAAAATATCCTCAAATATACCAGAATAAAGGAGAACACATATGGAAATGATGGGGAACTGGATAATTGAGAAAAGGACAAAGGACAAAGTATGGAATACAAAAGTATGGTGGTTTACAAGGAAAGATGGTCTATTTGGTGGCTGAATGGCATTGTGCACCACATACTATTGGAATCACTGTATCTTCCTTTCTGAGAATGAGGTCTGGGTCTAATGTGTGGGTGAGGTAGATGGCTCTACCTGAGAAGAGGGCGCAGTGTTGCTGTTTCCTGTAAGGTCCATCACAAAGCTCCATGACAAAGTCAAAACACTTGAGGGTTTTTTCCTTCTTAAGCTGTTCACAATATCTCTGAATTTTCTTCTTAAATGCCTGCCTTCCTGCAGCTCAGTGTTGTGAACAAAAGCAAAATATGTTGATGTTTTTCAAAATGTCGTTCTGAAAACTACCTTGGTGGATTGAAAGGTTCTGTTAAACCTGGTATGTGGTATAATCCATGTTTTCTTATTAATAAACATAATGATCTCATGCAGCATGGTATTTCAGGAGCTGGTAAAACAGCAAAATATGGCCTAATTAGTGCAGTAACTTGTGTAACAGTAGAATCACTGTAGAATTTTCTGACAGAATTCCTGTGAGGGTGAGCAAGGGCAAATAAGCAGATATAATGTATTGCTATTAATCAGTAAACACTGTGATGCTAGTGTAATATCTCCTTAAGTAACCCTAGTGCATATGCTGCATTAGTAGCAGATGTCACAAATTCTGAGGCCTCACATGACATGTGCTGTCTCTAAAAAAAAAAAGAATCACTTCCATGTGGAAAATTTTTTCCATACCTTAGACTCTTAGACCTCTACTACTGTTAGGAAATTTGAATACTAGTATTGTAGTTTGTTGTGGAGAGAGTCTACAGTTCTGGCTGAGAACACAGTGTAAGTTTAGGATAGAAAACAGATACAATATGTCACACTGTGGAGGAAATACCTTTTCTGCATGCATTAGTTTTGCATTGTAGAGCAATGTGTTTGGGTGGGAGCAAGAGACATTACAGACAGTGAGTAGACGGAAACTGTCATGATGGTGAGAATATATAATATAGCATTCTCTTCACAGTAGATGCTAAAATTGTTCTTCTCTAGAAAAATACTGTCATTAACATTGTGTCTGAAAAGATTCTATGTTTAGCTTGTGTTATAAAATCTAGCCAGCTAATGTCATGAAAGTTGGGTTTACTTATAATATGACTTTTTCATTGTGTAAGAAAAAAATTGATAAGCAGGTACCAGTGTTTACACTGTGACTATTAGGTCATTTGAACTCATAAGCTTAACATTCTTGTTTTGCCTTGATTTGCATGTTAAGACCCTGAAGATGTAGTCACTTAAATAATTAGATGTAGTCACTTAAAACACTCCTATTCTTTAACTGACTTTTACTTTTTTTCCTCTTAAAATTATGGTCTAAACAAAAGACTGGTAGAAGGGGAGCATTCGAGAACTACATCTCAGAGAACTAAAAATGCACTGGACCATATTAGTCAAAACTGGTATGGGGACAACGCCTCTTTATCAGCATTACTGTATCTATACTGGAATATATATGTTCACAGTAAATATTTAGATTTTGGAAATATATTTGGAAAATAAATAGAAGCAGAGTTACAAGCATGAAATGAATTGGAAAACTTCCCATCCCTTTCATTCTGTAGTGAATATTAGGGAGAATAAAAGCTTAACATATTTAGTAAAATTAAAGTGATAAGCACATGAACTTGCTCATATTTCTACCCTGAAATACAGTAAATTTTACTTTGTATTACTGTTGGATAAAACTGTCAAGATGAATAGTTGCCATGCAGAAAGATGTCTTTCCATAGTCTGAGCAATACATAAGAAAAAGTCTGGTCATAGTTTATAAACATGCTCATGGCCAGCATACCAGAGATATTAGAGAACTGAGTTTAGTTCGAGAATGCAAAATGTAGGTTTTGCTCCAGGTGAAAGACAAAAAGTTAGTTTTAAAAATTAAAAGAATTGAATCCTGTTGTCTCTCTAAGGCACAAAGATCACTTCTAGCTGACTATATTACCATATATTGCAGTTATATTTACCTCTAGTTCTGTCTAATGAGGTTTATTCATTCACCTGGAAATAGGTTTGCATAAGTGGTAGACATCACTAGGCTTATAATAAAACCATTGGTACAGTGAAAAACATAGCATGGAGTGAGTGAGCTCACTAGTAGAATCATTTGAAGTGGGAGTGAAAGCAGAGGTTCAGTCGTAGCAGACAAATGAGTTCAGCCAGAGCTGCCTGGACCTGCCCAAGGGCTCCATTTTCCCTCAGGAGTCCCTGTCTTATTTTGAGACAATTTCGGAGGGGCAGAGACCTCAGACAGAAGTCTCCTCCCTCAGATTCAATACACCTGGCTTCTCCAATACAGACAGAGGGACTAAATATGCCCAGCTGTAAGTGAAAAAACAACTCTCTACCAAGAAGAATGCTAATAACAATACTGATAAAACTGGGTTATACCAACCTGTGGGGAGAAAGCCCCACCCACTGGACCAAACTGAGATGGCAACCAGCCTCCCCTGCCTGAAAAAAACCCACACATAGACACAGGACAGGGACAAGACGGCTGCCCTTCCATGTGGTTTGCCTCCCCCATGCCCATAAAACCTGGCAGGAATGGCTGGAGAGTCAACAGTGTCAGGAAACAGCGCATAGGTGGAATTCCATACCAGCAGTGGTGATGGTGGACTGAAGCTGTGGTGATGGTACAAGCAGTTGAAGCAGGACTGTGGACTCCCCAGGTGACTGGAATGACCTGCAAGATGCCCATTGGATCCAACGATGAGGCTTGGTTGTTGCAATTTCAGTGTTTGTTGGTCAAAGTGGTGGTTGTAGTCTGGATTCATCGAGGTGGTCGTAGAAGCCTCCGGTGGTAAGAAAAGTCCTGTGTGGTGAGGGAAGAAAACCAGTGTTGAGTTAAGTTCGAGTGTGGTCTTTTGTTGGGCTTAGGCTAGGTTGGAAAACTGCCGGTACCTGCCCTGGAGTGGGGAGTTATATGATGGATGATGTAATACTGGATCACAGGACATGTCAGGAGTTTTTGACACCTTCTAAGATGTTACAGCTGCCTGTTATGTCAGCAGAGGTGGATCCATTATGGCCCATCAGCAGACATGAATAGCTTCAGGCCATGTGTGAGTTGTCCTGGTACTTCCCTGGAGGGGAGTTATCACAGTTGTGTCATTTATGTAATGACATAGAAATATTGCCCCACCTAGCAGGATTTTCCCCTCCCCTTGTCTTTTTCAACGCCCAGCTTGTAGCCTGAGGTGGTAGGTGTGCAGGCCTTTGGCACCCGGGTGGTTATTTTGCTCATCACCAGCTTGCACCTGGATTGTCTCAGTTGTCAGCATTCCAGTCTTTCACACTTGTGGATACTTTCTTCTCCTAGGATAATATTACAACCCTAATCTCAAGTTCCGGTCACAGTCCAAATTAGTAGGTATATTTGGGAAAAGAAAAAAGAAATGTGAATACCAGAACTTTTGTGTGACCAAGGACGTCTCCAATGCTGGGTTGGATACAGTGTATGGTGGACAATGAATCAGCAGCAGAAAACTGCTTCTGACTACCTGGGATGCTCACTGGATGAGTGAGTAGAGCTTCAGAGCAGTGGATGTTATAACTGAAGTGAGACTTCAAGCCATTAGCTGATTAGACAGCTGTTATTTGGAAATTCTTCAGAAAATTGTTATTCATATTGAGAGGTGTCCTCTTTTTTTCGATTTGTTTCATTTCTTTTTCTTTAGGCAGAATTATACTTGGTGTTTATAGGACCGTGAATGCTACTGATTTGGCAAAGACTTTCTGATTATTGCTGGAGAAGCAAGTGTTTTTAGGAAGTGGGATAATGTGGTGATGGGCTGAACCACAGTTACATATATTTGCAAAATTGGACTCTTTAACTAAAGAATTGCATATAAAAATTATCACAACTCTTCCTGCTGCCAATATTATGCATGTACTGCTGCAAAGTTAAAATATGTTTCTATTCAGCAGCAGCTCTGGAGAAATTTAATCATCATCTCCCAAATTAAAATCTGTTTAAGTGCAGGGGGGAAAAAGCAGAATTTTTTCAAAAGTTTGGATACCCTGAGTCACTGTTTTTTACCTTTTAACCAGTTTTAGGATGAAAGAGAGGTAGAGAAGATTGGAAAAAATAATTTATCAATATTGATAGGGAAAAAAGTAAGATAAAAATATCAACAGATCAGTGTCTCTGACAACACACCTGGACACAGTGTCCTGTTGGGTTGTGCAGGATTCCCTTACCTAAATGCAAAGGAGTGCTACAATGATTACATTAATCTCAAGTAACTTTCTTCAAGTTTCATTTATGTAAGGATTGAACTTAAAACCTAAACTGACAAAAATATTGCATTGGTGAAAGAATCTCCTGAGAGATGCGTGGCTTTGCATCTCTGTGATTCATGTTTAAAAACAAGACTATTCAAAATCAATGTGATATGTATTAAATGAATAAAGATAGGCTAAGTTACATGTACCAAAGCTATGGCTAATCGAAAACCTTCTGAATCAAATGAAAATTTTCTTCCTGATGGGTTAATGCAGGTTGTTGGTCTTAACCCTCTGCCATTCAGTTTCTTCAACAAAGTTCTAGAAAAAGATTGAAAAACCTATACTTGCCAAATCTTCAAACTATGAGTTTTGAAATCTGAAGTCGTCATGGGCAACTGTTCTGGTAAGACATGTACATGTAAACAATGTATATTTTAAATTAATATTTTAAATGCACATTCAAATATGAAATATTTGATCCAAATTCAAGAAATGTTCACTGAGGTACAGTATACTTCTTTGCTTGCATGATTTTGTAACTATTCTGGAAATTCTGATACTTTTCAAATACTACAGAAAGCTAAAATGGGTTCATTCTTGCTCTGCAGCCATCTCCTCTACTTTATTAAGTCATGCAAAGGATGCAGATTTCAAGTAACAACAATATGTTTTGATGATTGGTGAGGACGAGAAGAGTCTTTCTTAAAGAAAGCTAGTAGGAATCAAACACAAGCCTTATGGATGGGAGGGACTTTGTCATACTCATTAATCTTGATTTTCCCATCTAATTACTCATGTCCTCTTTGCCCTTTTCTCCTGAAATGCGAGAATTCTTTGCGTCTCAAGGGGACCAGTTTCTGTCTAAATAAGTGTTTAAAAACCAACTTCCACAAATCCATCTCCTTCAAAGGAAGTGTTACAATTAGATTATAAAGTGCTGAAATGGTGCTCTTCCCTGTGAGAGAGACAGAAAATAAGGTCTTGCCACATGCATCTTGTAGTCAAGAAACTGACTCAAACAATTCATTCAGCACCTTCTGTGAGGTTTTGACTTCCAGCTGTCTGATCTTCCCCAAATTATTTTACAGCACCCTGAAGTGAACTAGGGAGAAAACATTGTTTATAATGTACTTAACTAAAGAACACCAGCTCCATTTTATTAAATAGTTTCTTTCTGCTTAAGGAATCAGTCAATGTCTTCTCATAGAATTCTGTAGAATCAATATCCAATAAATAAAATATTGCTTTCCATCATTAAATATGATGTCTATTAAACAAACATTAAAAAATTTCTGTATACATGCAAAGTTTGAAGGGAATACTTGAAATACTATTAGGTAGGACTGGATTTATCTGCCTGATTCTAGTGGAGTTTATTTGTAAAACATAACTTACTACACTGTCATAGGTTATGCTGTACTGGCACCTCATCCCACGATTTTATTGTGATGATTACAGCTTTCAGTAGTCAAGCGAGGAACTCCATAAAAGTACTCTGAAATTGCATTTTTGAAATTCCATCCCTGCCTACAACTATAAACTCTGAAGAACTGAAATTTCAATAAAATAACTCAGGAGTATTTAATTTTCCTCTACTTTGGATCTGCTACCTTATTATATCTATTCTGTAAGCTATTAAATGTTCAGTCCTGTAAAACCTGCACTTGATCTTCAGAATGTTCAGAGATGCCAAGGTATGACTAGAGAAAACCTGGAAGAGTAGAGATACAGGAAGCTACTTTCTTGTGTTAGTTACAACTTCAAATGAGAATCTACAATCCTACTCTCCTTCTGTGTCTACAGTAATAGGAGGGAGAGATGAAGGAATAGAATTGATTTAATTGGACAGACATAAATAAAATTTCCAGACCAGGAAAAAGAGGCTGGTGCATAAACACTAGACTATTTTCTAGTACAACCAGCCACACAGATGAGCTCATCATGGCATTATGACATAAATTCAATACCTCGCAAAAGTCAGAAATAAGATCATGAAAGAGCAAGGTGTTGTGTCTACAAAGGTTACACATATCCAGTTTGGTATTTAGGATATCAGACTTACAAGAGGGGAAATAAAAAAAAGATAGATAAAAATCTTTCTCATTCAGAAGTGTGCAAAAATGTGAGACAAAACAGGCTGTTTAACTAGCCTCTGTTTATGTGTTTATCAAGATGGATTTAAATGAGTTTGAAGATCTGTACTTTCTGCAAAAATCACTTCAATAAAGTGCTTAGAAAATCATGTTTTAGCAATATTTCTGTTATGACAGTAATTGGTAAAAAGCAAAACTGAAGAATGTTTGTAGATACTTATGAAGCAATATTTATTGCATTTCAAAAATATTTTTTAAGGCATTATTTGCACAGCCCTGACCCTCACCCTCAAGGGTGATCAGCTCCCTTGAACTATAGTGGGCAGAAAATATTAGTGATTATTTATTTGCTGTAACTTTTAGAAGATTTATATCATAATAAATGAAACTACGAAATAAATATTGATGCAGGAGGGATTTTACTGTATTATGCCATGGGATTGACATAATAAAAAACTCACTAAATTATGTACTGTGTAGTAGATTTTTTGCATATAGATTTTTATTGCATATGTCAACCCTTTACTTAATGATATAATGAAACCTGTCTGTATCCAATTCATCTGCAGTGATGTATCTCAAGGTGAAATTTGACCATGCAGGACTGGTTGACATGGGAATTACTTCATTTTATAACACTGGGTAGTGAAGGCAGACTCAATTCCATTACATTTCTAACTAACCACCTCACGTAACATAACAATGTAACCAAAATCAGATTTTCTTTCCTTCTTTTCTCTGAACCTTCATGTTTAATGTTAGGGTGAAACTTGGACTTATGAAAGCAGAGAACTGTACCCAAACAACAGTTTCAAGGAGGCTTATCTGGATCTTAGTCTGAGCTGATGGGGTGAGGATTTGAACATGTTCCAAATGAACATCATAAACACTGAAATATTGGCTCTTCAAAAAGCAAGTGCAGATCTCTTGTTCTCACTCCAGTCTGATCAATTCCTTCCTGAACCTGAGAAACCTTTAGTATCAAAATTTCTTCAGTAGGGGATTTAGCATCTTGTATGAAAATGTCCTGACTAGTGCAAGTACAGAGAAAAATATATGAGGGATGCTCTCAGTTCCAAATCTAGGAGCTATTGCATTATTATCCTGCTACAGTATTATTATGTCTACTTAAGGAATACTTTAATCAGTCTGTGTTGATTGGGACCATTAACTCTGAATTTGGCTTTACTATGAAAATGGGAGAAAATAGAATGGCTTCTTTAACATATTGATTTATAGTGGAAAACCTACGTGGTATGCATGTTTAATATAATAAAGGTATGCACTTGGCACTGCACGTGGTTACCTAAAAATCTTATTCATAAGAGGAACATTGTGATAGTGACTTCATGCAAATGGAGATGTTTGTACAGAAGGCACAATAGAAAGAGAAGAAACTATGTCTTTTATTTAAACTGCTACCAAAATATGTCATTTAAGATGCAAAAGAAAAGGAAACAGAAAAGCAGAAGGGGAAAAGAAAATGTTAACAGGGACAAATTTTCAGGCATCCACTTTGTATTGCAATCTGTTGTTGTTGTTGTTCTAAGTGTTGCAATTCAGCAGCAAGTCATCAACTCAGAATTCTCCTGGGACAGAGCGGTTCCTGTTGCTCCACTCAGTCTCAGCAGAAAGCAGGTTTGTGTGTGTACTGAAAAGCACTGCTACAATGTACAACCTGGGATCTAATCAGAGATACTGCTGAACCAGATCTAAAATAAATATATACACAGGTGAGATTAAAGCTGAAGTGTGAATCTGTGCATGTCATACAATGCTGAAGACATGCAAAAGCAATACAGTTGGAGGGGACCAAGAGTAAAAAAAATTCCTAAACTGCCATGAGCTGTTATGTGAAACATTCCAATATATTTTCATTAAAATAATTTAAAACTACTTTGCTACCTGTCATCCCAGAAACAAATGTTTCATAGAATATTTTTGCCTAACTGAATTCTTTCTATTAACTTCCTTTTGACTACTGATATCACCAAGAATTTCAAAATCTATGCCTGAAAATTTAGATCCAAGTTATAAAATAAGTGGTTGAAAAAAAAGTGATTAATTAAATAGGGAACTGTGAAGTCAGAAAGCCTTGCTCAGAAGAAGTAAAACCCCACTGTTACCAGATTGGCAATTTGGTAGCGATGGGCAATACACTGATGTCATAACAGCACTGCACTTGAAACTGAATGCAGCATCATTTGGGTAGGTCTTGCTGTACTACACTGCACTCAGACACACCTTTGCTCTACTCACCTCCCCACTGTGCCCCTGCCTGCCTCAGACTCTTACTCATTACAGTTTTGAATAAAAGCTTCCCTGGGACAGATTTGGATCAGAGACAATGTGGCTCTGACAGAAGCTATAAATAATATATTCCAATTTTTGTTCTTGGTCTTGGGGTTTAAGAGTTTTTCTCATTCATATCTTGACTAGTAGATTTAAGGTGACATTCTGTGTTTTATAATTACCTCTGAATTACTATATTAGAATGAAAGGCTTGCAGAAGGAGCTTCTAATATCTGTAATGAAAGACCTACAAAATGTTCACCCAAGCTGAAAATGTCCTTTGCTGAAAAAGGTTACCGAAAACCTTGCCTCCTTCATGCTTCCTGCACTTGGATGATGTCAGTGAGAGGTGAGTGCTTCCACTGGAAGATGGCAATTCCCAGGTGCATGACACAAAGAGTTCTCTTTATCTCAAAACTGCTATGTGTAAGGTAGGGGAGAAAAGCAAAGTAAAATTAGCATAGTTTTCTTGAAGCTGCAAATCTATGGCTTCCAATGTCTGGCAGAGGGGTCGTAGTACTTTTCCTCTTGCACAATAACAGCTTCAAAATCTGTAAATACAATATTACTTACTTTTACTTTATCATTTGTTCTTATTTTATAGATGTGGCCACTGAATGGGACTGAGTTTGAAAATCATTAGTCTTTTAATTTAAAAACAAAAGTATCAGAAGGAAATTAAACACCACATTGAGGAGCAGAAGACAGTCACAAGACATCCACAATTTTGTGAGAATGGCACACTGATAGTGAGATCATATTATT
This sequence comes from Myiozetetes cayanensis, assembly GCF_022539395.1. Lineage (NCBI taxonomy): Eukaryota > Metazoa > Chordata > Aves > Passeriformes > Tyrannidae > Myiozetetes > Myiozetetes cayanensis. The sequence goes on from NW_026087521.1 coordinate 15,979,605, forward strand.
TTATGTCTACCTCATGTGGAGTCTTGCCTAGTGCCAGTAACAGTAACATTGGATTAGACAGACATCATCTCTGGTCCAGAGTAACAGTACCTTTATTGTTCCTTAGATTATTAGTGATATATTCTTGAAGAGTTAATTATTGGTTTTTGCCACTGACATCTCTGATTTCAGGTTGTCCCGCTATTCATTTTTCTAGGACTGAGACAACAGGTAAGGATTGAGGATGTCAGACTCCTGGATGACAGAAATCTCTTCAGACCTCCCAAGTTATCTAACATACAAAACCAGATAAATAAAAACTAAAAATACATTATGTATTTTTGGTCTCTTATAAGCTCCCTCACTTTTCCTCCTGTTTTGTACATTAAGGATACTTTTTATGTGAGAGAACTTAACATGTTCTGTTGAAAGGGAGGTTAAAGGTTTGTGTGTGAGAAAGGTCTGGTGAGAAAAAGTAAACAAATATTGAAATTGCACAGTGCAAAGTTGGCAGGGTTCTGTTCAGGAAGAGATATGATGACATAAAGATAGGGTCTTTTTTAAAAAAACAATGACCTTCACTTCTCAGTAACACATTTCTTGCAAGTCTCTTCGCTTCTCCACTGCCTTATTCTGCTGCTATTGTGCCACAACTTTTGAGTTTAAAGTTTAGGAACTTTCAGATGATATTATGTAATAATTTGTAGGAAGAATTTCAGCAGTAAGTGTCAGATTGTTTCTTTTGGCTGTCCTTACTGGTCGTGAAGTGATCATCTTTTACTGACATTTCCTAATCTGGCACAGAGATAAACGGAGCTAAGGGGAGCAATATCTCTGTTTGTCTTATGACTTCATTTCATTATCATAACATGCCACCTCATAATATTTAAATATTGTCCATTGTCTCAGATAAGACTTTCCATTAGCTCACCTTAGCATTTGCAGTGTTCAGGTTATTTTTCCTATGTGCCAACGGAAATACAAGGTAAGGTATAAGCAGATAAAGCCAAGCAAACATTTCAATCCATAATCTTCATTAAAATTGGCAGCATTTACAATATCATTTTTGTCATGAGGTCTAAACAGCCTCTGTTCTAAAAACCCAGCACAAAACTTCAATATTTAGATTTGGAAATTATCAGAAAGCTCTCTAATAATAAATCCTTCTTTCTCAAAGGAAATTGATTCATAGCTAATTTGGAACTGATGGATCAGATGATGAACACAAACCTCATTTTCCACATGTGAAGTTTCATTGCCTTTTTTGTGTGTATGATATTTTTAAAAACTAAACTCAAGTGCAACAATGGTTATTATATGACAATGCATTTTTAACATTATCTTATGCATTTTGATTTAGATATTCATACTATCTGTTTGCTGAAATATTTTGTCTATGATATATATGAATTCTCTGAACTGTAGTCAGCAACTCTTAGTAGCTTTGTGTGTGATTAACAAATAACAGAAAATGGGAAGGTAAAAAAATTTTTGCAGTTTCTCAAAGAAAAGAAAGTGACTCTGTAAGGTGTTTTTTATTCCACAGTTCTCAGGATTAAAACATCTGTTTCTGTTCTGCATCACAGAAATACCCAGACTTTCCTGACCATTTTCAGGAAATGGAACCTCATCAAATAGGCCAGATTTTAAATCTGTCTTTTTCCATCTCTATTCCTCACTGGAACCAAGAAATTTTTTGTTATCAGCATTAGGAAATATCTTTTATCCATTATCCATTGGGAACCCAACATTATCAGTCGAGGGACATGAGGAGAAGCTTTTATGAAATCCTTGTATGTATATTCATGAACTTCATGTGTATATAGATATAAACATGCACACACATAGAGCACAATTGCAAACACATAGTATTTGTGAACTCTGAAATAAATGTTTTGAAATCAGGTAGACACTCCAGTGTATCTGACACGTGTTTGAATTAACAACAGTTGATCCTGGCTATCAATACTCACAAAAAAACCTAATTCAAATCTTGTAATTTTGCGCAAGTGCCATTGGGGTTTGGGAGGTTGCTTTTCCTTGTTAGTAGTGTCTTTTAATCAAATCATCAGTTCTAAGCAGATTATTTGAATGTAGATACTACGACAAGTAGCATATAAGAAAATTAGATACAATCCAAAGAAGTGTAAATCCACCTTCATAAAACTAATACAACCTTCTGTCATTGCCACTATAAAAAACAGTGTGGCTAATCATGTGAAAATATTGGTGCTTTCTCCTAGGAAGTGTGACAAGAACCTTGATTGCATAGAAATTGGATGGGGAAAAATGCCATTTCTTCAGTGTCAGACTAACTGCTTCTGCAAGAAATATTGGATGCAGAGTATGGTTTTGTGTTTGCTGTAAGGATGATTTTCCAATAGTTCTTTTTTCAGTTGAGGAAGAAATTTTACTATGCAAACATTAAATCTAGTTTTTGGTCTGTCTTTCTCTCTCTGATTCCCCTATGTTTCCTTCCATCCTAATAACTATGCACTAATACATAGGACAGATTTTTAGAAAATAGCAACTGGCGGTCAGTTTAAGACAGATGATTGTTTCAGGCAATATCTGTCATGACTCTATGTAGCACTGCTTTGAAGTTTTCCTTGCAATCTGCAGTGCAGGTCAAGCTCAGTTCAGAGCACTACAGTTTTGATTGTTTATATCAGAAAATATACAATAATGTTGCACAGTCTAAGGCCTCCAGGTCTGCAAATGGCTCCTCTGATAAGCAGCCACAATTGTTTGCAAATCCTTGCCATTGGTTTCAGGAACTGGTAGCAGACACAACACACTGAGGCTTTAAGGGCCAATTCTTGAGACAGAAGACCAAAGGAATATAGGGAATGACTAGTTAGAGAAAGACAGTTGTAGGGGGTTTTATGCTTTGTCTGTCTGAAGGACTGGAAGCTAGAGAAAGTAAAATGAATGGTGGGAGAGTCTGGTTTGGAATCAGATGCCCAGAGACAGACAGATGAGGTTAGTACTGGACACTGGGAAGACCAGGACTATCTAAAATATAGGAGAAAGGACTAATGAAACAATGAGATGGGAAAATAAAGAGGCATGGCATGTAAAACTGGTGAAAAGTTAAAGTATGTGGAGAAATAACATTGCCAGGGAAATGGACTGAACTTAGAAATTCAGGAAGAGTGAGAAAAACTATGGATTGGAATAAAGCGAGACCAATTTCAGCAGACAGAAAGCATAGGAATGTGGAATGTTAGAGAGGTTATGGGGACAAACTTGAAATGATCGACAAAAGAAACTGAATGAAAAGCTGATTGCAAGTGGAATGGTTGGGGGGATTGGAATGTGGCCTAAACCAACAGAAATAGAAATTTCTGGGCAAGAGTGTTTGGTCATAAAAAGCTTGTGAGAACATTCTCGTGCAATAGTGAGGTGAGCTGGCAGGCCTTGAAGGGGATAAAAACAGAACTGAAAAATGTGGCAGAAGGATCAAACATGGCACCAAACCAAAGTGGAGTCCATTGCTGGGAGTGATTCAGTCATTTGTTTATCAGCTACTCTTTGTGAAATGTCTGGTGTCCCATAGTGGATGAATACAGGACCATACAGAGGATAATAACTTACTCCCTTACCTATTACGTTAGAACATGTCTCAAAAAGGTGCACTGGTGAACTAGAATTTCAGTTCAAAATTGCAAATAGAATAGTCAGATGGGAATGAAAATAATTTTAATTTTTTAAATAACTAATATATTAAAAAGGATTTTTTTCTTGTTAATGTTAATGTAAATTTAAGTTAAAAAATTAGGAATAGTTCAGATTTCAGCATGTAAAATTAAAAGAATGTCATAATGCATTGCATTGCTGTGCAAGCTCAACCCAAATTCCTTTCTAGAATGTTTTTTCTTTCCATGAGTGAATGCATCAGATTATTTCTCCTTTATATATAAAGTTATCTCTGTGGATGATTTGAGTACAAATGCACTATTACCAAGCTGGGAAACAGAATATCAATCTCAGCAGAAAATTCATGTATACAAAACCAAATGTAACAGTGGGCAAGGAATGAGAGCCACTGAAAATATTTTCATGGCCTTTGCCCTCCTGTTTCAAGAGGCAGTCATCTGTCTGCCTATTAACTGGGTTCACCAACTAAATTGTTGTTCTGTTTCCTGTAGTACTTTTCAATTTTTATTTTGGCTTGTGAGAAGGACAGTTGGGGATAGTGGGTATGCAAAAAGGTGGTCTTTGTGAAAGCTCAGAAAGCCCAGGAAGGTAAGTGTCCAGGGAGTAAAGGCAGCTGGAATAACCAGACCTAACCAACCTAAGGAAATGGGCAATATGACCATTTACTGGCTCGGCAGCCTGAGAAGGATAGGAGAAACTGTCTGAGTAGGAAACACGGGTGTTCTGCCAACACATTGAGTCTGTGAATGTGAGGGCTTTACGGAGTCAGATGGCATTATATGTGACACCTTGGCAGAAAGCTTGATCATTTGGCTGTCATTCTTGGATTTGTCATTTATATTGAAAACTGTGACCAGCCACTGTGATTTGTTTCATTATTATGTCATTAGAGCATAGTGGATGGTCCTGTCAGCTACTCTGAGATCTGCTAAAAACATAAGATCAGAGGGTTTGTAGTTTCTTAACAGTGTTGCAACAAGACAGGTTAAATCAGAATTTTGTTAACCATAAGAAACATTCGATTGATAGACAAGTGGAGAAATAAGGTGAAGAAAGAAAAAAATCAGGAAGGAAGGGTAATAATGGGAACTCAGTTTTAACAGGTGGTATTATGTAAAAATTAGCTAAATCTCATCAAATTTTTTATTTTGCTAACCTAGTTTGCTCAGGATGCCTGATATAATACGGAGAGCAAAACTCAAATACAGATATGCCCAACCCTAAAATCATAGGAAGTGGTGGTCTGGAAAAAGTAAAAATGAAACTGACCATATCAACACTCTTTTGGTGATTCCTCGATTAACACTGCTTAAACACTAACATTCCACTTTCATAAACATCAATAAATCAAATACTTTTTGGAAATATTACCATAAATGTGCCTTCTAGAGGTATCTCAGTTTCCTCCAGTACTGTGTGGTGTTCTGACATGGAGCCTGAAGGTGACTTTATTGCAAGACATTCAATCTTGGCAATCTATTCTGCATGTTTTTGTCATCTCAGTCTTTCACCAGTCTGATATAAAATTTTATATAACAGTCCAAACCAGCTCTGAGATTGTGAGCTGGCATTTGTTTCTTTGGACTACTTAGCACACAACAAAATAGAATTTTGCACATTCTATCTCTAGAAGGAAAATGAACTTTTTAAGTGTGTCAGCTATAACGATTGATATGTGGGCAAGTGATCAAGGGCTGTCACAGTTCACTGAGCATCTTTCATTCCTTCTTCAGACTCATCTAAGTCTTCTCCTTCCCTATCACTCCCCCATAATGTCCCAGCCCCACAGATATTTTTATATACAGGCTGCCCTTTACATTACTTACTTGAGGAAAACAACACATGGTGAAACAAACAAATAAAACCTTACTGGAATTACTGAGGGAAAGAAATAACTCACTTTCAGGTGGCTTTTGTTATGATAATTTAATTTCCATAAGATAGGATATCCAGTCTGGAAGTTCAAAATGAAGGATGTACTATGTTTCAAATATTCTGTACAACTATGACTGAATGATTAATCCTGAACAAACGCTGTCTAACATGAAACAGAAAAAAACCCCATGTTTTCTTCCTCCATCTAAGCCTTTCCAGCAGTGATTTCCATCTCTCAGCTATGGTAGTATGTTTCTGAGGTTCGTAACAACCTCATTCTGCTCTGTCCATGAACTGTTTCAAAGAATGTTTTCTGCTTTAATGATTAGATTTTCCATTTCAATGCTATTTGTCTGCTTGTGTACTTGTCCCTTCTGTGCTTGCCTTGTCAACGTAATTAAACATTACAAATGTCCATTACAATACACTGGATGAAAGTACACCCAGCAATACTGCCAAGATGCAAGCCTCCATCTCATATCCCTGTAGTTAACTCACAGACCTTTCACCAACTGGCACAAGTGAATCTGTCACTGCTTTCATCCACCATGCTGTATCAAAATCTTTTGTTTCCTTTGGCCAGTTTGGATGCTCCCTCTTCTTGCATGGATCTTGTTTTTCAGTAACGAGTCCTTCCAGATTCTGTTGCCTTACTGACTGAATGTAGATCAGATGTCCAGAAAGAGTCCTCAATAAAAGGCAGAGAGCAACTCACGGAAATGAATGAGGTGCAAACACAGAGGCACCCAGACAGTAGGGAGACTGAGATGACAAGAAGATGGGAAAAAGAAATGGTTACTTGTGTTGGACTAGACAGTAATTTCTCTTTGCTGATTTACAACTTTACTTGTATGATGACTAGATTTTCATAGCGTGGTGGATTTTTTGCTTCCCTTTTAGAAGATTTAACTTTTGAGGAACTTCTTTGTATGCCTGTCCCTAGGTTGTCCATGAATATTATAGATTTCTCCCCATGGCAGAATAGCTGACCTGAACTCTCCACACACAGAGAGGGGAAGACACAAAAAACATTCGTTATCACCTGCTGCTGACAGTTGCAATATTTTTGAATGTTGAAATGAGGTTGTAATTTGTGTATCTGAGAGATGAGCTTACATATAAACTCAATGAACAATTTCTGGTTTTTAATTCTCTTGCCCTAAATGCGGCTTATCTGAAACAATCATGCTTAAGTGACGAAATAGAAAATAATCAAGCACACCACTCTGTACAGACATACGGTATTCTGGCCTTCAAAACGATTGCAAAAAGAAATCATTGCTTCTACCTAACGCTTTTATGTAGTTAAAAAATAATATTGCTGACATGCAGAACAGAGATCATATGTTCTCCTGTAATGGTTCTTGTGTATAATCTTGAGAAAAGATAGAACTGGGTATTTTAGTCTTATTTCATGGTCTATTTGTTGATTTTACTGTATTCAATTGTCAAAGAGAGTGCATCCTTCTGCTACAGAAGGCAGCAGAATGCTACTCTGTGGAATTGTCCTCAGTAAGAGGGTTTTTCTTATGAAAAGACAATATGCAAGATTCTGACCAGTTTGTACTGGTTAGTGTCTCTCTTTTGATATGAGTAACTTTTTTCTGAGATAATTATTTTGAGAAGTACGTATAGTCATTTCTCTAAAAAGAGACAAAAATTGTACTGCAGGTTGCTTAATTCACACCTGCAAACACTTAGAAAGTGATCTACCTAAATTGAACCCAAAGAAGAACAATGACACCCTTTAACTGTGTAAAACCTTATATATTCAACCATTAAAATAACATAGAGTAAGTAAGGGAGGGAGCAAGGGATATTTTGAGTAAGTAAGGGGTCTCTTCATGGAGGGGTAATCTTTGTCCTTTCGGAGTGTGCACTTACCTCCCTCCCTCCTTCTTTAACAGGAATGACTTACAAGTGAGTCTTGTAGGTAAAAAAGCTGTCCCCACTACCCTAGTTCTTCTGCACTATCATGTCATACTTTCACCAGGTTTTGCCAGATACCTTCTTCTACCAATACAGATGGTAATTAACACTTTTGAGCCAATGTTCTTTTGCCTAGGGTTTAGAGAGTCCACCGGGCCTTCCTTCTCAGGCCTAACTGATCATGGATTCTCCTTTCCAATTTCCTTACAAACTGTGACTCTAAAAACTAAATTCAAGTTTGGGGTAGACAGTGTCAGTCAGATTAGGTATAGTCTCTAGTACAAGATGGCTTCATATTTCTGTGAGCAGATCTGAGTTTGCTTTGGCTCTATTTACAACAGCTTGAAGGTTATGGCATTTGGGAGGAGTTGAGAGTGAAATACACTGTCCATGCTTTTGGCATAATATGTTTACCCCTAAGCGGTGAACTAAGTGGGAAGTGGATATACCAAGGCTGTGAATGCCCTCTGCGTTGGACAATGTTCATGGAGAAGGTGTGTGCTATGTGCTGGCCCTCCTGTGAATCTGGAGCACCTGAAGGCAAAGCATGTATGAGTGAATCTGCCAGAGACTGCAGTTTTACAGTTTAGCTAAGCTTCAACTTCATTTCTTAAATTTCAGTTTGCTTGTGAATTAGTGACTTCCTATTTTTAGACATGATTTTTCCCTTGCACTCTTGCATGAAGACCTCTTTCATCCTGTGCAGAAGAGTTGCAAAGATCACCAGCTAATGATATACAAGCAAGCAATTTAATCAATTAAAGGATCTATTTCCCTTCTGTGTCTAAAAAGGTCTTGCAAGGATAACAACTCAGGGGGAAGAGTGTAGTGGAAAGAGAGATTTTCTGGTGGGTTTTTTATTTACCTCCTGGGGAAAATAGTACTTAAAATAATTTAAAGCAGCAAACTAAGCCACTAAATTTAAGCAAAGTAGTAAGCCTTTTTCATCAGCAACATTTGCATCATGAATCATAGTCTGTGTCACAAGCCAGGAGAGAACATCATACTGTTGCATATTGTTTGCTGCCTCTGTTTTGCCCAGTATTCTATAATGCTTTGTGCCTGTGTTCTGCTAAAATAAAATGTTGGGCACAATCCAATATGTCTCATTAAAATAATTTTTGTAAAAAATATGTGAATAGCAAATTTTATTTCTATTAAAAATGTTTGTGTTAATGAATTGAAGGAAAGCAAATCACATCTTGACATAGGTTGGAGGATTTAGCAAAGCAATTTCCAATAATATGTAGAAGTGCCTTACACTTTCCATTTTAACAAAATCCTTCAATATCTAGGACATTAAAAGAGTGAACGCTTTTGTTGAAGATATCATTTAAATTCAAAAGGGTTTTTGTGCATGCGCATTTAAATAGTTATGATGCAATTTTCAAACAGCTCTACTGATACTGCGAGGGATTTACTCTACTCCTCCGTTTCTGGTATTTCGAAATAATTTCTTTCCTGTTTTCTGTAATTTGATTTTTCTCCATTTCTGTTCTCCTCGTTCTATCCATCACTTTCCTTTGAGCTCATTTCTAGCATTGGTTGAAAACCAGGATGAAAAAACATGATTACATTAGAATAAATTTGTCTGATTTTTATTATGATGACAGATACGAGGCTTATTTGTCCCTTGGAGATGATGATTAAATATCTTCTTGCTTTTGCATTGAGGAAACAGAGTCTGAAGTTGAACAGCAATGTTGAATTTTTTCCCATGGGTCTCTTTAACTTGACAGGTTGAATTCATGAGTTCACAAATTATCAGTATATGTTATAAATATTTTCTATAAATCTTATTTATTTTCAATTTTACTTTACAAAAATATGAAATTTAAGATAAAATTGAAACAGTTTTCCATTTTTAATTATAAAGTAGTTCTTTGATTTTTCTCTATAAAAAGATAATTTTTCACATAATTAATTGTTACTGTGGTGTATGACAGACTGCCTTTTGGTATTTTCTAACAGTAAATGCACAAAGGCAAAACAAGTATATTTTTGCAGGTTTTCTAACCACAAATAACATCTACCTCATAAACTCTGCTCAGACTAAAAGCTTCACCTGTCAGCACCTACCATACTGGAATAAATCTAGAAGAAGAAAATACTTATAGATATACACACTTATGCTGTGCTGGTTTTACCTAGAATCCAGAGGTTTTTTTCCTTCCCTAGCAGTCCATGGTAGAGAGTTCAGTGCTGATAAGGTGATGCAGTGTGTTGGTAGGTGCTGCGAATACACATAGCTAAAGAGATTTTGAAATGGAAGTTTCTCATGGCTCCTCAGCCATGCCACATGCCCTGAGGGTGCACTTGCTCCTGCAGCAGTTCCTGAGCTGATAACAGAGAAATTTTCCTTGCTGTGCAGTCCTGAGAGAAGGTGAAAGAGGCAAATAGTTGTTTTTCTTATGCGCTAAAAATTAAATCGTGTTTCTAAATTTTCCTCCTGTAACAACATTTAAACTACTTCAACAGAGCTTGACTAGCACCACATACATCTCATATCCTTTTCAAATCAAAGCTATATAAGAAATTTTATAAAACCTACAGCTTTTCTAATTAGTTACCATATTATCTCATAGCTTACAGGAGTGACAATCATGATAACAACAAAACAGACAGAAAATACAGTTTTTCATTACAAATAAAAGATACAGTCTTAGCAATGACTTAAATGATTTATGCTGGTAATACTGAGATCACTATACTTACTCCCTGGAATTTAGAGACCTGTTATTTTACTGTATTAGATATTATTTTATCATCATAGCCTTCCTGAATCTTGCAGGATGCAGGATGCTCTGAATAATTTCAGTCTTCTATCTGTACTACAAAGATACTTGGTTCTGTTGATGTACATATTGATATTTATTAAAAACGAAAATAGTTTCAATAATATGCACTCTGAGACACATCATAAGTCTTGATGGTTTTCAGAACATAAAGGTGGCATATGTTAAATATCTCTGTAATAAATATTTTAATATATCTTTCTAAATTCATGCATATTTTGAGAGGAACACAACGAAGTTGTAATTCTGGCATATTGTCACCAAGGCTTGATGTGCTGGGTAGCCTTGGGTGTGTTACTGAAAGGGGGTTATCAGCCTCTGGCAGTTCAGGTCTCTATCTGTCACCAACCCGTTCATTGCTGTGATATCTGATACAGGAGGGGGAAGTAGTTGGTTAATCAGAAAACTTGGACTGATACAGAGTTACATGAAAATTTTGAAGATCTACCTCCAAAAGTAGAAGGGTTAAAATGTAGCATGTGTAGGTTAAATGCGTGTTAGGTATGTAACAGGTCATTGGCCAAAATAGTAGAGCTGGCAATTTTCAATTTTTTCTACTTCCTGTGATATAAGTTGTGTGTGTGTACATTTGCATTTAAAACCAATTGTGCTCTGAAATTCTCTCTTTATTATTTTTAATTTACTGTTAACAGAACTATAACATAAGAATTCTTTCCGAGGTGTGCTGTCAGAAAGCACCAGGGTATGGCCAGGTGTTGACTCTGCATTGGCACCATGGAGATCTTACACCTGGATTAAGATCTTGCAACGTCCCATTTCTGCATGGAAAAGAGTGTGAAATCTGTCCTCAGTGGGCCATGAGATGCCTCTGGCAGGAGACCTCTGGCTGTCATGTCCATTCCACACCCCTCATGGAATTACCAGGTGGAGGGGCCTCGCTCAGGCACGCTGGGCACTCAGCCTGGTGCAGTGACCCAGCAGCAGGTGTGCTGCTTGGCAGGCACTGGGGCAGGCTGAAGGCATTTGAGTTGGTGGTGTCCAGCAGCATGGACTGTCCGCACTGTGTGTGAGGTTTGATGCCTTGAAGACAACAAGCCTTTCTGTGCCATCCAGGGCACTGCCATGCTCCACTGGGTGCTCAACAGCTACGCAATATTTGTGGCTGGGAAACGTGGCTTTTCCATGCACTCAGGGTGAATCAACATTTCTTTGTAAATGCAACTATGGGGAACCAGGGTATGTCCTCTGAGGACATAGTTATCTTTATTTATTTTTTAGCTACTTAACACACTGCATATTCTTAATGGAGTCAGCATTATACAGCACTGGAGTATACTGGCTCATCAGGTGACTCTTTTTAAAAATCTAGGACAAGATTTTATATACTAGTATTTAACGTTACATTGTGTTTCCTTGCTGCCAATTGCCCTTGTGACCTGGTCACTCTTTTACATCTATTTACATTCTGTTAGAATATGTTCTGTGTAGTCTTATGGAGAATAAAGAAAAATAGACAGGCTATTTGGTAGCACAATAAATTTTGCTGGCAAGCTGTGAGGCTGTCTTTTCTGCTTGTTTGGCCAGAGTGGCTCTCGTTTCTATAGTATATAGGATCCACCTCTTCAGTTTTGTGAAAACAATATAGATTAAGAGTGTTTTCAAAGTAGTTCTCAGGAAATGTATGGGGAAGAAAGGAAGGAAACCTTAAAATCTACTTCTGACAGCCTATAATTCAGTAATGACATTCCAGATGCATAGACAAAGTTAATAGAACTGGAAATTATATCACACATGTCTATATATTTCTGTCATTTTCTGTCCATTTTTATTTTATAGCCATGTTATACTGCTTATTGAGATGATGATTGTGATGTTCTATCTTTATTACTTTGTGACCTAACCTTTGAAGTCTATGGGGCTTTCACGGACTAAACAATAAATTTTGCTTTAACAACTGCACTTAATTCCCCTATAAAACTGATGTTTCCTGAAGCTTGTTCACTGACATGTAATATAAATATGGCATCCATAAATTTTAGAATTTAGTCCCATGTGGTCGATAGGAAACAATAAAAGCCTATAAAGCATGAAGCAGTAATAGGAAAGCATTCAGTAGTAACTGAGTCTAATTCTATTCCACAAGTGAAAAAGTATCATTCAAGAATGCCTTAAAATGCATAATTTCCAAAAATTACATTTGCAATATGACTGATTACTGAATTACTTCTTCAGCTCTTGCTTAAGGATGAAACTGTTACTGAGAGAACAAAGAAAGGGAGGGAACAATAATGAGGAACAAGACCTCTGTCAGTACATGTGTGAGTGTAGCAGGGAGTTGTGGAGCTGTGTGTGAAGTACTAAACAATTAGTTATCCCCTTCTCTGAGAAAGTAGGGAGAGACAGGCATGTCTCTTTCTGACAGTGAATGCAGTCCTGCCATGGGGATCCCTAGTAAATGGATGACATAGCCTAGCGAGAAGCAATGAGGAGAAAAAGGGAAACAATTTTTCCTGAAAAAATCTTTCTATATTACAAACTCTCAGCAGCTTTTCTCACACATTGGACCTAAATAACAGCCTAAGCTTAACTTTCATTTTGTAAGTCTGTTGTTCTCCCCTAACTTCCAGATGTGCACTCCTAATAGTAATAATGACAAAGCACAGCTTCTGATTAACGCTAATGATGCCATTATTAATTGGCACTTTGACAATACAAATGTTTTTGGACTGCTTCAGCTTTTTACCTTAGACTTACCCCTGATCTGGCTCCACTTAAGGCTTTCAGGTAGTGACTTTCCCTTACCAGTTTCTTTGGGGTATTTATGTGGAATTTTTTCACTTTTTCTTATTTTGTTTTCTTGGGCTCTGTTGAACAGTACTCTCTGTACAGTTAGATTGTAGTTTTGTACAATCAGTGCCAGACTAGAGGTGTCTTAAAAAGAAAGAAGTGGAAAGGGGGGAAGCCAGTAACCTGTAATTAATGAGTCATTGGGAGATGAGGTATAAAATTACAGAGGGAAAAAGAAGAACAGAGGCAACTTTGATGTTGATTATGCCCTATCTTCATATTTCAGGATCCCAGGTTTCTCACTTGTATGGTTGACAGATATATTTTTCCAGAATATATTTAATAATTATTAATTTCAAGTCTAGCAAGGAGTTCTGCATACAAAAGGCTGAGTGGTAAGACAGTTTCAACAGCAAAAATTATCTGCATTTTTTCAGCAGCTATGTTGGCTCTTTCCTAAATGTTCTTCATATAGTCTTTCTAAACCTGTAAAAGGTCTTATAATTTTTAAATACAAGATTATTAATAATTTGAAAAAAAATTAAGAGAAACAAATCCAAGAAGGCAAGTGTATCTTTTCAAATAGAACTGAACCTTCTCCTATAAATATGTAACTGCCTGCATGATGTCATTGTACAAAATTATGTTGAAAGTGAGAATCCCAGAGAAGTATTTATAGCCCTGCTAAAAAGATGTAACCTTAAGGATTCAGGAAGTTATATCTGCTAAAATTAGGTGCACCTCAGAACTGGTTTGCACCAATTTTCTTTGCAATTTATGCTAGGTGCTCAAATATCATGGTAGTGAAAGGTGCAAAAATGGATGGGTGAACTGACAGATTGAAATGAAAAATAGGAAAATTAGTTTAAATTTCAGGATTTAAATAAATTAAGCATGACAAGCATAGCATAGGAACATTATTTATCTAGTTCATTTAGTTTTGATTTTTTTATTATAAAAAATATGTCAATACTTATTTGAAATCTCATTTTATGTACAATAAAAGAACATGAAGTTGGCATCTGATGACATCAAAACCACACCTGCAAGAAAACATACATTCCGATGGCAGGAGTAGGGTCTGATTCTGAAAAATGTGGTCATGGTTCAAGAAAGATTTGTACAATTTGGTTATTAAATAGACAGATTAATTTTAACAGTCATTTTAGACTAGAAAATTCTTCAATATACAGAATGTAATATGGTTAGAAAAAGTGAAGGTGCATATATGAAGAGCTAACATACCTTTACTTTAAAAAAATATGAAATATTAGTCAAGTCTGAAAATATTCAATTAAATCTTACAGTATTACTTTAATATTTTTTCTGATGCAATGATACTGCTTTGCTTTGTTTGGGATAGGTGGTCATTACATTATTTGCTTCAAGAAAGGATGAATTTCAAGAAAAACTCCTAATTTAAAAATATTAACAAAATTCAGAAACAAAGCTATACATTTCACAATGTTATGAAAGTATAGAATTTCTTATCCTTGAACTGTCATCTGACACCAGCTACTACTATTCATAGAATTTCATAACATGTAAATAAAGTTTTAGTAAGATTACGACTGTTGCAGATAGATTAACTTTGAACAGAATGCCTTACTGAAAAAGGGTAAAATTATTTCTTGTTATACTTATCTCTTGATTGTATCTGTCTAGATTGAAGATGTTTACTCTGACTATGAAAAGAGGGAGAGTATAATTTTGGGTTTTTCCTCTTCATCTTTTCTTTTGGAATTCTTCCTATTTATGACATGATACATATTTCTGCAACTGTTGATTTAGTATTTACCAATGGGTCCAGGTCTCCTGAGATTTTTATTATTTTTAAAAATAATTTCAACTGGACCATTAATGTTATACTCTGCAGTCTGCAATGTGATACACAGTGAAACACCCTGGACCTACAAATAGTCCCAAAGATAAATGTAAAGAATGAGATCTTGGCAAACACATGAGATCCTTCAGGCCTAAGTCCTAGGGGATCTTACAAATTTGTGTTTAGCATATCACTCCTTCCTTCCTCCTTCCTCCCTTCCTTCCTTCCTTCTTTCCTTCTTTCCTTCCTTCTTCCTTCCTTCTTCTTTTCATCCTCTTCCATTCTTACTTTCTTCTGTCTCTTCTCTTCCCTACCTGCTTCCTTTCCTGCCTGTCCTCCTGTGGTTCTATGGGAGTTTTTATGGCACATCCTATCACTTGGAGCATGCCAAGTGTTCTGTTACTCCACACAAGGACTGTACTTGTTTGCAGGAGGGATACCATGCTGGACTCCATAAGTGTTTTCTTGCTTTATTTGTACTCTTGAGTTTAATATTTGGATATAAAGTTCTATTCTGATTTTCTGCCTTTCAGAGTATAGGATGTTTCCTTCAGTTTTGTTGATTGAGCAAATGTTAAATATTTTTTTAATTGCTTTCTCTGTTCCTGTTCTTGAACAATTTAATCTCTAATTTTTTCTTTGCTAATTTAATGTTGGTACTCACAGTCATTTTCATTCAAATTTCTTCAGGGCTTTTCTCTGTTTCTTTCTAAACTTCTACTTGGTATACATACCTTGTCTTTTCTGCTGTCAGTTTCTTCCATTTTGATCTGATTTCTTCCACTCACAAGAAATTTTTTCTGTTATTTACAGGAAGCTTTTCCATTCCACAGTCACCTCCACTAGTGACTATCATTATCTAGTGTATCCATTCTTACCAATCATTCTTGTGCTCATTGTCCAGTTTATGTTCTCCTGTGGCATTATAAAACTGTTTCCTTCTTTGGATTTTTTAATAGTTCAGGGTCTTCACATTCAGGAATATAAAGATATGAAGGTGCATCTTTTTTTTTTTTTTTTTTTTTGGCTTCATAGGTAACCCTCATGAGAAGAAATTATTTGCCTCCAGGAGTCAAGCTGAAGAACTTTGTATGATGAAGACACCTTCACCTTGATCCATGTAGCTCCAGTTTTGTCCTACAGAATATTAATGCTTTCTGCAGAAGAAATCAAGTTGCTGGGAATTAGGGATTATACAATGTGCTATCACAATTGGAATGCTACTTCTACATTTTTAATATTTCATTAAATCTCTGTTCTTACGTATTGAATATATCTTCCTGCTAAGTCTGAATGGTACCAAAAGACAATCCTTTACTAGGGCTAGAAAACATATGCACAAAGAAATAAAAATCTAATCTCTGTTTTTAGCTGTAGCCTGTACAACATCCCACATCTGTTTCCTGGTAATACTTTCAAAATACACAGACCATAGTGTGCAAGAGACCTGGTACTTTTACATTTACACTGATTAGTATGTATATGTTAGTGAACACAAGTTATAACAGAATACTCTTTTTTTTCTGTGTCCCACTTCTACTCTGAAGAAAAGCTTGGGGTGCCAGAAATTGTATTTTTGAACAGATACTTACAGTTATTCATATATGGATGTTTTTATTCATGTTTAAAGGATTGTATGTAGATAATATCACAAAACCAAAACCAAAATTAACATAAGTGCACTTTGAACCATTTTGAACAGAGGAATAACCATTATTTGGTTAAAGTCTGGATAACATTTTTGTGTTATTCAAGGATAATGCTTTATTAAGAACAAGCCAAAACATGAGCTTCTAGAGATTTTGTATATTACATCATAGTGTTGTACATATCAGAGGTTAGGACATGACCTCTATATGGGATGATTTGTCCACTCTTACCTAAATGAATACACACATACACATACATTCCAAAATAGGAAGTTAGATTTGTTTGTTCTTGGACTCTATACTTCGATACACTGTCATCAAAAATTTTTATATTCTGTTTTGGCTGCCAGAAGGACAATCAAGTGCCAATAACTCTATCTGCAACTATTCAATGATAGAACGAGCATACTAGCTTTCTAAGCTTTGAAGATAGAAGTAAATATGCAAATAATTTTCACTTCTTTGTTGATCTAGTTAATTATAGTGTAGAGAGAAAGACTAACAGATGTTCTGTGTATGTTTAGTTTTTCCCTTTTTCCCATCTCCTGATTTGAACCTTAGATGGCTTCTTAAGTATTTTGGAGGTTAATAGATTGATCCAACTGTGTGTATCCATAGCAATCCATGGGTATTATAACCCTCACAATAAAAACTGAAAAAAGATGCTAGAAATATCTCCAGTATGAAACTACATCCCAAAAGAAAACAGATGCTGGGTAAATATCTTCTGGTGAACTATTTTTAAAGAGCTTAGACAATTAGCAGTAAAATTTGGGCACCAAAATCTTTTAACGCATGCAGGCAAAACTTACACTGCAACAGTTCAGTCCATAAAATGAGATAATTTTAAAACCAAATTTGAAGCACACAATTGGTTATTTTACTTCTTTAAAACACTCAGCAGAGCTGGAGAATGATATATTGTTGTTAATGGCAATCTGATAAAATTTAAGACAGCCCCACATACCGTGATTGTCATTAAAAGACCCAACATTTGCACGGAGCAGGACATATCTTGGAAGCTAGTATTTGTTGGGCAAACATGAGTTCTGCTAGGTAATTAATCATCATGACTGTTCTTTTCAAAAGTACAAAACAATGAAAAAATACAGATCATTCAGAATGAAATTAAAAAAAAAAATTAATTTATATATATATATAGCCTTTGGCCTAAATATACTGACAATCAGGTTTTAAGTTCTGTAGAGACTTTAGAATACAACATAGCTTATGAAAGTTCCTATTTACATCTTGTCATCTGTTAGATTACATTTCACTGATCTAAGGACTACTCTCCTTTTTGATCTGCTGCAAATCTGTACAGGACTTCACAATTTAACAAGTCACTATTGTAGCACTACAAAGAAATGGTTTGTATTAAAGAACTCAGTAGCTGATAAAAAGTAGTAAGACGGATGTATCAGTGGGGGGAAACACAAACAAATCAAACATATTTATGAAGAAATCTGCAAAGAGAAGTTAAACAATCCTGGTTGCTGGGTGTCCAACTGTCAAATTTTGGTCATGAGCAAGTATATAATTCCAACTAGATTTTGCCCAAAAAGAAGAATATTTGGCATGTTTAATCAGTTTCTAAAATGCTTCAAATGAAAATAATAACAAAAACATTCTGATAAATACTAATAGTATCGAGTAAGTATACCAAAACACTTATTTCTGCTGTTGTGAAAGATAATAAAAAAGTGTTTTTATGAATACATCGACAACAAAAGGAAGACCAGGAAAAGACAGGGACAGGAATCTGTCTTCTTCAAGTACTGGAATACTGTGATGAGGTTACCTCTGAACTTTCTCTTCTCTAAGGAGAAGAGACCTAACTTCTTTAGTCTTTCCTCAAAGGGAAGGTTCTTCAGCCTGAAAAAAACCAAATTTATTTTCAAGTGAATTTGAAAATAGGATCCCAGTCTTACCTATAGTTGCCTAGACAGCTTTTTTTTTCAGAGACCTTGCAGGCAGAAGTGTTTATTCTTCTTTAGGGTTGTTTCCAGGAAAACTGAAATATCTTTTAAAATTACCCAGTTGCTTTCAGAGTGAAATGTGCTGCCTTATTCTCTCTGGTATCATAAGGTCATAATGTAGATGACTAGGTCATTACTGTTCATCTGTTGCTACATGAACATGAAACAACATCTGGTAGTAGGATGTGTTTACCTTATCATATTAATTATAAACTTTGTAAAAGAGTGATTAAATTATCTTCAGAATAAAAATAATAATAAAAAACCCCTGGAATTTGTTTTCCTCAGCTTTGTTTAAATAACTGAAAAATTTATATAATGTGCAAACCTAAGTTATCAGCTTCTGTGAATTGAAAATGTCTTTTTATTGATAAAAAAAAGGTGATTTCTACACAGAAGCATTCTATTTACTACTCAAGAAACAATGTGTTAGATTTCATTAAAATTTCATTAAAATCTCCTAAATATAGTGAAAGACTAAAGGGGACCTACAAGAAAGATTTTTTGCAAGGGCATGTAGTGAAGGGCAAGGAGTGTACAGCAAGCAGTAACTAGTCCTAATTAATTGATAGACACTGTATTGACATTCTTCACGTATAGGGACAGGAACGGCTGCATTACCAATGCAAAAATCATCATAATGTACACACACCGTGCCCTTTTCTGACTTGTAAGATAATTGACTCACAGTAAAATGGCAATCTTTGGTTCGGTAAAACTGGTTCCTAAGTAAAGAGTTCACAGTTCTAAAAATAGTCATTAAATTCACATTCTGAAGCCCTGCTGAGAAGTTATATAAAAATTCTTTTTCAAATAATAGGATATAAAATTGTGTTTTCATAAGTTACTCAGGACTTTTAATTACCAAGTGAGCTTTTTATACTGTGAATCATATTTAACAGTAGTAATAGCTTAACTAAATGGTATGCACTGAGAAGTGTTTGTACTGGCTTTTGCCAAAAAACTGTAACCAGTGAGATTGTCCTTCTTAAATTCATTGAATACTTTTCATTAAGATTTACATGGTTCTTTTACTTTCCCTTGGACTCTGCAAAATAAGAAAAATCTGAATAATCACCATAAATTCTTAGTCAAATTCTGATGAAATAGAATTTGGATAGTTTTTAAGACTGGATTTAAGTTTATATCTCATGGATAGGTGGCTATAATAACCTTTAAGTATCCAGTATTTTCTGTAGTATTGATAACATACTGTTACAATTAACTGTTACTCTTGATTTTAAGGCTATGGACCTCAAAAAGCAGATTGCTTGAGGTCTAAGAAAAAAATCTCTTTGATTTGAAAATGAGTATTCATATCTTGAAAAGACTCAAATATGTTTCTGCAGGTAATTAAAGCAGGAATTCAGACTGGATTTAAGTCTGCTGGGTTAGAGTTTATAATACAGATTTGTGTTTCAAAAGACCTTAAATGCAAATATCAGCTCTTTGATGGGATATTACAATTGTTAACTTTTGTCCTGCATGATGTCATTTACTCACTAACCTGATTCAGCAAGTGCGAAATGAGGTCAATCAGCCTGACTAAAAAAATTATAAGAAACCAATAAAGATGACTGAAAGGAAAAGGAAGAGGAAGAAGAAAATGACCTTCGATGTTTTGCTAGTGAAATTACCCATCTGACAACTATGGAATTGAAGATACAAACATGAAAGCACACTTCTCTCGGTATATTAATAATAAACTGCTTGCTTCATGTTTTTTTCTTCTGTGGTTTTTGTAGGCATAATACTCTTAATCATGAAGGTGTACTGATACAGCAGTACAGTTTTGTATGGCACTTCACTGCAGCAAAATTAAAACCATTTTGCTTCCTTCTCAATTTTTTTTTTTTTCAAATACAGTCTAGAAGGTAAAACATATCACTTAATTGCTTTGCCTCTGTAGGTGGTTGTTACTCCAAGATCTTTCTCTTTCTTATGTGTTATAAAAATAAACATTATTTAGTGTGATAATAGTAAAGGAAATATTACTGAATATGAAGTTGAGAGTTGATAGAGAAGAAGATAGTGAAAGTTATATTACACCAATCAGTCACTCTGTTCTGAAAATGTTCTACTCAGTACTTCTGATAATAGTTAAATGCTATTATGATGCATCTCATATCTCATTTGTTATTATATTTACTTCTTTATTTTGTATCAAAACCTGAAGTTCATATTTTGACAATTTTTTCTATGGATGTTAAATTCCCAAATTATTTTAAGTCCACAGGACAACAATACTACTTTTTTTTGGCTTTTATTTTTCATTCTCAAAGACCTGACATTTTACGAGTCAGCATGAACAATTTAGGTCAATGTTGTTAGAGTTGCTGCTTTGAAAATGTTAACTTAGTTGGTCGGGGGTTTTTTAAGCTTTTTCAAAAAAGGCAGAAATATTCTACTGAAGTAATATACAGAAATTTAGCATTTGCAGCCTTTTGCCATTTGGATCAGACCCAAGATGGTGTGAACTCATTAGGAAAGAAAAATATGAAATGCTGTTGCTGGTATTGATATCTACAGAAGGTGAATATATATCAAGGAACATTTTCTTTTTTAATCTTCATTATTTCAGTTAGGACAAGGAATGTTCCTACTGAAAGAAAAAGAAAGTAAACATAATGAAAATAACAAACATACTATAGCAATATTACAAGTAGGCAACAGGAATAATGAACAAAAGGAGAAGCAAAAGATTCCTTAGTGGATTAAATTAGAACCAAAAGGATATAATCTCATTTTCAGCTTTTTGCATGTCTGATTTTAAAGAGCTTCTAAGAGTACTGGTATGGCATGAACATGAAGTCAGAGTCCTCAGACATAACTATATCCATATACAGAGTGGAGAGATGGTTGGAATGCCCAAGCTTTTGAAGGAATCTGTGTCTTTAGAGCTTTGCTGATCCCTGATAGTCTTCAGCAGTTAGCTGACTCTCAAGCAGTATGACTGAAAGCCCTGAGTCATAGAAGGGTGATGGGAAATGAACTAATTTTTGTTCCCACAGGCCTGGACCTGACTTCTTTCATCAGATCTCTTTGTGGTTGTGGTTAGGTCATGAGTCACTTCTTCCTAATTCTATTTGTTGAATCCTTCATATTTTGTAATACAATAGAAGATAGGTGTGAGGCTCTCATTGTGTCGTTGAACATCTGGAAGAGTAAGGGAGGGATTTATCTTGCCAAAAGTCTTCAGGAGAGCACTCTCCTTTGTAGAGTTAATGGTAGTTTGTGTAGAAAAAGAAAGGGGAAAAAATATTACATTCTCGTAACACTAGTTGTGTGTAGGAATGGATTTGCCCTGTATAGGATGGAAAAGGTCCTGCCAGAGATGGACTGGTGGAGGAAAAGAAGGAAACAGCTCAAAGGTTATAGAAACAGAAGTTTTTAATGTTGTTTAAACAGATCTTAAGATGGTTTTTCTGTACTTTGCAAAGTCACTGTCTCCTTCCCGACACCCCCCTGTGAAGCACCCTTATGCAGGAATGTCCTGGGAAAATATCCTGAGGTCTTCCCATTGGCCTTTGTTCACCTCTTTCTATTGGCTGTTAACTCTACCTGATTGGGTTTTTCTGTAGTACCTTGACCTTGTAATTGTTCCCTTTCCAATGCCCCTGAAACCCATATAAACCCCCATCCCCAAATAAACTTCCTCTTTCGTCCGTCCCTCAGCCGTGGTCCTGTGTGTCCTTCTTACGGGCTCATAGAGCCACGTGCTCGAGGGGCAGCTGGGAGAGCATTACACCTCCAGAGAATGGTTTAACCCCCAAGACCTGAAGGTGCCTCCCCTCCAAATCAGCCATCCTAGTTGTGTGAATATAGCTACAGACAGCCCAGAGAGAATGAAGTGTTAAGCTCCCCAAAGGATCAGGAGCTATTAAGTCATTGCCATAAGTAACGTAAGTGTAAGGTTAGAACAATACACCTTCTATTTCCGTTTCAGCACAGGAATTAGTATTTTGGAGAAAATAATATAAGTCAGTAAGTCAACAAAACGTCACACTCCATAAAATAAGGTTTTTCATCTATGAGATCAGCCACTATATTTCAAGGCTCAGTTCACAAAGAAGAAAGACAGGAGGAGATTATTCAGTGCTAACCTCCCTTACTTATGAATTCTGATAGCTCAAGGTGTTCAGATTTCCTTTAAAATTATTATATGATATTAGTTTCCTGGAGTTATAATGACCAAGGAATTCAATTCTGTACAGATTTTTAGTTTTAAATTGGCAACATTTGTTTCAACAAGCTTTGCTACATCTTAACAACAATTTATGCATGTGATTTGTCTCACTTATCTTTAAACACTTAAAAGTTAGAATACAAATTTCTCCTTTTTATTCAGTCTTTATAATTCAAAGGAGAAAATGTCTGAAGCTATTAATCTGAATTATATAATAAATTAATTTTAGGATTAATTTTATCAGCCTCAGAAATTGAGTTGGTGATATCTTCTCAAACTTAGATGTATCATTATTAGATGCTGCCATTTTTTTCAAGCACTTCCTTTAGTCTTTGGGTATTTCTTCTAAACAAATGGTGATTGAGAAAGGAGCCCAATTTCTTTAAGACAGAATGTCTAAGCCAGGAAATATTAGCAAATTATTGTTCTGTACTCTAAGAAAAATGAATAATCAAAATATTTTTGTTTCACCATCTTTACTGGATGAGGATTGCTCATAAGAGTGATTTATCTCAGTTTTTCTAAGACTGCCAGTAATTCTGTGGATGTTGGCAAACATAAACTTGAGACTTGCAAAAAAACCATAGAACAGAAAAACGAAATTATTTCTTAACTTTTACAAAACAAATTAACTCACAAACAAACCACAGAAATTTTAAATTCTAAAATTTTGAATTTTGAACACAAGCTATTTTTTCTTCTGTGACTTTTGTGTTAGTAATGTAACTATTAACTATCTAATCTCAAGTTAAATCTATTGTTATACTATCTAAAACTATCAGGTATCTTAACGGAAATAGGTTTTTTTTATTATTTCATTGATGGAGATTAGATGTTTAACTGCATTTAGAATCTAAATAAATTATGAAAATTTAGAGTTACCATATAAACAATCATATATATACTGACTTATTCAGTCAATGAATAATGTTACTTGTAAAATATAGTCTGAGCATCTTGGCAAAACATATTTTGGTTTTCCAAAAAAATACCTCATAAACTTGATACAAGATTTATTTATAACTACATTGCATAGAACATTAGAAATACATATTTGGAAATAATCTAGAATTTTTTTATATGGAAATAATTGCTGAAACTGTAAATACTTACTGAAATTTACTTTTTCTCTGGTTTAAGATTCAATAGTACCTTACAGTGATTTTCCAAATTAGGAAAATAATTCAACTACTACATCATAGACACAAGACTTTATACTTAGTTTACTTCATTCTTGCCTCACTAATTGTGACTGCTCAGGTATTTCATCCAATGTTACATCAGATTTCCAGTCCAAAATGGACTCAGTGTAAGGACACATCCTTTTAAAAAAATCATGGTTTAATGCAAATTCTTCATGTTTCCCATATAAATAAATAACAAGACTAATTTTCAGAAACAGCCAAAAACTGGACAATGGAGAACTCAAAATTAGACACTGATCATTTTCTTTGTCAAAATTTTAGTGTAACTCTGTGGTTTTACCTAACACAAATTAGGATTTCAGAGAGGGACACATAGAAAGAGTTCTCATTAAATGGCATAAATGAGTCTTTCAGAAAAGCTGTTGGTTTGAGACACTTTCTGAGTGTGAGATGCTAAAAATGTTTGCAAATGCATGTGAAGTGTTCAGCAATAAGATATTATCACTCTGAGACTTCTAATTTCTTTACTGCTGTGGTTTAAATTTTGACTGTTATCATGAGGAAAGAGTAGACTCATCCCATTAGATTCTAGACTAGTAAATCACATCTTTACAAACCAGGGATTTAAATTGATAAGGCAGTATTTTACACACAACATGCTCACTTGAATACCCAGAATGAGTTGTTGGACATCTGGGCTGTATTACAAAGATTAATTAATCCACTCTAAGTGTAGCCATCCTGTAATGTTGTTACCACCAGCACCATCAAATCAGTTATGTTTCATCTTTAATTTTTAGTTATCTGACTCTTGTTTAAAATTGAAACTTTCACAATATTTTCACATGGGTATTTTCATATTCCATTGTGAGATTTCATTCTTGTGAGGATTATTTTCCTGTTTATCTCTCAGTATCACGTGCAAAATACTAGCTGTGATTCATTGTCTATGAGCTTCCGAGATTACATCATACTGAGGTCATTTTGCAAAGATGTGCTGGGACGTGATTTCTTTCTTTTTGTCCCTTGTACTGTCAGCATTTATGCTATTTTTAAAAATTCACCTTGAGGAAAAGCCACATCATATTTTTGTTCAAAACACTAATATTCTTTGCCACATTTGCACAACAATTAATAGTAATTATAGAGCATTTATCTAAGAATAATCAAGGTGTGCTGACGCTTCTCTTAACAATAGAAAGCAAATGATCCTTGAAGTTTATAAAAGGTAAAATCTCTTGAAAAGATTAGTTTTACTTTTTAAGGGTGTTATTTTTCTGAAGGTTTCTGACTACATCTTGGAGAAGACCTATTCACATGAGTTTTTATATCACTTCATTTCAAGAAAAGACACCATCTGCATTCCTTTAAAAGCAGCAACCGAAGATACATTGGTGGAGCTGATCTATTTGAAGTCAAGAGTGGTTGTTTCAAAGCACATCCACATACTGACTACTTAAAAAAAAAAATGGTGCTTCAGATTTATGCTTTGCAATAGGTGCAAAATATAAGACCCGACAGTAAAGAAAAGCAACCATTTTTAAACCATAGAATTTTTGTTTGTTTGTTTGTTTGTTTCTTTGTTTCTTTATTGGTAAGAGGCATAGCAATTAGATTCATGACTAGACTCTTTTCTTTCCTTCTGCAGACTGTGAAAATTGATTGTCAAAAGTTACTTCAGACCAGTACTGGCACGCTCCTGCTCTGTGTTTACAAAGCGTTAATAGTTCGGTCGAGTCTGTTTCTCTCTGTTAATCATACAGTGTTGGCCTAAGTGTCATTTAGGAGCTACCTATAATTGACTTGGTCAAGAGATGCAGGTGCTATACAAACACAGAACAGTCTCCTCTTAGATCTTCAGCTTCAGGTAAAGGCTTGTACAAACATGGACTTGGTGGTGTACTTTTCAGTGAATATTAGAATGCCTTATAGAAATCGACAGTTGAATACTTCAGAAGCTACACTGAAGAGTTGAAATATTTTAGCATAATAGGTCAAGAAGAGAAGTTGAAAGAATAACAATGTAAAATGGTGATAAGTGAGAAATGGCAAAAGCACTATTTGTTATTTTCCTTTGGCATTAGACTATCCTCAGGTTAAAATTGACACTGAAGTTGCACCTTGTCTTCCTGCAGATTAGGAAATGAAGTCAGAGGCAGCTGCTTGTCAATCACTGTTATTGCTCTTCTGCAGTATTTGCAGACTAACATCAGCTTTGCTCTGCGACAGTGCTCTGCTGACCCTCATGCCACGTACATGAGGGGTTTTCCACCTGCTGGTGGAACTTACTTGCTCTTACAGAGTTCTGTGTGTAGTGAAACTTCTGTTTCATCATTTATCATTCATAGCAGGCTCTTAGCACACCAGATAGCAGCAAGGAAAAGTTACTCAGCAAAGGAGGGAGAGCTGGAAGCCCAGGGTGACAGCAGGGCTGTCACCCCATAGACCACATAGGTGAAACAAGGAAGCTTTGGGGACTGTAACAACAGACAAATAAATGCCTACTGACTTCCAGACAAACCCAGTAGAGGATTGAGATCCAGCCTCAGCAAAGCAAGATCAGAATCGGCAAGGTAATAGAGATGCAAATATATAGTTCAGGCAAGGGCAAGGGCTTGGGAATAAGTACATCTCCGAAACCAGTGGGCTGGGACTCAAGAAGACTTCTTACGGTTCTTTACCACAATCTTGCTAATTTTCACAATAGTCTGATCCAAGATTATAGTGCTATTCCATTCCAGTCATGATCTTGGCAGTCAAAGCCCTGGGTGAGGGAAGAAATTGCAGATCAGGTTGGTGCACTGAGGGGTTTGATAAACTGTTTCTCAGTATCTTAGAACTTCCTTTTTCAGTCATTCTGTTCAGTTTATTAAACTATTGTCATCTTTATGTGTTTCCTTTATGCAATGTTTAGATCACATTGCTTTTTGTTTATATACTGTAATATATATTAATATTTTCCAGTAATATTCTCTTTAAAATGATGCTTTGCATTTTTTTGGGAAAGAGACTGAACTTGAATTTTTCTTGGTTCAGACCTCTCTGAGGATTAACAATCGGGATTAAAGGCACTTAACGTAAGTCTCTTGAGTTAGATTCTTGTCATCAGTCACAGGTAGAACTTTTTTTAAACCAGTTATTAGTGCTGAAAATAAAGCAAAATGTCAGAATCATGAGCCCTACTTTAGAGTTGAAACAGAAATTTGTATGAAACCCTGCGTTGTATCTGGAGTAAAGAAATCTTTATGTTGAAGATCTACTGCCTGCAACCATTGCTCTTCTGCAGTCCTGTTAAAATATAAAGCAAAACTACTGATAACCAAATCCAAGGCACAAACAGTGCTTCAGTTTTTTCCAGGAGAAACGGGGTCCATGTGCTGTTTTATAACTTAACTGAAACAGATTGAAAATCTTCAGTGAGTCACACCTAGACCAGACAGTGATGGTGTGACAATCAAACCCCCTCCTCAGACTGGGAAGTGTAGATCGCTGCCACCTGATAAATAAATGTGTTACCTCCAATTCTATTACAGAAGCAGTGAAAATGTGTCACATTTGCTTAACATTGATTCATTGAATGCCTGAGAGGAACACTGGTAGATTGCTTTAATTAACAGATGTACGAGGGCTGCTGATGTTTTTCAGAATGAAATTTCCTTGCCTTTTGCTACAACCTATCAGGCTGTCATTCTCAGGTGACAGAATGACAAGATATCAGACAATCTGCTATAGAAGCTTTTCATTCTCAGTTCTCTGTCTAAATATCTGTGTTAATAATAAGTCCTTTATCACAACCACATTTTAATTCTGTAGTCTTGAGGAAAAAAATGGTAACAACTTCCTGGTAAAAAAGTCAACAGTTGGATCTCTTGGATTTTCCTCCAAGATGAAGTAGATTGATCATGATATTCTTTGGTTTGAACATTTATTTCATGTAAACAACCAACTGCTTAGATGCATGCACTACAAACAATGTGTTGACCTGTTTCCTGATTTTCACTCACCTCACCATGGAAAAAAAAAGACGAGGTATGATCCAATCTAACATAGGTATCCACCTTAAACTCAAATTGTACATGTCTAGTAGCAGTTCTTTAAATGTAACATCATTAGGTCTATTTCAAGTATTCACAAGAAAATCTAATTCACTTAAGTGCTTAAATTAGGCAGGTAGAATATATTTCCATAGGACTTAAAAAGTCACCTTGGTACTAGCACTGAAACGCTCTGTCCTTCAGTTACTCATTGTATTTCTGAAATTTGAGGGACTGGATTTAGATTTTAGGTTCAGTTTAAATTCTGTTCAGAAGCTTTAATTAACAAATACTAATGTTATGTATATCTGTATGTGTGTATATCTGTGAGAAAGGGAGAAATGAAGTTCTGTCTCCCCAGCTTATAAACCACTTCAAAGGATGAAGTAATAACATCTCCTTTAGGCCAGTTGTCATGAGATCATTGTCATTCTGAGGAAAAAACAGAAGCAGAGAGAATTACATGTTTATGTTACATGTTGCATACTCATTGTTGGGGCTGATAGCAAGTGACCTCAGATGTGTGTAGACAGGGTGTTGTTCACGCAGAACTGTGTCCCAGACCATGTCATGCATGAGAAAAATGCCTTAGAGCAGATCCAGTGAGACTTTAAACAAGCATCCTGTTTCATTCTGCACATTAGAACTGTTTACAAGCCCAAGGCCTTAAAAAAGATAGTTTTAGATCTTCATTTCTCTGTCCCTCTCACCCATCTATTTATTTAGCGAAGGTTTGAAGTCTGCAAACAAGTATGATTGCTGATGAGGGCACAGCTTAGAGGGACAGTATGCTGAGTAATCAATGAAAACCAGGGGAATCTCGTCTACTAGTCACAATAATTTTCATATTGTTCAATAAATACTTACCTTGAGGCAATTATACTTCAAGAGCTGATATGTATGGCCATAGACATATTCAATTTAATTTCTCTCTGTGGTGTTGATGAAAAGCCATGGCTGAAAATAATTTTTTATGGGGAAAGTTCTGCATATACAAAAGAAATGTTCTATTTTGGTAAATGGCCTAGAATACCAGCAAAATGGTTTGTAATGTCTCATAGATTTTGAGCCATTCCACTTACTCCATGCAGGAAAGGTGACTTTAAAACTTAGAGGTAATTTTTGGCAGTTTTCCTAAACTCCATTAATAGTTTCATAAGGAAAATGACTGCAGCTAAAAAACAGGTATAGAAACATTTCTTGGTGGAAACTAAGTGTTTAAGAATTCAATGTCACAACAATAAACACAGATGCTGGAAGACATATTTGATTTGCATTGTTGTAACCACTCCAAATGATAGACCTATGACTGATGTATCACTGAATTATACTGAAATATGTATTCAATGGAAATAATAAATAATAGCAACATAACAGGGACTGGCTATCTCTCTAGCTAATGAAAGACTTATCATAACTAGTATTAAAAATTAAAAAAAAATTAAAGAAAGTTGGTGGAATCAACAGTAATTTCCATGAAAATTAAGCCTAAAGTCATATAACTATAACCTAAGTAGTC
This sequence comes from Myiozetetes cayanensis, assembly GCF_022539395.1. NCBI lineage: Eukaryota > Metazoa > Chordata > Aves > Passeriformes > Tyrannidae > Myiozetetes > Myiozetetes cayanensis. The sequence goes on from NW_026087521.1 coordinate 16,008,928, forward strand.
CCTGAGAAAGCCAGACTTTGGTATTATAGAAGTAGTTTTGGAGATATGAAAATGGATCTGAAGATCATTTCCCTGTTTTATTGATCGATGATGAAATATAAATGGGAAAATAAAACTATACTAAATGGAAAAATTTTTAGCTGAATGCTCTCATGTACCAACAGATTTAATTTTCTGAGGAAGACAGGTTTTAAGTAATTTTTCTCAGTACACCAAAGTTAAGACATTCTAAGATACTCTGAAAGAGGACATCCAGAAAGTGTTTAAAAAGACAGAAAACTGTGGGTTCTTTTTACCTTGGATATTTTCATGGGCAACCATCAAGGAATTCTTACCATAACAATAGTTTGAAATTTTCTTTTCAGATCTTTTTTTTGGTGTCCAAATTATAACATTCAACATTTTAGACTATTTATGTGTTAGTCTGTATTAACCTATGTAGAGTGATAGTAAAAGACATAGTTTGGGTAAACTGTCATACTGCTTAAAATGAGGAGAAAAGTAAGCAATTTGGATGCAGCTTTTTCATTAACAATAAAATATTAAGACAGAGTTTTTCATTTTGAGAAAAAAGTTGCTGAGAGAAACAGATAAGGAAAAGAAGGAAAAAAGGAAGAAGGATACAGAAGGAGAAAGCTGGAGGAGAGAAAACAAAAAGATGTTTAACTTCACCCCAAGATTGCAGTATGGATAACATTTCTCTCCACTTAGGATCCTAGAATGTCTGTGATTTGTGTCAGGACCCCTAATATCAATGACAATTGGTACATCTGGATTCCTGGTTTGTCCTCAGAATTACTTACAGTTAAATATACATTGACCTATTTCTTGCTCTCGTTTATTTGAAAAATGAATGAGCTAACTAAAAAAAGAAAAATATTTCTCTGGTTTAATTTTATTAATTACTCTGCAATGCAAGGTAAAAAATTAATCTAGTTTACAGTCAAACCAAAGAAAAATACATTGATTTTCTGTTTATGAATTGATCTTGCACTTGATCACACAATTTGAGTCCTTCATTAAGTCCAGCCAGAGACAATACCAAAGTGCTTCACAAAGTAAAACAGATCAATGACTTAAACTCCCATACTGGGAGTGACCTGACTCCAAACACTTTTATTTTGTATCATGATGGAATCTTTATGATTTTTCTTTACCTTTTCTTTTTCTTTCACTTAATTACTGGCTTGTTTCTGCATTATTTATTCCTCTAGATTACATGAACATGTGAAGTGGAGCATGTCTCACTGTTATAGCAATAAAAAAGAATATTTTCTTAGAAAGTACTTTATAAAGCGAGAAGTGTCACAGCTACATATTTTTGTTAGTAAAAGATAAAATTCCTTGGTGTTATTTCAGTAATGCTATGCTTAGTTTGTATTTCATAAGTATGAGGTTTGGATTCATGTAATTTGCTTTGCTGGATGAAATCATGACTTATTTTAATGAGTAATCATCCTGGCAGGTCTCTTCTACTCATATTTACATAGATTACATCATACCCTAATTTAAATAATTCCCCTACTCCCCTTGTTTGTATAGGACTTTGAAGCCTTCCAGCTTGACTTCAAGGATTTTGTATAATTGCATTCCTACCTACTTTTGGGATCTTGTTTTCTATTTTCCCATTCACTTTCAAGGATCACCACCTTTCTCCTAAAGTCTTTTGGGAGCTTTTCCTGTACCACTTTCTTTTTTTCATGTTTAAAAGGGGGTTCGTTTGTGTGTGTGGGGGGGGTGTGTGTGTGTGTGTGTAAAACAGCTTTGACATGGTAACACTGAGCCTTGCAGTCAACCTCTTATGGAGTCCTGAGCCCCAAGTAAGCAGGAATAGCAAAATGGAGTTCATACTAGTCACTGTGTGGTTATTTTGCATGAACTTCTGGGAAGGAAGTTATGTCTTAACTGTTGCCTTATAGAATTTAAGTATTTATCTCTGAATCTTTAAAAGAGTTAGGGATTTGCACCTTTTCTGTCAAGACCCATTCAAATCTCTTCACAGAATACTTCATGCTGCTCAATAGACAAGTAAACTACAATTGATATGGGATCTCATTCCCAGATATTCTCCAGCTTATTTGAAAAAACACTGTCATCACAGACTAGTTAACGTACACTTTCATGTGGTTCTAAAGATTTTCTCTGAAAATTGCATCATTTTTCCTTTCTGGAGGATACTACAGAAGGGCATGGGGAACTTTCAGTACATGTTTTCCTATCAGCATAGTTATGCTACAGTGAAGTACAGGAGTTAAATATAAAACAGTTTTAAGCTATTTTAGATATATGAGGGAATAAGCCGTGCATCTAACCTGTGATGAAAGGAATACAAGCATTGCCTCTGTCCAGTGTTGTGTTCCACATATTCCCAGCTCCAGATCAGTAAAGCTTTGAGGCTATACAATAAAATTTCTCCTCAGTACTACTTCAATTATTTTCAGTTCATCAAATTATTTCCTTAATATGTAGTAAATGAATGTTTTAAGAAGAGAAAGTGGAACAAGTAAATAGGTCTGAATGAGTGAATTACCTCTCCAAAGTAAAGGTGGAAAGCACTCTCCAAGTTTCTGAAAGGCAAATATAGACTTAAACCAAGTTATGTCATTTTGCTGAAATAAAATTGTGTATGCCATAATGTATGTAGATGACATATACATACTAGTTGGTCATTCCACTATATGAAAACCACCTTACATTTACAACATTTTACAATGTTGTAAAAATATATGCAAGGCAGTAATGAAAGAATCTGAAACAAATGAGAATATCTGTAGTAGCAGGTTATGCCATAAGTAAAAGAGTGTCTTAAAGAAAAGCAAAAGCTCAAGGGTTCTGTATTCTGAGATTATCACTGAGTCTTTAAAAATATTGACTGTTCCCACATAAAATCAATCATGCCTTGACCTCTTTCACTATCTTTCCTTTTCCCTCACTCTTGTTATTAAATAACCTGAAGAAACACAATGGATATTTTCATCAAGAAATATCAATTGTTCTCTGAAGAGATGAAAATAACCCTACCATCTCATGAAAATGTTTTGTTTACTTGTACTCTTATATTTCATTAATTAATAGTTTTAAATTACATGGAGAAATCCAATTATGAATAGCAACAGACATAATGACATCCCTGGGCCTTTACAGAATGTCTACTAAGTTGTCCCCCTTTTGTAAACAACAAAAAAAGAAAACAATTAGAGGAAATGATCCATTATTCCATAAAGTTCACAGGGGCAAATTTCAGCCCTTTCTGTATCCCTAAAATAAACAAATAAAAGTGAATTGGACACAGGGGAGGAACTTCATTACGTTTCCTAATAATGGCGTATTTGAGAACCCATTAAGAGCAATACACAAATAGTCTCCTCTGTCAAGATCTCATTTTAGAGAAAAGACAGAGGAATGAGAAAAGAATAAAGCTTTTATAAGGATAGCATTTTCCTTTTTATTGTTATGACTCCTTTATATTAACATGCATTAATACTGTCCAAGAGAACACTATTCATCAGTCCTTTTACTTAAAGAATCTCTACCACTCCTAAATGCATTTACATGCCCATAATATAGTGGGGTTTGATTCCACACATACATACACCAATACTTATTTTTTAGTAAATGCAAATCCTTCTGGTTTCAAAATCCGAGGGCAGACATGGATTCTCTCCAAAATCCAGGTTGAGATGTACAGAGTGCACAAAGTAGGATGCAAGCTGAAGCAGGTATCTCTGTAGATGTAGCCCCTTTTTGAGTTGCTACTAACTCTATAGGGGCCTACATTTGGATGTCCTATTACTATCATACTTAACAGTTCTGTGACTATCTCATATGTAAGTTTCATCCGCACCTGAAAACTGTGATTCTGTGCCATACTTTTCCCAAGAGACAGTGTCAAAGAGAACTTCTCTATAAGATCAGATGTTGCTGAAAAATTCAGTGCTACACCTTGTTTCAGAGCATCACCGCAGTGAAAGGAGTCATCAGCTCTCCTACACTTATCTCAGGAATTCCGTGTTTTGGTACTCTAACACAGACCTTGTGAGTGTGCAATCATTTAGGCACTGTGAGTATTAGATTGGCCTGAAAGATGCTCTAGTTCCCTTCAATTAAAGGTATATCAGTGTGGCTAAAGATTTAATGGGTATGAGCAAAGCTCTCTAAATTACGTGTTGAGACATCCCTTTGGAACAAGGTATTTTTACCTGTGTTACGGTTTGTGGTGATGGTTTATACAATAAAGTGCCTTTCTCTGTCACTCTCCCAGGCAACAGATTTTCTGTCTACCTCACCACCATATTGGATTAAGTTTGGGCACTGTACAAACTTTGACATATGCATTTGTATACCACATATACTTTAAAATATCAAGAACTGCTTGCAGAACTTATTCATCAGATTTTAATGTGGACCAGAGGTTTCTAAAATTCACAGCTTTTGAGAGTGCTACAAGAATAAAATAGCTTCATTATTAAAATACCTTCATTATTGTTAGGATTCTTGTATTCTGCATTTCTGAGAAGATAAGGTTTGTCCAGGCCTGACTTCTCCTTATCATTTGTCCATACCTACTTTATTCTAACAACTTAATGTCTGTATTTTACAGTATTTTCAAATTAACAGGAATTTTAAGCAAACCACATTTGAATTACCGACACTCATTGTTTTCATATAATGAAAGAAAGCTTAATACTATTCCTCTGGGTGACATAATTTATTAGGTCTTGAGAATACATTTGGTAACACTCCATGGGGACAAATTGCTGTGTAGATTTATAGAACTTAGCTCATAGACAGAAATTCAAACATTGCTCCCAGAAGTCATAACTTATTTCATTCAAGACTATGAAAAGGTGACAAAGTTGGGTCAAACTTACTGCAGATGTTTTCAGAATCCTCAGGTGAAACTAAAGAAATAACGGTTTCTATAGCAACTAAATGCACTAACATTATGCTTATTAATTACCCATAAGAACAGCAGATTTTGCAGGAAACAAAACTGTGATGAATCAGGACCTCACACAGGGACCAAGAAGCTACTTATAACAAAAATTGTGAGTCACTTTGTTCTTTTTAGCCAGTAGGAAATAATAGCAGTAAAGTAGAAGCAGCTAATTAGGTATCTGCTGTCCGTAGATACGATTTGATGTCATAGCTGGATTAGACAAAATACTCTCCTTCTGGGTTGTTTTTCTGTCTTTTTTTCCCCCCTTAACGAAATTTCCATTAGGTAGATTTCATCATAATATTTAGGACCATGGGCACACCTTCCCTGGCATTGTAGTCATTGTCCATAGGGCAGGGCTGGATTTGGTACTATAGGACCCAGGTGTTGTTTTGTTTGTTTTTTTTCCTAATGGGATCTATTGACCATGAAACTTCTGATGTGATACCACTTCACAATGAATAATAACTTCGAATACCTGGCCTTGTAGGTCTATTCACACTTCTGCCTTTTGTCAATGCCATTAAATGCTTTCTGAAATATATCACATTTACTATTTTCTCTTACCTGTTACTTCTATAGTTTTGTCTTTATAACAGAACAAGCAATCATTTTCTTTCTGGTAATATCAAGTCTTTGTATACATGATCTACCTTCTGCTTGTAAAATCATTATTCTCTCTTGCAAACCTTTACCCATGCAACCTCTCCTTTTCTATCCTTTTTTGATATTGTCTCCCAAATTACAAGAACAATTTTTCAGGAAATGCTACAGATGCAGCTATTGTGAAGGAGCAGAAATGTTTGATTTTCTTTGCTGCTTGTTAACTTTATAGGAGATTGGGATAAAGAAAATGTTTGGAACTTAAAAGATCTTAATGATGGATTTCAGCACAACCAAATAGCATGCCTGGAACTAAGTGGCAGCTGACACTGGAGATAATAACTGCAGCAAAGAATGCCAGACTGCAGTGTGCCTTTAAACTGAACGACTTGTCACTGCTAGTAGTGGTTTTCCTATGGAAGAAAGATGGGGTACAGCAATGTGAATTCTAATAGGAGCGGGAGCTGTGCCAAAGTGATTTCTGCACTAAGCTTCTCTTCTGCCCTCCTGATTTGGAGTTATTCTGCTGGACAGACTCCAAGTGGATGCGCTTGATAAAATTTCTCAGTGCTGGGGATTGTGGCAGGTTGGTCCCCTAATCTTTACCAATTCCCCCCTTGTTAATTGCCTTCACGAGGATCCTTACCAGCAAGGCTGTCTGCAACCATTTGGAGGAAAAATTTGGGGCTGGCTGAGGAGTGTTTGCAGCTCTTTTGCAGGCAGATGTAATCTCATACTGCCCACAATGCAAGCCCACCTTCCAAACCAGGGCAAACCTGTAGCCACAGTCAGCATCATGCCAAAGCCAAAGTAATATACCCTGCTTGGAGTGCTTTGTATCATGCCAGCATGCTGATCTGGGGATTGGAGCACAAGCAAAAACAGTTTGATGTCTTGCACAAGGCTGTTTAGAGGCATATACTTGAGTCCAGGTAGCACTTTAAAATCATCTAAATCAGTAAAGGGACCAGAATGGAGGTGAAAATTTTTCTTGGTACACCTCCAAGTTTTGAACTGTTTCTGTTGCTAACTAAACTGTCGCACAACTAGACCCCATCACATTTGCTACAGCTGTGTGGGCGTTAAGAGTTGAAGAAAAAGCTCTGAAAGAGCCTCATGGTGTTATTGCCAGCTTTTGAGGAAAGCCAATAAAAACAACAGCTGGGGCTGGCAAACAAAGAAAATCTAAAATCCAGTATGGAATAACACTGGAAAAAAAGGTAAAAGTGTTTTTGTGTGTTTGTTTGTTTGTTTTTCCAAAGACTCGTACTAGGCTGATTCTGGTAGAGAAAATCTTCACCATTAAGGCATTTAAAGTGACAGCTGTTGGTAGAAGATGGCTTCCAGTCTGTACCAGTCCGTGCATTACTTCAAACAACCTTCAGCTTAGCCAAGTGTGCCATATTCAACCTTGAATAATGATGCACTAGAAATGTATAGAAACAAATGGTAAGGTTGTGTTTCCCTGTTGATAACTCATACACTTGGATACGTGATCAGCTCATAATTTTTGTGTAGGAAACTTATCTGTGCAGGAACTCTATGGAAACAAGACGCAAAAAACCCTGTCTCTCATTGTACTCACAACCTGACTCTTCAGACAAATGAGGATTGCTTGCCTCAGAAAAATGTACATTAGTTGGCACAGAATGCCTTTTAAGAACTCATACAGAAGAGCAGAGAATAAATAATAAATTATAATAACATATAACTCTTTAGATCTTTAGATCTCAAAATGCTTTATGGAGGTATCTTCATAACACCGGGACAGAGAGGTGGAGTAGTTTACTTTGCATCACACAGCAGATTATAGGCAAGACCAGGAATAGTAGCAAGGTATCTTAAGACCAAATCCACTGCCCTATTTCCAGGATTCGTTGTGGCTTCCATTACTGGCAGATAACAAATATGAGAGACAAAGCACTGACAGTCTTACGCTACAGTTAGTCAAATATTATCCAATTGTTTTGCACCTGAGGTCTAGAGAAAAACATGCTTAGTTAATTCCAAGATTTTCTAGTTGATCTTTCATCCTTATTTTGATTGATTCACTTACTTTAAAGGGAGATTGGAAAAAAAAAACAAACCACCACCAAAGCTGAAACTGGTATTCAGATTTTAGTTATTAGATGTTCAAATTTCTTTCAAAAAGCATTTTGTCTTTAAAATCCTGAACAAATGAAACCAGTTGGAGATACGTATGTGTGTGTAAACAAATATGATTTAGTGACGAATATGACTTCATGTGACGAGATCTAACAGGCAGACATTGCTGAATTTAAGAGTTGTTGTTGTTTCCATAAGTCTAGAGGTTTTTTTTCCTATGTCTGTTTTGGGGTTTTTTCCTACTTTAGAAGAGATCTATTTTTAAAGAACAATCACCAAATAGGAAAAATATATTTTCTCAGGGAGGCTACACCACAAAGAAGGACAGTTAAATCTGTTTTCCATGGCAGGACTAACCCAATGACTCAAAGAATATTATACTGGTGGATATTGAATAAATTATTATACATAGGACAGAGGAAAAATTCTTGAGATCTTCAGTACGGTTCACAAAAGACTTATGTAGAAGTGTTAATAGAGCCATTGTCCCCATAGAGCTTTATTGAAACCACCCTAGAGATAGAAAGAAGCAGACTGTGACCATGACTAGATAACTAGCTGTAATAGTAATGGGAAATGTCACTAAATGTCATTAGAGCCTGACATAACCTAAATGATGGCAGTATGTTTAGTATAATGGAAGGATATAATGAGAATATGGCATTTCCTTTAAGGACAGTAGATGATTCAGACCAGTAAATTAATTCAGCAGTAATGGCCAGCTGAGTAGGAAAGTAACTGGTTGTACTGCCAACACCCCTTTAGATTCATAGCAAACCTACAAACATAAAACCTTTAAAGGAAAAAAAAGCAATCACCTTTATGAGGTGTAATAAGAGGTTGAAGCACAGATTGTGAGAAAACCACTCTGACAAAACCTGTTTCTTTCACAGTTTCACAAAAGATAGATAACTAAGGTTTCTAGCAAACAGGATGAATTTTAATTTCTTCATAACAGCCGCAGAAACCCCAGAAATTATATAAATCCTATGGAAGTCTTCTATTTCAAGTAGAAAACTATGAAATCCATTTTGTTCCAGAAATGCATTTATCCCACTGAGTTCACTGTCTGGAAAATCAAGTATCAAGCAGTCTCTAAATATTAGCTGTACCCCATTTTTAAAGCAGAAGCCTTATGATTGGAGTGAAAGAAGAGAAAGATGCCTTTGGCCATTAGGAAATTTACAATTTGCTATAGATTTGGTTTTTTTCCTCTTTTGGTTGGTTTCTTTTCTACCTTTAAATCTTGTGATAAAGGGGTGCTGTTTCTGAATAAAGAGAAGTGACAGAAACAGTAAAAAATAAACAGAATGAAAATGTAAAAAATAGTTTAACAATATGGAGGCTTTTTAACAGTTACTCTATCTACTCCTAATCATCAAATGATAAATAAATTGACTTGGAAAGGTCCTTTAGCTCAGTATTTATCAGGGATAGCTCAGTATTTATCAGGGATATTAACCAAAAGAAATCATTACAATTCTCAACTCCCTAGCTTAAATTTTCAATAGTCCTGCTGATATTAGAAACAACAGAGACTGTTTTCCCAAACTGCAGCTATGGGATGGTGGATCAAATGTGTTCTTGGAGCAACTCTGCTGAAATCAGTGACACAACACCAGGAATGAGTTTAGCTTTATATGCTCAGCCTTTGTAAGGACAGCAAAAGAACTCTGCACTATAGAGCAAATCTAAAGCCATTTAATCTATGATTTTAGGAAGACAGAAATTGAAAACTGTAGGGAAATAGGAAATGCGTCAGGTTTCTGATATGCCTTAGCTATGTTACCTGCCAGTGATGAAAATCCTGATCTCCAGTGCATGTTAAAAAGCTGACATTAGACAATAAAATTAAAAACATTAAGAAAAATAAAAATTAGTTTTTCAAAATTCTCATCTCTTTGCATATTCTAGGCTGCACCACCATGGGGCAGGACACAGTTACAGCATATTCCTGCCCTCCCCAGGTCTGTAGAACTCCCAGTGATTTTAATAAGAAAGGGAACAAGCACCATACCAGGAGATGAGACCATTTCTAAGAGAAAATCTGAGATTTCCCTTCAGCCCCTGAAAAGTATTAGGCAATTGGGATTGAGAAGCTTTGGTACTTTTTTACATGGAACGTTACTTTATCTCCTCACTCTCTAAAATAAGTGATAGTTTTTCCATTTTTCTGTTAAAAATATATATAACAAGAAGGAAAAGGTAATACTTTCCAGGTATTTCATCCCCCAACTTAAAATAAACCCAGCTTCTTTTGAGTTGCAAAGAAAGTGTGTTGTGGATAGATGGTTGATCTTCTTGAGAAGCAGGAGTTCTGCTGTAATGTTTTACAGAATAAGATGGGATGGCCCTGGAGATTCAGGGATCATCTCTATTGTGCTTCCTAGAGAGGAGACACTGAACAATTATTCCTCTTCCAAAACAAACATTTTTCCATGGATGAATGAAAGAAGAAGCTAATGCCTAAACTGAGGTACCTTGGACCTATGGTAACCAGAATACAGTAATGAAAACTGCAACACTTTTTGTGTACCATGATCTTGTAATTTGCTTAGACTGCTAAACATGTAGACAAGTTTTATCCTTGGTCAAATCCTATTCTGAATACCTGTAATTTCAATGTTAGCAGAGAAAGACAGTGGATTTAATCCAACAGTTCTTATTCATGGTATGTGCAGTCTTTGCTGGAGGTGTTGTGGTGAACATATTTTTTAGAGGTGGGATAGAAAAAGAACGATTTCTTCTAAATAAAAAAAAAAAGCAAGAATGCAGCTTCTTGCAAAGAATCACATGTGTATAACTTTGCTGTAATACACAAAGGAAGCTCATTCTATTGGACTTTCTCTAGAGGTCATAGCAAATAATCATTGTTGGTACATTCCTTATTATCACACAGCTAGTGGAAGTAACCTCCTAAAATCTAGTAATTCAGACCCTACAATAGTTATTGCCACTCTGAGATAAAGAATAAAAGAGGGGATTAGATCTGAGCATTTGTTTTTGAGTGGGATGTCTAAAAACCTGGGAGAAGAAAAAGTGATTTGTAGACAGAATGTCTAAATTCCCCCAGTCAGCAGGGAAGCTATGGTGTCACTCCACTGGGTGATCCAGTTAGGTATGGATTTTATTTGACTGAATGTGGAGTTGATAAACCATAGGTACCTACAGGCATCAAAACTTGCTGATACTGATGATGAACACTGTCAGCTCAGGTGCACTTCTGGATATTGGCAGACAACCAGGCTAAAGACAGTGAAGCTCCAGATGAGAGATGCGCTGTTATCAGCACAGATTAGGGTCACTCTAGGCAGATTAAGGCAAATTAAATTAAGTGTCATGAGAAGCTTCATAACAGGTGAGACAACATCTAGTATTTTAGATATCTACAGCAGTAGATCATGACAAGGAGTAAGCAATCCAGTCCTCGTCTAGAGCCTAGCGGAGTCTGAGGTGACAGAGTCCCAATGCAGGTGAAGTTGGTAAGAGTAGTCTGGGTAGAAATGACATTAGTTATATGAGTATCGTCAAGCTAGGTTATGAATCTCTTTAAAGATTGCAAATGCCACATTTCTACAGAATATATTATTTTCAGGAGCTCTAAAATAGATATTTAACACATACTTAATATAGTATTGTAGATTTAAAGACAAGGGCAAATAAAAGAACATCATTTTGTCACCTGACATGTCTGCTTCTGTTTAAAAAATGAATCCTTTTTATTACTGTTTCTTTTAATCTCCTAAACTGAGACAGCTAGGTCTAATTATTCATCTGCCCTTAAAAATGAAGACCTCTGGTCCCAGACTTGTTTCATATAATAACTAATGTATTAAGTGTTAAACAAAAACAGCTTTGTAAATGACAGTCACCCCTTTTCTATTGTAGTGTCACTGACCCACTTCTGATTATAGAACACATTTTCCATAGTGGTTTGAAAGGTCAAGAACAATTTTTGTCTTATAAAAGCAAGTCAATAAACAAGACTGAGTTTAGATACACAGATAACTAAAGCATCTGCTAACATTTCCTTCCAACAAAGAGAAGTCTTTTCATCATTATATTTACTTGCATGTTTGTCTTAGGTATACCAGTTGGTTAAAAAAGGTTGACATTTATCCAGTCTTACTACAGAGCGATATCAGAAATGACAACACTGTCCTGCATTTAGTGAAAGAAAAACCTATATTGAATTACATAAAAATACCATTATTTACATAACTGTTTAATTTATTAGAGACTATTCCATAGGTGTACAAGAATGCATATGCATTTACACATTGCAGATTCATTTCATAATGCAGTGTTTGACCAGTTTAATTTGTTCTTCATCTATATGTTTGCCTATCATCTATATGTTGCTCCTATCATTACACCATAAATAAACTAAAGAGTACAGTGGTCTAAAAGAGGTTTCCTTAGAAAGCCACCAATTAATATTATTGTGGGTTTTTTTTTTTTTCAAAGTGTGATTATTTATTTTTACATGAATCATTGCTATGTTTCTATCTTTTCTGATAACATTTTTGTTATAACCTTTTATAAATTACAGTAGATTTAGAAATGGTTATTTGATTCCCAGGAAGTCTATGTCTCATAACAATTCATGACAGAAATCTTTGAGCAGAAAATTATTTCCTTCCCAACTGATAGAATTGAAGACCAAAGGCAACAGTTTCCTCCTGTAGAACTTTGGCACTTCTCTTTTTGCAACTGAGAGGAGGCAGTATGTTAACTGATGTTTGCACACGACATGACTGTGAGAAAAGCACATCTGTTGCTATCAGTTTTCAAGCCAGCAAATTGCTCACATATTTAATGTGCGAGTGGGCACACACAGTTCCATAGAAACTCCCACTTGCCTAGAAACAACTAGGTACTTAAGAGCTTTACTGATGGCAATGAGGAATCAAGTTGTATCACATCATCACCCATCCACCTTTAGAAAGAGAAACATGAGCATTAATTTTCTTTTTTTCCCAACTGTCCACCCAGAGATTTCATTATTAAAAAAAAAAAAATCTCTATTATTTCCTATTTCAGCTTCTTTAAAAGTGGTCATTTGAATCCTTGATGTTTCAATTACACTGAGACAAAAGAAAATCTCAGAAGGGTTAAATAGTTTTTTCTCTACCATTATTTTCTGCATGCACTATTTCATGGCATTTTTAGCCACAGGTCCTATCAAGGAACAATAAGTCAAAGAAATATAGCATAACAAGTGACGTTTCATGAGACTTTTCAACATTTTCATTGACCACAATTTTGAGGTTTAGTTTTGTTGGTGTTTGGGTTATTTTTTTGCACAGGGAATATTAAAGGATAAAAATAACTTTGGCATGAATGGACCTCAGTACTGTTTGAAGTTATATACATGCTGCAGCATTCTGCTGAATTGTATCTTTTCTCTGACAGGCAAGAATTAAAAATGTGTTAGTTTTGGGCAATAATTAACAATTAATTAATTTGGGTTACGTTTAAAAGTTTACAAGTTAAAAACAAACAAAGAAACCTAGCTTTTTGTATGGAGAAGAACCAAATTTCAATAGTGTGATTTACTTTCCAGATGGGTAGATTGCTATGAGATTACTTACAATAATTTTGGCTCTACTTTTTTTTTAAAGCTTGTTTCTTCTCTCTAATTGTTTCTTCTCTAGTATCATTTGCAGACTAGTTTGAGATCTTGACATCAAGGGGGCAGCTTCACTTTACGGTAGCATCTGTAGGATCAAGACAAAACCCAACACAGACTTCTCTACTTCCCCCACATGAATTAATCAAAATAACTGTGATATGAAAATGTGTTGTTTTTCCCTTTTTTCTTCTCTACAGCTGCTTGTAGTTACAGCAACTTGTTAGTGGGCCTTAGGGACCTGAATACTGCATACCAGAGCTAGTTCATGCCAATTATTATGTTGAGTGATGAAACAGCCTTATATCATTTCATTTGTGGATATGAACAGCAGGTGAATGTTATAGTTTCTGATTTCCAATTATAAATCACATAGACTGAAATCTCAGTTCTCTGAGTAAAGGCTGTAAAAGCACTGGAGTGTGAGGAGACTACTGTTTCTTGTGAAAAGGAGTCTGAGGTTAGAGCTTATTGATTTGTTGGTTTTATGTTTTGTTTTGTTTTTTTTCCCCCACCTCCGTGTCATAGTCAGCTTTTAAGACCAAAATTGAAAAATTATTCACTCTGCAATTGTGTAAGTCATGAGAAACCACTGGGGTAGAGATTGGAGACCCAGAGCTCTGCACTGTTGTGTAGTTGCCTTACTCACTGGTGTGATGAGTCAATTTTCTCTTCTGGTTTAATTTTCATCTCCCAAGATGAGAGATTAAGTAAATTCTTGTCTTGAAGTTCTTCCATATCCTGCAACCTCAGAGTCTCTTGTGGACTGATCTTTACAAACTGTGCAGAGAGAGTACATTAAAGCCCTTTGGAAAGAAGACATTAAACATACAGTTTCTATATTTGATCAGCGGCATGCTGGCTAAAAATATTTCTATGGCAGAATGTTTTTAATTCACTTATTTGTTTGTTTCAGTCCAGATTTGAATATGTTTGTAATTTTTCTCCAGCCAGCATATTTATCATTTTGAGATCCTACTTGAAATGTATTTGTGGAGACCTGTGTGAAACTTGAGTCTACAGGCTAGACTAATGTGAATGGATAAGGGTTAAGATTCTTTACAGACAAAATAGCCAAGCTTTTCATGGAAGCAATACATAAGAAATAACACCAAAAGGACTGGATTCAGTTACTGAAGGGAAATCTTCAGAATCAGAACATTTTTTTTCTGAAGTAGACATTCTACTAGCCATATTTGTAGTCTAATTTTGGGCTTCCCAGTGCAAGAGAGACTGTACTTACTGAAGCAAGTGTCCCATATACCACCAGGGTGATCAGGGAGATGGATCACACAACACAGAAGCTGAACTCCACTTATTTAGGTTTTCGTGGAGAATAAAAGACTGAAGGTAGACACAATGTACTCTACAGTCGTTTAAAGAAAGGATGAGGCATCTTGCATACAGAGAAAGGACAAAAAAAACATGGTCAAAAGTTCCAAAAAAGGAAATTCTGCTAAATATTAGGAAAAAAAGATCACCATCAGGGGATACAGAAAAAAACCAGTTGCACAGAAATTCTTCATTCTTGGAGATACTCAAATGACTGGGCAAAGCCTGGCTATGTGACCTAAGCTGTCCTTCCTTTGAGTTAGGGGGCAGAGGGGAGGAAAGGCTGGATTCAAGACCTCCAGAAGTGCCTTCTGATTTAAATCACTCTGTTAATCCATAATTATCACTCTGCTATAATTCTATTCTACAAATTCATGATTTATGTTTCTCCCATGTTTTAAATTTGGGGGATTGACTGTGAAGGGGTAACTTATTCAAGTCATGTGCTAGTCGGCATATATGGTAATTTCTCCTAATGATATAGTATCTCATTCTTCTTTTCTATGCAATTTTGTCTAGTTAGGGCTATGAAAATTGTCACTGAGTGGGTGTAAGTCATATCACATCATTTATCTTATGTGTATGCATCTCATACTAGGCTATTTTTAGGTTTTTTTATCCTATTGACTGGAGATCAGCAAGGACCAATTTGAATTTAGCTCTGTTACCGCTGACAAGTATGAGAAAAAAAAAGAATATTCAGCTCTTACTTTTACTTAGTTTTTCAGAGTTATACCATTATGAGATGTACATTCACTGTCTGCAAAATAGTCACATACTAATGAAATCCCAAGGTAGATTTACCGAGAGAGGCATAGAATAGTATAATACTGTGCTTCATTATGTCTTATGTTTATCTGTGGTGCATTATGGAGGTTCAGTAAGAGATGTGAAGATTTTTGAAGGAAATTGCATAAGACTGATTGTCTTCCACTTTGAGTAGCCTTTATTTACCTAATACTATGTGTGCAGAACAGTGTAAAGGTCAAAATTGACTGGGAAAAATATCTTTAAAAGATTCAGTGCCATTTAAAAAAAAAAAAAGCATAAGAAGTATTTAATAAAATTCTGATATTTTGAGGTCTTCTCACAGAATTTTTAACCATCTTGCTTAAAGCAGTGAAATTACACATCACAAAATGTTGGTTTTGTTTTTCTTTTTATAACAGGGAATTAATAACACACTGTAAGGGTTCTGTCAAAGTTTTTCAACTACATAATTGATACCATATGGTGTTTCAGAAAAGACTATTCTGATTTAGGATGAACTATAAAAACCACAGATCAGTATCAAGAAACTGTATTTCTAGGTTGCTAAAAATACAAATCTAAGATACTAAACTTTTCAGATAGCTATGTGAAGGGTTAAATTTGTAATTATATATGTGCTTGATTAAAAAATTCTTTGTACGTTGCAGTATCAGAAAATGATACTTCTTTCTTTATATGTATAGTCATGCTCTTTTTTTGATCCTTTTTCTTTCATATTAATTAGGTTTCCCTCTGCATAAGTCTGGAAATAACAGTAGTTATGCAGTTTGAAGCCCTTATTTTTTTTTTTAAGGAGATAAAATGTTTATTGTGACTCCACTACTGGACTCGACATTACTTGTGCAAAGGTTATGTGGTTGCTCTGCAACTATGATTCAATGATTCTAGTTCTAAATGCAACTTTTGCTGCTCTGTTGCCTAAATTCATAATAAGACTTCAAAACTTGTGCAGGTTGTTACCATGAGCCTGGGAATAACTGCACCTATGAAATGGCAAGAAAGAATCTCACGTAAATGAGGAAATAGTCCTGTGTCATGTTCTGGTAACTCATTGCCAATAGCCAGTTCTGCCTTCAGTGATACTTGTGACTTTCAGCTCATCCACGCTTGGATTAGAGGAAGTTGAATAAAGTTACATACTACATTGGGGAAAATTAGGGCCCTTTAGTCAGATTAGTAGCTAATTAGTAGCTAACTGCCCTGCATCACTGGAGTAAGAGCTTGGGAAGCAGGTAAAGAAGTGAAGTTTCGGACCCACTTCCAACACTGTATGTATCATCTACTCTCATTCAGAGAGTCTGGGAAAACTACCAGATCAGGAAGGTTGTATTTTTGGAATGTCTATGAATGGGTCTAGATGACTGTATACTGCATCCCAAGTGCCTTGCACTTTAATGCTGTTCTATTCTAAGTAGATGAGCCTTAGCCATCACCAAACAGACTGAAGAGTCATTTGCTTTTGATAATGTGCCCTGGGATTTCCAGCCAGGTATCCCAGTAGTGGGTTGCTCCACTTACAGAGTGCAAGGAGAATGGATGCTTTTCAGAGGTACCTGTAAGGCCAGGTCATAAGATTAGTGTGGTACAGGCTCAATTCAGACAAATCTGACAAGTCTAATCCCCTAGACATGCCAAAGAGCTGGAAAACAGACAGCAGTAAACAGATTCAGGACTGTAACTGGGGATGGCAAAAACCAAGGGCCAGGTGTTTCCTAGATGTGGTACTCATTTTTACTGCTCTTGTAATCAAATTTATGTCTGATTTGTTTTTTTTTCAGAAAATATTGAGTGCTCTTACGCCATTGAAGAGATTACAAAGGTGGGAGGGAAATGTGCTGCCAAAATAAAGATGTAAAATGTGGGCACAGTTGCAAAATTTTCCATCAAAAACATAATAGTACAGCTTAGGGAAACTGTTTTCTAGTTACCCTGGTAGAAAAATAAGTAAGGTTTAGTTGCCACACTTATCAATGTTAGGTTATTAAAGCCAATGGAAGATGAGGATCAAACAGGGCAGACAGAATCTCTTTTATGATAACAAAGAAATTGAGAATAGCAAAGAAAAATGAAAAGGACAGAGGTTCTTTTTTTTACCTACTTTTGCTGTTTGCTTTTCTTTTTCTGATTCATTTGTTTTGTGTTTTATTTTTAACTCACCATATTTACTTATTTCTAAGTGGCTTCAAATATATTAATTTATAGTAAAGCATAACATTAGCATGAAACTAATTTTTGATTTTGTGTCTAGTCTTTTTTTTCTGGGGGTGGAATGGGAGTAAGACTTAATTAAGTGTATATTGTCAGAATTCAAATAAGCTGCAATAATTTCTACTCATGAAATTCTTATATTTTTTATAATAAACATGGGGAAAAATGTCACTGTATTTGCTGAAACATTTGTAACATGTTTGAGGAATAAAAAATCTCTTAGATTTCAGCTGAAGAGCCTATTCCTTGATAAAAAAAATATCTATGCTTGAGTGACCTAGCTAATGACGAATTCAAGGGAAAGTTCTTCATTTCTCTAAACATAACTGCTAAACAAATATGTGCCTACAGGCTTTTTATCACATCTCCCTTGAAAATGGAATGAACAGTTATGTAGCTGAATAGAACTGCTTCATTGCTCTGCTGCTCCTATCTAAGGTATTGTCTCTATCCTGGAGCAGACACCAGAAATCTCTGAAAATCCTCAGGGACAAAAAAAGAGCATTTTAAGGGGTGAACTTCTTTATATTTTGTTGCACTTTTCTCCTGCATATACTGCAAAGTATGTTACAACATATCAAGATAACAAGTACCATGTTTTGACTATGGACATCTACAAGAATTGTCAACATTTGGGTTGTTTTGTTGTCAAGCAATGACAAATATGACTTTTAACAGTGAGTTCCTTTGCAAGGCTAGGATGTCTAACTAACATCTGAGTAGCTGCTTCCATTGAATTACACTACCATTAATCATCTCCACTAATTCAATAAAAACACTGTCAATACGATAAAACATTTTTTTATTGAATTAATGAGGATGGTTGGTTACTAATAGGATATGACTGCAGTAGGGAAATGTATAAAGTAACATGATAGATTAACAAGGAAACATTTAATAAAGATTTCATATAATTTTTAACTCGTTCCAAACCCTATGAGAAAAGAATGGAAATACGTATTACAAAGAGAGCCACTGCCTAACGTTGCTGAATATCGTTGCTTTAGTATTTCTCTCAACAGTTTTTTAAGGGTGTCAGTACTTTGTTACAGTCGAAGGACTCAAGGGCCATATAGTCCTCACTCAGGTGGGTAAACCAAGACATATGTCTGGTCTTTTCTTGATTTTCTGTTTTGTCATTTATAAAATGTGAAGAATTACATGCACCCTTTCTTCAGTGCTACAAGATTTCCTGAAAGAAATACTGAACGTGAGCCTTGCAATATTCATGTGCAGAGGTTTTATCTTCCTGTGAGTGAACATACTTTAAACCCACCTCAGATAATGATGGTTTCTGTAGCCTCAGGTAATCCACTTATGGTCTTTCAGAAGTTACACTCAAATTTTCTGTTGGTTTTAGCTAATGTAATATCCAAGTAGTGGTATCTCTGCAATTCAGGCTGTTACCTTAAGCTTAGCCTTAAGCTCAGTTTCTTCAGCGGTAACGTAGTCGCGACAATACTTGTATCTGTTCAGGTTGACTTCAGAATTAGTGACTTAATGGCAAGAAATCGATTTCTGTGTGAGAATTGGTTAAAAATAAGAAATTCAATTGTTTATTGAAAGGTAAAATGGTACCTTTCTGAGGATGCTTGAATACTGCAAAGTAACATAGCTACTATAACATGAACAACGAAGTAATATGGTTAATTGTCCATGGAAGAACTTTTTTTTGTGTGCTTACACATGCATAGAGTATCAGTAAAGTCAATGAAGAAGTACTAAAGGAACAACAATTCTAGCTGTAGAACACTGCAAGCATTTCACGTTGGACATGTGCTAATACCAGCCATGCAGAAGCAAATAAAGTCTCTTCAGCATTACATCTTGAGAAAAATCCTCATCTGTGCAAGTGGCTCTCTTTATCTGAGGTTCATTTCAGTTTTGCTACATGCGATAAAGGTTCCAGTGTAATGTGGTACAAAGTTTATAGTGGTGATAAGTAGATTTACCTTCTTATTGGAGAGAGACAAAAATATGTATAATTTTGCAATGTGTGCAATCCTATCTGTTTTTGGCTCCAACCCGCCTATGGCACACCAAGTGTAATATATTGTGAAAATTGTACCATGTGCAGGTACCATGTACCTATGAAACACATACATATTCAAATGAATATATCATGGTATGTTTGATGCATAAATGCTACAAAAGAATTAATAAATTACTTGACATTTTTTCACTTATAGTCCTTCCTAAAAGGGTGAAAGTATTGAGATGAACAAACCCCAGTACTTTCAAGAGAAAAAATATATTTGTTAATATCTATATTAACAGCTAAAAAAACCCCCAAAACCAGATGCAAGGCACCATGCCAAGTTGTATTCTTTATGTGGACTGTGAAAGTGACTTTACATTCTGTGTCTCCACTAGACAATATTTATCTTAACAGAGTTAAGAGGAAGAAATAATTTCTTGGACTCCTTTTTCTTTGAACAGAACACAAAAGAAAAGGTATAAATTTTGTACAATATCACAGAGCTTTATTGGACATTGGCTTACTTTATTTTGAGCTTGATAAACTCCATAAAGCAAAGTTCATTGTAAGAAACATCAAATTTGAACAGCGTTTTTACCTAATAATTAGGATGTTAAAGAAGGAAAAAGCACTGATTGTAGTGGTAGGTTATAAAATGTTATTCTTACACAGAAGATGATTCTAATGTCTGGAAGTTTAATATAATTAAAAATGCAAAATATGCAAAGTAGTTAAGAAAATTCTATTGAATTTTATTGTCCCTTTCATTGTAATATTGTGTAAAATATTAATTGTCCCACAAGATTAAGCCTGATGATTTACAGTTCTTTTAGAAGACTGCCTTTCTGCTCTCACAAACATTGTGATTTTTTATGGAAAATAATATCCAGAGTCTTTATTGGCTAAATAAATAAAAAGAGATAAGTAGACAGGACATTGAAGAGAATGAAAATAAAAAAGTAGAAACTGAAAATGTAATACAATGCTTTTGCAGTAATCTGAATTCTACTTAAAGAAAAAAGTTTTGATATAACCAAGAACTGCTGTGTAAGATACATGTTTTTAAAAGTCCTCTTCCTAAAAAATTCTAAAAAGCACCAGAAAAGAGTTATAGTGCTTCTTATCAATTCAATCCATCTATTTTGTTTGTTTGTTTGTTTATTTTGTTCATTAATCTATAGGTATATATTAAAACTTTCTTATCAATTTGAAGCTTTTTTAAACTTCTGGAAGGAATGCATAAATTCTCTCAGGCAGCATTCCCATTGGTCAAATCGCTGGAGAACTATATCCTTGAAAGTTAGTGTTAACTATTTGTTATGTTATACTCAAAATGTTTTTATTAAAGTGTTTTTATTAAACAAATGTCAAATGAAGAGCAATATCAGAGCTATGCATTTATCCTTGAATTATTATTCTTTCATGAAAATAATAATGCTAAAGAATTCATGTGTGTGCATTACCAACAACGTATAAGCTTCACTCCATGTGCTTTGCAAAAGATTCACAAGAGTTTGAGCAAAATGTTTCCTTTACAACACATATTAAGATCTGTAAGATTTTTGTGAACTACTAATAATCAGCTATTTTCAAGATGCTGATCAAGTCTCTAACAATTACTGTTGTGGTGCTTGTTGTGCTGCAAAATGTGTTCAAAAAAAAATACCTTTTTTCTGAAATTTAAATAACCTGGAAAACTCAGTTAAAAATGAGAAAAAGAGAACTGTGCTTAAACATGTACATTCCTCTGTTTAGTGCCACTTCGAGAGCTTTAAAAAGTCTTGATAACACTTAAGAGCAGAATGATCTTGAATGTTTTACAACACAATTGATATTTAATTAGCCTCAAATCTGTGTTAGAAAGACATGTTTGTATACCCAGAGCACCACTCTATCCAAGAGTGAGCATATTAAGGTTTATATCACCATTTCATTTCTCAGTGGTACATCTTATGGAGTGCTGTGGTTGGGGCAGGGGGAAAGCAATCAACTGGAAAGGACTCTGATGAGACACAGTACAAAAATACCACTCAAGGACGGCAACAAAAAAATGTTGAGATGACACTGCTGCTGTTTGAAATAGGACTGTTGAGCTTTTAACATTCATACAGTCTGCACACCAACATTTTCAAACTGTTGATGACTTATGTATGTCTACTTTCATGACGCAGAGATGCAAGTACCAGACTAGTGGGAATGTGTATTACCTGCCTGCCTTAAAAAATTCACACAATAACATGTTGATAAGTACAAAGTTGTAATAGATAAAACTTGTGCTTCTGAAATACAAAGGGTTTTTAATATTAAAAAAAAAAAAAAAAAAAAAAAAAAGACCTAAAAGAAGACAGTGGACTACCTCCGAAATCATAAAGTCCAATCTATGATTGAACACCACCATGTCAATTAGTCCATGGCACTTACTGACAACTCCAGCCTTTTATTAAACTCCTCCAGGGATGGTGCCTCCACCACCTCCCTGGGCAGCCCATTCCCATGTTTAATTACCTCTCTGTGAAGAAATTCTTCTTGATGTCCAACCTAAACCTCTCTTGGTGCAACTTAAGTCTGTGTCCTCTTGTCCTGTCACCAGTTGCCTGGGATAAGAGACCGACTCCCACCTGGCTACAGCTTCCTTTCAGGTAGTTGTAGAGAGTGATAAGGTCTCCCCTGAGTCTCCTCCAGGCTAAAGGTTTCTCCTTTAAACCTTAGATTTCATTAGGTAGGCATCATTCCTCGAATATACTCTGTCTACTCTCAGCTAAGTAACAGAACTTGTTTTCCCTGTCAAATAACCTAGAACTATTTATTATCTCAAGTAAGGAATTAATATATGATCTCAATAATTAAATGCTCATAGATAAAACCTGTCAAGCTCTCAATAAATGGATGAAACTCACGTCTCTAACTAGCAAAGTAAATATAAATAAAATTACTATAGTCCCTAAAATTAATTTTCAATTCATGAAAATTCCTTTACTTCTCCCAGCACAATTTTCTTTAAAAATGTAATTCATCTTTTAAGGATTCCTCTGGCTATGCAAAATACAAGATTAGGTATAAAAGCATTGAATTCTAAAAAATAAACTAGTTTCATCAGACTTTGACTGAATTCCAACCTCAATACAAATATATATAAACAAAATTCAACAAAGCTATACTTAAACTAGAATTGTGGAAACAATGAAGACTAACGTGTAGTTCTGGTGGAGTAGTTATTTGCCTATTTAATTTGCCTCCAAAATTTCCCAATAGATTTTTGGTCTTTGCTTACTAATACCATTGGAGAACAAACAAAGGAACCTTGTGCAATTACTATGACTGCAAGAGGAAGTTCTAACCATAAACTAATGCAGTAATATGAAGCAGGTAGGGTTTGGGGCACTTCGTAGGAGAAGGGAAATGTCTGTTTCTTTGTAAAGAGCTGATAAAAAGCCCCACTGTGATGTTTCACAAATGGCCTTTCTAGAAGAAATATCCTATTCAACACTTTCTATTGACTATAACTGTATCTTGGGATCAGAACCTGGCTTTCACTCCCCACCTCTCTGTGACTGAACTACTCAGGGCTCGATATTTGGCAAAACTATTTGCGTGGTCTCAGTTAATGCTCCTTGCCCCCAGCCCTCCACCCCCACCAAGTGGTTAATTTCTGAGGGTATATCTACACAGTTGTACACACTGAAATTTAGACATATACAATAAAGAAGTTACATGTGCTAGCAATAGGAAAGCAGAGAGATTTTTAAATTATATGCTATGCAGGTGTCAAATAATGTCCATATTGTTAGATGGACAGGATAGAAATAAAATATCTTTTTGCATCATGTTTCTTATAACACGAGCTGTAAGCACTGGGCTACTTGTCACAGCTCTTCCTGTTTGCCTTGTGTGTGCATCTGCCTGTCTCATCATGTCTCCTGCTCCCTGAACAGAAAGATAAAAATATAAAATATACCTTCTAAGGAGAGGTATATTTTTTGAAACAAAAAGTTTGTACCATGCTTAACTCTTCTTCTTAGTTTAACCTTGTGGGTGGGATTCACTTAAGGTTTTTTGAGGCCAGTCTGAAAGATGTTTATGTTGTTCTGTTCCTCAGACTTCTGTGTGATAGTTCCCTTAATAGTCCTCTTTGCACCATACCTTAAGGCAGCAGTAAAAGGCACACAGCACCCTTTCTCTCCATCTGTGAGCATGTCATTCTGACTATACAGCTATTTGATTTTTTCAGAACCCTTCAGTGAAAATGTGTTTCAGGTGGCAGCAGGAATTTTGCCATGGTAAAACTTTTCATCATGTAAACACTGTTAGGATGTCTGATCAAGCAGTGTGAAGACACTTTCTTTAGATCCAAGAGATACTGGTTCAAATCTTTTCTTCCCAGTGTGCGTAGCAGATAGCCTTTGACCAGGTACCTAAGCTTGATAGGGTTCAGCTGAGAATTTCCATGTTCAGCACCAAAATCCAATTTAGTTATCAACAAGTGAATAAAATTGCCTTGGTGCCTGATGGCATTTTCCAGACTGTACCTGTAATCATCTGTATTTGAAGATGTCAAACATCTATGACCCTTAAACCTTCATGGGACTGTAACAGGTATTTCTCTGTATCTTCCAAGCGAGAGATAAACTGGAACATATCCTTAAGGCACTTCTAATTGAATTGACACCACAAACTGTAATAGGTCAGTATCCACATTTTATGAGATGCTTCAATATTTGGGTGCACATCCAAGATACCAGAGCCCTGTGACAAACCTCTCACTCTCTCTGCAATTCTCAAGATTATATGGATTTCAGTAGCTTCAAATATGTAAGAGGTACATGTGCTGTGAACAGTGAATATCACCATGCATAAATGCTCTAATGGGAAACCAGTGTCTGGTGCCTTATTATGCTTTAGTTCCCCAACATTAGAATGGTGAAGCAAAATTCTTTTAATTTATAAGACTGTGGTGAGAATACATCACATAAGCCTTTGCAGCATGCAGATGTTCAGACAATGCTAATATAATCCCTCTAGAAAACCTAAATTATTTGTTTAAATATTTTTGTGACTGACAGTTATGTCTGTAATGCCTTTGTTTTCAGATACAGTTTTCCATTTAAAAGATAAGCTATTAATGTGGAGATAAATTATTGGCATTCTCAGTATTATGACCCTGACTTTGAGACACTTGGAAAAACATGTCTCTTTCAGCTATGTTACTTACATTTTCTTAGTTTTATATTGTTCCACTAAGTGTTGCTATGTAAAAAAGGAGCTTCCAGGAATTTCATTAAGGTATTGGGAAGCCCAGTGTACTGGAGCTGAACTTTATTCCCAGAACTATCAGCAATCTGTCAGTGGCAAGGTTTCCTGGAATGATATCAAACCCCCTGCCTATTATAGCCAAAGCAATGGTGTTAGTCCTTCTCTAGGAAATTGTATTTAAGTGTAGTTTGCTGGGAAAGTGACAATTGTTTAGAAATCCCAGAGGTATAGGTACATTACTAAATCTTAGACAGCTAGACAGATCCTGAAGGTTATAACTGCTTTCTGGTGCATCTACAGATTTACACAGTGGTGGAATTTGAGTACAGGGAAAGGTGAAGTGAGAATGAAGGTAAGGTTATATCTCTCCCAAAAAACTGAAAATATATAGTTTTCCAAATATTTTCTAGACATGAGCTGATGGTAAATAAAGCAAGTAAAAACCTCAGCCTTCTGGTTTTATATCTTTTTTTTGTTGCAAGTTAGAATGAACAGCTCAAACTGTTGAGCATGGTCTTAAGTTGTGCCAGGAGAGGTTTAGGTTGAATATTAGGAAAAAATTTTTTACAGGGAGAGTAATCAGACATTGGAATGGGTTGCCCAGGGAGGTGGTGGACGCACCGTGTCTGGAGGTTTTTAAGATGAGACTGCATGTGACCCTTAGTGCCATGGTCTAGTAACCATGGCAGTGTTGGATCAAGGGTTGGACTTGATTATTTTGGAAGTTTTTTCCAACACGGTTGATTCTATGATTCTGTGATTCTATTCTATGAAACTGAAGTCTTTTTGTGGAATGAAACATGCAACAAAAAGAATCTGTTCAGAAAAAAAAAAGAAAAAGAAATATTTGTTTCTGAAGGATTAGAAGACATGTTCATGAATATGAAATAATAAATGTGAAAAAAATATTTTGACATTAGTGAAGTTAAATGTTTTAACACTAGTCATATGAATGAGAAAGTCACAAGAATTCCCTTTGACACTGATTTTGTGATCAATATAACACATTTCTGCAAAACAATTTGATTACTGAAAGGCAGTATTTTCTGCAGGAATTTTTTTTGGCCTCTCTGGTTTAAAAAAAAAAAAAAAAAAGTGAAACCTACTTTCTTGGCTTATTAACTCCTGGAAAAAATATTGCTTATATATGTTAGTTCTTGAACTGTGTCAACCTTGAGAATGCTAGGTAAGCTTCTTCAGAAAAGCAAAAAGCAAGAATAACTGAGGGGATTACAGTGGAAGACAAAAAAGTGGATCCAAGCTCCAGTAGCTTTAGAGCTATCTCTCAGTCTTATTCTCAGCCTTTTCACGTGTTTGCTCTATTTGGCAATAAGCTGTCAAAGCAGGAATTTTCATCCAAGTGCTATCCTTGACTGTTACCAATGGACCCAAATGTATACATTTAAGAACTGAATGTTTCTTCACACTCTCTACTGAGAATGGTTCCTAATTAGCACATAACAGACATCACAGCAGAATAAAAGCTGAAATAAAAGTAATAATTTTGAATTTTCTCCTTTATGTTATATCAAATGATCATTGCTTGGGAGATCTTTGTCTCTAAACATTTAAAAGCACACTGTGATTTATGCCAAGTAGAACACAGTCAGCAAATAAGAGGTCTGTTACCTCTGCGGTTGCCTTAGTTTTGCATAATGTAATTAAATAGATGCATACTAAAATAAGGATGATGTGCAATGAGTCCACTAATTGTACTAGTTGCATTTATTTTCATTATTTTACAGTAAAAATTAATTTTTGAATGTAGATCCTTTACTCTTTCTTTAACTGCGATGGTGAGTCTCACATGGCAGAGTATAGTCATGAAGAATAAACACAATCTGTGCACCAGTTTGTTGTCATCCTTTTTTATTTTTATTTTTTTTTTTATAATTACAATTTCTTAAAGAAATGGCATTTTGATTGTTTACTCTCAGATTCCCAGTTTTCTGTGACTGGTGACAGACTGTAGGAGTGAGTACTACCTACTTTAGAGGAAGATCAAGTAAAGAATCACTTAAGAAAAATAAGCATACACAAGTCCATGTGACCAGATAAGATGAACCCAAGGATACTGAGGCAGTGGCTTGACACAGCTGTGAGCCTACTTTTCATCATTTTCAAAAGTTTAAGATGATTGGAAAAGTTCCTCATGGATAGAAAAAGGCAGATATCAAGCTTACTCTGAAGACAGTCAAATTGCTCTCTGCTGTCAACCAGCCTATCTTCAGTCTCTAGCAATCTTAAGATCTTCCCAGAAGCTGTGACCAAGATAATGATGGATCATATAAATGGAAAGAGCCAGCATGACCAAGAATGAGTCATACCTGACCAACCTGATTGATGAGGTGGTGATGAGGTGACCTGTGATGAGGTGACCAGCTATACAGGTGAGGGGAGGCAGTGGATGGGGTTAATCTTGAATTTAGCAAGACTTCTGTCACAATCCCCCATAGTATCTGTACAGCTGAATTGGAGATACATGGTTGGATAAATGGTCTACATCCTTCAAGTGCATCAACTTGTGGGTCACTGTCCTTGATGCTGGCAATGCACTGCATAGTGTAATGCAACAGGCAGCTCTCCCTCTCTGCTAAGGACTTGTTGCTAACTCATGGACAGGAGTTGTCCACCAGGATCCCCAGGTCTTTCTCTGTAGAGCTGTTTTCTAGCTGGGTGTTCCCCAGTATATGCATCAGGTTGTTCCTCCCCAGGTGAAGGTCTTCCCCTTGTTGAACTTCATGAAGTTCCTACCAGCCCATTTCTTCCAAACTGTCAAGGTTCCTCTGGGTGGCAGCTTGACTCTGGCATATCAGGCACTCCTCTTTTTGTCTCACCAGCTGACGTGCTAGGTGACACTGCTCCATCATGCAGAGCATTAATGATGATTGAACAGGACCATGGCACTTTGGGTCTGGCCAGTTTGCTAGATTTCATACCACCTCACTGTCTTTTCATCCAGCCCATATGTTAACAGCTTGTCCAGAAGGATCTTATAGCAAGCAGTGTGCAGTGATTTACTGATGTCCAGATAGACAGTATTCACTGCATTCCTCTCATCTATCAGGCTGGTCATTTCATCATAGAAGTTGGTAAAGAATGACTTTCTGCTGGTGAATCAATGCTGACTGCTCCTGGTAATTTTCTTGTCTTTCATGTGTTGGGAAATAATTTCCAGGATTAGTTGCTCCATCACCTTTTCATGGATTGAGGTGATATTGATTGACTCGTAGTTCCTGAGGTTCTTCTTCTTGACCTTCTTGAAGATAGGAATGAAATTTTCTTTCCTCAAGTCCTCAGGCAGTTTCTTGTCACCATCATCAATTAAAGATTTATAGAGAATGGTCCTCTAATGACATCACTCAGTAACCTCAGGACTCATGTGTGCCTCAGGGCCCATGGGCTCATGCGCATCCAGTTGGCTTAAGTATTCCCTGATCTAATTCTCTTGAGTTTAGAGGATGTAACCCTTGAGTGTTAACTGGTTTTCTTGGCCCATATTCCCAAGGGACTCTTCTCAGAAGACCTTTGAAGAGGTGAAAGTTCACTCTCCCAAAGTCCAGGGTTGTGAGCTTGAATTTTTCACTTCCTTTTTCCCTTCAGGTTCATGAACTCCCCAATCTCATGGCCACTGCAGATGAAGATGCCTTTGGCCTTCACATCCTCACTAAACCTCAACTTTGGGGAGTATGAGGTCCAGGAAAGCACCTCTCCTGTCTGATTCCTTTATCACTTGGAGGAGGAACTTGTCACTGATGTATTCCAGGAACCTCCTAGATTTCTTATGTCCTCATATGTTGTCTATCTGTCCAGCAGATACAGGACTAGTTGAAATCCTCTGTGATGACCAGGGCCAGTGAACATGAGGGTACCCTTATTTGTCTGTAGAAGGCCTTGTCCACTTCCTGATTGGATAGCCTGATGTCCACTACAATGGTGCTCTTACCTACCTTCTCTTTGATCAGGATCCACAAGCTATCTGTTGGCTTATCATCCATATGCAGGCAGAATAACGGATCCTATGAGTCTACTTTCCTATATATTATAGCACACAAATTGTTCCTTTTCAATGCTGGACTATGCAACTCTTTCTCTTCTTCTCACACTAATGTGTGATGAAGAGTTTATTTGCTTTCTTCTCTACATGTTGTGGAGAACTGGCTATGTGAAAAGAGGCATGCAGGCCCACAGGAGCTGGGAGGGTATCGACTCAGCAACTTTAAGCACAGCTGGTGTAGCTGCTGTCCAAGCAAGGTTGTGCTAATCTCTTAGTGATAGCCATTGCTCAATAACAAGATCTTGTTATTACTACAGCCTGGGAAAATGAGGGGCTGAGGGTCCCCACAGGCAAGAAGTGGAGGCAGTCCGGACCTCTAGGGCTCTTACCAATCATGTAGTTAAATTACAGAATATTAATAAGCTCATTATCTATCCTATATTTTGCTGTGGTGTGTGTTCAATAAACGGAGCATGTTGATTCTCATATTGAGTGTCCCTGCTTTCCCACGTTCTGTGACAACATGTCAAAACTTTCTTTGCCAATTTTGTTTCTAAATACCTCTTGCTCCTATGGTTAATACAGCTGATTTATTTTTGTCATCTGGCTTCATCTCAGAGTTTAACTCTTACATATATTCCTTGACATTGATTTAACCTACTAGTCAATGGAAGACAGAACTCCTGCAGGCCCTCAGGACCTCAGATAACCTGCATATATATACGTGTGTGTTTGTGTCTGACCATCCCATGCTTCCCACTGGGGTCTTCTGCCGCAGCCCGAGTAGGGAAAAGACTGACAGCACTCAGGGGGTTCGCAGTCTGCAGCAGATTTATTGATGGTAAGGATATAGGAGACGCAAGAGTGCTTCCTGATGCAGAGCCATGAAGGTGCTGCCTTGAACAAAGGGTGAACAGGACTTATATAGGGTTAGGGAAGGAAAGGTCTAGAAACTGGGAGGAGCATGGGACTGACATAAGGGGAGAACCAATAGGGGAATAACAGAGGGAATACATTAACTTTCAACCTATCGGATGACTTGGGGCGTGTGGTGAGACCGCCTTACTGCAGCAAAATCTCGCCAATCATAACTGGGGACTTAACAACCAATCAGGGAAAAGGGTTCATGAGGGAAAACTTATAAGGGAATAAAATATGAATCTACAACTGGGGTACAATGGTTTTAACATGCATTAACATTACTAGTGGGGGTAAAACAACAGTGTCCATGTCAGTTAACTTCGAAAGTCTGTTCACAAATGTCCATTCTAGTGTGTAAGTCCATAGTATTAAACTTCATCATCATTATACTCCTTGTAGATCTGTCTCCATTTACGATATAGTCTCTGTTTCTGTTTGGTGCTTTCCACAGTCTTCTACCATTCTGTTTTGATGGCATTAACTAGTTCTGATATGTGCCCTGGAATCCTTATATCCACTCAGAATGCAGATATTTCAGATTAAAATATTCATAAAATAAGGGGAAGCTTGTGGAATTTTGAGTTTCTCTTGAAGTATCATAAAGCAAGAAGCTCAGGCCCAGCTAGGTATATTTAATTTGTAAACCCCCTGACCAATTCCTTGAAATGCACATATATTTGTTTGTTCCAGTTTAATAATTTTGTTGTTGGATTTTTGTTGGGATATCACAATTGTTCCAGTTCTCTCATGTGTAGATTGTCAGATTGCCAAAACAAATGCTCTGGTGAATATGTCTGGTACCTCTGCAGCAATAGAATCTGAATCTCTGCTAATTTTAAATTATAGTTCCAGACAGAACATCGTTTTGTTTCTGTTCTCAAGTGGGGATCCACTTTATACAGAAATATTGAACTACAGAACACATGATTACTTCTTCAGGTTCCTAAAACTTTAATAACAGTTGTGCTGAAAATAGTACTCCACTTAGTTTCCATGACAAAGACTCTCATAATACAGTAGAATGAATCATGCCTGTGAGTCTGTTTGCTTAGGTGTATATATATATATACATATATATATATACAAAATCCAGAGGGAAAAAGTAGAAGAAAAATGGGGAAAATGTAAAATAATTATTAGAAATATTAAAAGTAAGCAATGAAATTAGAAGTAATTTAAGTTCCTTCAGTCTTAAAGCCCAAGTCATGTTGCTATTTACACTGATGCTTTTATGCCGCATTTGTAAGTTCAAGTAGTATTCAGCAATCATTTACTGCTCAGCCTCTTGTATTGTGCTTCAAGCTGCCAAACTTGTATCTTCCTTACACGCTGAATTAATTTTCAAAAAACCCAGGACTGATGTAGAATATTTTCCTTCATGTGACAGTGTTCTCAATGCAATGTGTGCATGCAGGCCAGAAAGCTGACCACATCTGGGGCCATACAAAATGAAAGTCAAAAGAGCTGATTCTCCCTGTCTTCTCTGCCCTTGTGAGACCCCACCTAGAGTACTGTATCCAGACCTGGAGCCTCCCAGCTAAAGAAAGATGACCTCTTGGAGGAAGTCCAAAGTAGGATCACAGGAATGGAGCACCTCTTCTATAAAGACAGATTGAGAGAGTTGGGGCTGTTCAGCCTGGAGAAGAGAAGGCTCTGAAAAGCAGCCTTCCAGTACCTAAAGGGGGCTTACAAGAAGGTTGGAGAGGGAATTTTGCAAAGGCAAGAGGGTTTTAAGCTGCAAGAAGTTAGATTTAGATTAGATATTTAAAATAAATTCTTTACTGTGAGGGTGATGAGACACTGGAACAGATTACCCAGAGAAGCTGTGGATGTCCTGTCCCTGAAAGTTTTCAAGGTCAGCTCGTACAGGGCCCTAAGCAACCTGGTGTAGAGAAAGATTTCTTGCCTGCAGCAGGAATGTTGGAACTAGATGATCTTTAGGGTAATTTCCAACCCAAATCATTCTTTGATTCTACCACCTCTTGTAAGCAGCACAATGTGCTTGACTACTTTCGTTTAACAAGCGCAATGAACTGCAAGGGGACAAGTAGGGCAGGAACTCACAGTAATTGATCTCTCTAAGCCTGCAACAGATATATTCTAATTCTGACAGCATCTGATAATATGCATTGCTTTTAGCTTGCACTTTTTCCAAAGCGACTTTTTTTTAAACAGCACCTTTGGGTTTAAGCAGACTTTGAAAACAACAGTTTTCATTCAGCATGATATTTACCTGACTGCTGAAATATCAGCAAGTATTTGAGAAC
This sequence comes from Myiozetetes cayanensis, assembly GCF_022539395.1. NCBI lineage: Eukaryota > Metazoa > Chordata > Aves > Passeriformes > Tyrannidae > Myiozetetes > Myiozetetes cayanensis. The sequence goes on from NW_026087521.1 coordinate 16,040,932, forward strand.
TATGCTGAAGCAAAGTGGGTTATTTTAATTTAATTTCTTTAGAGTTGTAGTACTGTAAGAGAGGAATAAAGCAGCAACAAATTAAGCTCTAAATGACAAACACATGTCTCTGTAATGGGAACGTATAAAATATGTGGTTTTTTTATGATTACAAGTAATTGCGAATACGATTTTAATATGATTGCAAGTAATTTAGCGCTTTCCAAATTGTGCAATAATAGATGATTATCAGACTAATTAATCTGAAATATTCCAGTTCCTCCTTTTTTGCAATAAATTTAGATAGTTTCAGTCCTTAATTGAACATGTAAGAAACTTATTTTATTTGACCTTCATTAGATTTGACAAAGGAGTATCAATCATGGGGTACAAAAAGCATGATGTATTCCAGGTATCACCATGATTAAGTATTCTGGCATTAGAGCTCATGAAAACTTGTACCCTGCTGTTCCATCTATTCCTCAAATGAAACACATGAGATTGGGGGTAGATATTAAAGAATCTGACCATAAATGCTTAAGAAAAGCTCTATATCTGGATTCTATGATATGAAATCCTGAGTTAACATATGCTTATACTAGAGATTCTGGACTTTATAAAGTATATTGACATGTTTGATTGAAGGTAATTTGTGTTATTGCTATTTGTATTGCTGGTTTGATGAATATATTAATAACAGTATTAATGCACTACTGTTAGCATATCTTTAACAAATAGTTTAATTTTATTACTTTAGTGATTGGAATTCTGTTATTATTGCATTTTCATAATATAGCAAGTCTGTTTCAATGGTTTAAGCTATCTACTTCTTGAAGCTGTTACTTTCAAGCTCTATTAATTTTTTTTATGTTTACTGTTTGTATTATAAAACTTTCTTGATGAGAAACTCATATTCATTCATGTATTTCTTTGTCATAATTGTTAGCAGTTTTCATATACCTCTGATGCAATAATGTTTAAAATATGTAAGGCTTCTTCAAAGTAAAAAGTTAGCATGGATCATTAAAGTCAGCTTTAACTCATGTCTGCTCCGAAGGGCATAAAGTCAAGAGAGACAGAGAAAGGGGAGAAGATTATAGAAAAGGGGTAAAATAATAAAGCATGCAATGAGATCCAAGTAATAGGAGATACCAGTAGACAAATACTTTCTTGGTTATAATGTCTGGTTGCTTCACTAAGTTTATTTTTATTTTAATGTTAAAATACGCTATAATATCTGTCATCCCATTTATATTCATAGATAACATCAATAGCAGGATAAGCCTTCTACAGTTATCCATAGCTATCCCTTATGGATAACTTCTAAAGTTATCCATAGCCCCTAATTAACATTTTTCAGATCTTACAGAAAAAATATTATCTATTTCATCAGTGAATTGTGGTACTGATGTGGGTGATTTCACTAGCTTATCTTGAGCCTTATGAAATAAAACACCATTTAATTGTGAGGACCACCATGGATACATGAGAAGATACCAAAAGTGGAAACAGAGGGAAAATAAAAGGTAAAATACCTTTTTTATAATAATAATAGGTAAATAAAAGGTAAAAAATGCTATGTAACATAAAACCAAGGGAGATACTATAAAACTTCAACTTTGTGCCCTGAAGAAGATGAAATGGAAAGGTACAATGAATCTGATGTGGTGAGATCAAGGGCTGGGACAGGACCTGGATTACTCTGCAGCTCCATTTTGTTTGAGCTGGAAAAATGTGAAAGATATTTTGCTAAGTAAGACAGAAGATGGCTGAACCTTTGTTTTCAAATAACAGAGAAAATGGTTGGTCTTAAAAGTATTATGAAGTATTATGAAATAGAAAGCAAAAAGACTAGTGGTTTAGATATATCAAAGTACAAGAGCTAAAAATCTTTTCAGAGGTTACAAGTCAGTATTTTCAGAGTCTTACAGTTCAATACTACTATAAAAATTAGTTCTTAGACTGTATCTATGTTTAATATGTAGTGACACTTCTTAGTTTGTTATAACAAACACTGAAGGCATCTATAACACAGAAATCCGTATCTGAACCAGTGTCCTAGTTACAGAGGCCAGGAGCAGTTTATTAGTATGTGGGTATAATCAAAACTGTATATTCTACACTCTCTCTGTCATTTCTGATGGACTGTTAAGAATGGATCATTGGCAACAGCTGCCCAGGGCACACCTGACATCTCAGGCTACAAGCTGGGCATTAAAGACCTGTGCGAGGAGTGTTTCTTTGTCTTCACACCAATGACTCAGCTGTGAAAACTCCCCTCCAGGGAGGCATTAGCACCTTCACACCTAGCCTGAGGGGTCATCTCTGCTACTGGACTGGCATGATAGGCAACTGTAATGACCTAGACCACCAAAGACTCCAAAAATATCTTATGGCTCAAAGAGTTAAATCACCCATCGTGAAACTCCTTGCCCTGGGGGAGGTACTAGGCATTCCCACCTGAACATATATAATCCTGTGGTCTGGGGACTTGTGGTACCCCTTGGATTCAAAGGAGGACCAGGACTCCACCAGAACTACCACTCTGGACAAGACTGTGGTCATTATTTTGACAGAACTGCTACCATCGTCTGGACCAACAGGTTTCTTTTCCTTTTACTTTGCCCCCAGGGGGGCCACTTGGTGCACAGCACAGGGGCCCATGAACACCGTTCAGTTCTTGTTCCAGGTGGCTGGGTTCTGCATCTCTTTTTGTGGGTTAAAACCAGTTTTTTCTCTGTATCATTGCCTCTATTGTAATTTATTTATTACAATAAATTGTAACTCTGACTTATAATCTCTGTAGAGTTAGGTTCATTTCTCCTGCCAGTTTACTTTTAAACCAGCAAAATGAGCCAATTTAGTTAATATAGTCAATGGAGTTTGGGGATGATATATCTCTTAATGAAGTTTATATTTAAATAGATTTAAATAGATGAATCCTAAACCACACAAAATAGATATTTTCTACATCAACTACAAAGAGAACAAAGAGTAGACATTTGGAATAACTAAGGGATTCATGGATTCAGACTAATTTTGAAATTAATCGTACATCTCAGTAAAATTCTGAAATAAACCTAAATATGAGATACTGACTTTAAAACTGCATTTATCTGTAGAGTGTTTAATTAGTGAGAAAACTAAAATAACTCAGTCATCAGGCATATATTTGGAAATATATACCAAAATCCCTTTGGTAAAATAAAGAAAAAAAATTAGTTTGAAAGGTTTAAGTCCACATGACGAAAGGAAGACTAAAACATTTAAAATTTCCTAAATTTATGAATTTCTAAATTTAAAAAAAAAAAATTCTATAAATTCCATGATACCCTAATACAGAAGTATTGCCTCACAGAGAAGTATTGCTTTTCATTATTCTTATAAGGTTTTAGTAGTATAGCATGACCCTAAGAAGCAGTTTACCATTTAATATGCTTAATTTGCCACGCTTTGGTTACATGGTAGTTGTCACTACCTTATTTAATTTAGCACAAATATCAACAGGAAAGAAGGTATCAGAAGAACATTTTTAGCAGCAGATTTTGAATAACACATTCTCTTGCAGTGCAGGCATGTAACACAACTAAGTCTTTCTCTGCTTAGCTGTGATCATATCACGGTTCTCAGCAAAAGAGGCATAATATTATGAAGGCATAATATTTGAGTGAGCACTTGAAGAGAATGACACATGAAATATATTTGCATCACTTAAGGAATAAACACCCTTGAATGCAAGAATAAGTTAAAGAGCTAATTTTAAATCATTGACTAAACATCTAGCCTAAGGTATGGTTATTGTTCCTCTTTCCACTGACTCTACGGCAATCTATACTTCTAGATAGTGGTAAAGACATAGTCTGAGTGGGTAAGTTCTAAGTAGCAAAACTTGAAATGAATCTGTCCTGAAATGGTAGAGCTAAGTGTATAGGATTATTACTGCAAAAAATAATCCCAAATGAAACAACTACAACTAAGTATCAGTTTTTGGTTGTTGTCTCCACATAATTTAGACTATGTATCTGCAGTTCTGGAATATCTTGTTCTTGTGCTTTCTCAAGCTGGTCAGAATTAGAAATGCAGGATACCCAAAATATTCAGCAATTACAAGTGGATTTTATCCAGGCTACTTTCTGTAGGAAGACACACACAGTATGCTGCAACCATGGGTTTATTTGTACCCTGTGGGAGTTTTGCCTAAGAATCATCATAGGCTAATGTTGGTAAGAGAATCAGACTGAAATATTCTGTAAATTAAGAATTTCTGTTTCCTTTTTCAAATGCAGAAAGCAACTTTACTCTCTACCTCTTTACTGAACAGATACAAAATAAACGAAGGAAATTATCATGTGTACTTGCTAACACATCTTTGTGAATATTGAGAGGATATTTTTTGTTTGAAATTCACTGGAATGACTAAAAAGGGACCACATCTCGGACTGTGTTACTTATAGTTGAAGAAAGGTAAAAGCATGTCATTTACCAGGCCAGTGAAACCTGACTGCCCGGGTCATTTTTTGACACTCACTAACTGAACAGAAAGTAACCTGAGCCCTTCTCAGAAAAAGATCTATTAATGAGAGCAATTTTTTTCTTCCATTCCAGAAAAAGCTTCATTACCATCTTCAATAGTTCTTTATCCAAATGTTACTCTATTCATGGAAGTGAGGCTGCCTTAAGTGAAAAAGATGAGAGAAATGCCCTCATATTTGCCTGGCTGCTTTCACTGAATACAATGAATGTTCAAAACATTGAGACCCATAACTGGATTCTATCCTTCAGCACTTCTCTCTTTTAAAATCCATATTGCAAGGATTTTCTCCACATCTCAAATCTCCAACAAATGTCTCTCTGTTAAATCTTAGAGATACATAGCAAAAAAAATCACAGCAAATACATTGTATGGCAACTCGTGGTTTTTTTGTAAAATGTGTCTTCAATCTCTGCTCTACAGAACTACTGAACATGAGGGGTGTTTTTTCTGGTGTCAGCACTGCAAACAAAGAGTGACCTATTAAAGTCATCAGAGTCAAACATGGGAAGAGCTGATGCGACAGGAGAATCATGTCCTTTCAGTTTTCTACCTCCTTCACAAAAGAAAGAGTATTTTCAATTTTAATCTAAATTCATTAATACCCCTAGATTTTTGGATGTTGTATACAGAGTCAGCTCAAGTTCATTAATAATTAGTGATCTTCCAATGGGACACACCTCCTGTATTGTACCCACAAAAAAGCTACTGCTCTGAGGCCTGATTATGTTTCATTCCCCTCCTATCAACTTAATGTTATTTATTGACATCATTTGTAATGTTATTATTGTTCTCAAAATATCATGTCCTTTTCCATCCTTTGTGTTATTTACCTGCTTATGAAGATGCTTTCTTTCTAGCAAATCTTTCCTATATTGTTATTCCTATATTGTTAGAGTTCAGTAAAAACCCATTTCTTAAAGACCCTGCTGTTGAACACTTTCACTTGTAGCTGAGATTAACAAGACCAATCAACATCTTCAGCAAAAGCTTGGTGCCTTGCAGGATTGATTCTTTTGTTGTGTCCTTTCTTCTTCATCCTGTCATTTCTGTGCTATTATAGAGTAGAGAAGGGTCAGCTCCTCCTCCAACTTCTTTTCACTGCTTTCATTTGCAGAGATACAAAGTTCTGCAAAAGACAAAAAACTATCTGTATAATGTGGGAGCAATGTTCTCCTATTGCATATGACCCACCACTTCCCTGTCTACAGGTTCCAGTGCAAAGAGGGGATCTGATCATGGCATACTGCCATTTTCAAAAATGTCCTGTAGATGAATGCAAACCAATTAAACCTATTGATCAGAAAATGTGCTAGTCTGGATGAGCCATGGAGTGACCACATATTTTTGAAAGACAGAGTAACAAAACTTTGTTCTTGGCCTTCTGTGATTACAGACTTGCATACCTACTCATTTCTGAGAGATGGACCAAAAAACATTATGATTTGTTTCAGTTATGAAATTTTGGAAAATTCACCCTTCAGCAAAAATTTCTAATTCTATATAGAGAATTGATATTATTTATTGGCAAAATAAATAGGCTTATGCAACATGCTTTTGAAGGGGAAAAATCACCCCATTCCCCAAATACCAAAACATTCTGAAATCGGATCAGGGATTAATAACTTGTGACATTATGTATAAAATGGGATTTCATGTATTTTGTATTCAATATGTCTCATCTTTTATTTAGGAAATCATGATCAACCCTGAGGTTTTCTTCATTTCTCTAAAGGAAAATTTATCTTCAGTTTGTAAAGAATGTGTGCTCCAGAGAGGCAATAAAAATTTGAATTATTTTGCTGTGTACTCAAAAGAGTGAATATTTTATGCTTTCACTGAATTTCAAAAATGTTTTCAGCACATTTATCATCCATACAAAATGCCTGGTGTTGTACAATGCTTGGAAAATTTCCATATGGAAGAGTACTAAGTGGAAGATTATGATTGTTTCAGTAATCCTGGTCCTGGAAGGCAGATTTGAAGAAGAGTAGCTCACAGTAGTAGGAAACAGGTATACCATTTTGAAACTGGATCAGCTGCATACTAATCAGGACTCTTTCAAATAGATCATGCCAGGCTTATACCACGTATCTACAAACTTCACCATATCACTGTATGCTTTGCACTGTTAAACTAATGGATCAATTTTTAGAGTAGAAGGGTGTCAGACAAATGTCTTAGTACATATTTGAATTGCTTGCTAATGTCTTACAAAGATAAAAAAGAACCCAAGGTTATTTGATATTTCTACAGTCGTTACTATACGTTCAGATGTCTGTGTTTGCTTTTATTGGAGTAGTAGCTTGAGCTAAATGAGTGAATTCTCAGTGTCAACTGTTTTTCTTCCCTGTCTTAACTACTTTCATGTAGCTAGGCATTTGGGTGACACAGAAAATCTATTTTAAAATCTACAATGGTTGCACAGTCAGGTATTTGCACAATGTTCTGCTGCTCTGCATACTTATCTTTGACCTTCAATGGTTATCAAGTACATAATTCTCCATCTTACTTAAAATTAAACACCCAGGAGATGAAAAGAGGGCTCCAATAAGTCTAAGTTACATGCATGACCTATCTAGAGAGCCAATGAGGGACAGAATGGCCTTTCTTTGAGGAAGCGTTCTCATTTCTGATTTGATTCAGGTAATATTCATCTGAAAATCATAAAGGTGAAGTCTGGCTGCTTATGGTCAAAGCATAGTACAAGGCCATAGATATACCAGAGAATCAAATCTTTAAAAAAGTCTCCCTAACCTTTTCAAGATATTCTTTCAAAGGATAAGACTATCTTATCCTTTTTAGGATTTTTTAGGATGGGCCAAGTCCGAAACTATAATTGTACTTCTGTTTAATATACACAGCAGTGAAAGAACTCATAGGAAATCAAGATCATCCTTTGCCTTCTGAGGTCCCTTTTAATTCAGTTACCCTGCCTCACACAAGTAAAGCATTTTTAAGAGTCTTAAGATGGGAACTTTCTCAGAGCAGAGGAAACTGAGTGTCATTTCTTTTATCATACAAGCTTGTGACAGTTTCTCTTGAGCAGTGAGGCTTCAGCCTTTTATCATCACCTTGAAAATCAACTGGAAATCAATGTAGATTGTATATCACAGGTGTAATAAATTATTATGAAAAAATGTTGTCTAAATAATCAAGCAACAGCATTCCTTCATTGTCTGGTTTTCTGTAGTGTTAAGATATGCATGGTTCATATATGCACAGTGACCTTTTGAAGTCAAATACACAGGTGAAGTGAAACGTGTTTGAAAAAAAAGGCAAACAGAGAATAAAGAATATTTTTCAGTACGTAAAAATAGCTACAGAAATAAGACAAGATGCAGTCACAAAAGAAGATGCAGAAAAATGACCCTAACAAGTGATAATAGAACACAGTGTTTTGTTGTGGGTTTGGTTTGAATGGCAAAGCAATTATATATGTCCTTAACTATAACTATGCTAGCCATGATTCAACAAATACTTAACTTTCTGTTTAGGGTCAATTCAAACCCACATCAGTGTCATACAATAGATGACAGGGAGAAGCTTTCTGGTTTTAGTGAACAAATAGATGTTGGGAAGTTTGAAAGCATTTTTGTTGTTTTTTCAACAATTATATTTCTACAGACACAGCATAAACGAAGATCTCTGGGCTAACTATTGGGGGAAAAATTTCTTATTCCTTACTACAAACATCACAGAACCACATAATGATTGAGGTTGGAATGGGACCTCTGAAAATCATCTGGTCCAACCAGGGACACCTAAAGCACATTGTCCAGGCCCATGGTCAAAGGGCTTTTTAATATCTCTAAGGATGGAGACTCCACCCTTCACTGAGTAACCTGTGTCAGTGCTCAGTCACCCCCACAGTGAAAAAGTGTTTCCTGATGTTCAGGGGGAACTTCCTGTGTTTCAGTTTGTGCCTGTTACCTCTGCTTCTGTCACTGGGCACCATCAAGAAGAGCCTGGCTCTGTCCTTTCTGCACCATCCCTTCAGGTGTTTATATACATTGATGTGATTAACCTGAGCCTTCTCTTCTCCAGGCTGAACAGTTCCTTCTCTCTCAGTTTTTTCTCACAGGGGAGTGCGTTCTAGTCCCTTCAACATCTTTGTGGCCCTTGACTGGACTCTCTCCAGTATGTTCATGTTCACAACTGGACAAACTACTCCTGGTGTGGCCTCACCAGTGCTGAGTAGAAGGCAAGGATCAACCCCCTCAGCTTGCTGGCAATATTCTGGCAAATGCCAGCCGAGATACCATTTGCCTTCATTGCAGCAAGAGCACATTGCTGGTTCATGTTCAACCAGGAGTCCACCAAGAACTGCAGGTCCTTTTCTGCTAAGCTTCTTTCCAGCTGGGTGCCATGTTCCTGTTCCCCTTCACACTATCATACAGCAAAAATTTCTGACTTTTAATACTCATGATAAAATTGATCACAGGTTTACATTAAAGTGCAGTAGTTACAGAGAGCATTTCTTGTAGACTTTTAAAGTAGTAAGTTCCTGAATTTTATGCAAAAATCTATTTGAAACACAACTAACGGATGATTGTTCAGGTAAGGATGTGTCACGTGAAAAGCTTTAGAAAAGAAGAATTTTCCATCCAACCTGTATTAATTTATTTTTTTGTCTATCAGTGTCCTTCCCAGAATATCAAAACCTTTTAATGTCCGAAGAAGTCTGTTAGCGTCTCACCTAACAAGACCCTTTGCTTAACAGATTCAGTGAGATGGACAGGACATTTGATACCTTTTTACATAAGTACTGCACTTAATAGCAGTAGGAAAACCCCTCAACAGGTTTCTGCTATGAGTTATTTTTCTGTTGATGAAACTGTCAGCACTGGACTCACTCTAACGGTTCATGAGATAACACCTTTATTAATACAAATTTGTGACAACTCATAGGGTTTGTGTCATCGGTGATAACATTTAACTGCCAAAGTTACACTAAAACTATGTAGCAGCAACAAGAATTCTGGGCGTGAGCACATGCTCTAAGGCACAGCAACTTACACAGAATATTAATACCACAAAATCTAAGCAAAACCTCCAAAATAAAGCCACTCACAAAGCATGCCCTATAAAGTAACTTATAAATAACTTACAAACTTAAAGCAAAAAACTTAAGCCCCTACCCTAAAGCAGAAGAACTAACAAAGAATAAGTAAAAATTTTAAAGTATGGAGCAAAAGTAAAATTAGTGTATATGTATAAAACAATGGCTCACCCCACGGCATCCTAAGAAGGTGGAAGGAGAAAAGGTATCCCGTTGGTTACTTGATGGGACTTCTCCCTGATTTTTGCTTACGTTCAATCTCTTTTTATGCCTTTTTCTTTAGACATTTTGAGTGTCTACAGTCAATAAACTAATTTTTTGGGTTGATAGAGAGATGATATAGGCCTAAGGGTCCACTTCCCGAGTTCCAAGCAGCCAGGATATTCATGAAAAAAGGCTGTGTTATCTCCATATCACTTCTTTTTTTGTTTTAATCCTTTTATCAGTTTCTGGGAATGTCTCCCCAGGTGCAGGATTTTTCCAGGAAACCATCAAGAGCCTTATCTATCACATTACAGGATGGATGAACTGTAAAAAGCTTAACAGGTAAATTTTATTCCAAAATAGTACAAGATTATCCAAAACTTATATTTGCCCAGAAGTTCTGCCCAGAAGTTCTACCCAAAAATGATAATAATATTTGTCACACCATTATGTAAATTTTAATTTCAGGAAGTTCATGGATGTATAAAATATAACATTTTTACATTTAAAGGTAGTTGAAATTTCTCTCAGTTTTTGATGGATGTTTCAGTGAAATAAAGCTTTTGTTCTATTAATGTTAATACGATCATCCTAAATTCTTATTATGGGGGTTCCATCCTGAAACTCACTGTGAAATTCCAATTCTGAATATCACCATTTTGCATACCAAACGTGATACAAAATATTTGATTTCTCCTCTTTGTAAAATGATGATGGTGTTCCTGACTTGATAATTTTCTATGTTTTTCTGAGCCATTTTGAACCAGCCCTCTCAAGGTGAAGATACCAGAATGGACCTCATACTAAAGCTTTGTAATGAGGAAAGCAGTGGTTTCTTACCATATCTGTCCAACTGTATTAAGTGATTGGTTGTTGCTTTAGATTGTAAAAATTTGCAGACATGAGCACCCTTTATATTATTTTAAAATGTTACCATAATATTAGATCTGAAATGGCACTTTTGAGAAGTACAATAATAAAAGTGACAATAATAGTAATAATAGAACTGATAATTCTAATGTCTATTAAATTAAATGGTACCTATGATGATAAAGAGGATTAAATTTTCTACTGAAATTATGCAATTATATTGAAGAGAGACAAGAGAAAAAGATGTCTGATTTTTGTGGTCTGACTACAATGAATTAAAACTTCAAAACATGAAGGAATTGTGATTGGAGTTCAGAAAAAGCCTTTGGCAACATTCTGGGGATGAAATGCTTTCAATTTTTTAAGAACAGATTGTGGATTACCTTTTTTAATAGATATAAAAAAATTAAAATTATCAATACTCTTCTTTTGCCAGCTTTGTATCCCAACAAACATGTTGCTTTTAATGTTCTATTGTTTGAGATAATGTGTGGTTGGTCAAATTGACTGTGTAAAGTATGATGCTTAGTTCTTTTGTAAAGAAGTGGAAAACATCTAAAATTATTTCAGTGTGTTTACCACAAGAGGATTTTTAAAATATGGAAAATTAAAGAATAAAGTACAATGTAGTAAATGTAATATTCTTTACTTGGTATTTAAAAAAAGTATCAGGAAAAGTAATAGTATATCAGTTCAATGCATAATTTATTTTGTGTTTGAATTTCTAAAAATATGTTTGAATACTCTTTTTACAGGATCCTGTGAGCGGTGATAAAAATGGAATAGATATTAAGCCAAAAGAAAGCTTAAAATTATATCAGAATTTATTTGCCCTTATTGTTATTAATATCAATGTGCAGTTGCATTGCATCAAATTACTAGAATAGTACTTAATGGAACAGGACTAAGTTTGCTGGAACAAACTTGGTATTTTCCATGCTTTAATTAGAAGGCAAAGAAACTGATATGTAGGTCAGTGATCTTCACTGGGGGAGGGGGAGAATTCTGAGTGTCTGAAACACAAGGCACAAGATTCTTGTGAATTACAATTACTTTCTCAATAGCCCATCAATTAGTGTGAGTCATGGAGTTTCTTGTCATTTCCTCCATGTCTGTTTTGTCAGGTCCATGCCTGTGTATATTTTGTTTCTGATTTCCCCTTTTCCCTTTGCTTCCCCAACTGACAAGGAGTCTGATCAGACAATATCTCTGGAATAAACATTTTTACACTCTCATGCCCTTATAAATTTGTACGACTGATCAAGTTTGGTTGTGGTCACTTCCTCCCTTGCCATTTGATGGTGAGTTTTGTGTCCCCGTATGTTTTTGTTTGTTGCTTTCTATTTAATTTATTCATTGTTGCATTGGAAAATATCCTTGATTAGTTACCTTAAAAGACCAGACTCCTTCCTTCCACATACACTTAGAGAAATATATTACAAAAGCAGCTGTTTGGCTGCTGGGTCCCACTAGGACTCAGGCTTGAGATTCAGCAAAAGAACTTGTAGATTTCTGGGCCAAAATTGAGAGGCCTCCCAAAATGCCCCTGACCCTTAAGGGTTTGAAAGTTCATAGGTAGCTGATAAACACCTCTGTTTGTGTAGATCTGTGTGACCCATCTGTTGAACTTTGAGACACTTTAAACTTTGGGTTAATAACTTGGAACAAAATAATGCCCCATTACAGTAATTAGCCAGATGATATAACTTTATATTCATACAAAAATCTCTAGAGTCACCCAAAAGGTGTAGAAACAGTGTATATGACGAATTGAAGACATCATATGCAAATATACAAACTCCAACTGACCTTTTCTCAATAGATTCAGGTAGTGATGGAGACTGATTGCTTTTTCCCTATGGCCCATGTTCAGATTTCTATCCTACCTTTGTAATGAGGGTGCTGCACATTACAGTCAGGAAGAAATTAGTTGACTCTAGCACAATGGTATCCCAAACCATACATCAATATTATAACAACCACAAATTAGCACAGCTTTCATTTCTGCTTTTGCATCTATGACAGAACCAATATTTCCATCCTTTTGCTTCTTCAGTTTTGTGCTTTATATTTCTGACAGGCAGGAGGGAAAAACAGAGACAGTTGTAATAAAGAGTATGTGATAATTTACATTTTCCCAAACACTTCCCCAGTTTTAAGCACAATATTAAAACTGCCACATTTTGGTACTACTCTGCAAGGTATTGTTGATGGCATTGTTAATCATCTTGGTTTAAAGTAGGTTCTGCAAGAGGTAATGCATGTCACCCGTAACTCTCCATTATATGATAAAAATATTGTTTTTACTAAGAAATATTAATATGGATGGACTGCACTGTGGTAATGAATTTCTTACTGTGAAGAGCTGTTGTGTTATCACTACTGAAATCTCATCCAGCTGAAGGTAAATTTAAAACCATTAAAGTAGTTCTCATGTCATCTTCTAATCTGCGCTCAAGTCTTCATAATTGCATGGCCTGCTGCCTCAGATGAACTGATTATGACAGTTTTTAGTTTTCAAACTTATTTACACAAATCTGCACTTTTTAATGAATTATTTGGGACCCAAACATTGAAACTGTATAGTTTTTTCTGTCTGAAATGCATGGGTCCTTCACTTTAAAATGCAAAACAGGTAAGTGGCCAGTCTCCCACTACTCTATTCAAAGTATAAATTATGGGTATTGCCCTTTTTCACCTCCTGTTTCGCACCATCACATTTCTAGTTGATCAAATTGAAGTATTTTACATAGAGCAAGTTTTATCAGGCTCATTCTTTGCTGTCTTTCAGTTCACAAAAGAAAGGAGACTGAGTCAAAGTAGCATGGACTTTCCAATGGATCGGAGGTCTTCTTAGCAAACAACTGATATCAGAGCATTCAAACAGCCTTTTCTTTTCCTTTTCACACTAAGTGCAAAGCTCTTGTTTCTCGTGGAGACTTACATTTAATTAAAAGAACATTCAGCTCAGACTCAGATGGCTAAAATATCTAGGGCTGATTCTCTGCAAGCTTCTTATCTAGTCAGAATTCAAAAGTGTGTACTATGGCTCCCAATGGGTGGAAACAACTGCAAGGGAACATATGGGATGGAGTGAATCTAATAAAAATAAACACACTTCCTAGAGAGTTATTGACTTGTAACAGTATCAGATTAAACTAATATTTGTAAGGGTTTGAAGAGAATGGGAAAATATGCCAGATCTAATTTGGTAGGTTTACAATTTTTAGAATTTGAAGGTTAGGTTTCAATTTTAAATATATCACAGAATCACCAAATCACAGAATCAACCAGGTTGTAAAAGGCCTCTCAGATCATCAAGTCCAACTTATTACCTAATACCACCTTGTCAACTAGACCATGGCACTAAGTGCCACATCTAGTCTTTTCTTTATACCTCCAGGGATGGTGACTCCACCACCTCCCTGGGCAGTCCATTCCAATGCCCAATCACTCTTTCTGTGAAGAACTTCTTCCTAATGTCTAGCCTAAAACTTACCCTAGTACAGCTTGATACTGTGTCCTCTTATCCTATTGTTGGTTTCCTGGGAGAAGACACTGTCGGCTCCCCATAGACCCCCACCTGGCTACAACCTCCTCTTGGGTGGTTGTAGGGAGGGGTGATGTCTCCCCTGTGCCTCCTCCTCTCCAGGATAAACAATCCCAGATCCCTCAACTGTTTCTTATAGGACTTGCATTCTAAACAGTTCACTAGCTTTGTTGTCCTTCTGTGGACCTGCTCCAGCACCTCAATATCCTTCCTGAACTGAGGGGCCCAGAACTGGATACAGTACTCCAGGTGTGGTCTCACATGTGCCAAGTACAGGATAAGAATCACTTCCCTGGTCTTGCTGGCCACACTATTCCTGATCCAGGCAGGATGCCATTGGCCTTCTTGGTCACCTGGGCACACTGTTGGCTCATGTTCAGCCGCTGTCAGCCAGTACCGGCAGGTCCCTTTCTGCCTGGCCACTCTCCAGGCACTCTGTCCCCATCCTGTAATGCTACATGGGGTTGTTGTGGCCAAAATGCAGGACCCTTCACTTGGTCTTGTTGAACCTCATGCCACTGTATTCGGCCCATCTATCCAACCTTTCCAGGTCCCTCTGCGGAGCCCTCTTGCCCTCCAGTAGATCTACACTCCTGCCCAACCTAGTGTCAGCTGCAAATTTACTAATGGTGGACTCAATCCCCTCATCCAGATCATCAGTAAAGATATTAAACAGGTCTGGGCCCAGCACTCATCCCTGGGGGACACCACTGGTGACCGACCACCAGCTGGATGCAGCCCCGTTCACCAGCACTCTTTGGGCCCGGCCCTCCAGCCAGTTCCTAACCCAGCACAGAGTGCCCCTGTCCAAGCCATGAGCTATCAGCTTTTCCAGGAGTGTGCTGTGGGATAAGGTGTCAAAGGTTTTTCTTAAGTCTTGGTAGGCTACATCCACAGCCTTCCCCTCATCCATCCTGAAGGTCACCTGATCATAAAAGGAGATCAAGTTGTTCAGGTAGGACCTAGCCCTCCTAAATGCACACTGGCTGTGTCTGATCCTCTGGCTGTCCTGTAGGTACTGTGTGATTGCACCTAAGATGATCTGCTCCACAACCATTCCAGGCACTGAGGTCAGGATGACAGGCCTGTAGTTTCCCAGATCCTTGTTGTGGCCCTTCTTATGGATGGACGTCACACTGGCCAACTTCCCATCATCTGGGACCTCCACACTCAGCCAGGATTGATGATAAATTATGGAGATTGGCTTATCAAACTCTTCCACCAGCTCACTCATCACCTTAGGATGGATCCCATCTGGTCTCATAGACTTGTGATCATGTTAAGTGGCTCAGCAGTTCACCAACTGCTTCCTCCTGGATTACAGGGGAACTATTCTATAATTCATAGATAAATTGTCTGGAATTACACTTGCTGCCGGATCCACTGCCTAACTTGTGCACTTTAGCGTCTGCTGAGTATATTCCATACATGTGGTCATCAGAAGGGCATGATTTGCAGACTGTTTGACTATTAAACACACACCCTCCCCCCAAAGAGGGCTGAAACAAGTAAAATCTTGAAAGATATGGACATATAGTAGACACAGTAGATGAAGCATATACAATCCTACTTCCAGGTTTTTCTTGCACGTAACAAGATCATCTTTTATGTAACAAAATGAACAAATCCAGTTCATGACATATACATTATGTAAAACATAAAAACCTTCAGTATGCTAGCTGATATGTAAAACAAGTTCTATACAAATGACAGACAGGGACTTTAAAAATAATGCATATAAAAATGAGGAGTGTAATTCCTCATAATTGCTCAGAAATGCAAAAATTATGGCCACCAAGAACTGTGTAAAACCCTTTCCTGAATGTTATAAGTACCCTAACATTCTAGGCTCTCTTACAGAGATAATCATTGTGATATATCAGCTGTATTTGTCACAGGTCAAATATTTTGAATGGATTACTCCTTCAGCCTTTGTTTTAGTGGTCCATTACTCTCCTGGTCTCACAATTAAAGAATAGTGTCCATTCTTCAGTTAACACCTCTTTGTCTCAAGTCGTGTTTAGTTCTCTAATTAGAGGATTCCCTTGTTCTACAATTGTATATGAACAACATCATAGAAAGACCAAACCTTATCAGCCCTGAAAAACTGGTAATCAGTGCATCTTACCCTCAGGCACCCCATCCCTTTGTGTTACTTCCTAGCTGTTCATATATCTTTTTGCAGAACACTGTTTCAGGAGCTGCAGAACACAGTACCCAGTCATGTTAACCCCTCTGTTAAGAAAAAGAATAAGAAAACCCCTGGGGACACAGTGAAAACCTAGACTTATGAAAGAATGGTTCTAATTCCATTGGCTGGAAGATTCTGGACCTTCCTCTTTCATATTACAATGGGATAAATTGTTTCTGCAAAAGACCGCTGAGTACTCATACCAAAATCTGTTCCACGTGGAGCCTGGTCCTAGCTAAGATCTGTCAGGCATGGTGGATATTGCTGTCTTCACAGTTAGGTACTGCAGGTTTGTATTGCAGTTGTTTGCCAAGAGACTGGATGACAGTACAAAATGAAGGATCTCCCATGGGAATCTCCGACATCTAAGATTTGTCTGAAGAATTTCCTTACAGACCAAATCTGGGTTACAGTTTGCCACAATCCATATTGCCTGTGAGTCTGGTTAAGTGCTTGTGTGTTTCTGAATACATGAAATAGGAGTTAATGCAGTCTATACAGTCCTCTTAAGTTTTCATTGAAAAATGACTCTGTCAAACTCTTTTGTGGGGGTATTTTGGGGATTACTTTAAAAGGAAGAGTAGCATATGAGATAAGTAGTCATAAAGTGAAATAAAGGGCAGATATATAGCTACTTTAATATTTGTTAGGCCAGCTCTCTCTGTTGTGGCTATGTAGCTTGTGTTAGTCAGGAATTGCACTAAATATAAGGGATGTCATGCAGCAGCACACCACAGTAGTGTCACTTATGCCTAAGAAGCAATCCTGTAAGATACTAAATAAGTACCTGTCATTTTAAAAGAAATAGCAACTGGAAATGAAAATAAAATGTATACCATAAAGATCAAGTTAAAGTACATTTTAAAGTGCTATTTTATACAGAAGAAACCATAGAGAAAGCCATGGGTCAAAATCAATCAGCTTTAAAAAGATTCCTACTGGCGTATTTTAGGAATTACATAACCACAAGTCATTAAATTCAGAAAATTATTGTGATGTATTTTTGGTGGCTACATGCCACAAATTCTCAGCCATTTCAAAGCTGAAATACAAGGGAAACATCATGTTTTATTACTTCCAGTGATCCATACCTTTAAACCATCAATTTGATCATTACAGAGGCTACTGAGAATTGGTTGCAGAAGACAAATATAGGTCACTGCAATCTGCTATGCAGGCAAATGCCAGGGTGTATTTCTGCCCTTATTGTGCTTCTTGTTTGAGAAAGTCATACCTCTGATGTAAGGCAAAAATTGCTACTGCTGCAGAATTTGCAGAAGGGCCATTTTAGCTTAAGCCAACAATTCCGTTGGTCCAGTTTGCTTTTCTAAAAAATGAGTAACAGCCAATGCTTTTGAGAAAGGTCAAAAAAATTCTGTAATGCACAACTGACCAGAGGGAAAATATATTCCTGACCTTGGGCAGTTTTATGCCCTAAAGCATAAATGTCTGTCTACTCTATATTTTTTACTTGCTTTATGCAGCAGTAGGTACTTTTTATACATATACACTTTTCAAATATATTTTTTGAATAAAAAAGTTTTTACACCCTGATATTTTGTGTCTAGGCACTGGTCAAGACTTCATTCAGGACAAGTCTCTTCTCCCATTCCAGATTCTATCTATATAGAAGAGAACCTTAAAACCTTGGGCACAGCAAAAATATATGTAGTTTCATGTAATTTCAGCTTCCCAGGTAGCCTGGAGTATGAGAATATGTAATGTCCTATTATAACACTGACATCTTCTGTGATACTAATTTAGATTTCTGTTCCAAAAATCTTAGTGTGATCTGGCAGAAAGACTGGAGCAGGTAGTATCCAGATCATAGAGTTGCCAAAATACTCTTCAGTTGTGTGAAAGAAGCCACTTTTCAGCAAAGTCAACATCCTCCCATCACAGGAAACGCACTGAGCAAGGTAGTCCAAGTCTCAGATTGAACAAAATTATATTTCTTTTTTTATGTTTGAGATAGTATTTTGTCTTATTTAAAGAGTCTGCTCATTATTTACTTCCCAAAAAAAAGTTGCATGCTTTTAACTGCTCACTATGTTTCTAAAGCAGCTAAAGAGCCTATCTCAAGAGCATTAGAAAAAGTACCCTATGACTACGACGTTAAGGACAAAATAAACCTTTGTACCGCAGCATAGAAGTAGGGAGGAGAACACAGGGAACACAAGAGGTCTTCCATTCCCTCATCCTCACAATGTCCTCAAGGGAAATCCCCAGATTCTACAGAGACTTTACGTGTTGCAGAAAATTGTACATCCCCAGACTAACCACAAAGAGGGAAGGAGAGGGAATGATTTGTCCATATTTCATGCAGGCAGGGCTCCAGACTGAGAGAGGAGCCATTAATAGGCACTGTCCTTGCCTTGTCTCTCTCCATTGTTCGTCAGCTGACACACAGTGCTGCTAGATGGCACATGAAAAAACCATGTGAAGTGGAAAGACTCTAATCCAGAAATAATTTAAGGAAACTATGTATTAGGGAAACAGGAAATAAGTTTTGCTTGATTTTCAAATGTCTGTTTCACAGAGACATTTGTGTAAGAAAGGGCTTTGTGTAAGAAAACCACCACCGTTATCACATCTCTATTTCCCAAACAAGAGAAATTGAAAGTTTTTAGTAAGTATCTGTGTTTATCTCTTCAAAAGAATGTGCTTTAGGATAGCTGTCATGGAAGATTAAAGACAGACACAAATTTCTCCTGTATTTTTTAACATGTGGTGGTTTGGGCTGATGGAGTTAATTTTCTTTATAGAAAATGATGGGCTACAATTTGTGCTGAAAAGAGTGTTGATAATAAAGGAATGTTTTAGTTTACTCTGAGCAGTACTCACACAGAATCAAGGTCTTTTATACCTCTCACCCTACCCCATCAGCAAGTAGGCTGGGGATGCACAAGGAGTTGGAAGGGGACACAGCTGGGACAGATGACACCAACTGACCTAAGGGATATTCTGTACTATATGGCAACATACTCAGTATATAGAGAGGAAGAAGACGGAAGAGGAGGATGATTGGAATGATGGCTTTTATCTTCTTAAGCAGCCATTATGAGTGGTGGAGCTCTGCTTTCCTGGAGATGGCTGAACACCTGCCTGCAGATGGGAAATGGTGAATAAATTCCATTTTTCTTTGCTTGCAAGCGCAGCTTCTGCCTTCGTTATTAAACTGTCTTTAAAGCAACTTTTCTCACCTTTACCCTTCCAGTTTTCTCCCCCATCACACCAAGGGGAAGTAAGTGAATGGCCATGTGAGCCTTAGTTGCTGGCTGAGGTTAAACCATGGCAAATATGAGGAACATAAAATGCGCAGTAGAATAATGAGAATGCAGAGGACAGCTTTCAACATATGACCTTTAAATGTTCATTGAAGAAACTTGACGGAACCTTTTGCAAATTGTGTATAAATTCAACCATCATCTTTAAGCCTATCTGTAAGCCAGAGAGTTAAAAAAAAAAAATCTGTGGAAGTGGGTGGAAATATTTAAAAAATATGGATGTAATTTATAATTGATGGAGTATACAGCATTAATTTTTTTTGCTGAGCAATATAGCTTGTCTGATATTATACATGACCTTATATGAACAATTTGGACTAAGAGTATTTGGTTGAGCTACATGCTCAGTGGTTTATTTCTCCAAATTAGTAAGGACAACCATTGCCCTTAATTGTTTTGTCCCTAAATTGTTTGAAATGGTTATAATAAAAAAATAAAGATGATTGTATACCCAAACCTAAAATCAATCAAACAAACAAAATCATCTCATCCGAAATAAATTATCATCAGATTTTTCCTTAAAACATATTGGTGGTCAGAGTTACTTGATATATACACAGTCTGAACTAAAGGGAATTTTAGTTTGAAGTTTCAGAATATTTTAAATTCTTTTGACCAAAGGGAAAAAAGGTCATTTGTGAGTTTAAAGAACTGAAGATGGCAATTATAGGAAAATTATTATATGTTTCTTCCCCTTCTCAGAAAATAATAGCTTCCTTCAAAAGCATTAAATAGAAAACAGTTAGGTAATTCTGTACACAGACTTCTCACTAAATTATGATTTATATGTAGGAGCAACTGAGATGAACTCCTAGATAAATTCAAGTAGATGAACAGATGTTTCAGATACTGATTGGATGACCCTTATTGAACTCTGTTCAATAAATCCTGCTAAAAGGTCTTTTCATTTTCTTTCCAATACCACAAAAAATATGAACCTACTTAAACAAAACACCACAGCTGTGTGTGTTTTGGATAGCAGTGTTGGAAAAAAAATATTTTTACCTTTTACACTTAGTTGAACAGGTACTTAAATGTGGTACTATCCCACCTACATGAACATCCTACCCATATGAAGAGCTTTGCTTTTGAATTCCATATATATACACATGTATATGTATATGTATATGTAAATGTAGATGTAGATGTAGATGTAGATGTAGATGTAGATGTAGATGTAGATGTTTATGTATGCAAGAAACCACTTACTAATAATCTTTTATCTTTTTAATTTGGGGGGGGGGGCAATAGATGTGTCTTGTGCATATATTTTAGGTAGTTTCAGGAAATAATTGTCAGTTTATACCTAATTAAGCAAAGAAACAGAGGGTTTTATGCTTCCTTGACAGTACAATGACAGTGAAACACTCATTCTGTATTATCCTTACAGAACAGCTGCACTGTCACACAACAGCAGTTTGAGTTAATCATGAATCTAGGCCATCTGATGAAAACCAAGGTGTAAAGTGTAAACCAGCAAATTAAAGTATCATAGCAAGAGATGCATGTCTAACTGTAATGGAGAAAGCCTTTTCAGGCTGCCTTCATATCAGCTGAAACCTGGTCAATGTAGTTACTGAGACCAAGACATAACTTACCCTAACTCAAATTAGAATCTCAGAAAGCTCCTTCATGTCTTTCTAGCAAATTAACCATTCGTGGATTCCTATGGTGGCAGTTAGACTTACATTGCAAGGAATTGTAAAAACAGGGATGAAATCCCTCAAAAAAACCAAACTAAAAAAAGAAAACGACAAAGAAATTGTCTAGATATTATTATACTACATGATTTACAAATCTCTAAATTCTCATTTGTAGTTTTTGAAAGGAACACCTTTTGAAAGTTCAACTTCACTGGTTCATTTTAATACCATGTGTCCTTGTTTCATTTCTTTTAATATGTTACACTGTATGACAAGTAAAAAAGGTAAGGGCATATATCTGCTATTATGTGTTATAATTAGTACAGCTTTTTTAATCAGCAAGGAATATTTAGATTAACTTTACAGGTTGTCAACATTCAGTTGGAGAAAATAGAGTTCTGGGTTTGAATCTGGCAGTATGTGTTTTATGACCTCTTCCCTGTGTAAAATTTGTTGGTATATAAAAACTTTAATTTTAGTTTAATTATTAACTGCCAGACGTTTTCAAATCTAAATAAGTTCTTATCTTAATGTGGAATAATGCAAAAATACAATGTACAATGCAGAAACAGAATACACATGTGCATATATATTTTCATTGTATTGTGGGTTAATGTATACATCATCTTAACACGTCTCTTAATCAAACACAAATCAAAGTCGACAACCTTCATGATTTTGTTCATAGTTAGCCAAATGATTTTGCACATAGTAGAATATGCAGATTTTTCTGTGTAGACCTGCACATAAATTAGTTCTGTTTCTATTGAAGTATTGCTTCATCAATCAGTAACGCCCCAGAGGCCAGTTATGACTGTTACAGAAATTCATCTTTAGAGCAGAGTAATGTTTCATCATTATATTTGTGTCATGATTACTCTGACAGGTTAATTTCAAAGATAAGTTATTGAGCATTCAGGCGTATTTATCAAACAGACAAATGAGAACGTTGTGTGTATTCATTTTCTGAAACAAGAAGACAAAACTATTGAAGAGTTGACAAAAACTGAAGTTGAAAACATTTGCTACATTCTGTGTCAGGATTTTCTTAACATTCAACAATGGAAAGAAATAAAAACCAAAAGTGAGTCTTCAGTGAAACCAGCCACCAAAATTATGTGGAATTTCCAAGGCCTGGGTAATACTTTTGCATTTCTAGCTCACTGAGTTATAGAAAAATCATCAAAACCAGAACACAGCTACTTTTTGCTATTGGAGCATTCAGAAATACATTTTTCCTTCACACTTGTCACACAAATGCTTTCAGTGATTCTGTGAATTAGACATCAGGATGGGCGGAAGTAAATAACCCATTTCTCTAAACACACTCAGTTCTTCAACTTCTCTAGAAGGCCTGAGTGCAAATGGTGGTCACATACCTGTCAGTAAGTTCTTTTGCTCTCTAATTTAAAACTTCAAATACATTTTCGTTGTTCATTCAAGGTATTTATTTCACAGAATCACAGAATAAACTAGGTTGGAAAAGACATCTGAGATTATCAAGTCCAACCTATGACCTACCACCATGTCAACTAGACCGTGGCACTCAGTGCCATGTCCAGTCTTTCTGTTACACCTCCAGTGACAGTGACTCCACCATCTCCCTGCATGGTCCATTCCAATATCTAATAAACCTTTTTGTGAAGAATTTCTTCCTAATGTTCAATCTAAACCTGCCCTGGTGCAGCTTGAGACTATACCCTCTTGTCCTATCCTGTTGCATGGGAGAAGAGACCAACCTCCACCTGGCTACAAACTTCCTTCAGGAATTTGTAGAGAGTGATAAGGTCTCCCCTGACCCTCCTCTTTTCCAGGACAAACAATCCCAGCTCCCTCAGTTGCTCCTCATAGGACGTATGCTCCAGATCCTTCACCAGCTCTGTGTTCCTTTTCTGGACTTGCCCCAATACCTCAGTGTCCTTCCTTAACTGAGGGGCACAGAAATGGGCACAGGATTCGAGGTGTGGCTTCACCAGTGCTGAGTACAGCGGGACAATCATGTCTCTTGTGTTGCTGGACACACTTTTTCTGATACAGTGCTACATGGAGGTATTGGGGCCAAAGTGCAGGACCCAGCACTTGTCTTGTTGAAACTTATGTTGCTGGTCTTGGTGCATTCATCCAGCCTTTCCAGGTCCCTCTGCAGAGCCCTCCTACCCTCCAGCACATCGACACTCCCCCGCAACTTGGTGTCACTGTAAATTTGCTAATGGTGGACTCAATCCCCATCATCCAGATCATCAGTAAAGATATTAAACAGAACTGAGACCAACACTGATCTCTGGGCAACACCAGAGATCACTGGATGCAGCACTGTTCACCACCACACTGTGGACCCGGTCCTCCAGCCAGTTTTTTAACCCAGTGAGCAGTTTTTCACAAGAACATTTCTGAATGTTTAGAACAGAGTGTTCTAAAAACAGAGAAACAAAAATATTAGAGATATATCTATAAACATATGAATAGCAAATGGAGGGCTGAGGCAAATCTCTAACCTTCATGGATACAAGGGGAAATTTATTAATAAAGAATGAGGAAAAGTTTCAGGTACTTAGAGCTGCCTTTGCCTCAGTCTTTAATAGCAAGACCGGTTGTTCTCCTGATACCAGGCCCTCTGAGCTGCCTGGTGCAATAGAACCTGGGGGTGCTGGTCAACAGAGGTCTGAACATGAGCCAGCAGTGTGCCCAGGTGGCTAAGAAAGCCAATGGTATCCTGGCTTGTGTCAGAACTAGTGTGGCCAGCAGGACCACGGCAGTGATTGTCCCCACGTACTCAGCACTGGTGAGGCCACACCTTGAATCCTGCGTTCAGTTTTGGGGCACTCAGGACAAGAGAGACATTGAGGTGCCAGAGCCTGTCCAGACAAGGATAACAGAGCTGGTGAAGGATCTAGGGCACAAGTCCTGCTGAGGAGTGGCTTCACTTAGTCTGGAGAAGAGAAGACTCAAGGGAGACCTTATCACTCTCTACAACTACCTGAAAGGAAGTAGTCGCAGTCGGTGGGTCAGGTTTGTTTCCAAGTAACAGGGCAAGAAGAAACAGCTTCAGGGAAGGTTTAGATTGTGTATTAGGGAAAAAGTTCTTCACTGAAAGGATTATCAAGCATTTGAACAAGCTACTCAGGAAAGAGGCTGAGTCACCACCCCTGGAGATATTTAGAAGACCTGTAGATGTGGGCCTTGGCAACATGGTTTAGTGGTGGACTTGGCAGTGCTGGGTTAACAGTTGGACTCCATGATCTTAAAGGTCTTTTCTAACCTAAATAATTCTATGATTCTATTCTATGATTATTCAATATCCAAGAATTCAGAAAACAATATCTGCATGCGCTACCTCAAAACCCCTTATCAAGGCATATTATCCATGAAGTGCCAAAAAGTTATTCCATAAAAATCAGCTCTCGTACCAGATATACCATAATGGAAGAGTCTTAAACCTTGAACCAGAATTGAAAACTCTGGTCAGTATTTGTTCCTGCTTGTGGTTATGGATAACTGCATGGGGAAAAAAATGACAATCACAGAAAATGTTAGCTCTTCCCCATAACTGTATATGGGTACATATTTATGTGTTTAACATGACTACCTAGCTTGTAATTCATTAGATTTGGGATTTTGTGACATTTAGCACTGAATTAGTTTTTCATTTATAGTATGTAATGTACCTGTTAGACTTTCATTTAAGCTACCTACCTGTAGGTAAAAATATCAAGACAAATAAAAGATTAAAAAAAAGACACAAAGAAGGATGTTATCAGGGACTGTTCTTTGTATAGTGTTGCAATTTTTCTTGTAATTGAAAAGCTTTCAAAATTAACAGGTCTGTAATCTTAAGCAAAATGTTTGTTATCCCTAGATACAAATTGCAAAACCAGAACTTCTATATGCGTTCAGAAATAATATATTACATCTTCCCAGTCAATTTGCTACCTTTACTGTTTAGAACATATCCATATCTTGATATCCTAATTAAAATGAGGTTAAATGTGCCTGGAAGAGGCATTCCTAAGGTTAACCCTTCTGTCTATCTAGAAGCTTGAGGTTGCACATGACAATAAGGATCACAGAAAAAAAAGCTGTCGATAGAAAATAAAAATAGATTATTAAATGCAGGTTACATCTATCCCTCAACAGTCACAGCTTTAGCTTTAATGCCCTCCAAGTCCTGATTCCACTGACTGTAGTGAAGCCCATTTCTCATAGCTGGTTTCTCTGAAACAGTTGCTGACTTAAAATATACAAACATAAATTAACTAAACACACCTGGAAACATTCTTTTTTCTGAGACTGTGTCAACAAACATCTCTTTTGACAGGACTTCAGAAAGTGTTTGTGCATGATTGCATGCTTCAAACTCAAGATTGTTCCTTGGTTGGATAGTCAGGGCAATTTGGTGAAAGAAAGCAGAGGGAAGCTTAGCAGAGCTGGATAAGCTCCAGCAAATATATTTGATGCATAGGAGTTTTTTTCTTTTTTCTTTCAAAGCTTTTACCTTATGTTAATCTTTATATTACTGCCTTTTCAGTTGCCCTTAACACTGATAATAGTATGAAAAATAAGGAATCTGCTTTTTTGACCTGATGTTTGATTTGAGTTACTTGTTTTGGACTCTTCAGGGTGCCAAAACAGCATGATCTGTTGGTTTCTACACCTACATAGGTTGTCCTTTCATGCTTCTATGACCCAGGCATAGGGAGGGGCTGAGGCCTGTGCTGTTAACAAATGAATTCCCAAAAATTTGATTTTTTCTTACCAAGATTTTTCACATTATAAAGAGACCATCAGGACCTTAAAAATTAATTTTTCAAATTAATCAGGCACATTATTACACTGTCTTGTGTCCTGTTCCATTAGTGTTGTGATGGAGACACATCAACAGCGTTGTGTCTTTCTTCATAAAAAAAGTATAGGAAAAAAAAAGCTCCACTTGTGAAATGAGGCCCTAAATAGTGCAGTAAATTGATGCAGGATGTATTTTATGCTCTGTGCCCATCACTTACCTTCTGTATGTTCTGTAATCAGCATAAGGTGTAACAATACATTTTGTTACTGTTTGGAAGAGCAGGAAAATGGCTCCCCGGGCACATTACTGCAACATGCACTGAAGAGTCTGACAGTAGGAAGCAGGCATTTTTATTGAGAAAGTGGTTTGTCTATTCCTTCATTCTTTATCATTACTTATGTCCATAAGAGGAGACCTGATAACGTACTGTGTCCTCTTTTCCCTGGCATTATACACACAATGAGAAAGCAGACCTGCCCTGAAACAGAAAGGTCAGGATTTAGCATTATAACTGCTGCAATAATTTTATCCAAATTCCACGGCTAACAATATAATCAACTGCTTTTTGCAGCAAGACGATTGACTTTAGCAAAGAATTATAATTGGATGATGAATGCTTCTTTTTCACATAATATGATACAGTCTTTTCTTACTTGGATCAACTTTCAATTTAAAATAGATTTTTCTGTAGCATTTGCAGGTCAGTGAACAAAAGTTTTCTTTAGTTTTCAGTGATGTATATGGATCTACATGGTGAAACTACTGAAAAGCTTCAGCAGAATAGAAAAACTGCATTTAAGGCAATTTTTGTCAAAGTAAGAAAGGAGGAGAAAAGTGAATTAGTCTAATTTCAGGAAAACTTATGGAAAATGTTGGAAAGATACAAATTTGATTTGGAGTTGTATGGTGATTATTTCTGAATATGATATTGCTATATAAAATTATTTGAATTGTTTGACCTGTGAAGAGCAATCTTTAATGCTTTCTTGTAAAGAATTAATTCACCGAAAGCCTGCACACATGCTGGAAGGTAAGTAGACAGTAGCCCAGATAGCAACCTCTTTGCAAGCAGAACCATTGACTTTAATGCTGTGGATTCTCCTAAGTTATTCATAAAGGTTTAATAAGGCTCAGAAGAACAAGAGGATTTAGGCCAACAACAGCATATTCTCTGAAAGAGGGGAATAAAGGTGATGTCATTTGTCAGGCATTGGGGGAATATGCAGAAAATCAGACATGCTTCTGTGAGTTCATGAGTATTACAAGGGATCAAATCTGGGCTACAGCACAGCAGAAACAATAAAAATGGGAGACTACCAGTTAAGACACAGTAGGAGATAGGATTTCTTCACTCTTTCTCTCTGTGCCTCCAAACACACATATTTAAATAAAACCCAGGCTATGATATTAGTAGTCTTACCTGCATTCTCCATATGGCATTGGCTCAGGATCTGAAAGCATGCTCCATCCACAAACACAGATAATGAACTGCATGAAGTTGTGTTTCTTCCTCAACGTTTCTTCTACGTCTCAACTAATTTGCTTACTCCTTTAGCAACATAGCAGCACTCTGACTATGCTACAGACTTCCTCTCCACTCACCTCCTTTTGTTCTCTTCATAGTGGAACAACGAAGCTCTCATTCAGTTTTGCAGAGGAAAAAGGGTACATTAAGCCAGTAACTGTTTCACAAATAACCACTCTGTCTCCAGAAAAGAGAAAAAAATTGTGGATGCAGGTTGAACGGAATCCTCTTGTGCACCAGACTGAGCGCCAGCTTAAAAGTTCAACATGACCATGCAATGTGCAATCACAACCCAGAAAGCCAAGCATATAGTGGGTTGCATCAAAAGAAATGTGACAAGGTAAAAAGAGTTGATTCTCCTCCTCTAGTCTGCTCTCTGGACTACTGTGTCCAACTATGGGGTCCCCAACATAAGAAGCACTTGAATCTGCTGGAGTAAATGAAGAGGAGGGTCATGAAGATGATCATAGGACTGGAGCAGCCTGAGAGAGCTGGGGATGTTCAGCCTGGAGAGGAGGCTTCCAGCATCCTTCCAGTACCCAAAGTGGGCATATAGGAAAGCTGGAGAGTGACTTTTTATGAGGACATTCAGTGATAGGACAAGGGGAAATTACTTCAAACTGAGAAAGGGTAGATTTAGACGAGATATAAGCAAGAAATTCTTTACTATGTGTAGTGAGACACTACAACAAAGAACCTGTGGATTTCCCATCCCTAGAAGCGTTCAAGGCCAGGTTGGATGGGGCTTTGAGCAACTTGGTGTAGTGGAAGGTGTCCCTGACAGTAATACCTTGAAAACAAATGATGTTTATACTCCCTTACAACTCAAACTATGATCTTATGAAATTTTCTTTTAAGAATGAGTTTTAAAGCTACTGTATTCATAAAGTCATGAAGTGATGAGCAATACATAGCTGAATTTGTCCTACCTACTGAGGAAAATGCACTTGCTCTGCCTTCTGACTTAGAATGGAATAAACACAGGAGTCCATTCTAGGAAAGATAAAAGCTTAGTAAACATGTATATATATATATATATATATAGGACTGAGGAGAAGGAGAATTCACTGAAATAAAGAAATCCTCAGAGGATTTGTTTGAAAGAATCATCTTTTAATTTCTATGTAATTAGGACATCTGATTCCTCGTTTTTCCAAGTGGTTGTTAGTTCACTTTTTATGCAATATAATGTTTAATATTAATCTTGATTTATTATGTGTAAAGTAGACAATAATGCATATCATATAGATGTCTTCTCTGTGCTTCATTTAAGCAATTGCAATGTGTGGAATAGATCATTATTTGAGGTAAACAGCAAGTCACATTGATTTACAGCAGCTGAAAATGTGGCTTGGTGACTGTAAATCAGAGACATATATTTAAGTTAAATAAAATCAGAGGAGGATTTAGGGTACTTAAAAAACTTCCTATCTTCAATGTCAGCCAAACAGAAGCTGCAGTATTTCAGTAACTGTGAAACTAAGCACAGGGAATGATGCAGGACTATTATTAACCCACAGTGACATTTGGTCTTGGAAAGCAGTGATTCATAGAAGGATTTAGGGGTCATTGCAGCTAATCATCATGTCCTTTCAGCACAAAACTGCAGTGAAAGGGCCTAATGAAATCTTTGTATATATATATACACATACTGATAATACAAAGATGAAAAAAAGCAATTTGGTCTTTCTCCATAGCCCTGCCAAAATTGCTACTGGAATACTGTTCTCCATTTTAGTTTGCTCACAGCAAGCAAGATCCAGAATCACAGAATCAACTAAATTGGAAAAGACCTCTAAGATCATCAAGTCCAAACTTTGACCCAACACCACCTTGCCTAGGAGATGAGGTCACTAAGTGCCATATCCAGCCTCTGCTGGTCATGTATCACAGTTTGAACAAGAGGTACATGGAGCTCAAGCACTGGGCATAAACCATATGGTGCAAAATTGGGTTTACTGATGTGTGTCCCATCATTACTCCTCATTACTGGTGTGTATTACACTTTAGGGAAGAACTTCTTGGGGATATGATAAAGAGTGACAGTCCTGGCAGTAGTGACCACAAAACATTGGAGTTCAAGATCTTGAGGGAATGGAGGAAGAAGAGCAGAAGAGTACAGGTCCTGGTGTTGAAGCAAATTATGGTTGTACACATAAGGACAGAGGAATCCCAAACACAGGAGAAAATCGCAGTGACCAAATGAGCAGGATTTGTTTTCAAACACAAGATGAGCCACCTAGTCACATCCTGGAATTAAATGCTTGAACATGTGACAATTTTAGTACCAGTATATCCTGGGGAAAAAAAAAGCAAAACTGCATTTTCTTTTGTAACTTGATGCCAGATTTTTAAATCTAGAACACCTGAAGAACATAGTCTTTTCAATATATCTCTAATTTCATAGTTTTATAGGGCTTTTAAACAAAACAAAACAAACAAACAAGCAAAAAAAGTGAAATTAAATACCCCTTCCTCCAAAATAAATGTCAAATCATAACAGAAAGAAACAAATGTTTTCATAGTTTTTTTTCTTAACAATCAGAAATCATCCCAAAATAGAATATATATATATATACATTAACAAAGGAATTTTTAATATTTGGAAAGTTATATAAAACTATCTTGAAATACTTTCATGAAAGAAATTATGCAATATTTTCATGGAGTTTATTTTCTTAATGATTAGAAACTTTTTTAATTTTTTATTTTTTTATTTGAGAGTAAAGGCACCAAGTCCTTGGCACAATCAGAAACTCATTCCTGCTTCCAACTTTGATGTGAAGTTTTTAAAAACACACATGTTTTCAAAGTTTCCATTTCTTCCTATGTGAACCTTCCAGGTTTCTCCGTTGTGTATCAAAACAATTTCAACACAATGGATTTCTTCTTTCTAATCAAGGAGGTTGTATGAGTTTTCAAAAACATATCACAGTGGTAAGCATATACATTGCAATAACTGTAGAAAACAAGCACAAAACTTTCATATTTGAAACAGTGATGCTGGAAAACAATATCAGAAAAGAAAAAAATAGTAATATACCAGTATTTGAGGAAAAATGCACTAACAATTGAAATGAGTATTCTCCCAATAGATAAATATCTAATCATAAGACTCCTTCAAATATTTTCTCCAAGTTACTTGTGTTTCTTTCAGAATGGAGAATTAGAATCCATGATTGTTGGAGATGAACAGGAAGAAGAAGAGGATTTTAAAAGGTGGAAGGAAACAACATCTGGCAATGTGGGCCAGACAGTATAAGATAAATAGACTGTCTCTGTTAGATTGTAAGTTTTCTCTCATAGGGTAAAACAAACAGTTTCTGATTGGACAGTGTCCAGTCAAGGCATCTGCCCTTTCCAATGAGGTACTTAAAAGTTGTCTGAAGATTCATGTATCCCCCTTTTTGTCTCTGTCAATCCCTAGTCCTGACCAATGCCCTGTCCAAGTTTTTGCATACCTTTCCCCTTTTCTAGAATCTTCCTTATCTGCCCTATAAAAACCTTCCATTTTGTAAAATAAAGTTAGATCGGCGCCTATTGCGAACAGCCACAGCTGCTATTCTGTGCAACTTGCCTCTTGTCCTTTGTTCATGAGCTCGGCCGGTACTTAATATCTGGGTGAGACAAACTACGACCCTACCGAGCACACTAAGAGGAACTGCAGCTCAGCTGTGAGAATCCCGCTGGTCTGGGAATGATCCTGACCCCCAAACCATGTCACATGATCATTCCTCAGTCAGGGAATTATAACATTATTCTCTTTCAGTTCTTTTTCAGGTAAGTTACCAAAGACAGCTAGACCTGAACTGCCAATTGGAGGTGCTAATCTTTGTCTAAAAACCTGTCTGTGCCACTGGAATGTCAGTGAACTGACCACACTTAGTCAGGATGAATGTAGCTTTTGATCTAGAGGAAGGTGTCCCTGCCCCTTAAAGTGATCTTTAAGGTCCCTTCCAACTCAAATCATTCTAACACTCTATGATCTTGGACTTCTGTGCCAACAGTTGTGCAATTCTAAAATATAATAGAATTGTTTGTTCTTAAATAATTTATTCTTTTGATGACAAGCTATTACAGTGAAACATTCAAAGTGAGTTTTAATGGACAGAAACAAAACTTAAAATAAATTCATCTTTCTGTTTGACCTCACTCTAATGCTTAAAAAATAAGAAATGACAGGGTGTGAGTAATGAAGCCACAATTCACACATTGTGCATGAGTAGGTACAACAGTGGAGTCTGACTGTTGTTAAATTCACAAGGTGTGAAATATTATACCATAACTCAACAACCAGTCAGCTCTTAATTTACCACAAATAAACAGAAATGGAACTAGGTAAAACAGCAACAAACAACAAAACTTGATACTAACATCTTGGCAATATTATGTAATATTACATCTAAACCAAGAAGTTTTGAGTATACTTTACTCATGAAGAAAAGATAAATCAACATTTTCCTGTAGGCATTCAGAGGATTCAGAAGTAGTTCTCTGCATGCTTCCAGACCAGGTGAGTTCAGTGATATATGTTGTGTTTGCTCTCAGCTGCTTGTTGGCTGCTGTGAGATGCATTGGTTAGTGCTCCAGCAGCACCTGGGCAAGAGGAACCCTGGCCAGGAAAGCTAGAATGTTTGTGCAGAGGTAGGAAAACACCAAGGGAAATATTTTAAAATTCTGAATTCTGAAGATGTGAGTGATAAGTGATTTTGGTAACATGGGGATCTGTCTTGCCATGCCCTTCTTTTGTTTTTATGTATAGCTTCCAAGTCACTGACTGATTGAAACTCACTAGTCACCATCCATGTCACTGACTGATTGAAACTCACTGGTCACCATCCATGGATCTTTTCAAAAGATTATTTAACTCTCTGTGCATTCAGCCTTCGGCACAAAGTTCCTTGTTTGTTTGGGAGTTTTAACATATCTTCACAGTTAAACTACTCCTTTGACATTATTCCAATTAAGAATAATATTGTCATTGAAAGTTTCATGTAAGAATCATTATTTTCTGGTAGTATTTATTTATGCTTTCAATAAGCTCTTCATACACTTTCAGAAATTTAAGACTTAGGAAACTTATTTTGCTTTTTTTTCTCATTATAATAATGAATAAACAACAAATGAAGTCAAACTTGCATTCAGAATATGAAATAAAGGCTCTAAAACACAAGCAAATTCAGTTAATCAATTAGCCAGTCAGGAGGCTATTTTCTCCCATTGCAGTGAAAGTAGTTAGGATCAACTAGTCTGGACCTGACACAGATTCTGTCATATTTTTCAGTCTATGCAAAGTTCATACTGAGGGAGTTTTGATTTAGCTTTTAATAAAAAATTCTCTCAAGAGAACAAATATTTAGTTTGTATCCAAATGCTAAAATTATCATCCCCGATTTCCTTTCCTGTGGACACAAAAAAATCTGGTGGCAGATACATCAAAGGTCTTTTTCATTGTCGCCTTTGAAAAATCACGAATTCTGAGGTTTTAATTTCATCTTTCTTTCTACATTGCATGTGTGTTTGACTTTTCATAAGGAAAAGACTTTTTAAATACTCCCAAATATTAACTTTAAAAAATCAAAAAACACTTAAAGGTATTTAAGTTGTGTTGTTCATGATGTGATCCTGTGAAAATTTTCACTGAAGAACAAGATTTGCATTGAACTTGTTACAGCTATAGGAAAAATTAATTATTCATAGTTTAGACTGATAAGACTCATAGGTGTCTTAGTGCACCTAGAATTCAATAAATAGAATGTGAAAATATTTTAATAAATATGTCTGTTAAAATTTTAAATGTCTCATCTAATTCTGAACAGTGAAAGAACTAAATGGAAAGTTTCTGGTGAGGGGTGGAGGGTGTTTCTGTTTCTCATAGAAAGCAAGTTCAGTGAAAATTTATTTCTAAAAGAGAAAGGAAACAAACTATTGAATATCATTATGCATGCAGAAGAACTATGTTGTGTGGGAGAAAACTTGTTCCCTGCAACTCTGTCAATGTTGTGCACTCTTTCAATTTCAACAAACAAATTGTTATATATAAATAATAATAAACCACTAAAAACCAATGAATATGTTATTTAATAGGTAACTAAGGTGTTATGTTGTTATGTTCAACATAATCAGTGGTTGGATGGTTGGTTGGTTGGTTGGTTTGACAAAAAAGGCTTAGAAATAACTATCTAACCTCTCTTCTCTTTTGTAAAATATTTCTAGGAAAAATACCTGCAACTTAAGAAAGGCAATCAGTGGTTCTAGTACTTTAGACTGTTAAAACAGTTTTATGCAATGTTATTAATTAAAATTTGATAATCGAACACTTTGAACAAGTGTTACAAGACAAGAGGTTGTCACTTTGCTTGGTAGTTACAAGTAAACTTGGAAACGAGTAAACTTAGAAACTTTACTCATTTCTTCAGAAGAACATGAAAAATGAATAGACATGGAAACTAAGTACTTTCTATTGCATCCAAAATACAATTTAGTGGAAGACCTTTTCCTTCTTGAAGTATTAGTGATCTTGCATATATTGGGTTTTACAAAAAGATGTTTTCTGAATATCTTAGTCTGATATCCCAATATCTTAGCCTTATTAGAGTGGATAAATAGTAAATGTATACAAATATATAAATATAAATATTATAGATATAAATATAAATAACCAGATGAGGTTACAAAACAAATAAAACTAATAGGAAAAAATATAGGTCTCTGTTGGTCTAAACAGAGTCAGGCACTAGCAATATTTAGTCCTTATAGAAGAACATACTTTAATAACAGATGTAAGAGAAGATACTGAAGCATAAATACTTACTACAAGGGTGGTGTGGCAGTGGAACAGGTTGCCCACAGAAGTTGTGGATGCCCCACCCCTGGAAGTGTTCAAGAGTAGGTTTCGTGGAGCTCTGAACAACGTGGTCTAGTTAAATGTGTCCAGGCCCATGGCAAGTGGGTTGGAACTAAATGATCCTTAAGGTCCCTCCAATCTTTCTCCTCAACCAATCATCATATGATTTTATGACTCTATGAAATATAGAGGACTTGAAGTCCTCTCTTGTTCCAAATGAGTGATCTGGAAGTTATATCACTGCAAGCTTGTGAAAGAAGAGGGATTTACTGAACAGTTTGATAATTAAAAATGCATCATCAGTGCCAAATAACACACCTATTATGCACTTTTCATGTGGAATATTAAAAACTATTGTAAAAATGCTTTCTTTTTGACATGTCCTTTGCTTGTTTCTCAGGTGGTCTTTAGGGACTGTTGACAAGTTTGAGAACTGTAGATAGCATCAGAAAAAGAGGCCATCTCAGTAAGAAGTGCTTGAGAAAGTAAAGATTTCTAGATTAGATTCTGACTGTCTAATTTTGCTACCTATTTGGAATCTTACTCAAATGACAGCATAAGTAGTAGCATATGCTAGATTTGCAGTCTGTTAAATAATGCACTGATTATAGCAATAATTATATATTTTTTAAGTCATAATAACTAGTGTCTGGAAGACTGTAAAATATTGAAGTTTGTTGAATTAGCAAACAAACAAAAACATTTGAAATACCAGGGATAATTAATGAAAACATAATTGCTTTTTTTTATTTTGTCAATTAGATTTCTACTGGTTTTTATATTTCATAACATGAAATACACTGTAATTTTTTCAAATGATAGTTTAATAATTTGAGCTGTCACTAAAACATTCTCGTATTTAAACTTTGTTGAGAGGGGAAAGTAATTGCCAAATTTTAGTGTGGATTACACAATATGCAGATTAATGAAATGAGAAAGGTTATACTGTATTTCAAATGATCATTCTGCCAGTAATTATTTAGAAAGTGATTTCTGATATTGGTCTTGCCATTGACATCAGAAAGAGTAGACTGAGCTCATTTCTTTCCTTTTTTTTCCCCCTGGGGTTTGTTTTTAGGAATCACTTACTTGATCAGAGTGGATTAAAATGATGAAAAGTCTCCTGGACT
Organism: Myiozetetes cayanensis; assembly: GCF_022539395.1. Classification (NCBI taxonomy): domain Eukaryota; kingdom Metazoa; phylum Chordata; class Aves; order Passeriformes; family Tyrannidae; genus Myiozetetes; species Myiozetetes cayanensis. Next base: position 16,076,534 of record NW_026087521.1, read on the forward strand.
CTGCTGTTTTATCTAAGGGTAAGACTCATCCTATCATTAAGCTCTAGAACTGCTTTTCCCTCTCATTTCTTCACAAGGAAAAAGTGCAAACATAGGAGTGGAAAATTCAGGGCATTAAAAGGTCAACCAGAAGGTCTCAGTCTTCCCTTTAAAGCATGAAGATTTGTTCTGGCTGTGAGCACTGTAAGTAGGGTCCATGCTTTTGTAATCTCAGAGATTGTTGCAGTGTACATTATATGGACTACAATTGTAGTTTGGAAAGTAAACTTGGGCCAAAATGTAGCAGTTCACTCATTACAGAAGGGATTAAGAGATTTGTTGGTGATGATTTGACTGGAGATAAGAATCAGATCCCCAGACAAAAAGGAAGCTTAATTTAGAGCTGCAGCAAATAAGAGAAGAAATAGTCAATATGGAGAAAATAGCAGACTGTGTATAAAAAGTAAATCACAAATTCGTTTTAATCTTTTACTATAAAAGGATATGGCAACTTATATTTCAGGGAATAAATGTACCACTGGCTGAACTGGAAAAAAAATCACCCCTACTATGAGCAGAGTGATTTTAATCTTCTTGTTTGTGAATCTTTAACATCTACTACTGGCCATTGGGTCAGTGACAGGAGAGTGAGCTGACAAGATAATTGCTCTTGTCTGCTGCTACAGTAGCTGAACAATGATCCTCTATATCTGACACTGACGAGGAGACCTTAAGTTCATACCTCTAGGTCTCCTTGTTTTAATTTGCTCCAAAACTTTATTTCAGGGCTCTAAGATTTTATGAGCAGAGTTAGATTTTTGTTTAAGGCATATTTATGGGGATTTTTCTAGACAGAACAACTTAGGAAAATGGAATTCTTGAAGGCATGTGTTGTAGAATACCAAAAATCTTGCTTTAAGCCTGTATTCCTACTTATTTTCCAAATAGAAATAAATCACAAATCTGTTCTACATTGGTCTACAAAAGACATAGCAATATGATACGTAGTAGAACTGACTAAAATATCAGTAGTTTTAAGCTATGGGAAATCCTTTTAAACTTTTTGAGATATACATGGATTGCAAACCAAAGAAATCAAATGAGCACAATTATGTAGAGTATTGTTGCTGAGTGTCTTGCAATGCTGTTTGTTTTTTGGATTTATACGTATTACTTTCTGTCAGCTAATACTTTAATAAGAAAGGATTTATTATCACTACAAGAGCCTGAATTGCACTTGAAAAATTGTCTTTAGCCAAATGTTCTTTATAGGAGATAATTGGGAGAAGTCATGCTAAGTCTCAGCAGCTGCATCAAACTGAGGGCTACTTACAAAAATATTCTTACCATGTAGCTGGCAGAAAGAACAGTAGTATATATATGTGACAGATTGAGCTAAGATGAAGTGTGATTCTACTTCAACTATAATACAAATGGGAATAGCAGGTACAAGCTCTGTACTATATGCCAAAAGTAAAGTCGCTTGAAGAGTTATACTGAATACTGATAAAACACACCAAGAAAAAAATTGCCAGTATACAAAAAAAGGTGCAAAGGAAGCAGGAGGAGGCTTGTTATGGCAAAAATAATAGTAGAAAGAAGAAAAGGCACCCCTCTGTTTCTCATCTAACAATTTCAGTTTGTAGTAACATGTACAGGTTACTCGAGCACGCCCTATTGATGTTCAGACTTTAAGCTTGTTTTAACTTAGGTATATAGCTTATGGATAACTTTTAGGATATTATTGAAAAGAACATCTTTAATTCCCTGAATAACTAGAAGAAATAGATGCCTTTAAAGACCTCTACCGGGACAGTCTTTCTGCCTAAGTGTTCAAACATGAGCAGGCACAACCTTTTTCTGTAGATTTTCAAAGGCACCTTCTTTTCCCCAGCGACTATTGACATTTTATTTGAAAGCATTGCTTTGTTCCACTACTATCTACATTTTAGGCATAAGAGCATTGATGGAGTCATGCAGGTTAGTCAAGCAGACTCACCATGTGTTGTTAGTAGAACTGGAGGAAATATATGGGTGTAGAGACATAAAATTTGTACCTATCTCAGACATTAACAAAATTATATGTTTATTAAATAAATAGAATTTCTAGTTTCAAAAACTTAGGATCTAAATTTGTCAGAATCATCTGAAACATGAAAATAAACTTGTTCAGTGTTCTTTCACTTTGTGAAGCTCCAAATACATAAATTACTATTGTTATTATATTCTTATGTGCTAGCCAACAAGGTAATAATTTTTCTCTCATGCTGCAGTGAAAGAAATTACAAAAGAACTGATCAAATTAATTTAGATGTTAGAATTGCACAAGAAAAAGGTGTTACTGTGTACAAAAATACAAGAATCAGAGTTGCAGAGTTTTTCTCAGTTAGCATATTGGGCTCTTTGGAATGACTGTGCAAATAAGATTTTTCTGATAATGTTTAATGGTTTATTTGAAGCATATGATGTATGATGGGGATTAGGTTTCATTCTTCTTGGGAAACATACAGTTGCAGAAGTACACTGGCCTAAAGTGCAACTATGTATAGGCATCAAGAGATATCTGAACCTGCATCTAAGTACATTCTGTTTAGATTTATTTAATTTGCTTTTATTTCCTTTTATAGCAGGGAAAATAGTAGCCACTCCTTTACATGCTTCCTTGTGATGCCAAGTCACAGCAACATAATTTAGAACAAGCAAAAATTTAAAGTAGCATAATTTAGAACAGGAGAAAGGCAGAGATTTATAAATTCAGCTGGATAAGGCACATGCCAATCATCTCTGACCTTCTCTTTGAATGATCAACCCATCCATTTTGAGTGCATTTCTGCTCCATCTAGCAACAACTCCTGCACAAACTTTTCATGAATTGATTACCTCAGACCAACACACCCATTCAGAACCAGTTGGATATTTCTGACATCTCCCAGTTCCATAAATTGTGGGAGGCAGAGATACCAAAGAGCAGAGTCAATCTGATTTTCATTTAACTTTCTTTCTAAAGCAACATTAAAATACTAAGTTTCATCCAAATATGTTAAAATACTATGAGCCTTAAGACACTATGAACCATCCTGTTTTCATGAAGAAATTGCTCATTAAAGTACAAGGGAAGCAAAATGGATTAAGCCAAATTAACAGAAGAAGGTGCCACTTGCTTAGGGGAACAATTTTTACATATTAGTAGAAAGACCACTACCTATTTGCCCTGCGCTGAGAAGACTTTAGAGGCCATGAAGTAACTCTGAATTAGTAATAGGTATTAGAATGAAATCCAAGGATGAGAAACTTATATTACTTTCAACATAAGAGTTTGTCTTCTGTGGTGTTCTGGGATTCTTAGGAATGAAGACACTTTAAAGACTTATTTATTTCCCATGTCCACAGTTCGATTTTGTAGCTTGGAATTTGTAAGAGAAACATACTTACACTCATACCAAGTTTCTCTTACCAAATTGGTTAATATTTTGCCATTTTTACCTGTTTGCAGACAAATTATATAACCTAGTTTTCAGGAGCAACTCTTCATACTCTTCATACTATCCATAGAGAGAACTGAAATGACTTTTGGAAAGAATTAGGATCCTTCCACTTTCTCGCAAAGTCTTACCATTTAGTACTAGGTATTCAAAGTACTATTTTCGCTATGAAGAATGTGTAAAATATTCAAAAGCAGATGTTTCACTTTAAGAATTTCTCATAATGTATCTTTGTATCAAGGGACACTCTAACTTGTAAGCTTTGATAAGGAACAACAAGTCTGGAGGAAATGAAATTTATCTTTAGAAGTCAGGTCTTTCACAGGTGAATATTCTCTTTATTCAGACTTGAACTCTGTTTTGACTCAGCTTTTATGATCTGTGCACTATACTTATTCTGTCTGCATAGATTAACTGAGTAGTTTAGCCACCATGTTCTTCCACTAATCCTGCAGATTACTAGGTCAGTAGAGCTCAAGAGAGAAGCAAAAAAGAGTTAAAACGGGAAGGGTAGTGGTAAACAGGGATGGTAAATGGGGAGGTAAATTTCATCTGAAGGAAGAAATCTAAAGAATTTGAATTAAACAAGAAAATAATGGAATCATATAATGGTTTGGATTGGAAGAGATCTTAAAGATCATCTAGTTCCAACGCCCCTGCCATGGGCATGAACACCTTCCACTAGACCAGGCTGCTCAGAGTTCCATCCACCTTGGCCTTGAAAACTTCCAGTGATGGTGCATCTACAGCTTCTCTGGGCAACCTGTTCCAGTGCCTTGCCACCTTCATATTAAAGACTTTTTCCTAATATCTAATCTAAACCTACCTTCTTTCAGTTTAAAACAATCTCCCTTTGTACCATTGCTACATGGTCTTGTAAATAGTTTCTCTCCATCTTTCTTGTAGGCCCCCTTCAGGTACTGGAAGACCACAATTAGGTCATCCCTAAGCCTTCTCTTTTCCAGGCTGAACATTCACAAATCTCTCAGCCTTTCCTAATAGGAAATGTGCTCTGTCTCTCTAATAGATTTGATGGCTCCTCTGGACTCATTCCTTCCTGTGCTGAGGATCCCAGAGCTGGACACAGCACTGCAGGTGCACTCTCACTGGAGCAGAGTGGTGAGACAGAATCATCTCCCCTGATCTGTTGGTCACACTCCTTTTGATGCAGTTCAGGATACCATTGGCTTTCTGGGCTTCAAGCACACATTGCAGGACCATGTTCAGCCTCCTATCAATGAACACCCCCAAGTCCTAATAGAGGACTACTTTCTGAAAGTCAGTAGAATATGAGATGCTTTGACAAGGAAACAGGGTTTCCAATCATACCTTGAATTCTAGGTGGTAGTTCAAAAGATTTTGGTGATAAAAACAAAAAAACAGTGTGAAAGTATATTTTTTTTATCATGTTTTAGGTCTACTCTTCCCAAATTGTCTTAATGTAAGACTAATGAACATAAATTCAACTTACTTAAAAAGTGGTTCAGAGGAAATTATTCTCAAAAGCTGCATTATGAAATGGTGAATTTAAACCCTATGAGCCTCCTAAAGACCTCTTGATCTTACTTACTTGGCCTTTTAGGGCATAGAAGTGAGATTTTCAAATGTGAAGTTTAAGGAGAAAAAGGTCAAAAAAATTAATCAATGATTATTTCTAAAAACAGTGTTGATGTACGGGATCTGAACTACCAATACACTGCTATTCTGTCCAAATCTGCACAGTGATCTTTGTCCTACGTCATAGGTGTTTACTAAAGTCAGTGTTTAGTAGATTTTGATGAGAAGCTTGGGCATATGCCTAATATGTGAGTATCACCCTGTTGTCACATGTATCTTGAAATGAGAGATGTTAAAGACATCACCACATGACATGATGTGAAAAACTTTAGTATGAGAAGGGCTAAAGAAGGTGGGTTTATTTTAATTTTCTGGCCTGTTGTTTTTTTCTAACAATTCATCTACAGAACTCTCAGTTCAGGAACTTTTCTTCTATATAGTATGTCTATGATGCTGTCACTGCAGTGTGGTACAGTGAGATGTAGGCTAATATATGCTGAGTTCTCATTTTCCACAGATGAAGTTACTCAGCTTAATGTTAGGCTAAGTGTGTCTCTGTAGTGACTGCAATAATAGCTCATGTGAAGGATTTAAGAAGACAAGAAAGATAGTTTGATATTTTAGGATATCTCTCCTGTGGAAGTGTTTTATGGTAGTATGAAATCATCCGTGATAACAATGGTTTTAAATGGATACATCCAATAGGACATAGAGAAAGAGAAAAGAGAGAAAGGGGGAAGACAGAAGGAAGAAAGGAAAGGAAGGAAAGGAGGCAAAGGAGGGAGAGGAAGGAGGGAAAGGAAGAAAACAAAGGAAAGGTAAACCATCCCAAAAATCCAAAATCCTTCTCAGTTCTTCATTCGCAAATGCTCTAGGAGAGACAAATTTTGTGCAAATATGATTATTTAGATTCTTCTGAAATTGAGAAGATGCGTGGAGATCAACTGGGTTCCAAGAAGAAATCTACTGGTCTGTAGGCCCTGTAGATCAGGCAAAACTGGAACAAGGTGAGAAGGTGCATTTCTGAGAATACATATAGAGCTTCATAGGAAAAAAATCTGTAATACTAAAACTGAAATTTTCTTCAAACTTGTATTATGAAGTGGTGAATATTACAATAAAGTAATACTCATTTAAATAATGTACTATCTTATGAGTAGGAAAATATTACTCTGTTCTAACCTATGTAATCAACAGACTCATTTTTCATTATGTATGACCTCAGTATCAGTGTTATTTGTATTCATTTCTGGCTTTGTGTTTCAATTTTAAAATTAAAAAAATAAATTTTCCTTGTTCATTAAAGTCTCTATTTTTGCACAAGCTCATAGTTATAGTTAACAAGAATAAGAATAGAATTTATTAAATGAGTAGAAGATTATACCTTTGAACACCTGGGTACTTCTGGAATTTTATTTAATTTAACTAAGAGAAGAATTCTCTATGTACATAGAGAACAAAGTGCAAGAGTTGTGATCCACCATACAGATTTATAGAGAAGTTTGACCTGAATGTATTATGTTGTTTTTTTTAGATCAGAGGGAAAGTAAAGCAAACAATGATCTTACTACCTAATACTTTCATATAAGAAATGTAAGGATTTTTAGATAACTTAAGAATACATGTGAGACAATTGGTCACAAAAAAGATCAAATTTGTAAATTAGTTCTAAGATATGTTTGAAAACGGTCTTTGAACTCATCCTACAGATTGATTTCCTGGTTTTGCAGAGTCTTATTGTTCAGTTTTTGTAAGTCTCTTCTCCATTTTAGTACCTGTTAAATATGTATAACTACAGCTTCCAGTTTAATTAGTCTCTTCTAAGGGTTAAAGTGTATATGCAGAATTCCTATACACTTTTGGATGAATAATGGAAGAGGATTGCATCCCTCTGTCTGCCTTGAAAATAAAATTCAAATTTTCTCAATCGTAGGTATAAATTATTTCTATGTAAACATATGAAGATTTTAGACTATAAACTAAGCTTAATCTCTTTGATTCAGGATCAGCAATGATTAAATATATTGGCTTTTCAGACAGCATATTATGAAATATTTCTTCAAAATATTCAAATTGCTTTTCTCAAGTGATTCACTTATCTTTTAGGAAATACAAGCATTATATGAAAGCTGTGTGTTTCGGAATGACACTTGTAACTTACAAAACTTACTATACAACTCACAAAACTTACTATATAAATCACTTTGACATTTTAGATAAGTATCATATTCTCTTTCCTTTTGTGAAAAGAGATAGAGAGAGTTGCTTTTAACATGGGAAAGATAAAAAAATATCTGAGTGCATTTTTAATAGATTTATAGGCAGAAACTGAAAAAAAAAAAAAGAGTCTTCATTGTTTTTTTTTAACTTTGATTTCACCACTATGGAAATGACCTTGCAATTTAGACTATGCAAAACTTTAAACAGCCATGGCTGCTTCTGTTTACATATTCATCTTAGTCTTATTATGCCATTGGTGTCACATATTTAATTCATATATTTAATGTAGATGTTATGGAGCACAGTGTCTTGAATGAGTTCACTGGATAATTTTCCTACAAACTCTTAGACTGGATTAATGCAATAACCTTTTATCTTTAAATTTGAATATAGGAACAGATCTGTATTTGTGAAATTGTTGTGATGAGCTCATTTTAAGTAGCGGTTATTAAAGCAAATTTAAGAAATATTCTTTTCATCAGCTTCACACAGATTATCGTACAGGAGATCAGGAAGGTTAAAAGACAAAATTCCACCAAGTCTCTTTAGCAGATTCAAAGGAACATTTTATTTATCTTTACGCTACAGCCTCTCTTCCTGTGGAAGGAAGGGAAAGAAAAAAAGGAAAAGAAATAAATTGTAGAGTTTCTGCAATAATTTCTAATGTCCTTCCTGGAAGGTCCATATCTGCCCTGGAAACATTAATGTTTCCTAATGAAAGGCAGTATAACTTAACAACAGTCTTCACTGTGTCTCTTGAAAGACAATGAGACATGCAAGATACTTAAGGCAAGTTATCCATTTTCGTGATTTTTTCCTTTTATTGCTTTGAATGTACAAATATGAACCTCCCTTTTCACTTAGACTCCTTTTAACATATCACAACTGGATGAAGTACTAAAGCATTTGTTGATTCATTCTTCCTCTCATTGGTAGAGACAGATTTCATAAAAAACAAAGACCTTCCATTTATGAAAATAGTACAAATTTTGGGTGTGATGATCCCAGAAAATGTTGTAAAAAAAGTATGAATATTCATTTAATTGGAGAAGATAAATAAAGTCAGTGAGGTTCACTTGCTCTGCTATTAATAATAAGATGCAACTGTAGGAGTGTTTCTAAGAGATGAATTAGGAAAACAAAAAAGTAAAATTGATTAGTAACTCATCATCAATAACTACCACTCACAGACTTATACTGCAAATCTCTTTTTAAGACTTACACTAATCTGTTCTGGGAGCAGAATAAACTTATTCAGTGAATCATTCACAGAACAGAAATTATCAGAAAAATAAGCATAGCAAGAGTGAATTCACTGGACTAATGCAGTAAAACTGCAGTAAAACATTAGCGAGGTAACAAATTGAAGAACTATAAAATCAAAGAATCACAGGATGGTTGATAGTGGCAAAGACCTCTAGAGATCATGCATTCCAAAATCCTTCCTCAAAACAGAGTCAGCTGGAGTAGCTTGTTCAGTACTGTATTGAGCTGGAGTTGAAAATCTCCAAAAAAAAAAGATCCCACAACTTTGGGCAACTTATTCCAGAATATGATCACAGTCACACTAAAAAAGTGGAATTTCTTGTATTTCAGTTTGTGTCTGATACCTGCTGTTCTTTCACTGGACTCTTCTGACTCTAGCTCTTCAATTTTCAGTCCCCCCATCAAGCTTTTGTACACATGGATAAAATTCCCCCCGAGCCTTATCTCCTTCAGCTCTCTCAACCTCTCCCCATACGACAGATGTTCCAGACCCTCAGAGACCATGGTCCTTCACTGAACTTGCTCCAATTTATCCATATGTCCTTTATACTCAGAGCCCAGACTGTACACACCACCCCAGATGCTTCCCACCAGTGCTGAGCAGAGGGGAAGGATCATCTTCCCCAAGCTGCTGTCACTCTGTTGCAGCCTAACAGGTAGGTGGCAATCCTCTTCATAGGGGCACAATGCTAACTTGTGGTCATCTTGTTGTCCACTAAAATCCCTGGTCCTTTCCTGCAGAGGTTCTTTCCAGACAGGCTTCCTCAGCCTGTACTGGTGCATGGTATTATTACTCTTCAGATGTTGGACTCCAAAATTCCTTTTGTTGAACTTCATGATTTTCCTATCAGTCCATTTGTCCAGGATGTAGAGCTTTCTTGAATTGTAGGACTGGTCAATCAGCCACTTCTAAAGAAGCAGTCACATTTTGCTGTTTGTCTTATTTTTTTTAGGGTATAGGAAGGATAGGAAAGCAAATGTTAAACCAGTGAAAGCTTCTCTGATTTAGAATCATTATATTTTTTCCTTTGAGTATTATCCAATTGCTATAAAAGAAACTTTTATTAAAAAAAAACAAACAAAAAACGAAAATTATCAGTGGATTTCACAGATGTTTAAGACCCCTGTCAAAAATGGAATGCATAATTTGATGTTTCATATTCATGCAATTGTCAATATACCACTTAAATATGTAAGTAGCACTGCTCCTAACACTTAGCATTCTGCAAGCCTACATCAGTATGAATATAACCCAGTATGAGGGTGGAGTTCAATATGTTCTATAAGCAGGCAGAGTTTACATCATTTAACTGACTCACGGAACTGGACATTTTAGATGGTGACCTGGAAGTGTTATGCTTTCTGGAGCATTTTAGTTTTACTTCAAAATTACTTATTTCCATGAGTTGATGTTAGCTGACTGAAATAAACATTCAGCCTCAGCTAAAATGATCAGCTAAAATATTAGCAATTTATGCTGAGACCAAGTAGTGCTTTCAATCTCCCATGTCTAGGTGTGTGCCATAACACCCAAATATGAGTATTCTGGTTTTCATGAGAATAAAATCCATACATGAAGCAATAGAAATTTCTGAAGATCACTTTATCAAATATAAAAAAGATGGTGAATTCAAAGTGTGATTATAAGTTCCAGCACAGATTCAGATCTTTGTTTTCCTTCTGACTGCTAGAATCTCTTACTTTATTTTTTGTTATGATAAGGATTCAATTATGAAGGCTTAGTAAATTTAATTATAAACTCTGGCTCACATTTCTCATGATCTTCCACCTGAGGATATAGTCTAGTATGGCACAAAGAGATAAGAAATAGAGAACATATCTAGAAATCTCTCAGATAAAGAAGACTGACATCCACCTTTTAGGCATCAGATAATGAATATTTCTAATTGGTGTTTGTAAAGAAGTTCTTGAGGCCACTCTGAATACTGGGGACTTCTACTTTACACTGTCTCTCTCTCTCTCTAAACCTTAATCTAAACTTACCATCAGTATGCACAAAGATGAAATTGCCTCAAACTAATGCATACTTGCCAAATGTTTTGCTTCTGTTTATGTGACTAAGATTGTCAGGGTACACCATGCAAAGATATCCTTAGCTGAAAGTGACAATTCTAGAAAAGAAGTTAGCAGAGAGACCAAGGAGACTGCTCGAGATGTATGATTTACAAACTTGAATATAATTCTGGAAAATTTAGTATGGTAGCAGATAACCTGTCTGAAGTTTTCCATGGTGTGATGTAAAAGCACTGAAATCCAACACTGGGCATGCAAAATGGATTCAAAAGCATATTCAGTCTCTGACAGAAGTGTTCTGTCAATACAGAAGCCATAAGAAAAATTTGCAAAAGGGATTAGTTTGCACACTACACAATTATCACTTCATAACTAGGTGAACACGTTGCAGATGATGTCTTTTTCTTATGTATTGGACAGAAAAAAGCTATTTGTATGTCACAAATATTAAGACTAAAACAAAAAAAAAGATAAGCTAGTACTGCAACTCTTTTTCCCCAGTTGAATTTAAAAGAGGAGGAAAAAGAAAGAAATTATAGGTTCTATATGCAAAAATAGTTTTATTCTTATGAAATACAACATCCAGAAAGAAAGTACATACAGAATTGTAAGAAAAACCCCAATATTTGATATGACACATTGACTCGAGTTTTAACAGATTACAGACATAATTTTATTGGTAGGAAATTAGAAATATTGCAAAGTGTTATGACTTTTAACACATTAAATCCAGAGCATCTCTATTGTAAAGCTTTGAAGAAACCAGTAATGATATTATGAGACTGATATTTGAAAAGCTGAAAAGTCAAATTCAAGCTCATCTTTGATGCTGGCAAATTTTGGTATATCTTATGTGACAGGGATTCTACTTACCAAAATACAGTCTGCCAGAGTCTCATAACTAGATTATCTAATTAAAAAAGTATAATTAAAAGAAAAGTTTTTGTAAACTCATACATACACAGCAGTAAAAGTGAAAGGTCACATAATTGAATGTATTTATATCCATGAGATATGCAAATTGTGTTTAACAGCAAAAGGTAGCAATATTTGGTAAACAGGATGTTGTGATTTAACCCCAACTGGTGACTAAACACCACATGTTCCCTTGCTCATTCCCTCTCTACCCTAGTGAGATGGGGAAGAGAATCAGAAAAAAAAAAAGTAAAATTCCTGAATTGAGGTAAGAACAGTTTAAGAAACAAGGTAAAATACAATAACACTAGTAATACTAAAAATAATACCAATAATAAATTATTGTATGAATGAACAAATTATACGAATGAATGTGATGAAAATGAGAGAGAGAGAGAGAGTGAGAAATAAAACTCAAGAAAAAACAAGTGATGGACAATACAATTGTTCACCACTGCTAGCTGCTGCCCAGCCCATCCCCAAACTGTGATTGGTGACTCCTGGCTAACTTCCCCCCCAGTTATATACTGAGTATGACATTCTATGGTATGGAATATCCCTTTGGCCAGTTTGGGTCACCTGTCCTGAACATGCTCCTTCCCAGCTTTTTGTGTATCTCCTCACTGGCAGAGCACAATACCCTGAAAAGTTTGTTATTAACATTATTCTCATAATCCAGAAAAAGACACTGTACCACATAACTCTATCCCAGCTAAACCAGAACACTGGATCTTGTTCACATAATGTGTGTTACAAACACAATATGTTACAAAATGGGAAAGCTAGAGATGGAAAAAAGACACCTTCAACTTTTCTTTAAAAAGGAACAAGAAGATAGATTCAAAGTCAAAGAGGTTAGAAATAGATTATGGATAATAATAATGGCCAGTCTTCACGAGTGAAGATCCGGGAAAGGTCTTTACACCTTCCAGCCTGCGCATTGGATTTTTTAGGTGAGACACAGTGTGCGCGGAACTGAGCCCACCCTTTAATCCTAAGGTTCATCTGCCGGGGCCAAGCGAGCTTGGACGGTGGCAGCGAGGTCCTTAGGACGTAGGTGGGTTGCCTTTAAGGCTAACGAGCCCCACCTGCCCGGGAGTGGCCCTGACCGGGAATCGAACCCGGGTCTCAGTGGTGATAGTGCCGCGCCTTTACCACTAGACCACCAGGGGCTCCAGATTATGGATACAAGGGAACTAAACAACATCAAAGTCCTTAGGAAAAACAATACTTTAAATAAAACCTCCTGAGATGTTTCGGGGCATCAAGACAAAAGAATACATATACTACTAAGATGGTATAGACTTTATTTTAAACTTTTCATATCACCTATTTTCCTTTTGACGGTGAGACAAATGGATAGCTGGACTTTTAGAATCATAGAATCATTTAGGCTGGAAAATATCTTAAGATCACTGAGTCCAGTTGTTAACCTAACATGGCCAAGTCCACTAGATGCCACATCTACAAACCTTTTAAATACCTCTAGGGATGGTGAATTAACTGCAAGGTTTATGTTCTACTGTTTGTTCCTTCTTAAATATTCATATTAGTTCTAAATTCTGACTTTTCTTTTTTCAGGACCAGGAAGAGTACCGTGACCACATGCATCAAATTTGCAGGAAAGTGTGTTATTTGTTTGCTAATTTGTCAGCTAAAACATCTGAATTTTGATTTAGTAAACATAACATCTGGCTTTTGCTTTGGTGTCTTTCATGTAAGTGTCATAGTTACACTGACTGAAGATGAGGACCACTTAAATAAGTTCAGGCAATGCCTAATTGCAGGCAAAGTATAGTTTAAGCTTTTAGGGTAAAAGTTATGCCATGGCAACTTTGCCAGTCACCTGTGTATTGATGTGCTCGTGCAGAGTTACCATTGAGGGTATTTCTTAAGCACAACATTCTGGCACCAGTGAACTAGAAATAGGTTCACGAGCACTGTGGATAGTTGTTGATCTGCTGAGTCATGACAGAAAACATACAGTAGCAAGTGGTACTTTACATTCCACCAGTACATATTTCTAATTTATGTTTTTGTCCCCCAGGAAACCTGTGATAAACAACATTTCTTGCACAATGGAATTGGTATGGGATTGCATTATTTTTTCCTTTTCTTGATTGTATTCCAACAAGCCCAGTAAAACTTTTAAGAGGTCAGGGATAGGTTTTACAAAAAATAAGGGTCTTCTCTTTTGTGATGCCCCAGTATACCAAGTGAAAGAAAGCTATACTCTCTGAAATCACATAAATATAGTAATGTCTTATAACACAATATTCAGGAAAAGATATTTCTGTGCTAATTGCTCTTCATTATCTCTTCTACAAATTCATCGTCCTTTTTTTCTTTTTATAGCAAATCTAGACATTTGGATCTTTAAAACCAATTTAGTTACATAAATAGAAGATTGAAGTGCCTTTTTTTCAGAGGCTGAGCAATGCTAGTTATTTATCAGTACTCAGCCAATACTGTCACAAGACTTTTCAAATCAGAATATTATCTTCCATGGATAGTGCCTTTAATATTTTTTGTATGGTAAACGTAATATTAGTGAATAGAGTAAGAGGAGTTTTAGTTCTCCACCTCTCCACCTTAATTTTCAATTTTATGTTTTCTCCTTTCCTTTCCTCCACAAGTTAAAATCAACATCTCTGTGTCAAGAAGACTTGATGTCAGCAATCTACTTCATGGGTGCCAAGAGTGGCATATAGGTACAGTGTGAACAGCAAAGAACAGGGCTAATTGAGTACTGGAAATTAAAACTTTGTAAGGAAGCAAAATAATGGTGACAAAATTAGAGTGACAAAATTAGAGTGACAGATAATCTTTCTTTTCAGAGCTGTAATACAGCTCATAAGCAAAGAAATAAATCTATTTTAAGTTTTGTGGCTATGTAATGTATATATTTTTGCATAAAATATTAACTGAGTGGTTCAATAATTTCCTGTCTAAATCAGCTACAAGTGACCTCCAAATGACGACATTTATGTAGTGCACAAATCCTTTCATAGGAATTAAAACTAGAGTGAAAAGAAGGAAAACAACTAGCTTGGCATGGATGAAATGGATAAACACTGGGACACAGAAACGATGTCTCAAGTTACAAAATTGCAACACAGAGGGCTTAGAATCATAGAATCAGATGGTTGGAAAGGACCTCTGCGATCATCAAGTCCAACCCTTGATCCACTACCACCACAGTTACTAGACTATGGCACTCAGTACCACATCCAGTCTCTTAAACACCTCCAGGGACAGAGAATCCACTACCTCCCTGGGCACCCCTTCCAATGCCTGATTGCCCTCTCTGTAAAGAATTTCTTCCTAACATCTAACCTAAACCTCACCTGGAAGAGCTTGAGACCGTACCCTCTTGTCTTAGTGACAGCTGCCTGAGAGAAGAGACCGACCCCCACCTGGCTACAATCTCCTTTCAGATAGATGCAGAGAGTGATGAGGTCTCCCCTGAGCCTTCTCTTCTTCAGGCTAAACAACCCCAGCTCCCAGTTTATGTGTCAACATAGCCAAGGGGTTTAAAAAGGTGTTCCATTCCATTGGTATTATTTAGAAGACAAGCAGTTAAAATATATTTTACGTATTTTGTTAGGCAATTGCATATATCCATAAAGGAAAAAACTAATCTTCTGGGTTCTATGTGGAAATAAAACCCAAATTCATTGTGCCAGAGCAAATACTAAATAGATCTTCATCACATTATTTCCTCCTCCTTTTATGTTTAACCTTCAGACAGGTGTGTGATAAACTGCACCCCCACTTTTATAAGGGAGAAAATAAGATCTTGTCAGGTTCTCTTAGATGGAGACAAAATTTTCAAGTGTACATACACCTGGTGAAAATCATGAGAGAACTGAGGGTGGTAAAGCAAAAAAGAAAACTGTGAGGTTGGCAAGATGTAGAAGAAAAACACTGGTTTCACAAATGAAAAAAAAAAAGAAATAAAAAGATATTCTCCTCTTCTGGTTCTGAACAGTGAATTTATTTTCTCTTTCAGTTTAAGATTATCTCAAAAGAAGTCTATTAATTCAGGTTGGGATTTGACAGAGTCTGTGTTGGCTTATCTGTGCTTCCATTAGGAGCAGTGAAAAGTTTACTCTTCAACTCAATCAGCCTTAAAACATTCTTAGCTGCTCTTGAAAATCTCCTGGTAGGTTACCTTAAGGATTTCCTACAATTGAAATCAAATCTGAATGCTTTAGAGTAGAAATACTTAACTTCTTATAATAGCCCACCCACTAAGTTCACTTGTCAATATGCTGCTACTATCGCCTCAATACATAAGAGTACTAGAAAAGAGAACTACACTATGCAGCAATATAATGCTTTTTGAGATGTGATCTACATATTAAAAGGGATATATAGTGGTGATAATTTGATTGTTGGGTTTTGGAATTTTGTTGTTTAGTTGGTTGGGTTTTTTTGTTACTTTGTTTCTTTGTTTGGGGTTTTTGGGAGGGAGTGTTTTGGTTTTGGTTTTTTTTTTCATTCTTTTTTTCCTTCCTAGTTTGTTTTTATTCTTTTTTATTTTACCAAAGAAAACAAACTCAATTTCATTCAGTCTTTTGTTTATTACAGCTCAGGATTCTGTCTGTGCTTTTTACCATATAAGTTTCACTGGAGATATATACATGAAATTGTTGATGTGATGTGCAATCATCCTTTCAGTGGAAGATTCAGTCATCCAACACTCCCACAGCGTAAGGGGACTAAGAAGGATAGGCAGTCAGGCAAATAATAGAACACATTGATTGCACAAATCTGGGTACAACTTACTGGCTCCCCTCTTCTGTAAACACAGTTTCAATCTACTTCTGAGCAGTAGAAGACCTCTGGCCCACAGAACATGGTTTTGCATCCCAGGAGGGAATCCTAGCTTATGATTAAGTTGAACGCAGTCAGCAGGCAGGAAAGGGGAGAACTTGGGAAGGTGTTCATTTCTACTCAGTATGCTTAAAAGAGCTTTTTTTCTTTATTAATACTGCTCTGATGGAAAGTATATACCGGTTCCAGAAAACACGAGGTATATCCACTTAGGTGTCCTTGCCACTAGGATACTTTCCTGATGGTTCTGCTGTCTCTATAGTTCTTGTATTTTGGGCTACAAAGTGGCTTTCAGTGAAGATGTCTAATGACTGCTGGTTACAGTACCCTTGGATGATTCCTCTGTGTAACTAGAGAGCAGTTGCAGGCAGACTGAACTCCAAGTCAATGGAGACACTCATATTTCACATTTTTATGTGCTTATAAGCATATAGAATTTGTACCTTGAGAAGCACTTAACTGTTGTTAACCAAGTCCTAATCACTTGAAATTTTGGTGAAAGGCATCTAAGCCAGACAGATCTCTTTTTATGCAAAGAACTCACCATGTAAATTTTCCAAACATAGTATTCCTCTGGAAACTTTGAAAGAGATAGCACAATTGGAGGAGTCATCTACATGCATTTAAATAACTATTTCTCAATAGCTACCTTTGATTTATTATACAGTCCATTTCTGAAATATTTACACTATCTATTTTGCCATTAACATGGAGGATGTAATGAAAATGATCTTAGTAATTAACAGTTTAAATATCTTTTATTTCAAAGCAACTGTACTGTTTCAGAATGAAAAAATAATTTTCAACCATGTGCTTGCTTAATCATTGTGTTAAATACCATGTAGATGAGACTCCAGAAATTGTTTCAAGCAAAAGCAAAAGTTGAAGAATTAGTCCTCCAGACTCAGTTTTTATAAGGTGGAAAAATTACATAAGCTTCATGTGATTCTATGAATAAGTTTTCTGTTTTCTTCTGTGCATTCTTTCTCCAGGCTTTATCAGGAAAAATTAACTCTACCAAAACCTGCACAACTACTTGTAATTTTTGTAATTAATATAGTGCTTATGAGTTTGTATTGATCAAATGCAATCTGAGGCTAAACTCAGTGTTTATTCACAGCAGAAGACTGTACTCATGAACGAAAATTTACTAAAGTCTATATGGATTTCATCACCACTTTGTCATTCCGGTCCTTATTAATTTCTGTTCAGGAAATAATTAATGTTCTCTCACTTCTCAGTTCTATTCAGAAATTACTGTCCCACTAAAACATCTCCGAGTGAGAAAGCATTTCACCTCAAAAACTCTTGGAGAATCATTTTCTCACATAATAGGTACCCAGCTGGGCAGATACAGAGGGAGTATGTCATATAAGCCAGCTCTTATGAGTTGTACTTAGAACATTTACAGGTGTTTCCAGTGTTATCTTTCATAATAGATAACTAATTAACATATTTATATTCAGCTAAGTGTTGCTTTAGCTATCGTTTTTACATAATTGTTATTGATTTTGATAAATCTAAGCATGAAACTAGAGCTCTCAGTTCTCATTTTCCATTAAGTTCTTCAGGGTATGAAATGCAAGGGAATGGCTGAGCTCAAATTTCTCCAGGACTGATTTCTATGTCTTTTCCAGCATTCTACTTGACACAAAAGTAAGAAAAACTTTTAAATGGTATCATGCATTAAGGCACTTTCCTCCCAGTAAACTTGTAATTGCTTCTAAATAATACACAGGAAATAAACAAAAATTCAGTTTTCTAAAAGAATTTTGAAACAGCTATGACTCTTGAATTGATTACATTTCCAAATTTAGGAAAGAAGTTTAAAGAGAGTAGGATTAGATTAGATGTTAGGAAGAAATTCTTTACTGTAATGGTGGTGAGGCACTTAAAAAGGTTGCCCAGAGAAGATTTGGCTGCCTCATCCCTGGAAGTGTTCAAGGTCAGGATGGAGCTCTGAGCAAACTGATCTAGCAGAAGGTGTCCCAGCCTATGGTAGGACGGTTGGAACTGGGTGACCTTTAAGGTCCCTTTCAATCCAAACCATTCTATGATTCTAAATTATTCACTATTATTTCGTTTCCTCTCTGAATGTATGCACTAGGCAGCTAATGACTGTTTTTAAACAATATACATAATAACTTAGTTCAAGATCTTTAAAAGTCTCTCATTTTGCAGTTATCCACTTTTCTCAAGATGCAGAAAGTATCCTCTACTAGAAATCAGGTCATTTTTCAATATCTTGAAAAAGATGTATTTCTTTTTATGTTGCTTGTGGAATCTCTCAAGCATGTAGTTTCCATTACTATTTTGATTTCAATTATTTCAAAATTTAAATATTTTAGTCCTGAAAAGAGTTAGGACAGTGAGTAGAGGGGAGTTGTGTTTTACTATGAAGCATGGGAACAATCCCCAAAACATAGATCAAAAGGGTGTATTATCCTAACCTAGATAAAAACCATAACTCCTATGTCTACCTATGAATTCAGGAGATCCACATGTCTTTTCCACATAAGAAGCAAGCATACTTCTGCAGCTTTTTCATGTATAAGCTATAGACTGTTCCATTCAAGTGCATTTTTGAGAATTAAGAAATGCAGATTTAATTCCTACAGAGAGAAAAGTAAGCTATCTTTAAGAATATAGCACACAATTCTTTATAACTTTGGCCTTTAGCTCCTTTTCCCTCAGTTCTATCTCCTTAAAATGTTGTTAGAATGATTACAATAAAGATAATGAGATACTCAGATGCTGTCATGAGGGGGCCTTACATACAGAGTACTAAAATGGATAGGTTAAGATTAAACACTCCTCTGCTTCCTAATGATGTAATTAGAAAGCTTTTAAATTTAAATAAAACACCACTCAAAATGCCTATCTCTGCTTCATGTGTGACCTAGAAGACATATAACTGTGAAGATCACTAAGAGAATTCATAGAATAAAAATGCAAATAGTGAGAAACCAACCAGTGATGTAAATATGAAAGTATATTCCTCTGTCACTTTTTTCCATTTAAAGAATTTCATGTTTCTCCTCTAGCAGTCTGAAATGGTTGTTTCTCTTATGCTGAAAGCTTCCAAATCCCCAACAACTAAAATTATCTTTTCCCTCAATCTGTGTTCACCTTATGATAATACAATGTGACAATTACGGCAGCCTATAAGTAACTGCGCTGTTCACTGTGGCAACAAAGATTGGACTAGATCCAGGCAATTTACTCACCTGTATTAAAAACCCAAAAACAAACAAACAAACAAAAAACAAAAACCAAACCAAACCAAAAAAACCCAAACCAAACCAAAACAAAACCCCAAAAAAACCAAAAACCAAACAAACAAACACACAAACAAAAAACCCCCAAACAACAACAACAAAAAACTTGGAATATCAAAGAACTGTTCTTTTGTTACCTATAAGGTTGAAAAAAATTTACATGACAGGAAAAGTTTCACTGCCTGGGATTTCAATAATAGTGTTTTGAAGTCAAAGACAACTGCTTCAAATATAGCGTATTGTACTCTCTTATTCTTGCTGAGCTATAATATAACACTGCATAAAATCTTTATGTCACAGTAGATCACAGTGACTATGATTGCCAGCTTTCAAGCTTTTTCTTTCTTGTAAGATAGCTGTAAAATACAGTTGTTTCTGATAGAGAAGGTGCCTATGTAAAAGACATCTTTTCTATAATCAAGCAAAAACTTTGGTGGAGCAAAATCTACTACTGACAGACTATGGGGATATCCAAATTAAAAGCTAATGCCTCGTTATTGGCCTGATTTTGTAGATATTTTGGGAGTAACTGGTTGTATTGGGTTTTCTTGAGATGGTGTTAATTTTCTTCATAGCAGCTGATACCGTGCTCTGTTTTGTGTTTGTAACTGTAGCAGTGTTGGTAACAAGCCAACGTTTTCACTGTTGCTGAACAGTGCATAGCATCAAGGATTTCTCTGTTTCTTACTCTACACATCCTGCCCTCTGTCCCTTGAGTAGTCTTGGGGTAGGCAAGAGCTTGGAGAGGACACAGTATTATAGATATTTTTAACATAGTGTAGTTAGACACAGTAGTATGCTGGATCCATGCCAACAAATTCATTTTGATGTGGTCAAAGGGTGAATTAGAATTTTGGACCAGGAGTGACTGCCACACCTGCAGAATGAAAACTGAATCATTTATAACAGAGTCCAGAAAAAA
Source organism: Myiozetetes cayanensis (assembly GCF_022539395.1). Classification (NCBI taxonomy): domain Eukaryota; kingdom Metazoa; phylum Chordata; class Aves; order Passeriformes; family Tyrannidae; genus Myiozetetes; species Myiozetetes cayanensis. The sequence continues at coordinate 16,097,026 of NW_026087521.1, forward strand.
TTTTTGGGGAAAAAAGTTGAAAAAAGACTAATGATTCATCAGCATGATGTTTTTGCAAAAGGGACTAGTATCATTCACAGAGGGATAAATGAGGTAAGTAAGGTAATTAAACATGTGTGACACTACTAGTAGACTCATGTATACAGCTATGTTCTTGTCATTCTTAAAAAAAAATCAAAAAATGTAATCATTATTAGAAGAAAAGAGAACTTATAATAAAGCAACAAAAACAAGTCACTTGATTAAGTGCATAAACACTTTCACAAGAAAGAGTAACCATGCTTTTTTATCTAGCAGACAAAAACATAACAATAAACAGAAAATAACAAAGATAAATTCAAGAAACACTCAGAATAGTGTTACTGGTTAGAATACAGTAACGAAGAGAAACAAGCACAATTTTCATCTTGATGTCTTCAGGTCAAAACAAGATGTGTCTCTGGAAGATGTACTTCCATCAAATATCAAGTTACTTGTCTAAGACAGGAGTAAGTGAAATTTTATATCCTGTGACCTAGTTACATTTCCCATTGCAGAATCAAAGATGCACTGAAATTATCCTGCTAGATATAAATAAAACTAAGAAAAGACTATCACGTCAGCTCTGAATAATAAACTATTTTTGCTTTTTTGTATTACAAAGCTACTCACCAGTTTTCTCTCTACTATTTTCAGTGTCATCTCTGCAATTGCAGTAGAGTCCATTTGAGATAGTATCACAGTTTTTTCTCTTCTATTTGCATATACTGAAGAGATGGTTTTAAAGAAACTTCTTTATAAATGTTGCCCTTTTGCTGAACCCTATAGTACATTGATATTTCCTTCTTTTAATTGTTTGACCATAACTAAATCCTATATAGAATAAACTGATCTTGGCCTTCAGATTTTAACCATTTAGTCAGGTTCAGTCAAATGTCAATCTGTTTTCTCTACTGTAATGAGTCTGGTGCTGGTAAGGCGTAGGAGCCATAAAGACAAAATTGTGTAAACTGTCTTGTTTTTGTCACTTGTCATAATATACGTATGTGTTCTAAATGATGTGATAACACACTGTAGCTGTAACTCGTTACTACTCACAAATCTGAGTTTTCTAAGTTCTGGATAATGCAAACCTGAAGTGAGAAAGTCTGTTGGAAAATTGCCTGCTAGAGTTTAATGCATTCCTAATGCTTAAGGAAAAACTTCCTCCACTTAATGACAAAACCTTCTAAATTAGCTGTTTCAGTGTCATAACAGTAATGGCTGGAATTCAACTTTAGGTACACAGATGTCCCTTGTCCCTGCTGAATATCTGTCACTCAAAGGCCACATGTCTCCTATAGATCTTTTGTTAAGTCTGGCAGCCATGACACTAAATGCACCTGCTTACACATCTGACTCACTCACAGTGCTGTCATTTATACTTTCATTTAAGGTATACTGGTCAGCCTGGCTTGGTGCTGTGTTTTAGGTTGGTGACGAAGTCATTTGACAGCACACCAGTGTTCTAGCTATTGCTGAGTCAAGGTTTTCTATGTTTCTCCCTCTGCCTAGTAAGTTGTCTGGAGAGAGGCAAGAGATTGGGAGGGAACACAGTTGAGACAGGTGACCCAAACTGACCAAAGAAATAACCCATACCATATCAGGTAAAGCATAATAAAAACAGGGCAGCGGGGGAGGGGTAATATGTGGAGTGGGTGAGGGAGAATTTTTTCAAAGGAGCCACTACTCAGGGACCATCTGGGAATTGGTCCGATGGTGGGAGGTGATCCTTTTACATGCTTTGGGTTGGGTTCTAGTCCTCCTTTACTTATAAAGCTGTCTTTATCTTGACCTACGAGTTTTTCTCACTTTTGCTTTCCTCTCTGATGCAGGGTAAGTGAGCAAGGGTTGTGGGTGCTTAGCTGGCAGCCAAGGTAACCCACCACATAAGGTCATACAGGAACACTGCTTACTGACATTGAAGAGTCTAGCAGTTTGAACCCTCTTGAGAAAAAGGAGTGTTCTCAGTGCCTTAGCAATTGCATCTCCAAAAGATGAGGGCTCCTGGAGTCAGGGAGTGATCCTGCTTAGGGAAGAGGAATTAGCCAGTTCTTAATTCCCTTATCTCCATGAAGAGGAAACATACAGCTACAGCACCACATGTTGTTACCTAGAAGCAGCCAAAAAGCCAAGTAAACTAATCACAAGGAAACAGCCATTATCACTTTTAAGTCTCTATGAAAAACTCCATAGAAACTTAAATGCCATTCTGAATTGGTAACAATCTGTCAGAGAGGGGTGTTTTAACAAAATATTTTTAGATAAAATACTGACATTTTGCATCAGTATTAATAGAAGTGCTGGAAGTGGATGTTTATCTAAAGTTTGTCATTAACCCCATTGACTCCCAACTACAATAAACTTGACTGTAATGGAAACCTGAGGATGTCAGTAACCTTTATACTAACAAAAGAATTAAAAATGCCTAAAGTTTGATAAAATTAATCCCATTAGAAAATCTAAGTTTATCTATCTTCATTACCCACACATATAATTAGCAAAACCTATGTGACTCTTAGGTGGCCAAAATCAAGTGATACACACTGCATGGTACAGAGAGAGGTCAAAGAACACTACCCCAGGAAGGTTTTTTAACATTTTGAACTGAGAATCAAAATATTCCAGTCCCTCTCTTTCCTTATCTTTTGCTCTTGCCTGTATGCCTCTCTATATTATCTATAGATGAAAACTGAACATATATTAAATCAATGAATGCAGAAATGCAATACCTTAATAATTCTGATTTAATACTCTGCCTTGTTAAAATTCACAGTTCAACACTATACTTAAAGAAAGAAAAAAGAGAATATATGCCAAAACTCAGTTTGATATTAGCAAAATACCCAGAAGATCCCAATATGACCTCATTATCATAGTTTCTTAAAGCTCAGATCACAGGAGACTATGAGATCAGTCACAAAACCCAAACAGGGAAAGCAGTCTGGGTTAGTCTAATTTGAATTTACTCTCTGATGCAGAGGATATCTTGAAAAAGGTTGTAATCTCTACTCATTACTTTAGTTTTGTTTTAAATTAAAAATGATCCTTGAATATTTTATTCTCAGGTATTTTAAGAAACTACTCATCATTTCAAAGGTTTTAATGAGTAAACTTTAAACTTCTGATCATGATGTTGCCTAAATGGCTGTGGGAAAAAAGAGACTCCAAGCCAAATTAGGTAGGAGATAAGATAAGGATACAAAAGTTTTAATGAGCCCCCAGGCTTTCTGGAATACCCCCAGCGCGCGCTCCCGAAATACAGATGTCCACAGTTTTTATAATGATTTTCACCCAATCCCGTCCAGCCACCACCCAGGTTCTGCCCCCGTCACGCCTCTTGGGAATTGGGTCTGGGGGCGTTTTGGGACCCCCTCTTCTTCATCTTCATCTTCCTCAGAGCACGTAATGTCCTTGGAGGCCTTCCAGAATTCTAGGCCTGAAGGTTGTTGGGTCTATGGTTATATCTTGTTCCGTAGGGTTAGGGTGTTCTTCTACAATTCTACCTTGAAAAAGAGACTAAACAGGCTATGGAATTTAGGGAATTGATAGGGGAATGGGTAACAGGGGTTTGAGCTGGTGTGTTAAGGGTAAAGGGATAATATGCTGCTACTCTAAAATCTACATTTACTATATAACTACTTCTAAGGTCTACAAAAACAAAAAAAAAATTAAAACATCAAAACTCCAAGGTATCAATGATAATAGTTAAATTCCCTCAAATCATTCTGTTAATGTCATTCCCATTTTAACTAACAGTAATTTATGAGTAATCACCATTAGGTACGTTCATATTTGAATTGCTTAATAAAAAACTGTAACTTCACTATACTAATTTTTATAATTGCATGTGCCAGTAAAATGTGAATTAAGACAGCAATTTTTATTTTTCACAAAAAAGTCCTAAATATTTTAGTGTAAGATGTAAGTATACTTTACACTGACACTTTAGTTGTCATTGCCCTTAAACAGAGTAGTACCTCAAACTGTTAACAGTCACACAGATATGACTCCTAGCATTTTTTAGAATTCATCTGTGGGTCTTATTCATACAGGTATAATTGCAACAGTTATAATGACAGTTATTAACCATCATTTGATATTTTTGTGGGTGTATGGATGAGTGGTGTCTTCAAATGTCAGTGAACAATTCATATTTTTCTACAAATAGCACTCTGTATCCTGCCTCCCATGTGTCCAATCCCACTCTATGGGTTTTATTGTCAATGGTCGAGGGGTCCAAGCTTTGACATGGCCCAGCTGAGTATCCTCAGTTTACAGCTCTGAAGAAATTGTTAAGTTGTAGAGAAAGACTAATGAGAAAGTTTATACAGTGGCATCACTCAAAGGAAAAATAGTAAAGACGGGTAAAGGGAGATAGTATTGGAGCAGGGATTATTAGTTTGTCAAGGACTGAAGAGGAAAACATTGCCGTGGAAAGGTACAAAATAATAAAGAACAAAGAAACTTGGAGAATTAGATAACAAATGACATCTCAGCAACTTGAGTATCTGTTTCAGAGGGCAGTGGAGGATGACTGTTTTCATCCTAACTGAACCTCAACTAACCATCAAAGACCTTTATGATAGTTTTTTGGGACAGGAAGAGTAATACTGCTTATACTTACCATGTCTTTCATTCTAGTTATCTTTTGTGTGAGGTAGCTAATAGAGAGACTTGCTTTACACTTTCGAAATTTATGTATTCTGCTTGCATGGTATAAATATCCTTACACACGGCTAAAAAGCATCTGAAGAAAATGACCCTGATAAGAAGGGTTAACAAAGCACATTTTTTTGGTGTTTAGTGATAACAAGTTATGTGAATCATTTAATCAAACTTTAGATATCTATAATATAGACATCTTGAGTGGACAAACCTGAGTTAATTGTTCCCTTTTGAGTCAAGGAAGAAAAATTAGCAATTTCATGGTGCAATTCAACTGACCTATTTTAATATCAATCTTAGGTGAAATAGTGCCTTAGAAGTACCTCCTTTTCTCACTACTGATGAAAAAAGGGGGCCTAGAGGATTAGCATGGACAGAGATGTATCCTTTGGAGACATCTGTTGGGTTAGATTACCTCCAATCAGTATATCTGAATTTGTATGGTTTGTTAAAATCAGCACATGATTAGTTCAGCTCTCTGTAAGGACAGAGAGAGATTCAGTGTGAAGCTTAGACAGATAATCTTTAATTTTTAATAGATGTTTCCTTATCTTAAAGCTTTCTTAAACAACCTAAACAACAAGTTTAGTAATAGGCTCCGTAGTTGGAGAAACACATATTTTTACCTATTAGTATCTCAGGAAATTATGTATCTTCACTCAATCCATACCAAGAAGGCACGCTGAACTTCTTAGTTCAAGTGCTCTCCTTTATCTTATCTTATCACCCTTTCATCCGATGACAGCACCTCATTTTTCAGGCTTTGCTTCCTCACTTACCATCCCCTTACTGATATTTGAGTACTGAACATGCTCTCAACATTAACTAGATAAGGGGATGAATCATGTAGCAGGTTTTCTGATCCAGTAGCCATACACTGAAGGCAATCATAATCTGGCTAAATACGTAATGTATCAGAGAGACCTTGAATAAATATGCACTGCAGCACTATAAATCTTACCCACATGTTTAGACATACTTAAGAGTTTCCTTGATCATTTGACTCTGACTCCAGTAAACAACATATGGTAACTGTGATAGAGTATATTTTCTGTAATTGAATCCTTTTATGTTATTTCCTATGGGATCAAAAACTTCAGGTCAAATTTAGAGGTGACACACGCACAGTGCTGTAAATTACACACTCAGATCAATGTTAGAAAAAAAAAAAATGTAAGAAGTAAAAGATCTCAGAATTTGGCTCCATGGTTATTATCCTCTGATTATTTTAAGCATATGTTTTAAAACAGTGAATATTACTATACCATGCAGGATTTGGGCTGTTTTGATGCCTTTACTCTGGGAAAGCTTTGAGAGTGTTTTCCCAGTGCAGCTGTTGTTTCTAACTGTTGACCTTCCTTGATGGCTCAATAAACAGGCTAGAGGGAAAACAACAGGGTTACACTGACCATACATGGTTTTCCTCTGCATCTACCTTTTGTTCTCTTGCACAGTGAGAAAGGCTTAGTGTTTGAAGCCCTAGCTTTTCCATACCTGAATACTTTATTTGCTGAAATACTTTAGGAAAATGCAGGCTCAAATATTTTATTTCTTTTGGGTGTGTTTAGACTGTTTGGGCTCAAGGCAATACAACTAGGCCCTGGCCTAAACCTGAGTTTGATTTCAGGATGTGGAAAACTATGGAATATGACATGAGAAGCCTCTGGTCATAAGAAATAACACAATGAAACACCGACAAGTTCTAGATCACACCACAAGGCCTGGTTGGATTTCGCAGGTGATAAAGGTGGAGTTACACTAAGAGACAATTAAAATGCAAACTGCACAGATACTTGGAGGAGGACTTTGGGAATCTTTTGTGCAGTACAGTCCTGTAAGGTCAACAGCAGCTGGGTAACCATGTGAATAATGTCAGAACAACAAGGTAACTCCTTGGCCAGGACTTTCTGTGGGAACCTGTGAGGCAGCCCAGAGCTTGGTCACCACAGCCTAGTAAGGACATTAACCCAAATCTGTGATTCAGACCATGCCACACATGTAAAGCTTTCTGAGGTTTTTGGGAAAAAGAGGATGCTTTCACAATAATAAAACATCTGGATGAGCAGATTAGGCATAGATTATTCAAGAGTGTCACTGTGCCAGGTCCATTCAAGGCATGAAGGCATTCTCCTCTACTCATCACTTCTGGACACAAACTTCCTGAAAGAATGCTAATGACAGTGCTTTGTTAACACTAGTATTAATAGTAACACCTTGCTGCTCTACTACAGTGAATGCCATTTTCCTACCTAACAGCTCTCTGTTTTTTTCCCATACCATGATCATAGAATCATGGAGGTTGGAAGGGACCTCAGGATATAATCTAGGCAAATGCCCCTGGTCAGAGCAAGGCCACCTAGAGCAGACTGTTCAGGGCCTCACTGTCCACTCTTCTACTCATTATTTCTTCAATTTTTCGATAAGGATGCTATGGAGGATGGTGTCAAAAATCTTGCTAAGGTAAAAATAATCTATGTACACTGCTCTTCCCTTGTCCACCAAGCCACTCATTTCATCATAGAAGGCTATCAGGTTTATCAAGTAGGATTTCCCCTTCAGAAATCCACATCGACAACTTCCCATCACTTCCAATCCTGTAGATGTTTTCCAGTGTTATATGCTCCTTCACCTTCTCACAGATCAAGGCTGACTGACCTATCATTCATTTATTCCTCCTTCTTGCTTTCTGTCACTCCTCAGGGAGGTCCCTTAGTCACCATGGCCTTCCCAAGATAAGCAACACAATGGTATTGGCCACCTCCCTTCGTACCTGTGGATGAATTGCACCATGTCCCCTAGACTTCAAGCTGTACAGTTTGTTTAAATGTTTACTTTAAACACTTCCTTTCTTGACCCTTGTCTATTGAAAGTTGTTCTTTATTACTCCAGAATGTGTCCTCTTTTCCCTTTTTTTCTTCATGCCATCTGTTAAAAGGGTTTTTTATAACAAAATTGGTACTGTAAATCAAAGCAAAGTGTAGCTCCCTCATTCCTTTACTGGAATTTATTGTTTCTCCTCACCTACCTGCACTCAGCCATCAGAAAGCCTTAGACAGAAGTAGAAGAGAGCACTGAACTGATATGAAGGAACAAGGTCATTACAAATCTTCCCTCCTCTTTCATCTCTTTTGCAGCTTTTGTTTTTTCTGTTTCATGCTTCTGTTGACTTAAATGTTTTTCAATGACTACTTGATCATTTGGATGATGTCCACAGCTTTTGATATAGTTTTTTTCTTCAAATTTCAATTTGGGGTACCGATGCTCAGAAAATATCTCTTTTTGGCAGTCTGTAATGTGTATATATATATAAAAGCAATTAATAGCATAGGCAGTATTAACTTACTAAGTGAGGTGTTTGTTTTTCTGTAAAACAGCTAAGCTACAAACACTAAATGAACTTTAGACTGAGACAGAAGTCATCAATGCTTTGTCTCCTTGAGCTTAGGTCATTCTGAGCTATTTGAATTCATTTGCTTAAATGATCTAATCAGTTTTACAAGAATATCCTACAGATGCTGCAACACAGTTTATTGCTTCACAATAAAATGAAACAAAAATTAATGCTTTTTGATTCGTTATCTCTTGAGAACAGTTTTCATGAGACTATGATGGAAACTCCTTCATTTCTATTCTGTCTGAAGAAAATTTGAAACTAGAACAGATAAAAGCTTTTGTTCTCTATTTAATTTGACTACTTCAAAATGTTTTCTTTCAGAAAAAAATATGTTCAGAGACCAAAGTTCTCCTTTCAAACACCTTGAAATATTGTGAATTGTTTCAAGACATTAAATAACAGTGACTATAGAGCTAAAATCCAATATAACACATTGCATAAGATGATAACTTTTCCTTTGAAGCAAAATTCATCACCAGATCTGGAATGACTACATCCTAAAGCCACTGAGATATGAGTTAGGAAAGTATAAAGGAAGAAAACAGCTAGATCAGCTAAAGTGTTTCACTCTACTGATGTTTTAAAATTTTACCAGCTCTTCCAAAAAATCACAACTCACTGTTAAACATGTGCATTACATTTTGGTATCCTAGTGTGATTTAATTACAAAAGAGGTATAACCTCCTGCAGGAGTCCTGCTTGTAACTGCTAATGAGGAAGAGGCAATAAACTATCTTTTATAAATCAATATGAGAGAAATTAAATATGATTGCTTGGACTTGGTTGGCCCCATAGCTAATGGAACTATGAAAGACATGATTAATTAGAAAGGTGTTTTAGAAAGGTTAATTAGTTTATTTTTTAAATTATCTGCTGAGATAATGTGATGATTAAAAAAAAATCCTGCATCACAAATTAGCTAATGATTTTTCTGAAGATTCAGAATAAACTTTTGGCCAACAAATGCAGCTGACAGGTAAATCTGGTTATTATCTGACAATGGTTTTCATTGATGACATTTTTTTTTTAATTTCTTCTCTTTATTTATGACTGGAGAGTTAATCTAAGGGATAAGAATTTCAGGCTAGGACTATAATTTTTAATCCTTTTAGAAGTTTGGGTTTTTTAGGGAAATCATAGACCTGGGAAATCATAGACCTTGACTAATATCTCAATTGGCTATGTACAGTTTAATCAGAAAGATGGCCTATGTCATGTTATCAGTGAGTATATAATTTGAGTGTAAAACTAGAGGAAACAAATGAAAAAAGAAACTGATGTAGAGAATTAAAATACTATAAAAATACTGACTAGCTTCACAGGGAGTTTTCTTAGCTGAAATAAACATATTTTCAGGAAACATTTGAAAAATAGTAAGATAGAAGCATTCCCTAAACATAAAGAGAAATGTAGGAGAAAGCTTGAGTGCACGTGAATGTTTGAAAGCATGTCTAAGAAGAACTTGTCATCACAGTCAAGAACTAAGAGTACTAAAGAAGAAATTACATTTGATGGTACACTAGCCTTACTCTTAAGGGCTAGTGAAAACTCTTGAAAACAAAGATAAGCAGTTCATGTTTGTGAGACGGAGAAACTAGAGATTTTATGCAAATAGAGGGATCTCAAGGACCAAGAGAATGAAGGAATGGTGTTCCTAGTAGGTATGTGACAGATGAATGTGCAGCTGTGAAAGCCAAGGAAAACATATATAGTAGATGCTTTGCAAGGTTGATAAGAATCTAAACTGGATCTGCTTGAACAGAAGGATAGAAAAGTAACAGTAAGATTTATAAAAATTTTGGGTTTATAAATCTATTAAGTACTTATATTCAAAGCTAATACCTCTGTTATAAATTTATGCAATACTAAGTGCTATTGTCTGCAGAAGAAAAATAATTAACTAAATTATCTGAAGAGTGAGAAATACTCAGATGGCTATGCCATATGTCAATTACTGAATGAGGATTTGTGAACATTCACAAGTATCTAGAAAAACATCAGAGTACTAAAAAGTGACCTTTAAATATGCAGATAATTATGTGGATACAAATTTCATTCCAATGAACAATGGCATAAATCTTACATTTTATTGCAACTCACTAAAGGAATAAGAAAAATTATCCACAGAAATATATGTAAAATAATGTACCATATTTCTTATTTATAGCTTTTGTGAACTGTCTTGATCACTAACAAGAAAGACAAGAAGCAAATAAATTTGCAGAGCAGAATGACAGAAGCAGAGGGTCACCATAAAATGAACTTTGCAGCAGTTTCCTATTTTTTAGAACTGATTTAAATATTTAAATAGATTTGATTTATACAAAAAATTGAAAGAGCACTGGATCATTATAGGCCAGGCTGTTCCTGAGAAAGGTCTTGTCTTCCCACACAGAAATTTTCTTTGTCACATTTGAAAAAGATCTTAACCCAGTTCCTCTATTGCTTCTTTATAACACTTGTTGGAAACAATAGATTTTTTTAATTTATTTATTTTTTCTTGTCTCTCCCATTAACACTATTTAACAATGTCCATTCCTTAATCTGAGGCTATTTTATTTTTTTTTTAATTTTCAATTATCTCTTTGATTTCTTACTACCTTTTGATTTCAAGTTTCACTTCAGAATATGTTATATAAATCCATTACTGTCTATGTCTGAATTTTCTTCTCATCTTCCTGCAGTCTAGGACCAAAGCTCTCATATTCAATCTCCATAGAAATATTTTTTGCTATGAATTATGTTCCACCTTTTACTAATACTCACAAAGGGCTGATGCTTTTTTTTCTTTCTTTTTTTTCTTTTTTTTTTTTTTTTTCTTTTTTTTAAAAATTGTTTTTTATTTTGAGCTGAGAGCCTGAAACTGCCTGATAAATCCAGTGAGGGAATACTAAACAAAGGCCTTTCTGTCAGTCAGCAGAAACTTAGAAATCAAGATTTAAGTCCTGTAAAAATTAAGATTTAGGTTTTGGAGCATATCTGTCATGCTCATCATTTTCTTCATCACATTAAAGACAAAGGTAGAAAATTATAAAATGGAAATAGGCAGAATCAGCAGCAGTACAAACAATGCTTTAGGCAGTAATTTAGTAAATATTACTAGAATCTGGATTTCCTGATTATGTAAATAATTCTACACAAGTGTTGTGGTTTAACCCTAGCCAGACACCAAGCCCCACACAGCTGCTTGCTCACTCCCCATCTGCAGAATCAGGGAGAGAATTAGAAATGTAAAAGGGAGAAAATTCATGGGTTTAGATAAAGACAGTCTAATAGGGAAAGCAAAAGCCATGCACATAAGTACTGCAAAACAAGGAATTCATTAACTGCTTCCCATGGCAGCCATCTCCAGGAGAACTGGGCCCCATCATACATAACAGTTACTTGGGAAGATAAACACCATCATTTCAAATGTCCCTTCTTTCCTCCCTTTATATACTGAGAATGATGTCATATTGTCTGGAATATCCCTTTGGCCAGTCTGGATCACCTGTGCTGGCTGTGCTTCCTCCCAACCTCCCATGTCCCCACAACTTCCTTGCCAGTGTGGCAGTACAAAAAGCAGAAAAGGCCTTGGCTCTGTGTGAGCACTGCTCAACAATAACGAAAACATCTCTATGTTATCAACCCTGTGTTCAGCACAAATCCAAAACACAATGCCATGATAGTCACTTTGAAGTAAATTGACTCGACTCTAGCCAAAAACAGCACAACAAGGTAAATATCTACCTACCCATTAATGAAAAAGAGAGAGGCTGTGAGAAAAGAGTTCAGGCTGATAAAAGAGTTGGAAGCCCAAAACCAGCCACTTGTGGGCTGATTATATCAAAGAATGGAAAAAATGATGGTATCAGAGACAGGAGTTTTAACAACGAAAAAATGCAGGCTAAAAGCAATCTGAAACCTGCTGAGTGACTTCACAGTGAAGGTGGTGTTCAAACAGTTCTGTCTGCACAAAATTGGCTAATAAAACATGTTTCTAAAAAATTGAGGGAAACTCAAGAGGACTGAGGGGACTATTAGAGTTCACAATCTCCTGAAAACTTTGCTGCTGAGTGACTCTACATCATTGTCATTCTTGACATTCAAGACAATATTGTACCTTGAAAGAAGTGTTTTGTCTGCCAAAATCTAGGAATCTGTGAATCTTGTTTTTTAGTGCATACTTTGACAATACTGGGACAATAATTACGGCTAAGAACATTGTTGGTTGAGTGGCAAGTCCAAATATATAAGAATATTCTTGGTTAAAAAAGGCTGTGGAAGTTTTTGGAGAATCAAGAAATTGAATTAAATGTCATAAAATTAAAATGAAAAATATTATTTTTGACAAAATGAGGTGGTTTTCTCTGATCTGGAGGATTTAAAACTGTTCAATTAAAAAAAAAAGAAAGGAAATTTGTGAATAAAAAAGCCTAAACAAAATTTTCATCTCCAATATTTACATTTTGAAGTGATGCATTTATTTGGAAAAATTCATATTCCTTTAGTAAAAATTCATTTTCCTTTCATGATTTATGATTTTACCAGAAATGTTTCTGAATTGCAAAATCATTCACTTATATCTTCCTTAGTTCTTTGCTGAGAAAACATATCTTGTAGATCACAGCATAGCTTTTTATTTAAGTATGTAATTTATATTCATCAGTTTTTCTTTATTGCTAGATAGTGTGTTTGGGGTTTTTTGTTTGCTTGTTTTGAGAAGAATTAGCTTTTAGCTGAGACCTGTGTTATACAAAAAGCCTTTTCCTTATCCTCTTCCCCCAGCTCATAATAAGATCACAGATGAATGTTCCTTGAGCTTCAAAGAGGAAATATTTCTTGCCTAAGGAACTAATTTCTCCTGTTCATACAGGAACATACAATTCAAACTACACCTCCATCCAAATAATTTTTTTTTGGTGTGGGAAGAATATAACAGTTACCTTTTCCATTTTGAAGGGTTAATGAAAGAATTCCAGTGTCTCTTCAGTGGTTGGCTGTAAACATATGAGTCATGGTAGACAGATATGGTAAACAGTTGTTTTTGGTCCACTGGATCCCATGTGATCAGTCTGGTTTGCTATCAATGAAGCAGGCAAAAGAAACCAGTTCCTGAAAAGCCAGGCAATTGCTCCATCAAAAGTTTAAAAGTGTGCCTTATTCTGCCATCTAGCTGCATTGCACTGCTCATTAATTGGTTTACTGGGGTCTTACTGGCAAGATCATGTCATATCTGGTGTCATGCCAAATGATGATAACTAGAGGAATTAATAACTCTTAATACCTTTAATATGTGAATGTTCCCTGTTTAAGGACTACAAGAACACAGGACAATGGTCTCATTAAAAAACAGTACTTTTTTAGTAGTCCTACATCATCCTACATTTATGCAGTACATAAAACTGAGCAGGTATAGAACAACTTTTGAAATTTTGGCTCATAGTATCTCATGTTTTTATACAACAAATTGAGTTCAACAGTTTAACCTTTCCAGAGAAGAGAAATTTCCTTACCTGTTCGTGTTAAGATACGTAAAATCTGGAAAAAATAAATTAAAATTTGCCATTTTAAAGGTATCATGGCAAAAATATACAATGTCAAAACATTCAGTGGACAGTGCGAGAAGTATAACAGCTCACAAAGGAGAAATTAGCTCAAGGATATAATTCATGATGGATCTATTTTGTCAGGGAATTGAACTCATGACCCAAGTATTGGAAAGTGCTGGGCTTACCTATTGAGTCACAGAAAAATCTCATTAACTGTCAGTAGTAGTCCTTTTAAACTCAGCTGAGAAAGCTTTCAGCCAAAGGGCCTTCACCTTGAAAGGGTGAAAGATTAAACTGAGGATAGTATTAAATGGAAAAATCAATGACAACTAGTTAAATAAAAAGGAAACTCTCAAATGAAGATAAATAATTGGCAGAATTCATCCCTTGTGTATCTCTGTTTTCCTCATTAGAAACACACTAGGACTAGGTTTGTCCCTGTGTGCAGCAGAACACAGAAGAGAAACAAATCAAAAAGTGTATTGTATATTACAAAATGGCAAGGAGCTACTGAGGTTTAAAATTGCTTCATAATTGCAGATGGTTAAAAATTATCTCAATTATCTCTATTTTAATCTAAAAAAAAAAATGAAGCAAGAGTTGTTCAGCAAGGGTTATGTGTTGTATCATAAGCTACTGATTCTTGGAGCTTCAAGTTGAGGAAAATGAGAAGAAAATCCTGATTTAGCTCTAAATAACACAGAGGATCCGAAACAATGAAGACCATTCTAATAGTGAGCACAGTCAAATAAATTCAAGGGGTTTAGAGGATAAACCCACAAACCTTATATATATAAATATGTAAATATATATCTTTAAAAATACAAAATAAGCGTATTTTTAAAAGAAAGAATAAAGCAACAACTAACAGGGCAAACTGCTTACAGTAGGTAGAGAGATTAAATACATATGAGAAACAGTGTATTATACACTTGTATGTCAAAATATATTATAGAATAAATGGGAATAAAGATTAAATTTTCTTCTGTTTTCCAGCAGTATTATGCTTCACAAATTCCTTAGCAATCTCTGAAAGAGTCAAAAACTGTGAATGAATGTGATCTAGTCAGTATATCATAGTTTCATTTTCAGAAAGCTTTTCATAAGGTTACTTACCGTATCCTGAGAGACATAGAAATACTGTGGGATAAGAGAGATCCTTTTATTCATTAATGACTCATTAAAATACAGGGAAAATGCAAGTAAATGGCAATTGAGGATAACATTGTGGAATTCCTTATCCTCAGGGACATGGTATTCATAAAATATCATGGAAAAGGTGGTGATTAATGAAGTAGCAAAATTTGCAAATGATAACTAATTACTGAAGATGATTAACTTAAACTGTGAAGAACTGAAAAAGAATTTCAGAGTACTCTCTGATCAAAAAAAAAACTAGAAAAAAAAATTGGTATCAGCTAACGTAAACTATCATACAGAGGAGAAATGCCCCCACCCTAATAGTTACTATTACTCAGAAAAGCAAGGCTGAAGTGAATAATTCTTTAAGGATGCTTTTGAGTGCTATTGAGCAGCAACAGTGGCAAACAAAAAGCTGGGAATTGTTAGGAGCAGAATAGGAAACAGACCAGCAAATGAGATTAGGTTACTATATAAATGGAGGTTTTGTTCATGTATACGGGGTGCATTTCAGTGTAAAATTCTGGTTGTCCAGTTTCAAAAGAGACATAGCAGAATTCAAAAAGAGACAGAACAGGATGATGGGATGAAGAAGAGGTTACCAGTTTTTCAGCTTGGAAAAGAAGAGTAGGTAACAGTCTATAAAATCATGAATTGTATGGAGACACTGAGTTCACTATTTTTCACAACTTGAAAATTGAAAGGTATCCAATAAATTTGTCATATGATGGTCTACAGTAAATGAAAGAATATTTTTTTTCACACAATTTATTTCAAATATTAAGTTCAAAGTCAAAATATGTCAAAAGGCTCTTAGGCAAACTAATAAAAGAAATGCCCATCTGTGGCTTGTCTAGATCCAGAGAATCAGAGTACCTAAACCACTGACAGCTGAGACTTGGGAGAGCAGAGCAGAGAAGGTTCAACATATACATCTGCTGTGTCTTAGACTTCAGGGCCCAGATCCAATCAGTCTAACTTTAAGCATCTGAGTTGGCTTAAGTGCCTATAGATGCTCCTGTACAAGAAAGAAAACGGAAAGCTTTGAACTTAATTCTGGAAGCCTAAAATTATTTATGTAATTCTTTAATGATGTAAAATATTTGATGAAAATAACATCTTCATTCTCTCCCAATACTTTGCTAGTCATTTCTGCCCCTTTAGTGAGACAGATGTCAGCTGAGCCCTACATGGACATTCTTAGTCTGGGATTGGAAATAAAATCAAGTTAGTGACATATCTTCTGAGAGCCTTTATTGGGTCTGGCTGAGCTGGAGTTCATTTCCCCATAGAACCCCTCACAGGGCTGTGCTTTGCATTGGTGGCTAGAAGGGTGTTGATAACACACTGGTGTTTTGACTTCTGCTGAGCAGGGCAGCACAGCATCAGTGCTGTAACATTCCTTCCTCAGTCAAGGGCAAGATCCTGGGAGGGGACATAAGTAGGTCAGCTGACATCGCTGCTCATGAGAAGCAGAGAATAAACCCTGCTATCTTTTGCTTCACTCTTGCACGCACAAGCCTCCACTTTGCTTCTACTTTATTAAACTTCCTTATCCCGATCCACGAGTTGTTTTCCACCTTACTCTCTCCCCTGTCTGTCTGGGAAGGGAAGTGATAAAGTGGCTGGGTGGGCACCTGATGTCCAGCCAAGGTCAACCTGCCACAGAGCTTTACACTTCTTAACACTTCTTTTTTTTTTCCTTGAAAGTTGCAGCAATTCCGCAGCCTTGTTCACAATTCATCCCATGAAAGGGTGGTGTCAGAGCAGGAGAGAGAAAAGGCAGTTAGTTACATCACAGTGTTGGAAAGAGACTAGTTGGAAATACCTTTGTTCAGTACTACCATCCACTTCTTTATAATATAAAACCAGAGCCTCTAACAACTTAGAAGGATGAGATGAAGTATGAATTCAAAGTTTTTCAAAACTGTGTGTCCCATTTGTAAGAGATGTCAGACGTACCATTGCTACTATTGCTCTTTTGGTGAGCACAGACAGTCTAAGGTGTTGAATGGAAACCATGACTTGGTATAAGTCTCTGGACAATTTTTCATTTGAAAATTTTAATTTTTTTTTTGTTTCTGATTAATAGGTGGTTAGGGAGAAAAATACTTCTTCAGACACACTTAGGGCTTTATGTGTAAATTTTATACAAGATTGTTTTCTCATTTATGTCTAAAATCTGTGAACACCAGGGATTTTCAAGAACATAAATCTGCAATTTCTAATTTATCTGCAAATTAACTTTATAAGAATTCAGATACCCAAATAGCCAAGAATAAACCTTAATAAAATCTACCACTAAACAAATTTCTCATCAAAGAGTATACACCAATTATTATCTACTAGTTAGAGTTAGGTCATAGTAATTGTCACAATTTCTGGGACTTTCTTTTCTTTTAGAAAACAAATAACTTTACTCTATTCCTGTGCAACATGATTCTTCCACTACATTGTGTCAACTGACATTTGGTTCCACTGTAGACTTTGATGTGATAATATCAGGCATAAGCCAATAGCAGGTGATGAGCAAGAGAGGTGAATGCTCTCTCATTATATTATTCAGTATTGAAAAACTTTGGTTGATCGTAGTTGTCTGCTTGTTCTGACATCTCTATGAATTTAATATAAACATAGCAATATGTAATTGAATCTTAATTCAACATTATAATTCACACCAGTATTCATGGGAGGTGCATTTTTCAAAAGCTGGTAATTATTCATGGCCAATTCACATAAAGTAGCTTGAATTTTAGAGTTTTGAATTCTTCTGGCTAATTTTTATGCCACCCCTATAAACTGGTGAAGTGATTTTCCACTTGTGTACAACACATAAATGCTCTACAGTGTATCTGATGGTGGTAGTGTATCAAGGGTTGGACTTGATGATCTCAGAGGTCCTTTCCAACCCATCTGACTCTATGATTCTATGATTTAATTTTCCCCTCAGTAGGATTTCCCACTGGCAACTAAAAAAGTGTTTGTAGGAGTATCAACATCTATTCCTAAATTTGAAAAATAAAATAAATTCATTAGGAAATCAACCAGTGAAAGACTCAAAAAAGAGAACAGATTTTACAGCTTGTTGATCTAATCTGATATTCACACAAGCCACCAGGATGCCAGGTTCCTTCTTTATTTTATGCAGAAATGTAATTTCCAAATCCTACTGAATTATTCAGATGTGCCACTGCTAAAGGATACTTGATTACAGAGGTACTTCAAATTTAGGAATATTTTCACTTTTTACTGCAAAGCTTTATAAGCAACTCACAAAGATTTCTAGATTTCAGAAAGGAAGAAAGAGTTAATGTCTCATAAACTGCAAGGGAAAGTAGACAACCAGCAGCTCCCATATGTATAGAACCACAAGACCAGACAGGTTTTATTAATCTGAAAGAAAATATGAAACTCTATTTTAATACTGTCATACATATTATTTCCTGGTAATTAAGAGATAACTTTTAGGATTATTGGAATATGAGCTAAAGCTATAGTGGTTTTACATGTTTGGCAGTAGTGCAAAATGTTTCATCTGTAGTACTGTGTTTACAAAGGTCACTACAAATGTTAACCTTCATGACCTTTAAAAACTCAGACTTCAGCCAAACAGTAAGAGATGCTCAGTGACCAATTTATTCTTCAAGAACTTCAATATACTGAATGTGCTCCTGCAAGGGTAGCTTATCTAACAATACATTAGCACAAACCTGCAGGGTAGCTGATCTGTAAGGTTAGAACTTCTAGGGTAAAGAAACATGTTGGCACATCCTGCTGGCAATGCCAATTTACACTTGAAATTATGAGATCACAGAAATCCTGTAAACTTGGACTGCTGGGTCTTTGTAGGATTTCAATGGCGGCAAAACCATGTAAAAGATAATCAGATCATAAATAGATATTAAAACCACTCTTCCCAATGTCTTGACCCTGTGCAATATTCCTTTTGCATTCTTCTCCTAGCAGAAACCATCAAAAATGTCCCTGGGAATTACGTGAGTCAGAAGGATTGTAGAATGCAATAATGTCAATATGGCTTCACTAGGAAAGCTCAAGTTATGGAAGAAAGATGTCACTTGGTGTTATTTTTGCAGGAATGGAAACAAACCCAGAGTCCTCCAGAAGGCATGTGGTTTTCTAAATTCAAAATTGTGCTCTTTGAACGTAAATTTTCCAGCAAGAGCCAAAAATTTATCATCACCTAGGAGAAAACTTCTCCTTTAATATAGCCTGTGACCAAACAGCAAGAGTATTCACAGCCTAGATTACTTTTAATACACTTTTAATAGTGTTTTCAGCACTCAGTGAGTACCTGCTGGCCAAAACAAGCTTTAAAGCTAGATACTAAATAGTGGGGGAAAAATTGTGTTACCTTAATTCCTTTTTGAGGATTCCATGAAAGACCGAGTTGATAAACCTTTGCCTAGTCTTTAATATACATACAAATGAGTACCTCTTTGCTGCATGTTCCAGAACTAATTATGAACTGTGCCAACAGCAACTAGCTTTATGCCTGACAGGCTATAATGATTATTGAGCAGACATACAGTTTTCCATGAGGCCTCTCCTAGTGTTGTTCCCACTCTACTACTTTTTGAGCCAGCACCCAGGAGAGAGAAGCATTTCAAGTTCCAAAGTTGAATGAGTCAATGCTCTTGAACCTTCACTGAGGAACTGATTTCACAAAGATACACAGATATATAAATTATGTGGAGAAACTAGGCTGGACATGAATGTCCAAGGTCAGCCTGTGGCAGATACCAGGGAATAATGGCAGCTGCTAAGTGGCTAACATGATGGGTTAACAATGATCTTCAGCATATTCCTCAATAGCTTCACCGTGCATCTCATCTGACTACTTCTGATGTGCACATGGGTAAAAATAAGTGTAGAATAACTCTTCTTGCCCATTCTCATTTTATAGGTGAGGTAATTTACCAATGGGCAAGCCTGCACTAGGAAAACAGTAGCTGATCACAAAACTCATTGTGTCTGTCATGAGGAGAAAAAGATCAGAAACCAGGTGTTTTATAGGGTACAGGCAGAATAAACACTATATTTTGCATGCAAATGGCAACTGTTCCTTTTACACTTCCATATATCTGCATGTTGTAAATTTTCAAATCCTGATTCATAATGGCCCAAAATCAGACAAGGCTGAGTAGTGGAGAAGGGGGAGAAAGGGTGGGGAGACACAGGCTTCTTAATCAGATCCTGGGCATGGCTTTGTTCTGTTACTGCCAATGAAAAAATTATATTGAGTCTATACAAAATTTCTGTGATATTCTGATAAAACTGTTTTCTAGGCCTGAAAACCACCTGGAAACATTGGGTGATGAGTCAGTAGTTCGGCTCTCAGCACACCAACAAAGATAGACAGTGGGACAAAATATCCAGTTTAAGAATAATGCTCAGAAGGAATTATTTTCATGGATACTGATAACTGATACCTCAGGTACACTGGTATTCAGATGTCAGGTCTTTCTTTAAGACCTCAACACCATCCAGTACCAGATTGTTTGAAGGTATTTGTAGGTAAAACTTAGTGTCAAAAAAGAATCATTTCAGCAACTGCAAAGTCCAGTGCTCTCTAATGAAGTTCTTTCAGATATTCCTAAAAAGGACATTTTAATATTTTAAAAACAAATTTACTGTTTTGAGGCTATATGACATTACATGGGATCATGATCCAGTAGAGGAATACAGCAATATACTGAAATCACAACTCATTATATAGCAATTGTAATACACACTTGAATCAGAACACAAACATGATTGCTATTACTAGTTTCTATATGCCAACTACCATAATGTTGGGCATCAACAGTCAGTGGGAAAGAATATGTAGGTTGAGCCAACTCAAGACTCTTGCTCTCTTCAAAGTTCATTTTGTTTGTTTCTCCCTTTTTATACTCAATATTGGATGTAACCACACATACACTTCTCTGGTGTTCAGATCCCCTTTGCACTGAGTTTTCTTTCCAATAGCTGTGGTTACTCCCTGTATTTTTCTATGAGCTTCAAAAGCCCATTTTCCCTGAAACTTCTTTGATTGTAGGGGTGTGTGGTTGATCACAGTAACTCATAGTCCATCTCCTTTCAGTAGCTCTTCATTGCACAGCAAAGTATGCAAACTCCAACAAAAAAATATAATTCTGAATGTAATATGGTGTAGGTCTTACTTCAGGTCAGTAAAATGATTTATACAACCCTGATTTCAAGCAAAGAGCAACAATTTTTGAAAAAGAACCCAAACTACCTTTTTGTTCACTTCAGTTTTACTGATTTTTATCTTCCTGTTTGAGGAGGTGTGGGGTGTTTGGGTTGGGATTTTTTTTTGGTCTTTCATGTGTTGCGTTGACTAAAGATAGACCTACTCACATGCAACAGGATTGTTTGTGCTTATGAAAGGATAAAACTTTGTTCATACAAAACATGTCGATATAGTGAAGTGAGTAAAGCACCCAGCAAATGAAGGTAGGAGCTTTAGCCTACAGACAGATTGAGAAATATGGAAGGCTACATGCATTTAGAGACACGAACCTTATTAAAAAAACAAAGTCATTGTGAAGAGTCTTTGGGTAATTAAAAACATTTAATTTGCAAACCCAATAAGGAATTCTGTAAGCACTGATTCATGCTCTTCAGTAAGTGCTATATGATTCTAATGTTACTGATCACAGAGAGTCAGATTGCATTTCTAGTTAGAAAATATCTTTATGATCACATTGTGGAACAGATCTTCAGTTTGCACAAATTGAAGACTTCATTGTTATTGTCTATGACTGTAGCCCACAGGATAAGCTTTGATAAAAGAGCTAGTGGTCAGCAACACAGGATGAACATACAAATGTAGGCTTCAAAGGATTAGTACAAGAAAGCTTCAGGTATTCACCTGAAGGCTTCAGAACTATCCTGTGTAAATTGATGAAAGGCTGTGAATCGCATTGCATTGAAAAAATGCTTGGTATGCCTTTGATAATTTACACTGTGCATTCAATACACATGAATAAATTAAATGTTGTGCTTGTAAAAGCTAGCCACAAAATTCTGCAGTAATTTTTTCCTATACTAATTCTTTAAGTAGTTCAAGGATACCCTTTTACCTGTATATATCTTTGTATATAGGTAAAGAAAAAAATTAATTTTAGGCTAGCCTTGTCTCCACGCCTCATCATGACTTGCAGCACCAACCTTGCTACAGTTCTATCACCCCTTTAAGCCTTTAAATGAGCTGGACATGTTGAGTTCCAAGGTTCCAGATGGGATTTACCAGAGACTGCTGAAAGAGATAGTGTGATTATGAGAATGCTGTTTATCATATATGGAGAACTATGATATTCAGAAGAGGTCTGGCAGTAGGGAATATTATATCTATCTTAAAAATGGATGACAAGGAAGACCTAGGGGGCTAAAAGTTTATCAGCTTCATGTCAGTCCTTGGGAAGATCAAGCAGCTCATCCTTGGAATCCATTACCCAGTGAATGAAGCGTGAGAAGAAAATCAGGAGTAATCAGCATGGATTTAGGCAAGACAAGTTGTGCATGACTGGCTGAGTGGATGAAGAGTGAGTGGTGGATAGCCCCTGAGGGCCTTTACATCATGTCTCTCAGTGCCATTATTTGAAAGCTGCACGTAAGCACTGAAGAAGCAGACAGATTATGCACTGCCAGGCTCAAAGAGCAGTAACCAATGGTCGAGTGTTCATCTGGTGATCTGGAAAGATTAAAGTACTTGAGGAATTAGTGCAAAGATCCACAACATTCTGCATCTTTAGAGGTGGTCTGGGTGATCACACACAACACTTTTGGATATAATTTACAAATAACTCTTATCCAGAGGGAGTTTGACCCTTCAGTCCAGAGGGACCTTGGTAAATTTGAAGATTAGGCTAAATGAAATCTAAGAAAGCTCAGTAATTAAAAACACTGTACTGCTTGAGTCAAAATAACTCCACATGGTCTGAAAAGGTATCAGGAGTCAACTGGGTACTGATTAGAGAGGAACTAACAGAGCATACTAATTGCGGGGCAGAATTCATACTGGCTGCATTAGGGGAAGCATGGGCAATAGATGAAGGGAGTTATTAGAGCTGAGTAGAGGGGGAGCATCTCTTCCCATGACCTGATGGCAGTGTTCTTCCCAATCATTCT
Organism: Myiozetetes cayanensis; assembly: GCF_022539395.1. Classification (NCBI taxonomy): domain Eukaryota; kingdom Metazoa; phylum Chordata; class Aves; order Passeriformes; family Tyrannidae; genus Myiozetetes; species Myiozetetes cayanensis. Next base: position 16,119,931 of record NW_026087521.1, read on the forward strand.
AGGATATCATTGACCTTCCTAGCCACAAGGGCACACTTCTGGCTCATGGAGAGCTTGTTGTCCACAGGGTCACCCAGATCCTTCTCCACAGAGCTGCTCTCCAACAGGTCAGCCCCCAGCCTGTACAGGTGCATGGGCTTATTGCTTCCCAGGTGTAGGACCCTGCATTTGCCTTTGTTCAACTTCAGAAGGTTCTTTTGTGCCCATCCCTCCAAATTGTCGAGATCCTTCTGAAGATCTGCACAGCACTATTGAGTATTGATCACTCCTTCCAGTTTTTGTCATCAGCAAACTTGCTGAAGAGGCATCTAACCCTTCATCCAGGCCATTGATGAATAAGTTAAAAAGTACTGGGCCCATTATTGAACCTTGGGGAACACTAGTGACAGGTCTCTAACTAGACCCTGTCCCACTGGTTCTGACTCTCTAGGATCTGCCATTCGGCCAGTTCTCAGTCTACCTCACTGCCTACCATCCAGTCCACACTTCCTGAGCTTGCCTATGAGGATATTGTGAGAGACAGTGTTGAAAGCCTTGATGAGTCAAGGTAGACAATATCCACAGCTCTTCCCTCATCCATCCAGATAGTTATTTTATTGTAGAAGGCAATCAGGTTGCTCAAGCATGATTTACCTTTAGTGGATTCATACTGACTACTTCTGATTAACCTCCTGCCATTCATGTGGATAGGGATGGACTCTGAAATGAGGTACTCCATCACCTTCCCAGGGATTGAGGTGAAGATGACTGACCAGCAGCTCCTTGCATCCCCCTGCTTGCCCCGTTAAAAAAACAGATTTTTGCTTTCTTCCAGTCTCCAGGCAACTCTCCCTATTGCCACAACCATTCAAAGATCATCGTGAGTGGTTTTGCTACTGTGTCTGCCAGCTCTCTCAGCACTCATGGAGGCATTCCATTGGGACCCCCTGACATCAAGTTTGCCTGCCTAGGTGTTCTCTAATCCAATCCTCCCTGATTAAGGGAAAAGCTTCCTTCCAAGATTCCTTTACCTTGGTCTCCTACGTCAGAGAGGGTTGATCTTGTCAGTGAAGACCAGTGTAAAGAAGGCATTTGGTAACTCTGCCTTCTCTGTGTCCTCTGTTATCAGGGTTTCTCCTCCATTTAGTAATATACCCACATTGTCCTCAGTTTTCCTTTTGTTATTGATATATTTGAAGAAACTCTTCTTGTTGTCCTTGATATCTTTGGTCAGATTTAACTTCAGGTGGACCTTGGCCTTCCTTGTCTCATTTCTACTTACTCTGACAACCTCTCTATATTCATTCCAAGTGTCCTGACCCTCTCCTGTGTATTTCCTGCTTATGTCTGAAGGTCTTCTTTATTTATACCCACAGGTTTCTTGACCTCTTTCTTGCTCATCAGGATGCACTGTTCTTGAGCTTGAAGGAAGTGATCCTTGAATATTAGCCAGGTCTCTTGGACCCCTTTTCCCTGCAGGACCTGTTCCCATGGGATTCTTCTGAGAACATCCCTACAGAGACCAAAGTTAGCTCTCCTGACGTCCATGATTACAATCGCACTTGGTGCTCTGCTTCCTCCTTTCCCAATACTGACCACCACCATCTCACATCTTACCAAGGCTTCTCCCAAACTTCACATCTCCTACAAGGCCTTCCCTTGTTTGTTGGTACAAGGTCAAGTAGCACACCATTCCTTGTGATATCCTCCACTATCTGTGTTAGAAAGTTGCCATCAATGCAACCAGAACCTCCTGGAGTGTTTGTGTTTTGCTGTGTTGCTTCTTCGGGAGATGTCAGGGTAGTTAAAGTCCCCCACAGGAATCAGTGCCTGTGACTTTGAAACTGCTTCAAAATGCCTGTAGAAGGTCTTAACCCACTTCCCCTGATCAGGTGACCTGTAGTAGCCACCCACAACATTGTCACCCTTACTAGTCTGCCCTTTTATCCTAATCCATAGGCTCTGGAGTTGCTCATCATCCAACACAAGACAGAACTTGATACATTTCAAGTGTTGTCTCACATAGGGTGCAACTCCACCACCTGTTCTTCATATCAGGGATGACTTCTCTCTTCTTTTTATTTTCCAGGGATGGGCTAGTGTTTTCCAGAGCATTTATGTGAAATAAATATGTGTTTGTCATGGAAATGGTATCAAATTCAAACAGCTTTAAAATTTTTAAACACAAGCGAGGCATTCTTTATATCTTTTAATCTACATCTGCCTTATAATAGGGAAGAAATACGAATAAGTTGTCCTAATTATGTTTTTTTAAAGATCATCTTCATGTCAAATTCAGCCCCTGTAGTTCCCATGAATCCTTGTCAAGTGCATTATATAATGGACTCTGGTGCCGAGCCATTGCTGATGCAAGCAGCTCATCTCAAAATAATTGTTGCCCTGAAGAAATGTTTTAATACAACATTTTGGACCCAGAATAGCCTAAATAATGCCAAACAGTAGAGAAAAAGTAGTCAGAATTATATCTGACAGGTGGTTATCTTTACAGTATTTTTACCTATGTGTCATTCTAGACTAAAATACAAAAAAGGTAACACTCTTCACCCATAACTCTTCCATGATATCTTCAGTGGAATATCATCTGAAAATTGGTATTTGAAACCCCACAAATTTATCCCACTGTACTATTTTTCCAGTTATTTATGTCAATTAAAAATTAATTTAAAAATAAACAAATAAGGCACAGGTACCTGATGTAATAACTTTAGATTAGCCTTTTAAACTAGTAGATATTCTGCCATACCTACATGGTCCATAAGCTTTTTCTTGTTGAGTAGTGGTGTCATGGAGTCTATCTGCACAGGAATAAATGGAAAGATAATCCAAAAATATCACCAAAACCCAGGGAAACTACGATACAAAGCTTCAATTAGCCAACATTCTGTGTTCCATTTTAAAAATATTTCATGACAGATAACATGATCATTATTTTCAAAATGAGGCTGAAATGACCTTTATATTTCTGGATTAAATGGATTAATTTGTACCCTGGCTCTCACTCACAGTTAAGCAGCCATGTTACAGCTTCAGTTAAGTAGGTCACAATTAAAAAAAAAAAAAAAAAAAAAAAAAGCTAGATTTAGAAGCACTGGTAGGTAATGGAATTTTAAGCCTCTGACAAAAGTGAGTTGCCAACATCAGCAATTTAAAAAAAGTCAATTTATTACTGTCTACATATGGACATAATAATAGACTCACGTATCTTTAGACAGCATTTTAGGCTTTTATGTGTTAAAAACTTGGTCTAAATGATGCCATTGAAATACTACTATTGGATTACAACCTAGTCCATGTTCACCTTGAAAGAAACACTAGAAACTTATGGAAAACCTAATTACCACAGAAACCAGTATTACGACTTCAAGAGGCTAATTATAAAGAGCAGATAAACTCCTGAGAAACCAAGATCCTATTTTCATGTAAATGTTACTATTTGTAATGAGTGAAGGGAAAATGACCTGGAAAAATTGCAGAAAGACAGAAGTGTTTTTAATAGCCTGTCTTCCAGAGTATGCAGTGACCTGTCTTATGATCTTTACCTCCTTTGTTCTTTTCCTGCAGTTTCTATAATAGAAAAAACCCGGTATTTATTTTGGGAAACTGAAACCTATAGCTCTACTTTTTTTTTCTCCTGTCACAGTTAGCAAGCACAGACCTTGTGCACACATCAGGGATTTTATTCATTCAACAAGTTATATCATCCTTCAAGAGTTAGCTGAGAATTTTTCCTCAGTGAGTACTGGTTTTGTTCCTAGAGTGTCACACCAGTAATTCAAAGAGGGCTGCCAGGTCAATGAAAGAAAATGCAGTGGCCTTGAAAAGACACTTGAGTTGTTGGAACAAAGAAAACTCACTTCAGAATCCAGGCCCCAGACTGGATCTTCAAGAGAAGGGCTGTGTGCTTTCTATTGCTATGCCACACAGAGCTAAAGGAAAGGTTTAAAATTACTTCTATGTAGTCTCAGTCCAAGCTGAGGAAGACAAAGTCTGATGGGTCAAGCAGTTGGCCTTACTGTTTCTATGGCATTAGCACATGGAGCATTGTTTCACATCATGAGCTACGTCTCTGGTACCTCTTGAATTGCTAATGCAATACTTTTTTAGGGAAACACTTGTCTCGGTAGAAAATCCTTTGATTTTTTTTTTCTTTTTTTTTTTTTTTTTTTTTCAGAGCTGGTAAAACTCAGCTACAGTCAGTGAGGAAGAAGAGAGAGAGCTCCTACACCCAGAACATTTTCTTTTACTTACTCCAGCTTCAGATAACATCCATTTAGAGAATAGTCAGAAAAAAATGTTTCCAGAAGCTCCATATTTCTGGTAAAATATTTGAGTTGGATACCATTATTCCTGTTTCTTAATTGAATGGATTTTATTTTTGAATTGAAACTCTTGACCAACTTTGACCTGAATTTAAAATGTACCAATAAATATAGTCAAAACTTTCAGATAATTTATTTCTATTTATGTGTTTTATATACGGGAATATTTATCTAAAAGTAGAATGAAATAATGGTAATATTTGCTCTAGAAGGGATTTTCATGTACTTAGAGTTTAGTTAGCTTCTAGGTATACAATACAAATCTAATTTACAACAGCCAGAGGCAATATGCCACTATTACAATGTTTGTCAAAATTTGGTTTGTCTTTTTTTTTTTTTCTGTTTGTGTTTTTATTTTGGTTTTTATTGTTTATGTTGTTTCAACTGTTAAATTCTGATTTATGAAGGCAGTACAGTGATTCATTGAATTACTCTGAAAAGCTACTCTATTTTGCATTCCTTAAGACTATCCATTTTTAAAAGTAAATTCAAAATCATTTTACTTTCCAAACTGGGTTACTGGTTGACAGCCTTTTCTGCTGAGCTTGGGTTCTTTTAAACACAACACAAGTAAGGATACATTTATTGCCATAGAAAATGCTTAAGAAAAGAAACAAGAGAGAAACTGTGCATTGCTAGAAATCTATAATGCCAACCATGGCTACAAATCTCCTTTTCATTAGTCTTAACCCTGATTTCTGATTATCCAAAACACATAGCAGAGGTAAATCAAAACTAATAAGAAAACAAATCATATACAGACTACTGAATAATGGTCTCCAGAGCTTCAGGAATTTGAGGCAATTATTGTCTCAGAAATATTTCACTGTTGACTAAATACATAAAATCAGTGAGTGAAGTATTTTGATTTGCAGCTGCAGTCTGTATCACACACAGTCTACTTGCAACATCATACTTGAGCAAATGAGAAGACACTGGTTTTGTTGGGTTTTTGGTTGTTTACTTGTTTAAGCTTAAAAGATGCAAATAGTCTCAGATTTGGAACAGGTACTGACAGTGTGATGCCAGGATGTTTATTCCATTCAACTGAGTGTTTCATCATTAAGAAAGCATACTCCTTTCCAGAGGCCTTCACAAAAACATGTTTGATATGGTCAGAACAACAAATTTGGGTTATTGGCCCAACTAGCCTGTGGTGCTCAAGCTTATGGCTGAACAACAGGTTACTGCTGATATAGTTCTGGCCAAATAATTGCAATTTTTATTATTCCCTTTACAATTTTTCCAACTATTCATTTGTTTTTGTGTTGGAGATGAGCTAGAGAGTGAAACTGATTTCACAAGATGGAGAGAAAATTTTATTAAAGAAAATGAAGATCCTGCCACAGCCTGTCAGCCTACCTAATGGACTTTCTACTAAGGACCTCGTGGCTAAAAAACCTATTGTTAGGTTAAGGTCACCATTTTGTGTTCCTTCTTTATCTTCAGTTATGGACTTTGCCTTTCAGGCACAGTAACAGTTTGCCTATTGGTCAGTCTACCGTGGGGTAACTACAAATCAGTTCTTTCCCCAGTTGCCTCATAGTTATGTTACACCCCTTTGTTATGTCACCCTTTTTCCTACCCTATCATTTTCCCTGGTTCTACATGCTCCTCCCATACTCCACCCCTATTCCAGATCCTTCCCTAGCCTGTCCCTTAAAAACCATCCATTTTGTTTCAATAAATCAGATCAGCTTTGGCTGGCTTGTTGATCACACTGTCTCTTGTCTCTTTGTTGCTTACCCTTTGGGTGAGACCACATACAACCCTTCAGGGCTGAGTGTGTGAGCAGCAGCTTAGCCTGGAGCAGGCTCTGCTGCATAGAAGAACTCCTGCAGTCCTGATGTGAGCCCGCTGGTCTTGCTTTTCACTTTACCAAACCGTGACACTTTTGCTCTGCAACAGTCTCATCCCACATAAACAACCCCATTCCTTATAATTTACCATCAGCACCACCTTGACCCCAGTTTTGTTCACTACATCCATATCTATTCTGTTATTTCTGATATTCCAATATCCATTCTGTTATTTCTGACACCAATTCTGGTATTTCTGGTATGGTTTCATAGGTCCCCCTAACCCTACATAGTATTACTGCCATGGTTACGTTGGAGCTGCTGTCTTGCAAGGCCAGGTTGTATAAAACATTCTCAATATGCCTTTCTTTATGCTCTAATAGAGTTGTATAAAGAGTATGGCTGGAGTAAATAGTTTTTAGAACCTGTCATTTAAAGACAGTCTGAAGCTACTGTGCATTTTTTAGTTTCTTGATTGTTATAAAGAAATGGTGCATTTTAAGAGTTCCAGAAGAGTGGCTATAGCAATCTAGGCAGTATTCTAGAGACACTAAAAATACTAAACTCCAAATAAAACATAAGTAAGAACCTCTCATTTCATAATTTATTTCAAATTTTTTTTCCTTTGTCTTTTCCTAATACCTATTCCATGCTACATGTTTTGCAGAGGTCAGACTCCTGATGGGAATACTCTTGAGCAAAAGATAAATCCATTGCATGATATCCCTATTTATTAAGAGTATAAAAAAAAAGAATCACAGAATCACAAAATATTCTGAGTTGGAAGGGACCCACCAAGATCATCGAGTCCAACTCTTAAGTGAATGGCCTGTACAGGTCACCTTGGCGTTATAAGTTTCATTACTAGTCCTTCCACAGTCAAGCCTTTCAAGTGATGTGTTAGGATCAAACTCCTCAAGAAGAAAACTCTGTTAATAATATTTTAGCTTCATCAACTCTTTCTGCAATAAAGTCCCTTTTATTTATTTTAAATCTCTTTGACACCTCATCTGTCTGAATTTCAACGTAATTTAAAAGTTAACCTAAAATAGTTTAGTAGCTTATCCATAGTCCATACACCAGCCAAAAGCATTTATGTGAACTACTTTATTCAATTAAATAATGAAAAATGTAACATTTTGGAATTAGCATGTTCCAGCATTTTTAATTTCCTGGTGAAATGGCAAGAAAAACACAACGCAAAAATAAGCCTTTGATTCATGGGTGTGCTTCTTAGAATATAAAGCCCGTTACAGAGAAAAATCCTAGAATATATTGGTACCATGATGGATAAGATTACAAAGATGCTAAGATCTGATGAAAATACCTTCTTACACCCTACCTCAAACTACCATAACACTCACACCTTCTAGTTTTCAAAACCTAACCCTCTCATTCACTCCATGCAATCATTCCTACAAGCATCAGCCAGCACTCTAGACCATTCTCTTTCTCTTTTTTTTTTCCTTTTTTTTTTTTTTTTTTTTTTTTTTTTAACATAACCTCAGCTCTATTGTTTGCTGGCTTTTACAATCATGGTCTCCTTTTCTGGTTGGGTTTTTTAATTGAACACGACTCCCTGGTCCTGAGCTCCCTGGAAATTTAAAGAGGAGGCCCCTTACTATGCCACTCCTAAACAATATTGGTTTTCAACTTTCTTTGCAGTAAACTAATACTTCTATAAGTCAACAATGCTTCTTTGGGCAGAGCATGTATGAATAGTAATAATAAAAAAAAAATTGCAAAAGGCTTTTATTAATTTTTTTCAGTTTTGGATGAGATGATGGACCCTTGACCTGGGCAGTTTCAGGCAGGTGGAGTTTTGCAGTTGTCTAAGATATTTCACAAACATTTGCTGGGTATAATAGCTTGTACTTGGGTGAGCAGTATCTTCCAGAAATACATCCAGATTTCACATGAAAGCTTTAAAATATGACATTATGTATGGCTGCTTCTTCTAGTCTCTGGATAAACTGATAAAGAGAAGAGTACAAAGCAGTACTGAATATTGAGTACTCCTTTTCCTACAGTTCTGAACTGAACTTTCACTTCAACCATTTACTTGTCCCCAGCAAGTCTCACATTTTAAATAAATTGAATCAATCTACAAGCTAGTTTTAGAAACAATATTTTGAAGAATTATCTATAGACTTGAAAGACTGCTCTTAACCTTTATATAATTATCATCAGACTTCCTTACTGAGTAATGTTGAAAGTATTTTTGGAAGGACATCAGAGGCCCAAAAAGCCTCAGAGGGGGAAAAAGAGGTGGGAATGGAGATTCTGAGTGAAAAGTAGGGACAATGGAAATTGATATTTGTAGAGTCCATTGCTTAAAAAGAAAAGATAAAGGAAAAAAGTGTACTGCAAAAGATAATGTAACATTCCATATTTAATAAGCATTATTAAATAACATTTTACTTGATTAATGAAAACACAATTTATTCTACATTTCAAAGTTTCAAGCACTGTTTGGCACCTAAGAGCTAACAAAGACATTTTACATATTCTTGGATGAGACCTGAAGAAATATCCAAGTCTTTAAGTTCCTAATATTATAGGGAAATTAGTTTATCATATTCAGTTTTCCATTGATCTAAATGCAGTTACATTAATTTGAAAGGCATCCTACTACTACACAATATTATATAAAACACCTGATAGAAAGTATGGTCAAACAGGAATAACTGTTATGACTACTAAAGCACAACATGTAAAGTTTCAAATGTGTATAAGTGAATAAATTTGCTCAAAGATTTCTCTGAACATATTAGTGATTTATTGTGCCCTTGGAAGGACAAAACTGCAATTTGATTGAAATGGTGTCTCTTTCTTTAAAGAAAGAAAATTATCATGGAGCAGAATATTAATCATGTTTTACCTAGCAATTGTTAGCTTCATTGGTATTTTGCCTATCAGCAATCTTTGAGACTTCAAAGAGATGACAAATTATATACCATTGATTCTGGTTATTGCCATTTGTAACTGACAACTTTGCGAAGGTAGAATTAATCATTTGATTGATTGAGATTTGTTTTAACAATGGATTTTCAAACTGGGTTCTCTCTGTTTTCCTTGGAATAATTTTGGTTTACCTTAGAAACTGTTTTTCACACCCCCAGAAACCATTTACAATTTAACATTGATTCTCCTCCACTTTTATCTATAGTTCATTGTTTTCTTCTACTGACTTTCTTCTCTTTGCTTTCTTGGTCTTTATCATATAAAACTGAACATAATATCAGTGTAGAATAGAGTGACATATCCATAAAAACTGAGACTTTCCTAAAGAGTGTTTACTTCCCAGAAGTTCAATTCTTTCTTTCTGTCTTTCTGTCCTTCAGTGACTGGTGTGTTAATTATTTCCAGCAGGTATTCTACTGCCATGTCATACAAAGCCCTTATTAGGGAAAACAGAGATTCCTATATTTTTGCTTTGTCCAAAAAATGAAAGTAATTGATTTCTAATAGTTTTATTCTTTCAGGACCTTATCTTATGGGATTCTTTAAAATCAATATTATAAATAATAATTTGGCTGCCTAGGCTGAGCTCAAATGAAAATCCTGCTAGCATTCCTGTATTGTTCTGAAGAATTCTGAGTATTACATTTGAGAACCCTTTAAATGAAGCAGTTCCTTGCTATGCTTCAGTGCTATAAATGGGGAGATTTGACACTGACTGTCTGTGATGAAAGTTCAGACATGATCAAACAATTAACTCAGAACTTGAAGAATTGGAGAGGTTCTTCCACAATATTTGACTTCAGTGTGTTGGAGGAGTACATGGGGAAAAATAAGAAATCTAAATGGAACTTGGGGAAGTGGAGCTACAGATCCAGTAGTAACAAATATTGTGTGGGTATTACACGTACAAGTAAGAGCCAGACTGCTCCACAAGTCAGAAGAAGAGAGAGTGTAAACTTCAACTGGTGCATTGTCTCCACCCTGAGAATTGTACAGGTCTCTCAAAATTCAAAGCATACAGAAATAGAGATGAAGTACATCTGCTTTGTTCAAAACACGGCTGAGGCAGAAATTTCAGAGACAAGTAGGTTGTGCTCAGTAATACTTCATCTGAAGTATCTCTTCTGATGCCAGTGTCAGCAGAGCTGAGAGGAAGAGGTAAATTCTGAAGTTTGCAAACAGTCTTCAGATTTACCATTTCAGATCTGCTTCCACAGTGTTTGGTCTCTCACTGGGCGCTCACTGAACCCCAGTCTGGCTTCCCCCTTAAGGTCTGTGCAGTGCTCTGTAAGAATGACAGGCAACTCATTAACAAAAGTTTTAGGATTAAAAACAGCTCACCAATTTCTTTTACAGAAAATTTTGCATAAACAGAGACTTTTCTAGAGCTACTAATTTTTTTTTCACAGCAATTGTACTTTCTGTATCAGCAAATCAGAGCATTATATAGCACATGAAAAGTTACACACCCTGTGCCTTTAAAAATATATATATATAAAAACAAACTAAAAAACCCACAAAACTACCAAAAGAAACACTAAATATATTCTGAATGGAGATATTCATTTTCATCTCTTTCCTTATTATCATTCAGCTACTATGCTGGAGAATAAGAACTTGAGGTTTTATTCTAAACAGATTAAGAAGAAGGAGACTACTCAGTCTATTTAAAAATCAGCTGATATTCTGTGCCAAAGCTTACCCAGTAGACTTCTGTAGTATAGCACAGGAGAGCTGGTTTAGAAAGGACCACTGAGGCTCAACCCACAGGCCGTTAGCAATAGGTCAGGGCTTGAGTGCTAAGTGTAAATTGATTTGTTGTCAGGGAGGAGGGGAAGAAAAATAGAGTACTTTCCTAGATAACATGTAAAACCAGATAATTTAAAATTCTGTACATCTGTATATGGTAGTCTGATTACAACCAAAAACTTGGTTTATAACAGGCAGGATTGTGATTTGGATTCAAAAACTTCCAGTAGCTTCATTTAAGTCAGTATTGTTGATGCAGAACAGTTAATCTATTCAATACTGATATATTAGTACATACATATACTTTGGTGAGGAGAAAATAGAGGATCTGAAAAAGAGATTAAAATATCTTTATTAAAAGAATTATAGAATCATGGAATCATAAATTCATATAATCATAGAATAGTCCGAGTTGGAAGGGACCTTTAGAGGACATCTAGTCCAAGCCCCTGCAATGAGCAGGTACATTTTCAACTAAATCAGATTGCTCAGAGCCCTGTCCAACCTAATTTTGAATCTATCCAGAGATGGAACATCTACCGTCTCTCTGGGTAGCCTGTGCCAGTGTTTTACTACCTGCTTTATAAAAAATGTCCTCTTTATATCTAGTCTGAATCTACCCTCTTCTAGTTTAAAACCATTGTCCCTTGTGTTATTAACAACAGGTCCTACTAAAAAGTTTGTCTCCTTTCTTACTAGCTCTCTTTAAGTACTAAAAGGCCACAGTAAGGTCTCCCTGGAGCCTTCTCTTTTCCAGGCTGAGCAATCCCATCTCTTTTAGCCTGTCTTCATAGGAGAGGTGCTCCTAATGAGCATTTTTACTCCTCTGAGCATTTTTGTGGCTCTCCTCTGGATTCCCTCCAGCAGGTATTTCCTGTGCTGAGGACACCAGAGCTGAACACAGTACTTTGGGTGGGATCTCCACCAAGCAAAGGAAAGGGGGAGAATCACCTCCCTCTACCTGCGGAGAGCCCTTGCTAAAGTCACATTCCTCTCAGTTTGTCATGTCATCCCACAGCTTGTCACAGGTAAGACTGATACAATTCCCCACTCCCTTCAAGTCTAGTTTGAAGGTCTGTCAATGAACAAAGACTTTCTTTCTCCTTTGAGAAAGCTATAAGCCATCTGGTACCTGCATGCCTGCTGTCATGTAGACAGACCATCACATTATCAAGAAACCCAAAACTGGGCTAGTGATGTGAGTTGTAAAGCCATGAATTAATAGGCTGGGTCCATATATTTATTCCAATGTTGCTGCTTGCAACTGGAAGTATAAAGGCACAAATTGTGCTGCGGATGCCCTTACCAGCCCTCCCAAGACCCTGAAATCTCTTTGATTACCCTTGGACTACATGTTGTAGCTTCTTGGTTACTCATATAAAAGAGAAATAATGGGCAATAATCCAAGGGGTGTACCAGTCTAGGAAGTTTCCTAGCAGTGTTCTTAACCTCAGGGACAGTGTAGAATTCCCCAATAGAATGACGTCTCTAGAATATTGGTCCCTCTGTTCCTTTCAGAAGGGAGTCACCTACAACTATAATTTGCCATTTTTTTTCCTGTTGGATGTCATTGTAATTTGGATGATACACCTTTCTAACCTTGACAACACTCTGGTGTAGATAAACCATCATGCAGAACATCCATTGACTGGTCTTTCACATCCAGAACCTCATATCTGTTGTACAGAGGCACCCGAGAAAGCAAGTTGGAACAGAAGGGGGTTTATCTACCATCCCAAGTATAAACTTGCCTCAGTTCATTCCATTCCTCTGAGCTATTGCCTTGAACCTGGAGTGGGGAATACAATGGAAACGTGAAATTAGTGATGGAGGTTTCCTCACAGAATGGAATCACCACAAGTATGGCTTGTCACCTAAAGGAGCAGAAGGCTGGGTGGATGACTCATTCTGTATCAGCAGACTTCTCAAACAGAAAAATATCACACAATCCTAAAATACAACAAAATTACTATCACGAAGGGGAAAAAAATAATTTAGGAATAACATTGTAAGTATATTTTTTACCTAGAAGAAGATGGTTTTAAAAAAATAATCTTATACTTGTCCTTGCAAGACTAATATAATGCTTGAAAATCCATGCTTTTGACCCTTAGGATTAAAATATCTGCTTCTGAACAAGAGAAAACATTTCCTGTAGCTGTAAGAACAACACATTTATTCCAATTTTATAAAGAATAGGTTTTCTCAAGCATGTAACTTTTCACTTACATCAGAACTGGTTGATAATGAACACTAACTTTTAGCCCTTTCCATATAATCTAGCACCTGTTTTGTATGTGGAACAATAAAAAAAATACAGTATCTTAGAAAATATGCTGGGACATATTAAAGCATTATGCCATTCCTATTCAGAAATGGTTTTAGAGTGTAAAAAAAGAATAGTATTAAAAAAAAGTAACAAAAAAACCCCACAATCAGACAGAGCAGATGGAGGGACTGCTTTGCAAAATTCTTACAGTAAATCAAAAGACTTGGAGTTGTGTAAACCCTTTGGCAACACAGGGTTCCCATAGATGCAATCGACGTTGCAAGAGAAGATGACAAAGGTGCATCACACACAGTTAACCTTGTAGGTATCATTTGAATGACCTGCACAGTGCTTTGTTGAAACCCTCTTGTCTCTCTCCAGAAACTTGTAGGGAGCTAAACCTTTTCTTCTATATCAATATAAGAAATATCCTGTTATTTTTATGACACTGCTAAGTGACATAATTTTCAAAGTATGTTTCATTTTCGAACCTTTGTGCTGCTGTGAGATTCAAGGACAAAAAGCATAATCTTGTCTGCTGCCCATAGCTATGCATTTTAAGAAGCTTTCTGAAACAGGTACCACTAAAATTCCCATTGCAATAAATGGGACTCCTTTCTAAGCTCATCTCTTCATTTTTTTGTCAAACAAAGCTGATCTCTGCTACCTCTGTATTATGACATCATGCCACCCAGCTATCACATTTATTTTTACTCCCTAGATTAGAAAGACTTGTTTATAGAACAGTAAAGAGTTCTCAAATATCTTAGTGTTTTTAGTTCCTAGGAGTATGCTTTCAGTATAACATTAACTTTACTACCCACAAAGAAACCTTCTACCTGGTTATGTAAAATATGTTTGTAGCTTGATGGAACTGGAGAGATATATTATTTCAGACAATGTTACCATTTATTTAAATGCTGTCAAATGCAAATGGAACAGGCACATAAGTATTTTTACAAATGATCTCTGATGAAGTGGTATCAGCTATCAGTTGAAGTGGTATCAAATCAGACAAATGATACTCATCTTCCACAGCAAGTAGTCCAGAATAATGATGCAAAACATAATGACATCTTAGGAATTAGAACAAGGATTATAAGTATACCTGATTTCTACTCCCAGTTCCAAATTCAAACATCTTGAAGAAGTCAGGGGTGTTTTCCATTATCAATGCTGTATGCTAACTTTGCATGATAAATTATGCACCGTACATTTTGCAGGATTTTAGTACCAGTGCTAACACCAGGGAGAGGGATGAAAGCTCCATCTTTTTGAGAAACTGGTTGTCAACTAACACTGTATTGATTAGAAGTCCGTCTTTTGGCACACAAGTTTTGAAATGTTGTGCTCAGTTTGCAAATAAGATGAAAGCTTACAAGAGCTCTCCTGCAATTCACACTTTAGTATTCAAGATAGTAAACTGAGGGGGTCTGCTGTGGAAAGCCTATTGCATTTCAACCTGTGGGTGGAGATCACATTTGGTGGATTGATCCTGTGCATAGTTTGAGAAGTGCTTTGTGATTAAAGTTTCTGTATGAATGTAAATTGGTCTATTATTGTTGTTATCATTATCTCCATAGACATCTGTGAAGAAGCAAAGAGAAAACAGAGTAAATGCATGGATCTTCTAGATCTTGTAAAGCTCTCTTCCTCAGAACAAAGATATGCAGGCCTGGCCCACATGTGTGGACCTCAATAATGTCTGAGGACCAAGTGAGTGAAGTCATAAATGACACACTGTCAGTCTCATACAAGATTTCTCCATTCAGTCTGCCAGCTTAGATGGAGCAGGTAGAAATGAAGTGTGAATTCTATTCTGAAAAATCACTTGAAAGGTACTATTTAAATCATAAATATGTTAATATTAACACATAGCAGCAAAACTGGATTAGTGAAAATTGTTAGGTAGTCACAATCATGGAAACAGCATGACTCCTGCTCAAAAGAGTGAATAGTATATTTTACACTGATTCCAAGTGTAATATAGCAGTTTAGCTGATAATAATTTTGTTAATTTTGTACTTTTTTTACTTCAAATTGGTTTTTGGTATACAAATGACACCACAGATTCCACCAGCTTAAGATAGACTTATATTACTCCCTTTGCCTCTGTACTTTAAGCTGAGCTTTTTATTTAATGTAGCTACTGTGTTTTAATTAATTTTCCCATAAATATATAACTATGACTTAAATGTTTTAAAAATTTCTTAAAAGGTGTAATATTTTTTCAAACTTATGGAGTCCTTGAGTAATTGACTGCAAGAACATGAAAGTTTCACTTAGAAATATTTTCAACTTCCACAAGGTTCTCTTTCTGTTGTTTTGTTTTCCACAGTTTGCTCACCAAATGCTTTTACTCTTACCAACATTTTTTTCCGAACATCTGCAGCATCCATTTTTACTGCAGTAGAACATTTAATTGGGCCTATGCCTTCTTCAGTGCAACTACATTTGATGCTTGTCCTTGTCCTATGTGATGTTTTAGTCAGTCAGAGTAAGGTCTATCAATATGATATGCAATAAGATCTATAGGAAATATTTAACTACAAAGAACACAGGAATTCTGAGTTATATTATCAACTCCAGTATTGAACTAGCATTTGGACAATTAATTTCATTTTTGCCTCTATTAAATGTGGATAACTTTACAAGCAACATCAAGGGTTGGACTTGATGATTTCAAAGTCCTTTCCAACCCATCTGATTCTATGATTCTAAGTATGCCACAGTTACAGACCTAATACATCTATACCCTGCCTTATTTGTTTGTGTGTACTCCCTTGTACCAGAAGGCTTATGAAAAATTTAAACTATGGCTTCACTGGGCTAGAATAAACTGTCCATTGATCAGGTTATGTCTAATTAATACTCTGTAAGACAATGTTTTCCCCACAAGATTTTATGCTTGGGGTAAACAGAGTAGCCAGACAGCTTCTAAAGTGAAAGCTACAGAAAAAAAGGGGTTTCTGAGCAAAGATCTGCATCCACAACATTACCAAAATCTTGTTAGCCTTTCCAGAGACTTGTGCAACCCTCCTAGCTTCACTCATGGCTGGTCCTTAAGGTCTGAGTCAGTCTGGCTCCTTACTTAAATGGTTGTACAATTTACAATCAGTCTAGCTGTAGAATTTCTCTTGACCCTTTAACCAGCTAGTCAAGTGAACTCAGCAGAACATCAGAGGCAGAGAACATAAATGAATAGCTTTCGATGGGTCCTGGAGTTTTGGTAGATGGCTATTTATCCCAAGCTATTTTTCTACCTCTGTCTTTTTCCTAATAGCCTTCTTGACATTTTAATCAAACAAAGAGCATCCTAGCGATTAGGCTATGAATTAAACAACTCAATTTCTACCTTTATTAATATTATGAAATCTATTTATTCTTATAATTCACAGCATGTGAGCAAGGGGAGAAAAATATTCTCTGCTTAAGGAAACATCTAGCAAACCCTGACCCTGAAAGCCCTATTTTTATTGTAAGGAAAAAAAAACCAATAAAAACTCAGTGGAGATATTTGTCTACAAGCCTAATTTTTTAAGCTATGATTAAATAACTGGAATAATGAGGGATAAACCAACAATATTTTCACGTATTTTGAAACAAACATTAAAATATGTCTCAACAATACTGTTAGTATTAGTGCCTAAGAAAAACTATTATATTTTCTGCATTTTTATAACTAAAAAGACACTTGTCAACCATGTAGCCAATGAGAAAGCACTAATAGGTGGAATGGAAAAATATCAGCGTGGAATATTTATCATATTCCCCAACAATAAAAAGCAAATTGGTTTATAAATATGACCTCTTTCTTATGTCCCACTATTAAGGATTCAATATTTTACTGCTTTAGTAAGATTTTTCAATAAAAATAAGGGTGAAAATTTCCACATACATTGTAAATGAATGCTAGAAAGAAAAATATTTATCTGAATAAGAATTTTCCATAAGACATGGAAGAACCATAAAAAACCTGTCTGAAATCAACCTGAAAAATATAGTGTAGGACAGCAAGAAGGAACAATTATAAAATAGAAGAATTATTACAGGAAATTTCTAGAAACTTCTGCTTAAAATAAATTTGCCTGTAGCAAAATAGTATAAACTTCTTTTTCTAAATTAACATTAAAATGTCTGGCATATTTTGCACAAAACTGGTAAAACATTTTCTTCTCCAAAAGAAGCTAAATACCATTAAAATATAAGCATAATTTACAATTTAAGAAATACATAGTGCCTTGAATACATAAATATAGACACATTCTTAGGCGTATGCAAATTAAACCTTACAAATTAGAACTTCCTTATTAGATACCAGAATATATAGCACAAATCTCATATAAGTTGTATCAACCATACCTCTACAGACCCAATTAATATTTTGGAATCAAATGTGGCAGAAATATGGCCAGTGGATTGCCAGAAATGTTTCACTATTACAGAGGTGAACACAGGGCACACAGAAGATGCCTGTGCTATGGATAGGGCAATTGGGACATAAGGTTAGTCTGTAACTAGAAAAGGAATGTCTAGAGCAGGCAGGCTGGCTGGGCTGGAGATTTTCCACATGAGTTTTGTGCAGAATCATGCACAAGTCCATGCTTCTTTTTAACTCATTTACTGCCATCAAATATTTTACTTTTTTTTTTTTTTTTTTAATCTACTTTGTAAAGGACAAGAGGGACAGCACTCTGTAGGGCTAGAAGCAGTCTATTATTTGACTCTCTAATAGGTCATCACCACTGAAAGCTCTTTCTCAGTTTGTGGCCCCTACTCTTCTGACAGAGTCCTTCCAGCAACCATTGCTCCTGTTATGCTCTTTGGGAAAGTTCTTACCATGTCCTTTTTCTTTGTTTTCCAGTACAACTGTGGCTTCTACAATCACAAGACAGCTCCAGGATCTCAGGAGCAGCTTATACCAATGAAAGCACAACTCTCCATTCTCTGAAAAGCAATCAGATATTCTTCTGAATATTGGACTCTGAGAGGGGAGGGAAGCTCTCCAATTCCATTTAAGGAAAGTGACGAAATTCAATATCCTGAAAATTCAATATTCTTAAGTCCTGAGGATTTGAGAGTTTACTTGTTTGGTTTTGGTTGTTTGGGTTTCTTTTTTGTAGTTGTTGTTCGGTTTGTTTGTTTACTTGTTTGTTTTGCATAAGCTTAAATCCAAAGAGACATATGTCTTTAAGTCTGGTTTCTGAGATCAATCATTTTCTGCCGAAATGCTCCGTTATTCAAAGTTGATTAGGATCAGTTGCTTCTGAAAATAGACCTGTGCTGACCAATTATTGCTGTTATATAAGCTTTAGTACTTCTTTAAAGGCTGAGCCTGTCAAGAATGTAACTTGACAAGCTGAATCATACCAGATCGTATATGATGGATTTCAAACTAAATTGCATCTGACCATCTGTACACAGCACAAGAGCACATCTTTATGGAATTCCTCATGTGTTCGCTGGGTTTTTTTTACAAATGCATTATTTCATACTGTACTTCAAGGAATTTATTTTGACAGAGATATGTCTTCTCAGTTATAGTTTTTAAATTGCAGAATGGTTGAACTGTAAATTTTTTTTTAACAGCACAAATTTGTGGGAGATTATGATGATTCAAAACAAGTAATTATTTGCTATCTTGTCCTGTTTGAAAAGGATTTTTAAACACAGAATTTACCTCTAGTCTGTACTGTAGCAGTGGACCAAATTATAAAATAGTTTGCTAGAATCTATAAACTCAACTGATATTTTTGCAAACAGAATTAGTGATTCTCCACTAGATATAAAATATATCTAGTTTATACCCTTTTCACACAGCAAGATGATTTCATTTAAATGGTTGTGTAATATCCAATAAAGCTTAGGTAAGGTGAATCTGATTTTCAAATAAAAGACGATTTAATGTTCCCTGTAAAATTCAGAGGGACAGAGTTTGAAATGGTCTGGCAACATTTCTAAATACCACAGCAACAATGACAGGTTTATGCATATATTCTGGGAATCAGTGCATAGTCAGATCTGATTAATCCTATACTAGACCTCTATCTCTAGTCTCTCACATAGCTGGATGGGAGATGTGAAACAGCTATTGAAAAAACCTTTTCATGAAAGAGCCACACAGTGAGTTTCTAACCTTTAGCAGAATATCTCCAACTTCATTTAAACACATTTTTCCCCATGACTTCTCATTCTCCTCATATTGATTAAATTTAAGAATTTTTCCTTAAATTAATGAGCTTCTAATAGTGTTTGCACATGTTTTAATGTGCATTTGGATACATCCTGAAGATATGGAAATAACTGCTAAACATTTTCTGAACTGTTTCTGGATCTGACAAAAATAACTCCCAGCATATTTCAGATACTTGTACAGTTATCTACAAATACACAAACTCCTACTTTTGAAAATGAAGTGGACAGAATTCCGTTTGTGTAGGAGTACCTTTCTCTTTGCTAGAGTGCTTCTTACCCATTAGGGATTGATCTTGAACTTCATTCCCATCTATTTTGAAAGTTAAACTGTTTTTTATACTCCTTTCTCAGTTTTACCTGATCCAATTTTCTTTACATATGGAAAAATATTCATAAACTTTTCCTGAGCTTTTAATATTTCACCAATTATTGTTTGACTCTGCTCCCCAGTGAGGGTAGAAAAATCTTTGCGTTGTCTTCATGAGATCTGGAGTGGCTATTACTTCTACAATTTGGGAGGAACTGTAAATTACATAGATAATATCTGTAAATTCCATCTACAGTCAATAAAGAGGCTTTTCCAGAGTTTTCTAAAATGGGCCATAAAGTAATTTTTCTATTTTCTATTAGCCTTAGGAATGCTTGTTTTAGCTCTCCAGAAGGTTATCGGATTCTCTGCAGATCAGCAACGTTTAAAGTGAAATGGTATGCATTACAAATTTTAATATGCAACAATTAAAATTACTTGATCTTTCTCTTGCTCATGGCCTTTGAACCTGTCTTTCAAGATATTTGTTGTGCTATGTTTTGGCAGTTCATTTATATGGCAATAATATCAGACTGGACAGTAGAACTACTGGAGTGACTATATCAGTGAGCAAGGGAAGAGCCATGAACGTCATCTACCTGGACTTCTGGAAGGCCTTTGACACAGTCTCCAACAACACCCTTCTCTCTAAGTTGGAGAAAAATAGTTTTGATGGACATACTGTTTGGTGGATGAGGAATTGGTTGGATGGTTACATCTACAGGGTAGTGGTCAATGGTTCAGTGTCCAGATGGAGA
Organism: Myiozetetes cayanensis; assembly: GCF_022539395.1. Lineage (NCBI taxonomy): Eukaryota > Metazoa > Chordata > Aves > Passeriformes > Tyrannidae > Myiozetetes > Myiozetetes cayanensis. Next base: position 16,140,291 of record NW_026087521.1, read on the forward strand.
TCAGTGATGAATGGTGGCCCCCAGGGGTCTGGGACCAGTACTGTTTAATACCCTCTTCAATGACATAGTGGGATCCAAGTGCGCTCTCAGTAAGATTGCAGATGGCACCAAGCTGAGAGGTGCAGTTGACTCTAAAGGGGACTTCTAAGAAATATGAGAGCAGACTTTTTAGCAGGGCTTGTTGTCAACAGGACAAGGGGTAAAGGTTTTTTTAAACTAAGGGAGAGTAGATTCAGTCTAGATATAAGGAAGGAATTTTTTATTATGAGGGTGCTGAAACACTAGAACAGGTTGCCCAGAGAGATGGTAAATGCCCCATCCCTGGAAACATTCAAGATTAAGTGAGATGAGGCTCTGAGAAGTCTAATCTAGTTGAAGATGTTCCTACTTATTGCAGGGGAGTTGGACTAAGTGACCTTTAAAGTCTCTCCTCCAACACCAACTCTTCTGTGATTTTATGATTGTATGATTCTATGAACGAAAGGGTTTTTTTTTAAAATTCACCAGCTTTTTTTTAAAAAAAAGGGGAGGGGGGTAAAAGTAAACAAAGGGGTAATCACTGATAATTAGTGGGCTTTCCTGACACTAGCTCTATTCTGATAAGAAATTATTGTGATGCCTAGCCAGCTACAAAATATCACTTGTAAACATTTTGATGGCAGAACTAAATAATTTAAAATTCTCCATACATGATGAAATCCAGCTCCTTCTTAACTTGAAATGAGCTTGCTTTTCCTCACTGATACACAGAGAGTTACATGCTGTAAGTGTTATTACTACTGTAAAAACTGAAGCAGAAAATTAGAAGTGCCTTTCTGAGATCTGCATTAGAATGATTTAGTTCTTTGGTTTTGGTCATGTTTGCGTGCTTTCTGTAACCACGAGTTATTTAGATTTCCTGGCAGAAAAAAAAACACTGTTACATACAATAAAAGAAAAAAAATAAATTAACATTATAAAATAAAGTAGATAAAGAAAAAAGGTGAGATTCATCCTGGATTTTTACCCAGTCTTTCTATTTTTCTGTCAATTAAGCTGAGGACCTGAGTTTAGGTCATTCAAAGCAGTAAAATTTAGGAGGAAAAAAACCCTCTAGACTTCTACAAGGTTTCTAGACTTTTGTGCAGAATCAAGAACTCTTACTACACTTTATACTCTTCCTCTATCAAGTGTTAGGAAACCCAGAATGACAGTTTGAAGGAACAGGTACACTTCAGGCAGTGAAGGAATTACATATCTGAATGCAGGACCATCTCCCTCAAAGTCCCAGGAAGGTTTTTTTCTGAGGGGAAAGTAATAAATTTGAAGATAAGCCCACACTCTATTTTTTTCAAACAATGAATTATGACTCACTCTTGTCCTTTAAGGAAAAGAAGAATGTGATGTTTAAGGCACCATCCCCAAAGAGTCATGAAGCAAACTCATATTTAACTCATTTTCTCTGTTTAACCCCACAGATTCTCTCTCTCCAGGCAGTATCATAATCATTTGTACTGGTAGCTATCCCTTGTATAGAAGGGGAGGGAAGAGAAGGGGAGGGGAGGGACAGGAGAATTCCTCACTTTGTCAATAAAGGCATTTATCCAGGGAAAACATTTGTGCATTGCATGCTATTTTAACCTTTTTAGTCGTGCTTAAAATGTACCAATTAGTAATAACTAGTGTATGACAACTATGAAATGGAATCAGGTTGCTGATATATATCTTATAGATGGTGAAACTACCTTTTTATGAGTTCATTGAACAACAATACTAAAATTACAGAGGGAAAGGAGTACAGCATCTTCTTACAAGTAAGGTTATAAAGAAGCAGCTGCCCACTTGAAGGATTTATATCAAAGATATTTATTATATAATATACTAGAAATACTTTCTAATTCTGCTATTTTCCACAAATATGAGTCTCCTATTGTTCAACACAGTGGAAAAATGCCCTTACATACTCTACAACGGCGTGTATATGATGAAAAATTGAATCTGAACACCAGCAACTGAAGAAAAAATGTGACTCAAAATATGGTGTGTATTTATACCTCATGAGACAGTTTGTTGCAGGGGACCCCAATGCATCAGTTTCTGAAACACGGGATGATATTTCTGCATTGTGACATGCAATTGTATTAGCTTTTAGGTGCACTTCAGTGTACTGCTTAGTAGACCTACACTAAGCCAAAACTGGTTTTTTTTTTTTGTTGTCTCCAAGACCAACCCATAACACTGACCCAAATTTTCTCAAAGATTTTCACGGTGTTTCACACCGCTGCCCCTAAGATGTACCTTTATGTTCCCAGTACTCCCTGTGCCTTTAAAAGCAGCTTCCCTCCTCACCCCAAAGCATCCTTCACAGGGTTTTGGTCTGTCACCTGGGAGGAAACCAGAGCATACCATGGCTGGGTCTGACCTTCCTGTGTGCTGATTGTTCAGATGACTGCAGGTTCCACTTGTTCAGTCACTTGTTTCCAATGGGGATTGAAAATGGCCAAGTTTTCCCTACCTTCCCCTCAAGTTAAGGCTCTCTCATCCACTTACAGAACGTATTCACCTCTGTTTAAAATTTTATTAGAAATCACCACAAGTTAGACTGACAGATGGGCAATGTGATCATATGACAGTTGGTCAAAAAGTACTGTACAACCCATTACAAAAAGAGTTGAGAGGTAATTTGACAGTTGGCAATTTGTCTTGCCTGACATTCATCATTTCGCTGTCTCTTATGGCACAAACAGTGATTCCAGATGCTGGAGTCCCAGAGAACTCCTAATCTGGGCTACTTTTGTGTTATAAGATTGTTCTTTTAAGCAGACAAATTGAATTAAGTGCTTTACAAAGAAAAAGGAGAGAAAGAGAAGGTCATGTGCTGTAAGACTGTACAGGGCTTACAAAAATGCTTAAACATGTTTGGAAAATTTTTAAAGAGATTACAGCTTGTTGATCAAATTTGATAAAAGCCCTGATCTGTTTGATTTGTAGACTATGAGCAGTGCCTGGGGATATCTCTATGTAATAGTCCATTTGAGGTTGTGGAAATTCAGCTTATCAGATCTTCTGGAAAATTTTAAATAATCAGTCTTGAGGACTTGCCAGCTCTCTCTTTTGTACTATGTAAGCATCACTCACTTTTGGCTTTTAGTCCATCCTCTTTCTGGCAGTCCTTTCTATGATAAGAAGAGATACAAACTGTCTCAGCAAGAAGCAAAAAAGTTTATTCTTAAAAAAAATAAAATTAAAAATCATTATATCCCTTAATTTAAAATTCTTATTTTGTCTTCTTTGTCATCTCTGAAATTTACATCAAACAAAGGTATATCAGATAATGAAAGAAAAAAAATCCTGTCCAAAAACATTTCCTAGCCCATCTTCAAAACATTATGTGCTGATTAAGACATACCGCTGAGATGTCTCCTTTTTGTTTGGTTATTCAGAAGTTACAAAGTATGGAATTTACATGTGATTTATATGTTACATTTTTAGACATTTTAGATATTCAAAAGTATTTTGATATAATTGAACAAGTATTAAAAAACCACATTCTATGTCTGCAATCAGTTTTCACTTCTCAAATCAGTGAAGTATTCATGAGGTTACCCTGTATAACTCTGAAATAGCCTCAAATATCTTTAACGGTTTTATACTGACAAAACCTATTGAAAGTCTGTGGGTGTTTTGTGGTTAATCTCTCTTGAAAGTATGACAACTAATTTCCTTGTCTTTTATTCTAATCCAGTGCAGAGATGCCACCCTTCCCATTAAGATTACCAACTTCTTTATCAGTATCTGATCGTTGTATTCCCATGAGACAGATCAGTAACTACTTCATGCATGGCCAAACTTGTGTAAGAGTTTAAAAACTTTCCCTAGGGTCATTCAGTGATTGAAAACCAGGCTTTTGAGTGACAGTTTCTTTGTGTAACTAAATGGCTACACTTACTCACCATCCTTAAATTCTATCCCCCATTCAGTGATGGCTTTTCAGTGACAGCCCGTCACACTGACCATAGTTTCAGACAATACTTGCTCTTGGAATTACCTGATGGGGCATGGTTGGGAACCTTCTCTTGTACAGCTCAGGCCTTCTCTGGCCATCTCTGAGGCATGAATTCATAGACTCATAGAAACATTTAGGTTGGAAAAGACTTTTGACTCAGTCTCCCGGTCTCTCCAATAACAAGGTAGAGTGCCTATTCCTGATGGGCCATTTACACTATATAGTATATATATACACATATTTACATAACTAGATACACAAAGAGCAGGCTCACAGGGCACTCCCATGAACACACAGATCGAATAGCTCATCCTGCTTCCAGCTCTGGCTGAGCAAGAGGTCTGCTAGAGGTAGTGTGTATGTTTGTGCAAAATATCCAGGGTAGCTACTGGGCTTATAAACCCAGTCTGATTAGTTGCTCTCCCTGGATCCCAGCCTCCCCAGATACTGGCACACTCACACACATCCCTTAATCCCAAGCCACTTCCTGCTTGCTCATTCAGCTTGATTTTCACTAGTGGTCACACACTCTCTCTCACAGCTGTGCTGACTCATCATGGACACACATGCACATGGAGTGAAGAGCCTCTTACTGGGAAATAATTGAAGGAAGACAGGATTGACTACATTGAACAGAGCCAGGGCATGGCCAGAAAGCGTACTGACCAGCCCTTTCTTAAATGCCAGTGAACTCTTCTAGTCCCTCACCACCTCTGTTTCCCATACTTGTTTCTTCCAAATCACCTAAATCCTAAGGTGAACATATGAACATAATAGGGTGAGTTTGAGTGGTGGAATAGAGGGTAACCCTAATGTCTCCACTAAAGCCAAGGTAAGATTTAATTATTTTCTTTCAACCTGAGGATCTGATTCCATGGTGATGAAAGCCACCATCCCCCACACATGCAAAACCACAACTTGAGAAACAGGAAGGAACTGAGGTTCCAACTTGATGTGATAGGGTTTGTATCTTTTAAGGGTTTGTAGTTTGTTTGGTGTTTTTTTATTCATACTGTCAGTCACAGTTTATCTGTACGTAAAAGGGCATGAAAATGGAGGGGAAAATAGTGTCACTACTTTTGCCTCAAAAATACAAAGAGAGGAGTAAAATAAGTTTATTCTTTTCCAGTTTTTTGAAGATGCCACTCACTTTCTTAATAACATATTCAAACAACTGAAATAGGCAAATAAAGGAAGGATTCTTCCCTCCTCCCCACCCCACAATAAAAAAAAAAAAAAAAAAAAAGTATTTAATATAAGCACTTCTAACCCTTCTTTCTGCATTTTAACTCTCCTGCTCAGGAAACTAAAAGTGTAACTGTATTAAAAGGAAAGACTATTGGATTAGAAGATGGGATTTTCTTGTAAACGTGCAATTTAATCCTGATTCCCAAAGGAGCAAGAACAAAAGTGCTTATTATAAAACTTGCAGTTTCAACACTGTTTTAATATAGATAGGAGTAGCTTCAGACCATAATTCCATTGAAAAAAGACCACTAGCAAAATCTGCACACTGGACAGAAAGAATAAACATAATTTGTTACTTAGATTCCTTTCCAGCTTTTAGAACCTGAAGCTGTCACCTCACCTGATGCCTAGTTTTAAGTCTGGAATGCAGACACCTACCTCTGTGCCAGTTGTCTAGACTCCTTTTATTATCACTGTTGAGAAACAAGAACTTTTAGAGTGTAATTATTATGACCCAGTTTAAATGTCTTCCTCATGATAAGACGAATAACAGCTCAGAATTGTCTTTTTTATGTTGACTGTGAAAAGACTTCAGACAAGTAGCTCAGATGTGAATGTCTACCTGGTAAACATGCAGTACAAAGTCAGATGAAACTTCTCCCAAGTGTCTGTTTAATCAAACCATTTTCCACACATGTAGCACATAGGTACTTTGTTCTTTAAAAACATAAATCATTATTTAAAAAAAAAAGAATGTGATCCACGTGAAGATGGGATCTTATCTGAAGATGCTACACCAGAATGCATAAAAGAGGGGCACAGTTTTGATATAAAATAAATGAGGTTTTCAACAATTCATACAAAAGCATTTGAAATATTCTAGACTGGATGAACACATGGGGAAGTTTAATTAGGTCTCTCTTACACTAATAAGTTTGATGAGAGTTAAAAAAGAAGGAATTGAATAACAAGTAGAGATTTTAAACTCTCAAAGCTCCAAGTTACCACTTGTATGGAGGTTTAGTGAGAATTATACCCATTACAGTATAACTAATTTAAAATACTAAAACAAAAGGTTTAGACAGAAGCAGATGACAGAAGCTGAGGAACAAGGAAGATTGTTGTCTTTGGAATTTACCATCTTGTACTCTTCAGGTTAAGAAACATTTTGGAAAAATGACACTCCAGAATAAACATGAACTTTCTTTGATTTTATTTCTAAAAATCTTTCTTTTTTTTTGTTTTTTTTTTTTTTTTTTATTTCTATGATGACAAACAAGCAAGCCAATACTTTATTATGTAAGTCTGGACAGTCTGGAACCATAATCCTAAAACTGAATACCTCCATTCATATCTATTCCATACACTTATTAACACTAGAATATTTTAATTTGAGTGAAATATTATGTGGGAGATCAACATATGAAAAAAAGCCCCAGCTATCAAGAGCCCAACCACATTTCCATGCATTTGAGGGTCTCACAGGAGGTATTATATTATTTTCAAAAGGTGTGCATGCTGTCCTTGAATGGTGTTGTGTTCTGAGACTACATGTACCCAGAATTTTGTTGGCAGAGTTCCACAATTGTACTTCCTTTGCAGCTGTTCTTTGAAACACCTTTTGGAAAGTCCCATATTTAAGTCCAGTCTCCTCTTTACTTATGTTTCTTAAATAGTGGGCTTCTTCAGTCTGCTTCTGTAGAGCACTTAATTTAATGGAGTATGAATTCTCCTGGAGCGTTAAGGATTTAAACTGCAATTATCATAGGCTGAATGCTGCTTTTCAAAATCCATTTTCCAATTGGCTGGTTGGAATTTCGATAGTAATATTACCATATTCATACCTAAGTCACCCATGGAGCACTTTTGTCATTGCTAGCCATTTCCTTATCATTCCTAGTTAATACAAAGGGTTCTGTATACATATTAGATGTTTAAAATTCACATAATTTGGAGCATATTTTCAAAAACCAACTGTACAGATTCCACAGAAGTGTCATAATGTTTTTCTGTGTTTTTATTCCAAAACCTTCCTCATGGTCTGGGGGAGATATAACCACTTAGATGCTGGTAGACACTACCATTTCAGCTACCAGCCTTGCCTCATCTCATTATCTCATGATTCCTTTGTGTAAAGTGTCATATCTTCTACAGAGCCGCTGCCATGCCCATGGCATTCAAGATAAATCCTAGAGAGTATAGAAGATGGCCAACATCTGTCAAAACATGTATAAAAGGACTATGCAGAAAGCCCAGCTTCCAGAGCAATCTTCCTTACCTTGTCCTTAGAGTCAGGCAGTAAGGTGAAAACATTTCTATCAGATGTTAAGCAGATGCCAAAGGAACAGGGACTTCTGTCAGAATATTACCAGCCTCACAATAACATGATATTTCACTAAAAGGTTATTTGAACTTGAAATCTGATATATTATCCACTTGACCTAAGGAGATGAAGATCCATTACAGCCAATACCAATTTTTCAAGTTCAATAAATATATGAGACCGTGCTTTTGCACAGAAGAAACTTTAAGCTCCAACTTTACATTTAGAAAAAATATCACTTCCTTGTTAATAGTCATTCATTAACTATAAATTAATTTGCATACCTTAAAGAATTAAGCCATATCCTTAATTGTTTCAGATGTGCAGCTCTAAAATTTTCTTTTTAACCCTTTTACCAGTTGCAGTATTTAATATCCAAATAATGAACAGTTCTATCCTCTGTGGAGTTTAGGTTTTGTTGTCATTTCATAAAAGAATTAGATTTAATTAGATTCTAGCTATAATGGACTTTCTTTGTGAGTAAAGTGCCCGACAATGTGTTAACTGTCTGACAATGTATCCAGACCTTAATATCTTCCACTAACAGTTTGTTAGCATTTCAAAGGGCCCAATGTTTGATCAGACACCAGTGTGCAATTCTGAAAGGATTCTCCTGTGCGACCAATAATTGCCAAACATGAAACAAAGTTTCACACATTTAGATGCAAACCACACTGCTGTGCTATGACATGGCAGAATATAAATAGGAATCCTTCCTCTGTGACAGGAACCATGAGCAGATGTTCTTGTTGATAGTGACCTTTAGCTTAAAAGGCAATTCTGTGTCTTACCTCTGGGATACCTCTGCAGTTTGTGACGTCTTCTTCCTTTTCAAAACAGAAAATCCATCACTCCTATCAAAATCCCCATTTACTGGACGCCCACAATAATGTACTTAGAAGCTGGAAATTCTGATCAATACCTAAAATAATTTTTTCAATTATGTGAAAACTAATACACATTTTCCTCTTCTAAATACATTATCACTTGGGGTTTACAAATTTGTGGAGGACAGCTTTATACCTTTCAATTCTTGTGTGACCTGTGCAGACAGTACAATACAGCAGCAGATACTGATAAATAAACCTTCATGCAACCATTTAAGGACAGCTTAACCAGGGGAAAAGGCACAAAAAACTCTCATCCAAACCATTTCTGGTAAAAATTCTTAAATACTTGATGACAATACAAGTTTTCTTAGAAAATGGAACATGATCATGAATATTTATTAACTTTAAAAAAATTAAATACAGGATTATATATTGTTTCTTTTTCTAATTTATTTCCCTTGAATTTTCACAGGTGAATGTAGACTATATTCTTTTATCAAACTGTGTATCTTGCCAAAATCTCTGTCAACTATGAACCTATATGTAGTTACGAAATTCTAAGTTCTAAAATTCCAAATTCTGTTCTCAGTTCTGAGAGGTTTTATTTTATATAACTAAGAAGAAATACTGTACGTCTGAATGTCATAATCATTTCAGAAAAGACCTGTGCACATTTATTTTCATATCATGTTTTGAGGGCAAATGATTAGGAATGAAAGAGTATATACCTGAAGGGTAGAAAATACATAACTGAGGGTTTAAAAAAGATGGAGCCAGGGTCCTTTCAGTGATACCCAGTGACAGGACCAGTGGCAATGTGCACAAACTGAGACACAGGAGGTGTCCTCTGAACTTTGGGAAACAGTTTATTACTGTGAGGGTGACTGAGCACTGGCACAGCTTGCCCAGGGAGGTTGCAGAGTCTTCATCCTTGCAGTTGTTCATGATTCCTGTGGCCAAGGGCATGGGCAGCCAATTGTAGGTGTCTCTGCTAGAGCAGGGAGTTTAGATCAGATCCCTGTCAACCTCAGCCATCGATTCTATGACTATGTGAATATCTGGGACACAGAAAGACATTCTGAGACACAGAATGTTTCAGACATTCTATAGCGAGATCTTTATGATGCAATAAATTCCAATTTTGATAATATTCTTCTGGTTACTTAAAAAATGCTTTCACTTTCCACCTCAGACAAAAAAAATCACATTGCAGAAGTATGTGAAATGACTGCTGTCTGCACAAACATTTGTACAAAACTCTACATTCATATCCAAATATGAATATGACAATTCATTAAAAGCTAAAGAGAAATAATGAATCTGATAGGTTTGTGGAAGAGAAATTATGTTATTTCTACTGACTTGCTGATAAGACAAGGAAAGGAATAAAATCCTGTTATTCTTGCACAGAGCGCTCTCTTAGCTTATTTTGTAAGACAGTGAAAAAATTTCTTAAATTGTTATTATCAGGACACCTGCAGCTGTAAGTATTTGATGTTCAGAAATGTGTGTCTTTGTTTCTTCTCAAGTACTATATTTCTTAAACCACTTTTTTATTCTTTACTCATTCAGTGTTCTTTCTTGATTACCCTTCTGAAAAATGCACCACACTGTCTTTAATCCTGGAAAGAATTGATGTTTCTTCCCCTTCATTTGAGAAAATCACATACAGTTCTCATAAAACAAGAGAACTTCAGTAGTGACAGATTTGCATAATATTAATTAATGAGAAAATTCCTATGACTCTTTCACCTCCAGTTCCAATGATGTAGAACTGGATAAGCTTTTTATATTGTTGTCTATTTTTCATAAATTTGAATTTGTACTGCACAGCAATTAATAGAAGCTTTTTTCAGGAGGCAGTTGTTTATATATATAAAACAATAATTATAATCCATCAAAGTCCAATATATGGAATCTTAGTTTTAAGAAGGAATGTGTGAAATTACTCCATTTATTTTGAAGGCATATTTAAATTTAGAAGCTAAAATTCTTTTGTCAGCTGTTGTTCTTTTGCCATTCCACTGAATTAAAAAAACAATCCCTAGACTTTACTAGGCAGAGATTCGGCTGCAGTATCAATATCAGTTTACGAATCACTGTTTTTTGTAAACTGGCTGAGGTTACTCGTGTACAAACCTGAAAATGCTTTTCTGATCAGTTTGAAAAAACAGATCTTCCATAAAGGATTTTGAATATATATCCTGTGTTCTGAAAATTTAATGCTGCATAGATCTTCTAAGATCTTAGTTTCAGCTTGCATGTGGAGTAACTTTTAGGTGTGCTCCAGAGTTCCAATCCAAAAATGATAACATTCTTGAAATAAAAGCTGTTAAATAGGAAATAATTACTTATCTTCCTCCAAGAAGGAAATATGCTTAAATTGAGTATGTTACATGGGATCATTTACCTAGACACACAATCTAGTCTTAATTTAGTCTTTAAATATTTAAAGAAAGTATTTTCACTTGATTCTAAGCAATATTTTTTTGGTATAAAAATGTTCCTAAGTTAAAGATAAAGATTAAAAATAAGATTTCAAAAAACTGAGGAAAAAGATTAGACAACATAGAAATATATTTGATTTCTACTTGGAGTCAGTATTTTCTTTTAATAAAAATTAAATTTTCTTTTTTTTCTTTTATTCTTTTTTTCCTTCTTTTATTTATAAGGCAAAATTATAATTTTGCACAAAATAAATAAAAATCCACAGATTCCTCACTGCATCCTAAAAAATAAAAATCTGGTAGTAGAAAAAAATTTAAATGTGTCAGTCCTTTTATGGGGCTATAGAATAGAAGAGCAATTTGAGTTATAGGATCTTTTTTCAGCTCCCTGCTTTGTCCAAGAAAGATAAAGCAAGGATCCGATATTGATTGTCCTACAACACTGATCAGAACCTAACTACAAAGTTCAGATCTCCTTTGGTAACAGTAATTCAAGCAGGTATTGTTCCAATTCTCCAGAATAGCTTGCAGTTTTTCAGTAGACTGGAAGATAAAATCAAACCCAATACCAATCCAAATTCAGTAGGGCTTTTGCCTGAAGACTTTTATTTTTACATGTATGAATATTTAATTTTTATTAGGAAGTACATAATAATAAAACCAAAACAGAAGAAGTTATTTTTTCAGTATCTATATCAGTATCCATATTGTGAAAACTTCAACTCTTTTGCAATTCAGAAATCAGTACAGTCAACAACATCCTGAGTCCAGTTCCTTACAATAACCCCACACATTTTTACAGAAAAGCACCCAGCAAGTAGGAAGAAGATTTTGAAAACTTTCACCTGGTTACTGTTGCTTAGGAAACAAGCAGCTCAATATTAACGGATATTCATCACACAAGTACTACATTAACTACTGAAGGACAAGGTGGCTTCACATGCATTTTCAATAACATAAACACTTGGATCATTGACTAAGTATAAACCTTTGGGGCGTACTTGCCACTCAATTAAAACATCAGGAATAATACATTAGGTAATGCTGTTATATTACCCCAGTAATACTGTGGAAAATGATACAGTAAGTTACTTACTGATTTCAGTTTTAGTGAAAACAATGGCACTTGGGGTGCACTGTGTTGTGGGTTAATCCCAGCAGACAGCTAAACACCAAACAGCTGCTTACTCATGCCTCCACAGTGGGATCATGGAGAGAATGAGAAGGGTTAAAGTGAAAATACTTGTGGGTTGAAATAAAGGCAGTTTGATGGGTAAAACAAAAGTTGTATGCACAAGTGAAGAAAATAAGGACATAATTCACTCCTTCCCATGGGCAGATGGGTGTTTACTCATTTCCTGGGGGAAGCACGGCTCTGTTACACATAATGGTTGATTGGGAAAACAACCATGATAACTGAACATCCCCTCCTCTTCTTTCTTCTGCCCCCAGCCTTATAAACTGAGCATGACAGCATATGATCTGGAGTATCCCCTGGGTCATTTGGGTCAGTCACAGCTGTCCCGGCTGTGCCCCTCTCAGCTCCCTGTGCACTCCCAGACTCCTCACTGGTAGGATGAGGAGCAGAAAGTGCTTTGACTGTGTGTAAGCACTGCTTAGCAATACCAAAAATATCCTTATGTTATCAACACTACTTTCACCACAAATATAAAAATGATACCATGTGAGCTTCTTTGAAGAAAATTATCTCAACTAAAACTAGTAAAATTTGGAAAAGAAAATAATTTTTTCATTTTACTGTTTGGCATAAAGCATCTTGTCAAGGTAGCATAGATCATCTTGCTAATTTTCAATAAATCATATTATAATTTCTCAGGACTCTAAATCATTATCTTAACCCAAAACTTTGGACAAATGTATGGGCACATTATGCCCAGTGGTATATAGACCTGAAAAGTCTTGCTATAATGACCTCCTCTAAATTATTTGAAAATGCAAGTGGAGAGAAAGAATACCTAACATATAAAACTTTAATAAGAAAATTTGTTACAATTCATTAAGAGATGGTTATCATAGTGCAAAGAGCAAGTACATTGAGTCATTATAGAAAGAAGTTTGAAAACACAAGTATGGATTCAATTTGCTAGATTTTAGCCTCTAGACTAAGTGAAAATACATGGTTTACATGCAAGGAGCTTTTTTCCAGTTATATAGAGCTAACTGGCACTGGGAATATTGTTGTATGCTCTCTGAAAAACAGGTGGATATTTTTCAGTGTATACTTCTGTAAAACTGTAGTTAATTTCCTTTCAAAGTTGGTTCCAGTGTCCTCTTCCTAGAACTTTGAAAGGAATATTTATATAAGTAGTATATTTTTTTTTGTTTATTTGATTGATTTCAGTGAATGTCAGTCAATTATTATACATTTGGTTGATGGTGTGTGAGTGTTCAGATCTCCTTCTATCTCCTGTTAGAAAATAAAATAGTAAAACCAAGGCACAACCTGATAAGAGAGACTTGCCAAACTGAGTTTCCCTCTAAAAATAGCATGTGAAACACTCCAAAGGTGGCTCATGGTAATACTGCAATGGGGTAGCAGTTATTGTAGACTTAGGACTGCCCTGCATTGTCTATGTACTGTTTTCTGTGGAGCAAACTTGAATTTTCTGAGAAATATATGGTAAAATAGGTTTCTGATTTAGAATATTTAACTAACATACTGTTTGTTAAAAGTAAATCTGTGTAATGCAGAATTACAGACAACAATTTTACAATCATTTTCATAATTAATCCATCTTTTTTGATAAGCCAGTAACATACTCAATAGCTCTTTCATATCTGACTACCTATTATAACAGCTGACAGTGCTGTGATATTAGCTATAGAAGTACTGTTTTGGTTAAATACTACTCCTCTTGAAACATTTGAAGACTACAGAAATTCCTTCAGTATAGATCAGACCTCTATGATGTATCCTTGAGGCTGAATGCAGCAATCTCACATAAGCTACATAGCCCTTTGGTGAGAGAAAGATGCAGCAAATTTTTCTTTCTTTCTGCAGAGACACTCAAATGAGCATCTTTGAGGACAATGTTTTATCATTTTTCACCTAGACACACTCCAGGTGACAACCTGTCTGTGTAATCTGCTTCAATCTGTTAGACTACTGTCATTGTGCAGATTGTCCCTAATATCAAACTGAAATTTTCCTTGCTGCAGCTTGCATCTGCTGACTCCTCTTGCACCTCCAAGAAAAGAGTTTGGCCTGGTCGTCATATCCATACAGAAGGTAGCTGGCTAGTAATAATATCCCTCAGGGATGTTCTTAAGTTGGAACAAATTAAGCTCCCACTTGTACACTTGTACACTGTGTCTCATCCTTCTAAATTTCTTGATAGCTGTCCACTGAAATCACACTAATATGTAAATGACTTTCTTTTATTGAGGAACCCAAATCTGGATACTGTACTTGACGTGATCTCACAAGTGTTCAGTAGAGGGAAATAATCACATCCTTCAGCCTGTTGGTCATATTCATACTAATATAGTTCAGTATGTGGTTGATCACCTTCACTGCAGCAATGTACTGATGACTCATATTTGAGTTCTTATCCATCAGATTCTTTTCTGGAGACCTGTTCTCTAACCAGTTAGACACCAGGCAATATCGTTACTCAAATTTATTCCATTCCAAATGCGGCACTTGGTACTTGCCTTGTTGAACATCGTGTGGGTTTTGACCACTCATGTCTCCACCTGTCAATATGCCTTTGAATAGTAATACTGTCTTCCAGTCCATTGATCCTCTTCCCCATTTCTCTAATTTGTTGTCATTGGCAAACTTAATTCCAGGAGGATTTACTCCAGTCTTCCTAGGGAAAGAATCCTATGGTTTTCCAGATCCTCCTTCTTCCCATTCTAGAAGATGAATATGAAGATGAATTTGTCATCATGAATGTCTCTTGACTGGTATGACTTTTTGAAGATGGTGAAGACAGTCACACAATTATATCAGCCAGTTTCCTCAGCATTCCCAGATGCATTTCTTGTGGTTCCACAGTTATTTAATGTGTCCATTTTGGTCAAGTGCTCTCTAAGTCAGTTTTGTTCTAGAGTGAGTAGTGATCCCTCACATGAACTCTGAGAGTTCCCTTATTGTTCTGAGATGCCTGAAGCCAGGCCTTAATTGTTAAAAACAAAGGCAAAGACCATTTTCCAGATACTCTGTCACTAGGCTCAATGCCTTACACTTTCCTCAGGTTCCCTCTTGCTGGTAAAATACTTTTAGAAATCCTTTACCAACTTTCCAATCACACTCTAGTTTCAACTTCATTAAACTTTGCCTTTCTTGACTCCTTCTCTGCATGTACATCCCGGCTTCCTCCTTCTGCATACTTTGTGTTTTTGAACTTTAGCTCAATCACGAATTCCCCATTCATCAGTACTGGCAGTACTGGCCTTCTACCCTGGTTGCGTGACTTCCAGTATATCAAAATGGATTATTTTTGTGCTTTGAAGAGCTCTTCCTGAATATCAACAGCTCTTCCAGGACTTTTTGTTCTTCAGAGAAGTTTCCAATGAGGTGCTGTCAAGCATAATCCTGAATAAGCTGAAATCTTCTTTCCTAAAGTCCGTGTTTGTGATACTAATATTCAACTTGCTCACTTCTCTTAGGAACTTAAACACCCCTATCTTGGGAGCATTGGTCCCTGCCATCAGATTTGTTGTTGACCTTAATTCCCTTTAAAAACAATGAGTCCTTTCTTAATCATTAATAGCATGTTCAATAACCTACCCCTACCAGCTTACAGATCACTTTCTTGTATCAAGAAATAAACCTTGACGCTCTCCAGAAATCTGCATTGCTTATGCTCTCCATTGTGGTTCTAGGACATTATGTCAGGATGGTAAAGCCCTCTATGAGAACTATGTCCTGTAATAGTAAAGCTTCCTGCAGCTGTCAGTGCCTGCTCTTCTCCATTAGGCACTTTGTAGCAGAAGCATCCAATGTCACACATTCCATGCCAGTATATCCTCTGATCCTTACCTGAAGGCTCTCAGATGCTTGTTAACCACTCCAAAGAACAGGTCAGTTCACTTAATCTGTTTCTTTGCATAGAGAATGGCTCATCCTCCTCATCTTCCTGGACAGAACTCCTAATGACTGAGAAAACTGTACATTCCAAGAGATTGATGCATGGATCTTACTACAGAACATTTAAAGGGGTGAATAGCTCTCTATTCAAGTCATATGATCTAACCAAATAGGATTCCATATTTTATTGCATAAAGCATAAGAAGTGATCATAAGAAGAACTTTTTATACTAATACAAGAGTAAGCCCAATGGTATGTTGTTATTTTTGCTCAGAGCTTGTGACATTTGTAAAAGTTTCCTCTCTTCAGAACATGTTTTTTATGCACGTATATGGAAGGGCCTCATGCCAGGACTGAGAAAATTCACCAGTTCTATTAGATTGGTGTCTTAGAAAGCATGTAAGATGATACAATAATTTTAGTGTCATGGTTTAACCGTACACAGTAACCAAGTACCACATAGATGCTCATTTACTTCCTTTGCCCCCTGCACTGCCCAGTGGGATTGGGAGAAGAACTGGGAAAGAAAAAAAACTAGAACTCTTGGGTGGAATAATTGAAACAAAGTAAAATATAATAGTAGCAGTAGTAGTAGTAGTAGTAGTAGTAGTAGTAGTAATGATGATAATGATGGGTAGAGAATGAGATAAAACATAAGAAAAACAAGTGATGAACTGTATAATTGCTCACCACCCACTGACCAATACCAAACCTCTCCTCAAGCCATGACTGCTCCCCCTTCAAGGTAATTCCCTCAGTTGATATACTGATTATGATGTCCTAAAGCATGGAATATCCCTTCAGGCAGTCAAGGTCAGCTGTCCTGGCTATGCTCCATCCCAGCTTTCTGTGCAGGTTCTCACTAACAGAGCATGGGACACGGAGAAGTCCCTGAGTTAGTCAGCACTTCTTAACAGCAATCAAAACATCAGTGTGTTATCAATATTATTCTCATATTGAATCAAAAACATAGCACTGGACCAGCATTTAAGAAATTAATTGTATCCCAGATGAAAACAGTTCATTTAGGTAGTCATGCTTATTGTGGGTTTGCTCTGGGCCAATTCTCTCTCATCCCCCACAAAATTACTATAAGTTGAGAGAAGATTTATACAGATAAAAGAGATCTGATGTGGGGAGAATGATATTAGGATTTATTACTAGGCAAGATAAAAACTGAAGAACTATATACATGCAACAATTCTAGCTAGGCAAAAGTGCTACGTATTTACAAAAGTACCTCTCGCCCTTTGTATCAGTTCAGGAGGAGAAGCAGTTTCTTTTCCATTTCTAGAGCTACAGGTCTTTTAAATAATTTTGCAGCACTTGGAAGTTCTTCTTCTATTATCTTTAGGATGACAGCTCCAATTCGTTGCAGTTGGAACTGTCTTTCTCTCTCTCCCTCACTCTTCTGTGTCAACCTCAGGGCTGGGCTACCCCCTCCTGGGCTAAGATCAGAGGCTGGGGGTTACCTGGGCCCTATGGAGTCTTCCATGGACTGCATGGGGACACTTACCTTACCATGGTCCTCCCACAGATACAAGGGACAATGGCTTTTGAGTCCATCCCTGTTTCTTGTGGGGTCCCTCCTCACAAGAGATGGTCCTTAATGGACCTCTCTAACATGAGTCCACCTTTGGGCAACAGTTCTTCCATTCTCTGCTCACAATAGGCTCACAAATTCAGCTGCATCAGCATGGATCCCTCACTGGGATCACACAAATCCTACCCTGAACGACTCGCTCCAGCGTAGGTCTCTCTCTCCATGGGCCACAAGTCTCCAGCAGGACTCTATTTCATCTTAGGCCTCCCTCGGAGTCACATCTTCTTCATGCACTCCTCAGCTTCAGCATGGGCTTCTTCACGAGCTACAGAGGGGGGTCTCCACTCCCCAACAATCTTCTACACACGGTAGGGGTTTTTAATTTTCAGTCTCTTCCCTGCTGAAGAGAGAGAAAGAGAGAGAGGGAGGAAAAAGAGCCCACTCTTCGGGCTTCTCTTCTCTCTCCTCCAGCTGCCAGCTTTGACCTTGGAAGCTTTGCTATCTCTCTGCCTGGAATTCCTTCTGTAGTATTTCTCATCCAGGTAACTACTTTCAACCCCAGGGGAGATGGCTGGCAAACCCATGACAATGCTAAAGAAGACTGTGGCTATCTTTAGAAAAAATATCAAGTGTATTTTTTCTCCTCATGATTCTCCACAGAACCTTCGGTTTTTTGGACAAAATTATGACTCATGCTTGTCTTCTGAATCAGCAAAGCCCGAGCACAGACAGCAAAATCAGGGAAGGACACAATGAGAGACTTGACATCTAAGACCCCACTATTGATATTTTAAGCTCGGAGGAGACAATGCCACCAGTATTTCTCACTTGTTTTCCTTACCAGTCATGTATTCTAAGCAGTCTGTTTTGACTCAGAAAGAGAACTGCAGAATGTTTCCTACTCCAACAGTCCTATTTATAATGGTTAACTGTAATATTATCTTCTCTTTTCACAGAAGTAAAGAGGACAAGAGTTGCTCTTAATACCTACAGCAGAAGTGTCTGCTCTTGAAATTGAGATTTTCTCGTTTCTCATTCTTTTTGTTGTATGTAAAAGGCACATGTTTTCTGTACTACTTCAGAGAGGACCAATGTGATTTGAACAGGAGCAAAGCTACAGCACACTGTTAAGAACTGCTTGCATAAGACAAATGATAAATACATTCTAACACAGGAAAAAAAAGGAATTCAGGCTGTAATAATTTATAGCAGTTCACTGAGAACATTTTTACTGGTTAAATACTTTTCTTTCTCAAGATTAATTAAGTTATGATTATACTAATATATTCCACCCAAGTCTTTACTGTGAGACCACAGGCCTTTAAGGGAAAATTAATGTGCTTGTGTAAAAGTAAAACATTAGGGGAGTAAAAGTTTATGTGTTAGTTTTCTCTTTCTCATGCAGCAAAGAATAGATAACTGTTGATAAAATTTTGACAAGAGTTAATGAAATTTGTATGAGTTGCTAATCCAAAGTATATTAATGTGTCACAGTGGAAGTGCTCTTTAAATATTAAAATTTTGAAAATTTATTCAAAAGGGTATGGTACATCTAAAAATAATTTTATCATCCAAAGTTAACGAGGAAGTTGTGTGCGATGGCACTCTAATTGTAATGTGTACTGTACTTTTCAGCCCTACAAGAGACTTAGGCCCAATCTGCTATCTTAGGAGACAACTCCCACTGAAAATCACCTGCATAACATGGTTTCTGAAGGGAAAGCCACAGGGAACAGCAGCAGGAAGGACTAAGCAGCAGTGTGGTAATGCTGAACCACTATTGTGATGGTTTTCTGAGAGCTTGCATAACTTGTGTCTTTTCCTTTTTTAGGTTAACAAAAACCACTTATTCTCCTGACAGTCAAAGAAGAAAACCAGTAAGTCAATTGGACAATTATGGGAAGAGCCTTTATTTGATTAGTGGGAAATATTTAGTAATTTGTGAGCAGTACGAAAAGTTACAACTTACAGAAAGTAAGCAAATTTTTTAAAACTTCTGTGAGAATGAATCGAAAAATAGATTATTCTTCTCCATCCTCACAAGTTTGGTAGTTCTTATTCACATATATTTCAAACTACTTAATTGTTTCTGCATTGTACTATAAGGGATATACCTCACCAGAAATAATTTGCAAATTGAGTCAACTCTATATGGGATTAAGACAAGTTTGCACATAGCTCAGCATGGTTATTTATACACATGAGGCCACTATAGAAAAGATTTTTACTGAGGCAGAGAGGAACAGAGGAGGGCAAAGGTGCAAATTCAGTTGGTACACTGTGAAGCTATGAGTATGTTTGGTGTCAACCCATTCTTATAAGTTTTATGGGGACAAAAGTGGAGGGCTCATATTCTTTCTCATAGTGTTTTGGGGAGTTTGGAGATAGGTTCTATCTAAGCAGAAAATATATTCCAGATGTACAGCCAAGGCAGAGAACGGCAGAAGAGACGACCAAGGCGAAAATGAAGAGAGACTGTAAGAGTGCAGAGTCCAAGAGAGGGGAATTTAATTAGTAGCAAGCCATTAGGTAAACATTTAGATGGAACTGGTGAATATTCAAAATTTAGTTTCTCATCAAAAAATGAATAGGAAGTGGCAGTTAGACTACCAACAGCTGCTGAATGGGCAGCTAGAGATAAGGAAAAAGCATCTAGATAGAGAAGATAAGCATTAAATTGAAAGTTAAAAAACAATAACTGATACAGGAACTATAATTGGTTTCTTAATATTTTTTTGCTACCTTTCTGCTAGGAGGTGTTTTCCTTGGTGGAAAGAGATAGCAAAACCAGCATTCTCCAAAATGTCTTTTATTAAAGAAAAAATTTACAATGTGTGCAAAAGACACATTACAAAACTTGTGATCGGATGCAGAAAAGCACAAGTCCAATCCAATTTAGCAACTGTGATCATGGTTGAGGTAAAGTAGGTATTTAACTGCTTTTACTAATGTATGTTTGTACAAATTCAGCACTTAAAAAGACATGTGGCTTTTAAGTATTTGGGATTCATTGAATCTTCCTACACATGCCAACATACTAATTTTTGCTTTTGTAAACACTTCTATCAAAAGCATATTTCTCATTAAGAAATTCTTCTAAATACTGCAGTTAAACCTCACACTTTCTAAAACACATATTATATGAATTAACAATAGTAACAATACACATGTACATAAACAATTAATGTGCAGTGACAATCACAGAAGAATTATCTGATCTTGCAGCATATTGATTTATTTATGGAGAGAAGGAGAAAAATCTCCTTGCCTTCTCTCAGATTTTCTTTTTGGTGACCCCACATGTTCCATAGTTTCATAGCAAGAGAGTGCATTATCTCCTTCCTATTTACATTTCTCATGGTTTATAATTTTCTAAGTATATCATGTTGTGTTATTTATCTTGATACCCAGACACAGGATGTTTGCTTAGTCTACTGACTCTGGGATTCTTGCAAATAAGTCAGTGTTTCAAGAGTGCATGCTACAAGGCCGGGTTTAACTGAAGCACCTAAGATTTTTCAATGATGTAATGTCTCAATAACATTGCTATGCAGGACAAAGCTGAGTAAATTGATTTCCAGAATTAAAGGAGTAGATTATTGCTTCTCCACAGATGGACTTCCATAAATCTTGAGGGAAACAAAATCTACTAGAACAAGCAAGATTTAAATAGACAAAAAGTATCTAAGATCTAAAAATATTACAATTCTTATATGACTAATGTTGCTTCAGTTTGCAAGTCAAAGGTTCTTCACAAGAAACTCAGCAATGAAAAAAAAGTCTTCACAATAAAGTAAATGCCCCTAAATAACGATACCACTCCAAACTATTTCCAAGGAATATATGCATGAGTATTTAAATCACACAAACTCAGAATAGTTGAAGTTAACAGAGACATCGAGAGACCACCTCATTGTGGTCCCAGGCTCAAAGCACGGTCCACCAGAGTGGGTTGCACAGCACATTGTCCACTCAGGTTTTGAGTATCTTCGAGAAAGAAAACTCCACAACCTCTCCTGGCAATCTTTTCTGTTGCTTGAAAACCCTCACAGCAGAAAACCACAGTGCCTACAGTAAAAAAATAGCTTGTTGGTTTTGTTTTTGTTTTTGTTTTTTTTTTTTTTTGGTCAGATAAAATTCCCTGTATTTCAGTTTCTTCCCATTGTCTCTTTCCTGTTATCAGGTAGCACTGGGGAGGATCTGGCTCCATCTCTTCCTGACCCTGCTCAAGTATTTATACATGTTGGCAAAAACATTAGAGCCTTTTTTTCTCCAGATTGAACAGTTCCAGATACTCTGCCTCCCCTTGTATAGCAACTGCTCCAGTCCCATCATCATCCTTGTGGCTCTTTCACTTCACTTGTTCCAGCATGTCCATGTCTTCCCATGTACCAAGGAGCACAGCCCTGGACACAGCACCTCACGTGTCTCAACAGTGATGAGCAGAGAAGAAGGATCATCTTTATTGTGCTGCTGGCAACACTCTGCTTCTTGCATCCAGGAAGACTAGTAACCTTCTTTGCCACAAGGGCACATTGTTGTCTCACATTCAGCTTGTTGTCCACCAGGACCATGAGGTCCTTCTCTGCCAAGCTGTTTTCCAGTCAGTCAGCCCCCAACCTGTACTGATCCATAGGGTTATTCTTTCCCAGGTGCAGAACTGGACATTTTCTTTTGGTTCACTTCACAAAATTCCTCTCCACCCTGTCTGGATTCCTCTGAATGGCAGCAAAATCGTCTAATAAATCAACCCCACTTCCTAGTCTCCATTTGGTATCATCTGTAATCTTGGTAAAGGTGCACTCTGGTCCAGTCATCCAGTTCATAAATGAAGATGTAAAATAGTATTGGCCGATAATCAGCCCTTGGGTACACCATGAGTGACTGATCTCTAGCTACACTTTGTGTTGATCATAATCTCTTGAGCCTGATAGTTCAACCAGTTTTCAATCTGCCTTACCATCGATTTATGCAGCGCATACACAAATACTTCTCATATTTTTTTTCAACTTGTAATAGGAAAAAGAAGAACTGAACAAATAAAGAATTTAAACATCCTTATATTTGTACTTGGTGTCACTATGCAAATTTTTAAATTTCATTCCACTGCCCAAAATGCTTGTTGTTTCCACAGCTCACACCTTTCCTTGTAATGTCTGGAGAACAATTATAGTTTCAACCACTCTGTTCTCTTTATCTTGAGTTTTGCAACCAGTTTTTCTCAGGTTATACAGGGAGTATGTATCTCTATTTTACAACTTCTTTAATTCTTTGGTTTATAAATATTCAATAAGGGAGTTCTTTTGCTACTTTAAATCAGGATATATAAAGACTGCTTTGTGGGATACATTGTGAATTACATATGCCAAAATGTGTATCATAAGGAAGAGATGTAATTTAAGTTATCCTGGTTTCAAGACTACCATTTAGTAATTTCTGGCAGAAAGTCACGAGACATTTAGCATCTTGAATAAATAACACAAAATCCTTCTTTTACAATACACTGATCTAACTAAAACAAATATTCCCCTCTCAGGAAGAATAAGTACGTACTTGCTCTGCTCCTTAGATAATCAGAAAACTTTCTATGAGGAAGAAAATTCTCTGCATAACCACAAAACTCAATAAAACCAAACCCATATCCTAGCCAGGATCCTTTCATGGTTTACACTTGTTGTCCCACCCTAAACAATTTTTTTCTCCTTTTTCTTCTCCTTCCTTATCCTTTGGCAATTATTCATCTTCTTTTCACTACATTGATGTATGTGCATAAAGGATTTTTCATGCTACCAAACCCCTTTAAAGATTGTTCTTCATGTGCTAATGAGTAAAACATGAAATAAAAACAGCCACGTGGAATCCTTTGTTTCTGTTAATTTCTGGTCAATTAAGAAAATTTGCCCACCAAAGGATGAAGAAAATATTTTTTATCTACTATCTACCAAAAAAAAGAGTGGCAAATCATCATATGCTTGCAGGTTTGGATAGATTTTCAACACATATGTTAGTATATATTAAGATAATTTGCAGGCAGAACATTTTAATACCTCTTTAAATCATTGGGATTGCAGTGATGGGAAGTGTCACACAAGTACATAGGACTGCAACCACAGGAAAATACTGAATAAGCTTTATGCAAAAACCAGTAACTGCAAACAAGAGAAATATATATGGTGCAACTATTAGGAACATTATTAGCAACTAAGTGCAACTATTAGCAACATTTATTTCTTCTAACAGTTGGAAAAGGAATGAAAACAAAACCAGATACTAAGTAGGAATAGATTTAAACTTTTGGCTCCAAGTAACTAGTGAGAAAAAAAGGAAGTTCATCTGTGCTGGTGTTAAAGTTTAATTAGACTGGGGCAAAAGACCACCAAGCATCCTTTAAGAAGGTTTACTTTTTTATCTTACATTTGGGACCAATTTTGTAGAACTCTGTGTGGTGAAGCTATAATAGGAATTGCAAAAACTGTCGAAGATCAGCTGATAAAGATGTCAGTGGACCATGGAAGACAGACTACCTCTGCCAGACAAGACAGAAGTTTTTAGGAAAGCTATTGTGTTCAAATTTATGACTAACTAGAAAGAGTATGTACAGCACAGCTAAAGTGATTAATTAAACTGGCAATCAAAATGAATAGCTAATGCTGGGATAAAAAATTCTTGTCAGAAAGAACCAAGAAAAGTAGCATATTCTAATTTAAAAAAGGAAATAGTAGAAATAGACCATTTTTTCTTTATTTTCTTTCTACCCATGGTTGTGTTAAATTGTTCTCATAATGGAAAAAAAAAAAAAAATCTGGAAGGATAGAGATTTTGAAAATTTTCTGAAATTATGTTTTGTGACTGACATTCCCTCCTGTTTGAAAATGCAGACTTCATAAAGCTTTTTGAATAATTTGATATTTATAGGAAAACAGAGAGTCATATATTTTTAGTGGAAGCTAAGTGAGATACTTTTCTTGGACTTGGTTTAGAATAGGAATATTAGTGCCAACCTATTTAGTTGTCATCTTACTGAAATACCTCAAATGTAGCCATTATCTTTCCCATAATTGCAAATTATAGCTGAAATAAAATTTCAGTATGATTCAAGTCTGCATATGTGCAAATATGTTTGCCTTTTCTTTAAGTTTTATTTGGAAGACATAGATAATAAATGGAGGATTTTCTTTCATAATTTGAAGTAATACTACAAAATAAATAAGGTGTTGGTTAATACTATTTGGCATACAAACAATCATGACCAATATAGGATAAGAATCTCACTATTTATGTTGATGTTTCCACGAAAAACCAAGAGAAGTACAACAGGTTTAGAAACTATTAATTATTTATTTGTTAAATGCTGTGTTGAAGAAAACTTATTTTCAGGCTAAGACATTTATTACCATGTACAAATTTAAATGAGAAATGACCTATGAGAAGTGACTGAAGTCATGCTGAAATCAGATACAGTTAAAAATCTTCCACTGTTTTAACTCTCTTTATAGAGTACCTATGTAAAATTCTCTGTGGGTTGAAACTTGGCTTTACTTTATCATCTCAATGGCAATTCTGTGGAAAAAAAAAGACAAGTTTGACTCTTTGATGCACTCTCATGTGGTAGCTCAGCTCTCCTTGCCTAAAAGGTGCATAAACTCTAGTCATATCTGTCCTTCACCAGAAGGTCAGTTAGGAAACTATGTAGTATTCTACTTATGCAACAGATAAATACAAAGAAAAATGTTGTGCAAATAATTTTGAATGTTTACCACTTACTTTATGAATTTGATATAAAAATTCATTACTTAACCTGTAATAGATGCATTTTAGGTGTACACAGTATTTTATATATAGCATGTGTGCTTGACTTATTGCCCTCTGGTTCCTCATGCTGAACTTCGAGTTGCATGGAGTAGAGGATCATAGAACTCCATTTAGAATGGAAAAAGCCTTTAAGATCATGGAGTCCAATCATTAACCCAGCACTCCGAAGTCCACCATTAAACCATGTTCCTAAGGGCCACATCTGCACATCTTTAAATACCTCCAGGGATGATGACCCAAACACTATCCTGAGCAGCCTGTTATGATGTTTCACCCTTTTGGTGAAGAAATTTTTCTTAATATCCAATCTGGACCTCTCCTGTTGCAACTTGGCACCATTCCGTCTTGTCCTATCCCTTGTTACTATGCAGAAGAAACTGACTTCAGCTCACTAAAACCTCCTTTCAGGTAGTTGTAGAGGGTGATAAGGTCTTCCCTGAGCCTCATTTTCTCCAGGCTAAACAAACCCAGTTCCCTCAGACTTGTGCTTCAGACACTTCACCAGGTCCATTGCCCCTCTCTGGACAGGCTCCAGCACCATAATGTCCTTCTCATTGTGAAGGGCCCAAAACTGAACACAGGATTTGATGTGCAGCTTCACCTGTGCCAAGTACAGGGGGACCATCAATGCCCCAGTCCTGCTGGCCACACCAGTTCTGACACAAGTTGGCCTTCATGGACACTTGGACACACTGCAGACTCATATTCAGTTACTGTTGACCCCGAGGTCTTTTTCCACTGGGCAGCTTTCCAGTCACTCTACCCTGAGCCTGTAGCATTCCACTGTTGTTGTGACCTCAGTGCCAGATCCGGACTTGTTGAATCTTCTACATTTGTCCTTGGTCCATCAGTCCATTCTGTCCAGATCCCTTGGCAGTGCCTTCCTACCCTCCAGATCAGCTCTCCTGCGCAACTTGGCATCACTTGCAAACTGACTGAAGGTATGCTTGATCTCCTCATCCTTATTGTCATTTCTGTGAGTGTGACAAGATTAAGATTTGTGTCAGACTAATAAGCAAGCAGATAAAAACAACCAACTAACCAAAACTTAAATAATTAAAAAAAAAGATTCAAATAAATATGAAATCTGTAACTTTGTGAAAGTAGAGTTAAAAAAAAAAAAAAGAAAAAAAAGTTGGACTATAACATGTAGAAGCCCCTAAAATTTATATATTCACTCAAAAGTCTCAAAATTTCAGACTATTGTTTTTAGTCATCAGCTATTTAGAAACTCTTTGAAGTAATTCTTCCTTGTTAAGTTTTATAAGTGTTTTATGTGAGATGGAAAAGATCAGAGCTATTAGTTCCTTAAAGCCATTTTATTGTGTGCAATGAATTTAGACATGTCATAAATGTGGAAACACACACTGCATACAATGAAATGAATTAATATTTCTTTGTATAATATTTGAGCATTTTATCAAGGGTATGCATTAAGCAAAAAAATTGTTGGATATATTTTGCAACTTTGTTCAGCAGATTTTGAAAGTGATGTGAAAAACCTCCTACAAAAGCATTTTATAGGAGAAGTAAAGTATCTAAGAGGAGACAAATTTTGAGACTGCAGCATGCAAAACAACAAAAATACTGATTTTGCGTAATATTTTCAGTTCTAAATACAGACAATGCTACGGTAATGCTATCTACTTGAAGAGAAAAAAGGACACATGAAACATTTAGTTGTGCAACTATGAAAAGTGAATCAATATATTTTTATAAAATCCTTACAAAGTATACAAATATTTTTAGTATTTTAGTATTTCTATATTATATAAATAATAATAATAATAAAATTACGATATTTTTATTATTTGGGGGTGGGGGTGGGGAGAAGTCAAAACCCAACCCCCCTTTTGTAAACTGATGATGGAAAAAAGATTTATTATTTAATTCCTCATAGTGCAATATCATTGTACCATGCTTCCATTTTCTACATGAGTAAAGAACATGAGGCAGTAAAGAACTGAGCACTTACATTCCGGGTATATTCTTGTTTTATTAGACACAGCTGGGAAAGCAGCACACAGAGGTTCTATTCAAAGTAAACCTAAAGCATCCAGGAACCAGAAATAGGACTCTGTTTCAAAAATAAACTGCTAGTCTTGCTAAATTTGCACTTTCCTTTTTGTTTTCACTAAAGCTGGAAATTTCACATTCCTGAATACACAGAGAAAAACTTGCAATATGGCAAACACTTCCAAAAGCTGTAGGAATTGACTTTAAACGTCAGACCTAAACATTAGCATAAATTCCTGAAAAAGACCAGGTCTCAGAAATGTATTCTCAGTTTTTTTTCTGGGAATTCAAATTATTTTCAGTCCTACAGCTACTTCCTAATTTGGAGGTTTACAGGGATGATCATTACAAAGTCTCTGTCACTCTGTTGAACTAAATCAGTGCACTTGACCACTCAGAGAAGGGTAATTCCTTACGTATATTCACAGCTTTAAACAACATCTGTACTACAGTTGGAGAACAGCCAGAAAGGATGTCCAAGACTCTTTCCATAGTCCCTGGCAAAGTCTTCCATTAACTGGAAGAGACAACTCCACAAACATTTTGCATGACAGTTCTCACCAGACACCTTTTCTAGTAAATATTAAGGACTAGATAGAACCATGTTATTTTTCCTGACCATATTAAACAATTCTCCAAGACTATACAAGTAGGTACTGCACTCTTAATATCCATTATGACATTCCCTGGGATATGCACTTTATGGTCACCTGCTATGCAAATGTTACAAACCCTCACAGTACTTCAAACACAAAACTTACAAAATATTTTCTATATCATAGATCTTATAGATCTTATAGTCACTATATGAATATGGACCAAACCTAACCCCACAGTACACTCTAATTTGTATTCAGAGAATAAAGTGTGTTTTACTAAGTGATACTATGGACATAATGAAAGCACCTATGAATAGGAAACCTCTGAATTAAGAGAGGGAAACATCTAGTAAATTAGAATAATCTCAAAGAGTGCCTCTGAATAGTAAATTCTATACATTTTTGTTTGAGGCACTTAGACACTTTTTGAATCATCACTAATGTTCCTGTGTTCCTGTGGAGACAAAAGCCACAATGACAGAAAGGGCACAATGCAATCCATATCTACAATGCCTTGTGCAAGAGATAAACCAACTCAGCAGTCCCACAGGCAGGCTTCCATGTTGCTGTACCCTTTCCTCCCAACTTCACTAATGCCTGGGACACCAAAGCCTCTCAATATCTACATTTTATTATTTCTGAGAAATTAGCAGAGTTTTATTTGACCTGATTGAACACTTCATCAGTTGTTCATTTTTGGGTTTGGATCACTTCAAGCACAAACTTTACAGACATTTAGTTGGTACCAGAGGAGAATTAAGGCTTTTGTCTCCCAATTCTTAAGGTTCAGGGAATTGCATTTAATCTGGCTCAGAAGGAAAATAAATAAATGCAAAACTAAATAAAGATTAAGTTTAATAGAATAATAGAATAAGTTACAAAATCAGACTAGCAAACTGGACTAATAGTGCCTGCAAAATGAGATGTTTGGATTTATTTCAAATGTATTAAATCTTTAACTTTGCCAATGATTTCTTCTCCAGGTCTTATTTTCCACTGACTAAATATGATTCAAAATTAGGGGATAGAAATAAAACTAGAGAAGATGTACATTGAGGAAAAGACCCACTTACACAAATAAGATTAATTCAAGAAAAAATGGATAGCATTTTGAGGGAACTAAATATTGAAATAGAACAGAGTTAGGATGAGTTCAGTAACCTACGATTAGACTTCCCCAAATGAATTTCTTTTAAAGCACTAAGGATATAGAACTTATTTCCAGCTTCAAGTAAGACAAATGTAGAGTATTTATTTGATGTAATTTTTTCCCAACTGCACTGTTCAGTACTCTGCCTACAGAGCTTAAATATTACTTAGGTTTTTTGAGCTAATGTAAGCAATTAATTCATATCTAACAATTTATTTGATGAATTTTACTCTCTTCAGTGCATGAATTTACAATGAGCAGCCTAGGATTTTTCTCTAAATTATTCTGTATTTGAAATTATTATCCAAATAATTTATTTTTATAATTCTTGGTTGGCAAATGGTTTGGAAAAAGATCATTTGAAATTATGTATGTTTAGCCTGTGGTCTAGAAAAAAGTATTTTCTATACAGGTCAATCTTCTTTACTAGCTAAAGAGCTCTAATTCTTGTAAGGAGAGGGAAAGATGTAGATTAAAATCTCTTTAGATGGTGCATATTCAGAGATTTCTGTTGGTCATACATTTTGCTGAACCTAGTGATTTACCTCAGCCAAACAAAACATATTTGGTATTTTAATAGTAATATAGTTTCTTTTTGTTGTGAAATAGCTAGGGGAGAGTGGGAACTTTATGGAACCCACAAAGCTGAACTGAAACATAACACATTATATCTCCAATAGAACCAGTTCTTGGAAAGCTATCCAAAGTATCTCTTGTTCATGCACTTTATGTCATGCTTTCTGAAAACCAGACCACAAAAATTAAACCATTTTATAATGATATGATATTAAAATATGTCTCTCTATAGACTTAAATATTTTACCTGTTTGAAAAGTTTTAATTAAACACATTTTCATTTGAATGTCAGATAACTGCATACTTTTAATTATGTCTTTTTTTCTGCTGACTTTTGCACATATGGACACAAGAAACAGCAATTTCTTCCATATTTTGTCAGTCCCTATTCCAGTTCTCTCATTTTCCTAAGTTTTCCTTCTCTGTGTTTGCAACACAATATGCCTCTGCAGAGAAAAAACAGGTCAGAATTGGTCTTATGTCTCAACGAACAAAGAACCCCAGACCAGTTATCTCCTCCTGAAACCTCTAATCTAGTGCTCTGTGTACTGAGGCAATAGTGAGTTCTTTGCAAAATACAGTGGACATCCTTTTTCTTTTACCAAAAGCTTAGAGGTGTGATCTTTCACACCTTGCATAAGCTACTGCAAAAAAAAAAGAAAAAAAAATAAAGCACCAGTGGCATTTTCAGCCATGTATCAGAAGGAGTAATTTAATTCCTACCTTTTTAATTTTTTTTTAATGAATGATAAATTGACCCCTCTCTTTGATAAAAGATTCTATGGTCTGTATTTCAGTATGCCCAAGATTTTTTTTTTCCTGCAGCATTCTTGACCTAAACAATTTTACTTTCTCCTCAACATGCTACTTCATGCAACTTTTCTTAGAATTGCTTTTAAAAGGGTTATTAAGACTCATGTTTTTATAAAATAATTAAAAATTACATATGGTGCAACTAAGCCCTAAAGCATCTAAAGCACTCAGTTAATATGGCTCCTGATCTAGAAGTGTTGATTCTGTTCCTGTAAAAGATATATGAAAGGTATTTTAGGAATTATATTATAATAATAAAAAGTTAAATATTAAATTTAATTTTTGTATGTTGATACTTCATATGTACTAACTTGAAAAAGTAAAAAAAATTATTTAACTATTTCACCCATATCTTTTTCATCATTCCTTCCTTAGACGTGTCATCCTGTGAAAGAAGCAGGGAGATGTTTTTGGTATCTTCCCATAATTTGAACAAAAATATTAAAATTTTTTAATGCTCTATTTAATCCTTAATCCTCATGCTGTGTTATTCATTAAGACTACACCAATATTCTTTTTTTTTTTTTCAATGGGAAATATGGAACTTGACTGTACAATTTTCGATACCTTTCAGTTTCATCGCAGATCTGTAGTTAAATCAACATAGTAGATCATTCCCTAGTATATCACAGTCCCTTAGAATCTTGCAGATTAATGTTAAATATCTTCAAAGGTTGCTCATACTTTACTTTTTCTTTACTCAAACTCTTGTAAAGCTTTTCCTGATTTGGGTCTGTGTTATAGATGCAGATATTACAATGAGTTAAATTGAATGAGAGGATATTTTGAACAAAAGGAGAAAAGGAGTCATGTTGTCCTTTTCTGATGATTGAAGCATATCTTCGTGAAAGACAGAATGGGATATCTGTAGAGTGCTGTCATTCATTTCAGTGTAATAATACAATCACTGTACAGTAGGAGGCCCACAATCAATAGTTTAGCATACACCACTGATGAACTGTTTCTTCCTGCTTCCCATTTATGTCTTAAAGAGGAGCCTTGCCTGTAGAGTTCACCATTTTCCACTAATATACCAATTAGCTACTGTGACAAGTTTCTCCATTATCAAAAATCAAAGCTTTCCAGAAGGAATAATCTTCTTAACATTCAAAGTTGGCCAGGGAGGAAGTTGATGAAAGACCCAAGGATAGGTATGCATAATATTAATCTTGATGTAGATCACATACATTAAATAAGGACAGGAATAGTATAGTCTCTGGACAGGACAGACAACAATATCTTTTGAAATAAGCTACTGAATGAAAAATATAGACTTAACATGTTTAAATGATCAATGCTAAATACTGCTCACTCTGATCTCTTTAAAAAAATTAATTTTTACCTCCCAGAATTTTGGTTGAGGAGGTGGTGTGAGTTATTAAAGGAATTATTAGGTTTTTTGGATGGTCTTATAGTTTGGTTAATAATTCTCTTAGTATAATATTTTTACATGTGGTCACTTCAGATTTTTAAATACTGTTATGCTGAAGCAAGAGAAACAATTTCAGAAGTAGTTGTTCTTGTGTGATGGGTTGACCTTGACTGGTTGTCAGAAGCCTGTCCAGTTGCTCTCTTACCTCCCCCTCCTCAAAAGGACAGTGGAAGAAAATAAAGTTGAAAAGATCATGGGTCAAGAGGAAAACAGAGAGCTTGCTCACCAACTATCATCATGGGCAAAACATACCAAATTGGTAAGAATTATTGTAAGGTGTTGTCAATTAAAATTGACGAAGATAGTGAGAAACAAATACTAAAAAACACCCTCCTACCTTCCCCCAGATTTTTTTTATCCAAACTGACTTCTTGATTCTCAACTCCCCTACTTCCCTACCTCTGAGCAATGCAGAGGGATGGAGAAATGGTGGTGATGGGGGTCAGTCCATATAATTTCTCTCTACTTCTCATTCCTCAAATTTTTCCCTGCACTAGCCCCTTCCATGGGCTGCTGTCCCTCAGGATAAGCCTGCTTCAAGGAGGTCACTCCATGTGATGTAGAAAATATCCATCTACTCCAACATGTGGTGCTCCATAAGCTGCTATGGAACCTATGCTCTGCCTCCTTCTTCACTGACCTTGGTGTCTCACATTTTTTTCCTCCTTACTTTTCACTGCCCACCGGTTTTTACACTTTCTTAATGTTTTCTCAGAGCACCATCAGCTTGGCTGATGGGCTAAACCATGTCCTATGGAAGGTCTACTGCAAAGCTGTCTGGATCTGGTCTGTTCACGTCCAACCTTTTTTCTCTTCTCATAGAGACCACGTATGTAGCTCCTTGTACTGCCAACACCTGGGCACAGGCACCCAATACAGTGTACACAGTCATTCATACTGCCTAATAACCTACACTTGCTAAAACAGGAATACTGTAGAGTTGATACTATAGTCAAGTAAGATTGGTATGAAACCCCAAAGGCATTACAGAGTACTCAGTGAGGGCTTTTCTGACCAGCTGCGTTCATGGTGTCGCGGTCGAGGCGGGAGGCGATATAGGTTTCAGGATACCAGCTTGTTTTATTGCAACAGTGTATCTACCTTTATACAGTTCTGGGTGACACATGTACACACAGCATTGGTTTACCACTTCATAACAACTCATGATTGGACACACAGCCACATGTCCTAACACAATAGGTTAATACTCCTAACAGGAAACCCACTCTGTGTTACAGTCCTACTGTCCCTGGTTAACCCTCTGCCAGGTGTAAGAAGTTCCATCTTCAGTATCTCAGTTTACAGAGAGCCCAGAACCAGCTGGGCTCCCCCACATCATGGGTTGCTACTTTTACGTTGGGAAAAAAACCCTTTCTTCTTTCCTCTGTTTGCCAGACTTCCTTAGCTTTGTGGTATTTATCTTCTGATACAGAAAAAAGGTGGCTAACAGGAGCAGAGTATGAAAATCTGCATGACTCTGTAATCACACTGAAAAAATTAGAACATTCCTAATACAGAGGGCTTGAGCTGAAATTTGACATGTGTCCCAGAGCTGTGCCCACAGTAAAATTAATGGGTTTAGCTACTAACTTCTGTTTTTATGGTCTGAAATTTGACCAGGTTAATATATAAATATGTTTGGTTTGGATACTTACATTATGACTTTTATCCATGTAAGTTTTGGAGTTGACTGAAGAGAACTGTTACACATGCTGGCTTTTGACTTCGTGTGTTCCAAACAGATAATTGTTTCTCACATTACCCAAGGAGTGAAATCTGCTTTCCATGAAAATTGAAATAAATCTCTGGCAGATGGCGCATCTAATGGTGAAATGAAGGAAAACAATTTGTTAGGAAATATGAGTCTGAAGATTTTCCATTGTTAACCTGTCCACAAAACTGGAGAAGAAGTACTGCTTTACTTGCTTAAGAATTTCCTGCATTTTTGGCATATCCAGGACTGAAAAACATGCTTTGACAGTGATGAGTCAACACTTCTCAACAGTGTCCTCAATTCCCTTATAAAAAGTGGAAGGTCAAGTGCTATCGTTCTTCTTGTATGTCAGTTTAAGTCCCTGGACAATTCTCAGGAATTTCCTTTTCCTCCTCCTTAGATGTTTAAAACACAAGACTATTTTTCTAAATATGTAGTGCTGGCTCATATGAACAAACATAAGGCTTTATTTTGAAAGAAAAAATACTTTCAACTATACTTGAACCAGAAACTTTACTTGTAGTTTCCAACTGAACAAAATGTGTGATTTATTTCAGATAGTACATCAGGGACTTATTCTTTATACATTCAAGTTCTCACAATTTTTCCTTAGTCCATCAGAGATTAAGATGTCTATATTAATTTTCTATTATTTAATGTTTGTTCACTATATGTTTAAGGCACTCAAAATCTTTTTATTCCATGAGAACCCAAAATAGCACTGTCAAACATTCTGTTACTGTGACAAAGAGAACAGGGTCACCACTTCGGATTTTATCTTCAGACTTCCAACATATTAGCAGCCTGTTTTTCCAGTACCTTGACCTGCTTTGCACTTGTCCAAAGTAGGACTAAAAGTGCTGGAGCAAGTAATTTTATAGAGGTGTGTATATTTATTGAAAATGTAAAGCCCATTTAGGGACCTATTTTGTATCTTTTCCATGTTAAAGGATAACATTTAAACAATTTCTAACTCTGACATTATCAAAATAATTTCTAAACTTTACTAAAGATATTTTATATTTATCATATTTATCATATGAAATCAATATAAACTACTGTTGTTGGTGCACTAACCCATGGATCAGATAATTTACTTGTTCCACCTGAAAAATTTAACTGTGGTTAAAATTGATTTAATTCTACATAAATTCAAAGTTACTTCACTTATATCTACTGTAAGGTTTCTACCAATTTAACTAGATCAGTTTCTAAATCGATTTTGTTACTTTGGTAGACTCTTTAATGCTCAAATATTTATCTATGTG
The DNA here is from genome assembly GCF_022539395.1 of Myiozetetes cayanensis. Classification (NCBI taxonomy): domain Eukaryota; kingdom Metazoa; phylum Chordata; class Aves; order Passeriformes; family Tyrannidae; genus Myiozetetes; species Myiozetetes cayanensis. Next base: position 16,175,044 of record NW_026087521.1, read on the forward strand.
CAGTAGAAATTTGATGAAAATAGCATTGAGAAATATGTTTTATTTGGAGTTATAATCTGGTTATCTCTATATATTTCTTGTGAATTTCACCCCTGGCTGAAATGGATATTTGTTCAGATTAGAATTATATTTATGATACTTTACAATTCCAAGGGAAGGTTTTAAATCTAAAATAAATCACTGAGGCACGCTTAAAGGCAGGCAAATGGATAGGGTACTAGGATTTTTAAAGAATAAATAAAAATTAAATTATATGTGAAATTACAAGTGAAATGAGTCCACAGTTGCCTGAAAACAGAAGGTTGCCTAAAAATTCCCCAAGTTTACTAATCAGCTTATCAAAGATACACATTGCTCCTTGGGGAAAAAAAAAATCAGCTATGTCTGCCAGTCTGAGTTCAGCACATTGCTAAGGTTTATTTGAAAGCCTTTAGTCTAAGTGAGAATGGAAAGGTGAGGCAAAATCTCATGGTGGTCTCAGGACAACTCTGAAGACTCTTCTCATCCCTAGATACAGCATTTTAGTTTGCATTTGCACAGTAGAAAATCCATCCTATCTTTCAAACAGGTCTAAAAGAAGGAGCCTTGAAGTTTGTGGCTGTCATTAAGACTTGGCTTGATTTACCAGCGATTGACACTTTATATTATGATATATAGTACATTATATTATGGTATTTGGATGAAAACAGTCTTGCAAATGCAATATTCGGAGTCCTAAGAGAAAACTAATGATAAAATATTGCAGAGTTAATGAGAACCTTCAGAAATCAAAAATAGAGTTAGTATATGCTGAAACATCATGAAAGATACTAGAGAAATATATGCTTTTATAACATGCTTTTCATGTTGTATTGGTTAAATTAATCAAAATCATATCTCTGCATGGCTGAATTGCACTTTCTTTTGTCTGAAATTGCTTGTGATTATTCAAGCTTTTTTTTCTCATTTCCATGTACATAAAACAAGGATGGAAATATAATGGCAGAGACCCATACTATTCACCCCATGCCCTTTCCTAGCTTAATGCTTCCTTTGAAACCATTCCCAGCACTGCTGGCTATGCCCTTTAAACAAACTCTGAAAAAGCAGGTAAAGCCTATGCTTTTTCAAGAGCTACTACCCTCCATGCTCCCTTTATTCTGATAAAGACACAAGGTAAACAAAAAACAAGGGGGAAACAGTCAGAAAGACAGAGATTTGCCTTCCCCCTCAGAACCTGCAATTTTCAAAATATTTTTCTTGCTTTACCTGGAAAAAATTACCCAGAAATAAAAGCTAAATCAAATGTTAGTAGGTCACAGAAACTGTCAGAAGCAAGTCTCTTCTCCCTCAAAATATCTGCTGACCAGTGATTGCTATTGAAGTCTGCAGTGCACATGGTTGGCAGGTTTGAATGCCCTGTTGGTTCACAAGAGCAGAGCAGCAGGTTGAGCAGAAGGAGAGCGTAACTTACATAAAGGCACAAACCAAACAAAGCTGCTTGGTCTAATTTTAAAATTACACGAACTGAAAATGTTTCTCTTAAAAATATATAGGTTAAGTTTCTAGTATTGCATACAAGACATTGTATTTTATGAGGTGATAAAACAAGCTCACCATTTCTAAGCAAATTATTGTTGTTGTTGTTATTATTATGGTAAAGAATGTGCTTATGAAATATTTTAAAGATTAAGTGCAACCCTCTTTGAATAATAGAGACAGAAATTTGCATATCTGCAATGGATTTCCATCCAGCCCCAAAAACTCTACAAGGTTTATAATATCTAATGGTATTTTGCAAGATAGTTACTCAAAAATCTTTGTCATTTGCAAGGAAATACATATGCAGAAAATACACCATATTCTACTACGTATGTTTATGTATGGCAAATTTTCCACCACCTTTGTGTTAAAGAACTTGATTGTATAAACATTTTTAGTATTCTTTTTAAAATTTTCAAGTTATGCAAGATATGTAAGCTACAATATATTTATTCTTTTTTCACAGAAAGCTTTTTTTTTTTCTTTAAAAAGTTAATTAGTATTATTCTTGAACAAAGTGTTACATCCTTCTCTAAACTAAGGTCTCAGAATAAAAATTTGCTATCTATGAAAATCACTCAGTTTTGCTTTTTTTATCACTCTGTTTTTCTGAATCGCTAGTGATGAAGTAGAACAAAGGCAATACTGATGATACTGGCTAATATCATTATCTATATAAATTTCATCTGTTTAAAATTTTTGGCTTCTGCCAAAGAAAATAATTTTTTAGGGATTACAGAACCACACAAATGTGTGTATGTGCAAACCCCCCCACACTTGCATACTTGCTTGTCCCATTGTTCCTAAAATCCACTTCAATAAAACCCCGTGTACACTTGTGCACATTATCATTTTTCACATTTCCACAACAATGACAGAGATAAAATTATGATCTTTCCTTCTCAAATGTTTCCAGTTTTAGTTAAAGTTTTGAATTTAGGTGTTGATTGCAACTTAGCAGAGAGGTACTACTTTCAAGTTATACACTGAGGAACTAAGGTTTTGTTCCTCCCTCCAAAGGAATGAAGTGTCATACACATAAAACACCCATATATGATCTTTCACCTAAGCATAATTAATCCCCTCATAACCTGAAAATACTAACACACTGACATCTTAAAACATGGTTCTTACAGAAGTGCTTCATATATTTGGCTTTTTAGCCTTTTCTATTAATGGTACTATTAAATTTCTGAGCTCCTTGTATGAGATTGGGCAGTTGTCATATAAACTCCTATGTACACTAAAAAAAAACAAACTAAAAAAAAATATCCAGTATGAACTATATGCCCAGTTAAACTATTCACAATACTTAGATCAAACACAGAGGAACCTCACATAAACATTACTGAATTCATTAAAGCACTGATTGTTGTAGTTAAGTTTCGGAACAAAAAAATGCATACAGCAAAGCAAAACAAAACGGTTTCAAAATGGAGTTGAGGATAGGAGCAGAATTTAATACCTCAATGTCAAAACATTTCCATACAAGTTGCAATAACTGGAAAAGGAGTCTTTAAATCTAAGAAATTAATTATTTGAATTTTAAGGAAAACCCCAATATTTTAATAAAGATATGTACAATTAAGACTCTGACTTCTCCTTAGCTCTGATTTCTTATGATGTCTCAGTATAACAGCATCACAATCATTACAGTATCTTCTCCTGTACTTTTATTTGATTTTTTAAAGCATGTGTTATTCTCTTATGGAATTAATACAGGTTTTGTTATCTACTACTTTATTTCCCCAGCACTGTTTTTTTTTTAGAAAGGCAGTACTGTGGGGATGTTTCTCTAACTAATAAGGAGATACAAGCACTCTAAAATGCAGCTACTATTCTCTTAGGTGTCCATGAATAAAACTTTTCAAAATATTTTCTATGTTGAAAAAATAAAGTTTCTAAAACTTTTCAACCAATTTCTTTCACATCAATAAAACCAATAGAACATTTTTATATGCATACTACTTAGAGAGTAATCTATATGCATGGAAATCCTCAAGGCCAGTTGATGGCATTAATTTTCTGTAAAAACACGAGGGTAAGTACTTCAGAATTAGCCATGTTCTTGTTTTTAAATGTATTTTCTAAGTTCATAGACATTAAATATAAAAAAATGCCAATTGTTGGCTTTATTGTAACTTGGTTTTTAGAGATGTTATTTATGAAAAGAATCATAGTAAATTGAACTCTATGAAAAAATCAACAGATTTTTTAACAGTCAGGCAGCACAGGGTCTCTGTTTCAAACCTTCAGTTTGTTCAAATTTATGTACTTACTGCTTATTTTTAAATATTACAAAGGTTTTTGCTGACCTCAAAATATGAATGGGCAATTTTTAGGAAGACTTGAGTAAGTTCTTCCATAAAATCTGAACACTGAACCTTTTGTTTAGTAGTAAAACAGCATACTACCATCACTTTTCAGTACAAATCAAAATGTCAAAAAATGTACAAATGCAGCATTTTCATCTCAGTAAATGAAATGACATCTTCACCTACTCTTGTTCTGTTTGTACTTTTTGCTTGTTCAGTAATCTACCCGTTACATACATTATCTAAAAGTTAAATCACATATTCTCATTCCAGGCACGTTTTTATTTATACAACATTTGAAGAAATACGGTCACTGGCTAAGGAATACACAGGGAATAACTGTTTAATGTTGGGTGGGTTTGTATACTCTTGCAGAAGCATAAGTTTTCAGACAGGAAAAAATTAGTTTGTGCAACTTGACTTTGATCTGTTCTATAGCCTTGAAACCAGAATACACAGGATTTGTGTGTGTGTGAATATGTGTACTCCAGTGATACACATGGGAAGATTTTGAGCCAGTAAAAGTCAATATGTGACGCTTGAGAGAAATACCTATTTATTTTCCTGCTGCTCTAATTTCTGCTACTTTGTCTTTTTCATCATGGTTTTCTGTCCCACAGAGCACAACATCACCCTTAACAGACCACTCAGTTGCTAGATAACAGCATGTACCAATTTAAAATCAATCAGGTCCATGTCTTACCATGCTCCTGTCCGTTCTTCTAAAGCTTCTTATGGGCAAAGGTCTAACTAAATGATGGCAGCAGCTGGCAGGGAATGAGGAACTAGTTTCTTTAATGATGAATCTGAGACAGTAGTTTAAAACAGACCAAAAAGTTCCCTCTGTGGGTTTGAAACTTAAGAACACCAGCAGTGGATGCAGATCCATAGGCACATTAGCTGAGTGGGAATGACCTTTTGGCAGCATCCGCGAAGGAAGTTCTCTCACAACAGGGACTCTTTTATTAGTAATACATCACTGTCAGAGGGTGAAAATGTTCAAGATGACATTTCTGTAAGCCTCCTTATGTTCACAAAAGACAGCATTAGTCATTGCTATTTTCTGTTTAGTGGTGCGCCAGAAACAATGACTGTTCCTCCTTACAGGTGTTCCCAGCTTCTCCTTGTGCTGTGGCTATCTGAATTTATTCTTCTTGCAGTCTTCACAGAAGAAATTATACTTAAAATACTCTAATGAGGAGGTAGTTTTGCTGACCAGACAGACAGGGAGTACCTTGCCCAGAGATGCAAAGAGGAAGCTATGTAGAGAAGCAGTGGAAAAATGAGGCTGAATGAAACTGAAGACTGACAGATTTTTGCAAAAAGTTCAAAAGAAACAGAATATTCATCCAAGATCTGGGGCATCTACCTATGCTTATCTACATTGCTTCACATCTCCATTTAGATCTGCATCTCCCATAACATTAGCTGTCATAAACTGGATTTTACTCACACTTTGAAGATTCCACCTTTACCCTGAAGACTTAGCTTGGTTTTGAACGTGTGATGCATTAACCCACTATTTTAACCCTCATTTTTCACTAGCCATCTGTGTCTGTGTCGTGTACATCTGACATCCTTACAAATACTAATGCATGATTCCAACTTAGTTGAAAACACGTAAAGTTGTAATTCCTGACATTGACTGTTGACTGTACTGCCCAAGTTTACACATATATGCCCCTCCTCTTTCCCTCATGAGGAAGTTGTAGACTACAGTGAGGTCCCCCCTCAGTCTCCGTCTTCTCCAGGCTGAACAGAACAAGTGACCTAAGACACTCTTCATATGACTTCCCATCAAGGTCCTTCACCATCTTTGTTTTCCTCCTTTGGACACTCTCTAATAGCTTAATATCTTCATAATATTGTAGTACCCAAAACTGCACAAAATATTCAAGGAGAGACTGGTCAATACAGAGCAGAGCAGGACAAACAATCCCCTCCCTCAATCGGCAGGTGATGCTGTGCCTGATGTCCTCCAGGACGTGGTTTGCCCTCATGGCACTGCTGACTAATGTCCAACTTGTCATCAACCAGGACTCTTTCCATGGCACTGCATTCCAGAATCTCATTTCCCAGTTTGTACGTACAGCTGGGATTGCCCCATCCCAGGTGCAGAATCCAGTACCTTCCCTTGTAGAACTTCATATGGTAGGTGACTGCCCAAGCCTCTAATTTTATCAAAGTCTCTCCTTTGAGGGAGTCAACAGCTCCTCCTAATTTTGTATCATCTGCAAACTTGCTTAGTATCCCTTTCAGTCTTGTGTCCAAGTCGATAATGAAGATGTTGAACAGGCAGCCAGAAGAGTTCCAGCCCTGCAGCCTGATGTTTCAGGTGCCGTATTAGTAATAAATACCAAGATCCTGAAATTTGTTGGATCAGAAAGAAGAATTTAAAACTAGGATTTGCCCTTTCTAAATGCATTGTGACCACTGGACTATGCGTAATCAACAGAAATGCACTGGAACCTCAGGGCTTCTTACTTTGGTGATAATAGAATTTAGGTTTTAAGTAACAGAATAGTCTTTTACCTCTACAATACTTCCACCTGCAAGGCAGAATATGAGTCCAATTGGAACACGATCATCTTACCTCTAGTATTACTTCTCACCTGTTGTAATTTATCTTTGACCTAAGTTTCACCAATCAGCAATTAAATGCTTACATTTTATTTTCCAAAGATGTTTCTTTGTAAGTGTTTTTTAATGCCTGCTAAAAGAATATCGACTTCTATTCCATGTCTGTTTTATTTCTTTTCAGTTAAACACTGGAAAAAAATATTATTCCATGACTAGATTGCCTTATTTCTGAATGATAATTTGTGTCAAGTCAGCAAAATATTACAGAGATAGTGGATCTCAATACACTTTATAATCTTCATGGAAATCATTCAGATTCATCAAAATCAACTGTTTCCATACAAATGTTAATCCTATTTAGGGTAGTAACATCTTTAACAATCTTGGTATCTTCAAACTCAGTTTAGCTATGGAATTTTATTATTTTTATATTCTCAGGATACTTGATGTGTCAGATTGCACATTTGCTATATTTTTTAGCTGCCATTAGCTGTCACAGATGAAAAGTAGTAGTTTGATTACTCATAGTTATTTTTAACACACTTTTTTAACCAAAATGGACAGAGGATATATTTCAAGAGGTGAGAAATGCTTTTGGCAACTCCATCATAACAAGTCATTAACAAGGAGTATTTCTCAGGTGTATATGCACGTGCCTGAAAGGCAGACATTGACTCAGATACCTCCAGGGGTAGGAATTGCTGAGGTCAGGAGCAGGTCACCATGTCCAAGGGTATCTGAGGAAGAAAGCTGAACCAGTCTGCCAAGGGTATTGTTAATTACTGAGGAAATAAAATCCTGTATTGCTGTTTCCCTCTGCCCTCAGGGAAGGTCGGCGCCAGGGGTGTGTCAGAGATAAATGTCTGTTAAGATGTGCCTGCGGAGGGATTTAGCATGTGGAGGTCGGTCTCAAGCAGGTGATTTTGAGATGAGGTGATTTTTTTTTTTTTTTTACCTTTTGAGAAGGCCTTTGGCAGACTAAATGTCTGAAGAGATACCTTGTTTCTCTTTGCTAACTCAGCATGAATGGTGGATTATTACACAGTTAAGTACAGCCATTTTACTCACATTTAAGGACAGCTCACACCAAAGATATGAGTGGGGAAAATGAGTTACCTCTTCTGGTAACTTAGGCTATGATATTTTATAAAAAAATCTGTACTTGAATTACAGAAAACCTGCAATGCACAGGTGGGAAATAAATCAATAAAATATCTTTCCTAACAAAATATGCAGTTTATTACAACTCTGGGTACTATATTGCTTTTCCCTAAATAGAAGGTGGTTCTCTCTGCTTTGTATCAGAATATTTCTATCTTGAAATAAATTGTGTCTATAAATTATTTATACTTGTCAAGAGAGAAATGTGCATGGGAAGCAAGCTATGTATGTGTGTATATAGAGGGGAATATACACATATTTGTACTGCTAAAGTAAAAGAGGGGCAGCAGGTGACAAAATGGATATGTAAGATATGTTTTCTGCATATTTGGTCAAAGAAAAAAGGAATAAGAGAAACAAGAAAAATATATTTTAAATAGAAGTTAACTATAGTTTCATAATGACTGTTTTCAATGTATACATAATTATGAAATTCCTAGTCTGTTGACTCTTAGGAACATGTTAATGATTTTTTTTTTTCAAAAAACTCTCATGAGGTATTAATAAAACAGGTCTTTTAGTAGAGAACTTATGGTAAAGACAAATATATATATCTAGCAGTTCACTTCTCAAGTAAAACTGCTTGATTATTTCTAGTCTGCAGAAAGCTCTGGTAGAAAATGATACATGTTAGGCAGATTTTTTGGTAAAACTCCAAAAGTTACAGAAAGGGCAAATAAAAATATTGTATATGAAGTAATATAGTTTCTAACTGCATGTCTAGGCACGCAACAAATCAAATAGTACTACTGTTGACTTGCCTCTGAGCTATATTCTCGAGAAATACAACACTCTGGCATGCTGACCAATATTTCTATGCACAATCAGCCATATTCCATAAGGAATACACAGTATTTGATGTAAAATCAGATACGTTATTCTTCATAGAGAATGAATTTTTGCTTATCTCCACTGACTGTTTCACTGAAGTAAAATATCTCTGAAATTGTAAATACTTTAAACATTGCTCTTCAAATGTATCTCACTATAGGTTTTCTTTTCTCTTATTCTCTCTTCTTAGAAACTAATAGTTAAACATTCAACAACTAACATACCTGCTATTTTAGCTAAGAAAAAAAAATATTAACTTTAAAAGCCTATAGGTTTGGATCTATAACTCATTTCTCATATACTACTACTAATGTATATTTTCCATTTCATAATGAAAATCACATGGCAATTTTATTTCAATAGCAGATAGTGTTGAGTGCATAGTGGAACATATGAACAATTTTTCTCTTGTACTGTCATAATTGCTGAAAATACAGTGCTTTAATGCCAATTTTCAAAATTTCTATCAGTAAGTAACATCCTGATTGAAGAACTGGTTTTAAGGGGAATGGGTCAAATAATCTATTGGAACATACACATACACACAAGACCACACACATACTATATCTTTTCTTTTTATTTGTATTGAAACAGTTTTTTCTACACTGATGTTGTTTACAATTTTTGTAACTATTATGTTTGTGCAATTTGGAGCTTGTCTTCAAATTGAGGATAATCTCTTGCACAGCAAGAAAAACTTATGACTCCTGTGTACTACAAATAGCGTTATAAAAATAAATGCAGTGAATACATCAAAGAGATTATACTTGTTTTTCTTCAAAAAGAAGGAAAAAAGTATTGAAATCAGAAAAAAACAACAGATTTACCAGATGAATTTAAATGCTAATGATGAAGAATGAGTTTCATATGGATTGTTGGAGAATCACTACAATAAAAGCGTAGAAAGTCATCATCTATCCTAAAAGACTCTTTTGTGAAGTTTCCATTTTAATCTAGAGTAATAGGTAGAATTTCAATGACAAAAATTTAGATTATTCCAATATCATTCTCAATGAAACAATAATTTCCCATAAACTGATTTTGAAGATAGTCACTTCTTTATTCTTAATATTACACTTACAATAGAAAAGGAAGAGTGAAAGAGACTACAAATGATATTGCCAATGACAGACTTGAATTTCTTTTTAATATTTTCGAAATAATGAAAGGCCTACTACTTGGAGCCACCCTGCTGCCTTGGTTTCATAGAACCTGCAGAACAATGGAAATAACAGCTTTTACTGAAAATAAAATGTTTATGGACAAAACTCCATTTAAGCTTTCACAGAGTTTTTAGGTTATGATTCTGCAAATTACTTTGTGTTGTTTTTTTTTTTCCTTTATGCCATATATACTCTCTGTTTTTGATGAAGCAGATGTACATTAGTACTGATCCTGTCAACAAAATTTTTATCAAAATATTTCTTGGAATAATATTTCGGTATCACTCAATCAGCTTTTTAACTAATCAAACAGGATTTTGCATTCAATTTTGACACTGGATTAAGTGATAAGCCTTGTTACCCATATTTAGCCAAATTTAATAAATTTATTTTTTGTTATTTGCTCTCTGTTGTTTGTAATTCTTCTACACTAACATGGGAATGTAATTTTATAAGAATTTGACCAGAGCTTTCCAAGAAATAAACTGGCAATTTTGATTCCTAATCTTACATCTAATTTAAATCTCCCATAATTTTTGAGGTTTGTATAAGAAAAGGTTCAAAGAAAATAAAAATATTTAGAAGTTATGTAATTAACATGTTAATTACATTCTAAGTTTTACAAGAGTGACTCTTCTTAAGCATCTTCATCCTTTAGATGTCTCCAGAGGTTTCAGCAGTGTTACTTAAACAAGAAGACTTTAGCATAAAAAACACTGAATACTTTATTTGAAATACTGTTTCCAAATTACTTTTTTTTTTGAGTCGTGATTTGACTTCACTGGGGACAGGATTTCACATTGGCAAGTTTTATTTTTTTGGTCTCAGAGGTTAGGAATCACTCTTTAGTGGTGAGATAAAACCGTTTGCATGGAGATTCAATAGGTCTGAGCTTTAACTACAGGAAAGATAGGTGCAACATAGAGATTGATGCTTATTTCTAGACATCTGTGTAATGTAGTGTGCCCCTGAAAATTTTGTGTTTTAATTATTACTTTCACTTGTATGACATTTGTTGTTTTTTAATTATTCAAATAAAGTTCCTTTTGTTTTAGTATACCACTCCATTTCCAGTGTATGAGCTGTAAATTTCCCCATTTTCAGATTCACAAATTAAAAAGTTCACTAGTTTTGGATTTGTATTATTATTAAGGCTTAATTTATTTATGGCAGAAAATGCTACACCTAACACATGTCAAAGGAAATATGAGTTGAACCTGTAAGATAAAAGGTAGGATTCTCTTTTTACTATTCTATTCAGAAAAAACCTATAACATAAATAAATTTATCACATGTAATTCAAGAGGTGTTACTGCAACTTCAGAACTTGATCTGACTCTGTACCTTTCTCGTGCATATGCATATAATTAGAAAACTAAGAAAGGATGGACAACTTAAAATTCATGATATGAAATACAACCTCTACGCACTGACAACAAGCAATTAAAAACCCTGCAACCTTCAATTTGCTGGTGATCATATGCATCTCCAGAGACCAACACAAGTTGAAGTCTACACAGTGAATGTGTTCTGACTGCAGATCACTTGCCAATATCTTGATACTACCTTTGCTACAAAGTTTTAACTACCTTTTCTTTTAAGTGGCACAGAGAGACTGCAGAATGTTTTGATCACTGAATATGCCCGCCCGACCTGAGAATAACATAATCACTGTAGGAATCACACCTGATTTCTGAGGTCTTGGCCCTCAGTGACTGATTTGTGATTATCATGCAGATCTAGGGTGAGTACAAGCATATTTTTCTATGTATCTAGTCTATATAAAAAACATACTAGTGGGTATGATTTCATAATAATAAGGAAATACTTTTCTCCCAATTTACCCTAATTCTGCTGTGTTTTTGCACTCTGTATCTGTGCCCAGGTGTTGGCCACAGGGGCCGCAGGAGGGCTCTGTGAGGAGGGGTAGGGATGTTTCAGGCTGGACACAGTCAGCTCAGCTGAGCTCCAATCAACTCACTGCAGGTCATGGCTGAGCCTCTCAGTCAGAATGGAAGTGCTTTGGGAAAACAGTTAAGGAAAGGTAAAATATCCTTTCAAAACAGTTATGAACCCTAACCTCTTTTCCCATCAGTCTTCCACAGCTCAGGTACAGGGAGGAGGTAGAGGAGATGAGAAAGGAGTGAAAGTTGAACCTGAGAAAGTGTGTGTGTGGAGGTGTTTTAGTTTTGTTTCTCACAATCCAAATCTATTTTAATTAGCAGTAACTTAAATTAATTTTCCCCGAGTCCCTGTTCAAGTCTGGTTTTCCTGTGATGGTAACTGTTGAGTGCTTTATCTTGACTCATGAGATTTTCCTTCTTATTTTCTTTCTGTGCTCCATTGAGGAGGAGAAGAAATAGAAGAAATAGAAACCAACCCACCACAAGTATCTTCTGCATTCTTTTAAGATATAAAGGTTATTTCTAAATATTATCCTTCCATTTGACATTTATCTGTGTGACATAATTGCAAAACATTAAAAAGGAATTTGACTAGATATAGATAACATCAGTCATCTATGGTCAGTTGTATTTAATGTATGAAAAGTGCCATGTTATGAGTTTTTATGATTTATTCACCATCAGTAACAGAGTTCACCCCCTCAGCTCCCTCCCCTATACTAATTCTAAATCAGGAATAGTGTATTTACCTTTTTGTTGGCAAACTGACTTGAACCAGATGGAGAAATTTCCTGTTGTAGATCTTAGAGCTGTCTCTGCACCAATGCGATCCTTCTGTGGATGGAAGTGAAAAAAGCAAGGCAGACATTGATCCCAAATATGCTCCTTTTGATGCACTTTCTTACCCCTGTAATCAGTCTGACCACTGCAAGGTGGAAGTGTTTGGGCTGACCAAAAAAATACTAGCACTGGAATTGTTTAAGTGGCTCCTTTCCCATTCCTAGGTACATCTTTTTGCACTCCCATTTCTCTCACAGAAAAGAAAACTTCCCTTTCCTTCCCGAGCATGTAATCCCTAAAAAACCTGTCACCACCTGTCATTTTACTCCAGTAGTGTGAGCTGTCCCACCACATCTATGGTGCTAACAAGATCGTAGCGCTGCAACTGTGTGCAGACCTGTAGTTCCTCCTTTTGTTCCCCATACTGTATGCATTAGTGCACAGGGACAGAGAGGGGTACTTGCTCATGCTAATTTCCCAGAAAAAGTGTGAAAACTTCTCCTTTAGTGCTGTCCTCTTGGCTCTCCCTTATTTGTGTGAGTACATTTGGGATTCACACTTTTCTCCTCTGTTTTGTTGATTAAGTCTGTCTGATCCACATCAACCTGCAGCCTGTGTTTGCCAACCTGGTTCACCATTTTCCCACTTGACTGAAGGCTGGCATCTCTGTTCACTCTAGTTTCTAGTTTAGAACTCCTCATCAGGTTGGTTAGCCAGCTGGCAAGGATGCTTTTACCCTGTTTGGACAGGCAGATTTCATCCCTGCTTAGCAGTCTTCAGTCTTCGAAGAGGGTCCCATAGTAAAAAAGCAAATTGTTTTGTTTCTAAGTTCTTTTACTGCATAACTTGTAGTAAAAGGTAAAGCGTCTACAAAATAATTACCCTAACTGGTTTTCTCTTCTAGCTGAGAGAATCTGCACCAATGGGTGGAATGTTTTCTTCTCTGTTTTTGCTTCTGTCCCAAAAGAGAAGACAATCATCCTCATTATTTAACACTATCTAGAAACACTATTCGATGTGTCTAGACTCAACCCTAAGAAAGGGATTTAGTATCTGAAAGGAAGTTTTTCTAGGGGCATCACTGTGTGCAGCTTGACAAAAAAGTTTATTAAAATTCACAGAGGCTGTTTGAGATTTTCACACCACTTCACTGTAAGTGTTTCTACTGTACTTGACTACCCTCATTTTCCTCTTGTGTAGCATAACCTGTTTAACAAATCCACACATAATCACCAAGTAGTCAGAGACTCCTAACATCAGTGGCAGAGCTGATTCAGCATGCCACATTGCTGAACCTACTAAATCACTGAGCTGTGCAACAGAGAGATTAAATCTTCCTCAACACTTTCGACTGTGTGTCCTTTCAGTGACAGCCACTAAGAAGAGGCCAAGGATCCCACTGTGACAGATGTAACAGAGAGCAGCATCTCTGACATGAGGACTCAGGAGAAGACAAGATGACAGAGAAGACAAAGACTGAGGTCAGATCTAAATCTATTAAATTCCATTAGTCACAGCTTTCTTCACTTCTTTCTTACCTTGAGGGCTGAGGTGTCCACCTTCCTGTGGCTGGCAGGAAAACTTCAGGCTGTTTGTATAAGTCAGTTAATCTATTTGGGTTCCTTAAATGTGTGTTAAAATGAAGATGTATATGACGATTGAAATGATTATGAAGGAACTTTAATTTTAGTAAGAATGTCACATGCATAGATAAAACAATTCACAGCAATGTTAACAGATTAATTAAAGATACAGACTTGAGAAACAAGATATAGACCTAAGAAATAGACATTAACCCCTCAGAAAAATATAGATTAGCTATTTCTTAAGAACAAAAACATCTACCAGTAGTTTGTTTCTTTGGTCAATCATATTTTAATTACTTCAATTCATATCAAATTATGTTCCCTGTGGTAGGAAACTGTGAGAAGGAGACAATAGCAGGAAATCTTAATATAGGAAAATGATAATCAAGATAAACAATAAAATGTAAATAGTAACGATTAACATAGCAGGATGCTTCTTAGTAGTCACCACCTAACATACATGGTTCAGGTGGCTGGCACTCCTCCATTTACCTCTGAAGATTGTTTTGAGACTTAACAATATCTCCCAGAAAAATCTTATGTTGGACAGTAGCAGTATCCTTACTCCATGGACATCGAATTCTGAACACATCTGAACCCTGCAGGTCTCAGGGCTAATTTTTCTCCAGAAGTATGTCATCTGAGCAAAATATTCAAGCAAGCAGCATTTCAAACACAGTCACCACTTAGTCTTTCCATCTGCAGCTTTCTATTTATTTCCTTTTAGTCTTTAAAAAAATCCTACAGAACCTCATTTTGGGTTGTGTTTCCTGTTTTAAAATTTGTCTCAGTTTAATGAGACACAAGTGTTTTGCTGAGGGTAAGTTATGAGGAAAACCCAAACTCCTCCCTCTAAGCAATTATAAATCCAAAATTAAGAGGCTCCAACTGAGAAAAAATGTGGAAAAAGGAAAAATAACAGCACTTTATTAAAAGATAGATGTGTATTGGTAGAACAACGAAAGAACACAAATAAAACAACCAAACAATTATCCTATACCCAAAAATAATCCCCTTCAAAACTGACCACAAAACTGAAAAACAAAACAAAACAAAACAAAACAAAAGTAAACAGTTCAGTTTTCACCCTTTGGTGCAATTCTAACCATAGTCAGCAGGGGGCACTCTTGGATCACTGGAGATGCAGAGCTTGCAGTGTTCTGTGCCAGCCAGCAGGGGGTGCTGTTGGATCACTGATGGTCACCACATAAGGGGGCCCCCAGGTATGCTGGAGAAGCCAATAATGGAGATCTTCCCTCTCCTTCACCAGGAAAGGGCAGAGAGGAGGGAAAGAAAGAAAAAGGTCCTTCCCAAAGGGGAACTCACTCTGTCCTGCTGGCTGAGTCATATGGTATGGCTTTCCCCTCTCCTTTGATGTGCATAAAAGCTGCTGCCAAAAAAACAGAGGAGGAAAGGCCTCCTGAAGAGTTCCTCACCGATGAAAATTCGAGCTGTCAGCCTCGCTGAGAACAAAACCACCTCCAAAATCCTGCTACCCTGGCCTTGTTCCAGCTTTGGCACAAACCGGACTCCTCTCCCATTTCCCAGGAAAGAAGAGAAAAAAAAGTAGAAAAGAACTCCTCACCTCTCCCCACAGACAAGATCCTGAGGGCCATCGACTTGGAATGTGGTTTTACCAGCCACTTCTTTTGTGTTATTCAATTGCCTAAGCCACAATCAATCTGCCCATTCAACATCCTCTTCACACAGTGGGTAGAGGGAAGGGAAAATTCCTGCTTAGTTTCTAAGAACAAGCAAAACCATGAGAAATTGCAGCGAGTGAAGAACTTGATTGTTTGCAAGCAGGTTTATATTTCTACAATGATCTTCTCTGGTGGGTTAGGTTTTAGCTGTGTTCCTCATAGTGTTGGGATCTTCATACACTTGCGTCAAGAATGAATAATTTGTTTATGATATAGCATCAACTTACCTGTTTTATTGTTTGTTTTTGAGAGAAAAGGGAGAAGTAACAGTGAACTACAGCTAATGTTGAAGATAATGAGTTCCCAATTATTACTATAGTATGCAGCTGCTCAAAACAGGGTAATTAAATGTTTAGTGTTGTTGAATTAACTGAGCAGAAGAGATAATACATTGTGTAGGCATTCTGAAAATCATATAATGTGATGTGTTACTGTTGTCCTGGAGTTTCCCTTCATAAACTTGGCATATGCTGACAAATAACTGTCTGTAATACTGTAAAAAAGATCTTATTTTTAACCATTCATATGAGCAACTTTCAAGAATCACAGATTCCACTAATTTATCAAGTATTTCAACGTACTGTTAAAAATTAATCCCAGCTACTAAAATTGACTCAGACTGCTCACTAAAATTGCATTCAAACCCCTCATTTGAAACAAAAAGGAAACACATCTAATATGTAAAGCTAAGATACATTGTTAATAACACTGAAATCTTAACAGTCTAAGTCCAGATTTACTGAAAAAACATAGCATAACATTGTAGGAAATTTCACTAATAATACACTTACAATTGTTACACTCACTCTTCCATATATATACCCCTTTTTCTACTTTTACATTCACTTTTAGTGTTTCTGAGTGGATCTGAAGGATGTGGTTTCAGCCTGGACATGGGGAGAAAGGCTTACAGAAAACTCAAAGTTTCTCAAGCCTCTCAAAAGGCATCTCATAATGCTGACAGTTTCTTCCTCTTCTTTTAAAAATAGGAAATTTTTATACATTAGAGCTGTTTTAAAACACTTTATCTCATACTTATTTTGTCTCTTTCTTCATTGGTTTGTACCTCTATGTTACATCTATATTTACTAGATATTGCCTGTCTAAAATATATCAGATACTTGTTCTTCATTCTCTTTGTTATCCCTAAAACCAATTTTGCAGCATCCCTTATCTCTGTTTCTTCATCTGGTGAATTGTTTACATCTCTGTGGTTTCTAGTGTCATCTGTGTCTTACCTAGCCTCTTGAAGTTTTACTCATCAACACTGTGTTCTGCATCCTCCCATTCAAGGCATTTGCTACCATACCATGCCTGTATTCTGCACTACAACGTTATACTAGAGTTACAAGTATTTAATTCTGTGCTGAATATTTCATTCTACACAGAGAGTTTTCTTCTAAAAATGTAAACAAATGGTTGTACTTCAAAATTATATAATAAAAAATAAAATTGATCAGACAACAGTCACTTGGTCATTATAAAATGGCTTTTATGTCTAATGAAGTTGAAACAAATCCACACATAGGCCAATGCAACCTTAGACAAAGCCTGATAAGCCTCATTCCTGATCCTATCACCTATTAAAAGTGATGCTATCAGTACATTTACAGGCCTACAGGGTTACATTAACAGCTACCGAGGATTGTTGCTCTCATAAGATATTCCTGTTATATTATTGGAGGTTTTCTTGCCTTCAATCTGTCAAGTTATTTCTGTCTTTGTCTCTTAAATATCTTATGTATAGCCCCAGCCTACACCATTTGTTTTCTGAATACTAATAGTGTCTTTTTATCTTTCTACTCTATCTGAGGTGCATGAACGACCACATGAAAAATTAACTTCTGTCTAAATAACTTCATTATTGTAAAAAGTTTTTTGACAAGTTCATTTTCAGACTGCAGTTCATCATGGACAAAAATCTGCCTCAGAATTCTGAATGAGGGGCTCTCTTGGTAAAGCACTTCTGATTGTCCTCTGGCATTTAAGTACCCAAATGAAAATTGCAATTCTTGCTTTAACTTCTTTTCAGATAGACAATTATCAGTGCATCTAAACCATAGTCACACTCAGCTCGACACTGATTGAAGAGAAGCACACTGCTGAGTTTGCAGCACTTCTGCATAAAGGCAAGATATGCACTGGATCCATGCCAAACCCTAGAGCAAGGTGGCCAAACTCAGAGACTGTGAACTCCTGCGCCTTCCCTTGTAACTCATTCCTGTTCTGAAGTTTCTCCTTTCTACTCTGAATTGGTTATAAAGACACCTAAGAAGCAGAAAATCCCTCTATCAAATTAGAAAGATAAAGGAAAGAAGTGAAAAAACAATATTAAATTCTCATGTGGTTACTGTTATGTGGCTATATCTCCCAAGCATGCTGGGAGATCTGTAACAAAACTGAGATGAAATATAATTGAGATTTGATCCTTTCACCAAAAAGATTTAAATACTGCTTCTTCTTACGTAGCACTGCCACAAGAGCATGATTATTCAGCTTGGATAGGTCTTGGGTTCTTAGGATGAGGTCCTTTTGGGCTTCCACTGGTTGAACTGAAAACCTTGTGAGAAATTTTGAGTAGTGATAAATCAACCTACACCTTGTGACACAGAGAGAATTTCAGTTCCTGCTTTATTACCTTTTTCTCCTTCCTGTCTAAATATTTTCTCTTACAAAAGGAAAGAAAGACATCATTAATTTATAAATTCATTAGTTAAATGAGGATCCTTCAGGGCTGAAAATCTGTTTAGTAAGAACAGTGACCTAGTTTACTGCAGAAACTGTCTTGTAACACTGGAAACTCGTGGGGTTTATGGGAGAAATGAATTTGCTGACAGGCTGTGGGTTCCTGTGGGACAGAAATACATTAGCTTCAACAATTGATACAGGTTCTGTAGAGCAAAGAATGAACTCATTGAACTTCTATTTAGTATGGCTATCACTAAAAATTAGTCCATTTCTTCTTTTTGGTTATATGTCTGAGTTTTTTAAATGAAGGCTAACTTTAGCCTGCAGGCATATAATAGTACTGCTCATAATGCATTGTCAGCACATATGGTCATATCCAGATTCAAAAAAAGTTACTGACAGGAGTGGCACATCTAAAGGGACTGTGTTCATCAGCAATATGGAGTCTGAAGAGAAGGAAAGAGTGAGTATTGCCATTATCAGACTGCTTGCTAAACAGTTATGAACTATGGCACTAGAACTTCTGATAAAGAAAGAAAATTACTAAGAAAATTCAATGTAGGCAGAAAATAATGTAAGAAAATAAATGAGTTTCTGATGTTCATGAGACACAAAACAAAGATATGAAAATTAACTTTCCAGCTTACAAAGTAGAGCTTGAACATATGTTAATTCATATCCTATATTTATTTAGAAACTCCCAACCAGGTCACATTTTATGGTTTTAGTTTATACAACTCACATTCCTGTAGAATATAGCACCATTATCAGACTCTTACAAAGGGTATATGATTACTCAAACTAACAATGACAAAAAATAATTATCATTAGATTGCTCAGTATCCCTTTCTAAAATTCCTAACAAGTTTTTAAACAGTATCAAGAGACTGATTCTTGCAGCCAAATTGAGGGCAGAGCCAGAAATAATTGATGTTACATTGACAATGACAAATAAAAATTTTAAATTACAAGGGAAGATTTAAATTAATTTGAGGAGAAATTGAATGCCCTGGCAAGGGAGACAATACATTGTTGCTAGTCAAAATGAAACTGTCCTAAGAGAGTCTGCTAAAGGTTAACAAAATGAACTTTGTTCTAATTTAAAGGCACCCTAATGAAATCAGCTAACCTGGAGAGTTGTGTAACTTTTTACTTTTGTAGAGAATTGTGGGAAAAACTCCCTGCATGATTTCTGCTTCTGCCATTATCTGTACAACATAAAGTGATTAACTGCTCCTAGGTCTCATCCATTTAATTCATTTGAATTCCCAAAGGCTTAGTCCGAAGCCAGGAACCATTTTGCTTTTTCCCTTCTTTGACACTATTAATTGGGAATCTAAACCTATTGGCATTCTCAAGTGTTTTAGAAAAAAATGTTTCTGAGTGCTTAAACATAAGTAACTATAGGCCTGAGGATAATAAGAGGGTAGATTCTAAATATTTTTGTTTATTATTTTGCCTTATTTATCATAGTGAAAAATGTCTTTTTCTAATCTATAATTTCAAAAACATTGATGAATAGCTGGATGAGTAAATATGCTTCTAACAGATGCTGATACCTTATATTTACGCTTATGTTTTCATTTGAGGTGTCCCATCATAGTGTCTTGCACCCACAACCCCCCACCATTCCTCCTCCATTTCCCCATTTCATTTGATTGGTTAGTGTCAACATTGGACAAAACAAACAGGCAAACAAACAAACACAACAAAAAGCAACAAACCAACAAAATACCCAACCCAAACAAACAAAACCAAGCCAACAACAACATCAAAACCTTCAACCTGTTTTTTCTTGTTTTTATTTTGGAGTCTTAGCATGCAAAGCATTTTCAATGCACTAGGAATAGACTTGTAAAACTGCAAGTCTTGAGCTATAAGCTCACCAAAGGGATTTAACCTTAAGAATACACAAGGCTCGAACAATAGCTGCCCTCCAGACACATTAGAAGAGCCTTCGGTTCTTTTAATACCTGAAGAGAAAGCGCATAGGAGAAAAGCTGCTTACATTTTTTTAGAGGATACTTTTACTAGTAAACTTGAGAAAATAAGGGAACTTGGTAAAACTTTAAAGGGTAACATACAACCAAAATAAAGCATTCCACAAAGCATTGACTTAGCACATGCTAACCCACACAGTTTAGGAAATCCAGCCACTTCAGTCCTAAGTTACCCAAAATATTAAGAAAGGAGATTAGGAGAAAAAGAAGTAAAGAAAGAGAGAGAAAAAGAGATCCTAGGTCCAGTGTAGGTCCAGTTACAGGAGTCTAAAAGATGGAGTGTTCAAACATGTGGAGACCACATGTCTTTGGCTCTGACCCACTCTCATTTCAGAGAACATATTTCAAGAGATGATGGACAGAGAAGCTCTGAGATTTCTCACATTTAGGATGCAGTGGCTTCCTAACCGTCCTATCACTCCAAAGTGGAAGAACATTCAATATATTAAATCCAGAAAGGTCTTTTCTTAAACAGAATATATGAATAATCGGTATGAAATGTAAGTGAAAGGGTATTTAAGTCAAGTATAAGTGAATGATTTAGTAGGGAAAAAGTAGATTTCTCATCCTACATGCTTTGGCAAATAAGCACTTTACAGGGGAATTGAAATTAGGATTGTACTGCCCACACAATATATCAGGAATTTTAAGACTGGAATTTCATTTATAAACATATGCTAGCGACAATGTGGTCAGATTCATGTCTTTTACCTCTACCCAGTGATAAATGTTATTGTGTATGAGATCAGGTTAAGACTCATTAAACCCAGATTTAGGAAAAGGATAAATGATTTTTGTCTGGATTAACCTCTTGCTTTAGTCTTGTTCATTAATTTTAAAACATTAGTGATTAAAGGCTTCCAGCATGATGAGCATGGTACCGCAGGCATGCATGGTAGGAGATCACACCTGTTCCAATGAGCTTCTGTTACCCAAAGGAGTAACTAATTAGTTACAAACCATCTTCAATTTATTATTTATTCAACATTGCTGATCAAATTAGAGGGCAGAAATGCACTGAATTCACAGGGAAAGTGGTGTACATAACTCACATCGCTCCTGCTCAGGTTGGTCAAGTGAAAAACTCCTTGGAAATTCAGTCATCCCCACAAAGACAGCATTCAACAACTTTAGTTTGACTTGCATAGGAAAAGAATTTCCATGGCTACTCCTATGATAACATCTGTGATAACATCTTCTGGGTGATTCCTCTTTGAGGCAGCTGCCCCTGATACCCTGAAAGGGCTCAGCTGTCCCTGCTTAGGCCCTGGCTGGTTTTGTTGATTTGAGCATACAGACCCCACTTTTGCTCTCCCCTATGTTAGATCAGTCCTGGACAGTTCTCTTTAATTCTTCCTTCTTCACACTGACTAGCTACAAGATTTGATTTTACCTACCTGGCAAAACTTTAATGGGTAATAAGGCATGTGTGATGGTAGATGCCTTCTGGTTCCCTCCTTATAGGAAATCCACAGATATATATGAGAATGGCTAGGATGATCAAAAAAATGAATAAAAAGGTCATGTTATATATTAATTTTCTTTGTTCCCAAATAAGTATATTTATATAAACAAGCCTCCCTTGGTAGTTTTCCCAGTAACTGTTCCAAAACAACCGGGATAACCAAAACAATCCACATATGAGCCACCAAAAAATCTGTGATGGTTTGGACATGGCTCCCTGCCAAATGCCCAAACTCACAGTAACAACCCCTTCCCCCTCCCTTCTATCTTTAGGGCAAAGGGAAAAAAAACTATAAAAATTGAAAAACCCGAAATCAAGCTAGTTATATAAAAATATATATTTTACGTATATTACAGTTATATGCAATTAAAATGCTCTGTACACAGCGAAGGGAATCCAAACACCCCCGAAGGGAAAGGGAAAAAAGGGACAAAAAGGGACAAGAAGGGACACAGAACAGATATACATAATCAAACCCAAGAACTAGTAAAATAACTAGCAAAACAGATCTCACCACGTCCCTCAGAAAAACAAGATCACCAGACACGGCCAGCACTCTCCAAATCTCCCACGTGGCAGACCAGCAGTCGCTGCAAACCTCAACCTCTAGATAAGCGAGACCAACGCAGGGACCCACTGCTCCTGAACCTCACTGGAAGAGAAGGGAGCAAAGGCCTCTCCTCCCTTCTTATTTATACCCTGGTTTATGTAAAAATCGTATGGAACACTGGGAACACGACAACTTTCTTGGTTACATACTGGTCACCAAGGAAGACCTAGATTAAAACTACCACAACATGCAATGGGAGAAAATTTGCTGCTGCATTGGTTAAGGCAATTGCCCAAGGACATGAAGGTGTAAAATGGTTGGCCAAAGAGAAGATCCCAGAAGGTCTCCTGAGTTTAAATCTAGTGTTCAGTGTCACGAGTGGTAGTAAAACCAGAAGACTGCAACAGACTCTCAATATACCCATTAGTAGAAAGTGTGAAATGCAAGGCAGAATAGATCAGTACGTATTTGAAGAAGATATTCTATAGCTATTTTGAATCAAAAGTGAAAGCAAAAATATCCCTTCCTTTTCTTTCTCAAGCATTTTTAATTTAGAAAAATGAACAAATGCTTCTCACATATCATCTGCTGAAAGTTTCATTGTGTATTTAAAAGTTCACAAAAACTATTTATGAGAAATGTAGAGATCTCTAAAGGCTTTACAAAATAGTTGAAAACACAAAGAATTCTCATAAGTAATCCCTGTTGTCCTCTTGTTTTACAGTGTTGTTTTTTCTATGACATTACATTTTATTCAATCAAAATGGTCATTATATATTGATATAGCCACTTTTCAATTGTGTAATTGTGAACCATTTACTTGATGGTAAATCTATTAAATGCCTGTGTTTAGTGCAATTAAATTCAAATACAAATTGTATTTTGAAAATAAAGAAATTGGAAAGGCATTTAGAATTTTATTGTGAAAACTGCATGTACTAATCACCATATATCTTGGATATATACATATCAATTTCAAACTCCAGGTGAGATAAAGTCAATTCACAGAATTCTGGAAGGAGCAAACATGAAATCCTAACTTTTCAACCTGCTTAAACACTGTTGTTTCCGCAAATAAAGAGATACTATTCAGAACATTTTCTCATTGCTGGGTCAAATGAAAGACAGCTCTAAAAATTGATGGAACAGAATTGAGTTATCGTGCAAATTCTGTTTGCTTCAACATAACATCTACAGAGATGAAAAAAACCCTAAAAATCCTGGCTACAAGAATAGATGCATTTTTCTGCACACACTGTTAATTTCATAGTTGTTTTGTGGGTTTTTTTGCAGAGAAATATTCACATAAAAATGTATATTAACTTAAGCTGACTAAACTCGCAATACTTAATCAACCATTGCAAAGTCTGAAGATATTTTAGAGTATGTTTCTGCAATTACTTATATACCAATAGAACAGCTACTGTTTCTCTATCATCTGTATCAAGACCCAGAATTACAGAAATAGGATCTACAGTGAAGTGCAATAAATACATTCAAGAAAAACATGAAGAGCAGAGAGCCTCCTACATGCTATTTCATCCAGCATAAAATAATAGGAACAGAAGTATGTCAAAATCGCACAACTTTCCAGAGCTTGTGTTCTTGCGTTAGAAACATGAGATAATAATTTTCCTGTGACATATGGCGTAAAATCCACACTTTTTGTGAGGGAAGCTGAGGTTTGAAAATCTCACAGCCCTCAGTTGCACACCTCTAATTGTATTTAGCAGATGAATTCATCCCTCTGTCCAAGAAGATTCAAGGCCATGGTTTTAAATTTCTTTGGGATAATTATAATCTTCAAGCAATAGACTATTCAGAGTCAGTGAGGTGGTCTGTTTTCTTCAGACTTTGTCTCTTTGCAAAAAGGATACAAATTTAATATGGCAGAAATAAATCCTGTAGGTAAGACCTTGGTTCTGAAATAATTAATCTGTATATTTCAATTGAGATAAGACGGCTCCTTTAAGACCCTGCCTCATTTTCTTCTGCTTTTTATTTGATCACCATTTATGAAACACATAAGCGTTCCTGAAGTAGAGTCAAGAACCTAAGACTCACCACACTACATTTGATTATGTGCACTCATTTTTTTTCCCCTACATATAGCCTAGATCTTGATTGTTCTCTATATACTAATAAAGCATCCACAGGAAAAATAGGTGATCCATCCTAATCTTTTCCTCTATCTCCAGTTAGATTATCTTGAAGTGTTATATACACAATGTTCGCATCATTTTAGAATTATGCAGGAAATGCTCTTCTGCTGGGTATTACTTAGTATAGGTTCTAGGTCCAGACGGGCAGTCAGCAGGTGCTGAATGCAATCCCTCACTCATACAGATCATTCTGGACAGGTATGCAGTGACCTACTAGAGGTATTCAGGGACTTTTTTTTCAGGTCAAAGCTTGGCAAGATTGAAGCCTTAGAAGTCTTTTAAATTTGATGGTTGTAAAGAGTGGTTTATATTAGGCTACATCAGGGTAGGAAGTCCACCAATGTCCTACTTTCAAATACTTAAGAACATTTCAGACCTTAACCTTGAATAGAACCTGATAAAGGAATACAATACTTCAACATGCATTTTTTCAGGAGCTTATATTTAAGCATTGAATTGCAATGAATACAATGTTTCTCAAAGGATGTTGAGAAATCTCCTCATGTAATTGAGTACACCTCGGAATTGCTCAGACACAAGACATGGGTA
The DNA here is from genome assembly GCF_022539395.1 of Myiozetetes cayanensis. NCBI lineage: Eukaryota > Metazoa > Chordata > Aves > Passeriformes > Tyrannidae > Myiozetetes > Myiozetetes cayanensis. Next base: position 16,200,002 of record NW_026087521.1, read on the forward strand.
GTATTAAAAGTACAGGATAATAGATGTGGAAAATTAGATAGGTCCAAGGAAAAGGCAAACTTTTAAAGACATCACACAGTCAGAATATTCTTATTCATAATACTCATTGCTGTATAAAAAATCTGCCATTTAATCATAAAGTACAAGATTTTAAAGATAAAGATACAAAAAAATTCTGTACCAGCAATTTGTACCAGCACTTCAGCCAGAAAGGTAACTTTGCAAAAACATCTGAGGAAAAGAAATAGACACAGATCTCGATCACACTGTTAATCACACTCTAATTATTATTGCTCAGATTGACATAAGAATAATCATTAGATATTAAACTTCAGTCTTCTGTCTCAAAAATCTAATAAGGAATATGTTTGATCAATATGCAGAACAATTATCCAGATTGACAAGACTGTTTTCCCTTTTATTTAATTTGATAAGCAAAGGGTTTTCTTCATCCTCATCAAAATAGCTACAACAGAAAGCTTTAGAACCTTAATTAACTTAAACTTGTCAGAAAATATGAAGAAAGAAAAACCACAGCAGCAACTATTCTAAGCAAAACAGTTAAAGAGGCAAGACAAAAAATAAGAATTTGTTTTCTTCAAGAAGGATATTTGATTCTCATGAAAGACCTCCCAGAAAAAGCTCTTTCAATAATTAGCTGCTCTTAGTGTTAAAAATGCAACATTAATTTTAGTAATTTTTTTTTCCAGTTTTCAGTTAGTGGATCTCAGTATAATTTTTTCCCTATTATGTTTAATGCCCATCAGATATCAAACACTTCTTCTGAGTAGATTATGAGTCACCTGATACCAGACATCAGGGATGGGAATCAAGATACTGAGGTGTCTAAATGTAGATGTATAAGCTCCTACTCTAGTCAATGGATATCAAAGCAGGGGTTTGTGGGATGTAAAAGAACAATTCAGCTGACTGAGCATGAGAAGTAGGAGTCAATATACTTAAATGTTTGTGTCTGCATGTAGAAAATTCATTCAATGGAGCTTAGAGAACAATTCAGATCTGTAAAGAAAACATTAAGAGTGCTATACTGTTGTCTAGGCAAAATCAGTGCTATTTGGAACAGCTTACTAGCTGAGACAAAATGAGACAGCCAGGTACGGCATAGCACCTAGAGGACAGTTGTGTCTTCAGCAGATTCAGGCCAGGAAGAATAATTTCAAGAATCTTAAATGTCATTAGGTGCTTGTTACTAGGTTACTGACTCATTTATAATGTTGTTGCACTCTGATACTCAGTGTTGGTTAAAAAGAAGGAAAAACTTAGTTTTTAGGAATCTTTGCATAGCATAATACTTGCATGGAGAATCAGATTTCTGATCGCACTATGTGACTAACCCATCACAGTTCATCAATGTTGATATATTTAAAATGCATACAAAACATCTAGACTTCTGCATACAAAAGACTCTCTTATGCAACCATTTCTGCATTAAGAGTTTCTATTGTCTACAGGGGTCTTACGTAGGAACAATTCAGTCATGTCTGTAGCAGGAACGACCTAGGTGAGTCCTTCAGAGACTCCACACAGAATGTTAATCAACATACTTAAGCATATAAAACGAACTAGACACAGCAGGAGCTGCCAAACTGTCCAAAGCTTCCATCTGGAGAGCTTCTGTACTATTAGTCAAATATGTCAATGTGAAGGTTCAATCAGTCAGTTACCTGGTTTCAAGTCAGTCCATTGTCTCAAGCCTGTCCACCAATTAACGTGTGCACATGACTGACTGGAATGTTCCTGGACAACCTAAAGAATTAGTTATTTATACATACTGCTGTGCAAACACTCAGAGACCTGAAACCCTGCTGCCCCCAGTTATGACTAAGAACACATACTTACAACTCACTTATACCTTAAGTCTCATAACTCTTGGCATAGTATTCAATAACAAAAACTATAGAAGTGTAAATTATTAATATGTGCTTTATAAAATTGGTTTGTAAAAGAAAGAGTCCCTTTGGTATCAATGACAGTAACTGATAAGGCAGAACACACAAAATGTGCAAAATTAGCTCTCTCAATGCTTACTGAAATGGTAGAAAAATATTTAATAATACTTACGATAAAGCAATTGAATGATGCCAGATCCCACTGGATTATACTGCAGAAAAATGACACAAAGGTAACCACAGGTATAATACAGTTTTGGTACTTGTTGCTAAAAAAGTTTTGTTTAGTGGTGTGATTGGAAAAACAGGATTGGATTGAAAATATTTATGCAATAGGAATTTTCGATTTACATGTTATTATTTATTCTCCTTCTTTAATTATGTCTAGTAGTATGTTTTATCTTTCAACCAACTTAAAAATTCCAAATAATTTATTGAATTACTCAAAACAGATTTCCATAATGTTAACAATAGGAAAAATACTTCCTTAATTCACCTGACATACAGTCAATAGCTGTTTGCGAAACATAAATGCTCAAAGAAAAACAAGGACTATCAATATTTTTAAATTTATCAGATGTTCAATTAACATCTACTTTTCCAAGCGCTTTTCTAAATGCTAATTATATGACATTTTCTGACTATAGGCTGCATATGTATATTACATGAGAACTGAAGAAGAAATTAATTTCTCTCAAAGCATAGTAAGAACTTTGTTCCTGCCCCCACTGAATTCAATGGGAGTTTTACCATCAGCTTCAGTGAAAGCAGGTTGAGGTTTTAGATAGTTGACACAGAACATATTTTAAAGCCACCTGTGCAAATGCAACCACTGAGCCACCTTCTGTTGCTACTGTTCCACAGAATTTTCACTCTCCAATGGTATATTGCTTTCACCTGTGAGCATTGATTAAACTCATCATCTGCAACTTTTTTTACCAAAAATCAAACTTTTTACACTTAATCTCTGTCAGACTTGAGAACTCTGAGTAAATGATCTTATTTGGGGTTTTTCAGGTTTTTATCTCAGTGTCCATGAATACAACAACATTTATATTAAAAGTTCAGATAAGAAGAAAAGTTGTGATAATATAAATTTATGGCTGTTAAAGATGTGGGAATTGATTTTCTTTTTTTTTTTTTTGAAAAGAGGAAAAATTTATTTTCAATTTCTCCATATTTATCTTACAGTTTTACTGGGTAGACTCCACATATTGAGGTCAAGTTCACCTATTTATGAAGGGATGGCAGCCATCTACATAGCTGTAACTTTCTATTATTTGAACAAATGAGAAAAAGAACATATGTTTCAATCACTTAAATGTAGGTAGACTATCGTTTATTATTACAAATATTACTCTAAAATAATAAGAAGAATGTGTTTTTACTTGCCATTACACTGTAATGAAAGTTTAAGTAGCATGCCTTTAACTCTTCATTCAGGATTCTTTTTCCAGCGTTTAATCATCTATTTTCATTTGGGCTGTCTAATTGCCCTCTTTTGCAACAAGAGCACCTATTTTCTTGTAAAAAACACCATCTTATTGTACTATGAGGAGAATTGCAGAAGTATTTGGAAATTACACAGCTCCAGTTTTTAATATTAAAGAGTTTTCATGTAGTTTTGATGCAAGGGTTTAGAGATCAAAATAAGGGTAGGGGATGGGATATTTAGTTTTTTGCTATCATTGACATTGATTTGGGTCTATAGCCATAACACTAATGTGATGTCAGTGGTAATCATTAAAGATTTTTAATACTATATGGTGCACAAATCTCAGATGTTGGCTAACCTTAAAAAGAAAAAATTAAAAACACAAAATATGTTCAATTTTAAGATGGGTTTTTTTGAATATTTAATATGTGTCACACTCTAACAAAGAGACCATTTCATTCCAAACACAAAACTCATTTCTACCCCACTCATGACTATTTATCACCTCTATGAAAAAGCTTTCATCATATATGAGAAATAATACTGAGACAACTTGAGGGTTTCGTTTTTTTTTTAAAAACCCACCTATTTAGCAGCTGCAAACAAAGAAGTAACAGACAATGAGTAAGTTCTCTGAAGTCACAGTACTGAAACGGTTGATTATAAATAGGTGATAAGTATATGTGGACATATGGGATTATGATTTCATCAGTTTTGTTATTTTGTCTCATAGTTCATAAGAGCTAAAATATTTTGTAACTCTTGGACTAAACTATATAACGCACACACAGTCAATACTCAGTGCAATGTTAAAGGGAATATACTAAGGCAGTCAAAATAGACAGCACAAACATTGATGAAGAATGTTAATAAATTACCATAAATGATCTGCAAATAACTCCTGAAAATAACTCCAAACAGATCCATGACAGAGCAGGTGGAAGAAATCTCCATCATCAATGTCAGGTACCTTGAGGTAAAGAATAAGGCACGTTAGTGGCTCATTTCTGAACTCCCTTTTCATTCATTCTTCTAATTTTTTATTGACGAAGACAAACCCCAGCAACTTTAGCACTCAAAGGGACAGGAAAATTGGGAGCATAAAGGGCAGATGTTTTTATACAAGAGTTTTAAATATCAAGATATGCAAGTTTTAACAAACTTTGGATTAGAAGTGTTAGCATCACTCTAACTGAACTAGCAATGATATTGCATTTTTGTTAGGCTGTTCAGTCTTAAGATAATCAGAGGTTCTTGAGTTTACATGTAAACTATATTTCCTTTTTGCTCAAAACACCATTTTGCATGTAAAAACATTACAGAATTATTAACAGAGACATCTAAAGAGAGAAATCTAATGAATAACATGCCATTGCACCTGTTAGAAGTGGGATTTAAGGTGATGCCTTAAATCTCACTTCTAACAGGTGCAATGGTATGTTATTCAGTAAAACCAAGAGCTTTGTTATATTATGATTCCCTAAGTGTCTCAAAAACCAGATTTAATCAGTTTAAAATAGTATTAAATTGTATTTATTGAAATTATATTTATTTGTTAAATTATTTTAAATTAATTTCATTGTATTATTATATTTATTTATGTTTATTTATATTTATTATATCAAATTATATTTATTTATTATTTTAATCTTATTTCTTACAGATTGTACTGTTTATCTGTATTCTGAATACATTTCAGATACATCTGAAATGGAGCAAGGACTCCACAGTGGTCAATGACTATATCTGTTACAACAAGCCTTAGCAAAAATTTTACACATGAGAACTGCTTTCCAGCCAAATCTCAGGCCCAGCTCAAATGATACATCACAAGCCAAGAAACATGTTAGCAAGGAAGTATGAGCAAGCTCAACCCATTCTGGTAAGAAAGAGAGGAAAAAATATGTGAATGTGAGCCTTGCCCTTCCCTTTACCCTCAGAGCCAGAGAATGGTCCCTCACCTTTTTTAGTTACTAATATAGATTTAGCCGGTGCCTTGCCAGCCATGCCCCCAACTTTTCTTATTTGTTAAAAAACTTGACAGCAGAAGGCTAGAGACTCTGAAGGTGTTATGACTAAGGGAAAAGATTCAGCTTAAATTCTACACCTTATTTGTTACTATGCTCTAATATTAGAGCATGCATACCCATGTCCCAGTCAAAGGAAAAGCTTCAATCAGAGATTGTATTTTTGTGGATTGCAGTCAATCAACTGCAAAAAATAAATCCACAGAAAATCAGTCTTTCTTAGTCTAGTACTAATTGTTTCACAGAAAGAAAGTAGGATGACCTTCTTTCAAGCACGGTCAATGATGATGCCATATTTGTTTTCTCCTTTTTATAAAATACCTCAGTGGCTAGCTCATTTCCCCAGAACAGGAGAGACTTAGGGTCAGTGCCAGTTTCTGTCTCAGAGAATACAAACTCTCATCTCTTATCTCCTTGGAAAATGCAATAATCAACAAGACAGCTTATTTGCAACAGCAGGGAGTGTTGTTCTATATATAAAAGATTATCTGGGGTAAAGGATAAGGAAAATAAGAAAATGGGAATACGACTTGATACTTTATTAAACATCCCCTTGAAATGGAGGAAGCTGCCAGCATCAAGCAATACATGAAAGAGAGTTGATCCATTTTATTCATGACTATTGCTTGTAAAACACAAAAAAGATCACCAGAGCAAAGGCTGGAGCTCAGATATCTCCTCATCAGTAGGTTCTTTGGTCTGATGACACTTAAATTCATTTTGTACAGGGGTACAGCAATATATATGGCTGTAAAACCTGACATTTTTAAATCCTCTAGAATTATGTAGGGAGGTAACATTGTGAGAACTTGGACTGATTTAGAACCTTCCCTACACACTTATTTCTTCATGGAACTACTTCTGGGGATAATATCAGCCTAGCTATCTATTGATGAAATCCCACAAGAGAAAATCCTTGCCATACATACATATCATGTATGACATTTTACCAAGAAAAGGTAGACGAATATATCAGTATAACAAAAGACTTCTTCATCTTTAAATAAAATATAATTGGGTATTTTTTTACATAACATTATATGTTATTGTTTAGCCCAATTTTTCACTCTTTTAGAGGATGTAAGATTCCCTGTTGAGAAAAATAAATGTCAATTCATGATATTTTATTTTTATTATAATGCTATTACTATATACAGGACACTGTAGCTTGTTTACTACCATTGGGCATTTTCATTCTTAATAAAAAAAAGACTGCTGCCAAAATCAAATTTCTTGTTAACTACACATTTTGGGATGGGGCAATTCAAACAACAAGGTGTCATCACTAGGGATAGTGATGAAAATCTACCAAAAGGATCCTGTTGATACTTCTGACATTTTGGAAGAGAGATTTCTGCTCTCTATCCTGTGAAATTAAGCAGTCTTCTACCAAAATCAACAGCCAGTTTCTGAAATGTATATTTCTTGTGTCAACACACATGAAAATGGAGCTCTGTGACCCTGCAGCATTTTCATCTAGTGATACCCCAGAGTAAATCAGAGCACTAAAGGTGTCTTTCTTTTGTCTGTGTTGCTCAAGACACTCCAAAGTGTCATTCTGCAGTCAGAAAAACTGGCAGTTCTGTTCTCTTGCAAACATAGCAGAAGAGAAGGATATTAATACTGTCTTCACTTAAGGAGTGACTTTATTTCCCTTTTTCCTCTATTCCCCTTCTTACACTGTTACGCTTTCTTAATTAGCCTTTGTGTATGCATTGTGAGGACAGTGTCAGTACTATGGTGACTAAAACATTCAACATGTAGAGAAATACTAGACAGGGAATAAGGATGAGATAAGCTTTTTAACCTTTCAATTAAAAATAAATTAGAAACCACGATCTATTATTAACAGACTGTGTAAGAAACGTTTTACAGTGATTTTTCCTATTTCATCCTCTCAATTAATAACAATTCCATGGTTTGCATGGGGTGTCTAACATTCAGAAGGCTGGAAACATATTAATTTTGAGGCTCAATTCACACTCTCAGGCTTATATGTAAACAAGATCAGTTCACTAAGACAGGACACACAGACAAATTCTAAATAGAGTTGGGGAACCTCAGGTAGTTTTATAAATGGTGCTTAATCAAACTACTTAAATTCAGATAGGAGTAAGACTCTCCAAAAAATTGAGACAAGAGTTTTCTCATGCTATTTTTCATCTGGTACTATGTACTTGAAGGAGATGAGGTGAAACAAAAATTGAATAGGAATATACTAATGGGTCATCTCTTCATTATTTCATGAAAAAAGTATATCCTCATAAGCTGGCTGTTCTTTGTACTTTCTTGGTAAACATGGACAATTCTCTGTCTTGTGCTTTTTAATGTACTCCTAGAAATCTTTATGTGTTTACTAAATCAGAAATATGAAAGCAGATTCATCTGTGTAGTGTGCAGCACACTTGGGTCTTTCATGACTTGGCTTTAAATACTGTGAAACCACGTGTAAGATTTCAGTTGATCTGCTGTTCAAGAAAACCTGAAATATTTGATAGCTGGTTAGAGAAATTTGTCAGCTTAGATTGAAGACCAGACTAGATCTTCACTTTGCATCCTTTTCACACAGAACAGTGGTTCACTGAACATAAATATAGAGGTTGCTTGCTTGCCAATTTTCCTTTTCCATTCTGCTGCTGGTGGTTAAAGGTGGGAAACTCTGGAGTAATTTCGCCTCCTGTGGGCTGGAAATGAATCAGTTTACTCAGATGGTGAAGAGCACCTTAACTCAAAAATCATAGTCCTGCTGAAAAACCTATGCAGTTTGTTCTTCTCATCTTCTTAGTAATGTTTCTTAGTGCATTTCCAGTTCTGCTTCCTGAACAGTATGAGGATGTTTCTACAGTACACTGCAAATCAGAAACACAATTTCTATTAGCCAGAGTGACTAAATAAGCTTCTAGTTTTCTCCTGACTTACAAAGTTTTTCACATTTAAAACAAATTTATACTTTTCATTACTTATATAGAAAGGATTCAAATTGTTCAGGTTTTATTACAAGCAATACTGAGCCCCAGAACTGACTGCTTCTAACTATAACTGCTTAGGTAAATTTACAAATCACCATACAGTGATATTTCCAGAAGTTCAGATAGTCTGTAAAAAAACATAACTGAGACTAGGCTAGATCTTATTGCTGACTAATGGTATTATGCAGAAATACTGTTCTCACTTGTCTGAAATTTCACAAATTAATTAATAATCAATTAGAAGTAGTGAGTAGGTTTCAAGGAGATTCTAGAAATTAATTTCTAATTGGAGAAGATGACCGAATTTTTCTATGGAAGAAGTATAAAAAGATGAATGCTTTGAGATGCCAATAAACTTACCTCTTCAAAACTGGTGTGGTGGCAGCTTCTAGCAGGCTACCAGTTTCGTATCTCCATGTTTTCTGCAAAGAGTCCTTTCATGAACTCTTGTGCTTCCTGCCTCAGTTATGATAAGAATATTTTATTGTATGTATTTGGGCAGGCTGATAAAATCATTCTGGCTTGTGTTTTATTCAGCAGATACAGTGATTGTAGATCTCTAGTGAGTGAGTGGCCTGCAACGTCAGACATTGCCTGGCTCCCTGTCACAACATACAAAGAGTGAGTAAGGTTGTAAGAGACCACTGGAGGTCATCTAGTTTAACCTCTCTGCTCAAACAGTGTCCCCTAGAGAATGTTCCTCAGGATCAGTGTGCTGATATGGGCTGAGGTAGAGATAGATTTCTTCACACTGGCTAATATGAGGCTGTGTTTGGATTTGTGCTAAAGACATAATTTATAATACAGGAATGTTTTAGCTAATTCTGATCAGTGGTTACACAGAGTCAGGACCTTTTCTGCTTTTTGTACTGCCAAACTGGTGAGAAGACTAGGAAGTTGGGAAGAGATGCAGCTGGGACAGGTCATCCCAACTGACCAAAAGGATACTCTGTACCATAACATTATACTCAATATATCAAGTGAGAGGGAGAAGAAGGAAGAGGGTGAAGTTTGGAGTGATGACATTTGTCTTCCCCAGTTAATATTACACATGATGGGGCCCTGGGGATGGCTGAACAACTGCTCACCCATGGGAAGCAGTGAATTAATTCCTTGTTTTGCTTTGCTTGTGTGTGTGGCTGTTGCTTTCCCTATTAAACTGCCTTTATCCCAACTCATGAGTTTTCTCACTTTCACCCTTCTGATTGTCTACCCAATCCTGCTGGTGGGGAAGTGAGCAAGTGGTTGTGTAGTACTTGGTTGCTGGCTGGGACAGGTTTTGAATATCTCCAGGGAAAGAGACTCCACAACCTCTCTGGGGGAACCTGTTGCAGTACGCTGTCACCCTCACAGTAAAGTTCTTCCTCATGTTCAGGTGGAACTTCTTGTTTTCAACTTTCTGCACATTGCCTCTTGTCCTATTGCTTGGCACCACCAAGAAGATCCTGCCTCCATCCTCTTGACACCCATCCTTCAGATACATACATTGTTAAATTTCCTTCTCTGTCTTCTCTTCTCCAGGCTAAACAGGCCCAATTCCCTCAGACTTTCCTCATAAAAGAGATGCTCCAGTCTCTTAATCATCTTTGTTGCCCTCTGCTGGACCCACTCCAGGAGCTCCATGTCTTTCTTGTCCTGAGGAGCCCAGAAGTGGACACAGCACTCAAGATGAGCCCTCATTAGGGATGTGAGTAGAGGGGCAGAATAACCTCCCTCGACCTGCTGGTAATGTTCTTCCTAATGCACCCCAGGCATTAGGCCAAAAGGACACACTGCTGGCTCATGGACAACTTGTTGTCCACCACGACCCTCAGGTTGTTCTCTGCAGAACTGCTTTACAGCAGGTCAGCCCCCAGCCTGTACTGGTGCAGGAGGTTATTCTTCTCCAGGTTCAGAACCCTGCATTTGCCTTTGTTGAATTTCAGGCTGTTCTTCTCTACCCATCTTTCCAACCTGCTGAGGTCCTTCTGAAGGTCTGCACAGCACTCTAGGGTATGAGCCGCTCCTCCCAGCTTTGTGTCATCAGTGAACTTGCTGAGGAGGCATCTACCCCATCATTTGGCACATGCCTCCAAGTTTTGTCCAGAGACATGTATGTTCATGTTGGTAAAGGACTTAATTGTTTAAAAATGAATGAGAACAGAATCTGATGGTCAATGTTTAAAGATACAAAATAGGAAACACTCCTTTGTCCTTTTATGTGAAGGCAATGACTAAACAGTAGGGGTACTACAGCTTGCCACATTTGGCTTTGCTAAAAGATATTTACTCAGACTTGGATTTTTCTGATACATTTCCTCATAGCAGCCGTGTTACAAAGATCCCTGAGATTCCTTCGCTTTTACATGTGTGAATTTTCTTTTTTGCATGATCATTTGTTGGCTAGATCACTCACTAGTGGGAGAAGCAGATCAGGAAGACTGACTCAAGTTCCCTTCCCACCCAAAGCAATTCCTTCACACATGAATGTCCTCACGAGGCGACAACCTCTCTGGCACAATACCTCTTCTTCCTCCTGATAAAACTGTTCAAAAATAACTGTGCATAAATAATTGTAAGTTGTTTGAAAGAATAAGGGAAGTTAAGACAAAAATAAGATGACAAAAGAAAGAATAAAGAAAGGAAACAGGAATATGGCTCTTCAATATGTTGATTAGGGTACTGAATTGCTGGTGTGACTGTCTCAATTCATAGATAGAAAAGAATGTGAACTTTTTTGATCTTCATTTCTTAACTCTTCACTGAATACTTGGTATGGGTTTCTCAGGAAAAGTTATTGAGGTAGATCAATTGTGATCTGACCCAATATGTAACACAATTCTTATTATTAATACTGTTATTTCCATAATTATTTTATACATTGAATATATTATTATTGTGAAGTCCTTTAGCTAACCTGTGAAATTCTTTGAATTTTCTAATTAAAATTTTAAGACAGAATAGAATGAGAATATTCTTCCTTCACTCCCAGTTAAATAAAAAAAAATCATATGTATATATGTTTTATATTACAACTACATAATTTCTTTTTTTTTTTTTTTAAGACATGAATAATTACAAATGAGGGCCTTTATGTCAAGGTCTGAAAAAAAGCCTTCCATATCCAGTATTGGAGGAATTGCTCAAGAACAGTTCATCCTTGTGAAAATAATTACCTTCATAAAGTTAATTAGCTTCATAAGTGCTGGCTGCATGAGGTAGCACTGCCCAAGGGCAACTTAGCATTCATGAATCAGTGTAATTCATACACGTCCATCTCAGTGCTTTCTATTTTTTTGATGTTTTACAGCCTTGAGTAGCCCCTTTCTTAGTACTGAATCATTTGTCATGCAATCACAGTGAGAAATATGAGTTTTATTGAATACCTAAGACTGTGATTTTCTGGGACCTTTCTAAAACAGTTCCAGAGAGGTCTGTTTGTAAATTTTAATCAAATATTCAAGGTCTTCCACAGCTTGTCAGAAGTTCTTGCTGTTTAAAAGGACAACCAGAGAAGAAAGATTATGTATGTTCATATAAGCACTCAGGATATGGTCAAATCTGTGATAAAATAATAATCTATAAGTCTTTTCCATATGGAACCAATTCAGACACAGCAAGCAAATAAAGTTATTTTTTCCTAATCCATTCTTTGGCAAGAACTTGCTTTACGTCATATATAATGCAGCGTTAGTTTCTTTTGAGATCAAGAGATGAAAGTTTAATTAAAAAAAAAAAATGTTTAAAATGCTTTAAAACTACTGGACTCTACTTGAGTCTCTTTTGTGCTGTAGGCTGAGCTTTCAATGGCTGAAGATCCTAAATTACATGTAAAGAGCATTGGTGACCAGGCACAGCCATTTGCAAATGGACATAGAGTAGCCCTATGGAAAGTGCCCCGAAACAGTAACGTTAGGATTTACCTGAGACAACAGTAGCTGTTGAGTTGGAACACCAGTTTTACAAACCTGATTTTCTAGGTCTGTCAATGGAAAAGAAACTGGCATCTCTGGAAGATATTGCAGCATACCTGATATCTGAAAACTGAAGTATTTTACTTCAAAGAGGAAATGCAAAAAGGGAAGAAGGTTTAGGATGAGACTGCATAATAAATAATACAATAGTTCAATATAAATAAAAATTAATATTTGAAATACTAAAGTATTAAGATTTAAACTATAGAAAATAATTTAAATAATAAAATATAGAATATAGTAATATATAGTAATATATAATAATTAGTAATATATTATTATATTACTATAGTAATTAAATAATAAAGACTTAATAATGAGAAATCCTTTTATTTTCTAAGGTGTACTTTGTGACAGTGCAGAGCAAAAGAAACTTTTTTATTTTACAGTAACTTCAAAATTATTGCTTTTTGAGGCTACATTCAATATTTGAAAAATTATTCATCCAAATTCAAAGCTTTCAGTATTTACCAAAATATTCTGCTAAAAATGAAAAAAGGATGAAGTCTATATGAATATAGTAATTGTACAAATTAATAGGTTACTAGAGCACTGTGATCAAACACTTATTTGTGAAGTTGGTATCACACTTCATATCATAATATTGCTACACACTGTCATTGTAACACTTAGAGGTATTTCCTGTGATTTCACTATCATGTCTGTTTTATATGACTATGGGCTTCAATGGAAATGCTTTTTTATAATACTTTCTGCCCTTTTATAATTTTTGTAGTACTGACAGTGGGATATAAATATGCGCTGATTCTGGAGCTTTATCAACGTGCTTGTGAAACACTGCAACCCAGGTAGGATCTTCTAGCCACTTGAATTTCAGAATTCAATGTGTTTTCTTTGCAGAGAATTCCTTCTGAGTTATGTTTAGATTAAAACCTACCACTACTTTGTCCCAAGACTTTAATGAATTAATGAGCTGATCAGGACAGGAGTTCACAGTATGGCTCTAAATGTTTATTTGCTATCAGTGAATAATTTCAGAATGGTTGATGTCCATTAGCTGAGACAGATGGAGCCTTCCTTCTGCCCAGACAGTAAACAAAATGTGTCAACCATTATTTGAAATTCCTTATTAGCTATTAAGAAAAAAATCTTTTTGGAAACAATAGTCCTCACTACTGATAGTGACATTTTCAAAAATATCAACATTATGATCTGGACAAGCTTGTATTTGTAAAGACTATGATTTATGCAAACTCAAACAACAGAACAGTGTATGGGAACCATACTGTCACTTGATCAAGGCTAGACAGGAAGAGAACAAGATCACTTTTCAAATGTATTAAATCTGAAATTAATCCCTCTAAAAATAACATAACATTCAACACTTAACAATTAGAATCTGAATACAGAATACAGACTGCTCTGACAGTCAAGAGTAAATTTTGCTGGTCAATGGAAGTAAATATGAACAAGAAACATGTATCAGAAAGAGGTACTCTTTTCTACAATAATGTTTGGAAAATTTAGGAAGTAAAGCTTCTAAATTTGAGAAGTGTTATGACTGATGATGAATCAGAAAAGTGCTTTAACTGTTGAGTCACTGGTACAGAGACATTGAGGGAGGAGCAAAAGATGCTCTTTATTTATCCTGTTGAACCTATACCCTTGTGTGGAGAGTTCAAAATTAATGGGATCCGAGGAAGCCCAATACAGGAGGGGTGTCAGAGAGCTGTGGACACAAAACCAGAGAAAATTTGAGGACTACAGCTCTGAAGTCTAGGAATGCATTCTAGATACCCTTTCTTTGGAGATGACTGTTGTCTGGCTTACCAAACAGATATTTTGACTTTTATTCTCAGATGACTAATTTATCTTGAATATTCTACAAAGTGTACCTATGGATCCACCTCACCTTTAAATTTCTCTCTTGGACTTGAGTACTTAAAAATAAAGCATGGTAATGACACCTTTATGACACTTCTTTCTGACTTCTGCATCCAAAATTGAGCACCCATTCAGACAGCCTTTCCTTATATAGAATCATGGAATTATAGAATCATAGAATGGTTTGGGTCAGAAGGGACCTTAAAGATCATCTAGTTCCAATATCCCTGCAGCAGACAGGACACCTTTCACTAGAACAGGTTGCTCAGGGCCCTATCCAACCTGGCCTTGAAAACTTCCAGGGATTTGGCATGCACAACTTCTTCAGGCAATCTGTTCCAGCATTTCAACATCCTCTAAGTAAAGAATTTCTTTGTAATATCTAATATAAACCTCCACTCTTTCAGTTTAAAACCATTGCCCCTTGTCAGGTCACTATCTGCCCATGTAAAAAGTCCCTTTCCCTCCTTTTCATAAGTCCCCTTAAGGTCCTGTGTGGCTGAGAGGTCTCCCCAAAGCCTTCTCTTCACTGGGCTGAATAACCCCACCCCTTTCAGTCTGTCTTCATAGGAGAAGTACTTCAGGCCTCTGAACATCTCTGTACCCTCCTATGGCCCTGTCCTAACAGATCTATGTCTTTCTTCTGTTGAGGACCCTAGACCTCCAGGTGAGGTCTCACATGGGAAGAGTAGAGGGTCAGAATCTCTTGTTGGCCACTCCCCTTTTAATGCCTCAAACTTACCTTAAACCCATGAAAATCCATTGCTTTCGATCAGACCTCGTGAAGAACCGAAGGGAAATAGAAATTATAGGTATCATAATTCCCAGAAATCATCTATTTAATTCATTATCTCAGACAAAATGGATTTATATGCTTGACTTTAGGCAAATTTGAAGATACTATCCTTCTGCTTAAAAAGTTTGACTTAAATAGCAAACTTCTGTTCTCTGGTCCTAACTGCAAGGATGAAAGAAATATATTGGTTAACTGTCTGTCACTATACTGTATTCTCTTGTGTTGTATTTACAAAGAAACAAGAATTGTGTTGGTGCAGAAGAGATCAATAAGAAGTCCGTTATCAATCTACTAGCAAACTTTGAAGTTAGAAGAAAGGAGAACTATATTGCTTTCAAACATCCTTGACAGTTTAACAAAGATGTAGCAAAGAGAGAAAGAGATGGGGAGGAGTTGTAATGACTGCCCTTGGTAGCAAAGAAAAGAAGAATGACTCAGGGGCTGAAGAGTTACAAGAACCATAGTTTCATCCTTCAGAGGTTGAAAAGTTCAAGGTTATTAGCTATTTCCTACTACTGACAATGAACAAAAGAACAAAGCAAGAAACACAATATCTGTACAAACAGGCTTTCCACATTTATTGGCCTAACAGTTTTACTTTCATCTAAGAAAGTATGAAATAATGAAGCAAGGAGTCATGAAACATGCAATCTTTAGCTTTGAAAAGGAGCTTTGTTAAGCCTTTAAAGTAAAATCTTTTGATCTTTTTAACATGTAAGCCAAATAGATAGGAAAACAAATCACAAAGTGATATAAAGTAGAAACACACACATGTATGTTTTTCTCATGTACAATTTTGTCATGCAACATTAAGCAGTTCCCTCCAAGAAATAAATTTTACAAGACACAGAGTTGTCTTCACTGTTAGGATTTAATCCATTTTAACCCTTTAAAGAAAGAAGAAATATGGTTGAATATAATATAATAATAGAAGAAACTAGCTGATCAAAATAAGGAGATAGCTAAGCAGTTCATAAGCAGCTTCAAAGCATTTTATCATAGTATTTATTATGTTGCTCAACTTACACAGTGCCTCCATGGGGTATTCTTGGGTATTCTGGGATTGAATATGTGCTGTATGGTCTCTTTGCTGAAAACTATTCTTCTGATCACCATATGATACTTAGATTAGCAGCATTGTAGGTCTTTTCCTTAAGGAAATACTTCCCCCCCACCCCTGAATCTTAGGAGTTCCTACGTGTTTTTTATCAAATGTTCAGCTCGTGTTTCTTGTGGTCTCCCGTGGTTCAATATGAACATGTCTGAAAAAGCAGGAAACTCAGCATTTGTGGCAATTTCCTTACTTTGAAAGAACATGCAGTATGAGCTCTGCATTTCAGTTATGAATATGAATTGTTAATCTAACTCCACAACCATGCAAAATATTACACTCTGAAAAATGATGTTGTATTTCTAGTCTTCATGTTTGCAAACAGAAGGATAAGTATGTATGTCTGAGTGTGTGAGGTTGTATCTTTAGGTTTATAGCACCATTTGGGGGAGCTGTTTCTCTGTGGTTCTTGCCTGTTAGCAAAGAAGCTCCATTTTGGCCAGTGGTGTCAGTGATAAAGAATCAGCAGTACAGATGAGGTGAAAAGACTTAGTGTGACTGAACAGATGAAATTGGAAACAATAAGGCCTAACCTTGAGGATATATATCAGATGATTTGGGGGGTGAGGGGAATAGATAAATGACCAGTTTCAACAGAGGAAGAAGGAAGTCCTGAGTAGCATTCAGAAGAACGAAGGAGTCAAAGAGTTGGAGTTGCAGCTTGACTGCTGCTGCTGCTCAAGGAGCTCTCTTGAAGGAGAGGAGGAGAAACATTATCGAAGAAGATTAATGGGCATGTGTGAGTCCAGAGCAAAAGGAGACCCTGAAGAGACAAGTGTGTCTTTGGGTGTAGTAGGGATACACTGTGAACTCGAGAGAGAAAATGATAGATTTTGTGTGACAGATGTGTAAATAAGATACCCACTTTATACATGCATTTTTTTCCCCTCTAGGTCTGCAGTTATATCAGGAGAAGACTGCAAGTTGTAGGAGAAGAAAACAACTGCCTTATCCATTTCTGACCAAATGATTGAGACACTAGAAAAAAAACCCAAATCAACATCCAAAAGAAAACACCATAAACAAATGAAACCAAAGGAAACCAAACAAAAGCAAAGCACCTCTTTTACAAGAAAACTCAAACCAAACCAAACCAAAACAACAACAGAAAAACCAAAATCAAAACCAAATAAAAAAAACCACAAGAATTGACACAAATGAGTCTGAAGCTGTGAGGGAAAGTTTGTAGGGATAAATGTAATTTAACTGGACAACTAGTAATAAGTTCTATAGCTCTATAAACATGAGCTGAATATGCAAGAACTAGGTCTTTATATTAAAAGAGGAAACAGAAATTAATTTGCCTGTAAAAGTGAGTAATATGTCTTTCCTAATTTCTCTCTCTCATCTTCTGCAAAACCAATGCATCAGTACTCCTTTTTTACCATGTTATTTCCTGTGTCTTGCTAAGGCTTTCAAAGTTCGTGCTGCAGATACTGAGTGAGAACACAGACCATTAATTAACTACTGAATTGTAATAAAAGGCACACAGAACACTTCTTCCTCCCCCTCACTGCATCTATGTAAAAGCAGAAGGTATTTCACTTGCTACCAGAGACCACATGGAGAAGAACTGAGACCTGTATTTATTACTGGGAAATGGAATGAAAATGTCCAACCAACAAAACCTCTTTTTCCCTCACATGAGCTTAGAATCCAAGTTTCCTGATTGTTTTGTGCCACAGTGAATTCCATATTAAATGAAGATTATGTACGTAAATAAACTGCATGATTTGTATTACAGTATACTTGCACAGTTACCTTTTCTGCATACAAATACCACGCATTGTGAACTAGCCTGCCTGTGACCTAGTAGCACCTCCTACACTAAAATTAAATTTCCTTTGGAATATGTTTTACTTCACTTGTATCTGCATTTTGCAACCTAAATTTTGCATTCAGGACCCCAAATGTCCTTTAATGTATGCTTATCTTTAAATCAAATATGTTCTATTTAATTTTATAATCTACTGCCACTATCTGCCCTTAGTTTACCTCTTGAGAATTCAGTTATTTTCTCACAATGATAGCTTTAAAGTTGCAGAAATTCAAACTAATTATGTGGGAATAGTTGGCAAATGTTTGGTTTTATTTACTTTTTAGGCATGGTAATTCCCTAAGCCTTGACTTCCTTAAAGCAACTATCACTGGAAGTTAATCCACAAGTTGCACAAGCTTCTTAGGATACATTTTAACACAGAGACCTAGATAACTGTTCTTGCTGTTGTTCATTCCTGTTTCTCTGCAAGGTGACTTAAGGATCAGTTTATTGCTCCATCCCCAGCATATTTAGGTGAAACAATCACTGTAGTGTTCCAAGGTACTTATCCAGGAATTAAATAGAAAAATTATATACTGATGCTGAGTGATATTTGAGTGAATATTTTTGCCAACAATATTCCCACAACTATGGAAGAAATTGTAAACATTCCATATTTCAGTTTAAACTGAATCTTGAAAAAAAGAAAATTGTAAAGTGAGTTTAAAATAAAGAAAAAAAATGGAAGCCACAGGGAGCAATCTTCAGTGGCCTAAAAGAAGTGGAAATCTCAAAAGAAGAAAAACTGCAAAAACTTCATCTCTGCAATCCTTAATCAGGCAGAAATCAGTAAAAAATTTGAATGAATAAGAAATATAGGACTGGACTGTGAATCTGTGTATTTCCTCTCATGTGCCAGTTAAATTATTCATGATGAATCGGCTCCTGCTAATCCCTTTTATTCCTTCCTATTGTTTAAACAGGCAATACCGGATGGCTATTAATTCAGCCAGTTATCACTTTCAGTAAAGGATTCTCTTCACAAATTTGACAGGGATGTCACCACTTTTCTCAGTCTCTCAAGCCAAATTAAAGACTCACTTGTTTTCCCTTTGCTTTGCATTTTTATCTCCTCATAACAGACTACACCATATAATTAGTATAGACTTATAAAAAATCCTGGAATTTTCACAGATTATGCTGAGTTGGAAGGGACCCATGAGGGTCATAGCGTACAACCCTTAGTCTGCCCAGAACCATCACCAAGAATTGCATTATGTGCCTGAGTGTATCATACAATCGCTTCTTGAACCCTGTCAGGTTTAGTGCTATGACCACTGCCCTGGGGAACCTGTTTTGTGGCACAATGAGAGGACCAACTTAGTTCTTTCTATTGTTGAGGGAACATCACAATTCAAAAGACAAAATGCTTTTCATGGAAGAAGGAGAATTTTTTATCAGACTAATACATTGCAGGTTTTCATAGAGTCCAGGCAGTTCATTTTTTTAACAACTTGTTGCAGTAGTCTACAGTCTTGAGCAAATATAAATAGCCACAAGAAGTCAACTGCAGAATGAGTTTTTGAGGAAATAAGAGTAATTGAAAGTGAAAATTCAAGTACCCCAACTTTAACAAAGCTTCATCATACACAGATATTTTAACTATTTGAACACATCTTTCTCTCCACTTATGACCAGAACTGCCTCACCCAGCAATACCCCTTGTGGCAAGTAAGGAAAGAAGTTGATTAGAAGATTCTGTTGAGCACCAGATATTTTGCTAGTGATACTTAGTTTGTTCTAATGACAGCTGCTATCAGTGAATGAGCACAAGGATACAAATGTAATATCAGCACTGAAAATGTTACCCATTTCCAAGTCTGGCTGTGCCTGTAAGTCAGAGAGTCCGCTGCCTGGAGGAATGTAAGGAGCAAGTCCTAGGAAGAATCTGGGATGATACTGCTCTCGTTCTTGCTGCTGGAACTAGCCTCTGGAACCAAGTCTGAAGAACAGAACGTGGGACAAAAAGATCACTACAACATAACAGCATTTCCTTGTAGGTAAGCATCAGCTAAAGCAGTAGAAACTCGCAGTCTCCTCCTGCATCCTTGTTAATATAAAGTGACTATATGAAATACTGATTATGGAATAAAAAAAAAAACCTATGATAGAAAGACACAGGAGCCTAAACCATGACTTAGGGGGCTTAATTAAGGTCTTCACATCTGGTCTTAACCTATTTCCCTCATCTCTGTGTGTGGGACCAGAATTGTCAGTAGAAGTTCAGAAAGGGTTCATGCCTGTCAAAAGCTGGAAGATCTGGTTTCTCATTTCTTAAATGAGTTCTCTAACCACTCAAAGTAATGAGGAACTCTCTCTCATACAGTCATATTATAAAATGAAAAAGTTACGAATGCTTTTGCTTTCAGACCCAGTCCTGTCATCTTCTGAAATGTGTGTGCTAATACAACTTGCTTCTAAATCCTGGTGGATCTCCTGTTCAGACAGCTTTTCAGTTGAACAGGAAAAAGCCTTGCAAATGTTCGGCAATTCAGATCAAATTATTATGACACAAAACAGGGAATAAAGTAACCACTGAAATCCAACTGGGACTTGGCTGCCCAAACTCATAATGAATACTGTGCAACAAATCTCCATCCTTCTTAGTGTCTGGCTACAGTGTCTCATCATCAACCAATTTCCAATTAGTTTGCCTGAAAACATTATTTTTGTATGCCAGATAGTGTGGTTGTCGTTTCAGGAATAAGGAATTAAAAAATAATAAATTGCTGTTTCTTTTCTTTTTATTATTTTTTAACAGTACTGATTCCAATTTTTGTTTGTCATCTTTCGAGATACTGTGCTCCACATCTATATTAATTTGGAAAGCTTTTATCTTGGCAACAGGTCTAAAAAATGGAGTAAGCAGTATCCCAGCAGCCTATTTCAATTGGAGTGCAAAATTACTTTTATAAGTCCATCTTACTGCTTTTATAACTTTGGCAGTAAAAAGAAGTTATTATTATAATGCCCTTGTTGCATACCAACAGCCCTTGTCAATACTACTTGCAAGGACAAAACAAAAACATAAAAATAAAAGGTGAAACATCTTTTACATATAAAAAGGCATCTGTCTAGTTCCTGAGTCTACTAGTACAGATTACTTATTCAGTTACTTTTAACTGTAGCTGATTGAGAAACAATTTCACAAGTGATCTAGTCTTTTCTCCCCTTGTATGAAATTAGCAACAGACAACCACATAATGTAATTATGAAAATTTGCCTGAGAAAGCAAGAATGCCTGGAAAAAAACACAACCCTTTGGCAGAATCTGATGTAATACTGGGGCACATATATAGTTTATGTGAAACACTTCCAGATTAAAGGAATTCACACTTCCATCACCTTGTCATATCACCTTTTCTGCAAACTGTGGGAACCTTATGAGCATATCTCCAAACTCTCATATTTACCACTTAGCTCTCCCATTCCACGTGTCAAATTCCTTGTGTTGTCCTCAGACTGTCCACATATTTTTATTCTGACATGGTTAATGATGCTTAGTTGCATTTCCTCAACATCCTATTGAAAGACCATATGGTCCCAAATGGTTTGTCATCTTTTGTTGCATGAAATACTTCTCTTTAAACTAACAAAAAGAAGAGAATACTAAATAAGGCCTGGAAAAACTGGAAAACCTATGGACTTGATCATAACTCTCACTGATGCTCTTCCAAAGGAAAGTTAGGTATTTTTTTCTTGGCTGTGTTAAAGCTCTCTGACTCCACAGTTAGCTGCATGGAGTGATGGAGAGAACATATACTTAATATTTCTTGCTGACTAGGTGATGGGTAGAAAAGAGAGACAAGCAAAAGCTAGTTGAAATTTAGACTTGTCACCTTCTACTATGTGGAAAAAACAAACTACTTTAGCTTTTGGATATGCTATAACTGTTAAAGTGTAGTAGTAAAGATGATTATTTGAAGAGTTGTGATACAGAATGTTTTTTTCCTTAAGACACTCCTTATTTTATGCAGCAACACAATTATTCACACTAATGGAATTAAGTAAACCACTATCCTAAGTTTACAGTAACGAAGTTGAAAAGCATATTCCATCATAATTACATTTCTATCATACAGAAAGTTTTCCAAGACATTTCTAGAAAAATTTTTGATAATGCGGATTGACTACTGGTGGAAAGCACAAGCAGCAGCTCCTACACAGGTTTTGATTTATAAGTTACCCATTTTTTAGAGAACTACTAACCACACTTAATTAAAAGTAAAAATGTTGCTGGCAGCTGATGAGATAGAAGCAAATAAAAATGGATCTTGAATTACTGATAATTTTAATAATTTCCTTTTCATACTACTAATAATGTCAAAGTAATTGGAAAGCCTAGTGCAGTATGTGTCCCTATCAAAATACAGGAATTCCTGAAATGCTCCACAGCAATCTCTGTTTTGATACATTCAGAGCTATGAATTTTTCACTTTCTGGAAGTTTGAACAGTGATCTTTCATCAGGAAACCAACTAAGAAAACAAAGAATACAAAACCAGATGGCAAATACAGGAGAAGAGTGATATTAAACTTGATTCATCAACTTGTTCTTAGTGTTAGTAGAAATAACCTTAAAAATGTATTTTAGTATCTTGGCTTAAAACCAATTAAGGAAGAATCTATATAAATCAGAGCACTGTGAAAATAAGATGTATAAACTGATCTAAGATCATATTTTTCCAAATAGATTTTTACGGAAATTGTGTTCATAACATTATTTCTAGGCTGATCTACAGTATGAGCTAAGTACAAAAAGTTCCAAACAGTGCCCAAATTTTATAAAAACTACATTTAGTTTTAGCATTAGCAGAGGAAAAGAAATGATCTCTGTCTAATAGATTATACATGAAGCACAAAGATATTTTTTACTTAAAATGAAAAAGAAGTTATTAATTTCAATTTTCTCCCAGTAAATGGTTTAGCATCTGCTTCACTTAGGGCCACCATATAGTCACAAAAAAATGAATTAACAGTTGACTTTGAAAAAAATTTAGTTTTAATGGTGATTTTCTTTTTTTTTCTCTTGCTGAAATGAAAGAAAAAAAGAGAGCTACATATCATATCCCATGAGACACAAATGATTTCAAGTCAAAAGAAAGCTGAAAATACTAAAGTCTTGCCCTTCCATAAAGAGATAAACAGAGCTTTCCCCTCTCCTTCTCTTGCAAAAATAGCAGTAAAGGACACTCACTCAGGTTAGGATAGCCATTTTCCCCCACATATATCTGGATCTGAATCTGTTTCTTTGGAAACTCTCTTAAACCTCATTCATCTCTGCAAAAAAAAGGCTGGCTTCCTTCAGTTCTGTGTTGTGTAACAGTTACCCACCTTTGTTAGAGCAGGAACTAGATAACAGTTGCCTCACACCCTAATGTCTTTTGGAATCTGTGTTTATATACCCTCTGGGTCTGACAGCTCTTGAGTTTGATTGATCAAGAATTATAACAGATGACAGGACAGCACTGGTAGTAGGTAGATAATCATCCAGATGGAGCTATCCTGAAAGTGATTGGGTCTTGTAGTAAACATCCTAACTACCAAAGGATAGAGCCATTTCATTTGTATAGGATTATTAAAGTATTTTATAGATATTGGAACAGCTCCAGCAAAGAGAGCTCTGCTGTAGAAACTTGAGACCGTAGTGTGTAAAAGCTTCACCAGTGAGTTAGGGAATCAAAGTTCAGATCTTTGGCCTGAAGCAGGAAGAAAGTGAATTTCTCATACCTCTTAAGCAGGTACCTTAATCAAGGGGACATGATGCATTCTAAAGAAGCATTGCCTCATGTTGGAGCTAATGGACTTAATTAATGTTTGCTTCACTGAAGGGGAGTTTTTGCAGTTCCATAAGCATTAAATAGTATCATCAATCCTTATCTAAAGCAGATTTCAGTAGCTACCTGACTATCACATTATCTGACCTGTCTCTGGTTCCCTCTTCCTAAACAATGCTGCATTAATGTGCAACTGGGCAAAAATAGGTTGTTTTCTCTCATGTGCCCAGGAATATGGAACTGGAATAGTAGATTACCCATGGTCAAACAGTATGGCACAAAAATTGATAATATATGTCATAGAAGGTCTCCCTCTATGATTACAGTCACAAGAGATCAATAAAGCCTTTTTTATCAAAGGACAAGTGTCAGTTAAAAGACATAGTATTTGGTTTCCAAGTTTTTCTAATAAAGGGACTCACAGAGGTAAGATCTCCTGACATGAGCCCAGAATGGCTGTCATGTCTAAGATAAGATCTTGCAGTCCTACCAAAAACATGCCATCCAAGTGTAAGGAAGCTGCGTGTCCAGATAGAAAACAATCTATCAAATCTTAGAGTAGAAATAAACACAGGTGGGGAAGCCAAAAATTTTACTGATGAAAAAGAAGCTATGTCTTTGTTCTGTAACAAGAGTATCTAGAATCCTGCATCACATGATTAAAATAGTATAGGATTTTGTGGCCTACAGCTAAGTTAGGTTTGCAGTTACTTGCAGTAGCTAAATATTGTGAAAGAATAGCAGAGATGTCAGGAAAAGGTATTTTCTGTCTAAGACGAACTTTAAAAGTATTAATACCCTTTTTAGTTTGTATTTGTGGTACTAGTGGCTAACTTTGATCATTTTGCTTTTTTGTATTTTATGTTACTACATCTTCATTTAGAAAGTGACAGGCAGTGATAGAAGTATGAAACAGATCTTTGATGATTTGGAGAATTGCAGACGTTTTTTATGAAACATGAAAGTATCGTAAAAAACCTTTTTGTCATTTACAAACCCATATCAGAATAAATTTATATTGCTAGTGTCAAGGTTTATTAATCTTGAATCCACAATGTAAATGACTACTCAGACTTCTTTGTTTGTATCAATACTTAAAAAGTACTATTTTATACTAAAATTTCTCTAAATAATATAATTTATATACACAATTATATATAAAATTATATATATTTTACAGTAAGTATTATAATATAAAAGTAGAAGTAAAATGTTAAGATGGGTATTTTAATCAAGTTTACAAATAGTTAAACTTTTTTAATTTTTTCTTGTAACTCTGGTGATTTTTTTTCTTGTTTTCTTGAATGCTTCCAGAAGTGAATCACAGAAATGACAATACCTTTCTATTTTTGCCTCAAACTAAGAAAGATTTTAGATTTTATAATTTTTTAATTCCATTTTTTGCTAGTGATTTCAGAGATTAATATCACAGTGAAATATCTGATAATTACCTAACAAATTTACATAAAAATAATTACTTAATTAATTTTAAAAATACAGTAATTTTAATAATGGATTTGGAATTAGAAATATATATTTTATAATTATTGAACTCAAAATATTCATAAAATATCCACAGTTAGGAAAGTTAACAGGAGCACTACGACATGTTCAGTCTGTTCTTGGTTCCTTCAAAAAAAAAAAATCTTTTAACACCTGCAATTTTAAGGCTCGGGAGAGACCTTACCACTCTCTACAACAAAGGAAGTTGTAGCAAGCTGGGGGGTTGGTCTCTTCTCCCAGGTAACAGGTAAAGGGACAAGAATAAGTGTCCTCAAGTTGTGACAGGGGAGGTTTAGATTGTGTGTTAAAAAATGTCTTCTCTAAAAGGTCTGTCAAGCTTTGGAACAGGCTGCCCACGGAAGCGGTTGAGTTTCCATCCCTGGAAGTGTTCAAAAGGTGTGTGAATGTGGCACTTAGTGGTATGGTTTAGTGGTGGACTTTGCAGTGCTGTGTTAATAGTTGGACTCAATGATCTTACTTGTCTTTTTCAACCTATACGATTCTATGATTCTATAAGTGTCATTAGAAGGACATAAAAAATTAAAGACATCTTTTCTCATAGAATAAAGTCTCAGATTTAAGTCACATAATACAGCTGATGTGAAACAGTTCTCTACTGGTGTTCTTTGAAAAATGTAAAAATATATTTTAGAGTTACAATTAAAGCATGATGATTAAAAGGTGAAGACCCATTTATTGAAACTTCCCAAATGTCCTAATGAAGGAAACAGACTTTCTGTTTTAAGTTGGAAAAAAGTCGACTACCACACATTCTTCATTGCTCTAAATATATTTCTTCTATTCCCTCTACAGGTTTGCCACTAAAGCATGTAACCTAATCTTTTATTTCCAGAGTTCCAGTGTGTCATTATTTAAGCTTCTTGGTTCATCTATACCCATTATTCTGTAAAGCTGCTTGAGCTGGTTTGCATTTCCCTGCACTACCAGAGCTTTTTTACCAAGAAAATATTGATAAGCATTGATAGTTTTGGGTATCTCCTGAAGTTTCAATTTAATAAAAAAAAAAAACCCAAAACAATATGTTCATTTGAATATAGTAATTATAGTTATATTTTTGAATAGTAATAACAATATATTTTGTTAATTTCACTCTTGTAATATAATAAATAATGATAAGCTAACAAATTTTTTTTTTTTTTTTTTTGGCAAAAAATACAGCATTCAGGTCATGTCTTAGTATAAAGTCTTTGACATTCTCTGGTTGAACTCAATGTAACCGAAAAATGCATGTCTTTTTAGGACTATGTGTTTGCAGCTTATTATTGTAAGAAGGCAAAATTATTTAGGCATAGGTCAGTTTAAACCCAGATCCAGGTGAAGTTAGGGTCCAGATTTCAGTTTGAGTGAAACAAAACAAAAGGTCAGTTTGTACAAACTGAAAATCTGGAGGATTTTTGATGCACTATTTTAAGAAATTTGTAAATGTCAATGAACAGGAATGAATCTGTTTCTTGAAGGTACACCTACATTTCAGTATAATTCATGTCCACGTTTCACCTTCTTTCCATTTGTCTTTAACAATTTTTGAATCAGTGTAAGTATATTTGTTTTATTAAAATAATTTTTTTCTTGAGATGGGAGGTTAATACTTCAGTAGCTTGTGCTTTGTTACCATCAACATAATTTTTAGCTATATATTTAAAATAAAGTTACTCTATGCAATGTTTTGATTATGTCTTTCAGGAATTATCAAGATTATAATCTGTTTGAGAATGCAAATTTTTTACTGTCTTTTAATTCTTACATTTCCATTTCTGATGAATATGATGTGGGAGTGTGTGCAATAGTCTGGCATCTATAATTTTACTAAGGCTTCTTAGTAAAATCCATACAGTCACACATTGCATTTTTCTCAGTAACTCTTTTTTTCTGAGCTGTGGAAGATGAATATTTTGAATTCCCAAGAGTAAAATGCAAGAATTATGAGCTTTATTTCACCTTGACCAAATTGTTCTATAAATACTTTCTCCATCTACTCATGCAATCTTATTAGCTCTAAATAGTGTTTTCAGTAGAGAAAGACCCACAATAATCATAAATAATATTTAGAAGACTTAGCCCTTGTCATTAAAATTCTGAAGTGTGATCAAAAGCTTTCTAGGACCTAAACAACATGAGAAACACTGCATTTTGGCCCTTTCTGACACAATATATACAATGTATGACTGACTTTTGTAAGAGGAATGATAACGAATGGAGACACTGCATAATTTTCCAGAATTCAAGGTGATTTCTGTGCCACGAAGATGGTCACTGGGTTGGAGCACCTCTCCTATGAAGACAATCTGAGGGAGCTGGGATTGGTCAGTCTGGAGAAGAGAAGGTTCTGGAGGGAGCTTAGAGCACCTTCCAGTACCTAAAGGGAGCCTACAAGGCGGCAGGAGAGACTTTTCTACAAAGACATGTAATCATAGGACAAGGGAGGAATGGCTTTAAGCCAAAAGAGGTCAGGTTTAGATGAGTTCTTGGGAAGAAATTCTTGACTGTGAGGGTGGTGAGGAACTGGAACAGGTTGGGCAGAAGTGTTGTGGATGCTGCACACCCAAAGGTGATCATGCCTAGGTTGGATGGGGCTTTGAGCAACCCAGTCTAGTGGGAGGTGTCCATGCCTCTGGAAGCAGCCTTACAACTAAATGGTCTTTAAGGTCCTTTCGAACTCAAACAATTTTTTTATTCTATTCTGTGAAATCAATCAGTGTACAGCAAAACAAACAATCACAACAGCAACACCACCACCAAAAAAACCCCACCACAGCAAACCAAACCAAACCAAACCAAAACAAAACAAAACAAAACAAAACAAAACAAAACAAAAACAAAACGCCTGTTTATACAACTTAGATTATCTTCCTCCAAATCTTCCTGCAACTGTTTGTTATCTCTAGTTATCTGTTGCATTGCAAAGCTGAACAATTCACTGGGAACAGGGTTCAGGAAAACCTGGAAAACAAATCATGTAAGAGTTAAACATATAACTTTGTTCTCTCTCTGTCATACAGCTTCTCACTTTAGCTGAGACTTTTCAAAATAGCAATTTATTTTCGTCTGGTATATACTCTTCCTTAAAAAAATGTAGTGAGATGATGAGTCATCATCAACAAAAATCCTTTGAGTTCTTCACAAAGAGAGGCGTGACAATAAAAAAGGGAGATCACTAGCCATCTTTGTCAAGGAGGTAGGAGATTAGTTCTTCTGCTGATGTTGCTGTGTAATACACTTTTTAAAAAAGGTTAGGATTAATTAGCAGAACTCATAAGCAATACCTTTGAAAGGTAGTCTTGTTCTTTTTTTCTCTTTTTGGTAACAGATGAGACCCTACATGTAGTAGTATGTATTTTCTAAAAAAACAGTTCCTAGAAGAATATGCCAGCTAAAGGCTCTTTCTTCTCCATTTGCAGAAATACAGATCATACTACAGGAAAAAACAAAAACATACCTAAATTGCCTGTGTATTCATTAGTTCTATATTTCTAAACTGGACTTTTCATTATATCCAGAACACATTTAGTATTTTAAGCATGGGTAAAGAGAAACATTTAATCATAGTACATCTTTACTGTCTTCTTAGACTGTGACTAAGAGGGAACATATTTGTTTAAATAAAAATAAAAGAAAATGGATTTCTGGAGAGTTATATATCATGTTACCATGGGTATATCTCTACTAACAGCATTTCAGCATTCTCTTCTAGCTATAATGCCTCTGATATATTTGAAAGCTTGAAATACTGTAATATAAATGCAGTGCATATTCAGTTCCTGGAGAAATATTGAAAATGTAATTGCTTTTATATAATTGAAATTCAAGATTGAAAATGTTTCAAAAGCACCACTATAGGAAGAAACTATTGAAATACTGTAGTAGAAGACCTGAAAAAAGAAAAATAAATATCAAGTTTAGAAGGGAAAGATTAGGGCAACACATGCACTATTAGTCAATAAGGTCAAAACGTCAATAAGAGAGATTTCTCAAAGGATTTCAGGAAGAGAGAAGTGTTAATTGGGTATAAGAGCATGTTTATGAGGGAATACAAAAAGATTTAAGTAATACATATGTAAATAACAACAGAGCATTTGGTATAGAAAATGCTCTTGTGAATCTGGTGGACCTTGTGCTGAATAAGAAAAGGGAAAACAATAAACATCAGTGAACCCTGAAAGACCAAAGACACCATAGGTTAGAGTTTGTTACCATTCACTGTGCTCCAAAGTTCACTATTTCACAAATAAATCCATTCCATAAATTGGTATGAAGCATCAGGTCCAGTCTTATGTATGGAGAGAAATTATTTATTAAAACAATTGGATGAAAGAATTAGATGTTTTTAAATGCTGATTTGTCAACATTTTGAAATTAAAGATCTCACTGTTGTTTATTATTTACCATCTTCCTGAAGTATAAATAAAAATGTAAAATATTCTAATGATTATTTCATCAACATTCATAAAATATTACCAGTATTATTAGGGACCTTAACATTCGTTCACTTTTCTTTAGTGTTTCAGGTACATCAGAAAATAAAACTATCGGCTTTATGGCTTTTGATATCTTCAAAATTAAAATTACATTAAGTTTTCCAAAGTTTTCATAAATCATAGACTTGAACAAGTGACTCATTATAGCTTGATTATAATAAATAGCTTCATTATTTGTGAAATATTAGACTAATCTAGACAACAATTTTTTTTTTTCCCCAAGATAACTAAGTAAGGTCATGTAGGTCTATACTGTCCTCTATTTCCAAGTTAAATAAAGGTAGAGAGGTATTTAGTCTTCCAGTAACTACTGATGCCTAAGAAAACTAGTTGGTCACCTAGACTTACTAAGCCTGAGCTTCAGGTTTATTTGCTTATAATGTCTAGAGCAAAATATTATACATATTTTAATTTAGGAGTGATTACTTTTCTGTGATTTCCTCATACATAAATTGAAACTGTTCTATATGTCAACACAGTTATTTTTACTGATGTTTTTCCACTTATTATTATTGTAGACAAAATATATTCCTCCCTTCTGCACAGGTAGAGAAACATAAAACTATCCAGCTCCCGAAACTCTATCTGAACCTGCCGACCACACTAAGAAAAAAACACTACGTTCTTTGGCAATATTTCTAACAGAAGCCCACAAAACTATAAAAGATTTAATACAGTGAAAATCTATTCTACTCACATCATGAATTATACCTCTGACTCAAACTGCAGAGTCATGGGTGGGCATCTGTTCAGAAATTATCTTTAATTCAATATAAGTCAATCCACTTAAATATTAAATAAGTAACCTCACATCTTTTTGATCTGTACTCTTAATGCAAAATAAATTGATTCTCTAAAGTGACTGAGCTTGCTATAGAAGAGAGTTTCTTATACTGTCTTCTCTTCTATTTTCACAATTGAATTTAATGGTTTTTGTCCATAATCGTGGTCTTATCACATTTCTGCTGCATCACAAATATGTATATGTTGCTCAGCACTAAATTACACTTTGTTATTGGTCTAAATGGTCTAAATACTTAAAATTTAATTGTGAGGTTTAATTTTGATTCTAGTATCCACTGTTCCATTAACAAGATCCAGGAAAAAGTAGATATATTATCAAGAGAGTTGATGCAGGGCCTGAGCACTTCTAACTAACAAGCTCTAACTTTCTAAATAACAAAGGAAGATGTGTGAAAACTCATGGATAAAAAATAAATGCTAGAGAAGGTGAGAGGGAAAGTTTTACCAGCTGTTGTTTACTTTTTGTTGAGGATAGAAAGTAGAGAATACTCAGCAAGAGCAGCAGCAGAAAGTTTCACGATTTAATGAAAAGACAGTGGTTGGAGGCAGAGCCTGGAGGCAGAGCCTTCAATTGTGTGGCCCAAAGGTCAATAGGGATGGATAAGGAAAATTACCTAATATAGGAAGGAAACAACACTTCCCAGAGGGCATCTAACAGGAGAGGCTTGATTCCTGATTGTTTCTGCTCCAGTCTTATTAGCTAATTACTTTCATTCGATAACTAAAAGTCAAAATACTTTTGTTGTGGTAGCTTCATTGTCAGGACAGTGAAGTCGGTTTCTTTCTAAGTTTTTTAGCTCCTTAAATTGACCCAGGAAATTTCTAAGGGATCAATTACTGTAGTATTTTAAAACATTTTCAAATCAGAATTGTTTAAAAACACCCTGAATATTGCTGGGTTTATATCTTTGTTGCATATTTTAAAGTCACTTTAGAAAGTAGAATATTTTCTCAGAATATTTTCCCCACCCCCACAGGTGGGGAACTGGCATAGTAAGCACTCAGATGATTTACTCAGTATTAACTCAAATACCAAGCTGAGAAAAAAATAAAATTCCTTACTATCCTTTGCTCCATTGAAGTACCTTATTTATCCTGGTAGAGGGAAGACAGGACGAAGAGAAACATATGATGCTGATACCAAGATTTTGGGAATGTTCAGCCATTGACCATGTACTCCAGCTCTCCAAACTGGCAATCAGTATTAAAGGTGCAGTTGTGTCAGTTGAGTAGTCCTTCCTCGTTATCTTTGGTACTCATGACAAGTGCTGGACACAGAATGAGGAGGATGACAGCCCTTCTCCCTGCTTTGGAGCTAAACCAGACATTATGTAAGTCACTACTTAAGCCATTGTAGGCGTTATTTACATTTGAGCAAGAATAATTAATGTCTAGTATAGCCTACAGTTGAGTGAATGACTGAGAACCTACCTGAGCTGAAATAAGCACTTTACCAAACTAAACATTAACTTACTCTGCAAGTAACCTCACTGCAGTTTTAAAGGTCCTGGGGCCCTTCACTTCAAGAAAGACGTTAAGGTGTTGGAGCGTGTCCAGAGAAGGGCAGAGAAGCTGGTGAAAGGTCTGGAGCACAAGTCTTATGAGCAACCACTGAGGTAGCTGGGGGTGTTTAGTCAGAGGAAGAGGAGGCTCAGGGATGCCCTTATCACTCTCTGCAACTACCTGAAAGGAGGTTTTAGCAAGGGAAGGGTTGGGCTCTTCTCCCAGGCAACTGGTAACAGAATAAAAAAAGACATAGCCTCAAGCTGTGCCAGGGAAGGTTCAGGCTGGACATCAGGAGGAATTTCTTCATGGAAAGGGTTGTTAAACTGTGGAATGGACTTCCCAGGGACGTGGTGGAATCACCAACCTTAGAGGTGTTCAAAGAACAACTGGATGTGGCATTTAGTGCCATGGTCTAGTTGGCAAGGTGGTGATCAGTCAAAAGTTGAACTCAGTGGTCTCAGAGGTCCTTTCCAACATAAATAATTCTGTGATTCTGTTAAGTAGTTGAATAATTTGGCACATAATTTTTACTGTACTGATGTCAGAAAATGAAAAAATATCAAGTTGCTGTGGGGATGCAACACACGTGAATATTCTGAAGCAGTCTTCCATGTCTGGAAATTGCCATAATAGTGATTCTCTTCCAGTGATTCAACTACTTCTAAATATCCAAGAACAAAATGCATTAAGTTTCAGAATTTTGCGCATTAGGTAACATGAATCTCTTCAATTCTTTTAAGCTATAATCTATTTTAGGTTAATTTTTGAAAGCCTTACAGTAGTGTATCATTTAAATGTAGACATTTTGAACATGTATATTTCTTGTTAATGTTTGCCAATTTTATTTCCACTCCCTTCACTATTTTATTTAATAAGTAAGAAGTGCCCTTGTAGCAGGTCCTTGGAATGAAGACAGGTTGATTTTAAAATTATATATTTTAGGTTTCCCCTTGTTACATTCATCCTCTTCAAGGAAATAAAGGAGATATTAGAGTACTTCAGAAGGAAAATTCCATGGAAGATCTATGAAATACAGGATTTCTGCTAATGATAGAATTACATATTTAGCTTTTTTTTAAATAACTTTGAGCTGCAGCCTTGGCTTCTTGTCATGCCTACATGTATGTACC
This sequence comes from Myiozetetes cayanensis, assembly GCF_022539395.1. Lineage (NCBI taxonomy): Eukaryota > Metazoa > Chordata > Aves > Passeriformes > Tyrannidae > Myiozetetes > Myiozetetes cayanensis. The sequence goes on from NW_026087521.1 coordinate 16,233,082, forward strand.
TGAAATATTATCTTCCCAGAAACAGCACATGGTGAATAACTGAATTATAAATGTGGAGAGGAAAGACACAAGTTCCACAGACTTCAGAAATTCTGAGTATGAAGAAACAAGTTTAGATACCTGGGAATCTAAGATTTTTAAAAAAAGTATACACACAGCAGTCACAATATTAGATACCATTACCAAGAAGATAAATACCCTCACTGTGGACCCCAAATCATCTTAAAAATCTCCCACAGCACAGTGCCATGGCATGGCTTTACAAAGACTTTGAGTTAGTCCACAAATTAACATGAAAACAATGCAAATTAATTGCTAGAAATACAGTCTGTTGCACAAACTTTAAATTACAACCCTAAGGCACTAGTGGAATGCATGAATCTGGTTTTGCTGGGCTTGCCTTTCCATCAGTCTTGTTTGACCGTGTTGTAACAACAGTGCTGAGCAGCACAAGAGAGGAAGATACAGCACAGTTGTTTTACAGTAGACTTTTAAGGTACTTGAAGTGATTGGTCCTTGAGCAAGACATTTATAGTCTCTATGCAGAAAATTAAAATGTAAGAAAAAATGAAGGAATTTTATGGAACTATATGCAGTTCAAGTTCAGTCTATGCATAATTATAAGGACTTGTGAATACACAAATATTATAGTGCTAAAAACACTGTTAAAAGAAAGAAACTGCCTCTATCATTGTCACTCCCAAACCCATGTCTTTTTCTGATATATCAATATATGTAACTACTCTTTTTGTATAACTGCATCCAAATAAATGGCTTTATCAATATATCAGCCAGGATAAAAATGTCAAACCTACACCCAATTTAGATAAATAAACTCAATAGCAAAGGAAGATATGAAGGTCTAGGAGGGATCTAAATACAAAGGGGAAAAATAGCTATTTAACAACAAACAAATAAGCATTTTACTGAAAGAGGCCTTGTGTTCTACATAAGCATTCTGACTGTGTGCTGGATCAGTCCTTATCACCATTCCTCACTTATCACCATTCCTCACTTTTCTCTAATAACAATAGGAGAGCTCACAGACTAATTTACTTAGTCTCTTGGAAATTTTTGTAATTTTAAAAATTTGAAATAACTTAAATCTTCACCATAAAAAAAGCCCAGAAAATGTCTCAAGCAAAACACTGTTAAAGAGATTCCTCATATTACACCTGCTTTGCATAAATCCCTCTAACAAAAGCTGGAGGGGTTCTCACTCTTATTGGCTACAAACTAGGATATTCCTAAATGAAATTAAAATGAACAGATGAACAAGAAATATTTTTAACTTAAGGACATAACAGAATGAATGCCTGCTCCTCCTTTGCTAATATGCTAAGTAACAGTTCCAGTTCTCTGCATTTTATTTGTAAGCAGTATATGAGGCCTTAGGATAGCAGACGTGTTGTGTGGAGGTTGATACTTTACTTCTGCTTTCACAACTATTTCTCTTCATGCCTGGCTATGTTGTTAACCTCCTGCCCTTAAAAGTAATTGTGTTAGACCATGAACATCTGAGTGAAGAGTAAAAGGGCTGCGCTGGTTTTGGCTGGTGTAGAGTTAATATTCTTCACAGTAGCTAGTATAGGCTGTATTTTGGATTTGTGCAGAAAATACTGTTCTTAATGCAGATATATTTTCAATATTGTTGATCAGTGCTTACACAGAGTCAAGGCCTTTTCTGCTTCTCACACCACCCTACCAGGGAGTAAGCTGGGGATGCACAGGAATTTGGGAAGGGACACTGGGACAGCTGACCCCAACTAGTACCAGGGATATTCTGTACTATATAGTGGCATGCTTAGCATATGAAGCTGGGAGAAGAAGAAGAAAGGGGGAAATGTTCAGAGTGGTGGCACCAAGCCCCCCAGAGCTCAAGAAGCATTTGGACTATCCTTTCAGGCACATGGCATAACTTTTGGAGCTGGTCCTGTGCAGGGCTAAGTATTGTACTCTATAATCCTGGAGAGTCTCTTCCAACTCAGCACAGTCTGTGATTCTGTGATTTGTCTTCCCAGGTCACCATTACACATGATGCAGCCCGGAATTCCTGGGGATGGTTGAACACCTGCCTGCCCATGGGAAGTGGTGAATTAATTCCTTTGTTTTCTTTGCTTATGCAAGTGGTTTTTGCTTTATCTATTAAACTGCACTTATCTCAATCCACAAGTTTACTCACTTTTACCCTTCTGATTCTCTCTCAGATCCCAGCAGAGGGGAGTTAGTGAGTGTCTGTGGGGTCTTAGTTGCTGTCTGGGATTAAATCAAAACAGGACACAACTCTGTAGCCTCTCACAGACTGTTTTTGTTAAGGATTCTGTGCAAAAAGAAAAAAAACGGTGGTGGAAAGAAAGAGGCAATGAGATACTGATGCAGTAAACAAAACTGTTACTGCTAGAGAGGAGCCAAGCACCTCTGAACTGCAGTAATCTTCAAACCTATGAGAAGCAGAGATATTAACCTTTCCTGTCTGGACTCATTCTCTGGAGGCATTTCAGAGTCAAACTCATTTTAAAAGAAAGAAATGGTTCTCACCATCAGTGAATCTCTATTTTAAACAGAGCTTATGAACAAAAAGCAGTTTGTGTTTGACTATAAAGAACAAAGACTGTTAGAGGCCCTGCCTGGGTTTTGTTCTGCAGCACAGTGACCCATTCTAGACTGTCAGTCAGAACAGAAGCTGGACTTTCTAACTTTGGAAATAGACAACTCATGACTGAGTACACAACAAGAATTAAAGGATAAAAGTCAGTATCAAACACTGACAATTTTATCTCAACTGAACTTTATAAGGCAAATGTATTTAGATTTTCATTGCTCCTTTTTGTAACATTTCCCAACTTAATGTAGTTACAAGGGACTAGAATAGGTATATAGGAAGCACTTAAAATGAGACATGCATCCCACATTCTCTCCCTGATGGGAGACAAGAGTGGGTACTTGAGAAAGAAATGTAATTTGCAGAACGAGCCTTCCACTGGTAATCACTTGACAATTTTTCAGTCTTTGGATTGATTCTCTGAGATAAGGTTACGTCTTTAGACTGAATAATCTTAGGAAATTGTTTTGAATCTAGACAATTATTTTTTAATCTATTCACATTTTTCTATTTACAGCATTGCTGATGATGAATTTCATGATTTTTTTGTCCATGAAGACACATTTCATCTTTTTATCCTAGTCAGAGACATCTAGTCGTTTCATTTGATGTTCTCTGCCTCATGTCTTATGATAGAGACTGAAGAAAAACCCCGTTTTCTACATCAATCATATGGCAAACCCAGCTTTAGTTTCCTCTTCCAAACAGTGGTGACTTACAAGTGTGAAAAGAAACTTCTCACTCTCCATATGAGGTACCTCTCAGTTAGTCTCCACACTTCAGATCTGTAAGGACTTAAAGAGCACAGCTGCCTGTCTCAAACACTGTTTAGGCCACTGGAGGACTTTGCCATGATATAAGCACAGAATGGAGCAACAGGATGGTGCTAAACCCAAGCCTGGTGGATGCAAGATCTGGCTATCACATCCTGGGTAATGCATCCAGACAAAAATTCCCAGTGTCAAACTGTGTAAAGAAGCAACTGTTCATATGTATATCACCACTCAAACAAAAATAACCTCAAGTTATGGGACAGATGGTATCTTTGACCACTGAAGCCCATGCCCCAACCTCCTACCCCCCACCCTGTATATGCCTCCATGGATACCTGCAACTTGGACTGTAAGATAAGTCACCCTGACCTGAAACTTTAGATAGGGTAAAGGTGGTACTATTGTCCCAGTGTTATCTCAGACCTAGGGGGAGGCAAATAGACCTGTGTGAGAAGAATGTATCATTGATAACGGACAGAAAGAATGCAGAATTTATGGGCCACAAGGAAAGGCAACTCAGCAACTATGCTGAAATCAGCTCGGATTGGGTAAAAGGTAATCCCAGTAGGGGGAGATTGCCACCACAGACAGAAAAATTGCAATGACTAAAAAGAAGAGAAAGACTGAGAAAGGGACTAATTAGCAAGGGAATCATTTAGACAGTAGAATAAGGGAACTGTTTAGTCAAAGAGCATTAATTCCTTTTTTTTTCAAAAATGGATAAATGACAGTTTTGAACACCTCAGGACCCCCACCACTGAAAAGCACAGGGTGAAGAAAGACTAGTGGAGTGCTACTGCACCCATGGGTGGTGACTAATTTCTTCTTGATCTTGCGCTCTCCCCACCCCCTCATTTCTACTTATTTCTATCTCTCTACCTCACTTTTACTGTTAAATAAAATCCACATTATTGACTTCATCATACAGTCTTATTTGCACCTTAATTTGGGCAGAGGCGTACCTCACTATTTGGATCTTAACAAGATCCTAGCTGGAGAGGGAATGGGGAGAACTGCTGGGTAAAATAACTGAGCAATAAAAAAGATCTCTGCAAGCAAGGATGTACCAGCAGCTCAGTAAGTGAAGTCAGCTGCAAAAAAACCACCAAACCTACAGCAACCAAACAGAAAACCCAACCACCACTAAAAACTGGAAAAAAACTCCCACCCAACAACCAAAAACATCAACACAGCAATATCCTGAACCAATTTTGAGAGATTCCACTATGCCCTTCAGCAAGCTCCTCTCCTTGACACTTTTCTCTTAGGGATTTTTTCCTCTTGAGTGGTTTATTTATGAACCCAGAAGTGTCTCACTCATGGCTCTGTAGTCCCACCCTAAGAGCCAGCTGATATTTCTGTAATGATGGAATAACTTTCAGTCAAAAAATTAGTCAATGTAAAATACTACTTGGCTTACAAAAGAATGAAGAGATTCTTGGTGACTGGGCTGTTACTTCATATCTAGCTATTCTGCACTTCACTAATCATCTCAAAAGAGCAAACAAAGAAAACCACTGAACACTGAAAATCAGATTTCATTTACCTTAAAGGAGGTACCCATGTTATTTGTAGACCAGACATTTTCATCTTACTAAAAATAATAATTAACAAAGGAAATCAGGAACATAGGAATTTTGACCTTGAGTATAGATTAGGAAGACCATTTATCTTGGAACTGCTGAAAGCACTTCTTATCTTAGACTTCGGAGATTTTCCTCCTAGGGAGCTTGGGAGCAGTACAAGCACTGTGTCTCTATTCCTTGATGTATTGTGTCCAATCACTTTTTATTTCACAGTTCATTATCAAGAAACATTAACTTCTGCAAGAATGAAGCTGAGTTTCCATGGAAGCTTGCTTACACTCAAAAGATAATTCAGACGAAGAATTACATGCATGATTTTTTAGTCCCTGTACATTTTGGCTGAAGGTTTCAAAGAAAATTGAAATAAAAAGAAACAATCAGGTACATAAAAGCAAAAGGAAGAGTCCACTGGTCTGTCAGAGTCTGGTACTATCAGTTATCTTTGCTGGTTAAATGCAACAGTTAGGTAAATAATGTCAACAGTTGAGTAAAAAAGCCTTATTTTGATGTATAATCCCATTGCTTCTAATAAGAATACTTGATATTTTAATAAGAATACTTTAGGATAATGTACTACTACACATAAGAAATTCTGGAATCAGAATGTCAATTGCTAAATGCAATTCCCATATAAGCAAATGTCATTCAAATTTCCTAAATAAGTTTGGTTCACAGCTTTTAAAAACTTAGAATGCCTTCATCCTTTGGATGCATGATTTCAAATTATTAAATACAGGACAGAATTTTAGTATACCTTTTTTTTTTTTTTTTTTAATTTGAAAGGCCTGTATCAGGCTATATAATGTTTCTAGGATACATATAAGAGATGAAAAGATAAGGAAGCAATATCAGATCCTGTGTTGGTATCCAAGTAAATTGCACAAGGTAGAGCCTCTGAGTTTGGCCACTGTTGCCAAGTTTCTAAAAGGCTTTTTAAAATTATTGGCATAATAGCACTATAGAAATGATGGAGTGGTCCTCACCTTTTTCCCAGTAGAAATATACATATATATATATATACACACACATATGTTTATATATATATATATATATATATATATCCCTTACCAGAAACAAAGTGAAAATACCTAATGTAGGACTCTAGCTTTCTATTCAGCCTTATCCTACATCTACGGAGAAACTTGAAACTTGACCTCTTAACAACAAATTGAGTTTTTCTGTTTTCAAATGAAAATCCTTAAATAATTTTGCAGCAATACACATTCTATACCACTATCATACAATGGAAACATGAGATACTAGCAGTACTCTTTTATTGACTTGTGTATTTAATGATTCTCTCAGAATTCTCTTCAGTACAGTCATTATGAAGGCAGACTGGACATTGGCAGAGTCAGAAAGCCACAAAGCATCTCTTGCTTTTAAACTGAGACAGCATGAGACAGAGCAGGTGTTATCTAATGGGTATGTATGCTTAAATATTTTATGGGATGTGCAATGTGTCGTACTAGCAATGAAGGATATGTTTCTTTGTCTGCAGAGAAAAATATGTAACCAGTGAGAGTATAACTTCTTTATTGTTTGCAAGATAATGAGAAGAGCAGTAGCAGCTGCTGAATTGAACCTTCCTTTAACTCCCACTATGCTGGAATGAGAACTTCTGTACACAAGCAAGTGATAACATACAGTGTACAAATGCAGCATCATAAATGGGTTTTCATACAAGTATTAGTTTTGATGCCTCTTCAAAAGTTCATAACTGATACTGCTAAAAACAGCTGTGCAACTTCTCTGTGATCAGATAAGTCGTCTCAGTCAACAATGCAAATATAACCCATCACACAAAGAGTTGCCATGGGAAAGTGGGAACGTTCCGGGGTTAAGCACCCTCTCTTCCAAGAGGGCCCAAGTTAAAATGCTGGGTTTGACACCAATTTTCTGTAGGACTTCAGGCTATTCATGTACTTCCTCTGCTCTGACTGTAATATCTCTGAAAGAAGAGAGAATACTGACTCACCTACCTCAAAGGCAAACTAAAGATTAATTAGTTTTTGCTTGTATAGAGCTTTGAAAATGTCAAGGCCATATAACTACTGTTAAATAAATGGCAAAGAGTCAGATTGGACAAGTACAGAGCAAGACTACAAGAGGTTCATCATTGTGTCTTAGTCATTATCCGTAACAGTATCCAGAAAAGATTTCTTATAGCAGATACAGGTCGTTAGAAGAAAAGTAAAGAGCTATTTCATAGAAGTATTTCTTCAGAGAATGTAAAAGCAAATGAGAGGAAGCACAGTTTTTACTTTCTTGGGCTTTTAAATTCAGCAGGCAATACATCAGTGCTCTATCTCATTTGGTTCATCTTTTACTGAAGTAATATTCAAATACTCCAGTGTTGTACATATAGAAAGGTCCTGTCCATCTGAATGGGAAATAAAAAATAATAAAAAATATCCTTTCCCTAAAGACCAGAGCCATAGGGTTGAATGTAGTTCTGCTTCTATTCTACTTCTTTATAAAATGAGGAACATCACCATTGTAAGCTCTGAATTTTTCACAGAAATCTGTAGTAATCAGTGTTCCAAGATGACAGTTGGTATATGTGATGTATTTTATTCATAGCAGAGAGATTACTTAGCAACAGTGTCAGAAACTCCAGCTCTCCACCCTGCTGCCATCTCAAGTAGTACACAAAATGTCCTAAATATCCTCATACACTCTCACAAAAATTCTCTTAAGTTTCCCAGTTTATCACAAGCAGTCTCAATATTCTTATTTTTCAGTTCTCACCATCCATTGAAGACATCAGAGTATCTAAATTTGTTGACACATAATTATTAGTAATTTTAATTCTGCTCTTTCCTGCCATTGCCAATTGCCTATTTATTAATATTCTGGTACAAGAAATACACCAACCACCATATCAGGGCTCTCAAATCATTCCACCCTACATCAGTAGGATGATACAAACCAGCTGGAGACAAATGGATCTTACTTTTATGGTGTTTATCTGTTTTTAAAGGTACAAGCATGTTTGCCCAGGACTAAACATTACCATGTAAAGTTACAATGTTGCACAGATATTTGATGAAAACCAAGAAGGGTGAAATTGAAATTGGAAACTGAGGTTACCATAAAAGTTACATCTGGAGTGTTACTGATAGGATTCTTTTTTTTTTTTTTTTTTTTAGGAAGGAAACATAAGAATTGTGAAAGAATACAAGTTCTTAAAAAATAAAAATCAAATCATACTTTTCCGTTTAAAATTGTTGGGTGTACAGAATTATGACCATGTAAAACTCCAGCCCCGGGAGTTGCCTGCTCATGGGATTGGCTATAAATTTTACTTTAATATATAGATATGAGGTTCTTTAATACCTCAGGATAGCATCAAGAGAAAAAGCCACAAGCTTGTTTCCAAGGAATTTCTTTATTAGTTTAGGGAAGCAAATAAGGGGATTTGGCCAAAGTCCAAAAGGACAGCCCACAAGCTAGACAAAAATGTTCCATCACAATACTAACTCAGCATACACTACTAATCCTCAACACTTAAATCAAAATCTAGTAAACCAATAACACTTAAGGCAAAATCCAACCAATTCCACAACACTTACAGGAAGATCCAATATCTCTAGCTCCAAACCACCCTCAGCATCAAGAAAGGAACAAAGATAGGGAAGTAGAGGGATCAAGGAGGAGGAGAAAGAGGGAGAAACAGATTATGTAGCTACCACCGAAGCTTTGTAGAAGACCAGCTCTCACAAGTTCAAGTTGCAGGGCTGTGACACGAGGCAAACACACCTGTGGTTTTATTTGCTCTGGTCCCTATGGCCAGCCCTCCTGGCAGGGTCTCTGACCCACCAGCCACTCTGGAGTTCTGGGCCAGGATGAGGGGTAGTCCTCACTGTCCCTGCCAATCTGAGACTGGGTGAGAGGCTGCAGGAGTTGTGGTGTGTTATAGTTTCCCTGGGTGTTTGTGACCGACAGCTACTCTGGGGCTTCCCTATGTGGGCTCCAGGGACCTGACATGAGGGACAAAACACAACCCCACCTCCGTGAGGTTCGACCCATTGCTTCGCCCCACACACACACACACAGACTACCCACAGGGTGGTTCTGACCCAGTAATAACTGATCTGATGTCTAATAGACGTCTGTACCAGTATGATGAACTATGTGTAAAAATTACTTCAGAGGGGCATCACCTCTTTCAGATAATCTAGACAAAGGGCTTAAATTTATTATAGAGTTACCTGTACATAAACACACTTGTACACACAAACAAAACTGATCTCTAGATTTACAGCGTAAGCAGATAATTCCACTTGATTAATTAGATTCATGTGAGAGGGAACTTACAAGACAAACTAACTTTTGCTAAATATTCAATTACCATTTTTTAGACTCACATAGCCTTTTCAGTCAAGTTCTGCATATCTACAGGTTTTCAAAGTTAAATCCTCACCAAGGGCAAAAATCAACATCAACTTATCGAAGACTGGTAGGAGAGCTGAATGATAGTATGGCACAACTGTGCAAGTAATAACTCTGTGGAGTAGAACAAGGAGCATCACACACTCCTGCAACTGCATCAGGATCCACACAGTCATCACTCTAAACACTACGCCCACTGACACTCACCCCATGATTATCTTCTCAGGTTATATTCCTCTGGAGCATCCTGAATATTTGATTTATTTGCACTATTAATTTATCCACCCATCTGTGATCCCTTAGGTATTTAATTGATTGCCTTTAATTGATCTATCCATCTGTGATAACTTAGTCATTTAATTGATTGTTTTTATTGATCTAAACACCTTGCAGCATTGTTGTCACCTAGATGGATCAAAAGTCACTGGCTGATATCATTTATGTCTCTTGATTCTTAGTATATATTTATGTACTGTGATCTTCTAAGGGAGACAAGGCAGTGGAGGAAAACAAACATCTGAAGTTTCATGTTCTGACCTGTCATGGCCAGGTGCTGGGTGGCACAGACCCCAATGATTTCAGTGATACTTTTTCCAGCTATTTGGGCATCAGGACACTCATTCTCTTCCTGGAGTGTGGCTTTATTCAAACAAAACACAAACAACAAAATAAAATTAAAGGAAAATAATTATGCATAACAACAAGATTTTCAGAATGCCAGCAAGGTGATAAATCTCATACTTATCCTGATATGCAATGCAAGTGAATTCCATATGGAAGACCTCTTTTAAGAAAACTTTGGCCCAGCAGTCAAGTATTACTGACAATAAAACTGTCATTACTGATTTTAGCTCTCACACAACAGGGGCACCACTATCAATAGCAGGTGTGATAAAAGTATACTGAATAATGAATGGCATAAAGGGTATCTTTTTTACTTAATAAGCCCTTGGACACCGAATTAAAGGCATAGGAGATAATACTTGATATAACAAATTATGAGTAAAAGTGTAATTTTATGTAAAATTATGTAAAATATATGTAAAATATATGAGAATCTTGTTCTGGCTGGGACACTTAGATATAATCTATAAAATGTGACAACTCTGGTGAAGGCAGACAAGAAATTAGTAGGACTTAGAAAAGGAATTGATGGTTTCCTTTAGCAAGAAAGTATTTTATCTACTTTACACAGTATCCTGGACATCTTTGTTTATTGCCCAATTATAGCAGTTCCTAATCCAGCAGTTAGTAAACCAATATAGAGAGAAGAGAAGGAATTAGGTATCAGCAAACTTTCACCTGCTCTGCTCTCTGCTTAGAGCCTCAAATCAGTAAGAACTGCAAGTAAACAAATAAAGCAAGAAGACAAGCAGTGCAGAACACAAAGAGAGGAGAAATTCAAATAAGTTCACAGAGATGGAAAGTAAGCCCCAAAGCAGAAAGGAAAAACACAGGAGAGAAGGGAAAGTAGTGGGTGCAGACTTGAGGCTAAGGTGAGTCAGCAAAACTGCAGTGGAGATCTCAAAAGCCAGGAAAATTTTAAAAAAATAATTCTATAATGAGAGTAGCAAAATAGAACAGATCATAACCCACATAAGAATTACTATCTTGCATCTGATTCTTGATGCACAAATTCTGTAGCACAACTCTGATGCTGACCAGCAGTGAAAACCTCACTTGAAGGAGGAAAGCTAGATTAGAGTAAATAAAAGTTCTTAGCTTCCCAGCTTCTAGCTGTGCCTGAAAACTCTGTATCTTAGGTAAGAGTCTTTTTTTTTACATTTGTCCTCTTCATATGGCATTCCTGTCCTGGCAGGCATTCTGCATTCCACAGACTAATCACATACTGTTTGACAAAACAATCCTTCCTTTGACTTTCATTTTTTGTGTGTTGGTCAATATTTTCTAACTAGAAAATCTGCAACTAAAACTTTCTAATCTACCTGTTTCAGAACACTTGCTTTTCCTGTTTTTATCTCTGTATTTTTATTTTTCTCTTTGTACTGGCACATAACCAGACTGAAACGGGTTTATCTTGACCACACAAACGTACCACCACCACAAGCATTCAAAGCACAAAGTGCTTTCTGACAGTGCTCTAACAATATACATATTTAAGAACATTTCGTAAAACAAATTAAAAAGGAAAATAAGATCAAAACCCAAAGAAAATGAGATGCTTCATACAGAGTATACAGAGCACAAAGAGCTCTGTAAGCACCTCTGCTTACAGAGTTTTCTCTATAAGAATATAGAATAAAGAACCTGCATGATCAGTGTTAGCATTATTCACATCATATACTCTCCCTGAGAAAATAAAATAAAATTAATAAAAAATAATTCATTCAATAGATAAAACAGACATCTCTCTATATTTCCTGTCCTCAATCTCTGCAGTCATAAATTGCATAAGCAACATAATATGCCTACTTCAGTGTATTTCATTCTTTAATAAGCTCTGTTAAAACTCCTTTCTGTCTTTGAAGCTCTGTCCTTCTTCGTGGGACTCCATTTTTGACTTGGTTATCAAGTGTCATGGGACATTCCTGCAAAGGCATACAGGAATAAATGGTGGTAGACTGGAAAATATGTCCAAAACAGTTCAAGAGATTTACTTTAGTTTTAATTTATCCTAAGAGCATGAACCAAACCAGTCAGTTTCTTCATAATTCCACTGAAAGTACATCTCCCTGCATGCATCTGGCTGCCACAGTTGCCTTGAAAATTCCCCTTGCTACTGGCAGTGTAACTTCTTTGCTACTCATCCAGTGCTGTAGCGCTTCATGTGATTCACTCTTGCCAAAGATATACTGAGTTGTTGAGCAAAAACCTGCTCCTCAAGTGCCTAGTGGGCATGATCAAGACCTGCCTGCACACCCGAGTTTGGTCATTATGGGTCTGCCACCAAAGTGGTCTTCAAGAATACCAACCTGTGGACCATTGCTACCAATGAAGTGGCCATTATGACCAAAAACATCTGCCTGGCACACTAAGTGCACTAAAGCTACATCCACACCAAGATGTCCTAAACTGATATATAGGACTGAGTCCTTTTCCTCGAGGACTTGAATCCCTTCTCAAGGCTCCCAGGCCCAGGCTTGACTTTAGCTTAGTAGTTCTGATCTGGATATGAATACAAGCTCATACTCACACTCAACAGATACTAACTTATTACAGCTACTGGTATTGACAGCTCACTGTCCACTGCATTCACAGTGATGCAATATCTGAGATGCAGCAGTCCTGAACGTTACTCCTGACCACTGAAAAACACATTTTCCTCTGTTACTTGTTTGTTAATAAATAATTCTAGTACCTGGCAGTATTAATAGAAAATAAATAAACCAAACTCACAAACATGTATATTTTGTCATCTCTTTCTTAGTTGCATCATTTTCCCTCAGAGAAATAAAAAGCAACTTTGAAACATAGACATTTGTTTACATCTATTTCATGCAGTTTTAGTCTTTCAATTTTCTCACCCACATTGTCCTCAGTCTCTCAGTTTCTACATTTCATCTCCATTTTAAACACTATGAAATATTATTTATTGGTGAATCTGAGTTCATTATTTTAATTACAAATAGGTGGATTAGTGACTACTGGAGAAAAACACCTTAAGAGCAGGAAGATATTTAACAGAGTCACACTGTTACCAATCTAATATCTAGTCTGTGCTACAGTAAAAGTTAAATTTGAATGAAAGCTTTTGAGAAGGCCAGCACTTGAGACATCAGTGTTTTCAGGGAAGAATGATCTTGGAGACAGACAGCAAAGTAAACCGCTCTGTTGACTTAACCAACCCTCTGCACTCTGCTTGTTGTCTTCAGGGACAATTTATCAAACTCATATAAGCTTCATCTGTTTTTTCCTTCAGGGAGAAGATCTAGTTTAGTGGTAATTAAATCCTCAACAAAGCTTTAAATTGTCTTTGTTACAAATAAAATGGTGATTTTGTCCTTCATTCTTATTCAGTAGACCTACCTGCTGAGCTCAAATCCACATCTCCCCAAAGCAATCTTTTCTCATTTTATATGATCAGTCAAATTCCTTGATAAGACTTCAATTTTAATAAGGAAATACAATGATATATTTAAATATGTTTTTGAGTAAAAATACCTAAACTTGGCTTTTCTTATAACACTTGAATTTTCCTTTTGCCTAGAAACTAAATTTCAACTAAGAAACTAATGATACATAAATTGCAAAATAAGAAATTAAATTTTTTTTTTAAATTCCTCTTTAGAGAAATTTTATTTTAATTCACTATCCACCTCTAACAGAAATTGGATTTCTATTTTCTCTAACTTTACTCCACTTATTCCATAATGTACGTATCCCAGGCAAGTCTGATATAAATCTTCATCCCTTTTTCAGTCCCTCTCCTCTTCTCTGCCTACTTTGTGGCTTAGGCTGTTGAGCTGTTCATACCTTATTAGTCTCTATTTCAAATAATACAGTTTCTTCTTTTTCCTGTCCCTTAGGCTCTGTAAGACGAAAGCAGGAGTGAATATTACTTTAAAGGAGGGAAATAATTTACATTTGATGCCATGTAGTGAAAATGTTCCAGTGGAAGCCTCGGACTGATTAGATCGTTTCAAAGCTTTTCTGTGACTTTGATTGATTGGATTTGCCCGTGGCACTCCTAGTTGTAATGATACTGTGATTATTTAAGCAGCAAGTAACTTAAGGATAGACTGAGCATGTTAACTTTGAATTTCCTAGCTTTCATCACTTTGCATTTTCCATAGTTTGTATTCAAGAATAGTGCAATATATTTTGTGTGGTAATGTGTTATTTACTACAGCTGTCATTCCCTTACTTTCCTTGTTTGAATTTTGCTGCTTACTTTTGTGGAAATCTGTGTAAGCTCTTTCCATGTTGGGTATATGATGGGCGTGCCAAGGCAGTCATACTGGTACTGGCACCCTTTAGAGTAGATAGGCCTCTGTGCCTCCCTTCCTCAGAAAAAATTATCAGGCAGCAGGCAGCTATGGCCACTCGTGAGGACATGGGATAAGGAGAGATCTCGCAGTCTCTGAATAAGCAGTTGAACAGTCTGCAGGACTTGTCACAGCTTTACAGTGCAGTGCCTTGTCGCTTCATTATGTCTCACAAGTCCCTCACAGTAGCAGAGTATTTCCCCTCTTCGAACAGCACCTCTTGTACTTCCATATGACATGTTCTTTGCTGCTTCTGGGGGATCCATCGGGTGGACAGAAGGGCAGGAACCAGGACACTCCTTTTCTTTGGGGAACCTGCCTCACAGTATTTGCTTTGCCCTGGTTCTGCATTCTTTCCTTTTGCCTTCAAGCTCTTATCGTCTTAGTCATCTCAGCTCCTTTTTATCATTAAGAGACAGTAACCTTTTACTTCTGTGATACTATGCTGGTTTTATTTCTATTCGTAGAGCTCCTTTTATAGCTGCCTTCACTTGCATCCCACACACAGACATCTCCTCTCTTTTATTCAATGTGCAAATAATAATTTCCTGTCATGTATTTCCTATATGAATTCTTTTTCAGTTTAAAAAAAAAAAAAAAAAGAGTTTCATAAATATCTTCAACTTTATTTTAAAAATCTAAAGGACAAAGTTATTTTTAATTATTCCTGAAAAATGCATTATGGTTGTGACTGAGGGCAGTTGACATCAATTTTTATATCTTTGAAGACTAGCATGAAGAATGTAAACAAATATTTTTCTGAGGCCATAAGATTTTAAGCATGACTTTTACACTTGTTTTTTCTACCCCTTGCATTTAAAATACTCTCAACAGACTTGCTTCTCAAGATGTCTTTAAGAGTTTTCAGCTCACTTTGGTTTCAGGAGGAGGCTGAACCATTTACAGCTGCCACACAATAAAGATACTAGTTTTTTATTTTAGTTTTCTGCTTTGTATTTTATCTGGCATTACAGGAGTTTATGGCAATTTAACTGGATAGAAGAGATCACACTGTGAGGATATATAATGTCCAAAGTAATTTAATATCAGAGGCTACAGAGGTAAGTTGTTGAAGCACCATGGGACATGAACTGCATTGCAGAAAAAGTATATTTTAAGAAGAAGTAGAGCTTGGTAAAGAATTTGGCTTACATTCATCTTCCTAAAACTCAGATTTAAATTTATTTTACCAGTTCAGCAGCTCTCTGGCTACAACTTAAAACGCAGAAAACAAAGATTAAATTGCTTGCAAGGATACTTTGGGTTTTAGTTTACTCTTTGAAATAACAGAAAATACTGGAGTGTAAAAGTTGTGAGAATACTCAGAGTCTTAGGGATCTATTAAGAAAAAGGATAAAATACAAAATCATTTAAATGATGACAAGAGAAGAACAAGAACTTTTCATTGGGAAAATCCCCTTCCTGACTTTTTACTAATCATATAAAACAAATGGAGATATCTTACCCAGGCTATTTACATCACTAACAGAAAAAAAATGAAAAGTGTAGGGATTTTTTTTTAGTATAATTTGTAAGCTTCTTTATGTATCATCTGTTCTTAATGACTGAACTCTTTTATGTTTTATCCTGGAACTGACTGTTTCAGAGGCAGGTGCATAATATTCGATATTGCAAACCAAGTAAAAAACATTATAATGGTTGTGATAGGCCAGACTTTTATTCTCCTGTCTCAAAGTTACAGAAGAAGCAAAGAGGACTTTACATATGCTTATGAGAGATAGGCATTAAAACCACATGAATGACTTCATATTAAAACATGTCTTGTATGTGTGGGAAAAAAACACCTGGATTATTTAAGGTGAAAATCACCAAACACAAATTTGGAAGTCTGTGCTAAAGAAAAAGGAGTCAGCATTTGATGTTTCAAACAGCAAAGCATTTTCCACAGAGGTTGTATGAGAAATACTTAGTGATTTACCTGTTTTATAGAATATGTCTAGCAGATATAATTCCAGAGTTACAGTCCTTAATTTTACATCAACAGCAGTCGATTACATGTTTAATGCTTTAAATACATGCTTTAAATACAAATATGATCATTTTCTTGATGTCTGGTTTGGTGATACAAAGTCATGATGACTCAACTCCAAAGTGGAACATTAGGTATATATTAAGAGAGTACTCAGCTCCTCCAGAGCCAATGTCTTTGCCATATGCACATTATTTAAGTTCATTCTTTGTAAATCAGCATCTTAGGAGAGTTTATTATGTGGCTATTCAAGACTAAATCCTAGGTTAAGACAGTGGGACAATTTCCCCTGATTTACAGAAGTACTAAGTACCATTTGGAAGCAGAGTTTTAGAGAGTATTAAAAAGCAGAAAATAATAATAATGGAAGATACAGGAGAATGAACACCATAAATTCTAATACCTCTATGATAATCACAGTTTGTTATCTAAATGTGTAATAAAAACATATAAAAAAATATTTTGGGTGTTATGTTTTTGAAAAACATTTTTGAGAATATTTTTGTTACCAGATTGATTTGTCCTTCTAGTATGTGAAACAAGTGTTTCTTCTATGTGTCTAATATAATAAGATGCTTAAAAACCTACAGTTTTATATTCATTCATAGATCTACATAACTGACTGACAAAACTAAAAGTAAAGTATGCAAAGTAAGCCTTTATATATTTGGCACAAAGAGAACCTAAACTTAACAGCTCAGGTAGACTCGCCTTCCTGGAGTACTTAAAAAAATAGAGAGAATACCGTTCACATGAGGAAATGTTTCAAATATAGGTAGTCATTATATGTTTTAAGAGACATCAGTGGCTATTTCAGAATAAAAGCAGAAATAATTTAACTAGATTATTGAGAAAAATATTTATTTGCATGTAGATTTCCTGAGTGTTTCCTTATGGTAGAAATTTGAGCAAGTTGCAAATGATTCTGAAACATTATGTATTTATTTATTTATTTTGGTGATAGAAGTAGTAATTACACAAGTATCATTTTCTTTCAAAAACTGTGAAAAGAATGTTAGATAATTTAAGATACTGTTTTGTTTTTATTTTCACTCTTTCAGTGTTAGCCATCTACTCTGCACCTGGTAAAATTGATAAGGTGCACTGTTGAGCAGGTGGGTAAGTACATGCTGTATTAAAACAGAGTAAAAGCACATTAAAATTTCAAATATATTTGTCTTATATGTACCTTTAGAAGTAAATTCATAGCCGTTCCCTTAAGTACTTATGTGATTTAACATTGCATTTAAGTCAATTCTTAAATTGTAACACTAGAATTTTAATAAATGCTTTTTGTCCACGAAGCAGGTTTTGATGACTGAAAAATTAGGTAAAACTGAAATAATCCCAGATTTAACTGAAACAGAATTTAGTCCATAGGATTTATTATAAATTGGAAAAACATCTATAAATCCCTTGTCATGGCTGTTGCTTTAGAGTAAATGATAAAGGATATAAACACGGTTAAGGAAAAACCCTTTACATCTTTTTCACTATTGAATTTATGGTTTAAATTATGAATTCTAATTATTTTTTTAGGGCTGTGAAAATAATGTGTAGTCTTACTTCTCATAAATGTTATTCAACTTTTTAAAGCTCTACAAATTCAGTCTTTGATGTTCCTGAAACATGGAAAGTTAAATCTGACTGTAGCATTTCCCTTTATAAAGCTCTGTATCAACTAGAGCTATATTTTAAGCTCAGGAATAGTCAGGAAGTAAGGACTCATTGTCTTTTGCACACATTAAAAGGCAACATCCTACAAAATCTAATGCCAGTGTTAGAAGTTGTAACCCAAAACTATCTAGTTACCTTAGTTTTCTGGTTGCTCTAGAACTCACTGACAGTCCAGGCCCCAGGATTAATTCAAAGGTTGAGCTGAGACTGAAAAAACCCAAAAATAGAGGACTTGGGCACTGCAAATCAAAGATAGCTTTCAAAAACTTAAAATAAAAATGCTGCAGGTTTCAGCAGCTTTACTGAACCTTTTAACCTTCTATTTTGAATTGTCTTGAAGGAAAAAAACACATACATTTAAAAAATACAGTTTAAGTAATGGTTTAGAAACACATGAAAAGACATCTGATTTGTACTTTCTACTTCAAGAGCACAACACAAAGATGTAAGAGTTCTCATATGTATCTCTTCTTGGAGTCATTCTAGGGAGTAACTGTCTTTCTGAGCTTGTCTCTGCCTTTGGACAAGAGAGGGTGAACAAGGGAACAAAGCAGTCTGGAGTAAGGAATTATGCATCTGCAGCAAGTTATATCCCCAGTTCAAAGTCTACCTGTGGGGTTATGTACCAAACATCAGAGAGAAAGCAATAGATGGGGAACTAACAAAGATGTATGGTCTGATACCTGAGTTCAACAAGTGGGGAATGCAGCAATCCAACACTCAATTAATATGTTTACCTATAGAATCCATCCAGAGTTTCTGATTCTGAGTTCTTCCTGGTTGCACTGAGTGTGGATGGGGCACATATCACACCCAAAACTAGTGTCACTTGCCAAGTTTCCAGCTGAACTGGCAATGTACACTGGAGCCTTCCTGGTAATATCCTTGCCAGGTAAACCATCAGAGCCCCATCATAATAATGACTCAAACCATGCTTTGCTATGAAGAAAAAGAAAGGAAAGAGGGAAACAAATAAATATAATCAACAAATAAAACACACACAAAAAAACAACCAAGAAAAACTCCAATATTTCTTGGTTGTTTACTTTACTAAAAATGTTGCAGCCCATGATGAGGTAAGAAATCATCTGGGATAAATGATTGATAAAACATACATGAGAGCAAAAGCCATTGGGAACTGTAATCACTGGGAAGTGGGAGTACCAAAATATTTAGATGGATGACTCAAGAGTTTGAAAAGGAAAGAGCTCCACTCAGTAAGGAGTTTTGCCATAAAAAATTAAAGTTTGTGTTATATCTGAATCCCATCCCTGAGATCCCAATGAAAATACACACCCAAAGATCCATACTTTAAATAGGAACTTCGTATGTTGGTAACAAATAGAGGATTCTGTATATTAAATGCCCATGTAGAGAAATATGTTTGAGCTGGAGTTCAACCTCATCTCAACATCACCTCAGTTTGGTACAGAGAGCAGAAAGATTGCAACAAACAGAAAGTGTATCCATACTGGCTATGCAGAAGGCAAGAACCAAATGGTAGGGCCTTTGACAGCCACTAAAGTTTTCTTTCTTTTTCATTCTACTTTGTTTGTTTTCTGAACTGTAGCTACTCTGCACAGGGGCCTGTGCAATGTACCAACATCAATTTAATGTACCAACATCAATTTAAAAAGCCTTTACTCCCTTCACACCTTCCACCAAGGCAGTGGAACAAAACCTGAAGGAGGACATGCTGCCAGTGGGATATACAGGTAACTCTGGATGAGTCCAGACGACTCTCAAAATTGCAGGAAACAAAGGGTGAAGAGGAAAGGTCGGAGTTCAAAGTAGACTGAAGAACTAATTTTAGGAGACAAGGGGATTATCACATAAAGAGCAACTGTTGCAGATGGAATTACTTGTAACTGAAATGGAGGCATGCTTGCTGACCTTGTATTGAAGGTCAGCCACATACATCTCAAGTGCTTGGTATTTGTAAAGGCACCAGCTTAATGGATCCTGCCAGCAGCCTGGAACAAACTAGGCTCAGGTGTGCCTTGACCATGTTAATACACACTTATTCTGCTGAAAAGCAGAGAAAACTTCTGTGTTTTCCTGTTGTAGGTCATATTTGTTAGACCATCCCAAATTTATATAGTCAAGATACCTTTAATCATTAGGGGAAGGAAGGAGAAAAGAATAAAAGGAGAAAGAGGAAATTAAACCAACATTAAGTAAAGCCATTTCCTGATTCAAGGGTATGTACACAGTTTTAAATGTCTCACGAGCATTTTTATGGTACAGTTGTTTGTTTGTTTGATTGTTTGTTTTCTCAATAGGGTGCATGAGGAAGGCACAAAGTGCATTGAAGTTTAGGGAATCTTTACTATTTAATTCAATCTATGGGACTGCATACATACCTTGATAATTATTGTGCTTTACATAAAGTACCACAATGACTTTGTCTGCCAATGTAGTAAATGTCCATGGTTTTGTGGTTTTGTTTTGTTTTGTTTTGTTTTGTTTTAATCTTCCCCCTACCTGATAGAAATTAACATTCATTTATTTTTGTATGAGTTATTCAGTTGGGATGTTGACTGAGAGGCGTCTTGATAAACTGCTTTTCAATGCAAATGTTCAATTGTATGATTGAGCATCACATGATTACATGATATAATTTAGTAATCATACTCTTTTCAGGCTTTCTATGCTTACTCTATCTATATGTTTAATGAGTTCTGTAAATTTCTAATACTTCTATTAAATAACACAAAATACAAAAAATATTTAACATAAGAGTTTCTTCTCATTTCTTCTCTCATGAAAGCATGATTTCTTTATGTAATGCTGAATAGCAAACCGAAATTAAATCCCTGCAGCACTCCTGTTTTCTTATATAATAGTAATTTATTCTAGGTTAACTTGGGAGGGGAATGAGGAAAGAAGTTGAAATAATTTGTGCTAAAAAAAAAAAAAGTGAAACAGGAAAAGGATTCTCTTTTGCTCTTTTGTTTAGGAAATATGTTCTTATATCATTATATTTTTAGTAGCTGCTATTGAATCATTAGCTGATGGTGTGCTCAATCATGTCATGGATGTGTAAGATGATTTTTCATCAGCCAGCCATTAATAAAATCCTTTTGCATGAATAGACCTGTAGCAATGCTTTCAGTCTGCAATAAAACATCTCTCATTTTTTTCACAACCTTGGGTGTAGAAAAGTGTCATTTCCAAAGGAAAATAATGTTTTACTATATGTATTTAATGCGTTTTTCAATGTGTATATTCATAATCATTCGATTCAAGATGGTCGTCTTTGTCTTTAATTCATAACAAGAAAGTGAGTGTCTCACAGCAAAATCTCTCACTATATTAAAAAAAGCCCACATATCTTTTTTCTTTTTGTTTTGAAAATCCAGCTATATTGAGACTAAGCAGGTAGGCACATCATTTTGATATTCAATATTTCCATTAAAATGCAAAAAAAAATCTGGAATAAAATTAGACTAAAAAAGTGACAAGCTAAAATATGCAGCGTTACATAGCAAAGCAAGCCCGCCTGTCATATCTGGCAGAGGGGTCTTGGCATCCATTCTGCTTTCGTCTGCATTTCTCATCCCATCATCAATGAAGCTTACAACAGCCACTCAAATCACAGAGTAGAAGCATTTGTAAATCTGAATTCCTAGGTACACTGCATCCAAAATATTTACAAACTGAAAAATATGCATAAAACCTGTACATAAATACTTTGATACCAGGTGTAACTGTGACAGATACTTGAGAAATTGCGTTAGTGATTTAACATTTTGATATCAAACTGATGGTAGAACCTTATTTTTAGACAAAGGAGAAATGTTTCTCTGATCTGAAAGGAATGGAGTCTGATCACATTAAAAATCACAACTTTATTGAGACAGTGGGAAAGATAAGCAACAATGCCCACATGTGGCAACTCACCCACTCACTGGGTAGCAAGCATAAGCCCTTAAGCGATGCCATGGCTCCAATGGGATACAAGGAACACGTGGTGTCGAAGTCATCTGGAAACAACAGCCAATTGTGCAGGTACCTTTAAATGCAGGTAAGAGTTGATTTGCCCCTGGTGTACCTCCTGTGGTGGTGGGCTTGGAGAGAAGTGTATCAGTTATGTGTGAAGCATTCTGCCTGTGGTGCTGGTGTCAGGGAGGGGCAGGCTGTTGGCAGTCTGTCTGTGCTGCCAATACTGGTTAAGGGGCAGGGTATGAGAAAGAAGGGCTTCAGCTTCTCAACTCAGTATTTCCACGACTAGTAAACAGAAATTTTTCAAAAAGTGAACACTGAAACTGTGGGGTCTGGTTACATGTGCTGCAAAGCTGTAGTTGTAGTTGTAGTTGTAGTTGTAATTGTAGTTGTAGTTGTAAGTACTCTATCACACATGCACAGTTAAATGCTTGTATAGGATTGGCTGATAAGGTCACGTGTTGTGACGTATCAGCATTTGAAACTACTATATAAGTTGTGCCTCTTTCAATAAACCATGCTTTTGTAACACACCATATTGGTGTCCGTGTGGTCCTTGAGGACCCCTTATTTATTATATTAATACAGATGTATTCCTTACACACCATGTTGGTGCTTGCCTAGTCCTAAGGACTCATTACTTACTCTATTAATATAACTGCTACATGAAACCACAATATACAGAACAAAAATGTTACACTACCCCAGCACACAGTATGAAGTGGTAATTTCTGAACTGTCGGAGTGGTTTCATGCTATACAGAATCCTGTGTTACAGGCATGGATAGAAACGCGGTAGCCTTCAGTCTACATCCTATGTTGAACTCTGACTTTCCAAACTGTGGCAATTTGTGTTTGTAAAATGCCACCTGCTTAAATGCTCTGCTGAATGAGGTTCTACACAAAAATCCCACAAGAACTAATTATTACACAGGTAAAATTTGTTGGTCCTGAATCTCCATGCAAGGTCTTCAGCAGCTGATAAGCAGGATCTTAATGCCCACTGTGTAGTAAAAAAACTTTACTCACCGTCCATCACTTCTGTTCACCTTCTTTTGCTATGTCCTTAAACAAATTATACAATCTATTTATTCATCTTTTTAGAAGTATTTTTGCAATAATTGAAATTCCTTATAGCCTTCATCTTTTCCAGTCAATATCTGGGGTTCAGTCTGCCTTTACTGAGAAATGCAGGTGAAAAGATAATGAGAATAGAACATGGGAAAACCTCAGGCTTCTTGGATGAGCCTCAGATGTATGAGAGCAAATCCTGGCAAAAGTAAAGAAAACAACCCATATGACCATTGATCTCTTGCCAGGACAGCTGTATTGAAGCTTGTGTATCTTGGCAAAGGCACTTGATCTTTGATAACATTTAGCTGTAAAGTTCTGTTGATACCACTGTGAGACCTGGAAAAATGCCACACACAAATTCATATAGTTCTTTTGTCTCAAGTCAAAACTGTAGGACACTACTAGTCAACATCCTTCTAATTCAAGCAAATTGGACTGGAGGTTCCCACAGGGTTCAATCCTGTAACTTATTCTGTTCCAACCTATTTTTGTCAATAGCTGTAGATCTGAGGAAATTATGAGGTTTTCCATATTTTTGTTTGACCCATATAATTGTTTCTTTTCAGTCTTGCAGAGGTTGAGGCCTGGATGCTACCCAGTTGGCTGAAATTCAAACCAGATAAAGCATCTGGTGTAATAAGCAGTGGAGTGAAACACTTTGTTTCACTGACAATGTACTAAGCTTCTCAATCAGACCAGAGTTTATGTCCCATCAAAGTATCCCAGTGCTGTGTGTGAGGCCTTGCAGAAACTGCATCTTCCACATTACTGCTTTGACTCTGTGATCATTCATCCCTTATCTTCAATGCTTGAATTCCTTCTACTGGTGGTCTGATTCAACTCCTGGGAGTCCCTCAGTTGCCTACAGTGAGGACTGGATGCAGGTCTGTCCAAAGAACCCCTTCTGATTTAGCTGGTACCTCTTGCATGAGTTTGGAGAGAGAGACAATATTTTACATGGGTTGTGCAACATTTGCAGTGTACTAAGGCATTCATGTGAAGATTAAATTGCTAATCATATTCTAAAAGCCAAAGTTACCCTAAAAACAAATTCTAGGCTTGACTTCCTGTCCCGTTGGAGAAGGAAAAAGTCTTTAGAGAGGTAAAAGCCAGGCCATCTCTGTAACTGACTTGAAACAGAAACATACTCACCTATGACCTGCCTAAACCTAGACAGAGTTCCAAATGACTTCTCTTTACTCTGGTTTTCTGCTGATGGTGAACTGTAATACCCAAGGCATTTAGCCAATTGCTCACTTCTTTCAATATTCTCTCTTTGCTTACAGCTTCATACACAGAAGAGGGCATGGTATCTGGCCTTTGCATTTTAAATTACTACTGGTATAATTTCAGACATACAAAAGTGCACCTAACTACCACATATAATAAATACTGCATTTGTCTTCACATATATTATTTTTCAAACATTTTAAGACAACCTATAAAAAAGTTGGATTGCAATAGTTACTGTACTAATTTATGAAGGTATTTTTAACCTTTTATTTTTTAAAAAACCTTTTTTAAAAAAAAAGGGAAAAAAAAAAGGAAACTCCTCTACTTTCACTTTTCTTAACAGTATTGTTCCTTTTTCTCCATTATCCTGTACATCATGCAGTCACAGAAGAATTAATTCAGCTCACTAAACAGTAGGTATTCAGTGATTTGAGATGTAAGGTACTGAAACATCTACATGAGACTGGCAGTATGATTGAAGTCTTCTGGGAGATGTATTTGCTTCTTGAAGGCTGAAGGACAGAATCACTACTATGACATTGAAAACATGACAGAAATTGAAACAATTCAAAAATTAGGCAAATGGATAACATTTATGCCTTTTGATACTATTTTTTTAACTTCTAATCATACTATATTTTAAAATGGAACAGTTAATGTGGTGATGTTAATTAAACCCAATTACTAATGAAAAACTTCTCAGTTTTTAATTTGCATCCTGAAAGAAGACTAATCCCTTCTGACAGTTGCAAAAATTTCTGACATTGCCTTTTCATGGTGTCTTGATACTTTGATTTGCTTTTCTTTCTTTTCCTTTAATGCAAATTGTTTTTTGAAGAATTCACCAATGGTCTCACCTAAAGTTTTTTTCACAAAATGCTTGAAATGGATTTTTCCTGTATGCTTAATTGGATGAGATTCCGTGAGTAGAAACTGTATATAGTTTTCCCAAGTATCTATGTCAGCACCATACCAAAAATATTCTGATAGTCAGGCAATGGTTTTTTAGAGAATGTTCATCTTTTATGCTACATGAAGGCAAAAAAAACCCAACAAAAAACTGTGTGGAATTATGATTCATCATATCTTCCTGGGGGAAAAAAAAAGTATTGTCATTTTCATTCTAGTCTATGACTGTATTGGCAATAAGATCAAAAACTGAGAAAGACACACACAGTACTTTTTCTTCTTTCTTCTTTCTTCCAGGCTGTCAGGATGAAGAGATCACTGCAGGGCTATCAAGGCTTGTCAGTTTGATTTGCTTGGGTTTGGTGGGGCTTTTCCATGAGAGTTTTTGTTGTTGCTACTTTTTTTATTTGTATTCCTCACATGAAGTGGCCCTAAACATCAGAGTGCAGCAGAAAAGGCTTTTCTCGTGTCCTCTGAGGGGACTGCAAATCTAGAGATGCTAGCCTATCTCTGCAGTCTGTCTTCTGACATGTGAGTTAGAGATCTCTAGCATCATGTAATCCTGTTTCAGCTGTAAAAACTAGTTGATTATTATCCTCCAGTACACAATTAGTCTTCAAAGCACTATGAGTTTGGCTAAGTACAAAAGACTGGACAATAGTCTTAACACAGAGACACCCTTTGCTACCAAGTACATATCAAGAGAAGAGGTTGCTGACAAAATACTGCAGTTGGCAAGAGTTCATAGGGAAGACAGTTGCAATGTCCAAAATGTACCTTTTACTCTTAGTAACTATTTTTGTCTTTTTTCTTGGTGTTTCTCATACTATTAAGTACTGCTAAACCTCCCAGCTGTCCTATTACATGATGCACTGTGCCAAGAGACAATACTGTTGGAAGGCTGTGGTTTTTAAGCCGCCAACTTCAAGTGTGACTGCAGCTCATAGTACGTTGTAAACGTAGCAAGGTTCTTGGAAGCACTAAAGGAGATTAACCTCCTTCTTCAACACATTAGTCAAAAGTAATCTTACAAATATTCCAGTCAGGCTAACATCTAGCTTCTGCTCTTGTGGATAGAGCACTAGGGATAGTGTTTCACTTGGTAAGCTCGATAGTCCTTGCTGTCAGAGTTTCCTGTTTATTTCTCTCATAAACCTATTTCATATATTATTTATCTCTGTAACTAATTTTTATAGCAATAAAATCACTACAAAAGTCAAGAAATCACACTCAGCGCTTAAAGCATGTCCCTGCATTAACACATATAATATTTCTGAGAACAGAAAGCAAGAAAAGACAGGCATGACTGTAGATAAAGGAGACCCTAACAAGAAAGATGAGACTTGGATTCTGATCTCTAGCACACCTTCTCCATTTCTCTAAAATTAGAACCCAATAACATTAAGAGTATGCAAAAGTAATCCATGTCATTGACAAAAGTCTTCAAAAGTAATCATGATGCTTCTGCTTTGCCATCACACAAACCTTGATTTCCTTCATGTGCCCTTTGTAAAAGTTTGCTCCAGGAGTCTTTAGAAAGCCAGTTGCAGTAGGAGTGACAGAATGTGAGACTGATTACAAAACTATTCAACAGTATTCCATGTCTTTTTAGAAAAACATTTAATTATTCACAGGGTTTAGTGATATGAAAGTTATGATAATGGAGATCTTAGGAGTGTCTAAATTTAGGACTTCAAAATATACATATAGGTGAACATGAGCACAAATTCTTATCTCACTCTATTTTCTCTACTTCCCTATTTTCTACAGTGAAAATGTCTTGAGGTTGAACCTCTGGTCCACTGGTCTTGCTCACAACCTTGGTATGATACAGTTCGGTATCAGAAAGAAGCCATTTCTTTATTGTTCTTCCCCCTCCCTTTTTGATGATGGCACTTAGCCCTTCCAGTTAGTAACTGTGTTACATGCCTCACATTGAATGAGAACGAAAAAGGAACTCAACTTTAAAAATTAAACTATTCTTTTATCAAGACAATAATTTCAAAGGTGTCAAAATCTGTGCACATCCTGTGAACAAAATCTGGCTTCTCTATGTACATCTGGCCTTCCCTGAACTTATAGGACATTCACCTTCAATTTCTCATGGCTTCACATTATTTAATCTCTTACATTATGACCAAATAGGCCTCAGAGGACAGATCATTCTGTTACTTAATTGTTCCTGCAAAATTTTTAATTCTCCTGGGGGGCACACACGATACATGACAGAACTGAAGTTAGGGTCCTGTCTTGGCACTCAAATACATGATAAATTAGTATCCATGAAGAATACTGACAATTCAAAAGATAGAAGTTGAATTTTGAATCATCAAGTATTTTGTTCTTTTCCTTGCATGGACCTGAAAAATTAAAACTATTTACATTAGGTATAGGGGCTTTAAGGAGACAATGTCCTATTTGTCAACTTAATCAAAATGCATTGATCAATGTGAAACTTAAGTCAATACACAGAAAATAGATATTAGAGCATTTTAGAACATCTGTTATTTTTTTAATTTCCATAAATGATCCACTGATTGTTGTTATATATTTTATGTACATGTTTAAACCGATGATACTTGATTTACTTCAGAGTATGTTTAAGCAAATGAGAAAGTATTATGAAATGCCTTGAATTGAGTTCAAACTGGTTGATGGGACATAAAATGATGTTAAATGAAATTTTAGTTTACAGCTAAGTAGATTTTTATTTGGATGTAAACCAAATTGGCTCAGATTGTTAAAAGTTTGACATCAAAACAAGTGAAGGTGAAAACTGAAAGCAAGTTAGCTGCTTCTGGCATGTGAATTCACAACTTTAGCTTCTGTTTGTACTGTGGTGTACATGTACAGCTAATATTAGTACTATAAACTTAAGAAAGATATCCTAGATGAAAAATTAAATTTATGACCACAGTAGTAGGGTGACTTCAGGTGCAGTGAATTATAGACCTCTTTAAGAGTAAATATATTAACATCTACATAATATCCATAGTATGATCGAATCCTTGATATTGTTTCTCACACAGTAACTATTGCAGATTTTAGAGGAGAGGAAGAAAACTTATAAGTTACTCTTTCATCTAAGCACCCTATTAGAATAACATTAGGATAAATTTGCAGTTAGTACATAAAACAACACCCTCAAAGATTGGTCTGAAATCATGTCTACAGAAAATATTTTAAAATGTGTTATAGCTAGTTTTTCTCTACTTTGCACATTCATTGGTGCTTACACCTGTACAAATTAAGAGTGAGAAATAAAGGATAGGGTTATGAAGACCTGGAACTGCAGAAAGAAGAGTGACTTTCCTTGCTCTTGGTCGAACAGTTCTTTCTTTCTATCATGTCAGAGGACAAGGAAGGCCACTTCATTGTTAAAGAGTAGCATTTGTGTTCCCACGGAGCACACTCTAACACTCTCAAGAACAGTTTCCCACATTCACTGCTGAGGAGAGTCCTGTCAAGTAGATATCGTGGAGATTCTACTGTTCTTAAAAAAAAAAGAAATTGTGAAAGTTGGGATTTTATTCCAAACTGAAAATTTAGAAATATAAAAATAGTCTGAAAATAATGTTCTCTTGCTTTATTGTGGAAGGATCATGGGTCTTGTTAAATTCAACTGGTTTTGGTCATTAAAAGTTTAACCAATTAATAGCTTTATAATACTAAAATAGATAATGAATAAAATAAGTAAAGCAAATTAAATAAAATTACTACTATCTGTAGTGCACAAAAATACCAGCAGCCTGTTTCTTGTAAGACCTCTGAGAAGGTAGACCCTGGCATTCCATGCATTTCAAACATATGCTCTAAACATGCACTAAAATGACCCTATCTACTCCATTGAAACACTCTGTATCTCTGTCTCCATCTACTCCACTGATCTTTACCAGCTCCTTGAGAGAGGAGGTAGACACAGAGGATGGTTATGAATGTATTCCAGAACAATACAGCATCGTGTGCTCTAAGGAAAAGTTTTACAAGTAGCCTAAATATAGATTACAGATTAAACTGAGAGCAAATTCGGGCTGCCTTGGAGGACAATTGAGATACCACATACTGAATTTAAGGATCCTTCTGGTTTAAAGCTACTCCCAGGACTGGGCACGTTTGTTAAAATGTATGAGTAACATGAGTGATGACCATTCTTTAAAATACATAAATATATTTCTATTGTATTCTAGGCACTGCATTTAAAGTGTACTTCCCGTGGATATGAGAAACTTCAGTCTTTCAGAATGATACTTGAAGAAACTGAAATATTTTTGAGCTTAAGAAATTTCTGCAATGTTGTCTGTGGTCATTTTCTTATTGCAATCTCATTTTATACATCTATGTAAGGGTTGAAATGGATGTATTTCTGATAGCATAAAAGGAAATGGGTTTTATTAAACTGCAATTTCATTCAGTTGAATTGTTTTGTTATTAGAACACACATTGTAACCCTTTTTATAACAATTAATATGGAAAAATGATACAATAATTTACAAAATAATGAAAGTGCATTTCCAAGCTGCAGCAATAATGGTTGCAAATTTTCATATATTTATTGTAATTGCTCTGCTCATGATACTGAAATATGAGTTTTATTGCTCTTTTTTCTATAATAACTCTATATCTTCGAAATTCCATAAACCAGTCTTAAAAACTCTTCTTCTGCTTGTTTTGGAGTATGTAGCTCAAATTGAACTAGGGAAAGCAAAGCAAAGATAAACTTATTAGAACTCGTTTGGTAGCCTTTGATACAACAGCTTACTCAGTAACCCTCCCTGCTGGAGGAATAATTGTATAAAATACTACCCATAACTGAGTTTGTACAGGATCTGGCCTTGATGTATGATTTGGGTTATAAACACAGTCTATAGCACCAAATGAATAGGTTTTTTATTTTGGACTTACTGTCTTTAATTTGAGAATGTAGACATTATCTAAATTTAGTTTATGCTTTTGGCCTGAGCAGTTAAAAAATATTTCTGATTTTTAAATAGAAATTCCAAACTGAAAACATTTCCTGATTTACAAAAATTGTATGACAGTCCATTTAGCTGGCAAGTGGAATCCCAGTTGTAGGGAGTAATATCTTTGCCCACAATTGGAGATTATTTACTTTTAAGATTTTTACTTTAAAATTTTGACTAAAATTCTGTTTTGTTTTGTTTCCCTAGATACTTATACTACATGTGATATACTATATGGGCTTCATTTTTCCTGTGTTTCTTATGGTTATCCTAAATTAGACGTTGAATTCTGCTGAATTTTTCTTATTTGTTAACCTTAAAAAAAAAAAACAAAAAAAAAGGAATAAAGAAAATTGGGTAAGCCTTTGTCCAGGCTTGGACCTGGATCTAAAATCTTCAAAATTACAACATGGTAACTACTATTATTATTATTATTATTATTATTATTATCATTATATCATTAATTAACATGAAATATTTATCAAACTGGTTTTTTTTCTGAGCTGATCATTCTACTTTGTTGATAAGAAATTCACAATAAACTCCTATGTGCCTATAGTGAAATGTAAAGGAAAGAATTCTCATATTCATAGAAACTAGAGAACATATCCATTCACACAGGTTTCTGTGATTAAAATTACTTGTTTATCAAATTCAGTTAAATAATTAGTAATAAAATAAAAAGAATTAAAATTTTACTGAAATTTTTTTTTCTACAGTTATACTTTAAGGAGAAATATGCATGTCAAATTCTGAGATTGAATAACTTTACAACCAGTTACATTTCGAGACTTAATGATTTTTCAAGAAAAAAAATTATTTTAATTATAGATTTGAAAGGTTTTTGAGAAAAAGTAAAAAATCTTACTGTCCTTATGTAAAGCCATTGATTTTTTATGATAATAAAAAAGAAGCAAGCAAATATAAACAGTTTTCAATAGCATAGGATTTACAAATTAGGCTATATTTTTCAACATCTGAGTAGAAGCTGAGATCTAGACAAACCAGTTTTAATACTGTAATAGTTGGTAGCTTTGGACCAATGATTCTCATGAACAAATGTGGTATGACACACATGAAAATCCAGTTGGGACTTAAAAGCAAAGTTGTCAGGCAAAGTACCAATTCCATGCAAAGAAAGTTACGGCCGTATTAAAAATCAGAATGTATTTCTAATTAAAAGAGTGTAGCAATTCAGGCTGGCATTTATATACCAACAAATCATTCAGTGTTGTCACTACAACATGTACTTAGTCTTTCTTAAGTTTAGTATGTTGCTGTGCTTTTCAAACCTAAGTGATCCAAAAAATCTTAGCACTTAGGAAAAAATGATCACAATACACATGGTCATAGTCATATTGTCAAAATATAGTTTCAAATTTGGATTTTGCTTAATCAGTTCCATTCTGTTCTATTAGCTGAAAGGTAGACTTCAACAATACTTCAAACTTTTGACTTCCTCCATGATTAATGTCATAATCTTGCAATTCTATTTTCTCCAAAGAGCAGAGAACCAATGTAGGTAGTTTCTATCGCTGGTTTCTGCTCTAAGCTTCACTATACCTAAAATTTTATTGTGGTTTTCAAAAGGATAGACACACATTACACAATTAAATTTTATTGAATTACATTAAATTGACATATTTACTGCTCTATAACTTAACAAAAACTTAACAAATTGCTATTGGTAATAGCAATACACAAACAGAATTCTAGTGGATAAACCTTCAGAGAACAGAAAATCATTGCACTGTCTATTTTCAAGGACAGTTTCTGATCACCTGCTTTATACTCACCATGAGAAAGTTTATTTCTCTATTCAAAATTCCTTATGTGACAGAGCACGGAGTTGGTCCAGTTTCTAGGCCAGTTTTCTATGATCCATATGATGCTTTTTCATAAACATACCAGATTTCATGCTATAAGATATTAGGGTATCTGCTCTGGAGACACTGTCAGTATGTTGCTCTCGAGCCAAATTCTCTGATACTGAGAAGTTTTCATAAAAAAGAATCACTCACTGTAAAGCCTTGCCATGTCTGTGATAAGAGAAGTATTTTACAGGAATCATGAACTAAAGGATATTATGACTTTGAGAAGTATTCTAATTTGTATGGGAAAACCTTCCTCAACCAAAATGTCCCAGATTTTCTAATGCACAATGCTAAAAAAGCAGAGACAAGAGAGGGGTGAAACTGAATCCCAAAGGGGTCATCTGTGCAGTCCCTAGCCACACACTCATCTGAATGGGATTTCAGTATATATAGTTACTATAAAACTGGATCATTAGACAACTTTGTATGCATCCCAGCCTGGTATTTACTACTTCAGACATTTCAGAAGCTGTATGGGTGGAATGCAGCCAGACATATATTTAAGCCAGACATATATTTATCTCCTGCCCATTTCTGATGGGATCCTTCTTCTGGTTTTCTTTAGGAAAAGGGATCTAAATACACAAAGAGTGTATTTAGATACAATATAATTGGCTGAAAAATAGCATAGGAGGAAAATGACATTGGCATGTTATCCTGTCTTGACCAGTAGAGTGAAAAATATCCAAGGTAGTTTTTACTAAAACTGAGGAGATTTCTTCTTGGTAAAGAAATTAACTTAAAATCTTCCTTTCAAATATTACTAAGTTGCTCATCCCATAACAAGATTATTCACTTTAAAGGAAGGAAGGCAACATTATTTACAAACTACCATAAAATATGGATGGAAATGGAAGTGCATCAAATCAGTTCGACTTCTTCCTCATTTATTACCTATATAAATATACAGGGTTTTTCCATGCCCCAAATGATTTTAATTTCGTTAGCATCATGCTAGATATTGCAACTTGCCGGAAAATTTAGTACTTAAAATTATATAGATATTAAAATATTCCTTCAAGCCTTGAATAATAAGTACACATTTTGTACACCTTAGAACATAAATGTAAATCTAGCATTTCATTATATCTTTAACTAAGAAGTTATTTTTAGTTTTCATGTTAATATGCTCCACTATTTCAATTGAAAACCAGAAATATTATCGTGCCAAATTTTTCCAGTTAATTAGCAAGCAGAAACCTTGATGAACAGCAGGTATTTTTATGTTACCCATGAATAGTTCTATCTACCATGCATGCTTATTTCTATTATCTTCCAAAAAATCTATGAGCAGAAAGCAGCTGCATGCTGGGTTATTGACAGGATTAAAGGAAGCACAAAGATAAAATAAAACAATGTGCTTGGGGAAATAACTCTTTTTGCCCATAAAATATAAATCACATATTCATAATTGGAATGTGCTTTGGGATTTCTGTTCTTCCTACACTATATAAATATCTGCAATGCTACTGCATCTCTTGAATGGAATGGAAAAGAATAAAGTCTTTTTAGAAGAAGAGTAAGAATATATTCTTGATTTTTCCTTTGCCTGTGTTATGTGCTACAATATCACTGAGATACTGTACTTACCTCTCTAAGCAAGTTCTATAATAACAGAATTTCATGAACTTTTCAAAGTATCATCAAAGGCAGTAGTGCATCTTCTCAGAGATACACAGAACCAAGTTACAGTCGCGCAGATCACTCTAGAAAAAACATCTTAGCTATTTGTTTCATCTCACATACAAGTATTTAACAATTTATTTGTTGACATTTATAACAACACTCATTAAAAATAAAATTATCTTCCCTGAGCATTGAGAAATGGAATTAGGACTCGAGCTAATATTGACTCTAACTTCATGAAAGTCATTTGAGACAATCATTGGGTAAAATGTGAACCAAACAGACCTAACAGTAGCATCTAGATTCTTTTCCTGTGTGCCTTCTCTAATAAGTGAACAATGTTGTCACTATTTTCAGTTTCCTTCTTTTACTGGGCAAGTTGGGCATACTTCTCTGCACAGCTCAACAGCTCTGGAGACAGCTGCTGATGCACCACACTGGGGTTGTGGGCAGCCTGCTGGGGAGGACACTAAGGAGCGTTTGCTTTAATTTTTACAAACTGAAGGGGAAAATGAACTTTGATCTCACCAATTTTGGGGTACTGTCTCAAGTAGTAAAGTATAAAGTATAAGCTCCACTCAGTGACTGCTTTGTTTCAGAATGGTAGGCCCATCTGAACTTTCAGAAATAAAGAAAAATCTCAGTTGCATTCCTTTGAAAGAGGGATCCGAAGGAGATGTAACTATTAGACAAGTAAGCCACAAAGATGGACAGTAGTTAAGACTCCATCCTGTCCTCGGCATGTCCCTGCTGGATGTCTTTAAGCAGATTCCCTTTCAGCAGCCTCATTTCTCTGGGGGTTGTTCTGTCAACCCTAAACTTTTCTGTGTATTGTGTATGGACCCTCTGACTCCAACATGGGACTCTGCATGTCTGACAGCTCATATGGAAACAGTAGGCTTTTGAATCCCTGACATTATTATCTTTAGAAGCAGCTCAGAGACATAACTTTAAGTACTCCTCTTCTACCAGTTTTTTCTTTCTTTCTGTGCCTTTTCTTTCAGCTGTCCATCTTTAGTGCAAGTTTTGTCTGAGAAAACATGATTCAGTCCCACAGTGTAGAAACATGTCAATATTTTCATAGAAAATAGTATATGACTTTGAGTGGTTTATAACATTGTTTTTAAAACTTAGTTTTAGAAGAATCATGAGACATATATATGGACTGTTTGGCCCAAGACAGCACAATATTCAGTAATACAGCATGTATTTTTTCCTTCACAGAATGTGTTTAGGTTTATGTGGCAAATGTTTTGAGGTTATCAAAAATGAAAGAGCACCAGCAACCAGAATACCTAATAAGTTTATCCACCATTGTTTGCTGATATCTTCAACCTTGACCTAAAATAGTTCAGGCCATTTTCCTAACAAAGTTACTCAGTAGTGCAAAATAATCCCAATTTATGATGTACTCTGTAATGGATGAATTTAATGAACTGTTCACAGAGATCACAAAATATATGTGACCTTGAACAGATTTTATATAAGGAATCCAAAGCAGAAAAACAACTAGATGGAAATAAAATGCAGTATGTTGCCATATCAGACTTTCAAAAATTTTCATATTGAACTGACACTATTTTCACACATGATTTGGAAAGTTCACTGACAAATGGAGTTCCTGTTTATTTCCTGATTTGGTAGAAATTAATCCATAGAAAGTCTGTCTTGCCTCTCTGAGAATTTTCCCATAACTAAACTAAGGGGAAATCAGCAGGTTGCTTTCCTCAGACTCTCTAGAAAATTTGGTTGCATGCTGATGTTTGCAACACAAATCCTTATGAAAATTCTGGGCATGACTGATTTTCCCAGTTTAAATGAGACAAGGGTCTTTTGCTGAAGATGGGTTAGGAGAAAAGACCCAAACTTCTCTTTCTAAGCAACTATAAATCCAAAATTAAGAGGCTCCGATTGAAGGAAAACAAATTATGGAAAAGGGAAAATAACAGCCCTTTATTAAAAGGTATGTGTGTATTAACAGAAACACGGAAAAACCCCAAGTAAAACAACCAAGCAATACTCCTATACCCACCAATAATCCCCTTCAAGAACAAACCCGATAAACCAGCAAAAGGAAAATTAGACAGCTCAATTTTTGCACCCTTTGGTGCAGTTCCAACCACAAGCAGCAGGGGGCACTGTCGGGTCACTGGAGATGCAGAACTTGTGGTGTCCTATAGTAGTCACCAGGTGGCACTGTTGGATCACTGGAGGAGCAGAACTTGTAATGTCCGGTGCCTGTCACCAGATGGTGCTGTGAGATCTCTGGTTGCCACCACGTGGGTTGGGGAAAGGGGAAAAAGCAACATCCCCCAGGGTATATCGGAGAAAAAACAAAAACCAAAAAAAAACCTCAATTCCCCTTCCCTTCCCACACTGGGAAAGGAGGGGGGGGAGAGGGAAAGGAAATAAAATTTAAAAAAAACCCAGCAATAAAACAGAAAGTTCTCCCAATGGAAGAAAACTCACGATCTTCAACTAGTCAGAATCCAACTCAGGCAAAAACTGCAGCTGGCAATGGCTCAGAGCAAAAAGAGACAACAGCGAGCTTCTCCGCCGACGACGTGTCCTGCCATCCCCAGCCCCAGCCACACACCGGCACACACACCCCAGCTCCAGCCATACCGTAGCCCACCCAAATCCTCCCACTTCATTGCCCAGGAGACAAGAGAAAAAAGTAAAGTGCATAGTCCTTATCTGCCTTGTCTCCTAGGAGACTAATGTCCGGCCATCAGCCATGGGGGCTAGGTCTTTTTTACTCTGAAGTGCTTATCTTGATAACCAGGGGGGAAGGGAGAAAATTCTTCACTTGGCTTATGAGAGCTAGCTAAAACCACGACACTGATAAATTTAAGATTCCACAGGGCAATGGATTCAGGTAAGGCTAAATTAGGCTAAAATACACACTATCTTTTACAATAGATGAAAAAAACACAGGAGAATACAAAGATGAGTTAATTTTACCTTTGCCTTGTCTTCACTGTAACTGCATATTGTCTGCATTTCGAGATCATAGTCTTACTCAATGTTGTATATTGTAAGAAATTACATGGAGAACTGCTTCGTATTTTAAACCCCAAGAGAAAATCCTCAGACTGATCAGCTCAGATTGACTCAAAAAAATAGACATTTAGTATTTTTTCATGTTCATTTCAATCCCAATTGTTGGTTAATCCCTGCATCACATTTTGACTTTGAGCAATTTGGGTTTATGTCAAATACTAGGACAGCCCATGTGATCATCTGTGTAGCTGGCTGATCCTCCCTACTTATGATTTTGCAGAAATCTTTGCTTGCATATGCAACACAACTCTGCTTCTGTGATCAAAGAAGGAACGTGGATGAGATGATTCCATTCTTAGTGGTTTAATGTTACCTCTCCGGTTCTCACTAGTATCAGTCTCTTACTATGTCCCCACTTGTACTTTGTGTATTAAGAAATCTCCCACAGGGCACTGGATGACCAAAATTTAATTACTTGGAAAGTAAACTATTAACAAAAAAATACTCATTCATCTATATTTATAACAAAGACCATACGTGGCATGTATCCTCAAATTCTCTTGAAAACAATAATTTTCAAGCCTCTCAAAATATTACCCTGTCTTTATTTTTCAGTACCAGTTATATTTTTATCTTAGAAGTCACCTTCCATATTTTTAATTGTTTTTAAAAATTCTTTACCGGTGCACAGTTGTCTTCATTTCATATTGCTGGAATAATGTGTCATAGGCATGCTCTTACTAACTGCACTTATGGTTTCATACACCCAGTTGTTGCTATTAGTAAGTCACAAATTGCCAACTGTTACCACATCGTAAAATCCCAGAGAGGTATACTATGCTAAGTGTAGTCAGGTTGCTCTGGTATCTAAGATACCAGTGCGTGGTAACTTTTGGCAGATACTAACTGTTTAATAGCTCTCAAAAATCTCAATAATTATTACTTAGTCTGCTATCACAATTGGTACCCCTGCTGGCAGGGAAAAGAAGCCAAAACCAAAATAATAATGCAATTCAAACTAACCCCATTTAAAGTCAACCAATTTCATTTGTTTCAAAATAAACAAGAAAGAAAAAATGTCATAGGAAACATAGCATTCTGTTATCGGCATCCCTATCTAAATGTAGTGTCTTGTGCCACACAGAATGTGTCTTCTTAAGAGGTGCTATAGATCTGCATCTGGCAGAAAAGTGAACTGTAATGCAGTATGGACAAACACAGTAAATCCTTAAAGTTGGTATACATATGTGACAGTAGATTTAGACTGAATAGCTTTTCATCCTAATTCTCTCATGGAGTCAGTTCCCATACCAAGGTTTACTGAACATTTTAGAAGGCAGCTCCTGAAATGTCACAATATTCAATATATCATACTAGGATAAAAAGATTTGAGGTGGTTCTTTTCAGGCTGACTGAAATGTGGGGTAATGAGGAGCTGTTTCATGGGCCATCCAACCATTCATCCTACAGGGACTGCAAACTGTTGTTATTGTGGTTCGAGGCAGACATGGAGCAGTTATGCTGTTGGCATCCCCTTTTTATCTGTGATCACATAAATCTGAGGTGTTATGCTTTGCTTATGAGAGAGGTTATGCTGTTCTTAAACTACACCAGCATTGAAGGTGCTTAGAAAAACAATGCTCATGTGTACACCAGTATTTCTTATCAAGATGAGCTCATATTTTTTGTATCTAAGGGAATCATGCCTGCAAGTAATATGTCTGTTCCATTCAGTTCAATTCAAGGTCTGAAGAGCTAAAAAGAGAAGAGACAGATTAGATATACTGGGGTTAACTGATGGTTGGATTTAAAAAGGAAAAAAGGAAAAGAGTATCAATGCAAACCAAGATGAATACAATTTGTTTTTGAGGATAAGTGATGGAAACTTTTACAGCAAAGAAATCTATGTAATCCTTAAAAGAAATTTGAAGTACGAAGACAGTAAAGCAGGAAAAATTACTGGTATTTCAGTCTCCAACTGTGTTATTTGAAGACAATTTCAAGACAATAGAGACATACAGAAGTATTTGCAGATGGATTTTCACTAACTTTGATTTTATGCATGGAAACAGATAACTAAAGAATATCCTTTACCAAAAAGGGAAAGAGTGAGCAACTGCAGACCAGTAAACTTTTAGTCTCAGGAGATACACATCTTGTTTGAGTGTTAGCTTGGAGTCTTTAGAGAAACCATGCAGTAGCAATTGCAGACACCAGGGAAGACACCCATCCGTCCCTGTCTCCTGTATGAAACTGAAAGGGGAAGGAGGTCATAGTGTTCACCAGCCTATTATACCACAAAGAAGTCCCGCCAGCAAAGGAATTATTTCTTGTTATTTTTCACCGTCATGACACTTCTCAAGCAATAGATGAAGGACAAAACCAAATCAGAAACCTTACAGAGCATGCTGTCACTATGAGAAAACATGCTGTATGAGTAACCTTCTCTTACTTAGCATAAAATACATGTCAAGTAGGGCAGTCTGTTATTTTTGCAGAAGTCAGAAACTGTAGTTGACCTGTGAGCTTTTGTGAATGGCTTTGTCTTTGCTGTGGTTTTAATTTGAATCAAGTAGATGTCTTAAAAATACTGTTGTGTGTTTTATGATCAGACAACAATATAGAGTCCAGCTACAGAAAAAAAATTGCATGCTCTTTAAAAAATTCATTTGGTTTTTGAAAGAAAATGATTAGTTTTGTATATAACTCTTGTACTGTAGTAGAAATTTTAATAAAGAATAATATCCTACAAAATGGAGGGAAAACTTGTTGTTTTCTTCTTACGTGTTTGTACAGGTATTCCCCTTTTTTTCCCATTTAATTGCATGCGACTTCTCCACAAGGCCATGTTTAACTTAGCTTTATAACATCATTTGGATAATTAGTTTTATTTATGGTATTGTTTAGAGTGCTGTAGAACTGCTGGAGGCTGGCCTCTGGAGATTACAGGTTTGCCAAGCATTGTGACAATCCTCTATTTTTAATTTTGTTGCTATTTTGTTAAATCATTTCACTGTGGAATAACTTCTCATCATGTTATGGTGGCATTTCACAATGCTGCTAAAATGCAAACACATCCCTGAAATGTCATGTCCAGAGAACACATATTATGTCCACATAGCAGGGTCAGTATGATTTCTATCCATATAACTGATATTTTATTGCTAGGTAATCATTAGTTACATGGTTACAAATTATGACTTTTAATCATGTGATTTTACTGTGTATAATCTGAGTATAAAACCCACTGTTATTTGTTCAGTATCTCAAGCCTGAAAAAGCTTGGACTCTGCACAAACCACTTTGCAGGTGAATAGCTGATTGGAAGAATGTTTCAGCAGACCCTGGACACCAAAAAAAATGAAGTGTGTTCATGTATGTGGAGTGCCCACTTGGTTTCATATTAATTTCCTACTCTACTAGTGTTAGAAACAGAAGTTTATGCCACAGTTTCACTGTGAGCAGGTGGTTCTCCTCTCCTTTCAGAAAAAGTGGCTATGCATATTTCAGTCGATGTCTATGTCCACAGGGACAGAAGAAATGGTTTAAAAACTATTTCATTTTAGTAATACTGCTTCTTTCAGTCACAAACTGGATTATGAGCATTAAGACAAGCTTTTTCTGAAATGTCAGTGTGCCTTCTATCTATCTATCTATCTATCTATCTATTGAACTACAAAACTATAGAATCATTTTTGTTAGAAAAGACCTTTAGGATCATCAAGACCCACCATTAACATGGCATGGCCAAGTTCACCAATAAACTATGTCCCTAAGTGCCACATCCACAAATCTTTTTACTATCTCCAAGGATCATGACTTGGATAAAGACTTCCCTGGGAAGCCTTTTCCAGTGTTTAACAATTCTTTCAGTGGAGAAATTTTTCCTAATATCCAATCTAAATTTCCCCTCTCAGAACTTGAGGCCATTTTCTCTTGTCCCATCTCTTATTACTTGGCAAAAGAGACCAAGCCTCACCTTTCAGGTAGTTGTAGAGAACAATAAAGTCCCCCTGAGCCTCCTCTTCCCCAGGTTAATCATCCCCAGCTCCCTCAGCCACTCCTCATCATACTTGTGCTCCACAACCTTCACCAGCTTCATTTCCCTTCTCTGGACATGCTCCAGCACCTCAATGTCTTTCCTGTTGTGAGGGGCCCAAAACTGAACACAGGATTTGAGGTGCAGCCTCACAAGAGCTGACTGCAGGGAGGCAATCACTTCTGCAGTCCTGCTGGCCACACTATTGTTGAAACAAACCAGGATGCCATTAGCCTTCTTGGCCACCTGGGCCCACTGCTGGTTTGTGTTCAACTGGTTGTCTACCAGCACCTTCAGGTTCTTTTACACCAGCTTTCCATCCACTCTTCCCCAAGCCTTGGGTAGATTCCATCCAGTCCCATAGACCTGTGTGTGTCTAAATGGCATAGCAGGTCACTGACCTTTTATTCTTGGGTTATGGAGGTTTTATTCTGCTCCCCATCTGTCTCTTCCAGCTCAAACAGCTAGGTAGATGTTGAGGATCATTCAGCACCAGAGGAAGAAAATGAAACATCATTTATGGAATGGAAGGCACGCTACATTGATGGATGCAGCCTGGAAGATGTCACCAAAGAATAATCAACCACCTGGGACTTTGTGTTTAACAGTTTTTGGGGTATTAAATCTATACACAGATTGAACCCCCATTTTGAGTTCTTCTTCCCCCTCAGAGACTTTGCCTGTGGAGGCATAACAACGATCACTCATTGGTCAGAGTACTTTGAAGTACCTACCAATCCAGTTATTTGGTGGGTTTTGGCTACTTACCACTCCCCTGTTACCACCCAGTTACACCCCTTCATGTTTATTCATCTCCCTTTGTCCAGTTATTTTACGAGGATTTGCATGCTCCTCCTCCTTCTCTCCGTTTCCCTCAATAAACCAGATCAGCCTTGGCTGACTCTTGCCTCACACCTGTGTCTCGTCTCTCTTC
Organism: Myiozetetes cayanensis; assembly: GCF_022539395.1. Taxonomy (NCBI): domain Eukaryota; kingdom Metazoa; phylum Chordata; class Aves; order Passeriformes; family Tyrannidae; genus Myiozetetes; species Myiozetetes cayanensis. Next base: position 16,274,649 of record NW_026087521.1, read on the forward strand.
ATTCGGGTTGCATAGGTGCATGTGGGCTAGAGCTAACCTGTGGACTCCTGTTATTCTTAACACCTACAGCAGAGCCTTGAACCCTGAGCTGGTCAGCTCCCCTCCTGTCGCACGAAACCGTGTCTGCTACACAGTAGAACTGGTCTTGCTATTAAGGACTAAGTAGGCATAATGTACCTCAGCCTTTTCCTCATCCTTTGTCACTTCCTTTACTCCCACATTCAATAAAGGGTGGAGATCCTTCTTGGCTCTTATTTTGTTGCTAACACATGTATATAACTCTTTTACTCTCTTTTATGACAGTGTTGGAAAAAGTTCTAGTTGGGCTTTGGCCTTTTAATTTTCTCCCTGCATAAACTCACAACCTGGTACTCTTCCTGAGTTGCCTGTTCCTTCTAAAGTTGTTAGTTGTTTTTTTTCCTGAGTTTAAGCCAAAACTCTCTGTTAAGCCATGTTGGTCTTCTTCCCTCTGCTGGAGTGTCTTTATAGCACACAGGTATGGCTTGCTCTTGCATCTTTTAGATTTCCTTCTTGAAAATTGTCAAACCTTCCTGGACTCCTCTCACCTTCAGAGCTTCCTCTCAAGGGACTCTCTGAACCAGTCTCCTAAATAAGCCAAAGACTCCTCTCTCAGAACTCCAAAATGGCAGTCCCCCCTTCACTCTCTCTCTCTCTCTCTCTCTCTCGTCTCACAGACAGATTTGCTTACAACCAAACTCTTCACACTTATGCAAGCAGAGAACCAGTGAATTCCCATCTCCATAAAGTTCTGCAGGATTACCCCAGGAGGAAGAACCTAGACCTTACACAACATAGATCTCATGGAAATCCTATTATTCTACAAGGAAAATATTCTTAGAGCTAAACATCATTACAGTGCCAAAGTATTAAATTATTGCAATGTTTTTAGCAACTACAACCAAATCAGCTAAGTACTATGGATCAATTTATCAGGATTTATCTCACATATCAATTCACTCAACAAGATCCTACATTTTGTGAAGACATAAACAGAAGGCATAGTCTGTTAAATGAAGACAGGCAGACAACAAATCTTCAGCTATGGCTTATATTTAAGAAATTACGAGTAAAATACCATTTGGGGGATAAATGTTGTATTTCTTTGTATTGAGTTTTAAACCAGGTCAGACAAATAGACTCAAGCTTATTATACTTAATTTCTATCAAGTATTTCCTTAAATGCAATTATTCTTTCTCTTCAGTGGAAGGCAGCAGGATAAGGGAAAGTTTTAAGTTCATCTCATCACACCATTATCTTTCCTTCTGGCAATTGGTAAATGTATAGAACCGCAATAGTGCAAAAGCGGTAAAAACTGATACAGCATACTAAGAATTCTCTTTCTGAAAGGTGGGAAAAGGAAATGGACTCAGTGCTCTCATTTTATGCAGGAGATTAGTGTAAACAGAAGCTTCCATCCCTTTGTCAGGAGAATTTTAATGTGGGGACAAAGTTTTAGAAAGAGTTTTTCTCATTTTTAGCATTTGGTTTGGATAAATCAAACACAGACAAGATCTACTACTGTGTCTTTGAGTGACTTATATTTGTCAGGCTTCACCTGTGTTTTTCAGAACCTTCTATAGTCTTGTGTTTTGCAATAGTCTTCATCTTTCTTTCTTATTCTTTTCCGCATCTAGTTCCTACATCTCCCCATGTCCTTCTCTGTAGAGGTGTACGTTCTCTTCTTCCCCTTTAGTGTGGGAAGTGAAACTCCAAAAAGATAACAGTGCCTCAGTCACTTGGTAGTCACCAAACATTCTATGTATGGGTAGACTATAATTTTTGTCCCCCAAGACTATCATTCATACACAAAAGATGAAGGTGTACAATTGGTTGAAAATAAAAAATAGGAAGGCAATATAGAAAACTAAAATATGTTTCCTAGTCCAATGAAGACTTATTATTTTATTCATCTGTTTGACTAGTTGTTTGCATTAAGCATATGCTTATGCTACTTGAAAGCGGGAGAGAAAACTGCACAACCTACCATAATCTTTCTGTGTAATCTAAGCAATAAGTGGCAGCTGCAAATTTTAGCTGTATGTATTCTGGGGTCAGTTACGTCAGAATGAATACGTTTCTGCAGCTACAAAGCACAACCCTCTGTTTGAGTCCATCTCACCATAACCACACAAAATCAATTATCTACACAGTCTTCACATTTAAGTGATATATTGTCCTGAATGTATTTCACAGTAAGAACACACTGTAAGGCACAGGTAAAGGCAAGAGAAGTTAATCAAATTAAGACATAAAAAGCATCAGAAAATTATTTTCCACAAACTGCTGTTCTAAAGTAATAAGTATTTCCATGGATTATTTTATTAAATAAATATTATACCTGCTATCTATCTAGCTATTGGTGTAATATAGACATATATATATTTATATGTGTGTGTGCACATATTTGCACAGGTAAAAGAGAAAAGTGTGCAGAGTCTTTATTTTATTTAAAGGCTAGTGAAAATCATTAATCAGTAGAGCATTAGGGCTTTCCTAATACAAATTTTAAAAGAATAAACATCCCAAATCTCCTTGTATTAAAAATATATTTTAAAAGCCTACACGAAAAAAATCCATCTTTAGCATTATCTCATTAATTAACACCTGAGGATAATCTGTTCCTAAGAAAGGACAATTATTCAAAAGTAGGAGAAATAATTATTTCTTGAAAGTACAGGGAGTGATGGTATAAATATTTGTTGAGAAATTGCCTGTCCACAATGTTTATGGATGTTGGACTAAAATCTTCATTTTCCACTTTGCTTTTCTGCTCATGACTCAGTCCTTTAATTAGGATGGTTCTGGCGGCACTTTCAGTACAGGGAAGCCAGTGACCAATAAATCATATGGAACAGAGAGATAGAAGCAAGAGAAAAGGTAAAGAATTTGGAGAAAAGCATAGCAATCACATATGTCCAATAATTCATTGAAAGGTAGAAATCTGAGCTTTAAGGGTAAGGAAAGGGCAGCAACAATCACAGTCCTTCCTCTTCCTTTGCATGGGTTCTCGTGGTATTGTCATCCGCTTGGAGAAAGATTTTTAATGAAACAATGTTGTAGAAGCTTATAATTTTTCATGTACCCAGGTAATATCATAGAATTACAGAATGGTTTGTGTTGGAAGGGATACTAAATATCATCTAGTTTTAACCCCAATGCCGTGCGGTTACCTTCCACTGGGCCAGGGTTTCTCAAAGCCGTATCCAACCTGGCCTTGCACACTTCCAGGGATAGAACATCCACAACTCCCCTGGACAGCTTCTTTCTAGTGCCTCACTAATCTTTGAGTAAAAAGGATTTCTTCCAAACATCTAATTTAAGTCTCTCATTCCCCCTTGTCCTATCACCATATGCCCTTGTAAAAAGTTGCTCCCTCTTTTTTATAAGCCCCCTTCAAGGACTGAAAGGCCACAGTGAGGTCTCTCTGGAGCCTTCTCCAGTCTGAAAAACCCCAGCTCTCTCATTTTGTCTTTTCAGGAGAGGTGCTCCAGCCCTCTGTTTGTCTTCATGGCTCTCCACTAGACCCACACTAACATGTCTATGTCCTTCTTGTGCTGAGGCCAGGACTTTTGTCTGGCTGAATATCTGTTACCTCCTATCCTGGATCAACTTCATCCTCTCTGACTTTCAGCACCTGCAGACATTCCTAAATTAGGCTCTTGTTTGCCACAGGTTCTTTACTTAAGATACTGATGAGAAAGAGAGGGACATCTCCAGAGAAGAACACCTTTGCTGTGATCTGAATCTCCCACTGGAGATTCCTCTCTCTCCTTGCTGAGTATACAGGGAGTATCCATTACATATGCTATTAGTGCAATGCCTGAAGATAGGTGGGATGAATCAGGACCCCAGAGCATTTTCTTTCCTTTTTACAATACTTTATCTATTTGTTCTACTTAATCATAAACTCTCTGCAGGAGGGACTGTATCTTCTGTCTTTTCATATCAAGAAGCCTAGAAAAATGTTTGAAAAAGACATTATTTAAAAAAATATATTTTAGAATTATATGAGTTACATACTTCAGAGACAGCATTTGCATTTATGCTTATAAATAACTCTCTACTTTGAAAAACACATTCTCCATTAATTTTATAACCTTAACTTAAAACCTTTCATTGACTTTAGTCAGAACAAGAATGGACACTTTTTCATTACCTGAACATTTTATTCAATCAGCTGTGGAATAGTTGTAATTTTGGTTTATTAGATTTAGTACAGCTAAATTGGAAAAGGGTGACAAAGCAAGCTAAATTTTGCATGTGTTTTTACACTCATTACTTACAATAATTCTTGGTGTAGAAACATTACAGTATTTGAGGATCTGAGATCTCATCAATCATCTACACTTAGTGTCTGTTTGACAGCTCTTCATTAAAAAAATACCAACCCCCAAACAAATAGAATGATTACAATTCACAACATTTTAGAATGAAAATCTATCTAAATTAGAGACATTTTTTTTTTATATGTGTCCTTTTATTACTATTTACATGGATCAGGTTTTGCAACCTGATTGCTCAGGTAGTAGGATATTGATCCCAATTGCAGGTCACTGCTGTATTTATGGTACATAGAGCTTTTCAATCCTAATGCAGAGCTGTAAATCTATACTCTTAACATTCAAGACAGTACTCCAGACACTAAGCTATATCCTACTCTTCTCAACAAAGTGTTCTTTCTTGAATGAAAAACTTTCCAGGTGAAATTTGCGTGGAAACAGTTATATCTTTATGGAACGCTAGGGGTTTCACCAGTGTATTTTGCCAAAATGTCATACAGATGAAAATGTTCCAACCACTTGTAATGATATGCTATATATTTAAATCTTCCCTAAAAGTCTGCCATGCAGATCTGCTAATGCTGTCATCCATAATTAAAATGTGTGATCAGGTTTAAACTTTAAATTCGACCAAATATAAGCCTAAATTCTAAAGGCTCTTTCTAATAGTCAAAGAGATTATCAGGTATCAGTTCACAGGAAAACTCTTGCTGGAGCAAGCTGGATAATTTTGCAGAGTAATCTCTAAAGCCCATGTAAAATTTAAGTCTTTAACAATCTTGAGGGAAGCTGTTTCTTTCTGATAGCAAAGACCTGGGATTTTTTTAAAGTCAGTTTAAAGAGTTATTATTTAACTTGTCTTCGTGACATTATTTTAGGCTGCTTTGTTATAAATTCAACAAAGGCCCTACAGATTGATTTACATTGTTAAGGTTATCTTGAAACCAGAAGATGAGAAACTTTCTTAAAACAACTTTTTAAATTCTGACTTATATTTGCTAATCTCTCCACAAAAGGTTTAACAATACATCTTCATTGAATCTAGCATGAATATCATAACAGTGACAAAATTCTTAAATGAGAAGGACTAAGGAGACATTTGGTTGAAATCTACTACCAAAGGTATTAATCTGGACTTTCTGCATCCAATACACAACAAACAGGATTGGTCTGGCTGTGTGTGAGTGGGGTGTGTTGTAAGTCAAGTGGGGCACCTGTCAGTCACTGGAGCCGCGGCTGTGAAGGGGCTTCGGTCTCTGGTGTTGGGATTGTGACTGACAGAGTCTAGGGAAGGTCAGACTGGGAAATTTCCTTAGTAGTGCAACCCCAGTTTTCCCACAGCAGAGTCTCAGATGTCTCATTCCAAAAGGCCATTTATTCACTGCCCAGTAACACAGAAACAGCTCGAGTGTGTGCTGAGGAGGAGGGACCCCCAGCAAAAGAATACCTGGGCTTCTATACCCCGACATCCAAGCGTGCACAAGCCTCACTCTTCCTCCCATGTCTTCATCTCCTACTGTGTCTCCCAGTGTCCATTCACCTGGCTGGTGCCACGGGTCTCCATGCCCTTTGTTATGTGAAGGTTTAGCTTTCCACAGCCTCTTGTCTCAGGGTCCCACCCAGAGCTCAATCTGCATGTCCATCTGCATCTCCCACTGCAGCTCGCAGAGGGAGCTACCTGCATGAGATGAGTTACTCCCAATGACAAATAGGGGGGTATTCACTGAATCTTAGTAGACTATTGTCAATTCAGGAATAAACTTATTTTTAAAATGTAATAAAATATCTTGGATTTAAGACAAGGAGGCAACACTTAGAATCTTGCAGACTAAAGCAAAAATACTGCAGTTTGAAGAAATTTAAGTAGAATTATTATCAATTTCATGGAACATGGCTGATAATTCTGATATCTCAATTATACTGGATAATATCCTTTTTACTTTATAAAAATCTCCAACCAGGTTACAAGGTTTTGAAAAGTCAGTCCTCTCTTCTTAAAAAAACTTATTAAAAATTTAGATGACCTATCAACACTTTTGGCAATAACTGTTATTCTTACATCACATTGTATTAAGGAGAAATGCACTAACATTTTAGAAGAATTACCATATGTCCCATTTGTTCCTTTTCTTTACCTGTTCATATTCCTCCAATGGAAAGGCACGCCAAGAAATTTTGTGGAAATTTAGGGCTAGTTTCACCAATAAAATGTGTCAATCCATACTAGGCAATTAAGTGGTATAGTTAATCTGTTTTACCTCAGGAGAAGGCCTGTAATTCAGACCCATTAGTTAATTAACTGGCCCATTAGTTGAACTGACACCAATTTAAGGAGTTGAAATTTCTTTTCCAAGTAGTTTTCAAAGTCAGACTCTAGGATACATATAATTAAACAACTTTTTTTTGCCATGGATTTTGGGAACAAGCTTTATCTGTAAGGCATAGTCTTTGATTTACTAGGGTCAACGCATAAGTCACAAATCAAATCCCTAAATTTTATTCTGTCTGAGAGTAAGACAGTGAACAATATAAAGTAAAGTACTTTTTAATGTTGAATGCCTAGAGGAGACTGGAGGATATATAAAGGATCAAGCTTCCACCCAACCACTCTTTGACTTTATAAATTATTTTTCTACACTCTGATCTTAAAAACTTTCTCAACAAAAATTCTCTAGGACCCAATATTTGCAGGATTAAAACAGGAATCTCTTATATTCAGGGTGTAAATATTTTTATATTCCTACACAGCTTAGTCCTTTTTGAGATGTGTTTGAAAGTAATTTCGATCAACCAGCTATCTTTTATCTCAATCTATCACTTCAAGCATTCTCCTCAACAGCACATACTTTAGTCAGCTACTTGTACAACTTCAGGAAACTTCTGTCAACTTTTGGTAAAATCCTTCAGGCAGTACCAGACTGAGAAGAATCACATTTCAACTCACAGACCTGTAGTAGACATTCGAGATTTTTACAATTCACCTTCTTTGATGATGTTGCCTGTCATGTCCTTTAGAACAAACTGGCATCTGGACAATCATCTAGACTGTATTCCAAATGAAATGGGAGGAGTTGGTATCTAGATAAATAAGGACAAGAGTGGGTAGATAAATACTACCCTAGAAACAATTCCAGGTTTTGCAGCCATTTTTAAAATTTCTGCTAATTAACTTCAGCAAAATGAGAAAACAAAGCAAAAACTTATTGCAGAATTTTTCTACTATTTAGTTAATCAAATTCAATTTAGTTTAGTTAATCAAATTCAAATCAAAGCTTATAAATAGAGTATGGTTTGGGTTGCTCTTATGGTAAGGCTATGGTAGCTACGTTTTGAAGTTACCGCATTGCTAGTAATGGTACTGTGATAAGGTTTTAGTCATAGTTTTTGTGTGTTTTCTCTGATATGATTATGTATAAGTATGTATAATGACAGTATACAGAAAGAGACATTTGGGAAATAATTTATGAAAAAAAGCTGATCAGTATTCAGTATTGTCAGGATAACATCTAACTGCTCCCATGGCATTCTTTCTGTAGTATATCATCAGAATACAGCTCTTCAGACCATATCTGGATTTCTGCAATCATAAAATTGTAGGCTATACTCAGAAATTATAGAAATATGCATAGTTCTAGCAAAAAATATATAGATTTACACAGGTTAAGAATTTTTCTGTGCCTTTATTATGAAGCTGCACATATGGCACAGAAATCTCTTAGTGAAGAACCCTCTCACCAAGAATGGTGTACACTTACCTGATTATATTTTGTTTGTCTGTTTGTTTAATTAATTTAACCATTCTACAAGATGGAATAGACCCCACCATCCCAAACAAGGAGGCTATTACTTTGGGAATAAATGGTATTACCACCAAATACTTCTAGGAAAGTGAGCACTCTCGTGTGTTCTCTAGCAGAGCTTCATACTGATAAGACTTGGTGTATGACAAGAGGTTGCCATTTCCGTCTAACACCCCATTCTCAAATACGGTGCAACACATTTAAGTGAGAAATAATTTGATCTTTATGCTATTTTCATCACAAAGCTCTCTTCAAAAGAGACAAATTGTGATAAATTATGTGTGGTGGTGCTCTCTTGTGATTGATGGCATAGAAAATCAAGCTATTTCACTTAGATACTCACTGTGGAATTCAACTAGGCTTACCAGAAATAGCCCAAACATTTTATGAGATATCCAGCCCTGTTGCTTAGTCTAGAAGCTCTGATTCTGAGTTCTAGCCACCCCTACTAGTCAACAGGTTCCACTTCTTTCTTTCAGGGGACTGGTAATTAGCACAAGTACAGTTATTGTAAGCTAATTATATATTCCAAAACGAATGTATTTATGTGAACCAGAGGGTAGCTTATCAGTGAACATTTGGTAAGTAAACAGGTGCTTTAAAGATTTAATGGGTTTGTAGCCATATGTAGTGATTAATGATGTTTGAGAACCTCACTGCAGCTCATAATATCATCATAAACGAACCCTGGGACTTTTTAGTTAAAAAAAAAAGTGCAAATGATTCTTAGATATTTCAGCTCTTATCCCTTATGATTAGTTACAAATCTGTATTCCAAGGGGCAATGAATAATTGAAATTTCACAGAAGCAATAAAAAAAAAGGAAAAGCCCCTCCCTTTGACTTCTCCCCATCCCCACCTTTTTACCACAAGATAGAATGAAGTATATTTTTCCATATATGGAACAGAAAATTAGAGCAGATTTTCTTTCTTTATAATCAATTTATTGCTTCTCACTCCTCTTACTGATCAGAAACCTGGGTTGGGATCTTTGTGTTCCCTAAACTCTGTAGAAATGTTGCTCTTTTGATACCAGGAACAAAATTCCTGCTGTGGCCAGATACTTCTCCCTTCCTGGAGATGGAGGGACAAATATGAGTAAAAGAAACTGCCCCTGCCTGTGGTTATGACTGAGTAGCATTAGGCTATGCATTAAAGCATAGTGACAGATTATCCACTCCCCGTATTTTCAAGGTGATATCCCAAGATTTCATAGAATAGGTCTAACAGGGCATATCTTTTTTTTTTTTTTGACATCCAATCATCCAATTTTTTAAATTGGCATCCAATCAGCAGATGAGATGTATAATTTTACCTAAGATTTTCAACACATTCTGGAGCCACATTTAAGCAAACTAGTTTGAAAATATGGCAGCCCAGCTTCAAATGTGCCACCGTGCCTCTTGTGGCCCAAAGACAATGACTCTGAAGCAGCACCTGGTATACCAGCTAACTGGCAATGGTAGCCACATAGCCCTGTAATACAGCACAGCCTTTGACAGTAGCAGGCTGTAAGCTTTGTACACCCAAAGAACTGAGACCTGTCACTCTTGCTGTGTCTGAAGTTTTCTTGACCTACTTTCATCTTTGCTTCACTTGGTTTAGCTATGATGGCAATTAATTGATCAGGTGACAGTGGCTGGTGTTTTTGTTAGGTTATGCAATAAAAGCTCATCCACACACCCGCAAAGAAACACAGAGGTAAAATGGCACTGCAGGGAGCCCACCCTGGCTGCTTCCAGGCTGCTCCCAGGCCCATCGATAGGGAGCCATCAGACCATCAAAAACTCATCTCTTCAAACCCAGAGAGCAAGGGCACAGCGCCAGAGAGCTGGGGAGCCCAAATGAAGAACTCAAAGAAAGGGACACCCTGCATGTATCCCTCCCAGCCCAAGCCTCAACCCCACGGTCCCGGTGTGAAACCCATCATGATGAGTTATTGGGACCACATCTCCTTTGCACCTTTTGAACTAAGGGGAGTTTCTACCAAGGGGTGTGGGGCACAGTATGGGAGGCAGGCAAACTGGATGTTGGGATTACACAAAATTTTTTAAGGCATGTTTAGGGGAGGAAAAAAGGCAAGAAAATGGAGGCGTTTAGGTGATTTGATGGGAAACAAGTATGGGAAACAGAGGGACAAGAGTCTATTCGCATATAAGCAGGGGCTGATCAGTATACTTTCTGGCCATGCCCTGGCCCTGATCACTGCAGGCTGTCCTGTCTCCTTGTTAAATTTCTTCAATTATTTCCTAGTAGGAAGCTCTTCACTCCATGTGCATGTGTGTGTATGGGTCTGTGGTGTCAGCAACTGGAGCGAGTGCAGGTGTGTGAGTGAGTGTGTGCTCATAAGTGACAATCAAGCTGAATGAGCCAGCAGGAAGGTGAAGCGGCCTGGGATCAAGGGGATGTGTGGGTGTCTGTGTGTCTCTCTGTGCTTGAGAGAGCATCTGTGGTTCCCTAAAGGTGAGAGCACAAGTTGTCTATGAGACCAGAGAGCTGTGAACATCTGTGTATTTGTGTAATGCTTTGCACCAGCAGCTGGGTTAGAACCATGGTACTGTGACCTTGAGGATTTTTATGTCCAGGTGTTAGCAACTGGTAGAACTGGGATCCAAGGACAGCAACTGGTCAGTCTGGGTGTATGAAGCCAGCTGCTTGAGGGACTCACACTATATGTACACATCATGTGGTGGGTGAGCAATCAGCTCATGGATTGAGCACAGAGGGTAATAGTAAATGGGGTGACATCAGACTGGTAACCTATCACTAGTGGGGTTCCACAGATCTCTGTCTTAGGCCCTATGCTCTTCAACATCTTTGTAAATGACTTGAACGCAGGACTAGAAGGGATACTAAGAAAGTTTGCAGATGACACAAAACTGGGAGGACCTGTTGACTCCCTTGGAGGCAGGAAGGCCCTGCAGAGAGACCTCCACAAATTAAAGGACTGGGTAATCACCAACCATATGAAGATAAACAAAAGAAAGGGCTGGATCCTGCACCTGGGATGGGGAAACCCCAGAATGTACAGACTGGGGAATGAGATGCTGGAAAGCAGTGCCATGGAAAATGACCTGGGGGTCCTGGTCGACTGCAAGTTGAATTTGGGTCAGCAGTGCCCAGGCAGCCAGGAGGGCCTTACCTTGAATATTGTGTGCAGTTTTGGGAATCATAATAAAAGAAAGATATTAAGCTATTAGAAGAACATCCAAAGGAGGGTAACAAAGATGGTGAAGGGCCTTGAGGGGAAGCCGTATGAGGAGCAGCTGAGGTCACTTGGTCTGTTCAGCCTGGAGAAGAAGAGACTGAGGGGAGACACCATTGCAGTCTACAACTTCCTCCTGAAGGGAAGAGGAGGGGTAGACACTGATCTCTTCTCTGTGATTCCCAGTGATAGGATCCAAGGGTATGGCCTGAAGTTGCTTCAGGGGAGGTTTAGGTTGGATATTAGAAAAAGGTTCTTCACCCAGAGGGTGCTTGAACTGGCTCCCCAGGGAAGTGGTCACAGCACCAAGCCTGACAGAGATTAAGAAGCATTTGTATGATACTCAGGCACATGGTGCAACTCTTTGGGATTGTCCTGTGCAGGGCTAAGGGCTGGACTAGATGATCCTTGTGGGTCCCTTCCAACACAGCATATTCTGTGATTCTGTGATGTGATATGATATATACTCCTGCTAACATATCTCCATCCAGCTCAGCTAGAGAGAGGAGCAGGATTGTTGCTGTCTGTGTTTGTGTGAGTGCTCTGTGTATCTCTCTATTTGTATGACCAAATACAAAAAATGCATGGTGTGTAACTGTGCTCAGTGTGTATGTACCTAGTGGGAATACATTTTCATGCTTGTTATGAATAGACCTTGGGGCATGGAACTGCAGCAGCCTTTTCTCTCTCAGGTTGTTGGATCCAGTATAGCAGAGTTCCTTCTAACACTTTTTCTTTAGGTGGTTCAATCATATTTTTATGTCAATGACAGTAATAAGCAATTATTCTGTGTAATATAGAGACTGCATATGAGAGAAGAAGTCTGAGAGCTGGACATCCATGATGTGGCATGGAGGAATGTGGGACTGGGATGGCAGGAGATGGAGCACAGCCTTAGCACTGGGGAATGCACAACTATAAGCAACTGAGCAATAATCAGTTATAGAGATGTAAACATGGAACTGGACAAAACTGGTTTTAGGGATAACAAGGAGAAAAAAGAAATGGTACCAAACATACAGAAAAGGCAACATATGTAGTAAATTTGAGTGTAATGTGGTTTGAAAACCAATGAATAAAGACATAAAAACATTTAAGCAAAACTTAAAAATTATTTGGAGTGGGTACTGGAGGAGGAGGAAGAAACCATCAATATCACATTACTTCTGGAAAAGAAGCCCAGATGCTACTGACTTTCCATAACACCCCCAACCCTCAATCCTAGTAGATCAAACCTGTCAATATTAGAACTCAGAGGAGCAGGGAAAGGATGAAAATAACACCAGGAATAGGAGCAAAAACTAAGTGCATATAAAACAATTTCAGCTTCATTATTATTCTTTCTTTAACAATTGGCTCTAGACTAATAATGGTTATATTCTTAAGATTTCTATAACACGAACAACAGATTCATGAATTCATTTATATACAAGGTTTGCTTCCTCTTTGTCCTTAACAGGATTTTGAGCATAACACTACATATGCTGAAAGGTAGCTAACCTTTAGAAATGGATATCACCATTAATCTGGCAAAGTGTGTGGGTACAAAAGAAGGATGTATTCTGGAACACTGGAAGCACTGGGTGAAGAGAAGGGCAATGAAAAGAACACAGTGGTACTGCGATAAAGGAGTCATGGAGGAAAAAAAGGGAAGAAGAAAATGCTGTGGAGAGAGGGAAATGTTACAGGAGCAGTATCTGAAAGAAACAATGCTACTTTAGTTCAGGGACCTTTGCCTAAAAGTTTGAAACAAGAATTTATCTTAAAAAGTATTGTATCATTCTATGAATGCTAGTGACAATATTCTGTAAAGTACTGTCTGACTTCTGCCAAAATACGAAAGCTGTTCAAAAATCAATTGGATCAATAATATAGGTGCTAAAAATAAAATCTCCTCCCATTGTTCCCTTTTCAGCTGTGAATCAGAAAGCTGCTTTATATAGATGATACTTATAGACAATAATGTCACTTATATGAGTTTGAATGGACAATACCAAACTCAACACAGAAACTGTTCCTGATCTGTTTGGGATTTTGGAAATAGCTTGCTGTATCTGAAGTTTTATCCACAATTTGCATCCACAGAATATAAAATATTCTTTACTTTTTATAAGAATATTTACCATCTTCAACTAGGCTCATCAGGAACTATTTAAGTGAAAATATAATAATGGGGATCTAAACACCTGTTCAAAGGTTGCTACTACTCTGACCAAGATAGCTACTTGTGTGACGATATTTTTGTTAAAGGTCAAATTAACGTGGCAGCACTTACTTGCAGTTGCTCCTTACTCATGGGCAGTGCTAATTAACCCATTCTTAAATCTGCTGCTGTAAACAGCTATGATCCCCACATTGTTGTTTGGTACTCACTACTGCCACATGTACTCAAGAAATATAAACATAGAATCCTTTTCCTCAGCCTAACTATTGTCATACTCAAATGAGTTGATGCCATCTATCCTAAGTCATCTCTAACCTAATATTTTTTTATTACCTCCCAGTTCTTAATCTATCACCACTGATAGTAGTCATGTTATCTAATGATCACAGCTGACCTTCTTAATAAAAATGTATCAGAAGTTACATTAAGCTCTCCAGTCCTCTTCACATCATCCTTTATCGGCCCTCTTACTTGATGTGTATTGGAGCACCCTCTCCTTGGTTTCACAGTAACTCACAGCTTACATATAGAAATCTTTCATTCTGTAACCCTTTAAGCACTTTGCTAGCTGCACTTTATTTGATGCCAGACCCAGCTGCCACTTTTACTCCTTGTCATTCATCATGGTTTTTGGAAAGCATATACTCTTTCTACATATACCTATTAGAATATAATCTGATTAACACTAATAATTCCTAGATATACTGGTTTTGACTGGGATAGTTAATTTTCTTCCTAGCAGCTCATACTCCTATGTTATGTTTTGGATTTGTGACCAAAGCAGTGCTAATAACACAGTGGTGTTTAAGCAGTGCTTGCACACTGCTAAAACTTTGTCTGTTCCTCACATTATGAGCAAGTACCCTGCCAGCAGGTACCCAAGGAATTAGGAGGGGACACAAAGAATCTGTTCAAAAAAGAAGAAATCTAGGGAGGGTTGGCATCTAGATTTGCATGTAGACTAAGTTAGCTTCTGTGAATTTTTCTCCTGGTATTGCCACAGGAAACAGCTATGAGATAAAAGGTTTTTCAGTCTAGGAAAACAAATTAGGACAAAACCCAGTGTCTAGAAATTGAAAATACAAAACTTCTGCATATTTTAAAGTGGAGAAATTAGCTACTGGAAAACTTTGCCAAGGATCACTCAGCAACTCATTGCTAAAAATATGAAAATCGAGACTAATTTTTTTAAATGAAATATAATCTCACAAAGTGCAATCACTAAATGACTGTTGTATAGAAAGTCAGGCTAAATAATCACAATTTCTTTTTCTGATTTTAAGAGCCTGTCAATCTCAAAAATTTGAATTAGAAACCTAATTTAATTTCAGTCTGATTAGGAGGTGGCTACTACATATCCTGAGCTGGTAAAAATCTGGAATATGGATGCATACCGTTATGAAAATTTCAGACTTAAAACCCAACTCATTAGTTTTATGAATCTCAAAGAAGTTGAGGAACAGTATTCAAAAAGAAGCTACTTTCCAAATATTTCCAGGTCTAATAACCCAAAATGTAGAGATATAATACTGATATTTAAATATATAAATAAAAGAACCAAGAAATAAGTGCATTTATAGAATCAGCAGGAGAATATTTACAGACAGTTTCATAACTGCTGGATGATATTTAAACATTGAGAATGTTAGGCCCAGATGGGCATGCTGTGAACTATTCATAATGTTAAATGCTGATATTCATAAAGCGACAGATTTCACCCTTTATGGATTGAAATACATGAAACTATTGCTGACCTGCTATTGTTGCTTTTGTCTATAGACATTGAACAGATTTAGATTTTAGCAGTTGTTTATCAGTAGAGAATTTCCCCCACTTGTTCTTTGCTCTTCCTTTAGCGTGCAGTAAAGTCATAAGTGCCTAAGAATTAAGACTTGTGATCTGTGTGGGTTTGAGATTCAAGTCATGAATATTGTGTCATAGCTCACAGTGCACTATATCTATGCCAAAAGAATAGGACAACCTGTTCATGCATTTTCACGACACAGTGAACATAACCAACATGCAGACCAAACCTCAATGTATCCAGTACGGTTGTTGCAGGAAACATAATTTCCTGAAAATCTATGTAAAGTGCTGTGAAGAATCTATTACTGTGTACAGCTGAGTAGAACAGCATCAAAAATAGTGCAAGTCACACAAAGATTTTAAATGGTCAGTAAACAGTAAGAGTTAATTTACTCACTCTTCTTCTTTAAAAAGGAAACAAAACTCAGTACAAATGACTCAGAAAAGGCTAGAAAACAATTTTCTTGGAAAAGGAAAGCAGAGTGAACCAGAACTGTCTCTACCTGTATATTGTTCAAAACATAGTTCTATTTATTGTGTTAACTGCATGCCCAGTGCAGATGTAACTAATCAATTAATTAAAACACATAAAAATAAAAAATCGCTTTGTGGGGGCAGGAGGTGAGGTTTGAGGGGTACTAATTTTCACTGCAGTGAATGACCTAAATATGTCCAGTTTTAGCAGAAAGAAATAATCTCTTTCTACTGTAATGATTTATGGGAGGCATGTCTGAGTTGCTTTGTATCTCAATTTTCTCCTGTGGTCTCAGTTCCCAAACAAGCTGCCTCTTCAATGATTCACTGGCATCGCAGAACTACAGTGCATCATGAAAAATGCAGTCTAGTCAGAGAGCATAGTCCAGTTGATTTATGAAGACAGATAAAACCAAAATTAGACAAGATTACAATAGAATAGTTCAATTGGAAGGGACCTACAGCAACCCTCTTGTTCAGCTGCCTGGCCAGTTCAGGGCTGAGCAAAAGTTAATTCATGATGTTAAGGGCATTGTCGAAATACCTCTTAAACACTAGTTGGCTTGTGGTATAAACCACCTTTCTAGGTATCCTGTGTTTGACCACCCTCTCAGAAATGAAGTGCTTCCTAATGTTCAGTCCAAAACTCCTCTGGTGCAGCTTTGAACCATTCCTGTCACTGGATCTCAGGGAAGAGAGCTCAGCATCTCCTTCTCCACTTCCCCTCTTCACATACCTGTAGTGAGCAATGAGGTCTCATCTCTCAACCTCTTTTTCTCCAAATGCAACACACCCAGAATCCTCAGATGCTCCTTAGAGGACATTCCTTCCAACCCTTTAATAGCTCCTGATCCACTCACAACTTAAACTGATACTATCTCTCAACAGGTTTTCAAAGATATTAGTAACTGTTTCCACTTTCCCAAGTAAATTTCATATTCAGTATTAACTACTGTATAATTAAGGTCTTTAAGGAGCCACTCATGAAAAAGATTTTTCAATATGCAAGTAAACCAGATTTCTTCCTTACATGCAAAACTGTATTTCTGCTCCTCTTCCATTCAGCTGGAAGCACACAGTTCATATTCCATAGCTCTACATTAAGTTTATTCCAGTTCTTTTCATAAGCTTTTTTTAGATCATTCCTCCATCATGCAGAAGCCCAACGGAAGGCTTGCTAATATGGAGCACTCTGTTCAATCAGGAAGTGCTTAATCAGGTCACCCATTTGATCAGGTTATCTTTTCAGGAGTTGGTGCACATAATGATAATGTCAATGATTAGAGAGAGAAGCTATATCATTATGCTATATTTGGCCAGTATAATATTTTAAAATTTCAAATATTTTATGTGTCTTTATGGACTTCATATTGCTAGCAGACCCAATTACGATGGTAAGATAAAATAGACTGCAAGAACTAAAGACAGTAGGGATGGTAATTAATCCGCACTGTTGAAGCAATGTTTTCTTCTTATATGCATCAGGCTTGATATACCAGCAGCAGAAAAAAATCTAAGGGGATAGTTAAACACAGTCTAGTTACACACAAAGGACAAAAGGCACTGAAAAAGAGCAACAAGAATTTCAAAAACAGTAGGATATTGAAGGGGAAGAAGATTGACTATGAAGAAGGCTCACGTACACCCAGCAATGTAAGCAGTTTCTTGTGTTATGGTCATGGGATCATAGGATTAGATCTTTTGATAATTCAGCATGCAAGGTGTCTGTGGAGATTTCTAGTTGAACTTCCTGCTCAAAATAAGGTAACGTCTGTGGTCAGACCAGGTTGCTCGGGATTTTATAGTGCTGGGTTTTGAAAACCTCTAAGAATGTACAGGGACTGCATAACTTGTCTGGTTAACCTGTTTGTAACTAAGCTTTCACCCCTTTCTTCTGCAGAAAGAGTTTGTCCTTATAGTTTGGTATGAACTGTATTTCAACTTGCATCCCTTGCCTCTCATTGACTTTCCACACACCACTGTGCAGATCCTGGCTCTGTCTTCTCTATAACCTCCTGATAGGACCTGGGAGGGGCATCTGTTCAGTTTATCCAGTTCTTTTCAGTTCCTCCAGTTTAACCTGACAAAGACTTTTCTTCTCCATGCTAACCAGGACAGGGTCCCAACTTCCAGCTACTTTAGTGGCCCTTTGATGAACTGTCCACGGTTTATTAATATCTATCTTGTATTGGGGTACCAAAACTGTACACAGTATTCTAGGTACAGTCTAATAAGTAGTGAATAGATGGGGAAAACCTCTCCCTTTGATCTACTAGCTTTACTTGTCTTAGCCCAGAAGGCTGTTGAATTTGTCTTCTACCAGGACATGCTGTGGTTTCATTTTCAGCCAGTGGCCTGACAAGGCCCCAGGGCCTTCTTTCACAGATCTGCTCCCCAGGCAGTCTGTCCCCAGCCTCTGTTACTGTAGGGTATTCTTCCTTTCCATATTTGGCCCTGTTCAAATTCATAAGGTTCCTGTCAGCCAATTCCTACTATCAAGAAGCTCTATCTGTGAAGCACATTTACTAGTCTCCTCAATTTGGTAGCATCTCCAAAGTTGATGAGGGCACATTCCAGTGCCTTTTCCAGACTATTGTTAAAGACATTAAACACAACAGTTCCTAGGTTAGACCTCTCTGGCACTATTTTTGTTATTAGTCTCCAATATGACCACAACTCTTTAACCTCTACTTTTTGAGCCCTATCATTCTACTAGAGTTTTTTCCTGTTGGTTGTTCACTCACCCAGCCTTTAGTGTTCTAGATCATGTACAAGAACACAGGAGAAGTCTATGTTGAAAGTCTTGCTGAAATTTGTATAAGTGACATCCCTTATTTTCCCTTCATGAGTAAATTCAGTCATTTTATCACAGAGGCAACCTGGTTGGTCAGGTGAGATTTACCCTTAACAACCCAGCCACCTTTTTTTCTCCTTCATATGCCTAGATATTCTCCATGAGGACTTACTTCATGATTCTCCCACAGAACAAAGTGAGGTTCACTGGACTGAAGTTCACCTGATTTTCTTTTTTTGATCCTTTCTGAAGATGAGTGTTTTTCTTCCTTCATCAGGAATCTCCCCCAGTCTCTATTACCTGTGAAAGACAACACAAAGCAGTCGTTGCAAGGATACCAGTCAGTTTTCTTAGCATCCTGGGATGCAGCCTAACCTTTGGATGTGTATTGATGGAGGTTTTCTTGGGTAATACCAGTCTTGATCCTCAAGCCAGTGCTAACAGTTCTTTCCTTTCTTCAAACTTTTCATTAGTCATGGAGACCTGGGAGACCCTGTTGATGAAAAGTGAGGCTAAAGGGTGAGAAACAAAAGTGAGTAACTCAGTCTAGTTTGCATCCATTGTCTCTAAATCATCTACCCCATTTAGCAATGTTCTCACATTTTCTTTTTCAGTGTTTTGCTGCTAATGTAACCATAGAATATTTTCTTATTGCTTTTTGTGTTCCTTGCAAACACCACATCTCAGTGAGTTTTAGCTTTCTTAACACTACCCCTAAATACTTAGGTAATGGTTCTAAATTATTCTTCTGTAGCCTGTCCCACTTCCACCTCCTATTTTTTTGCATTGAGACAGTGTCCTTGCACAGGATCCCGCCAGGATGTTTCCTGATCACACTTTAGGATACTTGCCTGAAGTCCAGGGTCAGTATTCTTACTCTTCAGTTTTGTTACTCCTCTTATCATTCTGAGCTCCACTGCTTCAAGGTCACTGCAGGCAAGACTGTGATTGATTACTATATCCCCAGCCAGTTATTCCTTGCCTGTGAACATCAGAACCGGTTGTGTGTCACACAGGGCTAGTCCACCATGTACTTCTGTCATCTTCAGAAATCTGCTTGAGTGCTTGCATCTACCACGTTGTCATTCCAGAAGGAATAGAGAGATCAAAACCTCCCATAAGAGCCACGGTCTGTGATACAGAAACTTCCAGGAATTGTTCTCCTTTTATGCCCTCTCTGAAATACTATTGATTTAAATAAATTGAATGAGAGGAGTCTGGTCACAAAGTAACCTTGTCATTGTCACTGACAGAGCAGATGCTGAACTTTAGTGATGTCCTGTGGTGAAAAAGGCAGATTCCCAATAAGGAATCCAGGGACTGCAGTCCTGACAAGTGCAGGCTTTAAAACTAGGTGGGTTAGCCATTTCAGCATGCATGAGGGTCCTGAAGGTACAGAAAAATCTATGAATTCAGAGAGATGGTTGTAGCCTCCACTCGGAATGCAAGCACTTCAGAGAAACAGAGCACAGGATCAAATTTGTGGCAGACCTGTGTCTGGTGTCTTGTATTCATGGAGTCATAGAATAAATACTAGGTTGGAAGGGCACCTCAAGCGTCATCTGGTCTAACTTTTCTTGGTAAAAGCACAGTCTAGACAAGATGGCCCAGTACCCCAATAAGCTGAATCTTTAGTGCCCGGTGCTGGGAAATCCACAACTTCTCTGGGGAGACTGTTCTAATATCTAATTGTTCTAATTGTGAAAGATTTTCCTATTGTTTTTAATCAGAATCTTCCCAGGAGTAACTTGCACCCATTACCTCTCATGTTTTCCATGTGACTGTTGGTAAAAAAGGAGTTTCCATTTTCTTTGTAGCTGCCCTTTACATACTGGAACATGGTGATAAGGTATACCCCTAAGCCTTCTTTTCTCAAGGCTGTACAGAAAATGATGGGAAGAAGAAAAAATGGTGGGAAGTTCAGAGTGATGATGTTTGTCTTCCCAAATCACTGTTACACATGATGGAATCAATGGGCACCAGCCTGCTGATGGGAAGTGGTGAATGATTCCCTTGTTTTCCTTTGCTTGCATGTACAGCTTTTGCTTTATCTACTAAACTGTCTTTATTCCAACCCTTAACTTTTCTCCCTTTTGCTCTTCTGATATCCTCCCCCATCCACCTGTAGGGTAGTGAATGTGTGGCTGTATGGGTCTTGGTTCCCAACTAGGATTAAACCACCACATGAGTTTTCCTTTATATTTTTCTCTGAAGTAAAATATAACTGCAAGCTCAGAACTTGGGTGGGCAAATTTTTCTGTGATCAAAACATACCGAAGTCAAAAACTATCTAATAAGATGATGCTGGTTATTCTATAAATAGCCACCAAATGCTGGAAAATTTTAGATCATAAAGTTTTATTCTTATTGAGCACATTACCACACTTGGAAATAAGAATAGACATTACCTCAGTATCAACTTGTAAATTACATTTTCTCTGAAGATAAGTAGTAGTACCAAGATTGCAATGGCATCCTTCTGGGATATCATGTTGCAATTATTTTTGTTCTTTCCTTGTTGCTTGAAATTTTGTTTGATTCATGCACAGTTTAAAGGTTTAAATAATTGAATCAAATTATTTATCATGATTTACAAGTTAAAAAAAATTCCATTATTTTCACCAAAACTGTGTACAGAGTGTGTTTTTTTGTGGTGCAAGGGATAGGTTGTTGGCTGTAATGTTGAATGTTTCTGCAAGAAAAAATTATTTTTCTATAAAAGTACCACTGAGAAGAAAGAACCTCTAGATGTAGCCATTTCCTGGCAGCATTTTTAAATATTCTCATTGAGTAATGTTTTATTCCATTCTTTTTCGTGTTTGTGAGTGCTTCCTCAACCTGCCTTTCTGCTCACCAGTTAAAGAGCACCTTTTTTGTTACTGTAGTCTGTCTCTTTATTCCAGAATCCTCCCAGTTTATTTACACTTCAGCCCAGGTTTCTGTTAATTATCCTAAATATTTCTTTTTACTTCTCCAATTAGAATTAAATTTTCTTGACAATTTCCAAATATTGTTGTAGGAATTGAGCCAGCTTTGCAATTTGTTTTCTCTTTTGTCTGGTCACAAGCCTGCTGATATCTTTTCTTCAGAGACCTCTTTGTTCAAAAGTGTCAAAGACAAACCTGAGGATCCCTTGGCTGGTGAAGTCTCAGGGAATTTAACAACTACATTTAAATTAAAAGAAAAAAGTATCCTTAATTAGTATACACAATAAATATGCACTTTAGAATTCAGGAATTGTTATACTCAGAGGTGGCAGTTAATGAGAAATCTTTCTGCACCTGCAACAACCCTTTAATAAAAGAGAAAATGAGTCAACAAATGTTAAAAGGAAAACTTTTGAGGAATCAGATACAGGTTTCTGATTCAGTAACTCTTCCAGCACATTCTAACAAGCAGCTGAATGAGGATCTGTAGCATTTCAGTCCATTCTTCTGGAAGTGCCAGTCTCCTTTAGAGATGCTCTTTACATAACTCATAGAAGACCAGAGTTTGCCCTGTTACATAAGGACAGCAACACCACTTCTGATATGGAAGGAAGAACAGGCTTCAGGTAGATGCAGAATCATCAGATAAAACATAACTCTTACCCCTTTCATGTTCAGCCTAATATTTCAGCAGAAAGAGGAGAAAAAGTAACAAAAAAGGAATACAGCTGTCTGAGAGATCAATAAACTTTGCTAAGATTTAAACTTCCCAACTAATGACTTGCCCTGTTTTATTTTTAATTGTGTGTCCTATGAACTAATATTAATTTGGCATCCAAAATCTTTCAAATCTTATGGTAGTTGTTACTCTTTTGGTTAGTTTCCAATGAACATATCAGAACTATTAATGAGTAAAAATACTTCATAAAAAGAATACACTGCTAACATTCTCAGGGGTTTTTTTGTTTGTTTGTTTTTTTTCCTAAGGGATCTACAGCATAAAATGAATAGGACTGAGCCCCATTGTTCATCTTATTTTATGAAGAACAAAGAAATATCATAGACTTATCAAAAAAAAAATTAATAGTCTCTTAAAAAGCTGTTAACATTTTGTGATTGAAGCTTAGAACTCCCTTAATTTTCCTACAGTGGAAGAATAAAGTCGAGGAAATGGATTAATTCCAGCTAAACTCATAGAAGTGTTGAACTCAACAAAATTTCTGCCAGGCTTTTATTATCTGCTCATACACATGTGGTTGCTTAGTGTCTCAGGTTAATTTCTTGTGTTAATTTCCTGTTTACTCTCACCAAATAATAGAGTGATGCAAGGTATTGGCATTTTTCAGCCACACCAAGTAAGCTCCAGGGATATTTCTCCCAGTGTTCCTAAACTGCATAGTTAAAATCTTTGAATATAGGCAAAAGCATATATTCAATTTTTCTAATATTGCAGGAGGCCATCAGAGGCAAAATAACATTATGGTACTCATTCTTTTTAGCAACTTTGTTATTCTGAAGAAATTAAGGCATTTTTAAATTACTGTTTTAGTCTTGAAATAGCTACTACCTATCTCTGTTTAAAAGATGCATAAACTAAGATCCCATTAGTTTTAATGAGCTGCCTGAAATCAAGTAATGAATTAGAGTTGGTTATAAACTTAAGGGTGTTTGTTTGAATAAGAAAATCTGAAACCACCAAATATCTCATAATGGCTAAATGGCACTCAGAAATTAAACATATAAATGGAAGTGTGGGTGATCCATACTTTGATTCTGTCTTTTCAGTGAGTGGGGAGACTGCAGACGGGACATCTCTTCTTCAGCCTGTTTGCAGCACATTTCCCTATGGCAGAGAATCCCAGACCTGGATACAGACTCTCAAACCCATCACTCAGCAGACTGGGAAACACATAGCAATCATCAACTCTTTGTTGTGTAGGTGTACTAGGGAAGTTAAACAAAAGTTGAATGGTAAAGAAACTACAGAAGCACTACAGAATATGGGAAGATAAGAGAAACGTAAAATATTCCCTGTATGTTCTAATTTCTAATTATTAGAGTTTTATACACAAATTAAAACTACTTTGGAATCAAAAGAAATTAAACAAAGCAAAACATAAAAATCAAATTAAACTTTTCTCAGTTTTGCAGCTGGAAGATTTTTTCTTCTAATTTAAGTTTCTTTCCTTGCCAGTTGTGTTTTCCACAGACTTTCTTTTCCCTTCTGATGTATTTATTATAGAGTGCAGTGAGTACTAATTCTGATATGAAAAAAAAGAGAGAAGGAGAAAGGAAGGAAGGAAAAAGGAAGGAAGAAAGAAAGGAAGGAAGGGAGAAAGGAAGGAAGGAAGGAAAAAGAAAAAGAAAGAAAGAAAGAAAGAGAGAGAGAGAGAAAGAAAGAAAGAAAGAAAGAGAGAGAGAGAAAGATAAACACAACCCCAAAACATATTTTCATAATTGTTTCCAAAGTTACTTCCAATTTTATGCATTCAAAATTCAGCCTAATACATGAGTTGACCACTTTCTAAAGACACTGTGTATCAATTTGTCAACTCATTCTTTTTTTGTGGCATTGTCTTGCAAGATGGGAGGGCTTTTTTTCTGTATCACTATCAGTTTCTTCCCCAGCAATACCAGTTCACACAGGAATGACAGTAGGAACACAACTGTCAGACTAATTTGGTTTGTCTAATTTTGACAGCGAGAAACCCAGAGTGTTTGCTATTTCATGAACAGTATAAACATCCTGGCTATTTTTAACTTATGTCATCATGATAAAAAATAAACCTTACATGAAGCGCAGCATGAGCCAAGCTGCTTTGGATCCATTTCAAAAATTGCACCCCTTGGGGTTTCTGTTCACATCTCAGCCAAGTGGGTAGAGCTTGAAGACACAGGGACAGAAACAGCTACCTACAAAATAACTGAACATATTCACCTCACTGCTTAAAGCCAGAATCATCTAAAGGTCTCATCTGCAGTAACCTATGGCTATCTGAGCTCTCTGTTTCCTGACAAGCTATTTTAAGCAATGAAGACAAGTTAAGAGACCTAGTGCTGTGCTATGTGAAAGCCCAGAAAACATCCTCATGCCACTGGGCAGTCTAACAGCTTATACCTAGTTTCATACAGTGTCATCCTCTATCATGATCCAAGAGCATGTGCTTAAAAAAATATTTTAATCATTGTGTGTTTTCTGTTTCTAAAAAGACATGCATTGTCAGGGAAAGAAAAATAATAAGTTTCAGAACACAAAATGCAACATCAGTTAGGATTAATAGACACAAATATTTGTTTCTTAAAATACTCTCTGAAATAATCTAATTGGTGGCATGTTTGTAGATTATAATGAAGCAGAAAAAATAGGCAGTTTTATATTTAAGGATATGTGATCTCATAGCCTTTCTATTCTATGGTATTTGCATTAAATACAGAGTAAGACAGTTTTTTTCAAACAGCCTAACATGGTTAGAGAGATCAGCATCAAGCTGAACAAGTTTAAGGCTTTGTTGTTTAATCACTGCATTTATTTTACTCGATAATTCATATGCATATTTGTGTAATTCAATTTTTTACCAGCAATCTCATCTACAAGCTACAGTTAGCCCCTTTTTTATTTTTATATTTGTATGGGACCTTAATCAAAACTCCCTTGCCAAAATCTCGAAATACAATGCTCTTCCTTGTGAGTACTGATACAGTGTTGTAATCAGTGCTACAAGCATGACAACACTGCTGGAAATATTTATGGGGGAGACATGGAAGTCTTTTCTTCCCTTGGGCTTACATAGATATTGTAAGAAATATATCATCTTTGATTTACAGGACAAATGCGTTGCTTCCAACTTCCTATCAATTCTTCCCAGAAAGTGTCAGAGAAGCAGCACTTTCAGAGAGTGATTTAGCAGTACAGCAGTGCTGTTAACAACAAATGCACGTTTAATGATGTTTTACCATTTTTTGACCCTGGCTTTTCATGTTCATGTATTTTAAATGTGTGGTATATGTATTAAAAGATCATACCCAATTCCAAAGACAAGACTCATCTCTAAAATTAATTTGATTATGTTAAAAATCCCCAACAGCAATAGCAAGTGATGCTACTGAAATTTAAGAACAAGCTGAAATTCTCTGAAGACATTTTAATAATGAGAAGAGGAAAACCTGTGTGACTCGTTTTCTCAGTGAAATGCCTAGAGAAGGGGCTGTAAGTAGACACATAGAGCAATGCGTCTGTAACAGGCTCAGTGTACAAGGAATTGCTTCTTACTGTAATGCACCTGTTAATTCAGCCAATGACTAGTGATAGTTAAAATATATTCAAGTGCATTGAAGTAATTGAGGGAATTCACCTCAATTCACCAACTGTAGTTTCAGTATGTCTGATTTTACCACATCTGAGCTCAGCTGTGAAATGTGGCTGCAATGTTAGAGCAGGTCTGAGCTGTGGATAAGGATGAGCAGCTCTGTGTGGCACTCAACTTTTGTTGAGCTGATCAAAACTTCAGGGTTTTCCTATGCTACTCTAAGCATTTATATGTAAAAGACCTGGTTAGGATCATGAGTGAAAAGTGGGAATCCACACATTTAGGTCTTCGGTAAAATCAGCTTTATGAGGCCTTAGAATGAATGTCTTGAATGAGAGAGCTAAAAATTAAACATGGAGGATGCATTTAAAAGGCAGGGAGGATTTATGGTAAATTGGTTGGCATATGGTAAGTTAACATGAAATGAAAATTAAGATACAGTAGAAAAATGTTATAAAGTCTTAAAAACAGGTGTTCTTTATTCTACACAGGTTGAAATGTTAACCACAACAGAAGCAGAGAAACTAAAGAATGACATTTTTAGGATGATTCTTTCCTTGTTGAATTAAAACCATTTGCTTGAAAGATCAGCCCAGGGTGTTATAAATGCATTTTTTCATTCAGTAAGTGTGACTCTGTATTCTGTCTTTGAGGAAAATACAGTAACATACTAAACTTAAAATAAATAGTGTGTGAAGTGGCTTTAATTTAGGGAATTAAGTTAATTCTTTTTACTAAATTTGATTAAATCAAATACATGGATTCAGTATAGTTTAACCAATGAAGCTTAAATTCACACCTTTAACTAATTCAGGCTGCATTCCTTGAATGTCATGTATAGAAAAGTTGTAACTGCTGATGACTGAAGCCTGAGAAGAATTAAACAAAAGCACTAACTGCCCTTGGTGTTATGAATATTCTTTGTGTTTCTTCTGTTGCATGTTCCCATGATTTTTTAAAGCTAGAAGGTAAGTGCTTCCTTTTCTGTCAGACCTGGAGGCTTTTTTTCTGTACTTGAATGGCTCATAATACAGACTGAAGGCTGTTCCAGGACTATTGCATAACCTCCCACTAAGGGGCATATTGTCAATTATTTTGCCTAGGGCATTAAATCAACCTTGCTGTTAGCTCTGGCTAAAAAAAAAAAAAAAAAAAAGAAAGTGAGAAATGTTTTTATATGTACTATAGAACATATTAAATTCTTTGTGTCAATCACACCCCCTAAGAGTCTAATTATTACATTTACAGATTTGTGCACTTTTGTCAAATCTAAACCCCGATCATAACTATGCTCCCTTTCACTACTGTATTTAAGAACTATAGATTGATAAAATTTTTGTGGATCAAAATTTATTTTTGTTGGACAATTATTGTATATATATATATATATATTTATAACATATTATAAAACTGATGTTAAGCCATACGGGAGGTAGTAATAAAAAGCTTATTTTCTTAAATATTTAAGTGATGATAAAGGAGAAGAAGTAAGTATTGTATCAATTATATTTGAAATGACTAAGAGAAGTTGTGAATGTGGGTGATGCTTAAGATTACTCAAGAGAAACACTATAAATAATATAATGAATTGAAACCAGGAAACAATATTCAAAATGGGATTATCAATGAGTCCTTGGCTCTCAAATATCTCCAGATTTCTATGTTTGTAGTTTAGCATGGCTCAGGAAAGAAGTCAGAATTTCTTGATTATCACTTCTTTAGTTAATTAAACTGCACTGAGAATAAACTTTTTTCATGACTGCATATGTAACCTAGAAGACAATTTACAAGGTTGTTGAAATTGGAGAGAGGTATTGATTCAAGTAATTTTGTCTAAAATTTGCATTCATGCCAATGTACCTGTCCATTATTTCTGGCTGAAAAAATTAGCCTGTGTTTAAGAACTGGGCTCTGTGTCTGAGGTTGCTAACACAGCACGAAGCTATGAAAGCTCTTCTCTCAAAACAGACCCTCAAAACTTTCCAACTCATCTTGATGTTCTGTTCTGCAGAAGTACATGTAAGCACTTGGACAGGTGCGGAAGTCACACCAAGGGCACACTGAGATATAATAAACTGTTAATGTTGGCCGAGCAGCAGCAAGGTGTACCAGTCAATAGAGTTTACTTACTTAAGGTAGGAGGCCTTCTCAAATATTCCAGATCCTGTAAACTCTAGAGGATGGTCATCAGCTGCCATCAGGGTCACAACCCGTATTTTCTCTATCTACGTGAAGTTACAGTGGCTAAACAAGTAATTGTATCAGCCCCATTAAGAGATCTCTGACACCCAGACCAACTGGTGCAAGTGTCTCAGATTCATATGACTGCAATTTAGCTCAGTCAAGAGTAAAATACAAACCATAATGTGCAATTATCCCCTAGATATATTTTATGTTCAAAATATTCCCTAGAAAGATCTGTCTTCAAGATAATGTCCAGACTTTTTGTCCTAAAGAGAGCTAGTTCAAGCCCTACCAAAAACACCAAAAAAAAAGGACCAAAGAACAAAATAATTGTTCTACAGTGCAGACAAAAGTAGATCCTATGCTCTGCATATGTAATTTGGCTCATTAAAGTAATCACAGGACACTCTAAGCAGAACCTAAACATATCTAGATACAGTTGGGATTGTTCATAAACAATGACATAGGAGCAACAAGGACTGTTCTGTAGTCCAAGCTCTGCTATCTTGAGTAATATCTTCTAATCCCTTTACAGATATGTCTATTTCCTTCACAAAACTAAGTATTGACAACAAAGTACCTCCTCTTCCAAAACGTATAGAAAATTACCATTTTAAAATTTAAAATTATTATTTGGGTTCCTCTCAGAGCCTCAGATAATGTATAAACAGTTTTATATCCATTAATTTGTCTGCAACTATTATTTATTTTGCTTAAAAAAAAATCATAACCATGGTCTGAAAATGTGTATTTCCATTGGCAGTTCAGATGATATTTAGCTCATGAGAATTGCCACCAAACACTACTGCAGAGGGATGATGTATTTCCTGCTTACATACATATTTCTGTGAGTACTTCTTTTAGTGTGCAGTAGTGCCAGACTTGGTACACTGAGCTTTGTATAAGGGAGAAATGAGACTCAGAAATATTTTCCTGAGTATTATAAAGGTTTGATGGGGATGAAACCCATGTTCCCAAGGTAGTGGATACTGGTTGCTCTTAAAACATAAGAGCACCATTATAAGAAAAATGAGAAATTACAAAAAATTAATAAAAATAAAAATAAAAAAAGTAAAAATAAAAACCACCTAAACATTTTGTAGCATGGAGATGAATGTATAAACAGAATATATGTCTGAAAGAGACAAATTGTATCTGCCTCTTCTGTTCAAATTTAGTTTCTTGGAACCACAGGACACATAAATTAAGCAGACTACTTACCAGACAGAAAAGTAGAAAGTTCATATGTAACTGTGACATTTTGAGAATGAAAAAGCTTAGTATGCACAGCAGCTCCACATCTACATTGTGCATTTGGTGGCAAGAGGACACATGGAAAAAATAGAAATGTCATTGCATTAGTCACTGAATGAATGTTGTGGCTGCCTATTATTATTAAGGTTATGACTTATACAGGACAAACTCTTCATTCTTTTTGTTTATCGGCACTAGTTATACTATTTACATGTCCTTACTTTAACTTTGTTGATGGCAGAGATGTTTTCTCTAGACTTTTATATTTATCCGCTCAAGCAGAGCTGCAGAAGCCGTCACTTCAAATAATAAACAGCAACACAAATTTCTATGTGGCATAAACTATGCTCAGCTCATGTTTGACCTAAAACATAAGAGATTCAGAGAATACGTCCTTTACTATGGAAGATACTGTATGGGCACATTAGTAATGGGAGCTAATAAATTGAGCAGTTTAAACTGCATTTCAAATTAAAGAGCTATATTGATAGCAGCTGAGGAAAATTCCCAGATTTCATGTAGAATATTGATACATTTTATGACACCTCATGTTCTTCTACCTTTTGTTCATGGAAAATGTACTTTAAATCTTACCTTTCAGTTGTATAAACTAAAAATTCCCAGGTTATATGTTTAGTCATTTAAAATTCAGTACTTTCACAGTTCTCTGAAGTAACTGTGTAAGTAAGGTGTTAAGGTTGTTCCACATGCCTTAATACCAGTGATACAGCAGACATATAGTATTGATATTTTTGCATCCATATTGATTGACAAGTTTAATTACATTTCTAAAAAAAGTTTCAGAGAAAATGATAGTGAATGCAATGCATGGTCCTTGCCTAAATCATTATATATTTAAATCTCAATAAGGTATATGTACCAATTTTTTGAACCAAAATGACATGTTAACACATTTTATTAATTCTAGTTCACAACATTCATGTCAGTAATTGGTTTATGTGGATTTATCACATAGGCAAGATTCAGGATAGGAAAAAATACAAAATCACTTATCACTGGAATTAACACTTCACTTCTAAAACTTTAGCAGAGTTGCAGAAAAAAATAAAGACATGGCACTGGCTTTGCTAAATATTAAATCAGATGTTTTATTTATTTCTTTTTACTCTTAAATAAAAGTATTCATCCCTTTCACAAATGTTGGAAATAAAATTAGTTTTCAAAATTAAAAAAGAATGATGTCAGTCAGAGCTCCAATTTTCACATGGTAATACTTGATAGCAACTTACAAACTAATCCTCAAAAGAACACATAGTCATGAAACTGTTATACCTTCTATACAACTAAAACACAAACAAAGCTTTGTATTGAACTGTGCAGAAACATGAGGAATGTGAAGAGGCAGCACAGTAACATGATGTTCAAAATCCTAAGCTCAGGCAGGGGTACAGTGGTAGGTAAAGATGCTAAGAAAGCAGAGCTTTCAAGACTGCATTTAGACATCACTTAATACGGGACTGCAAAAATATAATTCCTCTCCAGGGACTAACGTCTAAGTTGCAAAGCTGATCAGTAATAAGCAACCACGTGCCCATGGATCAATCCACCTGGATCCAATTGTAGTGAGTGAAGAGTAATTCACTTGAGGCATCCAGGCTACATCTGACAGCAGTAGTTGTCTCTGGAGTGGTCAATATTTGTGGAAGGACCAGTGAATCTTAGTCTGTGGAGCAACCCAGGAGTTTGAGCTCTTCTGGAAAGCAGCTCAAGCCCTGTCAGTCTAAAATCTAGAACCCTCTTTGCTTAGCAGGATTTGTTGTCTTCCCTTTCTCATTCATTCTTCTCCCTTTCTGCCCTTCTTGTGATTCCATTTCCTATTTATTTTTCAGTCATTCTCCTGATTATGCAGGAGCCTTACTAAGTCAGTGGATAGCAACACAAACCCTCATGTGAGGGCTGTGGATCTGCCTCTCTGCACTAATTGAAGGAAGGTGTTCCAAATCATTCTACCAAACAGATAGCAACTCATTAAATACTACCAGACTTAAAGTACCCATAATAGAAAATGTGACTGCAAATAGAGAAACTAGCAAGGTCTCATTTTACACCAGAAATCTGGAACAGGCAATAGAAACAAATTAAGACTAAGACCATTGTAACTTGCCTTCTCCAGCTGATCAAAACAGCTTTGCAAGACTTTCTTATCACACATACCATGCATTTTTTGCCTGTAAGCTTTCTTACACATTTTATTTTGGCTCTGAAGGTTTATAGCCCTCACTACTTTTTAATCTATGCTTATTACTACCTCTAAAAAAGCAAGCAATTCACTGAAGAAATTAGGCTGTAGAAAAGATTTGGAAAAATCAGCATAAATATATTACAACTCTATGTCTAGCCAAAGCTTTGTGCAGTAATTGAAAAGAACAAAATAAATAGTGTAATTCAGTACAAGGAAAGTCAGTTTACATTGTTAGGGTTTAGTTGGTTTTTTTCTAAACTAACAACATGACATGTTTTGTAATTACAGTTTAGTCTTTCTGATGTGCTTCTGTTTTAACCAGCTTGCACAACTGCTAAACAATTAGATTGTCTTCAGCAACATCTTGAAGATGCTAGATCTTCATTGTATTGGAGTGAAAAGGGAATGTGTCTGGCTGTAGTACCATAGTAAGAATGCTATGAGATTGATGCATACAGTGGTAGCAGAGAAAATTCCAGGGTTTTAAGATAAATGAACATGAACTTGTAAAATATAAAATGATTCTCAGAGTGTGGTTCTTTAGCAAGGAGAGCTGCTGTGGTCAAACTTGAAAATTGTCACACCTGGGGCCAGCTGTGTTAATCTGTGAAGCTTCAGCATCTCGGTATTCTTGAAAATCCCTCAAAAGTGCTTAAAATGGTGAAAAAATCATCCAGTTCTACAAATGAGGCAGGGAGCATGGAGGGTTGAGCTCATGAAGAGGTAGAGACAGTTCTATGCCTGGTCAGAGGTGGAACACTCCACCAGGACAAGCAGGAGAAGCAGAATCCTTCAGAGACAGACACTTGTAGTGGGGAGCATGATGCGATCCAAAACTCAGGTGATGTGAGGAGTTTACCTATAATTTTAATACATAGTATGCCAAACCAGCCCTCAGTAAGGTTGTCTGCTAAATTCATAATCAGACAAATTATCGTAATCAGAAATACACATTTGGGATTGAAGTATTCAGCCTACCATTTTGAGCACCTCAGGGATACGAACACACTGAAAAAATCACTGGTACTAAACTCTCTGGGCTTCTGAACTACCTCTAAAATGAAAAATGGCTCCCAGGACTTTTTTCCAGGCAATTAACAAGTATATTTCTATGTGGAAGAGGAGGGATAAAACCTTTGGGCAGTAAAAGTGTTATATGCTAGAAGCTAAAATAGACAACCATTTATGTGCCAGGAGTTGCATACAATTTCCTGTGCAACAAGAGCTGAACATAAACTGTTATGTGCTGCTTATGCACAGTTGTACATAAATAGCACAAGGTTCATGCAGAGCTTCATATCATGAAGTTTATGTGCAAAATCTTTCCATCTCAATTTTTCATACATATATTTGTAATAAATGGAACCACCAAAACCAACCTGAAAGGCAATTAAAACAAGAAAAGCAAATGAAGAAGTATGACACGTTACATAATCCAATTCAGAAGAGTAAAATTTTGTAGAATTTCACATCACAAACTTTTAATAAAAGTCTTCTCTGTTTAGTTTTAATCACATTTTCTGACTCTTCCTGTTACACAGTCCTGAAGAGGGAACCTCCATTCTGCAGTTTCTGGGGAATCTCAACAAAGAATTCTTAAAGATTTGCACAGGGAGTTGGGAGTTTACTTTTTCCACCATAGCATTTCCTCTTCCATCATCGAGGTTAATCCTGCAGATTCACACCTATATTTGATGAAAGTCTTTATAAATGAAAAAAACTGGGAAGTTCAACAGTAATAACTAAGTTTTCCACCTGACCTATACTTTGTATAGAAACTTATGTATCAATACACCTTTCATTCACTTCCCATGTATATATAGCTACCATAATGAAGGAGTATTTTACTTTCCAATAGAACACCATAACTAATTTTGAAAAAGAGGCCAACTATGTTCATTTGTCTTCTGTTACAATCTCTGGAGTCTCCTTTCAAGCCAATAAAGGTAAACTATGGCACTATCTATAACTTCACAATATTTTAATGCGTTGTTTTACAAGTCCCAAAGGTTTTCTTTCACACTTTGTTTTCTGTTGTAGTCTCCACAGATTTTAGTATTGTGTTATAGGTATTATATCCAGATAAGACATTTGCCCAGGTCTTATCTTTTACAGTTAGCTTCCTTTAAATTTTCAAGTTCTTGAGGAATTTATAACTTGCTATAGTGTGGTTTATATTTTTATTCACAAATGAAGTAATCTATTTCATAACTAAAAATAAGCAAGCACTTATTTTTGTTCTTTATGACTTTGACTCATGTATTAAATTAAATTTCTGAAATATTTAACAGAAAGGAAGGAAAATGAATGTAAGGATGCTAAATATTCACTTTTAACACAAGGAATATCTAGTCATCCTAGATATTGGCTTATAGACTTTATCCTCCTCCAGGCCCAAAAGGAATTTCAGGCACTTTTTAAAATGTTCCTTTAAGTATTCTCCTTAATTAAAGACTAATAAGTCCTATGATTCAACAAGAATGAATATTCAGGGATTCTTTACTATTCTGCCCAACAAAAAAAAAAGGACATGTCAACATATCAAACACTAGAGACTACTGTAGTACCCCTACTCATGCTCTTATTCTGGAGATCATTTTGCTCTCTGCTGTCAGAGAACATATCTTTGTGACCTGAAGTGCTTCTGTATAGCCTTGTAATCTGCTTTTGAGACACCAAAAGACCCACACAGCTCGCCTTGACATTAGTCAGAAGACAGGGATAGGTGTCCAAGGGAAATACTTTCTCCTGAGGTAAGAGATCCATCTTTCATTGATAAACAGGAAAATGACCATTCACATTAAACAAGTTGCTTCACTAGAGGTACCACTTAGGTGCAGGGCAAAGGTCTACATTATCCAGGCTATATCCCTCCCATATTTCATAGGCCAAGAGCAGGGAGACAAGCCGAACAAGGCATGAAAGGCAGAGGGCCAGTGACCTTCTGTGACCTCCAGCGTTCCAAGCGGGAAGTCAAAAGGCAGTGTCCAATGGTAGAACTTGCTTTTCATTATCTCCTTTGCTTGCTAAGGAGATAATGAAATGCCTCCCCTCAGCTAACAGCACCATTGGGTCTGTTTCCTGATGACAAGATTATTGAAAGCTTCTGTTTACAGTCTGTCTCAAGCCTGAAATTAAAAATGTCCAGACATTGTGTCTCTTTATTTTAGTTTAAATATTTGAAAACTGAGACTATCAACACAACGGATAAGATAACTCAAATAGAAAAAAAAAATACTAATGACAGAGCTTTCCTTTGGGGATGGTGTGTGGGTGTGGTGTAAGTGTCCACACCAAAAAAAAAATTGACTGGGGAAATGGAAGGGGGGACAGATTTGGAGAATTTAATTTTGGTTGGTTGGTTGGTTGTTTTGTTTGTTTATGTTTGTTTCTTTGGTTTGGGGTAGGTTTTTTGTTTGTTTAGGATTTTTTGTATTTTGGGTTTTTTTATTATTATTTTTTATTTAAATTACCTCAGTGCCAAACTTTTTGCAGCAATGCCCAACAACACCATTGTAGAAGCAGTAACAAACTGCAGCTTGGAAAAATAAGACTGGATATTGCAGGGGAAAAAAGTCACAAGGTGGGTAGTACTTCACTGAAATGAGTTGCAACGAGGGACTGTGAAATCTCTCTCCTGGGCATCTTGAAGGCTCTGCCAGACACAGACAGAGCTGCCCCTGTGCACTGCTGGCAATAGCCCAGGTTCGAGCAGGAGACGCCAACTGATGCTTCTATGATACTACGAAATTATTTCAGTCCCTTACTACATCCCAGAAGTAATAGCAGCTACTGTCTAGCATGGGAAATAACTCATTGTGTGTCTAAAGACTGAAGTCCCTTTAGCCCTTGGTGTGTTACGAATAATGGAGAAAGAAAAAAATCACTAAAAAATTGGCTTTTGCTGATTGTATTTAACCCCTTAATATTATTTTAACAATGCTTTTTTTGTGATTTAATAAATGTTATCTTGTGTTGATCAAAGAAGAAAAAGTCCTTTATAATAGGACCTGATCTTTGAAAGCTGTAAATGCTGTACAGTGTGTACTTTTGATCAGTAAGAAAAACTAATGCATAGCAGCAGCTTTTGAGAATTACAGATATCTTGCAAGAAAATAAAAGGCCATTGTCTAGACAATGGCACAGAATTTCAGCTCATTATTGATTTGACAGGAGCGATCCTTTTGGTTTGATTTTCCAGGAGAACCGAATGCATTTGAACTCTTTTATACTCCTGGTAATTACCTTTACTGAGACATAAAGTCAGGTCAGAACTGCAATCAAAAGTATAAAATCTGAAGATTTGATTGCAGGGATCTTTGCTCATTCGTGATTGATCAAACTGATTACTTAATAAGTTGTTATTACTCTCATTTTTTCAGGTGGTTTTTTTTTTTGAAGGTCTACTGACAAATGAAACCAAAGCTGTGTTCTTCCACAGATCAGAGTAAATAGATGGAAACACTTAAGGAATGTGTATAGAAGCACACTGACAGGAGGTGGCTTACAATGAGGAGAATTTTCTCCCACTGTGGAACAAGGGACAGTGACTCAGAGCTGACCATGACTCTGACTATATCTCATGAGTCACAAATTTTTATCCCTGGTTTACTCGGTTGTTCCTGGTACTCCAGCAGACCATCTGCAATAAGGCCAATAATCTGTGTAATATCTTTTAGTTTCTTTCAGTGAACAGTGTAGTAAATGCAGAAATTATTATTAATAAATTGTCATGGGTTTGCCAACCAGCCAGGCCCCCAGGGCTGAGGATGGTTTTGTCCAGGTGGATTTCTGGAGAAAAAGCCAATCAAAAGTTTTAGTAACGCCTCTGCCAATTACATATTTAAGAAAAGAGAAGAGAAGGTTGTTGCGCAGATGAAATTAGTAGCCATGTAGGAGAGGCGGCAGGCCCCAAGTGGGCCAGGCCCCCTCCTCCCCTGGCCCTGGGTTGGGGGCAGGTGTGGCACTGAAGCCCCACTTCTCTCCTGTAACAGAGTAGAGAAAAAAAACTCTAAAGAAAAACTACCTGGACAAGACATATTGCAGAAGAAATTTCAGGCAGAGATAACGGACCTCCAAGGTCAAAGCTGGCAGCTGGAGAGAAGAGAAAAAGCCACAAAGGGGGGGAATTCCTTCTCTCCCTCCCTTCAGCAGGGAAAAGACTGAAAACTAAAATCCCTACCACCTGTGGAAAACTGCTGGGGAGTGGAAACAACCCTCTGCAGCTCATAAGGAGCCCATGCCAAAGCAGAGGAATACATGAGGAAGATATGACTCCATGGGAAGGCCTAGAATGAAACAGAGTCCTGCTGGAGACCTGTGACCCATGGAGAGAATGAGCTACGCTGGAGCAAAACAGCTCGGGTAGGATGCTATGATCTCAGTGAGGGATCCATGTTGATGTAGCTTAATTTTTGACCCTGAGAGACAGCAGAAAATGGAAGACCTGTTGTCCAAGGGATGGACCCATGTCAGAGAGGTCTATCAAGGACTGTTCTCTCATGGGAAGGGACCCCATAGGAAACAGGGGTGGACTCAAAAGCCATTATCCCCTGTGACTCTGTGGTGAAGATCCATGGTAGGCAAGTGTCCCCTTGCAGTCCATGGAGGACCCTACAAGACCTGGATAACCCCTCAGGCTCCAGTCTTAGCCCAGGAGGGGGGGTAGGCCCAGCCCTGAGACCAACACAGAAGAGAGAGAGAGAGAAACAGTTCCAGCTGCAATGAATCGGAGTTGTCCTAGAGATAATAGAAGGACTTTAGAGTGCTGCAAAGTTATTTAAAAGACCTGGCGCTCTGGAAATGGAGAAAGAGACTGCTTTTCCTCCTGAACAGATATAAAGGGAGGAGGAGTGTTTCTGTAAATACATAGCATTTTTTGCCTAATTAGAATTGTTGTAGATATAGTTCTTTAGTTTTTATCTTGCTAGTAATAAATCCTGATATTATTCTCCCCAATCTTTTGTCTGCATAAACCTTCTCTCAACTTATAAAAATTGTGTGTGGGGTGAGAGAAATTGGCCGAAGGCAAACCCATGACATAAATGTAGTTAATTACTGTATCTGTAAAAATACTGGAACATTTTCTGCTAAACATACATCTCAGTTGCAAAACAACACTGACATTTTTCCTCAGTTATTCAGTTCCAAGAAATAATTTAGAAAAGGAGTTCACTGGCAAATATATTTATAGAAGTAACATATTTCCATAGGATACCTCAAATCTTTGGAAAAGAAAAATCAGATTGGAAATAATCTCAAATAGAACCTGCTCCCAAGTTATGTATTTGGGCAAAGTGGGAAGAGGAATACAGATCAAAGTAGACTTATCTAAATGATTTCCAGGATGTCAGTGATAACCAGGATTTTGTGTAGACTATACATTCCAGCAAAATTTAGTATTCTACCACCAAGAGAGAAAAAATTCCACAAATTAAATTTTAGGACTGATTTATCCATTCTCCTAGATAACAAGTGTCTTAAGCAATGAAGCAACAAAGCATTAAATGAGCAAAGCTTCAGCTTCTTCCTTAAAATACTTTTAATCAGTGAGGAGGGAGTATCTAGAAAAAAAAAATTTAAGCCACAGTACAGAAAATAACCTGTTTTCTACACAGAGATTTCTGCACAAAAATTGAGTAAGTTTGCTTTTTGAAAATTTAATATGCATTCAGCTGAAAAACTTTCTTTCTATAATTGGCTGAGAAAGCTAAATATTAAAATTATCTTGTTTAAATTGTAGAAAAGCAGTAGATGAATGATAGGTTGCTAAATGATAATCAGATTTTGAATAATACAGAATGCTATTCTAAATAATGAAAATATCAATAATAAATCATGATAAATTTTATACTCAGTCTTTTCCGTAGTTCTCATCCTGCTTCTCTCTACTGACAATTAACTATAAGGCTTTCTAGAAATAATGAACAGTTATTAACTAATAAGCATTTTAATTTCTAAACTGTTGGACTATGTGAAGTTTTCTGGAAATACTGTATAAAAATAGACAAGAATGAATGTAGAGAAGCACTAATAGAGCTGGAGAAGTTTTTGTTAAAACATTCAAATTTATATGAACAGATATAAATTAACTTTAGAGTATTTTGGACCTTCTCAGATGTCCTGTTCCTTTCAACCCCTAAGATATTTTAGTACCTGAATACAACAAGGCCTAAGATAACTGGCAGAGAGCAGACAAGGGTCTGAGCTGAATGGTCTAAGAATAGGGACTTTACAAGGATGTGATGGCAGACTGAGGGGCTGCTGTCAGAACACAGACTGTCAAGGAGGAAAAAAACAACTATTCTTTCCATTATACAGGGAAAGGTATTAATTCCTTTAAAATATGTAATGTACCAATTCTTAAGAGAGCTGTAAGAGTTCTGATTAGGGCAATAAAGATTATTTAATATAGAGAAAAAAAAAGTGGTTTAAACAACTGCTGATGTCATTAAACCAATAAGATTATATCTAGTGAAGGTTAAAACCAGACAGTACTTTTAGACGAGATGATAGTTAAAAAATGAAGAATGTGGCAGCTTGGTTATCAACAGGATAAGGAGTCCTGTGTTCAGCAAAGATACTGCTGCAGACTTTATTAGCATCACCACACTTGCCTACTTGCTCAGAGACATTTACTGCAACTGCAGCAGCTGTTACACATTTCACTCTTCTGCTCAAACAAAAGAAGAAATCTTCCTGTTGTTTGAAGTAACTGTGTATACTCTGATTCCCAGTGCCTCTTCTCTCCACTTGCCTTACTCTCTATGTGTATCTTTGTTTAATTGCTTACTTGCCTCCTCCTCTCTTACTCATAAAACTGCCAGCCTTTAAAAATGGAAGTGATGCCTTTTTTTTTTTCTGTCGAAAAGGATGTTCATACCAGGGAACATTTAAACAGACTAGGTCCTTGGAGATCATCAACTGAGTATTTTCTGAATATCAACTCTTCTTTTCTTTGGAAGATCTTGTACAAAAAATTATATATATATACTGGGGGGGAAGAGAGAAAGGAACTAAAAAAAAGGAAAAATAAATATAATTTTAAGAAGAAGTAAAATCTGTCAGAAACAACTGAACATATATGTGCCTCTGAATTTCAATTAAAAACAATCACCAAAATAATTCTACTTCAGATATGTGCCATTTTTGGTATCTGTAATGGACTTCATTTATAGCAGCTCTCACACCTTCTGAGAATACTGCTTGAATTACCTGTGTCTCTGCGCCTTTCCTGCTGAAGTGGTGATTGAATGTTAGAAGAGAGAAAAGCAGACCTTAGAAATATGACAGACAGATCACACTCTAGCCTGTATTCCTGTTACATACAGAATCACCTTGTCCAAACCAGTATGAATGTGTTCTGAACGGTGCCTCCCTACCACCAAGAGCTGATACGCACTTTACAGATGTAAATTTATTGCTGTAGTTATAACATCCAAGCCCCAGTTCATGTTTGGTAGGTATAACACTAATTGGAGGAAGAGTCAAGACACCTCTAGTTAGGATGAAATCTGTAGACTGCATATAGTTTATTGTAAGACTTGCTGAAGCAGGTTAATTGGGAATTCCCTGGTGATAGAGGATGTGTCTCACAGTCGCATTGAAATGCTCCTTGGTGCAGTAAAGCAGGCTCTGGCAATCAAGAGGCAGGAATCAGCAGGGTTTAACACTTTGGAGTGAAATGAGAGTTTCAAAAGCAACTTCCCTTCTCTGCCTCCAGCATTGACTCTATTTGGAGAAAAACAGTGACAATCATGTCACAGTCTGGACTAGATGATACAGCACCTGTGGAGTAGAAGATAATCTTCATGTTCCCCCAAGGTTCCTTTACTGTTGGGCATTCAAATGACCCACTTGAAAGGCACAAATAATTCCTACACCTGTGCAACTCTGGGAAATTTTTCACCCATTCTTTGCCTCTTCAGTTCATGGACAGCCAAATCACATGTTATTCAGGGCTTACCATCATGTCTCTGGTTCAGAGGGAAGGAGCATCCTTTGAAATACCTGGATGAAATCAGGAAACTGTTTCATCATGTAAGACATGTTCCAGACACAGTGACAAGAAATAGGGTAATATTATGTTATTTTATCTCATAGATACCATGGCTTTAGCACCCAGTGTAGCAGTCTCTTTGCAAACCATGAGATGCTGAAATGTTTGTCACAAGGACCAATTGTAAAGGAAACATGGAGCAGCAAGTCCAGCTGGTCTAGACTTCTATGACCAGCTTACCATGATTTCAGCAGTCCCTTCAGTTTACATTTAAATTCAGTCAGGAAGAGCATGATGGCACAGCTGGAATAGCCAACAAGCCAATACTGAAATGTCCACTCCACTTTTAGGAGAATTAAATTCATTACTATCTCCTTATGCTTGAGGGATTTATAGTATAAAATAGGATATGGAGACAAAATATAGAACCTCTGCAGGCGTGCTGTTTCTCACACAGCGAAGGCAGAACAACTCCTTTTTTTTCTGGGCAGAGATCTCAAGAGCACTGCTGGTACCATCTGGTATGAGGCAGGGAGGAGATTGATATAGGTCTTCAGTGAGGGA
Source organism: Myiozetetes cayanensis (assembly GCF_022539395.1). NCBI lineage: Eukaryota > Metazoa > Chordata > Aves > Passeriformes > Tyrannidae > Myiozetetes > Myiozetetes cayanensis. The sequence continues at coordinate 16,315,631 of NW_026087521.1, forward strand.
TTAGATCATCTTGCCTTCATACATAGATTTGCCGACATAGACATTTACTTCTGAATTGTGAGCCTCCCCTGGGTTTACTGTGCCTGTTGTTAGCCCCTGAATCGGATCATTTCAGGAAGGTGTGATAGTTGCTTTTTTCACTTCTCTAAAGATTTTTCTTAGGGAAAAGTCAACCCTAGGCAAGCCTGCTGTGAAAAAACTTTTTTCTCAGACTTTAACTTGTCTGACAGAAAAGCACTCAGTTGCATATCGCCTAAGGAGACACAGAGGATCGGGGACACACTGCTGACTGGAATGCAAGTTTAGACCCAAGTGACAGGGAAACATAGGCATGATGACTTTTCTTATGGGAGCAGTGTAGCTTTTGTCCCTGTTTGGATAAATACATTTGAAATGTTCAGCCTCCTTATGGATTCCCAGCTACTGAGCACATCATTACAGCCACCTTTAGAGGAGTGCCCACCAGACACAATAGAATGACAGCACTGGTAGCACAAGGTATATCTCTGGTAGAGGTAGGACTTATGGAAGATAGAATCTGGGTAATCTACCGTACAGTATGGGTTTTGTTATTGATTTTTGTTTTAATAAGAGGAGAACTTCTTTGCCACAAGAGTTATCCTTCATGCCTGGCACTAGGCCTTGGGAGACCGCATACTCTTGCAGTTGGGCCTTCTACACCTTGTTTACTGGGTGCTTAAGGGATGGAAATAATACACAGAATAGCAAAAGGGAGTAGTGCTTCTAATTATGGCCAGAAACATGAGTATAAAAGCATTTTCTAGCCAGTGTTTCATCATCCCATCACAGAAGACAAACTCAGCCTGTGATGGTATCAGGCTAAGTGAAAGTGATCTGCATTAAGGATAGCTTCTCAGCCCTGCACAACACCCTTCTGTAGGATACAGCATGACACAGGGATTCAAAATATATTTGGATACTGTTGTTGAGACTGTACCTGAAGATACAGTATCTCATAGCTAATTGAAAGAACACTTCATGCAGCAGGAGTCAAGCTTCAATTCCAGCTTTCCTTAAAGAAAAAAAAAAAAAAAAAAAGGGGGGGGGGAAAGTATCTCCCCTTCAGACATTTGAAAAAGTCATTCTCACATACAAAACATTACTTTTTGATTGATCTCCCTTAGTAGTCTGACTTTCTGGGTAGCGAGCTATGTGATGAACAGCAGCAAGGGTTGCAGATCATTACCCATGCAAAGGTCTGTGCCCCGGTTTTGTTCATGTTCTGTCCACAGACAAAATTGTCTGTCTGTCTGTCTGCAGTGTAAGACTGGGAAGCTTTTTAATATGTATGTGGCATATGTTTTACACTTAAGGTTGCTGTATTCCTGATAAAACATGCATGACTTGTGATGGTCTACAGAGTCAAAAATTCACTTCCCTGCTGATAGAGTTGAAGAGCAATTTGTGGTAGCTGTTTGGGGAATCCTTCTTAAAAAGAGCACAGACTCATATGTGCTCTGGCACAGTGCTTCTCCCAAAGAAACTATTACTCTGATCTTTGCACAGAGTAATTTTTTGAAGGGTAATCATGTCTCTCACACAGGATGGTCAGTTGCTGTTGGAACAATCATGGCCACCTCCACTGCAAGGGTTATTGTAACATCTTCAGCTGAATTGAGTAAGACTCTCCAAACCACTGGTCTACTCAGTTTTTACAAACTAGTATTCTACTATGCAACTGCCCCAACACATGTATGATCCATCTCTAACAGTTGTTTTAACTGCAGGGAAAATCTCTCTCAAACATCTTTAAAACCTACAAATAGCAATTTCTTCATCTTTGGGTATGGTTTTTATTTATTATTTACTACTGTCTTATCTGTGTATAATCTTCTAAACTGCGTAGCAGCAACTGCCTGGGAATATCTGGGATTTCCTACCCAGAGTGTTAATCAACACATAAATTAGATTAGTCATAGCAGGAGCTGTCTGAGGAATTCTTGAAAACTGTCCAAAATCCCATGCCAAGAGTTTCTGTAACCATCAGTCAAATACTTATTTGCAAAGGTGGCTAGGAGCTTGTCAATCTCCAAGTCAGGTCCAGTATCTCAACCGAGACATCTGTGTAAATAATTTGATGTCAAATTCTTGGACCAGTCATGGAGTTCATGTCTTCAGAATGCTGGGTGTAACACACAGACACAGCCTTGATCATCATCTACATCACAATTGTAAATAAAGTAAAAATGGATTTTCACACATACAGCTTAGAATTTTAGTTCTGTATCTCTTGCTACAGTATTACTATATATAAAAACTTTGACCCAAAGTATTATACTACTGAGTTCATCAGTAAAATCCTACAAAAAACCCCACAAACTTTCAGTTATTTATATTCTGGGTTCAGAGTCTCCTTGCTTATGGTAAAATTAACAAAAAAAAGTGAACCAGTGAGGGAGAGATACATGGACTTGCAAGCTCTGAAGAAAGTCCCCTGTTGAAGCTTCATATGCAGCTCTCAACACCAGGTGAGGAAGACAGACTGTAATTATCCCGTCAATGCTGGTCTTCTGTGATCAACTAAGAATTAATGTCCCTGATGGAGCAATAGGCAGCATTGCTTTGCAGGAATTTTAGTACAGAGATAGAAGACTTTTTCTTATACAAATATGTTGTATACGTCCCCGTGTGTATATGAAGGGATGTTGGCCACACATTTGGTATGGCCAATCATGTTAAGATATGAAAGGTGTAATACTGTTATCATTACCCAGTGAATTCATGTCAAAATGCTGCACAGATACAAGTAGTGAGTACTACAGTCACAGCAGTATTTATGCAAGTATATGCTCACTGAGCCATAAAAGTAAACATGTATCCAGGTCCCACTGTCAAAGGCAGCATAAGTGTAATAACAGCTCTAATATTACCATCATCCCTTTAGAACCTGCAACACAGAAAATAATCACATATCTCAATATTAATGGCAGACTAATTCAATTGATATGAACCATAAACATAGATTCATGGTTCCAAAGCAATGTTGACTGATATTATGCAAGTAGCGGAGGTGTGTTTCACTGCCAAGGATTTCATGCAGCTCTACTAAGAAGCAATCAGATATTTACAAGGATGGCATTAATCTAATTTCTCATGCTTGATTACAGATGTTGCCTGTAGACCAGGAGGCAACAACTGGTCACTGAGTTTTGCCTCTTTTGTAACAATATGCTTCCTTATTTTAGTCACGAACAAACATCAAAACTACTCCATAGTTGTACTTATTTCAGTCCAGGAGCTATCATCAGTGTAAATTGGTTACTTCATATTTACATAGGCACACCTGAAATCAGAAAGAGTTTCCTAGCAACCTCATCTTCATCAAAACTCGAAGGAAAAATAATTATATTTAATGGAATAAAACTTTACTAAATGAAAGGATATGACACTTCAGTTTCATTTTCCTAAAGAGCACTCACAGGCTTTTCCTTGTTCATGTTCCCTACTTTTGCTGTCAGTTATATAATTCCCTTTTTTTTTTTTTTTTTTTTTTTAACTATGCTAAAATAGCTCTTTACTTCTGTTGAAATTCAAGGTCTCTGTGCCGTGATACATCTTCTGTACTTTTCTTGAGAGGTGTTCAAAAGACAGAATTAAGACAAACGTACTTCAGAGCTCAAATATCTTCAATGCATTCAAGTTTAAGAGTTGATGGAGGCACATCATTATAAGAATTGGATAGCTTCTTAGAGTAATATTATAATACCTATTTTTATAATGTAGAGACTCAACAATATCTTTTTTTATAATAGTAAGGTTTGATAGAAGAAATATTCTGGATTTAAGCTGAACTCTGTACTGATGTACAGGATGGCACTTCAAACAAGGAGCTCTAAAGGAAAAATTTTTTACATATGCATCGTTTCTGTCAATCTCCAGACACGGAAGAAAGCAAGGAAACCATGCCAGATGTGGGACTGGATCTTGACTGTCTGTCTGCTTTGGTATATGTGCCTGCATAAAATAAGTTAAAAATTTTAATGAGCATGAAAAAAAAGAAATTATGAGGCTAAGGAGAGCTTTCTTGACCAAGAACCTGACATAGACGACTGAAAGAAACAAGTATGGTATTAAGTCAAGTTATGGGACTGAAATAAAATTACAGGATCAGTTAGTAAATTCTTTTGACATAGAACAGAGTAGTAATCCAAAGTTAAGCAAAAAATGAAAACCAGAAAACTAAACCAGAAACACAAGAGTCTCATAAAGAGGAGGGGTTATTTTTTTTTTCACTGAATATACAAAAAACATTTAGCAGCTTTATTCTTTTGTTTCTCAACTAGTTAAGCAAGATCAATCATAGAATAGAATCACAGAATGGTTTGGATGGGAAAGAACCTTCAGGATCTTCCAGTTCCAACACCCTTGCCATGGGCATGGACACCTCCCAGTACAGCAGGTTTTTGAGAGCTTCATCCAAACTAGCCTTGAACACTTCCAGGGCTGGGGCATCCACAGCTTTTCTGGGCAACCTGTTCCAGTGTTTCACCATAAAGAATTTTTACCTAATATAAAATCTAAACCTACCCTCTTTCAATTTAAAGCCACTACTACTTTTCCTATCACTACATGATCTGGAAAAAGTCCCTTTCCAGCTTTCTTGTTGGGTTCCTTTAAGTACTGAGTCAATTCTGAAGATCACTCAAATATTTTTTATTATTATCCTTAGCAAACTGGTTATCTCAGTGAAAATTTAGTGAAATCTGTATGTATTTTCAGTATAAAAATGTAGATGCAAACATAATAATTGTATTAGTGGATAGAGAAAAAGTTAAAATATTTTCTTAGTTCCAATTGAAAATACTGTTGCTAACTTGGGAGAGGCTAGAGCTAGACTTGATCTAGATTTAATTAGAATTTTTAAAAAATCTGGTCTTGCCCCTTTTGATTGGAAAATTGTATTCCGTAAGGCATATCTCTGAATACCTTGGACTGTTCTGACAGTGAAATTAGTTTATTATAATTACTGTGGAGCTAAATAGATTGTGAACAAACAATTCTGCTCACAGTAGGAGCCTCATATTAGAATGAAATGTGACTTTATGAAGAATAGTTCACAGCATTAATATAATACTGGTTGCAAAATAACTATGTGAACATCATAGGCCATTATTTTAGACAAAATTGACAGCACTTACTTTAAGTAGTTAGGTTTTCAAGTTACTATCCAATGTATATTATTTAAAAGAACTCATATAACTTTGGATGAGACTCTGACCTCACAAAGAATTCCCATGGGGCACTGAGGACAAGTATAAAAAGTTTATTACTAGATCTCAATTTGAAGGAGCTACTTAACAAGCATTTACTGAATGTCATTGAAGATATTCTAGCAGCCTGTTCAAAAACCTCAGTCCTTATGAACTTAACCTGACACTAGCCATATATATTTGAAAATGACCCTCTCCTGAGAACATGGAAAGGTCTTTGTGAAACTTAAATCTCATTTAGGAGCTGGAGGCCTAATGGGATTTTAAACATTTTACTCACATGAAAAAATTGCCTTGGCACAGCTATTCCACGGATGGGGGTCTTTTCTATTCACACTCAACTTTTTCAATAGTTCCAGTTACTTTTTTCTTCTACTACTAAGTAAAATAGAGATTAGAGGCACATGAATTTTCATTAAAATTTTATATTCATCAGTAGTGAAGAAAATTCTTTAAAAATCAATAACAAGTAAAAAATTCTAAATCCCAAAATAAATTAGTCTCTATTAATTTAAACACTACAGGCATAAGATTGGATTGCTAAAAAGCAATAGACATTGAAGGGGACAGATGCCTTCCTGGAAAAAATTATGTATTTATTTTCCCACAGTATATGTTTATATTCACTTCATTACATAGTTTTTTAGAAAGGTATGAAAAAACAAAGGAAACAAAATCCACTTGTGTAATGCATGTTCTTCTATAAACACTTTATTTTTACAATTTCTATAATTCAGTATCTATTTACAATACCAGTAAAAATAATTTTAATATGCTGTAAAACACAGATGTTGGAAAGAGACAATCCATCTACACAGTCAGTAGTTCCTATTACCCCTATCTTTGTATAGCTATAAATATAGTGCTTTCTTCCTCTTTAGGTATTGTTAGGTTGGAAAATGGAATAAATGGAAGAGTGAAGGATTGTTGCTGGCTAGTCTTAGATGATTGGTTCATGAGCGTTTTAAAAAGATTAAAAATTTAAATTAAATTGCATTGGCTACTTGATTTATAGGAGCATAAAGAGAAATTAGTTTTAGCGTGATCCATCCCAACACTAGGTGTTAGGGAAATGATCTGCGAGAGGTTCCCTTAGTCCCCAAAAGTTAATATTTCAACAAGACAAGACAGATTGGACAAGATGAGTTTTATCTAGTCAAAATATTAAGGGATTAAACCTGGTGCAATTATCACTGAGAAGTAAAAAAAATACTCACTCTTAAATACTGTGGAGGAAAGATCTCTGCCGCAGCCAATTTGGCAACAGCTGTGATTTCCAGAGTCATTTTGGTCAGTGTGTCTAGTGCAGCCTTTTGTAGGAAGACGGGTGTATTTGTCTTTGGTAATGTCCAAGACTCAGCATGTTTTGGCAGCGTTCCTGCTTTGGTCTCCTGTTCCTCTGTCCTGGCTCCTCCAGGCATCACAGGTAACAGCCCTCTCCCCATCGGTGGGGATGGTGGTTCAGCCTTCTCCTTGGTGGTGGCCACAGTCTCAGCTCACAGGAAATTAGAAAGATGCTCTTTCAAAACACATGTTTTGCTATGGATTTTGAAAAAAAAGAAAAATCTTTCTACAGGTATTTCCTTCTTTATATTTCTACATGGCAAATCATCCTGGTGCTGCCATGACAATCAAGCACTTTCAAAATTAGACTTACTGATCACTAATGACAGCCAAACAGTATTATTTCTATTGCATTTTCAATGTACTCTTTTCAGTGCACACTATATCATACACTTATATGATGAATATATTTTTCAGAATATAAATATCCTAGAAGTCAGAACCTGGTTTAAGCTTTTAAATATGTGATTTTAGGATAGTGCTTTCTATCTTTTCTTCAAAGTACTGCTTTTGCCAGTTTTTATAGTGTATGATGAATGCCTTTACATATACCTTTACACTTCAAAACAGAATGACTTCGGAATTCATCAGAATTATGATACAATTTTGCATTTTGGAAAACCCGTGAAAATATGTTTGGAAGAAATCCATTAAAAAAAGGTAAGTTGTTTTGAATTGCCTCTGTAGCCATGTTAATAAACCGACATTCTGCAGAGGCAGACACATAGGGAACTGGAAGAAGAGTGGCAAAGAAGCCCTGCAGGAGTAGAAATAAAATGATGTATTTTGTTCAAGTAACCCCATAAAAGATATCCTGTAAAACTAGTACAACCTGGGAAAGGACTTTATTCTAATTAGATTTTGCCTAATTTTTTTCCCCCTCTTCTCTTCTATTTGAGGGTTTGGGTTTCTTTTTTTCAGCTTTATCAGGGTTTCCAACTGTCCAGAAGGAAACTAAAGTGGCCACTGCCCTTGCAGTTAAATAAGTTGGTCAGTGTAAGAAATTCAGAAAAATTGAAAGACAACAAAGTCAGGAACTCATCTTTTGGCCTTGTGGGCCCAAAGACTGAAAGTACATTTGGAAGTGACTATCTGCCCACAGATTATTGTCATTTGGATCATGTTTTAACACGAGTTTTTATGCATTTATCTAAAATTACTAGCAAGTTATTTGATTATAAAATGTGTAGTAGGCAGAGCAATATCTCCCTATCATACAATCCAAGCAGTAGGCAAAGACTATGTGACCTAAACAGTTAATCAAGAGAATATAAATTTTTTAGGGTTTAAAGTTGTCTAGTATCTCCCTTTTACTCCTCAGATATTTTCAAAGTACTTAGTAAAAGTCAACATAAAGACAAGTAAGGAAGTTGAGAAAAATATGAACACATTTATGTGGTATTGTTGTGTGATATATATGAGTAGTAGTAATGTTCAAACTGCCTATTAACATCTCCAACAAAGAGGTTGTAAAGCAAATTTCTCTGCTAAGTATTTCCCAGTAGTAAGCATTATTTTTACATTTCCTCCTCCCTCACCATCTCTCCACCTCCCAAATGTCAAAGACACTTGAGATTTGCAGCTTTTATAAACTCTTAGCAGTCATAAGTTTTCAGAAGTGTCATGATTTCTTATGTTTGACTCAGGACATTTCATCATTTGGGTTCAGCAGAACTGGAGACACATTAGTGCATTAAGGAGTGAATGCTCTCAGCCTTATTTTGGTTTGTAGGAGATAAACATTTTCCATCTCCATACAGATAGAGAGAGATCTTCACATAGAATCTAAACCTAATGTCATTTATCAGGAAGAGACTTTCAGATTTTTATGTATCCAGACAATATCCCTTCATGGAAATGCATCTTAAGACAGGGAAATTTGTACTCAGCACTTAAGGCTAAGTAAAAACAGACAGACCTACTTATGGTGAAACAAAAAAGGAAATATTTTTCCAGTAGTCTGAAAAATAAATCTGCAACATAGTCAAGAATCCAAGAATTGTTGAATTCAGTTATTGAACTGAAGACTAAGAAAAGGAGTAGACAATGAAAGTCAAGCAAACCAGTCAGCAATTGCAAAAAGGATTACAGGAAAGAGATGCAGAGATCAGGATTGAAGAGCAAAAGCCTAGAACACATCTGAAAATAAGAAACATATCATACAGAAACCACTGTGGATTTTCTAAGTGGATGCATCCCACAGGACCATCCTTCCTTTTTTTGAAGATTAATTACAGCCAGATGTAACTTGACTGCCCAGGTGGAACTGACCAAGACATATAGAGACTGAATTTCCAATTTCTTTTTGGAACAGAAGTTTCACAGAATGTTTAACCTATTAATAAATAAAGTGTTTCTTTATCTCCAAGGGTCGTGTTTTTTTCCCCTCAGGAACTTTCAAAGGAAAAAAGAAAATTTGAGGTGATTTGAAGGATAGCCACTCTTTTTGTTGCCACTCAGAATCAGCAGATGGAAACAGCAGGCTGCAGGAACTGAGCTCTCAGTTGGTGTCTAAGCAATTGTCTCATGCCAAGAGAACTGAGAAGGCCACAGAGGAACCAGCTCCCAGCCAGCATTTGGACAAGAGCCATGCCAAGGTGGTTAAGCAGCCTGCGGGGAAATCTGGCTTCTGGCAGTGTGTAGATGAAGTGCAAGGCACAGTGAAATGTGACTCCCAGCTGGCACAAAGGCAAAAACCCATGCCAAGATAGTTGATCCAGTCGCAGAAAGACGGCCTTCATTGGTACCAGGCCAGATACCAATAGCACTGAGGAACAGCTTTCAAAGTTCTCATCTCTTACTTCAAATTTGAGTCCCTCAGAGCAAGCAGAAAGCATTCCTTATAATTTCCTGAAACTCAGGAGAAAGCAGAGTCCCAACACCATTTTTATGACAACTAGAGGGAAAACATTTCTATTCCCAGACAGAAAATACATAAAGCCAGTGATGACATGCATAGAAAGAGGAGAAAAGCTATCCTGTACATGCACATCATCAGCTTTCTTGAAAAATTCTTAGATCTTTCTTACACCAATCAGTCATTTGCATCCAATGGATATATTGCAATTGTCATTTTATGAGGTTATTTCTACTTCATTACAGTCTCAACAAGAATTAAATAGTTGTTTGTGTCTCCTATATATGGAGAATAGACATGCTAACTTTCCTTATTGTCCCAGAGGGAATTATGGAATGGCTATTGTTTTCTTTAAAATATACTCACACATGTCCAGAAACTGTTTGCAATTTCTCTTGCGCTGAAAGGGCACCTTCTTTAAACTCTCAGAAGTTTGGCATGGGGACCAATGAATGACTCTTTTCAAATTCAGCTTCTAATGTGCAAGCAAAAAATCTCATGAGCAAAGATCTCCAGAACTCTGTAAATTAAAAAAAGATACTTTTCAAGCTGGGACATTAGTGATACTAACAAATATGTAGCTAAGATTTTCATTCAGGAGAACAAATAGAATCCATTTTCATATGTGTTTTCAGAAAATAACTTTCCCTTCTTCCAACCATAGAAAAAAGGGAAGGGAAAGAACTGATGACTCATTTCGTCCCCCTCTGCACCTTCAGTGACTTTTCAGTACTGGGAGAATCTGGAAGTAACTGAAGCAAGAAACCAAGTTATTATAAACAAATTAAGAATTTTCTTTCAAACAATAGCTAACTTTTCCTTTCTTAATCTCTGTTGATATGAGACATTCTGTCTTTCCTTCTTATAAGAATGTAAATATGTTTCTAGATAATTTTTAGTAACTGATTTGAATGGGAGATGCATTTCTAAGCATTTCTATAAATTCATGTCAAGACTCAATGCTTGAGAAAAAAAATACTTGCTAGTATTTGCAACATTACCTCTGAGCAGTTTGAGGTGAGGGTCATAAAACTAACTCAGAGCACAGATCTGTCCTACCTGTAATCACCAAGGAGATGGGAAATACACATTGAAAGTGGCTAATCCTTTCAGGAATGTCAAAAAAAAAAAAAAAAAAAAAAAAAAGCTGCAGGGAGGCTGCAGAGGTGGCCTCTGTGACAAGAGGCAGGGGGCCAGCCCCGTGTTAGACACAGATGGTTCCAATTGGCTCCAGTGGACTCACAACAGGATGCAGGTGAGCCCATCAACAATGCTGATGATGCCTCTGTTAAAAGGTAATACCTGAGGCTTATAAAGGGCCTCTGGTGGAGCAGGATCTCCTGACAGGAGTTGTGGACCTGGGAGGATGCACGGGGGAGCAGGTTATTCTAAAGGACTGAAATCTGTGGAGAGAACCCCTGCTGGAGCAAGGGGAAAGTGAGAGGAGAAAGGAGAAGCAGATAGGAACTGTTATGAACTGAGTAGAATGCCCTGTTACCATCCACAGTGTGTTATGCTGTCAGAGAAGGTGTAGGTAGAAGAGTTGGGAATGAAGGAGTAAAGCTGACCCTGGGATAAGGGGCGGGGCGGGGCGGGGGAGGGGCAAAGTTGTTTTAGTTGTCTTTGTTTCTTACAACTTAAATGTATTTTATTTGTCAATAAAGTAAATTAGTTTTACTCTAAGTGCATGGTGCCAGTTGGTACATGATCGGCCTGTTTTTTGCCTTGGAGATTTTCTGAGCCTAGCCTAAACCTGCAGTTTGTTTATTTCTCTGCAGTGTTTGGATTAAAACTCTCTGGTCCTCTGGAACACAAGTAGACTAAAATTGACTTCTTTTATAAATTACCTTATGACTACTTGCTGAAGAAATGTGATGATGAATCAGCTGAACCTAAAAAATTAGTAATTGGCACATATGTATTCCTTATTGAGAAGCAGTGCATTTGAGTTTTCCAGGGAAAACTAGGTTTGATTTGGCTGAACTGTAGAGGCTTGAAAATAACACCTCTAAAATATGTCTTGTGCTTGGAAACTTGGTTCTTTTAGCATGTCTCACCTGTGTTGTTAGTAAGTCAGGTTGCACTGACACCCAGTAGACAACCCAGGGTTCAAGGAAAGCTCAGAGTACTTCTGAAAGACAAGATGGTTCCAAAGATCCTTCTTTATTCAATCTGTATTGACACACACGCTGACAAGTATATTCACCATGTGCTCAAAGGCTTCCCAGATACTAATTGCATTCTTCTTTGTTTTATGGCTGCTAACCAACAAAGAAATGTATCTCCTATTTTTTTTTGTGATAGTGCCAGGTGGTATCTGCTTTATTAAGCATTTATAATTATGTTTATGTTACCTAATAAAGCAGCTGGCTAAAAAGAGTCTACAGGGAGGAGAAGAGAGACTCTTCCTTCCCTTATGGAGTTACTGAGCATACTCAAGGCAGAGGATCTTGGAGACAGAAGAGTCAATTACAGTCACAAATAAGAACTTGATGCTCATGAAAGGGCAATTTACAGTGGAGAAAAAGAAGCAAGAAGACTTCAGAGCAGTCTAGAAGGGTTTAAGATTGGTACTAATCAGAAGGTGATTGAGAAGGATAATAAAAAAAGGATGTCTACAAGCACATTTCCCTTATCTAAGTATTCTTTACTTAAATAATTTTTTTTTAAATTTTTATTTAAGGAAATTGTGTCCTTTGATGGTTTTAAAATATTTTGGTCTTACAGAGAATTAAATGCAGAAGAAACAGGGACATCTACCTTGAAACTTCAGTTTTGATGACACTGGATCCCATCAAAGTTAGACCAGAAAAAAGATTGCTGGCATTCTGTGGAAGAAACACATCAGGATTTCATTCACAGAATAGAAAGGAATATAATGAATAGGGAGACCAAAACTCTCTATTTGAACAGAGGTAACACTTATATTTATCATTGTTTTAAGTGTAGGAAGAGCCAACACTTCATTAAATAAGGGTGGTTATAAACTGGCAGAAAAATGTTCACAAAACCACTTTCACCAGTGCTACAGGATCACAATAAAGAAAAACTCACTGGGTTTACATCATATATTAATATATAATAAAAAATAATGAATATTGTTAAGGAAAGGGGGGCAAAAAAAGCATTTTCTTCTTTCTTAGAACTTGGGAGTTACAAATAGAGTAGACATTTTTGGTTAATACTAAACAGCTGAACAAGGTTCATTATACCAATTTCAATTTGGCAGCTATGTAGAAGAGCCTACAAATAAACTTTCAGAACTATAAATCCTGTGGTCATACTGTTCATTTTCCAGCACAAGGCTTCTGCAAAGTATAAGCATGATTTTAATCCCTTGTGAACCTCACTAAAACATCTTTAAAGGAGGGAAGTATAATTATGGAATTTGAGAAAGTTCTTGAAATGAGAATAACATTTGTGATCATAGAAATGTTATGCAGGTTAAAACTTGAGAGTCACACAGATACTTAAAAAAAAAAAAAAAAAAGAAAGAAATACTTTCTTTTCAAGTTCATTACAAAATCCAAAAAATCCAGGGGGAAAAAATAATATTTACTGCTGAGAACAATTCAAAATCTGATCTGGACTGGATTTTCTATTTGCCCCTCACTTGACTATATTTTCCTGTTAGACAGTCTGTTCTTAATCATATGATCCATGAGCAATGAAAGCACCCAAATTCAGTGTCTCAAGAGCTATAACAATTTTGCTGGGATGTGTTCATTTATTTCAAGATCCATTTATTTATTCTTGTGTTGACCTCACAAACAACTCAACCTCTTAATTTTCCCCCACAACTTCTGACAGTGTAACCACTAGATTTGTATTGCAAAATGTTCCTGAAGGCATTAAGATTTTTCTTTTTTTTGGTCATAATAATAATTACTACCTGAAAAGATTAACATTCTCAGGTCACTAAATTCTCTTCCATTTCCCTTATCTGTAATAAATACATTTTATGAGTTGATATGTGTAAGCTTTCCACTTCTACTGAGAATATGCCAAACCTACAGTACACTTTGATCATATTATCTTTCTTCTGGTTTATAATATAACACCTTCTTGAAAGCTTCATAAAATCTTAATGAAACACATGTGTATATATCCTCTTCTGCTTGGAAATTTCCTATAGTGCTGGCTAGATAAATTCTCTGAATGGTTCTTCAGAACAGGCACATCAGAAAAGTGGAGACTAATGCATGCTGACCTGCCATATGGGCAGGATTTCACTGAAACCCTTTTTTTCTTCTTATGAGACATACATACAAATCCCAGAAGCTATGTACACAGTTTCGTGTTTAATAACATAGTGCAGCATACTGTTCATAAGAGTGTGTAGGCACAGATGAATCATGAACATAAACAGAGGGAGACAGATTGTATACATTGAGCCTCTGTGTATAACTCTCACACCAAGCGCAGCGAATGCCAGTCCTTATGCCTGAGGCAGCAACTACCTCCAGAACCTCTACCCTTGTCCTCAGAAGCATCTTATTAACCCCAAAAGAGCTGCAGATTCTGTATTACCTGCTGTAAGTCTCTCCTCTGCATATACCTGCAGTCGTCCTATCTGCTGGGCCTTCAGCATGGAAATAATCTCTGCAGTAACCCTGAGCAGCTTTATCAGGTTCCCTTGAGCTACATACCCAGGCTCTGCTCCTCTCCTTGTCACTCACAGCAGGGTGATGGTATCAAGACTGGTAAATTTTGTTGTGGAATCAGCTGCTGTGCTGCAGACAAGCACAACAAAATCTCTCCTGAAGAAGCTTGAACAGGGTGAAAAAAGTACAATCAGTAAAAGAAGACAAGAAAGAAGACAGATTTTTAAAGATGGAGAGAGTGGATAGGACGCTACAGAGACAAAAGGGGAGGAATGTGCAGAAACAAAATAGCCAGAAGACACCAATGACAGAATTAATCTCTAGACTGTAAAAGGATGAAAGGACTTGCAGGGATTTTTTTTTTTTTTTTTTAACAAAAAAAACCCAAACAAACAAAATCCCAAAGAACTGGAGCGTAGCCTTCCACCCTGTTCGTTGTGGAAAAAACATCACAACATTCCCTCCTTCTGCTAACATCTGGCCATGAAAGGAAGCCAAGAACCAGTCAAAAAAGATCAGTTTACTGCCAAACACATACTAGCATTATTGTAACCAGTGTCATACTGCTCTGGTCCATGTCTGAGGCACAGAGATTTAATGAGTATGTGAGTTGAAGGAAAGAAATGTACATGAGAGTGCTTATTTTGCCCCCAAAATTACGAGTTTGAGGTGAAAAAAGAATTTCAACCGAGAAAGAAGAAAAACAGTCAGTACTGTATAGTCAAATTCAAGATGTTTCTCAACATGGGGCCTTTGGCTGAAGACTCCAAGAGCTGGAGATCCCAAGATGCTATGCAGGAATTACCTCCCCTCAGTACAGACATGGCACATTTAAATATCCAGCCAACCACAAGATGTCAGCACACTCAACAGGAATTCCTACAAAAAGTGAAATCTGTATGAATGGGGTATTTCTGTGTCACACAACTCCCTTCCCTGCTATTAATGAAAAAAAAAAAAAAAAAAAGGGAATGTTTCTGAGGATTTACATGAAATTTCACCTTTGGGCTGAGTCTTCTAAGTGGAAATACCTAGTCTATCATGGTCTGACCATAGTATCTTAATGAGAGTAAAATGCTGAGATAGAGTGGAGAACATGGTTTTCTCTTCCCACTCTGAAATCAAGAGCTGTTGGAAAAGAATCTAAAAGAGCTTATAAGCACCTATAGTGATTTTCAGTAACAGAATTAAAGCTCTGGTCAACTGCTTAGATGTTTTAGACTGCACACTCAGCTTTTAAATACTGCTCCAGTACCTCTCCAGAAATTATTTCAACTCAATAAAGTATCCAGATACCTGTTTCATGGATTTCATAATCACAATATCTATAAATCCTTAACTATGAATTCTACAGGTCTGCTCTGGCTTGTGTATTTAGTACCATAAGTGGAGACCATATGGGATGTGGGCATAGCACAAAATAAATTAATCATGTCCACTTTCAAAAATAGTTCAGAACTCAAGATGTCATGATATCAGTAGTCTTCTGCAATTTGCATACTGTTCAAAATATTCAGTGAGTTGTTCCTATTAGTGCATTTCTATCTATAAATATTCAAATTTCTTGTTGGGCAGGAAAATGCCTGGAGTCTTCATATCAAAATGTAGTCAGAATTTCCTTTACGTTCTTTGAATTCTTTCAGCATCACCACAGCCACAGCAGATGGTGTATCAGAGACTTTCTGGGGAGGCTGGGGTAGCTAGATTCTCTAAGCCTGACTTCCATTTTAGGTAAATTAGCAGCCAAAATGTATAACAAAATTAGTGGGCACCTGGATAAATGCAAGTTTACTTGGAAAGATCAGCATACCTTCTGTAGAGAGAAGTTCTGTGATGTAGGTTTTGGGGTATTTCTTTTGACAAAGCCATCAAACATGAAAATAAAGATGATACAGTTGACATAGTCTCTCTGTATTTTCAAAAGACTTGACAATGGCCACCTCAAGCCTCTTGAGGAAAATGACCACCCACAGCTCATTTCAATCTGGGGAACCCTCCATGGATAAAAGTATCTGATTAAGAGACAGGAAGCAGAAGAAAGGAACAGAATACTACGTCTTGTTGAGCAAAGTGGTGACTTTGGACTTTTACAGTGGGCTGAGATGGGACTTGTGCTTTACAGTGACTTCATGCAAGCCCTAGAAAATACATTTTGTAGGGAGCTGCGAAAGTTTGCTTTTAATACTAAATTATTCAGAATTGGAAAAATGCGGACTGACTGTGAAGAATTGCTGCAGAAACTTTTGAGGCTGATTGGGTAATAAAATGCCAGATGAAACGCAGTGCAGAAAAATGTAGTGATGCACAAGGGGAAAAACCCCACATATTCACATATAAAATTATGAGCTCCAAGCTAAGTATTATCTCTCAGAAGAAAAATGTTGAGATAATGAGAACTAGCTCCACATATATGTCAGTCATATGCTGAATAGCAGACAAAAAAAAAAAAAAACCAAAAAAAACCAAATCAAATGCTAGTAACTATAAGGAAAAAATACAACAAAACAGAGAACAAGAGAATTCTTTGTTGAATAAATAATGAATCACCTTTAAAACTGTGCAGTTCTAGTTCTCATCCTGTTGTCCTCCCATATCCAAAACAATATAGTAGAATTAGAAGATAATGGCAAAATTACTGAAGCAACAATAATTGCTAAAGATAAGGATTTATTTCCAAATGGGACAAAACTGAGGAATATAGAGTGAGCTAAGACTCTTCTATCTAGAGAAGAAACAAATTACAAGAAAGATAAAACAGGTCCAGAAGTTCAGAGGAAGACTGAGCAGACAGATGACTCCCAGCTGGATTGCCCTTTGTGACTGACCTAATACAGCTATTCCACTGTGCTGACCACATCCTGACCAACAGGTAACATGAATTGATAATAAGCATTTTGGTTTTTAATTTAGCTGTTGGCTAGTATCTAGATCCAGGGCTTTTATTTCCTGTGATGCTGCCATTTATCATGTAAATTTTTATTAATAAATTCACTTTTTTTGAGGAAAATAAGTAGAAAGATTTTTGAGAACAAAGTCTTGAAATAACATGATGGTATTAAACTTATTTTCAAAGATACTAATAATATCTATAATATTGGGAATCAGCCCATCTTAATCATTACCCAGGTAAAAGTCTAATTGAAATTAATGAACAGTTTCTCATAGGAATAGTTTCAAGATTTTCTTCTATATAGATTATTTATATCATACTCATCACCACAGTTTCTGAATGTGTTCCAGTAGTACATTAAGCAATGTGACTAACATCTGTCACATGTTTTTTTCTTCAATCTCTCTCCAGGGAGATAAATATATGCAGTGGAATATATTGTATCCAGAGAAGATTAAAAAATGAGGGTCATGAAATTATTTTGGTTTTTTCTATTAAAATACAATTTTCTTAATTTTTAGATCAGTGAAATCATGGAAAAAAATGTATTTAAACCTTGCTCTTTCAGTTTGCGGCCTGGTTTTTGAGTATGACCTGATGCTGAATGAAGCTGTAGGAACAATAAAGTTATATCCATTAATTTGACTCACTTTCTTTTCTGAAATAGTAATGGCAATCAGAAGACAAAAGAAAACTATGGATCATGTTTTGTTAATGAAGAAGAAAAGACAATATATTCACTGATCGTGAAGAATTAAAGATTTTCCAAGGATGATAATTGAATGGTATCTAGTTACTAAGAAACTATGTTAACATTTAAAAATATTTAATTTCTTTACATTGCAAGTGATTTGCAAAATAAAATATTGCATATACATGGATTAATTAATAGAAATAACTCTGGAGTTTAGCAAAAACAGTACTATGCATTGTTTGACTCAGAACATATCTACGTAATTTTTGAACCATACAAATTCCTAACATAGATAGGTATGTAATTTTCTTTGTAAACCACTTAAAGGTATTTTTTCCAAGGAGCAGTTACTACAATCAAACTCTGCATTTTACAGACGTAGCTAGTGAAAGGGAAAATTATTCATTTACTGAAAAATCAAACTAATGCTAAGTTCTGGGATGCCTGTGGACCATATTATCTCCTCAGAAAAAGGAACAAAACTAAAGCAATTAATAATAGACTATCATGATTTGAAAACCTTCCATCATTTTTTTCAGAACTAACTATAAAAGTGGCTTGTCCTTCTTTATTTGAAGAATAGGGATTGTAATCTTACCAGCAGTTGAGAAGTGTAGTAGTGTGCAAATAATTATCCCATCTTGGCTGTGACCTTGGTTGATCCCATCTGTTAAAGGTATCTAAAACCAAAGAATGATTTCCAGGAAGTGTATATGGCCTATTAACTGGTAGTATTCTAAAGCCCATAAAATGATGAATGTCATGTGCATATTGTGCTCAAGAGTTCTGGGAAGGATCTCAAGAATGGATCTCAGTAGCACAAAGACAAAAACAGTCCTACACCAGGTCGTCAGGCTTTTGTTAAAGACATTGATGAAATTTTGAGTTACTTGGTTCTATAACATTAAAGGAAGCTTGGCCCTGCTGTTAGTTCTTCCTTTTCTCAGTGACAGACTTCCCATTCTAGCTAATGACAGCAAACACATCTGAATATTTATTATGTGTTGAAAGTACAAATGTTGGATAGAGACAGAGTATAATAATGACTTTTATTTTTCTTGAGGCTGTCTTGGCAGTCTAAATGCCACAGATAAAAGCAGCAATAAAGAAAAAAATATTAATACCTCAAAATAGCTAAGCATTACAGAATAAAGGCTAAAATCATCTTAATGCACCAGGCTGAAAACCATCCAAAGGTGACTTAGGAGAGTATCCTGTAAAATTACAAACCTATACCTTTGCCAGATGAGAGTCTTCCTTAAGCCTCAAACTAAAAAGATGACATTTTTTGGAACCTACCTCTAGAAATAGTTCATATCTCCTAAGAGGGTTGAAAGGTGTGAGAAGTGTCAGAATTTCTGCAAGAGGTGGAAGTTGCGTAATAAAACCATTGACTATGGATCCGAGACTATACCTCATTTTCTTTATGTGATTTAGTATGGCTATGTGCTAAATGGAACTAGAATTATTCATGCTGATGAATACCCAAGGAATTGCCCTATGGCAGTTCTGCTTATTGTGTGTGCCAGATACACAAGAGTTAGACATGCAGTTTAACTGGGTCCAGTGACCTTTAAAATCATGCCTGTTTTTTATTCATGAATCATCACTTTGTTTAACAGGCAGTTAATGCTAATTCACATTTCTAGCCTTTGCCGACCTCCTTCCAGCCAAAGTCCCATATTGCAGCAGATGAACGTTCTGAAGGAAAAGTAAGTCATGGTAGGAAGCAGCAAGATGTAGCTATTCAATGACTATTTTATTTAAATATTCGCAGTGAACTTAAACACCACACACACACACAGAGAATTGTAATCACAGACCTGTCTGGAGGAAAAAAATGGAAAAACTTTTCCTGAAAGCTTTGTTAATGTCTCCAAAATGTAATTGATTTATTTCAGATAAAAATGGAGTGGAAAAGACTGAATGTCTCCACAGTCTATTTGTCTGCTGAAGAGAGGGCTCTGGTCAAGGTCTAATTGCCAGGATTTGATATTTCTTCCAAAAGACAATTCTTACTAGATAAATTGTCTGATGATATTGGCTTTCTGGCATTATATTTTTCTAAACCAGAAAACACTTATTTTGAGCAAAACTTATTTTGAGCAAAAAGAAGCTCCTAGTACAAACATTTTTTTTGCCATTCCTTTGTTTATCTCCCCTTCGGTTTTGAATCTTCCCTTCCTTTCCTATTCTGTGTATGCCCATGCCATCTCTTCCCGCTGTTTTTTCTCCTTCCTTGCTGTTGTCTTTCCTCTACTTTGCTTGTACAAACAGCTTTTACTTTGTTTTTATTTTGCACTTAATGTCTTATTGTGCTCACTGCAGTTCCTGTGACAAAAGGTATCCTGCTCTGTCTTGCTTCTCACTAACCTCCCTCCCTTTTTTTTTCTCATCCTTTTACTTCCAATATGACTATCTCTTTGTATACTCTTTAGTACATCCTCTGACTGTATGTATGTATAACAGATGATCCCATCTTTTATCACACTCTTTAAGCTGCACAGAGCTTCCAGCCCTTGATCTCCTTATCTCACACATTCTGTGCCATGTTTTTATGCTGTGACTAATAAAAACTGCATGGTGGAAGCTTTTAGCCATATAATAGCAAATAAACTGACATTTTTTTCCATTGGGGGTTTTTTGGTTTTTAGGGTTTTTTTTAATTGGTTGGTGATTTTTTTGCTTTTGGTTTATGCTTTGGTTTGGGTTTTTTTATGAAACCACTAAAAAAAAGTTAACAAACTATCAACTCCCATATGGCTGCTGTTTGAAAACTGACTGAAAACCTAGATTTTTGGGGTGCATTGACCCTTTCAGTAGCAATCCCCCTTGCGTCAATCCATGCAGCCCTCTTCCCTGACACATGTTCATGTTGAGCTACAGAGTCCCTTCATTTCCACCTTCCTCCAGGGGTACTAGCTCTTAATATGAGTAACTCAGTATGATGAGGCTGAAATCAGTCAGGAGGTTGAGCTGAGCTCCAATATCATTCTGACTGGGGGATGAGGCAGCCTTGGAGCAGTTCACCTTCAGGCAGTCAATATATAGTAGAGGGGAACTTATAACACCTGTACTGGTATTAGGCATAAACACAATATGTTTATGGCAGTATTTTAGTCAGGATCTTTCCCAAAATACCTAGATTTGGGGAAGAAGGTGAAGTATTACACTTGCCAGTGACTTTCACCTTTAGTATTTGTTTACTGTCTTAGCAACAGGGCATCACAACTTATTTTTGAAAGCTGAGATGAACACTGGCAATAATAAGACTGCAGTTTTTAGGGCTTTTTCAAACAAAATCCATCATATCTGTCTTTGCTTAGAATCCAGTTAGACCTTTGTATGTATATTTATTGATGTCCTGTATGGAATAATAGCATTAAGATGACAAACATAATTCTCTTTGCTCAGCTAGTAAAAAAAAGTAAAATGCTTTCATCCAAACGTCAAATACATAATTTGGATAAATCCACAAGGGTAACGTTCACTCTCTGCAATAGACCATCTGGCACAGAAGACACTGTGCCAATTAATATAGATGGAATGACTGTTAGCACTACAGATAGTAAATATTTCAGACTAATCTTTTCTGTCATTTATCAGCTACGCTCATCCTTCAAAATTTGCAGTCAGAGTCTCCAACAGATTGAAAGAGATCAATCACATTCAGATTTTTACTAGCCTGCAAAATCTTTGCTTTCTTTTAAATTCTTGTATAGTCCTGGTTTCCACTTACATGTATGAGGATGAAAGATTATTATGAAGCAACAGCACAGTTAGCACCACTATTTGGCTGAGCTGGCTGCCTCTCTCATTAACATATAAGTGTTGCCTTCCTAATCACATAAACACAAAATATGCTGCGGATGAAGGGACCCACAAGGATCATCTAGTCCATCTCTTAGATCTGCATGGGACTATCTCCAAGAGTCACACCATGTGTCTGAGAGGATCATCCAAACATTTCTTAATCTTCGTCAGGCTTGGTGCTGAGACCACTTCTCTGAGGAGCCTGTTCCAGTGCCCAACCACCCTCTATATAAAGAACCTTTTTCTACTGTCAAACCTAAACCTACCTTGACACGACCAGGCTATTCCCTGGGGTCCTGTCAGTGGTTGTTGCAGTATATAAAAGAATGTGGAAGTTTTAATGTTGTTAAAGTGAACATGCTTCCAAAATGGTGGTGTAACTCTTTGTGTAAACCTTTCTCTTTCCCAAGATCCCTTACCTGTACCTTTAGAATGTCTAAGAGATAACTGGAAGCTCATCTATTGGTTGTTAACCCTTTCTTGTAATTGGTTGGTTTGTAAGACTTCCTGAACTCCCACTGGTCACATTGTAATCCATCTAAGAGGTACTTAAGCAGTTACCCAGAACAATAAAACTCTCTCTGCCTGCTCACCCTGCCAGCAGCTCCTCTCCTGCGGTCTCTGTGGGAACCATGGAGACCGCATGGTGGCGGGGAGGGGGAGGGCACCTTCCCCTCCAGGACTAGGGGTAAAAGGAAAGCCTCTAGACTGGAGTTCCCCTCCCTGTCCACCCTCAACGTTTGTCAAAACTGGTCACCATAGAGAAGAGATCAGTGCCTGTCCCTCTTCTTCCCCTCACAATGAAGTTGTAGACTGCAATGAGGTCTCCCCTCAGTTTCCTTCTTTCCAGGCTAAACAGATCAAGTGACCTCAGCCACTACTCATGCAGCTTCTCATCTAGACCCTTCACCACCTTTGTCGGCCTCCTTTGGATGCTCTCTAATAGCTTAATATCTTTCTTATATTGTGGTGCCCAAAACTGCACACAATATTCAAGGTGAGGCTGCCCCAGTGCAGAGCAGAGTGGGACAATCCCCTCCCTTGACCAGCTGGCAATGCTTTGCCTGATGCCCCTCAGGACATGGTTGGCCCTCCTGGCTGCCAGGGCACTACTGACTCATTTCCAGCTTGTCACTGATCATGCACCCCAGGTCACTTTGCACAGCACTGCTTTCCAGCGTCTCATTCTCCAGTCCGTACAGAGGCCCAGCCCTCTAACTTATTGAAGTCTCTCTGCAGGGCCTCTCTGCCTTCAAGGGAGTCAACAGCTCCTCCCAGTTTTGTGTCATCTGCAAATTTGCTTAGTATCCCTTCCAGTCCTGTGTCCAAATCATTTATGAAGATGTTGAAGAGTAATGTTATACTTAATCTAAAGATTGTAATCCACCCTTTTTTCTCAAAGGAAAAGGTAAATACACTTTGAGCAATAGAGCTGTTATGGTTATTTCAGAAGAGAGAATAACACTTTGTTTACAAAGTTGACTAATAAGTTGACCAGAGGAGGCTTGGTCAACTTTTCGTCTCTCCTAGAATCATTCAGCAAGACTATATTTCTATTATTTCTAAGAAACTTGTGAAGTTCTTTTATAATACCCAGGAACTATTCTTTTAATGGTCCTTAAAGAAAATTTTTGAATTTTAATTTGTTTTGCAGACCCATTTGACAAAGGTCTAAACAAATCTGTATAGGGGTTGAGTCAATTATTCTCCAAAGGC
Source organism: Myiozetetes cayanensis (assembly GCF_022539395.1). NCBI lineage: Eukaryota > Metazoa > Chordata > Aves > Passeriformes > Tyrannidae > Myiozetetes > Myiozetetes cayanensis. Next base: position 16,338,780 of record NW_026087521.1, read on the forward strand.
AGTGTTCAGAGTGCTTCAGAAACATCAGAATTTTGAATCTTACCCTTTAATGTTGGAAACTTAGTAATGAAGCACTTGAAATCTTTCTCTTCACAATACAGTACTAGTAGTAAATAATTTGTGTGATGATGGAAGTAGCAGAGCCAGAATTGTTTTAGTTTTCAGGCCATCTCTTAGCAGTCAAAAAATGAAGAAAGAAGAAAATGATCAAAACACAGCTGGCTTTGTTTGTTTATTTTCTAGTTGCCTTTAAAGGTGTAGAGAGACAGACAGAAATTTTGCATATTACTCATGTGGAGACTTGGAGTATGAATACAGAACAGTGCAGATAAAGCCTCTGCAATGTGATCAGAGAAGGATTTTTTAAAGATGGCCTCAGAAATTCTCACATCTGACCATATTCTGCATTGCATCACAGGAAGCATTCAACACAATATGAAAAAAGTATATTTTTTTTTAAATATCAGGATTGAATCATACCTTCAGAAAATGTGAGTAGTACAGGATCATAGAATTAGATTCATAGAATGGCTTGGGTTGGAAGGGACCTTAAAGATCATCTGTTCCAACCTCCCTGCCATGGGCAGGGTCTCATTCCACTAGACTGGGTTGCTCAAAGCCCTATCCAACTCTGCCTTGAACACTACCAGGGATGGGGTGTCAGCAGCTTCTCTGGGCAATCTGTGCCAGTGTCTCACCACTCTCACAATAAAAAATTTCTTCATAGTATCCAATCTAAACCTACCCTCCTTCAGTTTAAAGACATCACTTCTTGTCAAAATAACAGAATTATTATCAAATGTCTGATTTGAAAGTTTTGTGCAAATTTTGTTATAACTGAAATCACATACTGATTTCACAAACCTGACTCCCTCTGTTATCTGAGGCCAACAGCTTCAGTAATGCAACACAAATTCTCAGTAAATGAGGAGATAAGTGTGTTTGGCTGTTTCTAGAACCTGTGATGCAGACGTTTATGCTGAGCAAATTGGTTTTATTTTGCAACAAGTACACTGCAATGCTCTGTGAGGATACAGAAATTTCTTGGGATTTGAGACATACACACACAAAGAGGCTTTATGAAACACTTACTTGTGCCTGCTTTGTTTTTATTGCCCTTGATAAGCTCTTAACTTCCCAGAAATTAATCCACTCTCTCTCTTCTAGGGCAGTTAGTTCTCTACGTATTTGGTGGTATTGAAAGAAATGAAATATAACAACAGGTGGGAATTTAGGACAAATATACCCATATTTTTTAATCTCAGTCTGAAATATGTGGTGTTGCTTTCTTTTGGAGAGCAAACCTATAGATATTTTAGAAAGTGAGAAATTAGATTTTTATATCCTCATTATAGCACACATGCATGCTTATGGAGGTTGCAGTCATTCCTGTTACCATAAGTAACTTGGTGTTTAGCACCTAAAAACTTAGCTAAGACTCAGGGAGTGATTAAATAATGTCTGAAGAACTGTGCATTGCTAGAACATAGTCCTTTATGCAGACTTTGTAATTCAGGTGTGTCCTTGCTTGTCCCGGATGACCTGCAGGTTAACTAAAGTTTTTAATTATGTGTTTATAGCTCATACCATAGTCACTCACTGGTTTCCATGCTTTCTGGTATACCTTCACCTTTCTGTTTCATGTCAGGTTTTTGGTTTGGTTTTTTGTTTTTTCAGCATTTTCATTGACTGTTTGCAAGTTCCTAGCTTTGAGCTCTGGAACAAGAATTCAAATCTCTAAGACTAACTTCATTTTAATATTACTTATTTAATAACCTACTGATATGGTTTTGTAGAGTACAAATGTACAAAGGCTATACTCCAGAGCTTTAGAATACTACCTAGAAAAGGTCAGGAAACCTCAGTTATAGGGTTCACTCTCAAGTCTTAGATATTCTCCGAATGATGTAATTACTGTGAGTAGCAAAACTAATTTATTTTCTCTTTTTGTTTTCGGAAATAAAGTCTCGAGCTTCTGTTTGAAATTATTTTTACACAATTTTACTTGTGCATATGTAAAATGGGTATAAAACTTTCACCATGAGTATTGCAAAGGAGTCCTAATTAACTAACAGTTTCAAAGAGCTTTGAGAGAATTTGATGGAAAAGGCTATTATTTTAATGAAAAATCCTATTATGATGACAGAATTATAGAATAATTTGTGTTGACAGGGACCTTTAAAGGTCGTCTAGTCCAACCTCCATGCCATGATTATCTTCAACTAGACCAGGTTGTTCAGAGCACCATTCAACCTGACCTTGAGTGTTTCCAGTAATGGGGTATCTGCCACCTCTCTGGGTAACCTATTCCAGTGTTTCCTGTTTTACCATGTTCAAATGATTAAAGTTAGTGTCCCACCATAAAAATATATTGATTTATATTTTTGAGTCTTAAACTTTAAAATGTCATTTTCAATATCAAAGACTGTAAGAGTATTTTTTTATCACTACTCTGAAAAATAAACTGCACATCCATTGAACTAGTCTATATTACTAGCTTTAACCTCTGCACTGTAGTTAAACATAGTTTTTTAAAGTGTGAACTAAAGTCTGCTGTTGGTGAATGAATAAAAACTGAGAATGCAATTTTTATTGTCTCACCAAAGAATAAAGGAATTCACCTGTTCTGATAGTATAAAATTCTTGAAAATATTAATAAACACTGCCTTTTGACAACCACCCTTTACATTTGTCTTAATAAAATAATTGTTTCCAGGCTGTCTGCTGTTCTTTACCATGTACTAACACTTGGAGGTGAGTGGATATATATTTTATAGTGCAAGGGAGCAGTGTTCTTTTAAAATGACCTTGTAGGTACTGTTAGATTTTAAAGAACAAATAACAGGTTTGAGACATTAAGTATGAGCTTATGAATTCCACTTTATTGGGAAAAAACATTTCATTGCAACCTTCACTTGCATTGTAAATTCCATCATGATTAAGACGTTTAAGGCCATGGTTCCACAAACATTTTTCTTGGTAGTGGAATGGCTTAAGTAGTTCTCAACTTCTCTCCCTCTTCAGTGTTTACACCTACCCTTTCTCTCCCTCTCAGCTGTTCTATCATCTTCACAGAAGAAAACAGGCTAGACCAAAGTTACTGCTGGGACCAACCTCTCAACCAAACCTCACAGGAGTGTGTCACAGAGATGTAAAAAGAGACTGTTTTTTTCAACCAGTAGTGATTAATGAATAATCAGACCAGGCTGAAAAGAAGAAACGCTATAAGACATTATACAATTGTAGATGAGAATCACAAATAAGAATGGCATGATACAGTCAGAAATCTATTCAGAGATATTTTTTTCCACAGTCTACGTATGTTTAAAGAATTTATGTGTTTCTTGTTCTCTCACCATGTACCCATATTTACCTTGAACTGGGAAAGCAGAGCTCCCGGAGACCAGGGATCTCCATGCAGAGCACATGCTAATACTAAATCCTTGGAAGAACTGTGACAGCTGTCCTGAAGTATATTCCTGAAAGTCACAGTGCTGTAAACAGTTGCCATCACTAGTCTCAACTTGAGACTTCAGGAGCGTATGGAACAGAGAGATTCGATCCAAGCACAGCAAGCTAATGCCTGCCCATAGAGTCGACATGTGCCAGGCCAAAACAACCGTCTGTACTACTGCTCCTAAAGAGTTACCTGTTTATTGTTGAGCATTTCTGATTTCATAGTGGCTCAGTTTTATCATAAAATCATAAATGTAAAATCAGAGCATGAAATCAGAGTCAGAAGCAATGATTTAGGCATACATGAAAAATATGAATGTTTATGTCTCAGGGCATGTTTTCCCAAACATTTTAATCTGCTTATTCTTAAAGAATTACCCCTTTGCTTCAGGAATAAATAAAAAAAGAATCATAAATCTTTTTAAATAAAAATTGAAATAGAAGTTATCTCTCAGTGTACATTGTCTTCTCTGTATCCTGACATTTACGAATATTTAGCCCAGGGTGGTCAGATCATGAAGGAGGAAGGAGAGGATGGGTTCTTGTGCATCAGCTAGAATGAGTTCTAAAAACATGGGGTTGGCTGGGGTGAGAAAATGTAGTCAAGGGCAGAAAGGAAAACCACTAAGAGCAGTTAAGAGAAGAGAAAGGAGGCAATTGAAGAGCACAATGAGGTGTAACATTATTGTTAGCATTATGATGAAATATAAGAAAAGGTGGAGCTGTACTGATATTTGAGATGAAATTACAACACTGCAATAGCCTTTTGGAAGACTTAAACTGTGCTATTCTAACCAGTAGCAGATTAATATGAAAACATTAAAAAAAATATCCAAACAGACAACAATGATGAAAATACGACCTTTCGATGCAATTAAAATGTCACTAGAGATTTCTTATTAGAAGAGCGACAACATCTTGTAGAAACACCATGATTCTTCCAAGTGAAATGTCAAATAAACCTTGGGTGAACTTGCTTCCTTCCTTCCTGCTTTCAAGAGTGCAAGGCTCAAAGTGGGACAGTTCTTGCTGCCTGCCAGCTCTAATGTGACAAAGTTCTGTCTGCAATTCAGTAGCTGCATGCTACAGGGAGGCTTTTGTGAGGGGAGGGGTCAGGTCTTTTATAGTACAACCAGGTATCAAGATCTTTGTTTAGAGCTAGTAAACCCCAGCTGTTTTCACTAGTTCTGGAAACTCAGCTAGAATAACCTTTGTAGACAGAAAGCACACAATAAAGTCCAGCAGGTTCCTTGAAGAGTGGGTTTAAGCAACGGAAGATGAGAGAGGGAAGAATTCCTGGAACTTCTCCAAGTATCGAGGCAGTGTGCCTTTCCTTTCTGACTCTCTGATTCTGGTTTTCAAAGACCACCGTCACAGCAGTCCCTCTAAGAAGAAAGATCATTCGGTGTGCTTGCTCTGCCTTATAAGATTCTCTGATTGTCCATTAATGTTTCTCCTTCTGGTGAATAAATGCGTACCATAGGGGGTAGGTACTCATTGGTATATTTGTCTTTCTCTGGACTTGATGTGTTTTTAAACATGTGGGCTTAATGTTCTGGTAATAAACATGCTGCCATAAATACAGCTTTGTACATGCACAAAGAGGTTTAATTTGCTCTTTGTCTGGAGGAAGTCCCTCTCAAGGACAGATGCAACATTTGGGGGAGGGGCAGGGGGGATTGGGAGTAGACTTCTGTCTAGCTGTCACAGTCTTGTTTAGGAACCGTGTAGAACCACAGTACCCCAGGGAAATCATCACTGAGATCTGTTCTTGGAGGTATTTCTTTTTCAACACAGGGAAGACAAACACTGTTCTGGCCTTTCACTTTCCCCCTGACACATTCACCATTTCTCCCATTTTACAGCTTTCTTCTGGGAGAATCTGAAAAAGGTAGGAGTGCGTCCTAATGAAACAGACCAGATCCCATGGGATGATACTGTGCATAGGGTCTGACTGTACTGGTGAAATGGTAATGAAAGCTATTAACTGTCTGTCATGGGAAGGTCAGGACAGGCCAGCATACAAGTTGCAACAATATTTGACAAACACAGTGTATGGAGATGGAATGACTGTTCTTAATGTTCATGCTAAGGCAGACAGTTAAAGAAAGCAGCTGGGTACATTTTTTAAAATGGTTTATCCCAGTTACATTCTTCAAAAAGATTAATTTTTTGAAAATATAAACCCAAAGAATTAATTTAATTTATTTTTTAAAAGCTCATTTACTTTGAAATTTAAACAAATTAATTTTAAATCTAATCTATATTCCTCAATATCCACAATCCAGATATTTCCTTGAGTGTAAATATCACAGCTACACAACTTTAATATGGAAACAGATCCTGAGAGCCTGAAAAAGGGATCAGACTCAGAAGGACAGAAGATACTTTTGAGGAGAAAAATAATAGACAGAATTAATCACTGAAAGTACTCATTAAAATGTTATGACAAGACATGGAAGTGCACTCTAGGGCAGGCCACAGTTTGTTAGGAAAGGAAGTAAAAGCAAACTATTCAAGTGACAGTGGAATTATGAGCTTAATGCCCTTTATCCCTTGTCTCACTTTATTCAAGCAGATTTAGGCTATGATAGGCATTTACATACAAAACTTTCCTCTTTTTTTCTAGGCTATCATAGGGGCAGTGAAAAGACATGGGACTCTACCCAAAGACAGTCCAAAATAGAAGCCTCGTACAGGCTCATACAGGTTTATAATCCTGCCCTGAAATACTCCTTGCTTCACTCCTGGTCTTGCTGTAGTTGTCCTTGCTGCAGGGGTGTGATTAATACCTATGGCTCCCTTCTGAAGTGGATTGTCCTCTGAGAGCAGCCCTGGAGCAATGGGCAGCATAATCTCCTTGTCTGGTGTGGTTCCATCACCTGGACCAATGGCCAGGGACAACCTTCGGGGCTTGCACAATATCAGTGTAAGTAGAACCTTCAGTCCTTACAGTTTCCTTTTATCTTCCATTGATAGATGGGAATCAAAGTTGGGTGATGTGAAGAACCATAATAACAACTTGAAGAAATATTGATGATGATTTTTTGAAGTTATTTGAAGAGTTTTACAGAATTGATGTCTGTTTTTCTCTTAGTAAAGAGAAATAATTGATATCCTGTAGTATTTACAGGCTGAATATTATGCTTTTAATTTTCAGACAAAACCAGTTATAGTACTTTGTTTTATAAGCCTGGGACAAAGAAAAACAAGGATGGGTAGAAAGTGAAGTCATAAACATCTATGAAAAACCAGATTCTCTGAGATTAACAGTCAAACAAAACAATGTAAAAAAGACAAAAACCCAAAACTGATTGAACTAGAAAGGCTTAAATGTCCCAGATATGATGTTCAACTAAAATAGTACTTAATGCTTTATAGTTATCCTCTTTGACACTGTTACTGGCATTTAACAAAACTGTACCAGATAACACTTCATCCACATTTCTAGGACTTGCCCTGTAAAAAAATGGTATCACTAATGAGGTATCATTCATTAGAAATGAAATATGATCATTTGGGAACCAATTCTTAAGCAAGGAATGGATTTCGAATCAAATTCCAGCACTACAGAATTACACAAATCACGTTATTGAAATTATTGCTCATGCAATATTTTCCTGCTTTATTATTTAGTGTTTCTTTATAAATACTGAGGAACGCTACATAACATCTCTGAAAGTTATAGTTCCTATACTTCACTTCAATCTATAATATTGTTTATTATAATGTATGCTCTAAATCATATAATGGTATCATGCAACAGCTCTTCTGCACATTTCATCCTTCCATCCTTCCATCCCTTCAGTCACGGGTGTACATCACTTTTGCTATTGATTTTGCAGCTGATTTTCCTGTATTATTAAGGTTAAAGGGAGTTTACATGTTTTGGAAGTAAGCACTAAAAAATGACAACGCAGGGGGCTGACTCTAAAAAAGTAGAGCTCAGGGGGCTGACTCTTTCCATAAAACAGAACAATTGAACTACCAATCCTGAACAGGATAAACAAAACAATGTGGATAGATAGGAACCTTTAAGGAACGTTGTTGACATAATCCTTTTTCTCATGTCAATAGGTGGAGGCAGAGTCTGTATGCCCTAAGAAGAATTTCATCTAATATAAGGTAACTTGTTTTATTGCTTCTCAATATTCAATATGTTAAAGGAATATTACTACACCACTGAGACTTAATATGAGCTTCTTCAACAAGAGAATACATGCAGCCAAAAGAGAATATTTGATCATCTTTTCTTCCTTCCTTTATAATGTCTTTAGTATTTACTGAGATAGTACAGTAGTATTTATGTCTTCTACCATATTTTTCCTTGTTCTGAAGAGCATTTGTGTAAATCTGCTTGCTAAACCCATGTGGTTCTCTGAGATGAATAATTTAAACTATACATATGTTAGTAACTTGACCCAAAGAGTGCATGAAATCTAAAAAAGATGCTCATATAATGCATGAAGAAAACTATGAACTAAACAATCTATTGTTCTCTTATAGGTAAAAAGATTATCTTATCATGATGGATGACTTGCTGTAACATAGTTTTTCTTAGGAGAGACCTTTTTTGCAAAGGTGTTTTTAAGGTAGAAAAATATAATTTTTTCCTGCTTTTATCCTCTCTTTAAACTGAATACTGTAATTTCCCAGCAAATCTCTCTATGATTAAGAAGATTTAAAAAATTGAGATAAAATCCATATTTGAATGGATCCTGATATAAATGGCAAAAAATTGTGGAGACTTGAAGGACTTTTTAGCATGTAATGTCATCATGGAGATCACATGGCACAGCAGGACTGCTGAAATCTGGACTACTGTAGTCACTGAAACTTATTTTCTTCCTTTTAATCTGCCCACAAACTGACAGAATCACAGGTCAACAGTGACCTCTGGACTAGGCCAACAACCCTGCTCAGAAGAGAATTAACTAGAGAGAGTTTCCAAGGATGGTGTCTAGTCAAGGGTTTGAGTTTCTCCAAGGATGAAGATTCTCCAACCACTCTGAGCAACTTCTACAAGTTTTTGGCCATATTCAAAAAAAAAAAAAAGGCAGAATCAACATTGTACCAATTGTGTCTTATTCTTGGATCAATGGATACCACAAAGAAGAGTCCAACTCCACTTTCTTTAGTGTCCCAAAAGATATTTTTACACACACACCCCCCACGAGGCTTCTCTTCTCCAGACTAATCAGCCCCAGCTCTCCCAACCTCTCACATGACAGATGCTTCAGGTTCTTAATTATCTTTTCAGTCCTTTGCTGAATTCAATCCAGCATTTTCGTGTCCTTCTTCTACTGGAAGCTCAGGACCAGACACAGCACTCCAGATGTGTGTCACCAATACCCAGCAGAGGCAAAGGACTACCTACCTCAAGCTGCTGGCAGTGCTTTGCCCACTGCAGCTCAGGAGGCTTTGCTTTGCTGCAAGGATGCATCACCGGCTCATGTTAAACTTGTTGTCCATTGAGGGAAAAACATAACAAAAGTATTTGTATATTTTTATATCCAGTTGAAAAGAATCTGCAGCCATCATGAATTGTAGGACTTTGGATGAGTTTAAAGGCAGCATCAGCACAGAGGTCCTCCTGTCAATAGTTTAAGCTCTAGCTCTTTTAACTATATCATCAGCTTTTTGAACTTTGCTTTAGCTTGGGGAGAACTCAACCATTTCACAAAGTTGAGTTTTCGATCAAACCACTTATTTCAAAACTCAGCTCTAACCTGGAGAAAAAGAATAAGGTTTAATTACATACTTCAGTGCACTTCAGAATAGAAACAGGCCTTTGTTAATCACCACTGCAAGCTCTCAAACACCACTGAGACTCATGATCATCATTTTAAGATGAACTAAATCCACAATAACAGGGAAGTGTCTAAACAGAGAAATCAGAAACCTGAATCTTGCTTTAGATAAAATATTGGTAGTAAAAAAAGAAAAATACTGAGCACCAAAAATTTGGGAATTCATTCACTGATTGAATGAAAAATACTTTAGTATCCTTGCTGTGAAATATATACATCACGTGTTTGCTTTCCTTTTCAGAAGAATTACCAAGTCCAAAACAATATCTCCTTAAATGACTTTTTAAGTTCAGATAGTAGCATCAAATCTTTATTTCTTAAAAATCCCAGTAATGGCTTTATTTGTACAGAGTTAAAACAAACCTCAGAGTACATTTAGAAGATATTTTTAAAAAAGAAGTTGACAAGCAGTGAGCTTTTTGGAGCATGATGTTAGTTTGTTATTTACAGCAACATGCCTGGAAATTAACAGGCTGGGCTCAAAATTTCTAAACAAAATTGAACTTTCTGACATCTGAGATCCCAACAAAGACTAGCTGTGAGAAATAGTTTGAAGCAAAGTTTACACATACCAGGAAAAGAGTCAACTAAAACAGAGGAGATGTGCAAGGAGGAACAGCAAGCAAGGTTAACAGCACTTAAATGTCTGTTAATAGTTTGTCAGAATCATTGTGTGCATCATTCCTTATGAGTAAAAAATAAGCAGTGTAAGAGGACTGTTAAGTATTAAATGAAACTGCAAAGTGTCCTGCATGCAGAGCAGGAGAAAGCCTAAAATCTGACAGAGGAACTGACAGATATAAGAAAATCCTTTATATATGTCACGAATCAGACCACGACAATATATATATTAGAATGCAGGAATATGGAAAAAAGCTTCAGGAAATAGTAGTATTTGCTGTTGTTCCTGAAGAGAAAAATAAGATTTAAATTGCCTTACTAAGTGATAAAGCATCTCTTATTTTCATAGTTCAGCATACTGTCAGGTTTTCAACTTGCATGAAAAAAATAGTAGAAAAAAAAAAAAGACATGGTTTTACTATACTTAGCTGTAATTTTTCATGGGGGAAAAAAAAAAGCCACACACAAACCCTCAGATTTTATTCTGTTCCAGGCAAGGTTTACTCTACAAGCATTCTGCTGAGACTGGGGCTGCTATTTCTTGGCTGGCTCTAAGATGCCACTTGCTCAGGACATGATAACACTGGAGTAGGTATGTACATTCCAAGGAGTCAAGGGAGAGAAATAGTTTGCTAACTGAAGTAGGTACTCATAGACCCTGAGAGAGGTTTACCTCTCTCCACTGTCTACTTACAGAGTCTAGACTGCTGATTTAGGTGGTTCGGATTATCCTGCCGAGGCCCACTAAAGACACTTTAAGTGTTGCTTTGGGTGAAATGAAGTTCCTAATGTAGTCTGAATACTGCAGACAGGCACAGCTCACAAACTTTTCTGGTTCTGCCCCCAAAAGTCTCATAATAAACTGTGGAAGAATTTAGTATTGATAGTGAGCTGAATGTAAGAGTCCCTTGCACCTAGTCTCTAGCTGAAATTGCTGCTTGCCTACATCTGTCAGCAGAAATCTGAAGTAAAACTGGGTTCTCTGAGTGCTGTACCTGCATAGAAATAGATCAGCGTACATATTTAGAATTAAGCTGTGATTTTAGTTCAGTTTCCTGCTAGTGTTTAATATTTTGATCATAAATCAGATGACAAAGAAAATTACCCACAAATTCCTTTTGGGAATACGGTCTATTAACATTGCTTGCAGGACCTCCCACTAGAGAGACAAACCAAATGAAACCACAAAGAATATGCAATCAAGCAAACATTGTGTGGGAACTGTGAGGCAGCAGGGAAATTTAAATATATATTCCTAAGGAAGAAAGAACAATAATCAGCATATGCATGCACACACACCCCCCTCAAAAAAAAAAAAAAAAAAAAAAGGTTCTGCAAAACTGATTTTAAAACTACTAGAATAATTTTGTGAACATAGTGCAATTAGGGCGGAATCCGACCTACTCAAGTTATGCATTGTCTCACAAACTGTTTTAGAAAAAGAGCACAATCTATGTCTAATTTTACATTCCAATAAGTAGATAAACTTCTCCCAACTTCAAGTGTAGGCACACATGAAAACCTGCAAAAGTAAAAATGGTTTGCTCATTTTGTATGTTGACAGACCAGTGAACTGACAGGGATGTTCTAGGATCTTAAAAAGATCTGAAGGAAGAGGAGAAAGAGAAAGACGAGGTAGGATTCAGCTCACATTCAAACATCTACTTATAAGCAGTCACAATTGAAAGGTGCAAATGAGTTAAGTGTCGAAGCTCCTTATAGGCAGACACAATGCAGTCAGAACAGCCAAGGAATCATGGAGAACAATTCAACTCATCCTAAGGAAAGCAGAAAGCCATGTTCAGCTCTAGGTTACACTTACTGTTAAGGATACCGTTGAGGATAATAGAAGCTTAAGCTTTTAATCTATAGGCAAATGGAGTCTTACATTTAGGTATCATTAGCTGCCATCTGATTTCCCCTCAAAGTGTCTCCCAAGAGGAATACTTACATTCCAGATTCTGTTAATCTTAAAAGGAATTGAACCTATATCTACTATATAGGTAGATACAGTAGATCAGTAGGCTGTATAACTGCTTCAAGTGAAATATTCTTTTTGAAGACACTGAAGACCTTTCAATCTAACTATCATGGGTTAAAGCACTCAAGAAAGGGCAGAAAGGTTTTGAAAGTCAAGTTTTAGACACAAATATGCATTTTATACATGACAAAAAGAAAAAAAATAAAGAAAAAAGAAAGAAAAGGATCATTTCCCTTCTGAGTGCCTCAAAAAGTCAAGTACAGTCAGGTTACCTCTAATTTCTTTCTTTCTCATTCCATTTCTTTTCATCCCTGTTCACATCTCCCATATTAAGGTCTGATGGTAAGGTCTGATTTAGGATGTGTTATAGGCTTGGTTAAAGCAATGATTTTGAGGTTCAGATAGAAAAGGTTGTTATCCTGTACTTTGAGCAAAGGTTGTAAGGCAAAATGTTATTTCCTGGCTGAGTACCTCAAGAACTAGACCAGTGTCCAAAAGGTAGAAGCAAATGCTGCATAATCAAGTGATTGCAATTTCCAGCCTGAAGTCATTTAACTTTTCAGATTTCTACAAGGACACGTGTAACACGGCAGCTGACTCAGAGATGAACCAGTGGCGTTCAGGTAGGCATACAGGCTGCATTTCCTTCAGCGATCTCATTTGCAGTTCTTCCTTAAAAGTAAGATTATTCTGTTAGTCTGTTTATTCCTCATAACTTCATATTCCATATAACCTCATTTTATTAGAATCCAAATTGTAATCACGTAAATGTTCAGGACAGACATTCTGAGACCTCAAATATAAGGACACACTAATGTAGATAGAAAATTAAAATTTCTTAGAGGCATGAAGACTTCTGACCAGTGATTGAAAAGTTTCATAGTCATGCAAAAAGAACAACCAAAACCTGTTTTCTGGCACTTCAGTACAGAGAAGAATAGTGCATACATATGTGTGTGCGTGTGTGTGTGTGTAAGAAACACTTCGAGTTTCTTTATGTCAGCTTTAAGCTGGACAGCAAAGGGTGTTTGTAGCTGGAAACCCAATCTTGTAGAAGAAACAATTTGGGTTTTTCCCCATCTTGCTACACTAGCTCATAAGAATAGTGTATATATCGTTTCTATTAAAAGGGTTTAAATTTTGCCTTTCAAGATCATTCCCAGCAGATTTTTTGCAAATTTTGTCCACATTGTGGAAACTGCTCGTTTCTCCACAAGTATCCATACTAGACGTCTTAGTGAGCTGAACCAGAGAACGAAGCCCAGAAGAGCTCATACTGAATCTGAGTCTACATCATAACCTCAAAATTGCACTACAAATGTAAACTACTGAAAAACAGAGATCTGGAATAGAATAATATACCTGTCCTAATACAGTTAATAATAAAAGAGAAAACCACTTTCTAAAAGCAAAGGTTTTCATAAGTCATGTTCCAAATAGCAGTTGTTCCTAGAAGCATCTGTGGCACCTAAAGCTAGCAACACAGTTAACTCAGCCCTCTAGTTAACCATGAAGAAATTCATCATCATTGAGGAGAAATTAATTCCTCCCCAATAACTTGACAGACAGGAAAACCAAGTATGGTCTGCAACAGAACTGTGGGTTGAATCAGTCTCATTTTACACTTCAGTAGCCTCCAATTGCTTTGTGAGAGTGCTAATCACATGGAGTAAAGAACGAGGAAAAGGAGCCTCAAAGGACTTGCAATCAATTCCCACCTAAATAAGATGTGCTTATCAACTACGTTCATGTCTATGGAAACTATCAGCTCTCCAGCCTGCATTTGCACCTGTGGCTTCAGACACTGGAGACACAGTTGCTATGCAAAGCCTTAGTATCAGTCAACAGTTTGAGCAAGATGTGGGGGGAACTGAGATGAGAAGAAAGCAAGCTAAGCGTCTTTAGGAGTGTTTGGAGATAGCTAAGGAGTAGAACAGGACAAATAATTTCACCTAAAACAGCACCTGAAAGTGCAAACTGAGCAAAGCTGAGTGTTTTCTGAAGTTATTTCCGGTTGAGTGGGTAGATAAAAGTCAAATTTTTCTTTTTAAAATAAAAAATTTTTGAATTTTAGTGTTGAAATTTCCTTTAAGTACAAAGTTGTTATTTTTTTAAGATGAATTTGTGTGGAAATTATTTTACAGTAAAAATTGTGTAAAATATTGTTTAATCTACTCAATGCAATTTTTTTAGGACTGAGAAAAAATTTTAAAAATACTTCTAGTTCTGCTGAAAAAGAGTTAGATTCACATAGAAAAAATTCAATTAATATCAAGAGGTTCCACTGACTGATTGGAAGAAATAACAAAAAAAAATGCTCCTTGTGATCCTATAATATACTAAATTACTGGAAAATATTTCAAAATTTAAAGAAAAAAATCAGAAGAAAAAATCTTGAGAAAATAATATCTTGTATCAGTATTCAGCTGCATTTCAATAAAATTTAATTTAAAAAAGGGGGGGAATAAATCACCTCAAAAAACATTCACTCCATTAAGCTTGTTATAAATAAACCAGGGATCTTTCTTATTAATAGATAAATACAAATATATTAGTAAAATTTTTAAAGAAAAAGAATTAAATAAATCAGCATTACTTTCTTAGTTTTAGGTTCATAATGCACTCTTACTGCAGTAAGAAAAAGATATTCCATTTGAACTTTATATCAAGTTTCACTTCAATACTAGAAGCTGATATTTTGTGTTACACAGTTTTTATCACGTGGGAATGTAAAGACATGAAAATGAAACACAGTAATATTTTTTTTTTTAAATTTCTCTATAGTAAGAAACATCTATACTTTCATTTTTCAATCCAAATAATAAAAATAAATTTTACAGTGTCATAATTTCTTGTAGGATGTGGAAATAAAATTCTTAAACCAACTATAATGATAGGAATGTAGTTTTATTTTTTATTCACTCTCCGTCTTCCAAAGACACTAAAAATATATCAATCTATTTGCAACTGTTAAATGCTTCATTCATATTAATTCAATAAAAAATCTATAGTTGAGATATCTTTTAAATTCTTCCAATATTGAATAAATTAAGGAACCAAGAACACTTATATTTCTAAAGAAGTTACCCTAATTGGATGGATGATAAATTTCCTAACAGTTATTGAATTCTTTAAAGGGCTATTGAAATTTTCTGCCCTTCCCATTAGAAAGTGTAATTTCAAGAGTTTTGATTGAGAGCATGTGTTACAAACCAAAAGTGATGTAGCATGGACTATCTTGATTTAACTGCTTTAGAATACAGAACAGTTGTTCTTCTAGATTCTCCTCTGCTTAACTCCACAGTTCATTTTTAATAAGACTGCTTTCCAGATGGAAAATCAGGTGATTTCATTTCACAAGTATCTCCTCTTTTAATCTAGTGACATAAAAGTCTTATGTGAATTTGGTGTACAAGCTGTTTCTGAGAAAATAAATTTGCATGCTGAATCTATGATGGTTTAGAAGGTTAGTATCACCAAAGCTCTGACTTCTTCATATTTTTGGTACATTTTTATTTGATATAAATATGCATTTCCTGTACTGTAATAAAGTAGCAAGAGTATGTGCTCTGAATTACACTGATCAACTATATTCACTCAGATGTATTGGAAAAAAAAATAAAATTGATAACCTGAGATTAATAACTTATAGCCCCCACCAGAAAACAAACCAGTGAGTTATATGTTGCATAATTTTCTATTGAATTAAGATGTTCACTATTATTCTCTTACACCTCAAATGGTGTAGAAGATGCAGTAAAGGAACTAAAAGTTCCATAAAACACACATTCTTCTCAGAACATGGAACCAGATTGAAGATATACTCAAGTTTTTAGATAAAACTTCCTGGTCTTAGTCATGGTCATCAGTTACTTCAAAACTAAAATTCTGACTCTGATACAGTATTTGACATAGAGGATAAATCCAACCTATCTAAATGATCTCCCTAAAGAGATGAAGAGATTCTTAGTTTAAGGAGAAAGAATTACAGAACTTGAAGGAATAGCCTGAAGTTGTGCCAGGGTAGGTTTAGGTTGGATATTAGAAAAAGGTTATTACCCAGAGGGTGGCTGAGTGCTGGAACAGGCTCCCCAGGGAAGCTGGTCACAGCACCAAGCCTGACAGAGTTCGAGTGTTTGGATGATATTCTCAGGCACAGTGATGTGACTCCTGGGGATGGTCTTGCGCTGGGCCAGGAGTTGGACTCAATGATTCTTGTGGGTCCCTTCCAACTCAGCATATTCTGTGATTCTGTAAATATACATGAACATTTCTGAACTAGAAAACACTCTGAAATTAAAAAGGTTCTGTAACAGACTTCAGTTTCAAGACTGAAACTGTGAAAGATACATATTTGATTTGAGTCAAAGCTAATGAAATTCTGAAACTTACTTTAAGTAAAATATTCAGAAAAATGCAAGAATATCACCTCACATTAAAACCACATTTCTTTATTTATTTGACTTCACTTGCCTGAGAAGAGCAGGTTTTCTTGCTCACTTTAATACCATAATTTTGATAGATTAAAATTGTGAAGGTGTTGGATCTCTCTCATATATTTGATCAGTGTAATTGTATCATTTCTTCCAAAATTAGTTATTTGTCTGTAACAGGATTAAAGCACCTGCTGTTACAAGATTTTCATTCCAATTACACTGATGGGAAATTCACATTCTTCACCTACTCAACACAAATCTGTTTAAAGAGAAAAAACAAAATACTTGACTGACATCTGGGATGCCACTATGTCCTGATTAATAAATAAATTGTTTTATGATGTTGTTACAGATATACAACAAAAATCCTGGAAAAAGACATTACCATAGACACAAATTGATCACAACTCTATAGTAGTACAAAAATTTGGGGAATTATTCTAGCTGTTCTACAGTCAATTAAGCTTTTGATAAAAACACACAGACCTGTCTCTGTAAACACACACCATAACTTTCTGAAGTCATGATTACACAAGTACTTCAGATTTAAAAAAAAAAAGAAAAAAAAGGAAGAAAATTATATGCTTATCAGTTCACATTGAAAAGCTAAGTCGTTTGTGTCTTTTTTTTTTTTTTTTTTAAATCCACTGGTTATAATGGTTTAAGAATGTGTTGATGTCAAAAGGTGCCCAAAACTGGCTTATGCACTGGACTTTTGAAATCCAAGCAACAGTATTTGGTTTTAAAGTTAATAGATACACTTATAATTTGGAATTGATAGAAAATTCCAGCAATGTGCTATTCATTCTCCAGATATATTCTAAATGTTGTCACAGATCATAGCTAAGGAAAAAAAAAGCCTTGTTTATCAAAATAAAAGGTTTAGTATTTTTGGTACAATACAGCCTTTAGGTGGTGTCAGGTGATAATGGTCATACTTAGAAGCAAGTAGATAAAAAATAGTATTTTGAAACTCATTTGACAATCACATATTCAGAGCCCTGTCTATACAGCAAGTTAATACATCCTGGAAATATATAATGGAACTTCTGCAGAACTTTTACCATAGAAGTTACTTGCTTGTGGATTCATATTAAGGAAATTCCTACAGCCATCCAACCCAAAATCTGGTTTTTTTCAGAGTGCTGGTAAGCATGTCTACATGCAAGAGTTCCCTAAACATAGGTTTATACATATAAATAAAAAAAGTTAGAATTCTAGAGGACAGAAAAGGAGAGAAGAGTATCCTAATGCCTCAGTGAGCTTGAAAACACAGGTCAGGGAACTGAACCTTCAACAAGTGTATGAAATATGTGACAGGTCTGCAGCAATGATGTATTGGGTAGGGTGTGTTCACCTCAATATTCCAAGATAAATTATTACCTGGACAATTAGGTATTAATGGTAGAAAGAACTTATGATCTGTAACATCTCTACAGCTTAAAACATAAGGAGTGAGAGTAAATATGGATGTTAATTTATTATAATTTCAAAACAGAACATACATTTGCCCTTTTAAAGTAGAAAATCAGAGATACAATGGTGCTGTGCTCAATACTAAAAAAAATTGCTTTGTAACAGAAATGTAAAAAAAAGTATTTGGCAATATTTTAACAAAGAATTCTGCTGACATGTCAATATCTATTAAAATTTTCAACTAAATGTTGTAAAACTGATTTCTGGCAAGAATGCTCAACATGAATATTACTGTACTGTTGAATAAAGTGTTTCTTGTGATCTTGTCTTGACTTTCATCTACTAATTGCAGACTTATTCCTCAGAATAATATAAATAATGGCTTTGTTAAAGCATTGTTCTTAATCAATTTAACATAAAGATACGTGCAATTATTCTCCTTCCAAACTATTTCAGCTCTGCAGGGAAGGACACAATGTCATAGTCAGCAGTTGTAATTAATAAAGTTCTGCTTCCCAAGGTGTATCTTAGTAGTGTATATACACTATATACACTAAACTTATGAATATCAGCAACCAAAAGAGTCCATTTGCAGTCATGTACATTTTATGTGCTCAGAAAAACAAAATAGGAACATCAAGGGCAGCTTGAGCCAGTATTAGATGATGAGACAATTGTTTCCATCTCTACTGTTTTGCTGACATTCAGTAATAGAGATGGTTGTTTCTCCTCTACTCTCCTAAATAAGCTTTGTTTAAAATAGTTACATTGACAGAAGGGTATTACAGAAGGAACCCTACACCCTCCTCTGATATTTGAAATAGTGTCTTCTCTTAGTAAATATTAACCATATGTCTAATAATCTAATGGCAGGATTACAATTATGGAGGGTTGGGGTTTTTTCCATCTTCCTTTCCTCCCTTTTAACTTTATCTTTAAATAGATAAAGCGTTTTAATAGGCTGTAGCTTGAGGTATGGTGTACAATAAAATATGGTTGCCTCGCTCGACAGTCATATTTCTCTTCGGAACACCTTTTTTCTTTGAAGTACATTTCAGTTGTCTAAAACAAATTTGGGAATGGTCAGGACACAGCAGCAATCATATCTATGATAATCCATTATAAGAGTGTTTGTAATAATTTCTTCTGGAGTCAACGTTTTTGTCTGGCCCCACACAGCTGTATTATGCATGAGGTGCCTCTTACATTGGCATTCGAAAGGATTGCTTCCCATTAGTTGTCTTCTGCAATTCTTCATGCACCCTGATATGGCTCTACAGATATTCACAGTCAAATAAAGGTGGGTTGAGTGACTTCAGTCAGACCACAGAGAAGGACTACAGATTTCATCCATCCATCCATCCATCCATCCATCCATCCATCCATCCACCCACCCATCCATCCATCCATCCATCCATAGAACCATAGACTAGTTTCAGTTGGAAGGGGTCTCGTCCATCTAGTCTGACATCCACTGCAATAAGCAGGAACATCTTCAACTATAACATCTACCTATTCATTTACATACTCGTTGAAGATGAATTTAGTATTTGAGGATGAATTAATCTAAATATTTCAGCAGTAAATAATAAAATATTTGGAATAAGTTCTAGATGCCCATTCCTTATGTACTTTGTGGTGGTATTTTAATTATGGTAAAAATCATCCAAGTTGGAATTTCAGACAAATCTCAGCTGCTGCTTTGGTTTAAATGACAAAATATAGCTTTAAAAACTAATGAATCTTCTCTTTGCTGGTGATTCCTTTATCAGATTGGCTAATAATGCAATACTGTTCTGAACTTGAGAAGAAAGCTTCATAGCAGATGGTAGATTGAGGGGGTTTTTTATGTGCTACGAATGCCTAGCATTATGTCATGGCACAGGCAGGATTAGTTCCCAGTGTGCTAATCAGAAATATGGTAAGCTTAACCTTTTTCTTATTTTAAAGAAGACCAAGATTGCACTTTCTTTCCTGTGGTTTCACAAGATTATAACTCAAACTGCTGCTTGACTTTTAAAAATAAATTTGCAGTTTTACCTAACATGCCTCCCAAAAGTGTTGCTTGTTTTTCATGTTCAGTCACCCTCTTGTAGAAGAGTCTGACCCTAAGTTTTGAAATTGCCTTTATGCTACAGTTTCTAATCTACATGTTATTGGTTGTGCTGTTCAGGGAGATGTTTGTATGTAATCTATGTGCTGTTGAGTAGACTACTGATATTGTGGTTATTTTCTGTGTTCCAGGCAGTTACCACTTGGGAATTCTTGTAAATGAGAGGCTTATTCTCTTGATATTTATTCATATAAATAACTGAGATATATCAATCTGCTCTAAAACAATTTAGGTGGTCAATAAGCAGGTTTTTCTGTTCAATTTACAAGTACTGCAGGCAATTTGCTGCTCATCATCTGTCCTGATGGAAGAAATCAGACTTTAATCACATTTAGCAGTAACAGGCTTTAAAAGGTTCTCTTTTGTTGAGAATTTTCTTTTATGTAATTTCACACAATGCTATGTCATTTAGTACGCTTTAATCATTATAATGGAGACTAAAGGATGGATATATGAGGGTTTAATAATTAATACATTTAAGGCTTTAAAAATGGGTCCAATTTCTATGTTCTGACTTGAGAGTAGGCCAAGAATTTTCTTAAAAACTATTCCTAACATTTATTCATATCTCTTCATTTTATTCAGAGTCTGCCACAATATTTTATTTGGAGCCTTACATTTAATTTAAAATAGTGAATGATGTCTGATATACTCTGGGATTTTCAGAAAAGACCCAAGGACCAGTGATTCAGGTGTCTCTATATAAGTATTTGGCTTTATTTTAGCTGCCCTAAAAGAGCGTGCCTGGCCTCCAGCTGCTTCTCCATCACAAATCCTTATTGTGACCAATCAGAAAGATTCCATGAGAACTCCTTGATTGCATCTGAGCAGTTTGCCTGTCTTCATTCAGATCCTCCTCATAGCATGTCTCTGCTCATTTTCTGGTTTTTGTTTTTTGCATTACCTTGGTTTTTAGTCTTTTTGCATTTTACAGTCCAGCTTACATCACTATACACCACCAAACTAAGTCATGGGGTGTGTTCAGTATCTAGACATGAGATTGTTGAGCACATCTCACTCTAAACTCTGGAACAACTTTCTGGCAGAAGAAAACTAATATGTTTCATAAAGAGTGCATTTCTCATATCTGTGGGAGCATTTTCTTCACCACTACATGAAATAGACTGATTCTCGTCCATAAGAATCCTCACTAAAAATCTGTCAACTAATTCTGTGATTGTTTCCAACTCCAAAAAGCCAGTATTCTTTACGAGTTTTACAACCATTGAAAGTAAAACTTGAGTTCATTCCTTTGATCTCTTCTTCTGTGAGCTCTTGGCATCTCATCAGGATCTTTAATTGACCTTGATGGGCACTGAACAGTCATATCTGGGTCTCTCTGTCTAGGGTCTGAGGAAAGTCAGTAAAGGTTTATAAACCCCCATGTAATTTAAAGGATTATTTCTTTTAACAGGGTGAATATCTTTTACAATTCTCAAGTATTTTCTTTATTCTTGTTCTCTGAATAGTTGTGGTTTTTTAAATTTCTTCATTTTATTAGATTTAAGCACAAATACTATAATGTTACTGCTGACAAAAGAGAAATTGTTTTCTATCCAAGTTATCCTTGCACATATTCTCATAGTTTGTCTTACTGTCCTGTTTTTCTCTGTTTCAATTTATAAAGGCTTTAGAGATAACAATGAAAGCTTTTAGAATCTCATTTAGTCCATTCCAACATATATGTGTATGGTTAGCACTTCTGTATTTTTTCATCTTCTGAACGGTAAATATTTAATATTTTACTTAGTTGTGTATTCTGATATTGAAATTTCTTTCCACATATCAAACAGCTTTGTCTATACACCACAATTGCTAAAGGTCAACATATGTTCCTCTTGAATACATAGCTCTTCCTAAAAGTTTACCTTACTCTATGGAGTGAAAAATCTCTGAAATTATTTGCACTAAGGAGATCTTGAAAAAATATGAATGTTTGAGATAGTTTCATTTAACATTAAAGAACTTGTTTAATGAATGAGGTTGTAGAAATGTGAAACTGCCAGCCTTGGGATGCTTTTTACTTACAGAGCTTAGAACCTGTAAAAAAAATTTAAAATATAATTTTTTTTTTTTCTTAATGCAAACCCACAACTTCATTAGTGTCCAAGCTTTCACTGTGTTTCTTTATCCCTGTTAATGATCTATGAAAATTTTTCAGGGCTTTCAGTGATTATGTATCAGGCACCAAGCACTCAGCTTTCATGTGTAGCTTTCCAAGTATTCATTAAGGTATTTATGTCTAACCAAATGATAGCATGTTACAATCTAAGGTGAGTTCATTTAATTTCTTTTTGTGTAGAACTACTCTTTAAAATTATATAATAAGATACAACTGATGTCAAAGATTTCCTTCTGTTGCTCTGTCATTACTGCTAGGCATGGAATTGCATTAATTGAAACAAGTTCTACCGATTGTGCAGCATGTCTCTTGCATCAAGTAGACAATTCAAATATCTGTGATGAAAACAGCTTTAGGTAAATACAAGCAAATTTGTTTTAGACATACTGTATTTCTATCAATCAGCTGTATTCACAGGTCTACTGTGATATACGAGTGAAGAAACATACACTCTCTCCTTCAGGGAGTCTTTGCTTGATTTATTTCTTGCTTTCTTGTTTCTCCAACTCTATAATAAAAGTCATACGGAATGACAGTGTTGTCTACAGGTGCCCCTCAGGTGTGGAAAAACATAACAACTCTGGTAACAGATACAGGATTGTGAACAAAAGCAAAAGACTCAAAGAAAATGAAGAGATTTCTATGAAGGACAGTACTGAGAAATCAGTGGGTTTCCACAACACTGGGCTGAAAAACGTAAGAATTAAAATTGAATTATCTGTACTGAACATATAAAGTAGCCTACAAGGTTTGCAGAGTTTTGTATCAAACCCAAGTTTTCTGTCTTTGCTGTATGTATTCTTTTAGAGATCAAAATCAAATGACTACGTAGAAAGTGGGGCTGCTGTAAAACACACTCAGCTTCTTAAATAATTATACAGTGGAAGGACAGAAAGTCCAGCACACTTCCATAGTCCAACTGTGTCTCAGCACGCAGGATGAAGTTAGAGCTGCTTTCCCTCTGTCTGAAGTTCACCAACACTGACCTGGCACCCAGAGAGGACGCTGACCTTTGTCAAGCACATGCTGGGAAGACAGAAGAATTTGGTTCTAATTCCATGACTTTCAAGCAGTACATTAAAGATTTTTCTAGTTCTGTCACCTTAAAGAGATTTGACAGAAGGCCTTGGTACTAGTGAAGGGTCTTTTATGTATTTTACATATTTAACCTTACTACTCACAGTTACACAATCTACACAAAACAGCAAATCATATAAAGCCTGATTCCTTCCTAGATATGTGAAGATTCCTACCTTCAAACATATCTGTCTCAATCCCTTTTCCTTTTTTTTTTTTTTTTTTTTTTTTTTTTCTCTGACATTAAGATTTTATATTTGTCCTCTTCAGGAAGAAAATTCAGAACTAAGATCAAACTGATTTTTTTTTTTTTCCATAGCGTTCATGAGTTAGGTAATACATGAAGAGAAAATACATCCTGAAACGCTGTGGAAATAAACTCTGATTAAGCCTAAGTGCCAACTTAAGATAGTATTTTAAGCACTATTATTTATAAGATAGAATTCTTCTGGAAGGCATGCCATCAGACAAGGGCTGTCTTAAGAGCACACAGAGCTTTTTAAACCACAGAAAAACGTGTCATGCTTGGAGTGAACAACAAAATTTACTGACATTATTGATGTGATTCCACAGATTGGTGAAGATGCTAAAATATGAAAAGATTTGGTCTGGAAATAACTGTTATCTATTATGAGGCCATCAACACAAATTTTCTGTGAGTGGTAACATCCATGAAAGCTCACCTGTCCAAAACTAAAGCAGAATAATAACTCTTAAGAACTTCTCATGTCCTGCCCAGACTATGGGCTTTCAGCTTTATTAACCTACAGAGAATATCCATCAGTCCTTGTCCTCACCATAATTCTAATGTTTTTCTAGCCCCACAGTATGGAAATTGGGAGCATAGGGGAGTTTTAGGAAGATATGTGAGACTAACAGATTGAAATCCAACAATTCAATTCTTAAGAAGATTAGAATTAAATAACAAAATTACCTATTTTCTCCTTTGTCATTCTTTATTTTACTGCTTTATATGTATGCTTAGGCAAATTTGTTGTCATATATGTTATTTCTGTAATAGCAATTTAGAGATTCAACTGGAATAAGAATTGACCTCAGACATTTTCTTGTTTGGACTGTAAACAAAAATGTACGAGTACAAATATTCACTAGATTATGTGGATGAAAGTATTCCAACCATTAAGAGGGAAATTTTTGTTATTTGGATGAGGTTTTGGTAAAGGAACCTAACAGAGAAACATGAAAGTCTCTAAGCACAAGTTCCCACAGATCTGAATCTATTCTGTTCGTGCTCTGAGCAAGCAAAACACCAAACTCATCCTGGCCAGGAGCCACAGAGCTGCTCAGTGTTGTGTTTGGCTCCTGTGAGGTCAGGTTTATTAGCCCAGGCTCAGTGATGCTCCACCACAGCCACACGGTTTTTGGATGGGAACTGGAGTGAGGCCAGACAGCTTGCAGGGTGGGCAGAATGAATTTGGGTTATCTGCATCTGTCTGTATGGGTGTGCCAGGTACTTTGAAAAGGGTGGTTTGAAAAATTTGAAAAATGGTGGAACAGGAATAGCATGAGGAAAACATAGGTTGTTTGGTTTGAGTTCAGATTTTGTTTTGCTGTTGGTTTTTTTTGGTTTATTTTTCCCAAGTCTAGTTTCTCAGTTGAGGCACAACACAGAATTAAAAGGAATACCTCCCTTAAAAACAAAAGACCCACGGAATATGTGACGGTAAACCCTCTCTTCTTCACAGTCTACTGTCCAATACTTGAGGTATATTTCAAAATTCTACCAATAAGAGAAAACTGACCTTTTTTTAATGTCACAAATTCTGAATGATGCTGAATAGGTTTAGCGTGAGAAGCAAAATACCCTTTTGGGAAAGAAAGAAGAAATAGAACAGCTCTAGTGCAGGGATTAGTTCTGATAGACCTGGTAGCAGAGGAAGCTTCCCTGCCTGACCACCCAGGACCCACTCTTGCAGTCACACCCACACCACCCGAGCTGGGGCCAAGGCCCCGTCACCCCTTACACACCACACACTCAAACAGTCAGACCAGGTTTCCTTACTGGCTCAACCCCAGGTTTCCCATATCAGAGCCTCAGTTGTCTTAATCCTTAAAATAATTTAATTCTGGTGCAATAACAAAATAACAGCTCAAGCTGGGTGCCTCCAAGGAGGGACCTCAAACAAAAAAGATCCTGTGGTTTCATACCTTCACAGTCTAAGCATGTGAAACTCTGGTGTCATTGGCTCCTGCTGTGTCTCTGACTGTCCAGTCACCTGGCTGGGCCACAGGCTCTTCAGCCCCTTGTTGTGCAAAGGGCCAGCAGTTCATGTCACTCACCACCCAGAGTTCCATCTGCAGTTTGCAAACCGAGCTACCTGCACTGTATGTATTTTTCAACAAAGAAAAGAAGTGGTAAGATGTCATACTCTCACAGGGAAGTAAGCAGGTGTGTTGCTCCTTTGTATCTAAAGTTAGATGTTCTGTTAACTGGAGGAGAGTTAGTTGGTTAGGTAAGTTCAGGGTACCAATTGATTGCCCATTTAGGTTGGTGGGGTCCACCAGAATGTCAAGAAAACCAAGGGGCTGCAGACTCTCTCCCACCACATGACACACATAGCTACTGCAGGCCCGGCTATGGCCTGGAACCACACCTCTGCCTTTCCCTACTCTATCTCACACAATACACGTGCATCTGAAAACAGAGCTTCCTCATCACACAGATGCACCACTAATTGGACTCTCATTTCACACATGTGAAGATAGGAAAAAACCTAATCTTTTGCTTCTAGAGATCAATTATGGCAAACAGCAAGAGGTAGTCAGCTCTGATTTTTGAGTGATGCCATTCCATTTACGTAATCATAGATAACCCATACTGCTTCCAGAGACTGGCATGTCTCTATTAACAGTGGAAAAGGAGAGAACACATGCTTTGATAATAGCTGCATAACTCCATGTCATCATGTAGAGAGGAACATGAAAACCTACTGTGGTATCATGATTGCCTTCAATAGCAGTGCCTAGCATAAATAAAAAGATTGTCCAGATTTTCTTTTCCAGGAGACTTCTCCCTTATCACTAAAGAAAAAAAGAGATAAAACAAAACAACAACAACAAAAGAAAAAAAAGGGTGATGAAATGTATCCATTTTGTCTTTTTTTTTAATTCAGGCAAATAAAGTAATTAATAATGAATGTTTAAAAGAGGGTATATGGAAAATGACACACAAAAGGAGTGCTTAAAGATTGTATTTGGATTTCATGAATACCATTAAAATGTAGTAAAATTAAAAAACTGGTCCACCTGAATTCAGAATATAGAAAAGGAAAGATATTATTGATTCTTGACAATGGTCATTAACCCTCAACATGGGTTAAATGTTTACTTTTGAAGTTAGATTTACAGTCAGTAAACAGCTTTAGTTAACCAAAAATCAATGTTGTCATACTTCCTTTCAATGATATCCTGTTCTGAAATTAAAAGCCCAAATAAGACAAATACCAAAAGTATGATGTAACTAATATACATAATTTTCTGCCTTACATGACTTTGAGCAGACAATTGTTCCTTGACAAACTCATAAAAGCACCATGTTGATAGCATAAGCCCACAATCAGGGATGCAGGAAAAGATATATGAATTTGGGTTCCACATCTGTAATATTCTTCTAGAGAGAGCTTTTTTTCATGCACTGAGAAATCTTTTCTATCACTTAATAAAGGTAAAAGAAGTACACTCAGCTCAACCTGAATGGAGCTGGATTCTCGAGTACATTCAAATGCCATCACTGTACATGAAGTGTGAGAAGGGAAATTTCTGATGAAGCTGTGCTCCTCAGCCAATAGAAGTAAAGATTTATTGGTTTATACTAATGGCTAAAGATTGGGTGTGCTAATCTGAGATGAGGGAGGTTTGTGATTGTTCTACTACCACTTCCCTCCTTTATGCAAACATGGTAAATGTCGTGTCAGTAACAGAGAATATAAAGAGTGCTTAATGTTCAGGACCCTCAGTGCTGAAAGTCACAAAGCCTGACACCTGGTCTTTTGCTACAATAGCACTTTTAGAAATGTTAGCCTAAACATTTTTCCTTCATACAGAAAGCTGTTTCTTCTTTGAGTACTCACACCCTTTTTTATCTTATTAAAAATTCTAAATGTCTAATGTCATCATTTCAATGCAATAGCCAGATATTTTAACTTATAAAAGTATTTTCTTACTGTATTGTTTCTTTATTGAATCAAATGTGATATATATATATTACGCACACTGAATGTGAATATATATATCTCACATCATGAACCTTTGAATGCATAAAATAATAAAAAGCATAATCCATCACAGCTCAAAAAGCCTATATGGCTTCTGTCAATGTTCCTAGTTTAGGGAAATTTGGAGAGATTTTTTCCAGTTGCATTAAAATATAATGGGAGTTATAAGCATGAATGCTAGTGAAATACTCCATTTCAGCTAGTTTTCATTTACATACATGGAATGGATTTTCCTTAAATCAGTTTTGTAAACTAGTGTGATTAAAATAGATTTCTAATATCAAATTACTGCAGTACACAAAAACAGACAAAAAAAGTGAAAGTTAATTCTTTCACATTGCAAAGCATTAAACTGAAACATCCTTAATACTCTATGTCAGTGACAACATTTTACATGATGAAACTTTCTCTTTTAAAGCACCTATGGATTTTAATTTCCTGTAAAACTAAATCATTTTAGGTATGTTTTTAACTGGAAAGCAAAACCATCATACCTTCCTTTTCAATTTTTTTTTTTTTTTGGTAACAGCTCAGTTCATCCATTTATCTGTGAATAGCCAGGTGGGACAGATATGTCAGTCTCAGGCCATTTCTAATAGAAAATGGTTGAATATTCACTTGGTTAGATGATGTAGGTATATTATTTTGATAGAAGAACAGTTATTTAATGTCATGGGTGATGAATGGCACAAGAAGAGTTAGAAGGGAAATAATGGTGATAATTTGTCAAAGACGCTAAGAGATAGAGTGGTAGGGTAGGTGAGGTAGAATGATACACTATGTAGTTAGAATAATATGATATAGTGCTGGAGGGCTGGAGAGTAACTTAGGAGGATAGGAAAAAAAAGGAAAAAGAAATGGGCAAACACTATTTTGTACTAGAGGACTGAGAAATATTTATGAAAATATGAGTTCTTGGAATACTTCTGCCACAGCAAAAACAGAGCCTAAGAATAAATATAATAGGAATTATGCAAATAGAGGGGAAAAGTAAGATACACCCTTTAGAAAGATGGGTGTGAGAAAAGCAGAGTAAGGAATATTCTTAATGTCAAGGGAGGGAAAAAATACAACAAGAAGTGATTTTATATCTCATTCTCCTGGACTAAATCTTTCTGAGTTACTCAATTTACATGTTTCACTACATTCTGTGAGTAGAAAAAATAAAAATAGACAGGAACAGAAAGGTGTGTTTCTGGAAGGTTTCAAGCTATTTGTGCATATTTCTAGCATTCGAAAGACCTTTTTAAAGATATTTATGACTAATCAAGACATTGGAGGTTTTTAAAACATAAGAGGTATTTTGAAATTGCATTTTTTATTAAAAAAAGGAGTAAATACAGCTAAAACTAATGCAATGTGAGTTTCTCAATGCAACGTGTCAAAATTGAATGAGAGACAGAGGGATGAGTCACACATAAAATAGAGTGGTTATATGGTAACAGGAGAGGAAAAGACAAGTAAGAATTTTGAGCAGCCAGTAAGGTTGCTAAAAGTCTCATAGTTCTTACAGGAAACATCCTTGTGAAATTTAAAATCTGCAAGATATAAAAGGAATGATGAAGACTTCTGTTACTGATTGCTATGAATAACCACTTATGTGCAAATGAGAGGAAGTGTTTTTGAAAGACCAAGCTGTCCCTTGAAAGGACAGTTCAGTTCATTCAGTTCATTCAGCTTTTCATAAAAGAAAATAGTTTCAAGAATAAATACAGTGAAGAATATCTCAGTTTCCCCAAGGCAGTGCAGCTTTCTCCTCTAGAGCAGCCATGTGGACTGTTACAAGAAGATACAGTAATGTTTCTGCAGCCTCAGAATTTTCTCATCTTTTAGGTGCTTATGTCTTTTATTGCTAAGGAAGCTCTCCCTATACTTTCTCAGATACATAGACTGCTCACAGAGTTGCTCAAGCAAGATACCCAGTGGCTGGTTTTTCTCTGTCCTCATAGTTCATGCACTGGGATAAAGTAAGGATTATTCCACTGTGGTAAATACAGTTTCACTACTGCAAAATTGATAAGACAGAAGAGTCAGGCTTTTCTCTCCTTGCTTCAGCAACCATTTTCCACTGTGTTTTATTTTCTTTTGTTGACTGAGTTTATGATGATAATTACAATTTCTTTTGCATTTAGGGGCAGGGGAAGACTGAATTGAAGGTGTAAACAATGATGACATAAATTATGCTAAGATTCTTCTCTCCAGTGTAGATTGATGAACCTGAGGGTGTACGTGCAATACAGATCCCTAAATCCATTCCTACATATCTATCTTTCTAGCTTGTACTATTTAAGTGTTGTTCCTTAGATGCAAAAGTGTCAACAGGTGTAATCAGGTGTAAGGAGTCATGTTGAGAGACAGCCTTGCTGTGACAGAGCAGGGGCTTCCTACTGAAGAACCAGCACACGCAAAGCTCTGCAAACAGCAGAATTTTCTTGGCACCTATGCCCTAGCAAAGCTGACATACCACCTTGTGTGTGGGCACAGTGCCATCCTGACAGATGGGGACAACTGCAAGCAGCCAAGAGACCATGTCTGAGCATCAAATATGATTGTGGAGGGCAGGATTCCCAGCTAGAAATGTCAAAACAGCTGTTTGTCCTGAGTTTTGTGAGCCTACAGGTTAGCTGGTGTATGGCTTTGCTAATTCATCACTGAGCTTGATTAATTTGTAAGAGTTTCTGCTATAGCTGCCAGTTGTCATGATTTCAGAGTAGTGTTGTGTGCAAAGAAGCAAAATTAGTTCTTTCTTTTAGACTACTCATGATAAGACTGAAATAGTGTCACAATAGGATGGAAGAGTTTTTTCCTGGGGAAGAACCTCATTCTGTGCCTTTTGCAATTTCCTCCGTTGTTTTACTTAATGTAATCTCATAATATTTGATATTCATTCATCTCAAATCCAGCATGTTTAAGTTTTCAAATTAAAACTCATTAAGAACTGCAAGAGTTATTTAGAACTATTTCTTCGCAAAATAACATATCAAAAAGTAATCAGAGCTGGAAAATGTGAAAAAATTGCAGATCTGTAAAATTATACTGTCTCGACTTTTCTCTAACTGTAAGAATACCTACATCTTTCATTTTCATACAACCAAAATATATTCTTTCACAAAAGGTAGAGGAGCTTAAATAAATTATTGCTTTTTAAATAAATCTACTTTCATCACTTCTTAACCTTCTCTGTCAGAACTGATTTTAGACATGACTGTACTATGACTACTACTAACACAATTTCTATAATTCCTTTTTGTAACACCTCAGTCTCTATGACTCCAGTGAATAGCTTTATAATGACAGTGAAGTGATTCTTTTTTGTTTAAGGTTGAAAAGATTGCCTTTCCATAGGCATTATTGTAATTGCTACTTTTTTGTGATTTTTATCTTTCCATGTGCAGTGCACCCTACTACTTTACAAGAATTCTAACATATCTACTATATCTACTGCCCCATTTTGAAGTTCTAAAGTATTTAGCAATATCAGGCTAACCAAAGAATGCCTTTATTATTTAAAATAAAATAAAAAACAATGAAAACAAAGTTGTGCTTCAAAGACTTGTTTCACTATAAAACCTTGTATAAATATTGACCTCAGATAAAATGGTGCAGTTTTAGAACACAGAGGACATTCTACATTGTAATTTATGGAACAAGGTTAAAACTTTCATATCCAAGCTTCTAAAAATGTGTACTCCAGCAAATGACCTGCCTTCATATTCTCTGTCAGGTGACATTTGTTCCCTCTGCAAAATTTTCAGAAGGACTATGCTGACCTTGAGCAGCAATAGAGAACTGTATTTCTTAATGGAGATACAAACTGTGCTGACAACTCATCTACTGCCTGCATCAGTGCTACCAAGGGGACAATGTTGAGACCAAGGAATGAAGACATGGGAAACATTACAGTTTCTGAATGAAGAATGTTACAGATGACAAACAGTAAAAGATCATGAAATTCAGATCTGTGTGGCTTAATCTGCTGCAAGTACACCTCTGTGACAATACGCCACAGGAGAGTCAGCCACCAGACTCTTTGAAACAAAGGTTGAGTAAGCAACCTCACACTCTTATTCTGAAAATAAACAGCTTAGTGGAGGGAAAAGATAATCAAGTTCATTCCAATCATAAAAGCTGTATGGGGATTAGAAATCACTTTGTTTTCTCTATCTCTTCACTTCAGTGGAAAGCTTTGACTTCTGTCAATGCACACTGCCAACAGTGTTCACAGCTACTGACACATGTGGAATGTGTGGTTGATTTGGTAATTTGATAATTGTGGCACATTATTTCACTGGCACTTCAGTAACTATTTTATGCTCAAAAGGATACCCTGCTTTTCAGTTTGGCTGTCGCTTTTTCCTGTAGCCTGGTTGTCATCTTCCGTTTCCCCTCCTGTGAGCGGAACTTTTGTCTGATATACAACACTGAGCTCTGCTAGCTCACTGCTGCAACTATAGCTGCCTGGGGCAAATGGAGTTACACCAGTATAAAACTACTGAGACTGAAGAACTGTGTCACTGCCTCCCACTCCCGGGCATAATGCCACTGTTCAGGTGGCATCTTACAGTTACCATCTTCCCAACCCTTCCAGACAGACACAGGGCCTCAAGGAATAGGACATTGCTCACTCTGAAATTAAATACACAAGCCAAAGGAGGGCAGACAAAAGTAATTATAGATATTATTTGAGACTAAACATCTGGAGAAGCAATTATATCGATAAGACTAGGTTTGTTTGTTTTAAACAGAAGGTACAGAATGGTTAAAGCAACAAAAACATCAGTGACTAACAAGATAAAGGGCCAGTTGCTTAGGCTTGTTACATGAAGAAAAGGTTTATAGGTAGAAATTTACTGAGTAAATGCAGTAAAATACTAAGAAAGTATTTTCCTTATGAGACCAAAAAGCCAGGAAGTCCACTCATAAACCAAAGTCTGTCAAAGCATAGGCTCAACCATGAACAAATAAAGCCACAGATACTGGCCATGGACATAGGCCAAAACTATTTGGAAGAAGATATAAAAAACCAGAGTGGGCTATGCCACCTTGTAAAGCTTTGTCAGAGAACACAGCAGGGATAATTCAGGTCTATAAGCAGTGTTGGAACATTTTTTTACAGCATCAGGGCAGAGAGTTGCAACAGAACTGGATGAAATATCAACATAAAAATATTTAGGACACCAACTGATTTGAAAAAGAAGCCAGACAGAACTTATTAAAATGTTTCTATTACCATTCAGGGGGTTACTGAAAATACAGCATAAATAGACAAAGCTTAGTTCACTTTTTTCTTTTGTAGGAGATTGATATGTAGGCTAACAAGATGTATAAGTTAAAAAGAGAGAATAAAATATTTCCACATCCTATTACACACAACATTATCCATTTTTGTCAAGCCCTTTATCACTTCAAGAGGATGAAAATAGGTAAAAGCAGAAGAGAACACAACAGAGTAAAAAAAGTCTAAAAAACAGTTACTGGAGTTGAAGATCATTGTTGTTGCATAAATAAGATTTTTGTCTTTCCTAGCAAAGTGGCCCAGGGTCTGCACTGACGTGGGCTTTCCTTGGCCAGAGCTGGGCTGGACTGGTCTTCCTGGAGCCTACCCTCCTCCAGGTTGAACAACCCCAGCTCTCTCAAACTTTCCTCACTAGAAAGGTGTTCCAGCCTTTTGATCAGTTCCATGGCCCTCTTCTGGACCTGCTCCAACAGGTCTGTCTGTGTCTTTCTTGTGCTAAGGATTCAAGAGCTGAATGCAGTACTCGAGGTGGGGTTTCATGAGAGTGAAGTAGACACATACTAGAGCAATAACTGCACAAATATGTAGGTTCGAGGACTGTATTTTAATTGTTGTCTTGTTTTGTTTTTTTTTTTACTCAGAAAACATAAATTCAATTTAATGTAGCCCCTCTAAGGTTCTCTTAAATATTGGTCTGTGTGACCAGTCAAATTAATGAAAAAAATTTTTCAAAAATAAAAAATAAGAAGTCATTAAAAAAAAAAGTCTCAGTAAAATAATTAGATGGTTTTGCTTACAGTAAAAATCCTTGTCTTTGTTGACCACAGCTTTTATTTTTAGTAAATTTATACAATTACTTTAATTAGAATGGTTCAAAAAGGAAATACTAAATACTTCTTTTTTAGGGCTGCAAAATACAGTATTTTTGCCATTACCAAATTATCTCCTTTTTTTCTATACATATGAGCCAAAGCCAAACAGATTTTATGAAAGAGCAAAGGCACATTTTCTAATTAGACAGACTTATACATATACACTTTTAGATCTGAGAAATATCAAAACATTTACAACTCTTTTCCTAGAACAGACTTTCCAATATAGTCCATATTCCTCTTATATAAAGATAAGAAAGGAAACAGCAAAGAGCATTTATAACACAATGCACAGACTGTCACTGATGAACAGTGCCATAAGACTTAGAAACGAGAGAAGTTCCAATCAACACTAGAGAAAACGAGAGGGAAAAAGCCCCCACCATCTTTAAAAGAGTATCAAAATCCATTTTCTCTGCCTTCTGAAGCAGATGTTGCATATTTGCATTGCAAAACAGATGGTCTTGCAAGTAACAAGTTGTGGCTCAGGAAACCTGAGATTCAGTCATCACCCTTGAGAGGGCTCCTATGTGCTCATGGACAAGGCAACAATTAATCAGTGCACTCTTTTCTCTGTGTATTAATTAAGGATCGTAACACTTTCTTTCTTCCTCCCTTACCTACACAAGGACCTGGAACAACTGACTCAGATCAGGGGAAAATGCCACTAAGCTCTAACAGTCTTGTGCTTCTCTCAGGAGATACAGAATATCTCTCCAGATTTTCTTATCACGTGTACCAGTATCTCATTCGAAGTGCCTCCAGTCTCAGATAGGGCATGGATTTGCTATAAAAATACAAAGATTAAATATTCTATTTGCTGCTTCAGTAGTTTACAGCTTTCACACACAGCAAACAAAAAGTCATTGCTCATGCCAAGAATTAAAGGTTACTCTAAAAGTTTATACAAACGACCAAGGACACTTTCACCCAGATGTTCATAATAATTCTGTTTCACTATATTCTGATATTTTATCAACAATTTAAAGAAAGTTTCTGGTTAGCACCACCCAACTTCATTGGTTGACTAGTAGAAGGTATGAGCACCATCTTGAAACTGTGCCAGAAGGTACTCACTCTGTCACTTCGAATCTGTCTGACTCAGAGTAATAAGTGTATCTAAGGGGTAGCAGGAACAGCTCAATTTACCTCATTTACTCATTTTCACTCTTGATGAGTAAAAACACATCATCACCTAGAGAAGCAGGAAATTCAGGTAATGTTGCAGGCATTTTAAGAGGAAAAATCTTTTTTTCATAGGTCTTCTATGTTTTATGGACAGTGATTTACTTAAAAATAGTTCTTGCAGTGAATTTTTACAGCCACAGCTTAGGCAGTGCTTCTGTGGATAAATGGTTAAGAGCTCTTTTTCCGTAAATTAGCAAGAGAAAACCCATAAAATTTGTCATCAGGCTTCAAAAGCGTGCTATTTTCAAACAGTACAAATTGTGACTGGTTCAGCACCATATGGTATTTAATTTTCTTTAATGTATGCATGTGCACAAATTACATTTGGGTAACTGGTATGCTGTCAGTCTGAAGATAATTCTACATACACTCTAACAGGTAGAAAGCAAAGATCTTTGACAACATCTGAATCATTTCAAAAGGTGGACTTTTTATTTATGCACCATTCAAGTAAACATGAGGAAATGTTAAGAGCTGAATTCTTGGCTAGATCTGAGATTTTATTTCTGAGCCATGGCTCGATGTAAAAAAGAAATGCTCAGAATAAATATATGTGGTTTTCAAAACCATTTTCCAGGATTTTTATTATACATAGCTTTCATGGAAACCTGATGAGTTGATTCCACTAAGAACTATGTCTACATTGTACCCTGTCATAGCAACTTGACACAATGTGAACAAATTCAGAAGTCTACGAGATATTTTTTCTGCTTTAGGTATGACTATTCTGTAAATATTTGTGCTGTATTTCCTCCCCTTAGCTCTTTGAAAATTTTAAGAAATAAAACACAGTAGCCAGATCTTAAGCTGTGTATACTATCACTGTCTTCTTCAAAATTATACCTTCATACCCCAACTTCAGGTCAACTTGGCACCACGTAATTGTGGATATATGAGCCATGTAAGTGTGAATATATGAACTGACTTCATGATTTCTATTTTCTTAACTTTGAAACCCCCTTTTTGTTAACTTTATTCCTTAACAATGGTTTGAGACCAATCAGCTAAAACTGTACTCTGAATCATGTATTAGAACTATTGTAGTTTTCTTTCAGATAATTTATATTAGCCTAGATATCCAGAAATCAGTAGTGTTACAAATTACTTCACTGACTTAAAGGGGAGGATCACGGATGGCATGGAGCAATGTCAATTTACTTGTGATTGCCTCTTTCACCAACTCAAACCTCAATCATTCAATCACAAGATAAATGCCAGGAATAGAATAAGAACTGCGTCATAAAGAAAAAAATTATACATGAACATTTGATGTATAATATAGCAATATAAAGGAGAGAAGAAGAGTGCAGGGATAAAGATCTTAGTAGATGACTAGTGAAGGAACAGTCTGCTTTAAAGACTCATAGAATCATAGAATCAAAAGGGTTGGAAAATACCTCCGAAATCATCCAGTCCTTGATCCAACACCTCTTTGGTTACTAGACCCCAGCACTAAGTGCCACATCCAGTCTCACCAGGACCAGGGAATTCTTCCCCTCTGCTCAGCGTTGGTGAGGTCACACCTGGAGTACTGTGTTCAGTTCTGGGTCCCTCAGTTCAGGAAGGATATTGAGGTGCTGGAGCAGGTCCAAAGAAGAGCAACAAGGCTGGTGAAGGGACTAGAACATAAGTCCTATGAGGAGAGGCTGAGGGAGCTGGGGTTGTTTAGCCTGGAGAAGAGGAGGCTCAGGAAAGACCTCATCTCTCTCTACAGATCTCTCAACCTCCTCTACAAGGAGGTTGTAGCCAGATGGGCATTGGTCTCTTCTCCCAGGCAATCAGCAGTAGGACAAGATGGCACAGTCTTAAGTTCTGACATTTTATCAGTTGGTAAGATTAAAGGTCTGAAATTGAATCATAGACTAAGTATGGGTCACATAGCAACTGTTCAATAACATTATTATGTTGCTTATAGGAGTCTGTAGAGAATATGTTTGAAAACACTATTATTCCAGATGCTTCTCTGCAACTGTGAGGAAGAATGTGCAGAGATCCTATTCCCTTTCAAGGCAAAGTCACTCCTGCTATCTCATGCCATCTGCAATGACAGTGTCAACTAATGTTGCAGATTTTGCACTAAAACTAATGAGGGTCACACACATGATATCTTTCACAAGCCCTGCCGTGGGCAGTAATGTCCAGAAGAAAACTGATGACAAGTAGCCAAGGAGAAAGATTTAAGAGGTGGAATACTCAGCAAAATGGTTTGCAAAATTGATATACTTACAGATCTTCGTAATTTAGGAATCAAAATAAATAAAAAATGTGTTATGTTATCTTTCTCAGAAATTCTTAGAAATATCTTAAGTTAAAAATGCTTATGATTGATTAAACTGAAAACAGTATAATATAATCTAAGAAGCAGACATTAAAAAGCTTTTGAGGTATGTTGAAAAATAAAACAACTTAATTGCACGTAAGAATTTTTCTATTGGTTTTGCTTTTTCATGCAAAGTTATTGTAAGTTTTGTAATATCTTTTACAGTTAAAGTATCCTGGAATCATCTGATGATTGCGAACCTTAACATTTACTAAAAATAAGTAGATGTATATGATTATGGAGAACAACCAAGTCCAAAAAAATCAACCAAATACACAATAAGAGATAAACTCATATTATTGTAACAGGCAGACCACACTAAAAAAAAAAAAAGCTCTGAAATCAGCTAACAAAACAAATCAAGCTCCTTTCATAACTTTCTTGCAATCCTTTGGAACAAAGGGTGAGATAAGGATTCTGTATTGATGTACACAATACATGGAGATATAAAGGAGCACTCAGAAAAAATAATTTTGTAGAAGCTGAATATATTATTTTAACTGATTTTCACCATTCTGTGGTGAAAGTTCCCATCTGGAACCCCTTAACAGGTTTGAGGATGGAAGGATTCATGGGGAGGCTATACCTGAAGTTGAACTATTGTGGTTACACACAAAGAGACACCACCAATGTCATCCACTCACCAGAACTAAGTGGTGTTCACCTAAGAGTTCAAATAAACTCAATGATGAAACATATAAACTACTAAATCTAGAAGGTAGCCTCTCACTTAAAGCTCTATACATGAAAGCTAGATGAAAGCATTTTTATTTAATTTAAAAAAATAATAAAATGCCAACCATTTTCATATGAAGCAGATCAGTAAAGAGCATAGGAAAGGATAAATTTACTGAATCTCTTTGTAAATTCCTTGTTGTAAATGAAATCCAAGACTTCTGTGAAGTTCTGCCCCTGAAGTCAACAATTACAGAGACAGAAAGGATTAAGTTCATATAGCCTGTATGGATTTCCAAAAGTCTTCACAATGATCTTCACTGCAGACTCTTAAGGAAAAAAAGCAGCTATTGCATACATCCAGGGAATCCTTTCATGAACAAAAGATAATGAATGAATGATTGAGTGAACAGAAATGGAAAGCAGGAGTGTGGGGAGCATTCCTGTGGTGTGGGGAGATCAGTAGTGGAGTTCTGTTCTATTCAACACCTTCATAAATAGCCCAGTAAGAACATTGAAGAAGTGTCTGTGCTGATGATGCAAAGTAGTTTGGCACACTAAGGATGATGGCAGGTTGTGAAGGGTCTTACAAATTGAGTAACTGGATATTCTAATAGCAGACAAAATACAGTGCAGGTAGGTAGATGTAAACTGATGGACACAGGGAAAAGCAATATTAAATTCATACACAAAATGAGAGGCTCTCAGCTGACCAGTGTCACTCAGAAGCAAATATCTAGTGTTATTAAAGGTCATTCTATGAAAGTTATCAAGCTAAGTATCGGATAACATTACATATATAAATAAATAGATTAATAAATAAAATATGCAAAGTTCTTGTTCTTCCAGATATTCTGTTAGGAAAGGAGACTGTTCTTCACCTAGCAAGAAAAAGTTTAGTCCTCCTGGCAAAGGATTTTGTGAATGTAAATGATTTCTCTGAGTTAAAAGGTTGACCAGACAGTTTCTTAAAAGTGACATTCATGGGAGGCCACCAAGGGAAAATGCAAGTGTCTTGGGAATCCTCTGTACCTGAGAATGTATTAGGGACCGTTACCCTATATGTTTGTTTTCCTCTTCCTTGTCATCAGGTGTCCTCTCCTTGGAGACTTATTTATCTCACTAGATCTTTGCTGACCTAGAATGCAATATTCATATGTTACCTTCATTTCAGAATTAGAATAGCAACACTGTACAACAAAATTATGTGGCACCCTATATATAGCACAACAACCCCTTCCTCCACTACTGAGTGACACCTTATGCTCAGAAGACCTGCTTCTGTTTTAGGTCTAGCTTGCAAAATAATTTTGGAAATCTCTGAAGCATTAACTTTTATCAAGAAAACATGCAACAGCAGATCTGAGAAGATGGGATGGATGGGATTTTTTAAAGAGGTTCAAGTGATAGAGGGCAAAACCTCCTTTCTTTGATACACACCTAACTCAAAACTCAAACAAGAAATAAAAGCATGCTCAGCAGAGACTGCAGCAGGCTAAAAAATCTTGAGTAAATGATCCTTTGTTTTAAATGATCACAATCTTTAAAGAAATTGTACCTTAAAGAAATGTCCCCCAAAACAGCCCTTCCAGTACAAATTACATTGTGTCAATAAGAGCAATGATTTACAGGAAATAAACAATGAGATTTTCAGAGGCCACTGTGCAGAAGACTCAGTAAAGGCTAAAGTAGTTAATACTTTGTCTGATATGTATAGAAAAATATATAGTCAACATTTCATGCTGTAAAATGCATTAGAGACCAAAGGCTAATGTCGAAAAGAAATATTAGAAGGTATAGGTCAATATCAAAACAACTATAGAGGTATTGCTTTTGTTAAATGATTTTCTCTTGACATTGCTCTTTTTTATGACTGGTGAAAAAGAGAAGAGAAACATAAAATGAATATAATGATATCCTAAATACCATCCTTAAAAGTAGATTCACAGGCTTTGTGATTTTCCAGATTTCAGAGATCAGCTTTCATTTGCCTGTTTTTTTTTCTTTTAGATAATTTAAACCTACATAAATATGAGCTTAAAGAACTAAACCTACCTAGTTCATAGATTTTTGTAAAATACCTTCCCATTAGCAAAATATGTTCTTTAACAACATGATGTACTTATCAAAGTCATGAAACCTCACATACTCTAGAATTTATCCCATAAGCTTTTTAAGACATACACAGAAATCTTTAGAATATTATCCTTAAAGTGAACAAGAGTATTCTAATTATATTTTCTATAAAAAGTCACAGACTTCATATTCACCAAAGGTAATTTTAGTCATAGACCTTCTAGGTTTGAATTTAAGGGATTGATTTAAGGAACAACTCAGAATTACTAAAGTCACATCTTTTCAAATTTTCTTTAAAACTAATTATGTCTAATTACCAAAGGGATCTTAGACTAGGTGTGTCTGATGAAGCTACTGTGCTTTAAGTCTAATAGAGTGAGTTCTACTTTAGATTTTATATCCTTGGTCACAATCTGGCTTCCTGATATAAAAAAAGGACAGCACAACATGTTGTCACAAGCAACCATAGCCCACACAAAGCAAAGATTTGGTGTTTTATTTGAAAACCTGTAAGTATATGAAAGTCAAGAGATAAATGAAGAATACCTAGAAAATATTCTTACTTTCATCTCAGAGAACTGTCTGAAGATTGGAAATAATAGAAACAAGGTTTACAAATCCATTTGAATGCCCTGGGGGAAAATAGAAGTGAAGAGGACCTACAAGTATCTCTCTTATTGTACACAGTGAGCAAGGAATTCCTGGAAATATTAATTTATTTTATTAGAAAGAAACTGAAAATATTCTGCTTAGAATGAAATCATAATACTTAGGAACTCCTGAAGTCCTAGAAAAGTATTGGGTTTGATCAAAACCAGGTCCTTTTTTCATTTACACTGAGGAAAAGAGCAGATAAAATATGTAAAAAACTGAACGGGGAAAATAAGTGCTGACTTCAGAAAACCCAAGAATAGCATGCTCATGCTTAGTACTCCTGCTGAAAACAGCCTAACTAGAAAACAGTGAAGGAACTTCAATTACAATTCAAAAAAAAAAAAAAAGGTGTTACAAAAACATCACCAAGTCAAACACATGGGTTAACAGTTTCATCACAATTAGGAAGGGAAGATGGCAGATAAGAAAATCTGTATTAACAAGCATTCACAAGAGAATATCAGGTTTATCTTGAGATAGCATCATCCTATCTGCACACTAGTTGATATACAGCACCAACAAGCTGATAAAAACATTTTTACTGAGAACAAGGACAGGTCCTGGCAAGCCAGGTTACAGAATTAGTCAGCCGAACAGAACAATTTCAAACCCTATACAGTGGCTGCAAGATTATCTATTTACCTCCTGCAATAAACTGATACAGGGAAAGTTTTAATAAAAGTGCAAAGAAATATTTGCAGATATTTTGAACAGTCACATGATGAGGTGATAATAGCTATGCCAGCCCCAGATGACCGGGGACAGTGAGGAAAACTATGACAAGGACACAAGGATGATATACCAAGTTCATTCTCGAAAGATACCAACCATGACAAAAGCATTCAAACACATAGGACACATATATTCATCAAACCATTTAAAGAACATATTGAAGCTGTAGCTGACACTAAAAACCTCATAGAAATATGTAGATCCTGGAGAACTTCCTGTGCAGTACTGCCTATACAAAAGAGGTTTAACTGTCATTTAAAATAATTGTTTTGTGATACCACAGATTTGCAACAATCATGAAAAAAAAACAGACAAAGTTTGCAGAAAATAAAGACAACACTCTGCTATGCCCGACTGATCATCTTTTTGCCAATAATAAATATTTTTAAGGAAATCACATAAAATCACCAGAAAAACAAATCTTGAGATGAGTAGATATGCTGGTCTAGTGTGACTTAGCATACAGAATAATTTCTGCATGAGTTCTTCGCAGTTTTTTTGTCCAAAAATAGCTCAAAATAAAGTGGTTCAAAAAAGAAAAAATAGCAGAAGGTTTCTTTTTCTTTTTGTCCAATTGGTTGGGTTTTTTTTGCTTGTTTGCCTTTGGGTTTGTTTATACTTTGGTATATAGCATCCAAAACTTTAGTCTCCTCCTGACATGTCATGGACATGTCAGTCCATTCTACCATTGCTAAACAGTGTTCTGTCTTCAGCACAAGGTATCTCAAAACAGGTATTGAGTGATAACCTTTTCCAAGCAGAAAAGTGCTTGTGCTTATTATTTTAGAAGAAAATCCAGCCTAATTAAATGACTGAAAGACTATTCAGATGGTATGACCTCTGGCTGGTAATGTAGCCACATCAGACAGAAGTGTTCTGTCTCTTTTAAAGCAGAGAAATTAAAAAAGACAAGTAGGAAACACTCTCCTGCATGGTCACTGGTTGATAGGAGATTGCTTTTGTCCTGTTACACCTATGACCTGCTGACTCTGTAGAGCTTATGATGGATTAATGCACCTATAATAAAGACTGAAGTGATAATGTGGCCAGACAGCAGAGCTACAGTCTCTTTCATCCTGAAGGTTAAGTACATATGGAAACTACACACACAGCTGACAGTTCCGAAGGTCCCAGATGGGAGGTGAAAGGTACACATCTACAAACTGGCAGCTGAGGCTGGGACAAATTAGGACAGCTAGAAATGCACCAGAATTGCTTGTGTCTGAGGAATGAGATGACTAGGTGGCATTCACGATGGAACATTAAGAGTGTCTAAGGCAAATCAAGAGTTAGGTGTGCTTGCCAGACTGGTGTGGAGAGTTACTGGACGTCTGGAGCTGTTTGGCTGTGTTATCTCCCTTTGACTGACACAAGGAGCTATTAATCATAATGGTGCCTTAATTAATATAACAAGCCACTCATGCCTCAGGTTAGATGGTGAAGATACTGACAAGCTGTTTAACAGAAGGTTTTTTTAGGAACATAGAATGAGAATCCAGTACATTGTCCTACATTTTCTTTAAAAATAGCCATGTGCAGTCACCAGAATACCACTGTAAAGAAAAGTCTTACATGATTCAGGTGTTGGGTTTTCTGCACTGTGGTACTGTTAAAACTTATTACTCTCTGCCACATAATAGACAGCTATGGTCCAAACTTAAATACCCTTGGTGTCATTATGAGTTCTTCACACAGTGAAGGTATGACATTTAGAAGCAGACACCAGTCTCACTTCCTTTTTTCTTGCGTAACTGCTGGCAAGTCTGGAAACTGCTGCCACAGGGACAAACCACCATGTGCAGATATCATAATTAAAAAAAACACACAAAAACCATGCCTTCATCCTGCCTGAAGGATTTTACTAGTTTATTTAACAGTAGTAGCACCATCCAAGCAACAAACCATCTAAGCTGGGATTCTGACACACTGTTTGTGGCCCTTTCATTTGGCTAAAGGGATGGGTTCCCATGACTGACCACAACCCAGGACTTTAAAAAGTGGGTTTTGCTGATTTATTCTCTATGGCATAGTTAGGGATATTTCATGGTCTTTAATTAATGAAAATATAATTATATTTTCAAATATTTTATAAAGAAGTGAAAATACAGACTTTACACAGCTAAAGAAATGTAGTAGATAGTTCTCTAAATGCATATGTAGAGGTAGAGAAAAACAGGAGGACAGAAGAATAGAAAATAGCAAAAGAAGAGACCAGTTGGGGATGGGGGAGAGGAGAGGAGGGAGGGCAGGAAAGGGACAGCACTTCAGGGTCTGTGGCAAATGATGAAGAAAGATATTTAGAGGTGTCAGAGAAGTAAAGGTGTCTCCAGTGACATGATCATTTGAATTTTAAAATAGAGTCTCTGCAGGCAGTTAGGTAAGTAGTTTCCAAGGAAGTGGGTGTGGAAGAGTTAAGGATAAAAGGAATTGCTCAGGATGGATCTACCTACAAATATGAGCACAAAGTTTACTGCCGTTTTAAGCACTAAGTGCTCCACTTAGCCATACTTTGAGATCAAGTTCCTGCAAAAGCAGATAGTTTAGGCCTGTATGAGGCTATTATTTCACACTTAGAGGAAGAATTCAAGCAATTCCTGCAAAGACAGACAGCTCAGTGTTTGAGATATAGAGTGGTTCTGCAAGATCTGTTTTCTTAGATTGACTGATTTGGCATATGGGTATGGGAAGGAAGCTGCATGTGACACCTGTATTTGGAAGTTTACAGTAACCCTGAGGTGATAGGCTGCTTCAAAATTCATACATGATATC
Organism: Myiozetetes cayanensis; assembly: GCF_022539395.1. Lineage (NCBI taxonomy): Eukaryota > Metazoa > Chordata > Aves > Passeriformes > Tyrannidae > Myiozetetes > Myiozetetes cayanensis. Next base: position 16,382,569 of record NW_026087521.1, read on the forward strand.
AGTGAAGAACTAGTGCATGGATTTGAGAAGCTGCTTCCCCAGGTTGTCCTTGGAGACTGAGCTGTGGAATATCAGCTTGGATGAGTGTTTCATGGGGCTTTCCATGTCTTTTCATGCTAGGAAGGCAGATTGCCTCAGTGAGCTGAAGACCACACATTAAAATAGAGTGGAATAGATAATTTCAGTTGAAAAAGTCCCACAAGAATCCATAGAATAGAATCATAGACTGGTTTGGAGGGGAAGGGACTTTAGGTCATCTAGTTCCAATCTAGTCTCTGCCATGGGCATGGACAATTTCCACAAGACCAAGTTGTCCAAAGCCCATCCAGCCTGGTCTTGAACACTTCCAGGAATGGGGCATCCACAATTTCTCTGGGCAACCTGTTGCAGGGTCTCACTGTCCTGACAGTAAAAATTTTCTAGCATTTAATCTGAACTTACTCACTTTAAACTTAAAGCCATTGCCTCTTTTTTTTATCCTTCCCAGTCCCTCTCCAGCTTTCTTGCAGTCCCGTTTAGGACTGTAAGGTTGATGAAAGGTATCCTCAGAGCCTTTTCCTCTCCAGACTGAACAACCCAGACTCTCTCGGCCTGCCTTCATAGGAGAGGTGTTCCTGCCCTCTGATCACATCCATTGCCTTCCTCTGGAATCACTCCAGCAGTCCCATGTCCTTTTTGAGTAGTTCAACTACTTGAATCAATTCAAGGCTGACCAAAAGGTAAAGCATATTATTAAGGTCATTGTTCAATGCCTCCCAAACACTGACAGGCTTGGGAGCATCAACCACCTCTGTAAGAAACTTGTTTCAATGTTTGACCACTGTCTCCAGAAAGAAATGCTTCCTAAACCTCATCTGGCACAGCTTTGAACCGTTCACATGTGTCCAATCACTGGGTACCAGGGAGAAGAGATCAGCACCTCACTATCCACTTGCACTCCTCAGGTGCCTGTAGAGGGCAATGAGATTGCTGCTCAGCCTCATTTCCTCCAGCTGCCAGCACTGCAAGATAATCACCCCTTTTGACCAACTAGTTATGCTGTATTTCATGCACCCCAGCATGGGGTTTGCCCAGGGCATACTGCTGACTCCTATCAAGCCTGCTGTCAGCCCCAGATCCCTTCATTAGCTGCCAGGGAATATCAGCTGGAATGTTCTACAAATATCTCCTTGCCTGTGAATCTCTGATCCCTTCCCAAGGAAAAAAAAAATGATGGTATGCTTTTTGTGAGGAATGACTTTGTCTTGATTTTGCATTCCACTTTATATTTTTGGAGTGTAGTGAGACTGGGGCAATGAAATATATGTCCCTTCATGCAAACACAGGAGGTTACATATATGTCTTTACCTAGCAGAAGTCAACTGCAACAGCTACAAGATGCTGTCCCCTGGAGTTGAGTATTATCTACAGAAAATCAAATTATCACAAGAACTTTTTTTTTTCCAGGTGTTAACCTCTTTTGTTCTATGTAATCTACCAGAGTCTGCTTATTATGTCCTCACATGCTTTTGCTAAATTTCCTTGGGGTACCTTGGCATTTATCCATGTATCTACTTATCCAAATTAGAGGATACATATGAAAATATTTTCTACCCCTGTTTGTACATCTATCACTGCAAATACAGTGCCTTGAATAGCAGGGTTTCAATAAATGAATGAAAACAGTCAGTATTATACAAGGTAGGGTAGAAGATCAAATTAGAGGGAAAAGTTCTTTTTAAGGACACATGTGGTTAGGGCCAGCAAAGAAGCCTGATTTTGATTTCGAGGCCACAACTTTGACCCAGTACCTGGGATTTTCCACAGAAGCATTCAATCTGGCTTTGATGACATTGAGATACGAGGAATCTACCCTTGTCTTCATGTTTTGCTTTAGTGGACATTCACTCTGTCTACAAAAAAAAAGTATATGTCTGATAAATATTTTCTACCTGAATACTTACATCTTTTGGTCCCATAGTATTGTTTGTTGCTAGATTAAACAGTTCTTTAATATCCTGTACTTTTTCTCTGTGAAGGCAGTTAGAAACTATGATCAAATAACCCCTCACTCCTCTTTTTTTTGAGATAAGTACATTGACCTCTTAAAGGTTCTCAGTAAATATTAAATATTTTTTATGTCTCTGAAGGTTTCTGAAATTTTACAATTTTCCAGCATTTCCTTCCATTGAAAAATATGGTGTTAGAACTGCAACAGTCTAGCAGTCATGTAGGATTCCCCTATAAGTCTGTTCCTTTACCTGCAGAAGGAAGGGAAAACATCTTACTTGTTACTTCTTCTAAATGCAGCCTAAGATAACTGCAACCTTTTTTTGCAATTTTGTAGTTCTTTCCAAGCCTGTCTTCAGGCACTTTTGCTAAATTCTTTGCCCACTACAGTCTCCATAAATCAAATGTTGCACTTTGATTTTTTTTCTAAACATTCCAGAATTATTTTACTTGTATGAATCCCAGCACTGATCAAGAAGTACTTTAATTCTACTTTTTATGAAACTTTATTTTCTAGAATTACAATTTACACATAAACACTTCCAAGAAAAGCAATTTTTTTTCTATTATTTTTCTGTAGCATAGGGTTCTTGAAGGGAATATTATTGATGATCCAAAGCTACAACGGCCTTAGAGAGATTTCTGTTTAAGAACTAGAACAGGGCGGGGGGGGGAGGGGGAAGTGGGCAATAATCATTTTACTTGCATGCTCCTTTAATTACTGATGCCATGGCAAAGATATTTATTACAAGAGTGTGTCTAGAACTGTACAAAATATAGAAAAGTATGTGCTCTCAAAATTTACTTTGATCATCTCAAGGTTTTTGTAACACTGTATTAATCTTTCATTGCCTTGACTGTCAATATATCATGGCTTTTGCATTGTTAGAGGAGCAAGAATGAAGAAGCTCAGAAATGGCATTAGAATTCCAATCGAGATTTCCTCCAACACTATTCAGCATAAGTAATTGAAACAGAATATTGTATTTTTATATACTCTGTAGCATTTCTTCCAAGGGGCAACTTTCTATTAACTTATTATTGTGTAGGTTATAAATTGTAGTCTGCATTTCTTCTATCAAAATGCTCAGCTAGTGATATTTTACTGTAAAGAAATATATCCTTGGGCAATGAGTATAGTCAGAAATTACTAGATGAATTTAACCAAGAAAAGAATGATCCCATATTGATGTAGTGCATAAATTTTTGAGTGTGGGACAATGGCCCCCATTTATTCACATTTTATCTCCACATTGAAATGCCTGACCTTGCTTCAGCAGTTTTATGACTAGCAAGATCTCTGGGAGTTCAATTTTTCCCTCCAGAAAAAGAAAGCAGCTATGTCAATAGGAACAAATACAACTCACATGTAATTTTTCTGGTTTTTTTCCGATGTAGCAAAAAGTTTAATACCTCTATAGCATAACAATTCAGATAATAAAAAGACCAGCTGCCATAAGAGTGGGGAGAAGAAGTGCTTTGAAACAGATACCCTCTTACAAGTGAGACACTGAAAGTAATATGGATACCTAAAGTACAGGCAAAGATTGCCTACTATTCATCTTTCATTTGAAAATCAGCACAGCTGGGCAGGCATACAGCAAAACCTTTGGAAAACCAGTGGTATTGCAAATGAATCTTAGAAATCTAAGTTTAGGAAACAAATTCAAGAGAAGCTTCATATCTTTAATATCTTGAAGAGTTCAATATTTGAGGTAGTTATTTGTCAATATCAACTCACAGGACCTTTCATCTGTTTTAAAATGGAACTAAAGAACACATAACTACAACAGCAAGAGTAAGAACTGCCAGAAACCCATTTCCAGGGAGGTACTGGGTACTTCAGGGTTGGAAGTGAAGCCAGGTCTCTGCTGGACTGAATATTGGTCCTAGAGCAAAGTAACCTCTGTTCTAGGGAGATATTTAAGCACTGCTGGAAAGAGAGTCTCAGTTGCTCTTTGCCAATTCACTCAAGCTGAATGTCAGAGCTTACTGGCCTGCATTTGATGTATCTAGAGCACTGACGCCTAGTTTAGCATGCATGGATTGCTCTCCCAGAACTGGGTGCCTGACTTCTGAAGCATCATATGTCTGCCCACAGGCTTTGAAAAGCACACAGGCACCTCAAAAATATTTAAACAACATGAGAAAATCTAAACCAAACAGAAGGTAACAACATAAAAAAACCTTCTAGTCCCAATATTACACAGTGAGGAAAATAAATCTGATCTTTTTTTCTGAAAATCCGGAGCAACTATTCTTCACCAGGGAAGAAGAGCTCTACTTTGATATGGAAAGTTAATTTAGCATCACCACCTGACAGATGGACTCCCCAGCAGGTACTTAGTCTTCTTTTTTTCCCTCCTGTTTAACAGACCCACACAGTTTTAAAAGAAGTCTGAGGCAGTGAGAGGTGAGTATTCTTTCAGGATGAAGCAGAGGTCCAGTTTCCAGGCAATCTACTATAGAGGCAACCTTGTAAATTGAACCATGAGAGAATAATCAATGGCATTTGTTTTAAGTAATATGTGTTAAAAAATAGAGGAAGAGACTGGTTTTATTTCTTCACATTGAAAATGTGTCTGAAAGGATTCAGAACTGTGTACTCCAAGCACTACTGTTCCTTTGGCCTTACTCCTTCCAATGGTTTCTTTCTTTAAATACAAACAAATGTTGAAACTGTTTAAGGATCTTTTAAACCAGTGTTTGATACACAAATCTAAGACTTTTGTTAGTTCTGAGACTACCAGAACTAATCTTTATAGTGCTAATCATAATCTTTATAGAACTGGTGACTGTAGACTGCTAGCCAAGAAAAAAAAGTCAGTTTACATGGCCCTCAAAGCTTAGAATTTAAAAGCGTGAAAGGCAGTATACAAGGCAAAAGCAGCAGGCTAGGTCAAGAACATAGAAATGTCATTTTCTTTCAGGAAAGAAAAGACATGATTCACGGGAAGAACTGGAACTGCCTGAAAATTTCTCTTCCAGAAGCTACCATCTGGGCATTAGCATTTCACTGAGCTGGTCCCAACAATTCCAGACGTAGTCTTCACTGGAGGAAGAGATAGATAGACTAGGACTCCTCAGCATGAAAAACAGGTGTGATAGAAGTCTACAAAGTCATGAGTAGCTCTCAGTAGGTGAACAAAGTATGAAGTCCCTACTTGAGATAACGAACAAATTAAACTAAGTGGTAGTTTCAAAATAAGCAAGTGGAGACACTTCTTCACATGATGATGACTAAGTAATGGAATCCTTTTCCACACGATGCTTGATTACCAAAAGATCACATGGCTTCAGAAAGGAATTGGATACATTTTTGGAAGAAAGATAATTCAGGTTTATTAAACCCAAAGACATTATCTTCAGTGTGTGTACATCTGAATCACAAAATGTTACAGCTTAAGAAAATATCCAAAAATCTTGTGTTCCTATATTCATAGAATCAGAAAATTATTTGAGTTGGAAGGGACCTTTAAAGGTCATCTGGTTAAGCCCCCCTGCAGTAAGCTGGGCCATCTTCAGCTAGATCAGGGTGTCTAGAGCCCCATCTAACCTGGCCTTCAATGTTATCAGGGATGGGGGACATATTACCTTTTGGGTAACCTGTTCCAGTGCTTCACCACCCCCACAATAAAAAAATTTCTTTTGTATATTTCTTTCAGAAATACGTATATGGTTTGAAATGACTGTACTAAAAAGTCTTTCCCCATCTTTCTTATAAGTCCCCTTAAGTACTGAAAGGTATCAATAAGGTCTACCCAGAGTCACCTTCTCTCTAGGCTGAACAACCAAAACTCTCCCAGCCTGTCCTCATAGGACAGGTGTTCCATCCCTCTGATTATTTTTTTGACCCTCCTCTGAACCTTCTCTAACAGATCCATGTCTTTCCAGACAATTATTTTTGGCTGCTATCAAAGTGCAAATATTTATTTTGTGCAAGTCTAAATTACTCTGTCTTGGTTTGCTCTATGTACTGTACAGGATGTGAAATATTTACAGGGATGGAAGATCTGCACTAGGTTTTAAGGCAGTCAGAGAGCACTGAAAGCATTTAATCTGAACTATTGCAGAACATAAGACAGATCTACTCTATATCATATCAGTGTCCATCCCACAATTTAATTTAAAAGGAACATCTAAAAACATTCAATATGGACTAGAGATTTCAAGAGCTGGATGCTTCTTGAAGCAATTACAAGCCAATTCAGCAGACTTTCTACATGGAATTCAGCTCTCACTTGGTATTTTGTTCTCTGAGGACATGGCTAAATTTGCTAGTCTTGAAACACTGCCATGAGAGCAAGGTTTAAATAGGGCTAACCATCCATTTGCTCACAAAAAAATCCTTAACATGCAGATACCATCTGCATAGATACTAGCATGGACAGATCTCAGTGTGCTTATTTTGATGCCAAAATTCTTCTGAAGTTGACCCATTGAATTGCATTGGCAGGAGGCCTGAGCAAAGTAAGAGTTTATCCTGTGAGCAAAAGCATATTGGGAATGTTAATGACATTATTTTGAAAGGAAATGTCAATATGGTAGAATTAAATTGTGATACAAGTTATAATCTAAAGCAGAAGTAAAAAAAAAAATGTTGTTGTTTTTGTGTTTCAAATACAATATGAGTAAAAATTAATGGAAACCTGAGCAAGAGAAGGCTGAGTAAGATGATGAATAAGAACTTTACAGATAGTTGGTGGCTTTCAACAATAGAGTTCAGATTGTTGCATCTTTCATTTCGTCTGTGTCATTTAATTTTGATTCTTGATTGATGAGTATTTTCCAATAAACCTCTCTGATAGTTTTTCCTTTTTCTTTCCTCCACCAGAAGTCAGATCATAATTTTCTCTACTTGTTTGTTTTTCAAATTTGTTCCAAGTGTCTTCATATATCTTTTTTATTGGTTCTTTGTTTGGTTTTTTTTTTTTTTTTTGATTCGCTTTTTTTCTTTTTTGTTTGTTTTTTTGGTATGAAATGTAACTTTTCCAGAAATCAAGATAAATTTATATTCCAGGTAAATTGCATGCTGCATTTCCTGTCCTATATTTGAAAGATCACAATCATTATGAAGATGGAGAAATAAATCCAACCACCTGAAAGTTTATCTGGCTAAACATCCTTTCTCTTGACACCATCCTAAACGGGAATTTCAAAGTATATTTAAACAACAACAAAAATAATCTTATATTGAAGGAGGAATGCTCTCTAAACCACAAGAATATTAAAATTAGTATACTCTTTAATCCAAAGATCTGACTGGGCTGGTACCCAGCTTTTATCTGAGGGCAGTAGGAGATCCTTGGGAGAAGGGAACAGGGTAGGCCCATGTGACACACATTCACTCTCAGCTTTTCTTCTAGTCTTCAGCCCTCTGCTGCCCTTGAGCCAGAACCTTTATCCCACATAATTAGTAATCTCCTTCTTCTGCTTTCATATGAACCCAAGTAAACCTTTAGAACATTTAAGATTTTCTGGCAAATGAAGTACATAGTAGAATATTTTAATCATTTATCTCCTATCCGATTGTTATATATCAGTTCTTCTTACTCAGTTTGAGGGGAGAAACTAAGAGAAAATGGTTACACAATTAACATTCACATATGCAAATATAAAAGAATGCTTGTATGAATATTAATTTATGTTATCACCACATTTCTTTGCCATTAACCTGTTCTACACTGACAGCTAATAAGTCACCACTGGTTAACTAATACAAAAAGCAGATTTGCACGGACTTCAATCCTGAGCTGCTTCTACAGGTGAGCATGTAACTTCACTGACTGGAATTAAACGTGGTCATTAGAGTATGTAAGAGAAATTTGCAATCTAGCCTTCAATAAGACACCATTCATTAAACACTGCACTTACCACTTTAATAATTATCAAATTAGAAAGGTGGTGGGATCAATTCAAATAACAATTATACACGGAATAATATCAACTACTTAATCTCTTAAGCAGCATTTTCATGATCAGGGAAAAAGTGGCAATGGGCTGTGTTAGAATTGCAGGTAAATGGGTAGGGCACTTACTTGCCCCTGGCATAAGTCAAGAGTTGCCAAGTACCTTGTTCCATTGGAACATTTCAAAGTTTGCAAGTAGAAATTGTTACTGAACCTCCTGAGAATTTTGTTGTTCCTCCCGCACAGAGCCCAGAGTAAATCCAACTACCTTTTTCCTAAACCCACTGAGCAGACTGGGGTATTACACCTTGTGCTTGATCACCACAGTTGGAACAGGACAAGAAACCAAACCTGTTGTTTTCACACGAGTAAAAACTCCTCCTGCTATCCAGAGGATGCAGTTGGGAGTAGACTGAAGGGTTAGCCTGATCACAGAGGAAACACCATGAGAAACAGTGGAATGTCCAGCTGACACTGTGTCTTATGGCAACAGTGACTACTCATTTTTTGGGCTGTTACCTTTTCTTCATTGCAAAGTAAAAATTAATGGAGAGAAGAATGGTCCTTCTTGTCTGCCCAGATATTCATTTAGCACAGTCTCCTATCTGACTGTTACCACTGACACCAAACAGAGAAAAAATTTAAGAACAGGTCAAGGTAGAGTGCTATCTCATCTAGTAGCCCACCCTCTTCCATTTATAATCTTACCTGAAGATTATATCTGCATTTCACCTCTTAGTAAACCCAGTTATATATTCACTATCCATGACATTGTGGGACCAAGAACCTGGAAGCTTAGGTGTGCATTGCACAAAAATCTTCTTGACTTGTTAAAGTTGATTATCTTGACTATCTCTTCTCTAATAAATTGGAAGGAGAAATTGACTTTTACTTGAGGAAGATCATATATGGAAATCTTTTCCGCTATTCACATTCTGATTGCATTCAAAAGCTTTGTTTTTAAACAAGAAAGAGATGCCTTGGGTTAGTTCAGATGTATCATGCATGGAGGAATGCACTGCAGCCCACATTTGGCTCCTAAAAAACTAGCCCACTCATTATCCACCAAAGTCTGCAAGGAATGAGGAAGTTGTTTTTAAAATATCAGTAGAATATAATTTAATACTTTAATACGTTAAAAGAGGAAATTTAATTTATCTATTTTTACATAAAAAATGAGGATCAATTACTATTTCGCAACTCAATTAAAGCCCAGAAAAATAATGTGAAAAAAATCAAGTAATTTCTAAGACTAGAATAAAAATATTGTGTATCAGACTCTTTTTTAAACATAAAAGAGACTGAAATTATAATATATTAGTCCATGAACTAGTATTCAATGAACTCATTCCTCATATGTGTTTGGCTTCTGAAATGATGGGAGCAAAAAGTGTATAAATGCTACTAGAATTCCATTCTGTCTGCCTGTTCCCACAGTGTCAAAAGCATCATTTTTTTATTGTAATGTCACAGAGGGTGAAATGATAAAAGATAAATTGTTGTATTTACAAGGTATCGTTCCATAGACTTAAAAAAAGCTGGATCATCAGTTTAACTGAGAAGTGGTGTTGCAAAAATATCAGAATATAAGGTATGTGATCATTATTACTGTCTGGTATCCTTAAATCAGAATAATAGAAGTTAATCTAAATCATTGAGGGTAAGTATATTTATATTAAAAATAAGCCTAAAACCAACAAAACCCGAAGGCTGTTATTTTCAAACTTGTTTATAAACATAAAAAAAATCATAGAAATACATGTCAAAAAAGGTTTATTGCCCTCCTGACATAAAATATGAACTCTAAACAACATTTATGTGAATCTCATCTATACACACAAAGAGTATAGCTTACAACTTAAACAAGATATTTCAAAATATAATTTAAAGTATTTCTCCCAATTGGGAAGGATGGGCAATGGTTTTCCCATGGTAGAAGAGCCAGTGACAAAAGGGAACTGCCAGTCATGAAGTAGTCAATGGAGTTCTGACATCATCAAAAAATTAGAACTATGGTAAGAACAGGGAAAATGTTTCAAGGAAATGTTCTTCATGTAGGTAAGAACAAGATTATGCAGATTTAATATCTGGACATTAAATAGGGTGGTAAGGAGAGAGACTGACATCTTCTGTTAAATCCTCTCTCATATACTGAAAGACAATGAGACAGAAAGCAGACTTGCATTGCAGAGAAAGAATGTGAAAAGGAGCACTGTACCAAAATAACATCGCTTATAGTGAAAAAAAATGAATTTATAGTCAGATTCCTTATGTGGCAAGGAAGCAGGTAAATGAAATTAAAACGGAGAGATGTGAACCAAAACATCCAAAGCATTATCAGCTCTTACATTTAAAACGTGCAAAACTGAAAGTAACTCAGGCTGTACAATCTTATCTCTAACATGTGTCAAGCTCTGTGACCTGTTTCAGTATTACAGCCTCAGGATATGACCGTATTTGTTCCTGGGAGGAAGAGCTCCGAGAAAGATAGGATGGATCTTAGAAGATAGTGTAGTTTTAATAGAACAAATTGCTGGCAGGAGGACAGAATAGAAACCACAGCATACAATCATCACCTCTACTCATTTTTGTATCTAATTATTTATAAGTAATTCAAAAAGGTTAACTGAAGCATTTAGAAAATAATCTCTTGTATGCATACTTTGAAGGGTGTAAGGCATGTATTATAGTCTCAGAGGAAGCTGCCAATATTTGGAACATCTGAATAATTAATGTCTCTCTATTTGTAATTACATCTTAAAAGTATTCACAACATAAATAAATACTCAACAAGATTAAACAGTTCAGTTAAACAGATTTTGAAATTTGGGAGCTGTAGAAAATCACACGTTTATTTCAGGGAAGATACTGGTTTCCCATCTTCCACCAAACTCATTCTAGTGATCTCTTTCAGTCCACTACTGAATCAATCCCAAATTAACTTTCTATCTTTCATTATTAAGAACAGCATATAAAAATTCAACTGCTGCCTTCAAAATAAACTCACCTTTATCATTATCAGATTCATTAAAAGTCCTCCAAAACAAGTCTCTGTGCCCTCTCTCCACTGTGTTTCATAAGTCTTTTTAATTTATCACAGTTTCAACATCTTTAGTTCTCTGAGTTTTCAATGGTTTGTGATTTTACCCAAATCATCTTACCTTCTAATATCTAGTTCCTTTTAAGTTTCTGGCAACTCTATCTTTGTAAGTAGGCTACCTTTTCTCCCGAAGATTTAATTTTCTTGAGTTGCTCTTGTAACTGTAGATAAAAATATACGGAAAGATAATTGTATTTCTTTCAAAGTACCCCTAACTTAATACATGGGGGGTTTTGTTTGGTTTCGGGGTTTTTTAGACTTTCTTGATGACTTTCCTTAATCATCTGCTTTCCTTATTTCGTGGGGTGATTGATTTTCAGAGCTAACAAGCAAAAAGTGTCACTGGTCTGAATGATCTGGGACACAGGTCCAATGCTACTTTCACCAAATAGATATGTTCTGCAAAAATCTTACAAATGGAACCACTTCAGAACATTGTTTACTACCTTTGGATCCTACCTATCATTCATTGTTTGAAGTCTCAAACACATTATGCTTCTCAAAAAAAAGCAAATCACTGGGGGAAAAAAAACCTCACAGATGTTCTTTGCTTCCTGGTTATTTTTTACTGGTTAATGCCTTTGTGCAAATTTATTAGAAATACATTAACATAAAGGTAAATCTCTCAATTCTAAATTTTAGTTTATCATCCAAATTTCTTTGGCATATCAACACCATAGATTTTGTCTTGGGTTTCACATGTGAAAGGTTAATAATTCTTTTAGATGTGTTATAATAAACTTGCTTATTTTTTTCCTTTCCATCTGGAAAGCACATAATAAATTCTTCCAAAGGTTAAAAAGACCTTGAAACTGAAGTGCAAGGAGAACACAGAACACTGAGGCAGTGAAGATCTCAATGGGATATGGAACACCACGGTATGCAAATTCATATGCCTTGATTTAAGATATTAGCATATTAGTTTGTCATGACTGTATAAATCAAAGAAAACTGACCCTTGAATTTATCTATTATCCTTGAATACTATAGAAACAAAACAGATGCCCTCTCAATTCCTTTTCCCAGTTCCCACACACAATTTACAAAGGGATAGAATTTTGTAAAGCTGTTAAATTTAAGACCATTCAGAGCTCAGTTACCTGGGGCTGAACTCTGTCAGATTTGGGAATTAAGCTCATTAAGTTGCTTATAAAAGCCCTTTTCTCCTCGAGTAGGATGGTGGGGTGGTGATGAATGACCGTGTCTGAGGAACTGCAAGTGCCTGTGATGGACAGCCTGTTTCAGGTGAGTTGAAGTCCTTTTTTTCTTTCCTTACTATCCTGCCTGAGAGGGAGAATGGTATTACAAAGAAAGTCCCTTCTCGTACTGTTTTATCCCTTTATACAAACTCTTGCAAGGCGGATTTGGGTTTTTTTCCTCTTATTTTTAAGTAGGTTCAGATTAAGATTAAGAACTAGTTTCCTGAGAACGTATATGAAAGCATAGAAAATATTATGCCCAAAAGACAAAGATTCTTGTTGTTTATGTGAGGGAGAAATTTTACTTCAACCACAAATCAGAAAAAATCTGATTCTTTAGTCTTATCCCATGAAGTTAAATATCTGTTGGTAATTTTAGTAACATCACTAAATGAGCATGCATATAAACTTTGTCCTTGAATGCTATTTGTTTGTCAAGGTACCTACTATGTTTGTACAACATATTTATTTGGAAAGGACAATCTACTTTGCTTTCAAAGCCGTACTACTGCTTGACTGAAGTGAAACTTCCAATATATTTTCTGTCAATAAAAATACCCTTTAATGAGGAAGTTACGACAAAAATGTAAAAGGCCAAATTTACCCTTTTTCCCAGTGCTGTAAATTCACAATATAAAGGGCTGTTGGTGATGTCTCATAACAAACTATGAAACAGAGTCACACAACATGATGCTAATAATGTATTAAAAAAAAAAAAAGGGGGGAGTAATAAAAGCATCTTTTTTGGATTCCAATTTAAAATGAAACCAATGGAGGAAGGCAGATGGGCCAGTGAAATATTTGCAGATTCCAACTACCATCTGTCCATAATTTATTATCCATCTGATTGTAGGTTATTATTGTTTTTCTACTATAATTAAACACTTGCTATTTATCTTGTTCCACCACTTCTGCATTTAACATTGAGACCTTCACAGATTTGAGTGCTGCTATCCTCAGTGACCTACAATTTATGTAAGTCCTTTTTGTGTCCTTACTTGTGTTCACCAGGCATCTAAAAGTGAATATTGCTCTCAGCTTAGATTGTTAATTAATTAGTTTCTACCTTCTAGATCCCTGCATTGCAGCCTAAGGTTATAAGTTTAAAATAATAATTCACTGTTGCATATATTTTGTCAAGTTAGGTTCTGGAGACTTATGAGAGAGTCCAGTTTCCATACTACATTTAATAGCTGGTCCCTTAGAAATTACTCTCTTTGTGATTTATTTTTTCTTCTTCTGCTTAGTGACAAAAACGGATTTTTCCCCCAGATCGGCTGTGATCTGGCTGCCTTTCCTGCAGGATTCAGTGTAAATGACATGACTCCATCTGCTACTTTTTTCTCTCTTGTGTAGCTTTTGCTCTGAAGATTATGGTGTAAGTTGGAATGTCACAACTACAGGTAGCAAAGCTACATACAGCTCTAAATAGAGGCTGATAGCAGTGGCAAAGTTTGAGTACAAACCTAAATATTCTCAGTACTTTTGCAGATGTGAAATTCCTCAAACAGTCCCTAGACACAGTGTGTCCACATATCACACCAAAGCCAGCTACAGTTCATTATTATTTCAGAAGTTCAGCAAGGTTTGTTTCCATGTTGTGGAACCTATGCAGTTAATAATGAATTCAAAGTAACCTGCTACCTTCCAGTAACTTGACCAATCCATTCTCTAGAAATTACCCTCTTTTGCTCGTCATCAGCCTTCTAACCTTTCCATGTCTTCAGTAAAGACCATAATTAAAGACCTGGATTTAAAGTAAGAGAACATTTGGAAAATATTTTACTTTTCAAATTCATTTTTATCCTGATTTGAGACAGATAATCAAGCTACCGACATCTCTAAGAGAATGGTGTACTCAAGAAAATTAATAAACTTTGGAATATTTCATTTATATTTCTTAAATGAACTCAGAATACCACTACAAGTTGGATATAATGTTTAGTTGCATTGTCCCAGGTTTCTACAGGGTCTCAAAAAATACCTCACAGAGTGATTAAATCTCATTTCACATGGTTAAAACTCATTTCCCGTGATTCACTACAATTATTTGAATAAGGATACCACAATGGAAAAGACTTCTTTGTAACCTCCAAGCCTTACTTTCTTACTTTCAAGTCGAATGGATTTCTTGTTCCATTTTATAAACTAAGACTTCTGTCTCTCAGCACAGACCCTTTCCCTCAGGTTTTTCACTCTTTCCCTCTAGTTCTCATCTTCATAATCTCTGCCAGTCCTGACCTTCCTGTCCTCCTCTCCAACAAGGATAACTATCTCATTCTGAAACAAATTACAACATTTAAACAAGGAAAATTTCTGACCTCAACGTGCAGCACATCAGTGAGATAACATTTTTGGGACACCTAATAGAAAAAGAATATAGTTGTATTTGCAGACTATCAATCTTCAGATTTGATTTCTTGTCTACATTTTGCAAAAGTTCATTCTTTCCCCCAGAATTTTCTCTCTTCATTTCACTGAAAACAGATCTAGTCAGGACCTAAGCATCAACCTACAATACATAAAGAAGAAAATTTCAAAAGATGTTCAAGCATTAACTACCAAAGCACTGGCTTTAGCAGGCACTGGCTAGCATCCCAAGCTTTGCTTATTATTTTAAGTAGGAAATTGGTTCTAAATAATTCATAACCTCTTGGAGCTAGTAGACAAAATGAGAGTTGTCAAACCACCACACAGACTAATTTTTAGCTAAAAATGTGATGCATGTCTGCTGATAAAGCTAGGAGACTGGACAGACAGGTCTACAAAAGCCATTAAGACAGGAAAAGATAAGAGGAGTGTAGTGGTGATTATCAAAATGTTACATCAAGTGGTTGTGGATCTCCACAGTCCTAGGTCCTGCTTCCAAAATTAACATAATTGTATTCCAATATAATGTTAATACACCTAATGAAATAAACAGATTTGAAATTCTGATTCTTTTACAATGTATTACTTGTAGAAGTGCAGCATTTCTATCCTCTTACAGCATATAGAGAGCAACTCTAAGATCAGCTGATGTCATTGCAATAACATGTTGCAGTGATAATACGATGTCAGCTGAAGTGAGTATCATTTATGGAATACTGAGTTAAAGACTGCAATATTCTGAAAATTTTTCACTGTTGGTCATGGAATCATGAAATCACCAGAATGGTCAGACCCCCTGGGCAGGGACATCTCCACTAGACCAGGTTGCTCAGAACCCAGTCCTGACTGACCTTGAACAGTTCCAAGGATGGGGCATCTGCAGCTTCTCTAGGCAACCTGTTCCAATGTTTCACTACCATCACTGTAAAGAATTTCTTCCCAATATCTCATCTAAACCTACTTTCTTTCAGTTTGAAGCCATGTCCGCCTAGTCATGCTTCATTAAAAATTCTGTCCCCAT
This sequence comes from Myiozetetes cayanensis, assembly GCF_022539395.1. Taxonomy (NCBI): domain Eukaryota; kingdom Metazoa; phylum Chordata; class Aves; order Passeriformes; family Tyrannidae; genus Myiozetetes; species Myiozetetes cayanensis. Next base: position 16,398,157 of record NW_026087521.1, read on the forward strand.
CTTTCTTATAAGGTCCCTTTAAGTACAGAAAGGATGCATCAGGGTCTCATTAGACCATTGTCTTCTCTAGGCTGGACTACTTCAATTCTCTTAGTCTTTCTTCACAGGAGAGGTGCTCCAGTCCTCTGACCATTTTCACGGCCTTCCTCTGAACCCACTCCAGCTGATACATGTCTTATACTCAGGACCCCAGAGCTGATGCAATACTTGAAGTTGGGGATTTCATGAGAGAGGAGTAAAGAGGCAGAATCACTAACCACAACCTGCTGGCCACGCTTCTTGTGATGCAGCCCAGAATACACTTGGCATTGTGGCCTGCAAGCGCACATCCACAGAATCATATCCAGTTTTGCATTCACCAGTACTGTCAAGTTCTTCACAGGACTTCTCTCAATCCATTCATCTCCCAGTGTGTATTGATAAGGCAGATTGACCTGACCTATGTTGAGGATCTTGTACTTGGCCTTGTTGAATGACGTGGGCCCACTCGTCAATCTTTCTGGATTGGGATTTCTTCCCTCTAGTGAATAAACTGCACCACCCTTCTTAGTACCATCTGCAAACCTTCTGAGGATGCACTCAATCCCATTCTCTATGTTGTTAATGAAAATGTTAAGCAGTACTGGTCCCAGCATGGACCTGAGAAGGACATCATTCACTACTGGTTTCCACTTGGACACTGAACCACTGACTAACTTTTTGGATATGGCCATCCAGTCAAATCCTTATCAATCTAACAGTCTGTCCATCAGAGCCATATTTAGAGGTAAGAATGCTGTGGGGGACCACATCAAAGACCTTACAGAAGTCCAGGTAGATGACAACCATAGCTCTTCTCTTGTCCACTCATGCAGTCACTACATTGTAGAAGACCACTAGGTTAGTCAGGCATGATTTGCCCTCTTACACTTTAGTTGGACCAGGAGGTCCTTAGCCATGCTGTTCTCCTCCCTTCGTGTCCTGATTTCTTACCTATGAGAATCAGAAGCTTTGCACTTTAAGAAAAAAGTCCTTAAAGATCTACCATCTCCGTTCAGTAACTTTTCCAGGGGTTCCCATTCACTAATTACTTAAAAAAACTGAAAGTTTTTTCTTCTAAAATTCAGCATTCTGACTCCACTCTTCCTCTGGTCCATATCCCTCAAAAATGTCGTTGTCTTCTAGAAACTGGTCACAGACATAGTGACAACATGGATATACATGAATTAGTTGAGCTGGTGTTTTGGATTCTTCAGATGTTTTCTAAGGGTTTTCCTTTCTGCTTAGATGAAGTCACTAGTAATGCTAACAGTGGACAGTGGTATGAGGAACTGATACACAAAGACAAGGAATAAGGCTATGGGCAGATTCTGTGTGAGAAGTCTCCTATCATATGTAGGAAAACTATTCAAAGCAACCCCATTAGACACTGTCTTGTATAGATCTTTGATTTGATCTCTTTTTATTCCTCATATTTTAATTTTTACTTCCTCAATCTAACCCTTTTTTATAGTCTGAATTACTATTAAAATGATGACGTTGTTTTATAACATTCATCCCTGAGGATGTCCAAGAATGCCTACTGCTGGAGATTTTCAAGGATCAATTAGAGCTGTCTTTGAATAACCTGATCTGTACCGACCTGTTCTGAGTCATGGGTTGCACAACATGATCTCTGAGGGACCCTTTGAACCTAAATTACTGTATGATTCCATAAATTCAAACTCTTCTGGCATTTCTGACTTTGTATCAGAACTGCAATACAGGTACTGTCGCTCCATATCACATGCTTTGAAACATACAGACATGTCATTCCATCTCTGTTGCCATGTAGCAGTTGCCATACCAAATCCTAATGATTTTCAGGATTGCAAGTTAAATGTCCTACTTTAATAAGTCAGTAACTGAGGGAATCCAAATACTATTTGGTCTAAAGATATAAATTAAAATGGAGTCATTTTACCTATGCAGTATGTTGCTATATAATTTAACTCCTTTTCTGCCATGCAATATTTGGACTACATTGTACAACCTCCATTCAGGTTGATTCAACACTAATTCAGAGCATAGTTTCATTTTACTCATGCATGAAACTTCCTTATTTTGAAAGGAACTATTCAACTAATAAAGAATTTGACAGCAAAAGGGTCACATTCTTCAGTTCTTAGGCAAAGTTGTTTCAGTTTAGATATTTCTATATTGAAAAAAGTATGTTCATTTTGTGACTGATGGTATTTATTACTGTGCTTTGACTTTATGTTGCTCTGTGCAGGTGGGGAATACTTTATGTTAATAACAATTATAGTAATTCAGAATGGTGTAGTGTGCTTGGGGATCCACATTCTGCATTCTCTGGAAAACAAATTGTGATCAGGATGGAGTCTCCCCTCAGAAAGCACTTGAGCAAATAGTGAAAAATGCTGCATTCTGGAAATAAATTCAAAGCAGGTGGATGGGGCAGCAGGAGGCCATATTGAGGAGAAATGGGCAGCTTCAGTCTCTCATTGCATATTCATCAACTCCACCTGTTTATGTAAATGACAAACACAGATATCAATAACTGAATGGAAAGACTAACTTCCCTTTTAAACAGAGATGCTATTCCGATGTTGCATATGAAATTTTCAATTGTTAATGGTAAAGGTCTCTCATATACCAACAAAACATTTATTCTGAAGAAGGATGAGTGTGACTGCGTTATCAAGGTAAATACTAAGCTATGGAAATAGTACTCTGCTGAAGCCTAGTCAAAAATCCTGTGGCTTTTTACTCTTGGACACATCTTTCCCTTCTGTTTGCCAGGGGCAACCTGTGCTGACAGTTAGTAAGGGTGATGATATTTAACTTGTTTTCACCAGTGAGCTGATTACCTTTCTAGTCTTTCCTAATCTGCACATTCACTCTACGAGTTGCCTTCTGCCTGGCACAAACTTTTAGAGCAGCTGAAGCACTGGCTTCCTGAGTACTGGTATCTCAAATTGGATTTAACTGTGCTCTGTTTACATTTGGAGTTACACTTTATCATTAGTCAATTAAACCAGGAGACATGGATTAGTACTCTGTATATGTGTCAATTTATTCACAAAGTACAGTCATCTTGTTTGTCAGCTGGTAGATGGTTTATTCCATTACTCACCTGAGACATTTGTTTTGCCAGTTAATCAGCCAGTCATTTTGTATTAGTTTTTAAGCAACAGACAGTACTTTCAACTGTAGTTAATCCAAGCTGCTTGCTCAGAGATGTTTTTATTAACAGATCCCAGATTTTTCTTGGAGATTTATCCTACACCTAATTGAGAATATTGTTTTATTATTCATCTCATCGAGTCTGAGACACAAACAGTTCTGCAGCAGAGTAACCTTCTGGGGGAAAGTGAGGCCAAATTCCAGTTGCCCAGCTGAAAAAATTACTTATTTAATAGTAATTTAGTTTGGAAGAGAAATAAAATGGGTTTAATTCTCTTAGAGCCTGGAATCAAGTGTTTCTGTTGCCCTGAGGCATGTTATTAATCATCCTAAAAAAATAAATCTATAAGTAATCTTAAAACCCCACAAATGAAACCACACAGCCTTTTTAGATTGGTCTTCTAGCCAAGACTGAGAGATGGAAGAGCGTAGTAAGGCATTTAACCACAACTCTGAAGTCACTTCTAATTCCATCCATGGGTCAGCCTTACCTGATTCATCCCAAGTAGATTGTACCTCCCAGCCTCTTGCCCCATAAATTAATTACATTACTGAACAATTGGGCAAATTCCTAGGTATTTGAGGAGAAAATCAAATATGCACCATCAGAAGTAGGAATAGTTAATACCACAAGAGGGAAAATGTATGTATCCTACCCCCAAAAAGAGGGAGATGCATTAGATATTCTGTAAAAGAGGAAAGCATCAGTGTTTTCATAAATGCCACAGAAGTTGCAGGGCAGTCCTTGAATTAACCATATTTATTTGTCATTTACAAAAACTATATTAATTATCCAGATAAAAGTACTTCCTGAACACTGGAGGTGGGAATCCTTTTGATATAAATTTGTCCAATATCTTCTTTCTTCTTAGGGTCAGTTCTATGACCCTTTCACAGAAACTGTATGTAAAGTCAGTAGGAACTTTGTCTGCACTTCATGACTAAGATCAAGCCTTAAATGTGTCTTTTTCCTGAAGAATGGTATCTAAAATTACACATTGATTTGTTTTTATCAGTAAGAAAATTAGTTATTGTATCATCATGTGCTGCCATCAATCATTATTTAAATGAAGTCAGGTCTTGTTTGTTTTTTTCCCCCTGGAGCCTACTTCTAGTGCTTAGAACAATATTAAATATCACATTAACATAGTACCTTTTCTCAGTGAGCATGCCAAAGTGCTGTGCACAGCTTGCATACAGAATATCTAATCAAATGAACATAACCACTATTTGAAAGCGGGGAAAGGTTTATGAGGCCCCCATTCTCAATAATATTTGACATGTGAAGCTAAGAAGAATACCCTATCCAATGGGAAGTATAGGAAAATTTACACATTCAACTATGTTTACAAGATAGTAGAATTCTTGGGTTTATGAAAATATATGAGATTTCTGATTAACACAGATGATCAGACCTGTTTCAATTTGAATTCAAAAATAAAATATTGTTTAGAAAATATTGCCCCAAGCACTGTGTTTTGAACTTCTAATATGGGAAGGAAAAGTGCCAGATCTGATAAATTAGGAGGTGACTTTGTTCCATTTTCTGCTTGATGGTCTTCAGTCTAAAACAGAAACAATGTCTTTGTTTCCACATGGACATGTGGTACTGTCTCAACATATTCATGTTTTCCTCAATGTTGCTGGAAAGCTTTTACAAAAATTACCTTTCTGGCAAGAAGTAAAGAAATTGAAAAGTTACTGAGTATTTCTTCAGCTCCACAAACCATTTCTCTAATCTCATACAGCTGCCTTTTCACAACAAGTGGAAAAAAAATGGTAAATGCAGAGCAAAGTCAAATCTGTAGGGGGCACATTTTATAGACACATATAGTGCATGTTACTGATTCTTTATAGGGGTATTCTCAATACCTTCTACAGGGCTTCACTTCATAGCCACTAGATCATCATTTGCCAGAACCTTGCTCTGGTTTGCTTGGGACTAATCACAGAATCACAGAATGGTTAAGGTTGGAAGGTATTGTTGGTGGAGTCATCTAGTCCAACCTCCCTGCTCAAGCAGGGTCATCCCAGAGCACATGGCACAGAGTTGTAAGCAGATGGTTCTTGAAAATCATCAATGAGGGAGATTCCACAACCTCTTTGGGCAACTAGTTCAGTGTGCAGTTACCTGCACAGTAAAGAAGCTCTTCCTCATATACAGATGGAACTTCCCATGTATCAATTTCTGCCTGTTGTTTGTTGTCTTATTTCTTGGCACCACCAAGCTGATCCTGGCTCCATCCTCTTGATACTCACCCTTCAAATATAGACATCGATGCGGTCCCCCCTCAGTTTTCACTTTCAAGGCTGAACAGGCACAACTCTCTTTATTTCCTCCAAAGAAAGATGCTCCAGTCCCTTAATCATCTTTGTTGCCCTCAGCTGCACCCACTCGAGGAGCTCCATGTCTCTCTTGTATTAAGGAGCCCAGAACTGACACAGCACTCCAGACGTGGCCTCACTAGGGCTGAGTAGACGGGCACAATCACCTCCTGCATCCATTGGCATCAAGACTGAGTTCTCCCCATGCAGATAAATTCTTTGCCAGCGTTAACAATTACCTGAAAAGTTTAACCCTTCTGACCTCTCATATGTGGTAGACAGCTGTGAGAATATCTTTGGTAGCCATGCAAACCAGACACATCTACTAAGACCATGAATACCCATGTAACTTTGTTTATGGTAAGAAAAGGAGTTCTGGGGTTTGATGGGTTTGATCTTTTAATGATCATCCTTGAAGTTCAATCTGAGCAATTGGTTGGCCAACTACCTTCTGTAATTTGCAATGCATAAATATTAATTTTCAGAAGTCAATTTTTCATATGGATATACTTATAAATACACAGACTAATCTTCTACTTACATTTTGGTTTAGAGAATATTACTTTCCCTTTTCAAGGTGTTAATCACAAGTTATATTATGTCATATCTCCTTCTTAGATGGCACTGAAATATTTCAGTTTTACAAAATTTTGTTTCTTTCCAGTTTCAAAGGTGTCTGAAATTTTTTTTTTTAGTTTTGTGTTTTGCTCTCATCCCTTCTCCCTATTTATGACTTTCTTAGGGATTTTTGTCTGGTGGTGTCTAATTTTTTTTTTTTTTTACTAGATCTCTTGAAAACATTTACCCAGTTTGATTTGTAGTTGCCAGTCTCTCTTTAAACAGAGATATGTAGAAACGTTTAGCATTTGAATTTTTTTCCATAGGTATAAAATTTTATTTTGTATTGTTATTGCTATAATGTAAATAAGTTCTGAGTCAGCTTTAAATTAGAATACTTTAAAATTGGAGGGAGATGGAAAAAGAAAAAAAATCACCCTGTACCATTTAATTTAATTTCTTAGCATATGTAGCAAATGGGATGTAGAATCCAAGTCCAACATTTCAGCGAGCAGCATAATGAGACTTTCTGTCCAAATGGAGTCACAATATTTTGTTCTTTTTATTTCTGGCTCAGTAAAACTGATAATAAACAAGTAGTTTGGAAAAATAAAAAGCAGTATTTTCATTGAATGAGCTTTTTAAAATTTTTTTTTATCATGAATACACTCTTTGTACATGGCTCTTTTCATAATATATAACTAGTGAAAATTATTTTATATGATTTATTATTAAAAAGGAGATATCTTTATTGCTTTCACACAAAATAGAGAGAAAAGTTTTATGATTTACTAAATCTCATTTTTCAAAGCTTCAACTTGCATAAGTAAGCGATTGTGTCAAAACCTATTCTTTAATATTTTTCCTTGCCATAAATCTCAGCAACTTTTGATGTAGATTAGTGGAGCAATGAGATAAAAATTTTATGAAAATCACTAATATTATCTACAGAGAAAATTACAAACTTTTCCTTTTTTTTTCTTTGAGCATACACACACAAAAAAGAAAGAGATTACCATTTCCATTGGTCTTAGACTAGCAATGAGTAATCTAAAATAGATGAAAAATGACAAAAATATACCTTCCATTGATCTATTGAAGGATCTAGACAGGGAAAGCAGGTGGTTTAGTTTTGGGACTCTTTTAGAGCCCAAGCTGCCAACACCACCACCACCACCACCCCCCCGCTCCTGGTATTTTATACCCACATTCAGACTTCTCAGAATAAATACAGCCTTCATCTGAGTCTGCCTGTATCTCCTGTTCAACCTTGCAGGAGGCTACTTCCAAGCCACTTTGGGAAAGTCATCAAGGCATCCCCAAGAGGGAATTAGAGGTTGTTTATTGCTTTCCGAAGCAGACTGATGACAAAGGTTCATTAAAGACTTCATGGAAACAGGAGCTGTTAGCAGGCAAAAGTAGCCATGAAGATACACCCATGGATAAGTGATATGTTAATTTGTCTAACCTGGCCTTGAGCACTTCCTCTGAACTGTGTGCATAGCATGACAATCAGGAGTGGCTGATAAAAGTGATCTCTACAGAAATTTATAATTGGACATCTGTCTTCATGAGGTTCAGGATTAGGCAGAAAAACACAGTTGCACAAGAATGACAAAGACAAAACTGACTGTTTCTACAGATGGCCAGAATATCCATAATTATAGAGAAAACAGAAAGAAAAAGAAAGAATTATAGGCAAAACTTCCATACTCATAGACTAAATGTTGCCATAATCTAAATATTTGGCAATCTGTCCCTGGCCGCCTCCTATGCCTATTAGAAAGTTCATTTATCACTTCTCCTCTAACATCTTTCACCGAGGCAACTGATTCATGCAACAAAAAATGAAATGATGCCAGGCTGCATGATGCATGCATCTGACCATCAAAGAATCATAATCATAGATGCTTCTGGAATGTACTTTGGAGGTTATTTACACATCAGAACATTAAGGGGTCTTTCTCAGAAACACACCAAAAAATTAAAATAAATAAATAAATAAATAAATAAATAAATAATAGAAACTCTGACTTTCCTGATAGATTATGAAATTGTTTAGGAAAAAAGCCCCAAACACCTCCCAAAACTTGCAGTTTTCTACAAATCCCTTACTTTCAGGGCCTAAAAAATGTTTTTTATTATATCTAGGGTTTGGGTCTTCCTATACTTGTTTAAAAGGTGAAGTGGAAGAAAAAGCAGAATTTGTGCCATGAATAACAGATTGTATGAGTTTTTTCCAGCTCTTATCTACAGCTGACAATGTGTTGGTGTTTTTTCATTGTCATATCAGTGACAATGATCTTAACAGAAGAACAGGTATTATTAATTTTTAATTGAGTTTCTCCTGATCTTTTGTTTTTTGTCTATCTGCTTTTCTGCTGAACCCATTACTTGGTCCTGAGGTGCTTACTTACATCAGAACACACTTTTATTTTTGGGAAAAGGAAGAAAAAGACATTTCTTAACCCTACCTGCATTTATTCCTCTGGAATAGTCTGAGATATCACCTACAAACCTGGCAGCCTGTGACGATCTGCTAAGAAGGTGAGCCTCCAGTGGATATTGAATCAAACTGAGAAAGAAAATGAGTGAACAATTGAAATGTTAGGCTGCAGAGAGAGCTTACAATGCTATAAGATATTTAAATCAAGCATACAGTATGTGTTTAAGGCATCTGAATGAGGTTTAATATTTAAGGGCTGGTTCTTGTCCTAGCATTAGCATTCCCATTCAAATTTCTGCTAACATAAAAAAGAGATATTTGTTATATGCAGAGGTTTAAAAGAGGTTTACTACTGGGCCTCTCATAGAAGTACAGTTCCCACTCCCAGTCACTGACATTAGAGATAAATGGTAAGGCTCAGATAGAACAGGATGTTGTTAATCCAAAGTCATTAAGTAATTTTGACATTGCAACTCCCTGTCGTGGTTTTGCCCAACAGCCGGTCCCTAGGGCTGAGGATGGTTTTGTCCAGGTGGATTTCCGGACAAAAAGCCAATCAAAACTCTTAGTGACACCTTTGCTAATTACATATTTAAGAAAACGGAAGAGAAGGCTTATTGCGCAGTTAAAATTAGGCAGCCATGTAAAAGATGGAGCAAGCCCCAGGTGGGGGCCAAGCCCTCTCCTCCCCTGGCTTGGGCCGGGGGCAGGGGTAATACTGAAGCCCACCTTCTCTCATGTAAGAGAGTGAAAAAAAAAAAAACTTTAGAGAAGGACTGACTGCTTGGATGAGAAACACTACAGAAGAAATTCCAGCAAAGAGATAACAAAGTGTCCAAGGCCAAAGCAGGAGAGAGAAGAAAAGTGCGAAGTGGGGGGCTTGTTTTTCCCCCCTTTTGCTCTCTCCCTTCAGCAGGGAAAAGACTGAAAAATAAATCCCTGCCACCTATGGAAGTTTGTTGGGGTGAGAAGACCTCCATGCTGCTCATAGAAGAACCTACACTGGAGTAAGTTGATGCATGAGGAAGCCAAGACTTTATGAGAGACCTGAGGTGAAGCAGAGTCCTGTTGAAGATTTGTGACTCTGAAGAAAACCTACACTGGAGCGAGACGGCCCAGGGAGGATGTTGAAATCCAAGTGAGGGATCCATGCTAGACCTATGCCAGAGAAGTCTATCAAGGACTGTTCTCCTGTGGGAAGGGACCTCCACAGGAAAACAGAGGTGGACTCATAAGCCATTATCCCTTGTAACCCTGTGGTGAAGGCAAGTGTCCCCTTGCAAGACCATGGAAGAAAAAACCTTCAGGGCCTGGGCAACCCCAGTCTCCAGTCCTAGCCCAGGAGGGGGGTAGGCCCAGCCCTGGAGGTCAACACAGAGAAGGAGAAAGAGTTCCAGCTGCGATGAGAGTGCTGCAGAGTTATTGAAAAGACCTGAAGCTCCAAGAACAGAAAAAAGAGACTGCTTCTCCTCCTTGAACTAATAAAAAGAAGGGAGAAGTATTTTCTGTAAATACATAGCACTTTTACTTAAGTGAAATTGTTATAGACATAATTCTTTAATAATTTTTATTTTGCTAATAATAAATGTTCATACTATTTTCCCCAAATCCAGTCTCTTTTGTCTGCATAAACCTTCTCTCAACTAATAGTAATTGTGTGGGGGCTGTAAAAGCAAATTAACCCAGAACAAAACCATGACACTCCCCAAAGCTCAACTAATCCAAAAATAATTTACAATTTCTCCTGGTTAAGTATACAGACCTTTAAGCTATTAGGAAGGCGTGATCTGAAACTACTTCATTTAGCCTTTCTGTCTCTGACAGGTTATCAGGGTGGAGTTCATTTGGACTCAGCCATTGGGCAGAATCCATCAGCTTTTTTTCTGCTGTGAGCTGCCAGATTGGAAACAGGAGATATGGCAAGACTGCCTATGATTTTTGGTTTTGTTTTGGAGTAGAAATATGAAACAGAATCTTAACCAAATTTCTTCTAAAGAGTTCTTGACTGTACTAAGGACACTCTCTGGATTCATCCTGGATCTACAATTCCACTCCATCCTTTTCCTTAATATAGTAAAATGATTGTTTCATAACAAGGGTTTAGATTCAAAACATTAATTAATTATTACATTATAGAAAACTTGGCTTTGCCTAAGGCTTTTTCCAGCAGTTATTAATTTGACTCAAGTTTAAAAACATTCTTGGTTTGATGTTTGTCTTTACTTTGATGACTAAGCTCTTTTGAAAAAATAAATTCCTAGCAAGAAAAGCTGTTTTGTATGACCCAGTCACATGCATAATCCTCGCTCAGGAGTAGTAGGTGAGGCTCAAAGTGAGATGGTAGAAAGCAAGTATGTCAAGGAAAAGACTTGCATCTTCTAACTACAAGGAGATGGCAAATAGAATTTCCTCCTAAACAGCCAGACCACTATTATAGTTTTCTTTTTCAAAGGGAGATAACTGTACATATTGTAAGGGGAGCCAGAGCATTCAGAAGTCAAAAGGCATTTGGGAAATCACATTCATGAATCTGAGACTTGACTTTTATCTTTTTGCCTTTTGATACTGCTTTTCAGTTAGCTTACTCTCTTCCTTCTGCTATGAAAAATTAGCTAACATACTTTTCACAAGGCTTTGTCCACTTGTTTTTGTCTCCTCATGCATGGCAGGCAGGAGTAGATTTTACTTGGGAATAATGGTCTTAGCCCCCACTAGAACTTTATATCCTTTGCCTCTGAGTTTTAATTCACTCTTGCAAAAGCATTAGAGCTGCTGCTGCCTGCGGGCATATTTAGCTTCATTTTCACCAGTATACTAACTCTTGAATCCCTGTAGTCCTTCCTCCCCTCATTACTCTATGTTTCTCTTCTACAGCTGGTTTCAAAACTGCTGGGTTATGCATAATGATATGAGATCCTTCCTCCTGGAAAACTAGGTCACTGGGATGTAAAATTAGTCTCTTCTACACTTATGAAAACTGTACATGTTGAGAAAGTACAGCACAGTCACTTTAAAACATTTGGTTACAGTACACAGGGTGGAAGCCTGCATTTTTATTAGTCCTGTCTTGCCGGTATTCCAGTCACACTCTCTTTTCCCTAACTCTCATTTGTGTGTAGCAGCCTGGACACAATTGTAGAGAAGGTTTTTGGCAGCAACCGCATTACTTTAGTTGTAATATTTGGTTCATAGGAAATGTTGCAGGTAAGGGAATACTCATCAGCCCAAGTACTACTGAGGTTAGACCTCAATACAAACAAGATCTCTGAAGGCTCTATCTGGTTATTTATTTATATATATATATATATATATATATATACATGTATATCTACATATAAAGTTTCTGGAACTCAGAATTTGGCAAACTTGTTTCAGACTGTTACCATGATAGCAGAAGGACCCTAAGACTAAAAGACTCTCTTATTCAAAGTAAATATTTGTGTCCTTTTGTGAATTTTTCTCCATATTTTACTTTATAAAATCATCACATGCTGACTTCATCTAATGATCCAGGACAGCAGCCAACCTATATTCTACTTAACTGATAGAAGTGTGGTAGTTAGAAACACTGGCACTGCAGATTTTAGTTCTGGCTCAGCACAGCAAAATCTTTAAGTGCAAATAGTCTCAGAAACATTACTTTCTTACATTTCAAGATAGTTTGAGTTTTTAACCTATATGTTTTCTAATAGCATGTTGAGAATGATGAATGAAAAATGCTTAGAAAACTAATAAACAGCTTAGGACATCTAAATCAACTACTGTTCTGAAAACATGATCCACACTGATATATATTTAAAATGGTTTTATCACTTTCTTGTACTTTTTGGAACAGATGATTTTTTAATCAATTACAAGACTTTCCAATGACAGAATTATCTCTGCTCTAAATTCCCATCTGATTATTGCATGGGTCAGAATTCCTCCACCTACCAACATAAATACTAGCACACAACTCTGTGCATATTGATAGGTTTTTCCAGTAAAGTTTCTTAAATCATGTAACTTGAGAAGCAAAATAACTGCTCCAACAGCTCTGCTATCTAATAAGAGACAGCAAATCCTACCTTTCTTTCACAATCTTCTGATTCCAAAAAAAACCTATTAATAGTTAGTAACATGGTAATTGTTATTTGATATATAGTTGTGTGCTCAATTGTTTCTGTCAGTGGCCGTTTTACAGTAGGAGAAATTACAAGGAACTTCATAATACTCAGTTCTGAAATAACCTAACAAAAAGGAATCTTTTCTGGTAACATCATAAATCTGTGTTTCATTTATGGTTTGGAAAAGGAAAGATAAATTATTCAGGAATTTCAAAAGAATTAGTGGCAATAGGATATTCACAAAAAAACCTTATATTTTCTTTTGATTTGGTGAAGCATACAGTAGCTTTTAACAGCTACATTGATTTAGGTCTTGTTCATGAATTTGTTTTGACTATTATCATATTCAAAGATGTTCTCTCTACCCTGTGATTGAATGCTCAGCTGAAATTTTTTTATCTTTTTTTTAGTCGTTAGTCAAGAAAAAAGTGTTTCTTTTGGTTTGTTTCTTTATAGATTACTAACAAGTAATTCACTTGCCTGTTTCCCTGTTGGTGGTATACTTCTACACAACCCAAACTCATGTAAACTTACCACCAGTTCCTTCTGCTCCATCTCAGAATTGTCTTATCTTAAGCATTTGACTACTCTAACATAAAAGAAGTTGCCTCTTAAGGAAAGGTTTTACGAAAGTATATATTGTTATGCCATAACCTCTAAGCTTTGACTACTAAAAGTTTAATAAAAGAAAATGGGGAAAAATGACTGATAAAGGCAAATTTAAGCTATGTTTACAGCTCAATATGCAGTCATCTGCACTTACAATGCCTTTGACTTACTTACCCCTGGTGGTCTAGTGGTAAGGGCGTGGCGCTGTCACCGCCGAGACCCGGGTTCGATTCACAGTCAGTGAGACTCCCGGGCAGATGGAGCTCGTTAGCCCTTAAAGGCAACCCATCTACGTCCTAAGGACCTCGCTGCCACCGTCCAAGCTCGCTTGGCCCCTGCAGATGAACCTTAGGATTAAAGGGTGGGCTCAGTTCCGCGCACACTGTGTCTCACCTAAAAAATCCAATGCGCAAGCTGGAAGGTGGAAAGACCTTCCCCGGATCTTCGCTCGTGAAGACTGGCCATTATTACTTACCACAACTTTGCAAGAAATTAGAAGTAATGTTACTTGAAGAATTGTGAGGTTGATTTGTGTCATCTCAAATTTCCACTTCAGATTGGATGAATAGGCATGATGCTCTAATTGATGTCTCTTACTCTGAAGAAATGGGGCGTATTTTTGTACTCTGAAGAAAACTCTCTACATAATAGGAGTCATCAACTAAAGGGCCATGCTGTTATTCTTCCAAAGATAGTTGCACAGAAAGAACAGAGATATTTAACATTATTTATAAAGTTTTACTGAAATTGCAATGATTTGGGATAATTTTCAAGTGAATCGTAAGTGTATCTCCTTCCAGCTGAAATGGTATGAGAAAACTGTTGGGCACTTCTGGTTAAGATGTCACCTTTAATGACAAGGAAATTCATCTTCTTGATCAAGAGAAGCCATTTGATGTAATCTTTTTGGATTTCAGTAAAGCTTTGAATACTGTCTCACAGGATCCTTCTGGACAAAATGTCCGGCACACAGCTGAATAAACACATGGCAAGGGTTGTGTTGTGCAGTGTGGGAGATCCTGACTCACATTACTGCTTTTGTCAGCACAAATTGAAATGTGGAAAATTGCATCTGAATCAGCACCCAAATGTCATGAGTCTGTCTGAAGCCTGTGCCCTAAGCATAGGGGTATAAGGGTATATGTCTTACTGAGAGGAAAATCTCATGGGGAAATCTATACATTGAGATTTAGTTTCTACTTAAACACTTTTTAAACTTGCTTTTATTCCAGTCTGTAATTGAAAGAATGCCAGCAAGTAAATGTTACTACAAGATAGAACTGGCAGATTCTGCAAAGCTCTGATCTGGCATGTTCTGTTAAAACTGTTTGCAGAGGATGGATAGGTTTGGCAGATAATAATCACAGAATTGCTGTGGAACTAACATCTTTGTCCGCAGATATTTCCAGTAATAAGCCATGTTAAGTTTAGAGCCCTAAGTGCATACCAGCTGCCTGAGAAGTGGTAGTCCAGAATTTATAAACCAGACCATATTGATAATATAAAAGTATGCATATATCTATTATAGAGAATGCAATTTAACTAAAAAAATAAAAGTTTTCATTTCCAACTACGCATAGTGATAAAAGTATAAACACAGTTTAGCTTTGTATTTGAGAACATCTTTATTACTCTGTTGACTGATAGATACAGTGACATGTTGGGACGTTACAGCTTCTAACTGCATTCAGTCGGATTTGAGAAGGCTTAGTTAAGTTGAAAAAGTATTATAATCCATTCGTCTATAGTATTTAATTTCTTGGTTTGAATGTCCTAATTGAATCTTATAAATAAGGTAAATTGGATATCATAGAGAAACAAGATAAACATGTATATAAATAAAACTAAAAATAAATAAATAAATAAATAAATAAATAATATTCAGGCTCAGGGTAAATGCATCCTAAACATTTTTTTGGTAACCAGACCTCTGTACAGAGGATGCATCATCTGGCAAAGTAGAAGAGGGAGATTTTGGGATGGAGTAGACTCCTGAAAGTAATAAGGATTCGCACTTCCAAAGAAACACACTTCTGGAAGTTCTAGAGGTAAATGTGGAGCTATTCATCACCTGAGTGCAACCTTGGAGAAAGTTGTTATGCAAGGAGATGTGGGAGACAAAGATGTGCTGATTTATAAATCTGTTTTATTTCTACTTTATCTCATTGGATTTCCTGTTCTTTTACAAAGTTAAACGTGTTAGCTTATGTTCCGATGAAATCTAATGTAATCTAAAGACTCTGCCTGAAGGTCTGTTCCATCATAAGTACTTTTGCCTTTTGTTCGTATGCTGGAGCCCAGATTCACATTCCAATTTAGTAGATGAGACTGTCCTTTGTTGTAGATTAATATCTGTCTAAGGAACAGGAAAGAAGAAAAGATTGTTATCTTTCCTTGTAATCACTTATTATGTTCACAGATTGGGCAGTTACTAAAATCACTATATAATAAGTTTCATGATTTACACTACCATTATATTTCTGAAGCAGTTAGTCATTGTTCTGTTAAATTGTTTTAACTGCTGTTAGGTGACTACCTCCAAATGAGGTAAATTATTGTTCTGGAAGCAGTCATTCATGGCTGCATGTGTAAAAATCCTACTGAAACCTACTCACCAGATATCGGCACAAATTTTTACAGGTTTAGCTTTCTGGTTTGTGTTTGGTTGGTTGGTTGGTTGGTTGTTTTTTGGTTTGGTTTGGTTTGGTTTTGTTTTTTGTGGGTTTGTTTTGTTTATTTGTTTGTTTTTTTTAAATTACAGTAACTTTTCTACCATTGCCATTCATTTTTAAATGGTTTAATTATGGTAGTGGAGCAGAACAGATCAAGAAATGGAAGTGATACTGTAGAAAAACAATAACTCAAAAATTCTGGAAAGGGTCTCCTATCACAGGATCTTTCAGTATTTGCCTACGAATGAATTAGAGGGGTTTTGAGTGACTTGCAATTCAAAAGTTAAGTAGTTAAAATATTAATATAAATTATCCATTTTCAGTGCCACTTTTCAGATTTGATACTGAAATACTGAAATACTGAAATACGAGTAGATATTAAACTATAATGCAGTGGAATGAGTTATCTATCCCTAAAGAGACAACTTCACAGTCAGAGAAAAACGGATACTATTTGAACAAACAATGCAGAAGTGCAGCATACCAGCCCATACTTAATGGGCTCAGATTTTTCATTCTTATTCCATAGTATGGATATATACAATTCAATGGATAGATACCATATTCATAGAGTACTGTAAGGTTTTTTCTTTTCCCCCAAAAAAATCTTCTATTTTTAAAGGACTGGTAAAAAAAAAATTTAAAAATATATATTTTTCCATCCTAAATATGCAGGCAAAAGTTATCTTTCTGCTCTGTGAAACATCTCATTTCCATTGGTTAATGTCAGCTGAGGAATCAACTGAGCCTTGACATTTTGCACTGGATTTTGACAAATAAAAGATAGTGGCAATAAATAATGAGTTTTCAGAAAAAGGACCCTATTCAGTAGCAATATGGTGCTTTGTATTAAACCTCAAAAGACCAACACTGTACTAGATTTTAGCGATAAATTCTGTTGCTTCACTAGTGGTTGTTAGAGTAATTGACCAATTCATACACACACTTACTAAACTTTTCGCCTGAAAATGATTTATGCATGTGGACACAATGGTCCACCAACTTGATGTTGCCTTGTGCAGAAATACATTCCCTATGTCTTTTGACCAGACTGTTCTTCATAAAGCTGAGCTCCTGTAAATTCATCTTTTTTGTTTCTTTTAAAGAGCCACCCTTTATTAAACTGACACTTTTAAACGAAGGCTTATTTCAGAACCATCTCTTCAATCTATTTCCCCCACCCAGCTCAATTCCACAACCCAGTCAACATGTGATAGACTTTGAAATTTATATTATTTACATGGTGCTCAAAAAAAACAACTGAATATACTTTAATTCTTAGTATCTGAAGAAGTGAAATCTTTGTAACTTTTATCTAACTATTACTTATTAATTCCCTCTAGATTCTTACTGCTTCTTCTTGTAAAGTCAATAAGCTCAGTCTTACAATAGGACCTATAGAAGGAAAGACCCCTTTCAACAACAGTATGAAGTGAACACATAGTTGAACTCATGTGTGAAAGCAGCAATTATTATGCATCAATTAAATATTATTTTTTGTTATACTTCACTTATCATTGCAGCATTTCTGTTCTCTATAGCTTTAGCTAGTACTAAACATTTACATTCTATCAAACTTTGCCATGTATGCATTTCAAAAGCTTGATAAACAGGATTTTACTGTCGTGATGTTAAGCTACCAAAGAGACTGCTCCATAGCAGCTAAAAATGCTTGCAAGTGTATGGGAATTTTGCTGAACGTTTTCTGCTGAAATTAAAATATTTTTGAAACTTTTCAATGGCTTCTTTTAGATCTAATAGAAAAAAAAAATTCCTTGACATTTTTCTCTCAAGAGAAAAAAAGTTGCAGCAAAAATCCCAACCCTTGATCAGCCCAAGGCCAAAGTAGAAGTAATACCCCTACACAGTTTCCCAGCATAAATTGCACTCCCTTAAACTATGGTGAAGGGTAGTTCACTTCTTCTCTTAGCTGGCATTGATAGCACCCTATCAGTGTTTCATGTGTGTGTCACTGGGAAAAGATCTAGGATCATATTCTTCTTCTAAGCATGTTAATAATTTTCATTAGCTCAGTTCTTTATGTAAACCTTGGGGCATAAGGACTAAAGATGAAGAAATTGCTATAGGCCTAGATCTGCCTGATAAAAACTTCTGTGATCACTGGCAAGGTCATTCAGCCAGAAGAAGGAAATTACTATTGCTATGTCTTACTAGTACTAGCAGTGTACTTAGCAAAGACAGACTGAAGAAGCTGGGGTGAGAAAAATTGAACACGTACTTTAACTCATGCACATTTAAGTCAACTTCATTTTCAGCTGATTAAGGGCAGACATTTGTATCCACTTACCAACAACTTGAATGAATACCTTTATTACTGACAGCCTGAATTTTTATGATCTGCCCTGTCTTCCTTCACTTTTATCATACATGCCTGAAAAATAGTAAAAAAAAAATGTACCTTTCTTTTCCCTTCCTCTTCTAAGGGAGATTACTTAGTTTAGCAGCCAAACTGAACTAGTGTCACTTGCAGCACACATGCTGTTGATCCTCCTGTTGAAGAGTTCACATTCTTTGACCCATCCAAGGGAGGCTACATGAGCACATTAAAACACGGCGCTTGCTGCAGAAATTAAGCTTTGCACTTGCAGTAGAACGACGTATCCAGCTGTTCGTTTATTGCAGCCCCGTATCAGAGCAACAAGGTTGACAAGAAATGGAAACAGCAGGCAGTGATAAGAATTGTATTTTTAAAAGACAGTGGTGGTTGTTGAGTTGGAAGAGAGAAGAAATTAGTCATTACTTTTCCCACCTGTTCCTATGCTAAATATTGGCATTAATTAGCTAGTTCCAAAATGCCAAGCAGCTGAGCGCAGGAGGCTCACTCTAAGTGGTTTAAAGTGCTACCTGCAGGTTTATGATGTTTGTCCTCTAGTAAGACTGCAGCCTTTAATAGGAACACTCTAAAGCATGCTTAATGTTGTGTATGTCTCTCAGTCCCATCTCTTTACTAAGAGAGGAATTTGCAGCTGCATGATTTTTTGGGTTGGTGTGTTTGTTTTTCACTGAATTGGCTGTCAGATTCATGATACTTAAGGACCTGGTTTCTTCTTTTATTAAATTTTATACAAAGAGTATTAAAAAATAAACTTCTATTTTTGAACACAGGAGAAATTAAGAAGAAAGTACCTACCTTTTCCTCTCATAATTCCAAATACTTTCAGTTAATCTTACCACGTAAAGTTTCTTGTGGTTGCTTTTTTTTTCTCTGTAATTACGTTTTTTTTGGTTTCCCCTCCCAATAATCATGAGTTGAATATCTGGAATAAGAACTTTCTCTGATCCAACTCTCGTTAGTTTACAGCAGAACTCCTTCTGGCTTTCAGTTTTGTATTTGTTTTCAACAAACAGTGAAACAGAACAACAGTCAGAACTATGAATATATTCTATTCCTATCCTCAACTAAGTCAATTTTTAAGTGGTTGAAAGGTCATTGTGACAACATGGATGGCAATCCACAACTCAAACTACTTGGATGAAGTGCAAAGAAAGCTTAAAAAGCTGTATACTGTTCCTAACTTTCCAGATTTTCTTTTCATATTAAATAAAATTCAGATCTAGAGGTTTTATTTCATTGATATAAACTGCCATAGTTTGCATCAGCTAGCAATCATGTGATGAAGTTGTACAGGTAGACAGACCCTCAACATTAGTAACTTCAGAGACCAATTAACTCTATTGCCCTTATTCTAGTGTGTGCAAAGCAGTTTGGTTGAGTTGTGCATCTGGTGCTGCTTTTTAAAGAAACACAGGCAACTTGCTTTGTTTTGCCATCTCTGTTGTTGTTGCCTTCAAATGTGCTGCTAAAAAATGTCTCAGACTGAGGCTCAAGTACAAGGCAGCTATATATTAGTGAACAAAGAGGGGGGGAAGGGAACAAGTAACCATGAACCAAAGTATTTATTTTCCATTCTCTGCCATAATTGGAAGACTTGCATTTGTCCTTTTAAGAGACGTAGGAAGTTATTAATCTGTTCTATTTGGGCTTCCTGTTGAGTTTTTTTTGGTTTGGTTCTTTGGGAACCTTTTGTGCAGATACAAAAAAAATTTGTTTCTGCCTCCTTTGATTTGCCTTTAGAAGTGGTCATGCTGCCCTACAAATAGGGTGGTTGGATCTGACCTCTGGCCATCAGGTGACTGTTATTTGAGGAAGAACCAGAAACTTGTCATTTTATGAAAAAAATATCCTGCTCCCACTGGTTTAATTTATTCTGACAATAAATGATACTAGGAAATAAGCCACTGGGGTAGTCATTATCAGGATTCATGCTAATGTTTCTATATTTTATTAGGTTTTCTCCCCTTCCCCCAAAAAAACCCACCACATAGTCACCCTAAAAACTATTTTATATTTGCTTCAGTGTGGGGCATGTTCATCAATGTTTCAGTTAGAAGTGCAAACCTATAATTACCGTCTCCACAGACAGAAAAAAAGTGAAGTTTCACTTGTGATGATGAATATGCAGCTCTTGTAAAAAATTCCTTGGTGTATTATTATAAAGTGAAGGAGGAAAAGAAAGAGAGGGGGATTTGTCTGACATTTCCACTAGGGAAATGGCAGTTGTATTGAGATATTTTTGTCCCTTTTAGTGGCAAAACATCAAAAACTGTACCTTTTCTTCAGTGTACAGGATGTGAGTATAGAAACTACATATAATCTACTCATGAGAACTTCATTTCAAAGAACTTACCATTTATATTGATCGAAAGAATATTAACAGCATTGAGGTGTGCATTTATATGCTTTTGTAGAGAAAATAAGAGCATATCTCTGTACAAGAGTATGTTCTAGCCATTGGCTAGGATTAGGAAGTTTTTTAAGTATCGAGTATGCCCAGTCTTGGGGTATGTCTTAGAGTTTTATGATACTGAAGAGAATGGTCTAAAGGAAGAACTATGCTTCTGAGAGCTCTATTTTCTTCAGAGAGCTTCCATGCTTAGAGCTTCCCTCCAAGGAGGCTTCACTATGTGTCTGCCCCTCACCATTGCATCCTGGATTTTAGCCAGCCAGGAGCCATTGCAAAGCGTTGTGCTTCTCTACCTGATCTAACTGTATTAAAATTGCTTCTGCTGTACAACAGCATAAGATACTTTAAGTCCTCAGTCTCTGGGCACTGTTCTTGATCTGAACTTACACAACCAAGGAATGAAAGTACTTAAACCATAGTTTGTCCCCATCACTCTAATCAGGCCCAAGCTCTGCAGAGAATTAGGATCATCTTGGCCTGACTTCTTTTTCTAAATCTGTGCTAGATACAACTCCAGTGATTACTCTTTCCTATAACCAGTGGTACATCATATTGATTCCTTCTTTGACTCCATTTTAGAAATTCTACAGGAATTGTTTTCAGGACAGAGCTGTCTATTAGATATATTTATATTTTTATTTATATGTACATATGACAGGACAAGAGGAAATGGCCCCAAGTTGTGCCAGGGGAGGTTTAGATTAGATATTAAGAAAAATTTGTTCATAGAAAGGGTTGTAAAGAATTGGAACAGACTGCCCAGGAAAGTGGTAGACTCCCAGTCCCTGGAAGTGTTTAAAAACATGTGGATATAGCAGTTGAGGACATGATTTAGTGGTGAATATGATAGTGGTGCTAGGTTGACAGTTGGACTCAATGATCTTAAAGATCCTTTCCAACCCTAATGATTATTTGATTCTACTTGGGTCTTATTCTGCTAAAGAAGAGTAAGTAGTGAATGGGCACATCTAAGATGCAGCCAAAATCAGTGGAGAAAGGCTGCAGCATAACGTGTCTGTGTGGAAAATAGTCCTGATTCTCTGAAAAAGTTCACAGTTCACAACATCTAGGCATGTATGACTCCTGCATTATTTTCAGTTGACCCCTGTTAAATATGATTTGTAAGTTTCTGCTGTTTGTGATGTAATGGAGAGTATGTGGTGTTGAGAGGATAATAAACAATATGCAGTGGAAGATTAAGGTTACTAAGTAATAAGAGTCATTGTCAATTGGATTTGTAACAGAAAAGGTACTGTTGATAAATAAATGACAGGACTGTATCTCAGTAGGTGGATAAGTCTATTGAAACAGTGGATCTCACTTAATTCTTATTCATAAAATCAGAGTTGTTGAAAGTCAGGCAGAGATAGACCTTGCAAAGGCAATTATAACAAGTGAGAAAGGTTCTCTAGAAAATAGAGAAAAAAGTGGAGCAGCAATGTGTTAAAAGTGGGTATTGTCTAAAAGATAACATGGGTCTGGCTCAAAAATTAAATGAATGCTTCATCTCAGTTTCCAATAAAGAGAAATCTATAACACAGTGACAAAGGCATGATGGCTAATGGGAAAGATATATAGAAATGCAAATTATAATAGCTAAGGTGAAATAAAGCTCAGATGACTTGGAGGCAGGAAGATTGAGTAATCTTTATCAGAGATACTGAATAATTGACAGATGAAACAGTTCAGTAGCATGGATTCTTATTAATATTAATATATTAAAATAAATATCTTAATAATTAATTCATACTTAATGGTTGAAGAAAAGCAAAATTAGTAGCTGCAATCAAGAGGGGAATAAAATGCAGGAAATTAAATATAAGAAAGTAACTATAAACATGTTAGATTTGAGAAAATGTAAGACTTTAGAAGGGTGCATTAAGGAAATCACCTATTTGACTGTAGCTATTAAAATAAATCCTGATTTACCAAAAGTGGATTTTATCTAATCAGTCTGACATTTTCCTTCGAGTTTAAATATTTGTCTTAATGCAGTTCTCAATGTCAGAGCTGAGCATAAAAAACTAAAAATATTTTCATGACTAATCAACTAATTTTAATAGATTTTGCTTTAGTCACAGCCAATATTAATAATTGTCCTTATTTTATTGGCATAAACACATCACAATATTCAACTGTATTTTTCAGCTGACTACCACCTTTAGCACTTTAACTTTAATGGATTTTAAGCTCACAGCAATACAATGAGTATAGGAGGTACCATTTAATTTTGTAGACAAGAGATGAACTATCACAGGGTGAATGAAGATAACTGCTAAGGAAATTTATGGATGAGGTGGTGTTTCAAAGAAGACTTTATTCTACTCAGTTTCTTCTCTCCTAAATCCTGCATTCACTGTTAAAATTTTCAGAAAGAAGAAGAAAGGAAACATCTGTTCCCAGTACCTGTTCTATTTTCAAACCGGTGATTTCAAAATATCTGTATTCTTTTTCACTTGGGCTTGTGTATGGCAGCTCTACCGTCCTTTTCTACCAGAAATCTATGTGGATATGTAACCCATCTTCAAAGTAAAATACCAGTCACAGAGCAGCGGTAGCAATATAACACTGATTCAAACCTGACCTGAGAAGTCAGGATAAATACTGAATACACTACTACTCAGTTATTTCAAAAGTATCTCTATAGAGATACTCTCTGTAAGGGAAAACTGAGAGCATCTAAAATGAGGTTTCCACAGACAAGCTAAAGGCTTGGGACATTATCTTAAATGCAGAGGTTCTGAGGTATCTTACCTGGCTTCCAGTTGTTGGTCTAGAAGGAAATTGACACCTCATAATAATTGATATGATGTAATAAATTCTAAAACTGTTTTTAAAAGTATTTTCTAAATTTTGGGTGTTTATCAAATATGGATTTGGTTTGTCCGACTTGGTCTTCAAACTAACAAATAGGCTCCAATTGAGAATATGAACATATCAGACATTTCTTCTATAGAAGACTGGGGTAAAAGTAAGTACAGACTTTTGGGAACAATTTTGTTCAAAACTCTGTCTAAACTGTTTGTAAATGGTAACTAACTTCCTCAGAACTATTTTTTTTTCTCAGAATTTTGAACAGTTGGGGAAAATACAGGATCCTAAATGCTGACATTTTCTGTGTTTCAAGTGAAATGCTACTTAGACTTACTATAGTTCTGCTCAGTCCATTTTGACATTTTGCAGCATATGAGTGTTCATTTGGAAACTTGAGTACTGGAGAATAGTGGTTGGTAAACTTGAAAGCATGAAAATTGGTATGACTCCTGCATTATTTTCAGTTGACCCCTGTTAAATATGATTTGTAAGTTTCTGCTGTTTGTGATGTAATGGAGAGTATGTGGTGTTGAGGAGGATAATAAACAATATGCAGTGGAAGATTAAGGTTACTAAGTAATAAGAGTCATTGTCAATTGGATTTGTAACAGAAAAGGTACTGTTGATAAATAAATGACAGGACTGTATCTCAGTAGGTGGATAAGTCTATTGGAAACAGTGGATCTCACTTAATTCTTATTCATAAAATCAGAGTTGTTGAAAGTCAGGCAGAGATAGACCTTGCAAAGGCAATTATAACAAGTGAGAAAGGTTCTCTAGAAAATAGAGAAAAAGTGGAGCAGCAATGTGTTAAAAGTGGGTATTGTCTAAAAGATAACATGGGTCTGGCTCAAAAATTAAATGAATGCTTCATCTCAGTTTCCAATAAAGAGAAATCTATAACACAGTGACAAAGGCACGATGGCTAATGGGAAAGATATATAGAAATGCAAATTATAATAGCTAAGGTGAAATAAAGCTCAGATGACTTGGAGGCAGGAAGATTGAGTAATCTTTATCAGAGATACTGAATAATTGACAGATGAAACAGTTCAGTAGCATGGATTCTTATTAATATTAATATATTAAAATAAATATCTTAATAATTAATTCATACTTAATGGTTGAAGAAAAGCAAAATTAGTAGCTGCAATCAAGAGGGGAATAAAATGCAGGAAATTAAATATAAGAAAGTAACTATAAACATGTTAGATTTGAGAAAATGTAGGACTTTAGAAGGGTGCATTAAGGAAATCACCTATTTGACTGTAGCTATTAAAATAAATCCTGATTTACCAAAAGTGGATTTTATCTAATCAGTCTGACATTTTCCTTCGAGTTTAAATATTTGTCTTAATGCAGTTCTCAATGTCAGAGCTGAGCATAAAAAACTAAAAATATTTTCATGACTAATCAACTAATTTTAATAGATTTTGCTTTAGTCACAGCCAATATTAATAATTGTCCTTATTTTATTGGCATAAACACATCACAATATTCAACTGTATTTTTCAGCTGACTACCACCTTTAGCACTTTAACTTTAATGGATTTTAAGCTCACAGCAACACAATGAGTATAGGAGGTACCATTTAATTTTGTAGACAAGAGATGAACTATCACAGGGTGAATGAAGATAACTGCTAAGGAAATTTATGGATGAGGTGGGGTTTCAAAGAAGACTTTATTCTACTCAGTTTCTTCTCTCCTAAATCCTGCATTCACTGTTAAAATTTTCAGAAAGAAGAAGAAAGGAAACATCTGTTCCCAGTCTCTGTTCTATTTCCAAACCAGTGATTTCAAAATATCTGTATTCTTTTTCACTTGGGCTTGGGTATGGCAGCTCTACCGTCCTTTTCTGCCAGAAATCTATGTGGATATGTAACCCATCTTCAAAGTAAAATACCAGTCACAGAGCAGCGGTAGCAATATAACACTGATTCAAACCTGACCTGAGAAGTCAGGATAAATACTGAATACACTACTACTCAGTTATTTCAAAAGTATCTCTATAGAGATACTCTCTGTAAGGGAAAACTGAGAGCATCTAAAATGAGGTTTCCACAGACAAGCTAAAGGCTTGGGACATTATCTTAAATGCAGAGGTTCTGAGGTATCTTACCTGGCTTCCAGTTGTTGGTCTAGAAGGAAATTGACACCTCATAATAATTGATATGATGTAATAAATTCTAAAACTGTTTTTAAAAGTATTTTCTAAATTTTGGGTGTTTATCAAATATGGAATTTGTTTTGTCAGACTTGGTCTTCAAACTAACAAATAGGCTCCAATTGAGAATATGAACATATCAGACATTTCTTCTATAGAAGACTGGGGTAAAAGTAAGTACAGACTTTTGGGAACAATTTTGTTCAAAACTCTGTCTAAACTTTTGTAAATGGTAACTAACTTCCTCAGAACTATTTTTTTTTCTCAGAATTTTGAACAGTTGGGGAAAATACAGGATCCTAAATGCTGACATTTTCTGTGTTTCAAGTGAAATGCTACTTAGACTTACTATAGTTCTGCTCAGTCCATTTTGACATTTTGCAGCATATGAGTGTTCATTTGGAAACTTGAGTACTGGAGAATAGTGGTTGGTAAACTTGAAAGCATGAAAATTGCTTATTTAAAAGTGCTGTTTTGAAAATTACTTTTATTCCTTTAATATTCCTTTTTATTCTTTTCCTGGATGAGGGTCTCTTGTGTATGTTGTATGGGGGTGTGATTGCAGTCAGAGCAAAAGTTGGAGGGCCTGTGTGTCTATGGTGGCAGCAGCTGCAGAGACCCCAGTGGATGGATGTCAATGCCACTGGAGCAACTGTGGGTGTGTAAATGAGTGTGTGAGTGTCAGCAAATATCAGACCAGGTAAGTCACCAAGTAGGTGTGGTGGTCTGAGAGCCTGAGGGTGAATGGGTCTCTTAAGAGTGACATCACAGGCATGAGATGTGGGGTGGTTATTGGGGACCAGGAAAGTCCAAGCTTGTTGTGTGTGTGAGAGAGTATTTTTGCCAGCAGCTAGAGCAGGACTGTGGCCTCAGAAGTTTATATGTTCAAGTACCAGCAGCTGGGCAGGCTGGGTGTCTGAGCTCAGCTGTGGGACCACCCACTCTGTACACATGCACAGTACATACTCCCATCAGCAGAACTTCATTCCACTCAGTCAGAGTGGAGCAGGATGTAGCCATTCATGCCATCTTGCTCAAGGGAGTGCTCTGTTAGTTTGTTCTGTAGATATGTTTGGCCAGACCTGTACACCTGTGCTCTATAAACTGTGCATGTACATACTGGGAATGAGTGTTCAGCCTTGCTACCTGTTGAACCTGGAGACATGGAGCTGCAACGGCTTTGCCTCTCTCAAGCTCTCAGACTTGGTCTGATTTTCCCCTAATAAAAACAAAAAAATCCCAAGTCACACTTTTCGGACAAGTTGAGGTTCTCTTTTGCATGAGATTGAGGCTTTTCTTTTACACAGATGAATTTGCTGTACCAGGAGTCAGCACATGCACTACAGTGGCTAAAAAATTGTTGTTTATTTTCAGTGTTAAGCTCTTCCCTTTCCTTAGTGGCTGTTTGACATTACTGGCTGATGAAAGCCATCTTTCATTGGGCCTCCCTTTCTCTACAGCCCCAGCATTGAAATTACACACCAACACTAAATCACATGAATCATATGCAAAGTGCACTTTATTGCAGTCATGTCTAGTCTCAATCAGTCACTTTAGTGTGGCAAAAGGGTTGAGATTGCTGATCCCCAATCTCCTCCTTATAAATGTACTGTAATTTCTGTTCTTCCCAACTGCATTCAGAAAATGCAGGTTTTTTGAGTTTTTGCAGGAACATGCAAACAAATAAGAAGGCTTGAAATCAAAAAGGCCATCAACTGATGGACAAGAAAAAGATCAGTTGTTCCCCTATATCCCTTCCAGAGGAGTGTTGCAGTTGAAGGGAGGAAGAAGTTAGCCATTAGCAAACTTCTTTTATACTTTCCTACTCTGAAACGTCAAATAGATATCGTGTTTGCTGCTAGCACATGGTGCTGGTGTTAATAGTGAAAGACTGAACATCAAAGACGACATATGTGGCTGCACTGGCTGAAATGGAATCATGAAATAGCTTTTCAAATAGTTCATTTCTATTTCAAGAAGATTCGAAATGTAAGTTTAAACAGTCTTTCTCTACACTAGCTCCTGATTACTAAAGAAAGTTTTATCTTACCTTTGTTTTTCAGAGACTAGAATTTACAGTTTGCCTTGGCTTGTTGGTATTTGCCGCACCATGTTTAGATTGTAATCCATTTAGAATGGATTGTAACTTTACCTTTAGTGAATTTCTTAATAGAAAAAGAGACATTCAGTATATATTGCTAGGTGTTGTCATTTTGAAGTTGCAATGACCTTTGGAGTCTGAAATGGTTATATATCAAAGGACTTGCAAATGGATTCATTTGTACCTTACACGCCCAACATTTTGGATTTATGTTAAGACAGAGCCAAGGTTTCTGACTTTATAAATCTCTATCTTGGCCTTAAAATGCCAAATAGAATGCACAGTCAGAAACCCTGATTCTTCAAGACCAATAGAATGTTTGCCATTGAGTTTAATCAGCCCAAAACTTAATCCTCTATAATATCAGCTTTCTGTTTTATGACTGCATATCAAAGGTTAACCACACATTCATTCAGAAATGTTGTGTTCTATGAGTATCATTCTGTGCTATAAATTTTTCAGTTTTGAAATTATTTCCCTGCTATGTGACAGAGTAGAAAGCAAGTGGAGGAAGGAGAGAAGGAGAGAGTGCCAGTCTATCAAGGGAAGATGTGTTCTCAAAGAATTCAGACTATCTCCTCTTCTGCCATAATTAGATTTACAGGACTAACAGGTAGATGTACAGCACACATTTATCATATTCTCAAAGTCAATTTTTGAGGTTCTTTCACTCATTCATACTATAAAGTTCAGATTTAACTTTTAATTAAATCTAGAAAATGTAAGATTGAAGTTACATTATCAGTTTAATTTTGGAATGCTTACTGAATATACATTATTGCTCTCTGTTTCAATTGAATTTCACTTATTAAATATCCTTTTTTCCCCAAAAAACCTCTTAGACTCCCATGGTGCCATGATTTCTTCAAAAAGAGATTTGATTTTGTAAGCAATAAATGCCCTACATCCAGGCTGTAAAATATGTGCTAAGATTTCTTTGATAGACTATCCATTTTTTTGCTGTATATCTATTCCCTTGTGGATCTCTATTGGTAATAAGTTTTCTTACTGCAATGAGCAACACATGTAATGCTTTTCAAGTAATTGCCACATTGACCAATAACAGACTCCAATTTTCCTGTAACATGTACTGATGGAATCAATAACATAAGTTATTACTAATCAGTGTTTGTAGAAATTAGGCACAGTAATGCAAACATATTGATAAAATGTTTGCAAATTATATTTATATTTACTATGTGAATGCATGGCAGCTTACACGTATGCTATCTAGATGAATCAGGAATGAGAGACGTGCAATGAAGGAGTATTTCTGTGTGCTCTACAAAGAGGTACCTGAGCTAATTCTGCTCCTCAGTAGTCCTCAACAATACAGGGAGAGGAGCTGTACTAGGATGTTGCTTGCTTTAGTTTCCCAGTTCCTCAGGCTTCTCGGAGTGCCTAATTAGCTTCATGTTTTAGTACACTGCACCCACACTGCATCTCTCTCCTGAGACCAGTGCTAGCTTTCTGTCTTTGCAATTTCCTTTAGCAGTAGATGCACTTAAGGTGAATAGAAAGATAATAGCAACAAACAAATACTCTATTTCATTTTGGTCTTCTTTGGAAACTGATGCCTTAGAATTTTTAGGACTTATAGCTTTTCATAGATTTTAATGTAGCTGTGTAGTTTCTCACATTTCAGAACAGTAGTTAACACTTACCAAACCCTATTCCCCCATTTCATATTGAACTTTCTAAATTCTTTAGGTTTGTTTAGACTTCTTTCAAGGCAGGAATATAGTAAACACATTGTGTTTAAGAGCATATGCACCCCAGGCCTGAACAACAAGATACCATCATAGTCAAAGTAACCTTCAAGCCCGGAACCTTGGAGAAGCTCCAAAGACAGAACGTGCTGTGAAGAAGATGAGGAAGAAAGGAGTCTTGGGACCTCCAATTCAATTTCCAGGGAGGCATGACAGGGGAACAGACCTAGGGACGAGTAGTTCTCAGATCAGACCATAAATTTTGAAACTCCTGGACAAGAGCACATGCCTTTATGGTACTCCTTATGTCCGAAGGCCTTCCTTAAAGATCTGCTCTATATCTTATCTTTACTAAATTACCCTAGTGAGTTTTTAACTCCCAATTTTTAGGCAACAAAACAAATAGGGTAGTTCAAAAATCCAACATTTTGACATCACTTTTGTCTCTAAAGGAGTTCTGAATTTCAGTCTGAAGGTTTCTTCTGCACTCCACTAACAATATGCAAACTGCCCTATACTTCTGGACAAGAGCTTAGTGGAAAGAAAAGAAAAAAATCTTTACACCTATGTAGATTAAGGTCTCTTTTAACAGGCTTATTCATCTTTACCTTCTTTTCTTTATCAAGGAAATCATCAAGTTCTCTCAGCACCCTTAGAGTCAGACTCATGTAGATTGACTTCACCCATGTAATACCAGACTCAACCCTGTAAGGTATTCCATGAGGACAGAGTCCTAGAAGATGTTTTTGATGAAGAAGGCTGAGGCAAACAAGGAATTATCTGAGGCAAACAGCATTATCTGTATCTCTGTCACGAAGTCCTCTACCCCATTCAGCAAAGAGCCCACATTTTCCTTTTTCAACCTTTTACCACTAATGTAAGTAGCAGAAGCTCCTCTTTTTGCCCTTAATATCCCCAGTGAGTGTTATCTTTAGTGAGTCTGGGGTTTCCTAAAGTCATCACTACATGCCTGATTTTAGCTGTCCATAGCCCTAATGGTGCATTCTCTTAAAAGTGGCATGGCAGCAAGCTGGAGACCTGGGAGGGAAAGCAGCAGTCCCAGGGCAGGAGCTGAATTTACATGTGTAAAGGGGAAAGAATTTCAGGTGATGTGGTAGAAGGGTGAAGCTGAGGAGAAAATACAGGAAGGAGATTTTCAAGGGACTACTGAGAAGTACGGGAAAAAAAAACAGGACATGTAAATAAAAACATTTTTTTGGTGGTAGATGAAATTGTGAAAATTTTGTGAAAAATCAGTACATTACAGCTAACTTTGCTATCTAAAGTAAAGAAATGAAAATATCCTGACAAGCCCTTTTCTCTTTTTTGTCCCTTTGCTAGATTTCTATTACAAAAGGCTAGTTATCCTTACTTATTTTCTAATAAAAACTTCAGGAGGTTTTGATTAGAAAATATTCTCACCGCATGTAAACTTAGTAAAGGAGAACAAAGATGCACCTTAAGGCAATGACTGAATGGGGGCCCAAAACAACTTGTTTGAGAATAAATATTATTCTCTTGAGCTTCTTTTAAACATATGCCAGGATTGTTGGTAATAAACATCATGACTACTATATGCTTAACATGTATAATATATATATTATATATATTTTACATATATATAATAGCATAAATCCTATTGGTTCTGATATAAGACTTCATCATCCTATTATTCTCAAAATATTAAAAGCACCTGATGAAAAGTATGCTTCCCTAGATTATCACACTGAACATTACTGTTTATACTATTTATACAAAGAGACACCTGTTTTCCTAAATGCTGTTCCATGTAACTCACGATGAAGCACTAGGAGAATGCATTTGAATCTTATCATACTAACATTTAAAAGAGAGAATTCAGGATAACCAATGTTTTCATACTTTTATGTATATTTCCAGTATCTGGAACAGAATCAATGTAAAATAACACTAAGTGATCCGTTGGTTAACACCCATCTACCTAGAGTTTCAGTGTTGCTATGAGCTTTTTTCTACCAGCTGCTGAACTGTGTTTATGGTTATTCTTGGTCCTTCTCCATCCCTAAAAAAAGTTAAAAAAAGAAAAAAAAAACAAAAACAAAAACAACAACAACAACAAAAAAACAAAACCAAAAAAAAACCCAAAAAAACCCAAACCAAACAAAAGAAGAAAAAAAAAAAAAAAAGAAAAAAAAAGCCAAACTAAACAAAAAGACTACAAAAGAGCATGAAAGTTGCACTTAGAGATATTTCAGTTAGCTGGATTAAATCATAAATCTCAAATATCTAATCACAGTTGTATCAAATGAGTGAAAGGCAATGTATAGTAATGTCTTCTTCTTCAGATAAACGCAATCTTTTCTAGTAAGAGAAAAAGAAATATTTCTTTAAGACTGAAATAAAGGACACGTTAAGGTGAATTGTCAAAGCAGTTCAGTTCACGTATTATTGAAATAAGAATTCTGTATTCCTAGAAATTCAGTTTGGCATTTAAGGTACCTGGTTATATAGTATTATTATAGTAGGGAATATATTAAAATATATTATAAGGTTGTCAATTTTTCTTCAACAGTTTTAAGATTTAAGTGCATGTATTTACAGATTTGTATATATGTCTCCATTTAGAAATCCATTGGACATTCATCTGTGTTTTTTCATTAAATTCTTTGTTTACTTGGAGACAGCTGTCTATAAAGACTATGAAGAAATCTTATTAGAAATAGCACTTAATATTTGTATTCCACTAGAATATTATCTTTATGAAGGTGGTACCATTCAAGTCCTGCAACCCTTAACACCATTATTGCAATGCACTCCTTAGAAAGTCATTACTAAAACTGACTTTTATGTGTCTCACAAAATGAACTTGTCTCCCCGTAATAACATATTGGAATATTTTAATATTAATTTCCTTGCAGAAGTATTACGTATTTTTAAATTTTCTAAGTTATTGTTTTCAAAAAAGATCAATTTGATATGAGGTCCTGAATTCCAAACAGAGGAGGAATGAGTCACTGTAGCTTAACTGCAATATTTAAGGTTATGAAAAGAAGAAAAAAAAGGTTATGAAAAAAGAAAACAAAAAAGCATCCATTCTGAACCACATTTTTAAGGAAATCGAAAACAAAAAAAGTAGAAGAATATGTGTTCTTTTGCTGAATCTCCCCTAGATTTTAGGAACTTCTTCAGCCATGTCTCATAGATATAAACTTTCACAATGCTTTTCAAAATGTCTTTCTTTCATCTCATCTTGTTCTCTGCAAAACTGATAGAAATGAGTTTTGCAATAAGAAAATCGCCCACAGCAAACAAATACTCTGGAGATTGCAGATGGGATATTTTTCCTTTTGGAGGGAAACTAATTTTTGGTATTCTCTGTAAATACTGACATTGAGATCTTCTAAACCTGCTTGTCCAAGATTCCTACAAATTGCTTGGGGTCAGGACAGATTTTCAATTCTATGCAAGAACACCATGGTACAAACCCTAATAAAAAGTGTAAATCATTATAATTTCCACAGCAAGATGAGAAGAAAAATACTTGACTGAGCAGGTCAATAGCCAGTGTTTTCACAGAAATCATAAAAATAACGAAGATGACTCACTTAGGTTTTCTTGTCCCCATTTTTTCTCCACAATTTTGCCAGATATGCAAGGCTTGCACCTTCATAATACTTATTTTTCATAATACTTATTTTTCTACTGCTCTCTAGTATTTTAATTGCATAGGAGACTCATCTGTCAGCTAGCAGTTTTGAAGTGATGTGTACTGTCTGCCTTGTATTTTTATGGTTTTAGAAAATTGAAATATAAAACAACAAAATCAAAACAAACAAACAAAAAATATCACTTTTAAAATCTGTGCTTTTGTTTGTCTGCGCAATAGGAAAAATTCAGAATTTTGCAAAGTCACATAGGATGGGAAAATTTTTTTTCTTATACTGTATGTGGCTGCAATTGTGGGTGTTTTAATTTGTATCCAGCAATCAAAATATATCTTAAAAGGGACTATAAATTGCTTAACCATCCCACTGAAACAAGACAATGTCAGTACATGCAAATACTGTGTCCTGCCCTACATGGATTTTGCAAATTCTGACAGATACCTAGAGGAACTCCCTCTTTTTTACACTTTAGTAACATCTTTACTGCCCATCACACTTATAAAATCTATGAATTTGAAATATATGAATTGTTAACATGGATGCTTCCTACTTTGAAGTATAGAATCATGGCTTTGAGACTAATGAATAATATCAGAAAGATGGTCAAACTTTCTAGAAGTTTGCTGTCTTTTCTTTGTTTCTGCTTAGTAAAATATGAAACACTTCTGATTAAAAGGGTCAGTCGTACTCATTGAGTGAGAAGGACTTAAATGATGCCTTTTGGAAGGTCAAAAACTGGTTGTATGAGTAAAAAATACATATACTTAGGAATCACAGCCTAACGTATACCTCATGACTTCCCCATCATTTCCTAAAATGAGTAGTTTGGTTAATTAGCCTTTCATGTTTTTTGGTTTTGTTTCTCATTTACTTAATTTCTTATCCTGTTTGCTTATTGGAATTTGAGGGAGTTATTGTCCTGATTGATAAATGAGGTTTTACTGTTTGTAATCAATACAGTCACTAATTTTCCTTAGGATCACAGAAAAGACCAAAATCACCATATTGCTTTTTATTTGCATTCAACAGACATATTGTTATTAAACTTAGTTGTAAATTACTTGCTATTTTTTAAAAAAACAATATTTACAGGGCTGTAAAAGAGATTATAGGCCAGATTAATCAAATAATACAACAGAAACACACTGGCTGGAGGAATGTGGTATGGGTAAAGACAGATCCTGAGCACCCTGACAGGTCATTATTTAGTCAGTTTGAACACTCTTCAGGGTTCAAATTGCTTTGCATGTTAACACTAACTGAAGTGTATAACCCATTAAATCAGTATTATCCAACAGGAAGAATTTTCCATATAAGCATTGAAAAGGCAGACTCTGAAAGATAAGATTGGTAAAAACATTTGGATTTCTAAGCTTGATTTGTGGCTTGGATTTTTTTTTTTTTTTTTTTTTTTTTTTTGGTAACAGGGGATGCTATTTTCAATAGTTATAAATCAAAATTTTTAAACTCCTCAATATATGTTCTCTCTTACCAGAAAAAAATAAAATTAAAGAAGATAAAAGGAGAAGAAATTAATCAGCCATCATCAAGTTCAGTTTTACTTGTTTTCTAGTCAAAATGAAAAAACCTACTAATAGGCAGCCATAGAGAAAGTAGAAACATGCTAATAGGCAGCCACAGGGAAACTATTACCAAGTGGCTGAAAAAAATCTTTGGGAGGGCTATGATATTTGCCTCAGCAAATATATCCAAAGGGCAGTAGCATTTCTCTGTAATTTGACAATCCAACTATTAAAGCATTTGGGGGGGCAGGGAGCAGAAGGGGAGAGCTACCAAAACTTTTATGTAATAATGGATCTACAGACATGAGCAATGAAAATAAAATTTACTTAAATAAGCATAGTAATATGAAATATGTCATCATTTTATTTAGGGACTGGATGGAAGATAGGTCATAACTTTGAAGCAGAACTTAAAGTGAACATACTAAAAAAAAAAAATAAATTACCAAAGCACTTCCACCTTAATGTTGCAGAGGAAGCCTATCTCTTCACAAAGGACCCCCTCGCCCCAGGGGATTTTGGGTTCCACCTCAGCTGGGCTGTGGTCCCCAATCTGATACGTTCTCACTGAACTCTCCAAACACACTCATACTAGAAAAATGGAGAACCAATGCCATAAGTTTGTGAATAACCCTGTAAAAAAGATACTTTCTCATATCATGAAAAATGAGATGTTGTGTTCTTTCTAACAGCTATGCCTAGAAAGATTATAAACAAATGAGAATTTGTAATGTAGGTAAATCATAGACTTTGTTTCTATAGTTTGGGGGTTTTTTAATTTAACCTTAAAAAACCCTCCTGCTAAGCAGAAGATATCAAAGTTATTTCAAATTATCTGGATTGAGCATGCTCTTAATAGTGCTTGACACATAAAAGGCACAAAGGAAATGCATGCACTTACAACTTAGCTTTTAGTTTTGCTATTAAAGCACATTTAATCTGAAGCACTACTTCAGAAAATCTGAATTTTATCAATAGACATGCAGCAGGATCACTAGTAATATTCCTTGTAAATTTTTCTTATGGTATTTGAATAACATAGTTGGAGATTCATATTCAAATTTCAAAATAAATAATAAAACCCGAGTTTATAGGTGTTAAGTGCCCTATAGAGAGAACAAATCCATCAGGTGTAAGGTATCATAGGTGATAAAATCTGAGGAAATAGATTATAATAGCAATTTGACAGAGATACATGATAATGTAATAGTTTTCAAATGTCTACAGAAAATAAATGCAAGTCTCTACATGTGGCACATTATAGATTCATTTGATCAAGGATTAGGAAAAAAGAATAAAAATTACTGCTGGATGTGACTCACTGTCTGTGCCTATAGTTTTTATAAACTGTGACATTTTAAAAGCACATGGTTTTCTGATTGCATTACAACTACTAAACTTAAAAGATAATTGTGCTTTTAGGGTTAACTATACCATAAATCAAGAAATCTAATGAAATTAATATTTTTTTTTGAAAGGGGGATGGAGATTAATTAAAAATTAAATGCTTGAAATGTTCAACCAGAAAGAATCTGGATGATACAAACCTGCATTATTCTTAACGGATAAAATTTTATATTTTACTGAGTGTATTTCTGATGAAATGATAAAAGTGATGATACTTGTGCAAGATATCACACAGACAAAAGAAACTAAAGACTCCCAAAAACTATCATCAATTTTGAATCAATTTGTGAAACCCTGCCATGAACAAAGACACACAAAGAATATTTGATTACATGATAGAAGGGACAGGGAATGAGAAGGAAAGCATTGAATACTTACTATGTTCAGAGAGAATAAAAGGCTATTTGTGAACAAAGGAGTAAAAATGAAAAAGGCCTGAAAGAAAAGATAACAAGAAGACTTACATACAAAATTGAACCAGTGATGTACCATGACACATTTAAAGCAATCCCGTCAAAACAGAAGGGGAACCTGTATGAAAACCAAAAATATAGAGCAGCAGGAAATTTTACAGTTAGCTTCTGTAGTTTTATTTATATCAGTTTCCCAGGCCAGGCTTCAAAGCAGGTAATAAATTTGCCCACATCCTTCTCCCTTACTCACTCTTTCCCTAGGGAACACATACTCAGGGAATTCTTAGCCCTTTGTGGTCCCCCTTCACAGGTCATTTTGGTTATGGGTCTTCTGACATTTGCAAAGAGACACTGCAAGCAGCATCTAAATAACTCGAAAGTACATAGACGTTTTTGGTTAAAGCCTGCTGGGACTTCAGAATGCCAGTGGGGGAGGAATTAATAAGCTCAGTTTACCCAGTGAGTCAGGTGATGAGGTTGAGCTGGGCTGTCAGCTGTCAGTCAGGATAGGAAGAGTTGATTTTCGATGTAGTGAGTTGATCTTTTGTGTTGCTGTCTTGCTCTTTTTTGATTCACTGTTTCTCTTCTTAGGCATTTGCACCTTCACATGCCAGTATATACCTTGTGAATACATCTGCTAACAATTCCTGACTTAGCAATTGCACTTCTGGAGTTTTTTCTTTTCTTATAGTGCATGGTATACTTTATGTACTGTCTTATATATTTTTTCCTAATAAAAAATTTTCACAATAAAACTGAGCCAGGGATATACGACCATGCTTTATCAAGAAGGGGTTTGAAGCACAGACAGCTGAACTCCTCAGATGAAGGTTACATGCCTTGCTCTGTTCCCACATGTGTCCCCACTCTGCTGTGAAATCACTGGAGCTCAACCGCAACAGGCTTCTTCAGTATTGAAGTTAAGATCATAATTACCCTTTTGCCTAGATTGATGTTTTTAAACAAAAACACTGTATAATAACTTTGCTCCTTTGGTTGTCCCATGCATTATCAACAATTTGGGTTCCTTATTTTTCTTATATTTTATGGAAGTTACCTGCAAAGGTCTGAGATATAAATATACAAATACCAGGCTTTCACAGGCAGCTTATCGTGTGATTGACAGAAAACTATTCATTCATCATTCATTTCAGAGAGCTTTTCTGACTTGCAAATGTGATAGTGAATTGGAACTGAACGTGGAGATACCTGGGCTCTGCAGAAAGATTCATGGTTTCTAATGGAAACCAAATACAAATCAGTGAACCTGACTCCTTGTCCTGCTATAAGTGTCTGTAAAATTACACTTGAACAAATTCAAGTCATCAGTGTGGGGGATCCACCTCTGTGGGTTCCACTATAATTTTCTTTGATTATGGCCTAATTACAAAGTGAAATATGAGGAAATAGGTACAAATGGAATCTATTCAGGTAAGAGCAATAAAAGTCATGTGAAATGCCGGTAAAGGTAAACTAGCAGGTTCTGCATGTCTGTCATCTTGAGCTGAAAATACTTATTTCCTCTGTAGGAAATAGCTTCTTTTTTTTTTTTTTTTTTTTTTAAAGAGGTAGAAAAATCTATACAAACTAAAGAAATGCAAGTAGTGTATCTATTCATTCATATCAATGCTGAGCTTTCTCAGACCTCAATTATAAGTTTTTATATTAACATTTGCATAGTTAAGTTTCACTTAAACAAAGAAGAATTTTAAGGAGAATTTTATTCCCACTTTTCAATACCAGAGTAATGGAGATTAAGAAGTTATAAACTACAGGGTTCATTACTATAAAGTAGATGGTCTGCTCATAAAATAATAATTAAAAACGTTTCCATTTTCACATGCAACTGTGCAGTCTCCTTCTACATTTTGTTTTAGTTGGAAAATATAGATGAAAGATGTAGTGTGTGGTTGTTAAATACTTCCAGGTTTAACACAAGCAAATATTTTCTGAAATATTAATGATAGTTTATACTTTGTCATATAATTGTATTTTAAAATATAGCTTGTTATCTGCTGAGAGTTATCCTCATGATTGTTGGATTTCTTTTTTTCTTCTCTGCAATATTACAAGACGGGTTTTTTAAGGATTTTTTTAAAGGAGTTTCATGGCTATATTATTTACTAACATTATTAAACTTATAATTTTATAATGAGTTGAACTTTAAGGTATTAAATCTGAATATTTGCTTGCTGATGGGAGACATTCTACATGCTCTTCCACTTCAGTAGTTGCTGACCTTAGTCCTGCGGCAAAGCCATAATATTGCATCTTTCCTGCCAGATGAGCAAGTCCCTAAGCCTGAACTAAGGTGGCTGCTGGTTGTCTCTGGTTCAGTGCAAATACTTTAAGCCATAATAGTGTTCTTCACCCAGCTCCCCTAATGAACAGAGCTATCTCGATATATATGTTTAACACAAATCCAGGAGAAGCTCTTACCCTAGGAAGAATGAGTGTTCCCTCTCACCTGAACCTTATAAATCTCACTGAAATCTTTGTCCTGTTTTTATGACGTGATGGGGCAGTGGAGGTTTAAGCAAAAAATATCATACAAAATAAGAACAACATGAATTATTTATTGTCAATATAACACTGGCAGCAGAAGACTGTGTACTTGTTGCTTATTTGAAAACAGCAAATGGCCAATACCTGGTCAAGATCTTTGTAACTTTCTGGCCTATCTTTCCCTGTTTCTGTGTGCCTTGGAATAGCAATTTCCTCTGGAGGTTCATGCAAAAATTTTGCACCACTCTGGACAACACAACACGTAAAAAGTACATAGAAATTCTCCCAAGCTGTGTTCCATAGTTAGTATTTTACTAGGCTTATTTACTGTTCCTCCTCTTCAACCTTCTCCTGAATTTTCTATGGATCCTGTATCCAATCAAATTTCAGGTGGGCATGGATTGTACCTATACTTGTGATATACATTCTGAGTCCTGGGAACAGGACAAAATAAAACATCTTCTTTTATTAATCTCTATTTCTCTATTGCTCTTATGGTATATATTGCTTCCTGTGAGTTAAAAAAAGGTAAGAGAGCTTGTAGTGAGGGTCAGTTGATCTGACAGAACACAAAAAGGATGCTCACTTTCGAAATGAACACAGAGAGGAATTACAGAAGAATTACGGACGAATTACAGAAGCACCTAATCACCTCTACTAATAACATGTGAAATCTACTTGCAGCTTGAACATATCTCCCATTTTTCTAAAAAAACCAACCTTGCTAACCCAGAGTAGACGTTTAAATTATTTCTCAGAATTATCTAAACCCTCTAGTCAATTAAATGTTAGCATTTTAAGATACACACTATTTTAATTCCCTGTTATGTAACATTTACTCCCTAAAATTAATTTGCCAGTATGTCAACAAAAGAAAGCCATGTCTGGATATCAGAACAAAAAATTTTGCAAGTAGAAAAATTATTCTAATATGTCAAGGTATCCTAAAGGATATAATTGTCTGTTATTAGAGTTTCTTCAGTCAAGTCTATTGCCAGAAGTGGGAATGTCCTCAGACTTAAGAACATAACTGTATTAAAAAAATTAAGCACAAATGTAATGATATTTCATTGGTTCATGAATAGTGCTAACTCACATTATTCCTAAACTGTTCTCACAAGCTATATGTACTGCGAACCTCTTCTAAGTGGATGTCAGTGACAGACAGGAGAGGTAACACTATGCTGAGAATATAACATCAGATTTACCTTTAAAATTCAAGCCTCTAGCTCCCTCCAAGAAATCACAGAAGGGTAGGAAACAATTACTCTGCAATATAAACTGGATTTTTTTCTCTGTGTGTTGCCTTCAGTTCTCCTCCAGAAGATTTGGGTCACTTTATTTCCTTGTGAGACTTAAAAGCACAGTAAAACAAAACAAACTTTCCAATATACTGACTATAAGCCTGACTTCTTTAAAAATTCTACAGGTTTGCTCTCAGGATGTCTTTAAAGCTTTCTTTTGAAGCCTGAAAATAAAACATGAGAGTCTTATTTTGGAAGCAATGCATATATTTGTTGGAAAAATCAACAGAAATAAAAGGAAAGGTATGTAAAGAAAACACCTTTTCTGAACCTCGCAAACCTTATGCAGAACTGTGAGAACTGACATCCAACACAGTAAAATCTCCATGTTGCAAGACGATTAGTTAGGATACTTCTGGTTAAAAAAATGGAAGAGGCAAATGGTAATTAGCTCCTGAAAAACAATCAAACAGACAAACACAAAAAATACCCATCCAAAAAAGGATAACCTCTGTTATTCGGCACATAGACATGAACTCCAAGTACATAGAAATAAAAGGAATGTTCCTCATACAGGAATTTCAATCTGTCCAGCTTCGGTGGGGCATCTTCAGGATTTACATAACCTCTTCTACTACTTCCCTCCCTTGTGTGGCTACTAGAATGGCATTACAAGACTCACTATGCTCAGGAAAGTCTTACAGTAACAAAAATTTATTGATGTTAGTAAAGGTCATGGATATCATGATGATACATATTATGGAAACAGCACCAAAGAAAGACAGTCAAAGAGAAAGAAAGGAAAGAAAAGGGAAAGAATGTGATACCAGGTACCACAAGTAACATGTTTCTGTGTGGAAGGCATTGAGACTCAGGAAGCACAGTATCAGCATTCAAGAGACAATGATCTCTAACTACAATGCTGCCAGTCATACTATGACTTGACCATTGACAGAACTGATAGTAAAAAGCCAGGCTAGGCTTTGTTGGCTAGGTTTTGTTGGCTAGGCTTTGTTAGCTAGGCTAACAAAGCTTATGTCAGTACCTAATTAACCAGGTATTTTTAAAAAACTATCTTAAATTTACCTGTTGAGCTCACAGCAATGGGTGATAATTGTATGTTCACGTCACATGCAATTCTGCATTGAAAAGTCACGTCAGTAAATATACTTTTTTCACACTCAAGGATTTTAATAAACAAACACCCAAATAAGCAAATAAAGAAGCAGTCAGTTTTTAAGTTAAAACATAGAGTAATAAATAATACTAAAAGATCCAAAAGAGAAAAACAACACAATGATCTTGCTTTTGGTTACAGATGAACTCATCTTTGGAATTGTTAGCAACAGAGTTTAATATTCATCAATAACCACCAAAGAGTGATTCTTCTGCTTGCAAATCTTAGGCGTTCTGAGCCTTCCTTGAAGGTTCTGTCATGGTGGCATTTTCAGAAAGACAGACTAGTTGTTCTTTTCTTCTTTCTTTGGGACCAGGTAATTAATGTGGGGAAACCACCACATTTTGGTCTCAATTTTAGTTTAATATTCAAGTTATACATTATGACTGGAGGTTTTCAATTATTTCTTTTCTATAAACAAAATACAATGCAACAAAATCCTCCGTAACATTCTGTGACCCTGCATATTGTAGAAATTATTTCATTTCTACATTATAGTTTGATAGTATACATATCAAATATATATAGACATATCAAGTTTATCAAGACCGAAGATATATTCAGAGGAATTATACTAATATTACAGTAATGCTAAAACTACTGCCAGAATGTTGGAATAATAAACAATATTGAAAAACTTTTAATAGCACAGTATAATTTCTCTGAACTCTTGTTAAAAATATATAGCAGTGGTACCAGAAATATTTTGATCCATAAGTCTTTTTCAACCCTCTTAATTTTTGCATTGTAGATTGCTACTGATGAAAATGTAACTTAATTCCTCAACATGATTTCAAGTTAAATATTTACCTTAAAGCAAATTGTTTGCAATGTAGTGTAAGGGAGTAGGTTAGGTACATAATTCTTTCTGGATTTCAGTCCTTTTTAGCTGTTTTTAAAATCTCTCACAAAATTTCCATTCTCTTCTATGGATTACCAAACAGCACCACAGACTTCTAGAGTCTGAATGTATAGAGTATTTTTAATAATGAAGAACACTTTCAGTTATGCAGTGAAGGAAATGATAAACAAAAATCTTCACTTACAGCTATCCATTTCTTTGCTTTCATTGCAGTTTACCATTCTTACTTATGACCAAAATGCCCATGAAAAATTATTATGACTAATACACAGCTTATTCAAGGAGGCATAAAATATGCAAATTGTACCTGCTGACTGGTGAACTGACTAGTCCAGGATTTAAAATTAAAAATCCTTCTCCAGGTTTAAATTTTATTTATTTAAAAGCAAGATCAAGAGTAAACTGTTAGAATATGTATGCTGAACAGTTTGTTAAGAAGATGCATTTATTCATTCTGCACTTCAAATTCCACCCCATGATCTGAAGGCTGGTAGATACTTGCATGAGTAGTCCTCAATCATACTAGCCATCTAACTGAGATTTATTAGAAGAGCTTCCCTGATTAAAATGTACTCACAGTCATTAGAGGCACATGATATTGAAAGGTCCTCTTGGAGAAAAACACTTGCTGAAGTTAGCTGATGC
This sequence comes from Myiozetetes cayanensis, assembly GCF_022539395.1. Lineage (NCBI taxonomy): Eukaryota > Metazoa > Chordata > Aves > Passeriformes > Tyrannidae > Myiozetetes > Myiozetetes cayanensis. The sequence continues at coordinate 16,441,014 of NW_026087521.1, forward strand.
ATTTACTTTTTTGAACTTCCACTTTAGTGGGCTGGGTGGCTGAATAAACTGAAGATTTGACCTGTGATATATACATAATCGCCCATGTGATTCAGCTATAGCAGAGGCAGATAGGTTCCATTCTTTGTGAAATTACACCTGAGCTGTCAATCATTATGCAAACTGTCCAACTTGTGGCTTCTAGCATTCCAAAGCTACAGATTACATTTTATCCTGGAGTCCTCAAGTGGTAGCAAAAGCTGGTTCTGATTAGCTTCTTGACCCAGCAAACAGGACACAGTAAACTAACAGTCCTATAAATATTGAATGGACTTTAAACTGAGGTGGTGGCTCCCTGATATGATAGTAATGACTCCGGATGACTGTGTGCAAAATGCTTTTGATTAGTTTAACTGTGGCTTTTTGTAGAAACTACAAAACACACCAAAATAACTTTCTTTCTAGCCTCTTTAGCTTTGTGAGAAGTATCTAGACTGAAAATAAAGACTGTATTCCAGACCTAATTCATGCTAGCATGATAGATCATTCCCATTTCAATCAATTGAGCTATACTGCTATAACAGGTCGTATGGCCTAAATATTACTCTAACTATTCCAAGATAAATACAGCATAAAGAAATTTTATTTACTTTTCTTTTGAATTCACTTATTCCTCTTTCACTGAAAGAGGAATTACTGAGGATTTAAGAAGTTTCTTTTGCAAACAGAAAAGTTGTTGGGGGAAATATTAGAAGACTTTTTTCAAATAATATTAAAATATCACTGCTACAAATGTCTGTTGAAGACTATTCCAACACTTAACCATAATTAGTATACTTATCCAGTGATGAAATAAAAGTCAAAATCTACTTTTAAATTAAGGTATTGAAAGAGGTATAAGACAGAGCATTCAGACAGCATTCATTTAATCACTCTGCAGATATACTGTTGCAGGTCTTCTATGTATGTATATTTCCATCCTCCATATTGATTCAAAATGTTAATTTCCCATGTTGCTGTGAAGTTTTTGCAATGTGAGTTAACAATGTTTTTGATATTACTTACTTCCAGTATGAGTTTGCAGGCTTCTATACTGTTTAAAAAGGCATATAACTTAACCTAAATGATTCATACATGAAAAAAAAATCACAAGTGCAGATGAAGCAATAGTATCTAACATAACAAATTGCCACCTTCTAGCTTGAAAATTTATTTGCTATAAGATGTAGGGCAAAAATATTGTTTACTTTATTCGGCTGTGTTTTCCAGTGCACTGTAAATAACCTACTTCTTAGTGCAAATAGTGTAAATAACCTAACTTCACTAAAATGTTGTTAATTTATGGCAAGTATCCATACTATTAACCTAACTGTCTCTATTGCAAAACAGTCTAGTTGTGAAAGATTTACATTAGTAAGACTTTACGTTTTTAAATGTAAACTTAAATTCTAAAGAATACAGATTTTAATATTAGATAGGCAAAAATTCACCTGTAACTGCAAATCTGCACTGTTTTGAGCAACTCTGATTACAGCTGATTACAGCTAAATTCAGAACACAATAATTTCATTGACTACAGAACTCAGAGACATATCACTTCCATCTGCTTCCATGAACAGTCTTGTTTCAATTTATGGGAGCCATGAAACATTAGTAAGAAAAGAACAAATCCCACTTTGAGAAGTATCTTAGTTGTCCAGATCCCACATCAATATTTACCGATGCCATTCCAAAGATATTTTGAAATCTGAAAAAAAGCTGAAGAAATGCTTTTTCGTCAGCACTGGCAGGTGTTTTTGTGAGGATAGCAGCTGCAGACTGAGTCTAAAACCTGCAGTGTTTGTTTTCCTCCTTAAGGATCTACCTCACTCCAAGATTGCTTTTACATACAGTTGTTAGCACCTTATCCCTTGAGTAATTCCACTGCTCCTATTTACCCTATAAAGGTTCTTTGGCAATAACACATTTCAAAGCATCATTATATGAAAAAAAGACCACTCATATAATTTTCTTCAGGACCCATTGATTTTTAATTTTCCTCATAACGGTTCACTGTGAAAGCAAACAAAACAACAGGAGCAACAAAGCATATGAGATGCCTTACATCCATTACTTTCATATATATATCACATATAAGCTTTATATATACAGCATATATAATCTTTACATATATATCAGATACATATATATGCTTTATCTATAAGAGAAAAATGAAGCAAACCCATTTAGAAACAAGTTAACTTTTCAAAGCATAACTAAATCATGTTACATTTAAACTCTTTGGACACTTGAAGATTAAATTGAAAGCTTCTTAAATAAATAGATTTCTCAGAGTTTAATTGAAAAAGCAACTAAAAGTATTTTGTTAAAATTAAGACTTCTCTGCTGTTATTATAGGAAATAAAAAAGAAAATCTCACTGCCTTCTAAGTGTGGAGAAATATTTGATATTACAGCATCTTTGTAGATTTTTCTTTGTTCTTTCTCAACATTGCTGTCTATTATCAGTGTATAATGGCAACATTAACAGCAAGCAAGGAGTTTTTTATTCCAAGTAATGCAATATTTGGCAGTACTCCCAAAAATTCCCTTTCCCTTTCATTCTTCCACTTTCCCCACCATAGTGGTGATGGGCCAATTATTTGTTTACACAAGATGAAAGAGTCAATAAGTGAATTTTCAAATCTGCAAGCAGAGACATTTGTCATTTAAATAGGAAGTTCTGTGCCTGCAGCAGAACTCAGTTTGATCTGTTAAGGAAAAAAATCCATTTGGTTAAATATGCTGCTGAGGATGCACATTGCCTCAGAAGAGGGAATAGATTAAGAACAGATACACACCTCAGCTCATCTGAAAATATCAGAAAACATTATGACATATATTCTAGCAAAATACAGTCTATATGATATTTCAAGAGAAAACATTACAGAGCTCAAATTAGCATGCACCAAACACATTCCTTAAAATGGAAACAGAATGAACAGAATGGGCCTGCTCTATTTTTTTTTTTTTTTTTTTTTTTTTTTTTTTTTTTGATGAGCATATTGTCTTGAGCACTATATTTAAATTTAAGGAGATTCAGGAGATGAAGGAGCTAGTACTGAATCTCCAGTTAAGAAAACCAGCTGCAGATTTGATTAGAACATAAATATTTTAGTAAAGCATTGCAAATAAAGTAATGTGTTGTCTTAAACAGCTTAAATGGTACAACAGAAATCAAGAAGAGAAAATAATGGCACTCAAACCTAGCTCTTTTGGAACAATATCATTATATTTTCATTTGAGCTTTCATCAAACTGATGTCCCCTTATTTGAGCTTTCATCAAACTGATGTCCCCTTATTTGAATTTGGCATACATTTAGATCTTATACAATCTGAGAGACCTTCAAAAGACACTTAATAACACTAGTGACTTCAAAGTGTCACATTTAATAGAAGATGCAGGCAATGTAACACCTTAATGTGATCCAAACCCTTATTTTATTTCCTTAGATTCCTTGTAGTTTGCATGAAAAGTTAAATTAGAATGGTATCCTGTTTGTATTTGGAGTGTACTACAAAGCTACACAGGTGGTGTAGGTGTTTGTACAGTGTACTGTGTGCAACAGTCCCTTTTGCAGACTGAGGAAGAACTAAGTATGTGTCTTGGTCAAGAACTGAGTGTAGGGCTCCTCAGAATATTCAAGATTAGGTTAGTATTGGATGTGAGAAAGATGTGACTTTGTATGCTTACAGAAACATAAAGTAAGATATGAGCAATGCCTACAATATTTTAGTCACATTCTGCCCTAGAATCTGGAATGGAGTTTTTAGATAGCAGTTTGAAATAAGGTGCCTGAGTTCATTTACCGGTCAAACCTATGATTTCTATCTTTTTATATCCAAGTTAATAAAGGAGCTTTACCTACAAAGAGATCTTGAACCAATGTTTCAATTTTCTAACTTTTCAGAAGATATGGGAGCAAAACCCGGGGGGGGGGGGGGAGTGGAAAGAAAGTAAGAGGAAAAAAAAAAAAAAAATGAAAAAAGGTGTGAAAAAGCCCATAGAGCTACAACACCAAATCCCTGTCTTGCTCAGTTTTGAGATATTAGAAACAAACGCAGCATAAACAGAACAGGAAGTGACAACTGATCTCTTCCTTTAAAGTGGAAGACTTGCAGGGAAACATGACAATTGTTCAGATCTGTATCTCACTCAGAAAGGTCTACAAAGGTCTTGTCAGACTCACAGTCACTGTCCCACAGATGAGTACGGGGAGTCATGCAGCTTCCTGGATTTAGTCCTATAGAACCTGATATTGATCCAAAAGTGAAAAGGAATGCCTTGAAAATTAACCTAGATTTCAGTAATAATTAGGGTGATTACATTGATTCATATCCAACCTATACGCATAAACAATAAAGTTCATGGTAGCAACAGACTAAGTAATGAATACCACTGAAATTACTTCTGTAAAATATGACTTATCCCTGAACAGATAATAAATGTCTTCGTCTTTGGTGGTAACGGTGCTCTACACTGCTCTAAACAGAAATTTTGATCAAGGGAGCAGAGGATAAATTCATTTTATATTTCTGTTATTTCAAATATGGAGCTGAATATGGAATCCCTAAAAATGTTCTCCTTTTACTTCAAACAAGCTACATACTTTAACTCTTTGTAATGCCATAAAGGAACATGTGAAGATGCAGTAATGACTTCTCTTGCCTACAGATATAAGCAGAAGATATAAAAATTTATTTTAAATGAACCAATGCATTTTTCCTCTTCACATGGAAGCACAGTGTCCTGAAATCTTCATTCCTGGAACTGAAGATTTTAGGAAGCATCTATCAAGATAGAAAGCTTTGGTAAATCACTCATATTTTATCCTAAGAGTGTGGCATATAATTTTGAACAAGCTTTATTGGGCTAAAAAGGGGGATAACCTTCTAGATGACCACACAGTTGACTGAGTCAACATGGCATTATACTAAACTTAAAAGAGAAAAATAATAACTCATTTATCACTGAATCAAAATGTCTATACGAAAATTCACTATGTCACTATTATACATGAAAATAATACAGTATTTAATTTCCTATATATGTCTGCCAAGAGACTGGCTTCTAAGCAGTGAGAATTTGAGCTCATAAATTGCTCTTTTATGAGCATAAATTTAATTGTGTTGATATCACTGAAATGTAGTAGATAGAATCACATGATTAGACCATCAAAATCACAAATTAGAAATTGCTTAAGAAAGCTTATATCAACAAAATGAGAAATAAAATGAATGGAAGGCCTTATCTTATCAATGATTGTACGTGATGATCTTAGACTTCTTCTCCAATCTCAATGATTCTGGTCTAGTGTAGTCTAGTCCAGTGTAGCACAGCCCCACCTCACTGAAAACTCACTTCCAAATATTCTTGGATACTTACAGATTGGTACCCTAATCGATAAAACTCATGCTGTACTAAAGGTGTGTGCCAAAGACCACAAAATCCCACTAGGAAAGAGGTTCTCATTACATACTCTCAAGAAGTATACAAAAAACCCTTCTGTTTGTGATAAAAGCCCGGGCTTACTGGTACAAATTTGTAAATGCTTCCATCTAACAACTCCTACATCTAAGGAGAATCAAGAATCTGCATACTCTGTGAATTGAATTTTACCTCAAACTTCACTCCAAGAAATAGAGGGGAGCAGATCATGGAACTAAAATTAGTTGTTGATTAGTTCCAAGTGGCTGTAACTTGTCTACATTTGCAAAAAGCCTGAAGTTTCAAGCAGTAATATACAGCTGTTTTATACTCTAGGAAAAGGTTGCCAGTCTGCTTAGATTTTTACTCTAGGAAACTATGCTAGTTTCAGAAAGTGGAAAACAATAAAGGACAAATGGGACAAAAATATCATTCAATAAATATATTTCTGTTCTTCAGCTGAGAAAAAGACAGTTTATGCATATATGTATGTAGTATAAGAACTTCAGATTAATGTTAATTGGGGCAGTAATTAAGAATATGATGAACAACAACTGTTGAAGCTGAGAATCTTTCAATCAACAAATCTGGAGTTTGGTGCAGGTGTTTTAAAACAATTGGCTTATGTCTGCAAAATTAATGCTGAATTTTCAAGCATAATATCTTCAGAGAAAGCTCTATAGATTTCATTTATAAATTAAAGAAACTCTGAGTTTGAAACACCTCATTTATCTCCACTTCATAAAGTGAAAAAATTATATATTTTGAAAATATAATTAACTGAAATTACCACCAGTAAACCCCATAGGTTTTATTTAAATGCTTCAGTTTGTACTTCAGTACACCCGAAATCGGTCATTAGCTGAGTCATAATTGCTTAATTGGAAACAGTGGTTTAAAGCACAGGTGGAGCACTAAGATAGTTACTAACAACATTTTCCACCAGAATCATTGTTTGGTGAATGATCAAGAATCTAGATACTATTTTATATATTTAAAAGCTATTATTCAAAATATTTGTGCAAGAATGTATAAATAGCTTTGCAATCTTTCTATTCAAAATTAAATTTAATGCTGAGCAATCAGTAACTGCAGATTAAAAATGTACATATATTGGTGTTAATAAAATATGAGCAAATATATTTGTCTTTTCAATTTAATTTGGTGTGAGAAGTTTTTTTTAGCAGCTTGAGTGTTTCCTGACCTACATATATTCTTCTGGTGAATTTACACTCTCACAGAGTAACTTGCAGTTTCCACTTGACAAGCACATACTGTAAATTAAGTATTGTTTTGAATGATACCAGTTTTGCATTGTGTAACATCTGACCTTTTCCAATTTTGACACATTGCCTGCCCTGTTTGGGACTCTGTACATTTCATTAACAAAAATAGATGCTCAGCTTTCACTTTTGAGCTACCTTACTGCTAAGTTGTACTCTCATTTCAGATGGCCGCTGTCTTACTGGTGGAAATAACAAAACCACAAAATTCACTATGACTATGATGCTTTCAACACATATATCACTGCAATAAATTATTATAGGAAGAAATCTTCTTTCACATTATGAATTTTGTTGTCACAAAACGCTAGACTGCAATGCACAGCTGTGCAAATGTAGTGATATCCCAGGTAAACCAGTAGCTGTTTTAACCTGCTGAAAAGCACACCTAACTAGATATTAATATATCAGCTTCAGCTTTAACTTTCAATTTTTTAAAATCTTGGCTTTCTTTTCTTTCTACACTTCTCCTGAGCAGTTTTTAAATTTATTCCAAAAGAATATTTAATATATCAACTGCTAAATTCCTACAAGGTTCCTAGCAGTAAGGGCCCTTTTACATTACACATTACACAGCCCGTGGACCTTGGTAATAGCTATTGTTCTTGAATGAGATGAGTGCATCACAGATGGCTTATGCACCTGCAACAAACATTTATTTCAGGCTGTTCATAGTTACACTGTTTTGTACTCAAAAAAAGAGACGTGTATAATGGAGGAAAGCATGTCTGACAGTACCAAAGTACCACTTAGTAGAATAGTTCATGTTGAGTTTTGGTGTAGGCTTCTGAAAATGAGCTTTATGGGATGGGTGATATCTTTATCCTAGAGAAATCACTTGCAGAATGTAACTGAAGTTTACTGTAACTTTATTCAAATGTTTTCCACACCTTCTTGTGAGAAATAAACTTCTCAGTTAAGCTGTAAGGGATAGTTTAATAGGAAAAATGGTGGGATTTTTTCTAATCTTTGCCAGATTTTTTTGAGTAATTTCTGCAAAATTTTGCATTTCACCCTATGAGTAATTTTACACACATTAACTTATAAGTATCATAGAATCATAGAATAGATTGGATTGGAAAAGACCTCCAAGATCATCAAGTCCAACCCCTGATCCAACTCTAATTACTATATCATGGCACTAAGGGCCATGTCCAAACTCTTTTAAAAACTTCCAGGGATGGTGAACCCACCACCTCTCTGGGCAGGCCATTCCAATGCCTGATCACCCTCTCTGTAAAGAATTTCTTCCTAACATCTAACCTAAACTTCCCCTGGCAGAGCTTGAGCCCATGTCCCCTTGTCCTGTTGTTGGTTGCCTGGGAGAAGAGAACAACCCCCATCTGGCTATAACTTCCCTTCAGGTAGTTGAAGAGAGTGATGAGGTCACCTCTAAGCCTTCTCTTCTCTAGACTAAAATAGTAAAAATAGACTATGTGTTTTCCAAAACGTGATGTTTTTACGGATACAGATTTTGACAATAACGATGAAGAATGGTATGCAGCATAAATTCAAGATGAGAAGTTACAACATCAAAAGAAACTCTGAACATGAATCCCATGGCACAATAGATGCACTGACTTTCTGGATTGACAGATGAGTTAAAGACATCCTATTAATATATTAATGATATTAAAAAACACCTACAAAACAAACAAAAACCAAATAAAACTGAAAATTAACAAAAACTGAAAACAACACAAAGAAAACCAAAGAAAATCCTCAACTCACAAAGACCTGGAGACATTGCTTACATGTTCTTCCAATTTCTAAATTTAAGAGCTATTTACTTTAGTAAAAATCTTACTTAAGTGAGTCAGAGGTTTGCCTAAGTAAAAGCAGTATAAGTAGGGACACAATTAACTTAAATCCTCAAAAGTAAAGCCAAAAGTGAAGCTCAATTTACTGTTACTTGGCTCATAATTAGGAACTAAAAATGTTATTCTACAGTACTTATTTTAATTTTTTGTAAGAAAGAGAGCTATATTGCTGTTCCATTAAAAATCAGGATTTTGCAAGTCAGTTGTTTGTTTAAAAAACCCACAATTATTCATTTAAAGAACCCTGTCATTATCATCACTGAAAATTTAACAAAACAAATTATACTTTTTTGGGGAAAACTGCATCAATACTCACCAGACCGTTAGATTGTTGTTATTTACTTATCACAGCAGTCCCTGGTGCTAGACTTTTTCCTAAGAAAAAGCCCATGTATTCAATACTTTCTAAAAATTATTATTTAAAATTAAACAATGTCTTGTCTTATCTGTTTTCTTGGTATGCACCTATGAGACAATGTTTTCTCTAAAGTATAATGATTAATTCTCTGCAGACTTACATATGTTTGCAATGCTGCTTGGAACTACTAAAATTACGCATCTATATTTTCTGGTGCTGTCTTTCAAACTTACCTTAATTTCTCTCACTGCTATAGAGAATCTGACAGAGACACAAAGAATTTCCAGCTTCACACAGTTATTGCAAATCAAAATCAAAGTTCTTTGATTCCAACACAATTTGGTTTTAATCAAGTCCCATCCCAGTTAATTATTAGTAAGACACTGAAGCATAGACGCCAGGTCTGTCTTCTCAAAGTGGCCTTTCTGATAACGCAGGCATGTTCAGTCTTGAACTTGCTCTTAAAATCAGTATGTCTTGAACTCTTTTCTAATTGGGTAGGACATGAATAAGGGAAGTGGAGAACATCCCAGTGCCCATGCAGGCAGGAAGGTACTGTTGGAGTTTGAGAAATGGATTTGTATTTACTTTATCAGGGAAGAGCCTGCAATGAAATGGCTTCTATCCAAATGTTACTATACAAGCAGAAATTCTCCTTTGATTTTATTTTGTCAGAACACATCGAATTCTTCTCCACTCCTTGAAAGTCTGTCTAGGTTGAAGTAGATGGATATACCCTGTAGCCTGAAGTAGACATCTGGGACAATATTATAGATTGCTTTTAACCTCATTCTGGTTAAATCTGGTGTGCCAACTTTAGGTACTGACTCTTCAGAATTTATGTATCTCAAATGAGACTTTGAAGTTCTTATTACTTATGACCCTTCATACAGATGTTTTGATTCCAATCACTAGTCATCATCTAAATCTTAGGATCATCTACTATAAATATTAAATACTTTATTGACCTTTAAGAAGTCATCACTTCCAGATGAAGACACACACACACTTTTAAGCTGGTATTTAAAAACCTCTTCATGGCTAACCTTCTCACTTGTTCATTTTCATAGGAAAAAGTTTCAGAAAGTTTTCTCCAAAGGGTACTTCAACAAAAAAAAATCCTTACCATTGAGCAGTGCTTACACAGAGACAAGACCTTTTCTGTTTCTCACCCCACTCCATCAGAGAGGAGTCTGGGGGCACACAAGTAGGGAGGGGACAGAGCCAGGACAGGTGACCCAACAGACCCAAGAGATATTCCATACCATATGACATTATGCTCAGCATACAAAGCTGGGGGAAGAAGAAGGAAGGGGTAGATATTTGGAGTGATAGTGATTGTCTTCCTAAGTAACCACTACGTGTGATGGACTCTTGCTTTCCTGGGGATGGCTGAACACGTCCCTTTCCCATGCCCACGGAAAGTGATGACTTGATTCCTCATTTTGCTTTGCTTGTGGGCACAGTTTTTGCTTTACCTCTTAAACTGTCTTTAACTCAACTCAGGAGTTTACTCACTTTTACTCTTTTGATTGTCCCTCTCATGGTACAGGAGGACTGAGTGAATAGTTGCATGGGGCTTGATTGGCATGACACACATTTATCTTTCCTTTGACTTTATCAGACACCATAGGAAGATTACATGAGACAGCACTAGATTGGGAATCGGCACTTTGGGTGTACATTGCCAGCAGGCGTTGACTGTTTTAATTGCCATTGAACAGGCTCTTGTGGAAGATTATACTAAAGATGTGAACTTAACTGTGATGTGCATGGATATAGCAATAAAGAAGGGGATTTAAAGATTTTTCCTATCAATATAATCACAGGTTTATACTGTTCATTTCTATGACCTAATTGTAATAACATTAAGAAATCATAAAGACAAATTTGAACCAATAGTAGATAATTATTCATCTCCCAGAGATATTCCAAATGAAAGAAACAATTTATTTCAAGGAAACAATGAGTTAAGACTTCATACTTCCTTTAAATCAATGGAACAGCTAATAATCAATTACTTCGATTAGAATCACAGCTAGTACCCTTAAGAAAATTTTCAACCTTATGGTGAAAGGTTAAAGTTATTAAAAAGAAAAAGGACTGTGTGGATGTGCTAATTTTCTTAGACTAAGAGAACTTCTTCCTGTAATTAAGGAATTTTAGTTTGCTTTGACTAAACAACCTATCTCCTTCATAAGTGGAAAAAAACTCTCTAAATTTTTGGGTTCAATTCTGACCAACGTATCATTTTGGGTTGTTACCTCTAACTGCATTACAAGTTAGAATTTTTTTGTTTGTTGGGAAAGTTCCTAACAGAATCAGTGGTAACAGAATGCCATAAGAATTAACACAAACTTGTGAACAATTTAAGGAAGTCATTAACTCCGTTTGTTAATCCAGTGGGAAATTTCTTGGTTCAAATGGTAGGAAAGGATAACATGAATTATAATGTGGGAAATATTCTCTCTACACTCTGATTGTTTGCTGTCACATGCAAATAATCATGAATACATCAATCTACTAATTGCTAATCAGACCCCACGCTGTTTTAATAAATTCATCTACTAAGGTTTTTCTGTCAATATTTAATTAATGCAGCTTAATGTAATGACTGTTCCTGTTAACATCTGTTCATAGCAAATTTGGGATTCAGACATTTTGCAACACAGCATTGCTTTTCTTCACAGGAAAGTGGTGTTTAAAACAGTGTTTTTCTTTACATAGCAAATATTATCTAAGACATCAAAAAGCTTACGATACCATCCTTTTTTAATGTAGCAGCACTTATATAACAACCTTGAAGCTGCACCATTTTGGGTACTATAAGTATACTTTTGAATGGTTGGCTTAGATGTTAAGTTTATCAAAAAACTTGTGTTAGAAGTTACATAACGAAATTATATAACAAAGAACAATCTATGGTATGATATGACAAAACTGCCTAGAAATTTAAATGGTTGAATAAAGACAAATAAAAGTAAACCTTTTGTGGTGCTGAATACACTGATTGACACTGGATTTACTAGAATTTTAATTAATTTACTTTTAATTAAGTTTTACAGTTTTCTTCATTGTGTGTCTTGTACAGTGTAATTATGCAATGTCTCAGACTTTATGTATATTTGCATATTGATCACATTAATTCTCCACTACATGTAAGGTCCTTGGGATTTTATTCATTGTAGTGCAAATTGGCTGGCAAACAATCAGTAAAAAGTATCAGATGTATTTCATTTATAGCATATAAATGCAATCAATAGCACTTTATTCACTCAAAAATAGGTAATTACAGGACATCTTAGGGGATGATCATGGTAGTTTCATTAAAAGTTTAACAGTTGGAGAGCTCACTACATCTAGTACATTCAACAGCTATTTCTATTCTGCTTAATAGAAGTAGGAGTGGTTTTGAAAAGTAAGTATATATTTATTCATATATTCATAATTATAGACTGTTTTCATTTAAGTACAGCACCAGATTTTAATGAAGTGGTAGACTACATCAGTTATCATACATATTCATATTTTTAAACTAATGAGACTTTATTGACCCTATACATGGGAATTGACCCCTCTATTTCCACATCCAGTTTCTACATAATTTATCTTTTTTATTTATTAATTTAAAAATCAGATTTTTATTCAACACACTTTGTATTGATAATGGTTTTTATTTTGTTTTTATTATAGAATTTATTTTTGTGCAGAACTGAATCACATTGCACAAATCACAGCAGAAATTTTAACTCCCTTAATTTGAAGATGGAGCAGTAAAAAAATGTACAGAAAAGCTTTTTTTTGTTCAGAAAAGATGTAGACAGCAGTCTGTGGCAAAATTAGCCAAGTAGAAAAATTCTTTTGTTATGGTTTGATATGGAGATTTTTTTTGTGTGTGTTGTTTGGTTTTTTTACCCTAAAGCAAACACAATATAAAAAGTAATGAACTGATAAGGGTGGTAGTGAGGGAAAGGGTAAATGGGAAGACTGCCTGCCAAAAGTGCCATGTCACACAACAGCCTGTTAGCTCTATCAGATGTATGCAAAATAAATATTTTCTCTATAATATATAATGTATGAAAAGCTGTGTCACTCTTGAAAAGGTGAATGGCAAGGCCATTTAGGCTCTGAAGAACGTACTAAATTAAATACATAAATAAAAGGATCATGTGTTAAAGAAGCCTTCTGGGAGATAAAATGCCCTATCTTTTACATTTAACTGAATTATTTGGGTTAAAAATAAAAGCAGTTAAGTTAGAGATGCTATGAACTTCCCTTAAACATAGAAGGAGAGATGATTTGTCCTTGGAAATCTGATTCCCCATTGGGGAGTTAGACTGAGTGGAACTGAAAGTAGCAATTCCCCTCAAAGCTAGTTAAGTCACTGAACCAACTAAAGCAGCAGTGTAGGTCTTTATTATTCCTTGTGGTTACAGTAATTCTAACTTTGTAATAAAAAGGTAATATACTGGAATAAACTTCTTTTCTTCTGTAAATTTAGCTGGTGCTGTGTGTGATAATAGAGTTTAATTTGGGGAGAATAACAGCATCTGTTCAGAAAAAACATGAGTTTAAATCAAATGTTTCATTTAAGCCTAGATATTTGCAATCAGACACTTATTTGGGTGTCTCAGGAAGCAGTATTTGTTTCACACCATTTTACAGTTGGGTATCCAGCTGTATCAACTACTAGGCATAAAGACAGCTCTCTTAATAAACGTTATCCAGTGGAGTAGAGGAAGGCAATTCAAGCAGGATTCAGATGTCCAATACAAAGAATGTATTTTTAGTATAGGTAGCTCAGCTATAATAAATCCTACCCCTACTCACTGCAGACCTACAAGATGAGATGCATATAGTTGTACAGCTGTTCAGTTTTCCAGTCTGACTAGTACTCATATTAAAGCTGAGAATAAATAACTGAGAATGACAACTGTATCCTCTCTTTTCATTTACGATTTTTTTACTTGATAGGATTTACTGATTTAGATATATTTTTGAAGTGAATTCCCAATCCACCAAGTTCACAACATTAAACAGTTTCAACGTATACAAGCAGGATTTCTTTCAGAGGAAACAGAACTAGAAGATGGATTACTGTAGTGCAATTAGTGCACATTAAGCTACTATAGACTGGCATATTGGACTGGGATGAAGAGCTTGGCTTCCAGTTGGGTTCTGGCAAATCAGGATTGAGGTACGTCAGGTCTGAATAGACAGGATGAATTATAAGAGGCAGAAACACACATGACTCCTAATGCATAGAAATGTTATTTGTTTAATTGAAACACACATGGTTTGGACTCCTAATGTATGGAAATGGTATTTTCTAATTGTATGCCTGTGGCTATGTCCAGTGTCTCAAGTTGTTTGTACAGTGGTTGTACAGTGTCTCAAGAGCCAGGATATTTGCAACAATTCTAAAAGCCTTTCCTTCTGTTATACTCCCACCATTTTTCCCTCTTTTTTCATCTATTATTCATAACCCTGAGAATACATGGCTCTCTTTTAAGACAGACAAAAGAGAAAATTTTTTCATTAACAAAGGAGAGGCTACTGCATGCAGGCCACTAGGGATGGGATCAACATTATAACAACCAGCTTCTGCCAATAGGATTGACAGTTGCTGCTCATTCAAACCAAAAATCGAACAGTCCAGCCTTTCTTCCCTTCATTCTTAAAAATATTCCACTTGTTCTGTTTGCTTCTCTGCCACAACCTCTTTCATCTTGACATCATTTTTTCTTTCAGAGTAGTCAATAGTAATGTGGGAAAATAGAAAGGCTTTATACTATTATGATTCTCCTATGCTTTCTTCTTTGAGTCACCACTGAAGTAAGAATACCGTCACTTTCTCAAAGTACTTTTATTTCCTTTTTCTGATAAAGTTTTGAAGATCTTTCTTGTTTGGTTCTGTTTATTTCTTAAATCAGAGAAGCTCTAGAAGAAAGTGATAATAAAATTTAGCACTTTTCCCCTTGATGAAGCCTATCACAAGGAAAATCTTGTAGATACAATAGTAGCCACTGGCAAGCTCTATAGTCACTTTAATTAGTAATCCTCCAAGACTGTATATAGATGAAAAGGACAACCTGTACCTGTCTGCTCTTCCTGACATCCAGTAAAATGACATCTGACTTTGTGTGAGGTGAAACCAGTGCATAACCTCAATACTCTCCTCATTTACATAGTACTACCAGAAAAAAAAGCTGTTAGTCTCTTTGAACTGAATCTTCTGAGATAGTGGCAGTCGATAATGCAAATTGAGGTTTCCACATACTTTTCTTCTGTGACCTGTTCATCTTTTTTTATCACCAGGAGTTATCAAGGCTGATTTATCAAAATGTGTTTTCCTATGGTTTTTGACAATAATGAAAGCCTATAAGTTAAAGGATAGGGCAAGAATGCACAGAGGGCATGATTCTTAGGCAACCTAGTATGTTAATGATAGATTTCAACAGTCTTTATACCTGGAGATCTTTGAGTTGATACACGACCTTGCAAAAGAGCAATTCATTACAATTCTCACAATAGTAGCTTCAAAAAAGTCATTAATAACTGCTTGGTAGTTAACAAAAAAGAGTTACCAGAGAGGGCAAATAGCACACTTACAATCAAGGAAAAACTGGAAAACATGCAAGCTCCTATCAAGAATGCATATTCGGTTCTCAACCAATTAACCTAATAAGATAATTGAATAAGATAATAAAACTACTCTATTCATCTAGCAAACAAAACCGTTTCTTTGACAATATTTCTGTATTGCATCTGTTACTCTTACCCTGTATGAAGAATGAGGTACTGCCATCTCCATTTAAATACTCCAGTTCATTGGAGTATTTGCTTAATTAGGACATCTCCCAGAGAAACAATTTGTCTGAAAGGCAAAGTGTTCTATTTAATTCTCAATATCACTGCAACCAAAACCATCCTTCTCTCACTTAAGTGAAGGAAATAATTCCAGTGATTTCACTTATTGTAGAGATGTTTAAAAAGTTGATGATAAGTATGAATAAGTATAAACACTTTACCACGACAAAATGCAGTTGCTATTCTGTCAACATATTCTTGTTTTCACTTTTCCTAGATCACTAAATTTGATGGTTTATTCTGCACTGAGTGAAATGATTTTGAAAAACAGGAAAGGGGGTTATTTCTATTCTGATAAGTCTGTAAGCTGGTGGTTAATTTTTAGTACGATTGTGGTTTGTTTTATGACAATGTTATTATAAGCATTTATGCACATATACTACAAACTTATTCTATAGGTATCTTTAAGAATAAAATGCTCCTTTTTTCATATAATAGTTTTTCTTTATTTATGCTTTGTTTCTTAGGGAAGAATGAAACTTAAGTTAGACAAGGAATAACTAAAATGCTTTCATTTACTTCAATATAATTAATCCAAATACCTGCTGGATTTGGAGCAATTGAAATAAGGTTCTGGCTTTCAGGATATACATTTGTTTAGGATAATATGTTAAGATAATCATATGTTAGGATGATTATGCCAATAAGCACGATTCTAAAATATTCAGTTATTACATATACAGAGAACAAATCCCAATTTTCAGCACTCTGTTGTGCAACAATGAAACAATATTCCTATTTTTCCCTCTCTGTCTTAATTGTCATACTTTTTGAGTAGCTGAACATTTATATTTCATGGTGATGTTATTTTCATATTGGGAGACAAAGTGCTTGACAGGAACACAGTATATTTTACTCTAGCCTAAATTTATTTCAAACATGTATTTGAAATATGCTTTTGAAGAGAAAGGTTGGACAGCAATATCAAATCAAAGTTCAGAATTGATACAGACAGAACTCATTAGAGCAAATCTGAAACAGTCTTATCCCAGACTGTTTGTAGGAATGATTCTGCTTTAGCTCACACCAGGTTTATATGTTACAGCTATACTGACAGTGTTGAAGGCAACTACATACTATTAAAAAGAGTCAGTCCCTATCTTTTCATTGCATAGAATTTCTGGATCATTTAATATCTAGAATAATTTTGTTGACCCAGATAAGCCAGGAATCTTCTCTTTGTTACTTACTATGTTTTTACTGAAAGACAGGTATCAAAATAGAAAATAGTTAAAATTCACCTTATATCCTTTTGACTTCCACTTTTCACTTTTTCCCATGTTGCTATGGTGTAAGAAGAATTATGCATGCATAGTTCACAACACAACACATACTTATTATGAAGCAGTGAAGCATGGTAGCCTCAGGCATATAATCTATATGGCAGCATGGCCCAACAAAGAACCATGTCTAAGCACCTGGTTTTAAGAAACAGTAAAGCAAAAATCATGAAACCTGGAAATCAAAATATTTAATTTTCAAATATCATCATATACATCCTGATATTTGTGCCGTAGCTGAAAAAAAATAAAGCAGTCATCACACCTGATTCTTTGCTTCTCCTAATTTACCTGACTTTTTTTCTTGAATCCTAGGAGGGGTTTTAAGTTTCATAGCAATACACTAATACTTAGATCCAGTTAGAGACATAACTATCTAAAGTAAGGGTTAAGGGAAACTGAGGAATCTAATCTAGAAATGTTTTCTAGTTATCCTTGTGTGACTTGCTACCAACCCATGATAAGTGGATTCCATAAACACTCTTAGCCGTTCCTCAACAGGGCTAGTGTTCCAGATCCTTCACCAGCTTTGTTGTCCTTCTTTGGACTCGTCCCAGTACCTCGTCTTTCTTTGTGGTGAGGGACCCAAAACTGAACACAGTATTCAAGATGCAGCTTCATCCCCCGGGTAGGAGTCAGGACCATGCCCAGTGAGGGTACCCCATGTCAGACATAGCACTAGCATGGCCAGGCTCAGGGTCAAGACCAGCAGTCTGGAAGTCCAGGCCTAGGCACAGGAGCTGAAATCTGGTTTAACCTGGATCCTGTCTCCCACACGGACTCACAGACCCAGGGTGAGATGAAATGGGGCTCCTGAACTGGGGCCCCTGGTGTGGAGGTGCCCAGGACAGGTTGCTCAGTACCACTGAAGCCCATTAGTGCCCATGGGACCCTGATGCAAGTTCCCTTGCAGAAGACATGAAAGAAATGCATTCACAGAGCTTGCCTTGCTCTGTCCAACTGGATTTATCCATTAGGTTCAGCTTTTCTTACTGGCAAGCTAAAACAGCTCCTCATTTAGAACTTTCCCTTCTGCTTTTGGAAGAGTCTTATTCTCCCAATGTTTTCAACAGAAAGGCTTAAGAGCTGAAGAATGGCCCCTGAAAGTAAGGTATTTTATTACTGTGCAGGATTGTAGGTAACCCCATTTCCACCTAGTTTAGAAATTAGTATGAAGTTATGAAAAAGCCATGAAATTGGATGTAGTGTTTTAGAGTTGTGTTTTCAGAATTTTTTTGTACATCAATCTCTTTTTTTTTTTTTTTTTTTTGCATTTGCTATTTCGTGTTCCTGACTTTTGCTACACGATTTTTCAATGGCTATTTTGTTCTCGGAAACTACTGCAATCATCCAAACATGGATCAGACATGAGTAAGTATGAGGTCAGATCTGCTGTATCTCCCAGAATTTCCCTGGAGGTCACCTTGCATGTAGGATTACACAGTTCTTTTGCTTCCTTCTGTGTCACTGTGACACTAGCAGGAGGTGACAACAAAAGTCTCTTCCCTTATTTTAAGAACAAATAAAAATTGTTTCCAAATAAATAAGATGTATATGCTTCTGATGTTTGTTTGTTTGTTTTTTTCTAGTTTACTCTTCTAAGAAGATTGTGTCAGAGATAAGATTTAGGTGTACTTTCTTCCTCAGAATATCTACCATTCGTTTTTTTAATGACATACCTTCTTGGGACATTTTTTTCTCACTGAATTTTTTATTTTAATTTTCTTTTCCTTAAACTTCATGATTACTTTTTTAAGAAATATGTAGTTAAAATTCATTTAAAGAAAATGAAAAAGTAATATATGAAGTTATGATTGAGGGTAATTTTGGCCTTTTTTTTTTTTTAGATCATGCCCATTCCAATATTCAAACAATCTGCCTCTTACTAAACTTAACCTGGTCATCTCTACTAACTGTAGATCATATCTTTCCTTTAGAAAGTACATCTTTTTCAAGACACGTTTTTCAGTTCGCTTCAGTTTTTGAAGTTGGTAGAGACAGGATAATTAATGCCACTAAAGCCCATAGCCTATGGTGTGATAAAGTACCTGGAGCAAACAGCAGCCTTGAGAGTCATGTGCTATGTTCTCAGGTATGGCAGGATTGCTGGGTGAATTTCAACTCTACTGCATTTACATGGTAAGATTATGGTAGTGGGGAAGCTGCAAGGGTGTATTCTGTTAGAAGAAGCCAGGGGCTGCCTCCAGGCCAGATAGTGCCAGTTCCAGCCAGCTACAAAATTAACCTGCCACTGGCCAAATGCTGGAGACAGCATATTTAAGGAAGGGTAAAAAATAATGTGCAGCAGCTGTGAGAGAGGGGAGTGGGAAGAATATGAGAGAAACAACACTGCAGAGACCAAGGTCAGTGAAGAAGGAGGGGAAAAAATGTTCCATGCGCCAGATCAGAGATGGCCCTGCAGTCTTTGGAAAAGACCATGGCAACATAGGTTTGTCTATCTGCAGCCCCTGGAGAGCTCTACTGGAGCAGATTAATTCACACTGCAGTCTGTGGAGAATCCCATGCCATAGCAGGTGGAGATGCCCTGATGATGCTGCCCCCCAAAGAGAGCCCATGCAGGAGCAGAATTTTAGCAGGAGCTGTGGCTCTTGAAGTTGAGTCCATGCAGGAGATTTTCTCCAGGAACTATGGCCTGTAGGGTATCCATGCCAGAGCAGCCTGTTCCTGAAGGACAGTACCATATGAACAGGACCCCCACTGGAGCTGCTCTTGAAGAACTGCAGTCCATGGTAAGGGCTCATTTTGGAGAAGTTTAAGGACTGCATTCTGTGGAAAGGAACCCATGCTTCAGCAAAGAAATAGTGTAAAGTGAAAGGAGCAGCAGAGAGGAACCCCTATCACCGGATTGAAATCTCCATTCCCATCCCTCTTTCACTGCTTGGAGCAGAGGAGGAGGGTGGAGGACTCAGGAATTAAGAAGTGAAATTGCACCTGAGGAAACTGTGTGTGTGAGGTGGTTTTAGTTTTGTTATTTTTTTTTCTCACCATCTTACTTAATTTTTTTTTTTTTTTTTACAAATTAAATTATTTTTCCCCTGGTCAAGTTTTTTTGTTTTTTTACCAGTGACTGTAACTTGTAAGTAATCTCCCTGCCCTTACCTCAGTTCATAAGGTTGTCCATCTTACTCTCTCTCCCTGCCTTATGGAGGAGGAGGAGGAGTGAGAGAGTGGCTAGGTGGTGTCAGGTCATCAGACAAGGTCAACCCACCACATGGGCAAATAATCAGACAACTTAAAACTTGCAATTTAAAATAAAAGGTGATGTGAATCATATTATTTCCAAACTCTACCATGTAGACTCAGAATGGTGCCCAAGGACATCTGGAAAAGGACCAGCTCTTACTATAAAACAGCCTTTTACTAAACACTATTGCATACTTCACAAAGGAGCTACTCATGATATCCAGTCTACTCTTTAGCTATCACATACTGAAGTGTGGGACAATTATTCATCAAAATTGTAAGGGCAGTAAAGATAAAGTAGCTTTTTGTCCAAAGATTATCAAGTTCTTAGCTAATACTTAATTCTCACACAACTTGATTTTACAATGTCTAAGCCCATATTCCTAGTCTTAAAATTTATTCCTTTTCTCATTCATGATATCTCAGTGAAAGACTACTACCCAGTGCTTGAAAGGACCTTGAATCAAATTTCCCAACCTACACTACCTAAGCTGCCCTTACTAATAAACTTCAAACATGTCTCTCTTGCCAAGCTGTTTGCCAATTAGTCAGTTTTCCAGTTTGCCAATTGGTTAATGTGTCAGCTTTTGTTTCTCAATTTGTTCATTTGTCAATTTGTTAATTGCTTACCACTTTCACAGTATTTATCCAGTTGAATTCACATCTTCAATCTAGTGATTGCAGTGGAAAAAAACACAGTTAATCAGTTCAACCAAATAACCTAGAGTTCTGTTTAGAAGGGTATAATATTGACATGTATCATTTTTAGAACATTATGTTGCATGAATTTGTAAATATTTTAAACAAGACATTTGAGTTTTTACTCTATATGAAGTTACCCAAATACCCCACACAAGTAATTATCAAATCTATGGCTTCTATATATTTGCATTCCAAAACATGATATGTTTGGCCAGTGCATTGCATGCCTCCACAGAAACTGAACGGAATCCCTGAACTGACATGAATGTAACTATAAGACAGAATACCAAGTTGCCAGGAAATTTCAGTTTTCCATGAAAGACTCACTTTGACCTTTAGGAGTAGTTACAACCACATAAAACATAACAGCAAAGCAAGAAAGCAAACCGGAGAAGCAGAATCATTCGCTGCTGACATACGTGTCTAATGCCACAGATTTCAAAGAACTGTTTTCTTCTTTGTAAGGATCAACATTCACATCTCCCAGCTCTTAAAAATACGCTCTTGAGTTGCTCTGCTATCTCGGCATTATCAAGTTTGTCTGCTGAAGGCAGTTTCTTTGCAGAAAACAATTTAAGATTTATTGGACTTGAGAATTTTACTCTACAGCCACTAGTTATAGCCCTTGCTGTGGAAAGAAGAGACATGGACTGTGATCTGTGCTCCCAGTGCTTGTTGTTGTTAAAAAAAACCAAAATCCAATAATGTTTAAGTACTGTTGTGACATGTGCTTTTAGTTTCTTCTTGTTATTACTCTTTCCTTCATGTAGTGTCAATTCATCTGAACACAGCTGTTACTTGAACTGTCTTGGCAGAAAAACTGTTTTTCATCCATCTCAACATGATGGTCAATTTCATGACTTAAGACAGTGAAAATCAAGATAGTTAACTTTATCGTACTTTAATTTGCACTTTCTGATGTCATGGCACATAAGACAGACATGACTGAGACTGTTAGTCTTTGTGGAGAATTACAATTGTAACTTGACATTCCTCTAAAAGCTTAGTTGTAAGGAGATCAAAATAGCACTAAAAAGAGGGAATTAAGTAACTGTATGAGGGAGAGCTTGATCTAGTTTACTAGTTATTTATGAATGATTCAAGTTTTATTAATTACATGAAGATTAATCACCAAGTAAAATATTTCTGAAAAATTAATTTTGTACACTGAAAGTAGAATGACTGTGACAATCTTTGAATGCTCAGTCTGAGAGAAATTGCAGAACATGGCTAACAACCTTCTATTGTGTCCCCTTGAATACTGACCACACTATAACACTTTTTTTAAATCCATATTTTAATACACATATCTTCTTCATCTTGATTTTGCAACTGAATCTAATGTTACGCATTTTAGAGCATAATAGCACAGAAAAAAAAGTTTCATTTTTATCACTTACGTATTCTTACAAATATTTTTATGTATTTTTATTTGTTTTGTACAAATTCTTAGTTATCTGAACATAACCACCTGGATATGCTCCCTCATGGCTACTGCAATAAATTAACCCTGTCCTTGGCTGTAACCAGGACAGGAGGACTTCACACAGCTACAAAGGAGGGAAAGGTTGAGTTAATTCTGTTTAACTCGAGTTCTAACATTAGGCTCCTAACTGATCTTCATTAGCATTTGAACAGCAACTTCAGAGAGTGGTAAGGTCATAGAGGTTAAAGTCAGATGAGATCAGCATAAGTGAGTTATGTAAACCAGTCTTTATGATAGGCATCAGATTTGAACCATCAACCTAGCAGGGCACTGCAAGACCATCTGAGAACTCCAGTTCTTAGAGGCTGGAACTTTGGGAAAGTTTTCTCTGGAGTAAGAAGACCAAAACATTGCTACAGAGACCTAACAAGATATGTCTTGTGGCATATTACTTAAATGCATCATGGTTCTCTCTGGTGAAATAAACAAAGCATTTCCCTACCATGGGCAAAGTGGCTCCATTTGCAGGAACAAAGAATTGATTCTTGATTGTGAATACACCAAATTCCTTAATTAACTGGTTTTTTTGTTTCCTGGCCAATATCCTTGAATTTCTTCAAGAAGAAGATTTTCTTAATTCTGGACCAATTTTTCAGGAAAAAAATGGCTCTATTACCTGTCTCATAATTGTAGACATTTCATACTGTATTATTTTTTTAGATGATTGATTTTCTATTCCAGACTGTACTTGACATCTTTAGAGAAGCACAGTCTTATATATTAAGCCATCAGATTACTGGTATTATCTATTTATATTTAATTTATTGCCTTTGTTCCTTTCCCTGATGTCTATCGTATGTGCAATTTACTATTTCCCTTTTTAACCTTATATTTTCAATTTAATTTCCAACAATCATAAGTGAGAAAAACACAGCAATGTCAGCAAGAAGTGAGATGAAACCTGGCAGAAGATGACAATTCATTCAGACATTTAATTATCGTACTTTATGAAGGTGTGGACAAGCTGTCCAACTTGTCAGTCTGCGGACAAATAGAAATAATCCAGTTCCTCAGAAAAGGTATCACAAAGTGGGCCATTGAGGTGAGAAAAATGATTCTCATAATCTCCTTTAGCTCTAAGTTCTGTAGGTGTATATTTCAAAAATAACACATTTATATGAGTGTGTGTCCTGTGGTCCTACCTGGAAAGATCCTGATGGCAGGGTGCTGGAGGGTGACCCATGTGGAATGAGCCAGGAGCTGCTCTGAAATGGACCTAAACAATCAATCATCTGCCAAGTATGATGCCGAAGGAGAATTTAGCTAGCACTGCTGCTCAAACATATTTAGAAGTAGCATTTGCTTGCAAGACAAACAAAACAGACATGAAGGAGATGTGGAGGAGAGAGGTGGAAGAAGACATCGCTGAGGACACAGGTAGAGATGCATTTTTGGAAGGAGCACTTTGTGCCACAGGAGGGACACAACCCTGAGGGACCGTGGATCTGTGGGTGACCCATCCTGTGGTTCAGACACCGAAGAGCGTCTGTAGCTGTGGGTGGCCTGCTCCAGGGTAGCAGCAGGCTGAGGGTCTGCAGCATTGGGCAGACCAATGCTGGAACAGAGAACAGGAAGTCTGGAGCAGAGAGACACTTATACTAGCTTTCTGTGGCACATATTGCCCCTCCATAGGAACCGTGTAGGCTTGAGTGTAATCCATGACAAAAACAAAGGAAGCCAAGATCAGGAAATTAGCTACTTAATGCCTTTTTTTTTTAATTAGATTTCTGTGCGGAAGTCCAGGGTAAAGGTTTTATTAATGGCCCTCTTTGAGTCCCTGAGAACTGCAAATTTTATTATTTCATGGTCACTTTGCCTTAGACGGCCTCTGACCACCACATCCCCCACCAACCCCTCTCTGTTTGTGACTAGCAGGCCTAGCAGGGCCCCACCCCTGCTAGGCTCATTTACCAGCTGAAGCAGGAAATTTTCCTCTATACAGTCCAGGAATCTCCTAGACTGCCTCTTCTCTGCTGTGTTGAGTTCCCAGCAGACATCCAGCAGGTTAAAGTCACCCACAAGAACAAGGGCTGGTGATTTTTAGACATCTGCCAGCTGCTTGTAGAATAACTCATCCCCTTCATCATCCTAGCTGGGTGGTCTGCAACAGACTCCCACCAGGATGTCAGCCTTGTTTGCCTTCCCCCTGATTCTGATCCACAGGCACTCAACCTTATCGTTACTGACTTCAGGTTCTACAGAGTCAAGAGAGTCTCTAACATACAGAGCCACCTCTCCACCTCTTCTACCTTGCCTATCCCTTCTGAAGAGCTTGTAGCCATCCATGGCAGCACTCCAGTCACGCGAGTCATCCCACGACATTTCTATGATGGCAACTACATCACAGCTTTGCTATTGCTCAATGGCTTCCAGGTCCTCTTGCTTGTTTCCCAAAATGCATGCATTGGTGTACATGCACTTCAGCTGGGCTGCTGATGTCACTTCTGACTCAGGCTTTCCACCCATAGCCTCATCTCTGGAGAGCCTGGCTTCAACCCCTTCCCCCCTTCAAACCTAGTTTAAAGCCCTCTTGATCAGCCCCAACAACTTATGACCTAGAGTCCTTTTGCCCTTGCTAGACAGATGAAGCCCATCTGACTCTAGCAGGCTAGGTACCATAGAATTGGCCCCATGGGTGAAAAAACCAAAATTCTGCCAGTGGCACCAATCCTTTAGCCACCTATTGATAAGATGGGTTTTCCTATTCCTTTCCTCATTCATCCCTGCTACTGCAGGAACTGAGATGAACACCACCTGTGCTCCTGTCCCATTAACTAATTGACACAAAGCCTTGAAGTCCTTTTTAATTAGCCCAGTATCTCTTTCAGTATCTCATCACTGCCAGCCTGAACCACCAGCAGTGGATAATAATCAGAGGGCCAGATTAGATCAGGGAGTCTCCTACTAATATCTCTCACCCAGGCCCTAGGAAGGCAGCAGACTTCCCTGTGGGTGGGTCCAGTTGGCATAAAGGGCCTTCAGTTCCTCTCAGAAGGGAGTAATTTACTACAACTACCCTTCATTTTTTTTCTTTATAGCTGTGGTTGTAATCCGTCTGATAGGGTGCAACTGGGAGACTCTCCAGACAGATCCTCTTCTTGACTGTCCTCTACCTGATTCTCTGGGTCCAGGCCTCAAACCTCTTTTCTCAGGGCACCTGGGAAGGTGATGGAGGGTGGGAGGGGATTTTTTTACCTCTTCAATTAGGACCTGTTTCCATTCCCCATCATCTACTTGGTTTGCTCCATCTGCCTGATGGCAGGAGAGGCAGGGCTTCACCATCTCCTGCTGGACTTCTTTTGACGTCAAAAGGGTATACACTCCACCAGTCTATTTCCCTTTCACTCTGCCTAATACTTCTTAGACTCTCTGCTTCTTCCTTGAGCTCTGCCACTAAGCACAGCAAATCATTCACCTGCTCACATCGTATGCAGACATCTCTCACCCTCTGGTACTAATGCCAGGCTCAGACACTGTGCAGCCTGAGACTTGGACAGCTGCATCCTTCCTGGGGGGTTCTGTCTGGGTTAGCACACTCCTCTTGAGAGCTGCAGCAATGGCTTTTGCTTGTTTGGAAACCATTACTGGGTCGACTTGAGTTGCAGGGGAAAAAAATAAAAATACGGACAGCCACAAACCTACCTCACAAGCCACCAGGGAGAGCTAGGAAGGTGGCTGTGCCCTTCCTGCTTGCACAGGCATGCAAACTGCCATGCCATACCCCTTTTTACCCACTCCTGTTCACCCCCATGCTCTAGGCCGCTTGTGCTCCCTGGAGCAGTTTAAATCTCCTGGAAGTGACCTTGGTTCCACCCCCTGGTCAGCTGATTTGGCCTTGCAGGGCAGCTGGGCTGAGCTGGTCTGATGCATCATCTATTTACCTCTCTGCTAGGACATCTGTCTCCACAACATCACAGTGTATTTCACAAATGTGTTCAATATTTTGCATTCACCTCAATGTCTACTGCCTGCCCTCCTCCCCCTGTCCCTCTCACTTATTTTCTCCCTAAAACTGAAAGCTTGGTCTGGAAAAGGAATTCTTAATTTCCCCAGAAGTGTTTCTACAACATTATCACAGAGTCTGTTACTGCTTCATAAACATTAATAAATTCAATTTCAAATATAGGTACTGTCACTATTTTAGAGAAAGAGAACTGAGACACTGAAGGACTGAGATAAAAAAAAAATCTGGTTTGAATACCTATGACCTCATTTTTCTTATTATTTGCATTAATGGATCTTCATATATTCACAGCATACTCAAATCAACTTTAATTACATCTGTGGACAGTCAGTATTGCTCCTACTGAGGTGCAACATGTTCTAACTATTATGAACACGCACCCTTAGGAAGCATCATTGAAGTGATTTATCAAATACAGTGAAATTCAGTGGCAGAGGCATAGACAAGAGTCTAGTTTCCAAACAACCATTCTGCTCCTGTAAATATGACATCAACCTTCATGTACTTCAGCTTTTGCAATAAACAAAGCATGACTCTGTAAAGGTAATAGTCTCCCCGGTCTTTTGTTGATCTCCTCTTCTACTTTGTGTGCCCTTTCAGGTCTTGCCCCTCTTCACCCTTTGTCTCTATGCTCACCCATTCTCTGTGGACTATTTGCCATGTACTCTCAGCCTCTCAAAACTCCTTACTTTTAACCATATCTTCTGTCTTCTGCTTTTTCTGCTTCATTTCTTGCCCTCAACAATACTTTTGCAAATACTTAGTGATATTCTAATTTACTAACCAACTCTCTGGCCAAATTTACTATGGGTTTGAGTCAGTAAAGGATGTGCAAAAAGTGGCACTTCGATGGTATTTAAGTGCCTGATTCAAATTCTGAAAGCTTCAGTTTAAAACCTGGAGAAAGCTAAAATGCAAGGGGCCTTTACTATTTCACTTTCCTTGTTTTTCTGCGATGTATCTTGTGCTATAGCTGATCATAGACGTGTTATATGGCAATAAGCAGGGGAGTTGCTGGAAGTTTTCCTGACCTGAGGAGTGCTGAATAAGGTTAGGTTATGCTGACACTAACACATTAGTGAAAATAAAAGGCTTACAGTTGAAAGGAATTATCAATACTTGATGAAAACCTTATATACAGACATATGAACACAAATGCATACACGCAATTGCAGTTCAAAATATCCTTCCAAGTCAGAATGTTACCCAACATTGCAGGTATGCCCATGACAAAAGCATAGCGAGACTACTGATTAATGTGTATATGCATGTCAGACAAATTATGTAGTCAATTAGCAAAATGAGCAATGTGTAACAATGTAATTATATAAGAAGGAAATTAGTCAAATTCAGATTTTGGAACCTGGACAGTTATTACATCTCTTGGCTGAAGTTTGACTGGTAATATGAAATTTGACTCCATTTTGTTAATTGCCATACTCTCTCACGTCAGGAAACACAAGTGACAATTCTTACAAAACATTTGGTTGTGGCTGAAGGAATGAAGGATTTATATTAATGGGAGGGGCAGACCTTGGTAGAAAAGTAGCCCAAAAACCAGTCATTCAAGAATCAATAAAATATAACTGTCAATGTCTTGACAGTATAGTGGAGCTTGAACTTAGGACTGATTGGAAGCCAGAAGATAAACTGTCCTCCACCAATGTCCCAATGACTTTAGGTAACATCTATTCCCACAGTGTAGGCTTCAGCTCTTGAGATTCTGTGAGAATGGGCTTCAGGCTGTTTCAGAGACCTGTTTCCTTCACAGTCCTTCCTCTATTAGGCTACATTTTCAGGATATTAAGTAAATTAAAACAATCATACAGACTATTACCTATAGTCTCCATCAGTGATAAAGACATTTTCTTTTCACTTTATTCTGATTTATTCTTCAAGGAACAGTTAGGAAATTAAAAGAAGAGGGTTTTTTTATCTAGCCTAGTCTTCAGTCTGTCTGACCCTTCTCTCAAGAGTTTAAGTTCATGATTTCTTTAGGATTAGTATTGAAATATACTCTATGATCTGTGCATTTATTATGTAGAAAAAGTGTCTAGTTTCAAAGTGGGAATAGATAACACATGAAAGTGCTCTTAGCATCTGTGGTTCTTCCAGTCCTTAATAGTTAAATAGGAAATAAGGAAGGACATCTGTGTTCATAGGGCCAGGTGCAGTACTGGGCTATTTATCTTTCAGTTTTAGGCTTCTATTGAAGAAGGTAACACATATTTGTTGTTTATTTGGTTCTTCTAGAGACTTAGAGATCTTTTTTTTTAGGTCTCCACAAAATTATGAGTTAGAAATTGTTTTTCAAGAGACATTCTATAAGAACAACCATTTTTAGTAATAAAAAGTAAATAATTCAAATTTTAAAAAAATCTAAAAGAGGGAAAAAAAAAAAGAAATGCAATCAATCAAGTTTTTCAAAGATTTTGGGGTGGGCTAAAGCCTGATGGTTCACATATGATTATAGCAGAATTCATGGTAAAAAATCAGCACAGGATAAATTTTGGTAGGAGAACAGTGGATTATTATTGAATTATCAGTACAGAACTGTCATAGTTTAAACCCAACCAGCAAGTAAGTACCACACAGCTGCTCACTCACCCCCCAACCCACCTACTTGGGGGCAGAATCAGAAAGAAAAGGTAAATATCATGGATCGAGATAAGAACAATTTGTTAATCTAAAAAATACAATAATAACAATAATTAATAAAATATATTAATAGTACTCTTAATAATAATAATTGTAATTATAAGGAGAAAGAGCAACAGAACACAAGAGAAACAAGTGATGCACAATAAAATTTCTCACTACCTGACAGATAACCAGCCCATCCCCGAATACCACTGGCCCTGTCTGTACAGCTTCCCCAGTTTATATACTGGACACGACATTATACAATGTGAAATATCCTTCTGGTTAGTTTGGGGCAGCTGTCCTGGCCATGCTCTCTCACAGTTTTTTGTGCATCTTCTTTCTAGTAGAGCATGAGACACTGAAAAGTCCTTTGCTTTGGGTCAGCACTACTAAGCAATCACCAAAACATCAGTGTATTATCAACATTATTCTCACATTAAATCCAAACCACAGCACTGTCCCAGCTACTAAGAAGAAAATGAACTCCATCCCAGTCAAAAATAGGACAAGAATTATAGTACTCACTGAGATGGAAAAAAAGACCCAGCATCTCATCCTTCTTTTTGTGTCATGTTTCATGGAATATTTTCCTTGAAATATGGAGTTACTGATGCAGTGAAGATCAGTTAAATCTGTAACAAAGAAAATATATACCTACAAATGCAATGGCAGGACACCCATGTTGATAATAATATGTGTAAGCTCACTTTTGCACACAGTGTCAAATATTCAGCTGAAATTGAGCCCATAATATGTATTCAAAGGAAAAGTGATAGGTGGAAAAAATGTAAGTGCTACGGTTATTTTCCATTTAGAAATCGCAGTGCTAAAGGGAAAGTAAAGTAGAAAAGCCAATGCTTTCTGATTAGAAATAGAATAGATAGGACCATGTAATAAAAGTTGAAGCTTATGTTATTTAGACTAGTGCCAGTTGGTTAAATGCAGGGTATCTTCTTAATGGATTGCACACTGCCTTTAGCTAATTTGAATTATGTTAAGGCAATCAGCTCTTTACTGGGACATACAAGCAATAAAGTCAAAAAGAGTTCCACATTGGCAGCTATTTCCACTGACTTCAGAAGCTTGCTGTAGAAATATGTGGCTCATTGAAAGCTTTGGTGTTTTTCTATATTCACAGTCTGGTTTCTACAAAAAAATATTGTTTCTCTGACATACTACATCTGAAATATAGCTTATATCAAACCCAAATTTACCTATTAAAATAAATGTTGACATAGTAAAGTTTAGCATTGTGTACAATTTTTTACACTATTTTTTAAACTAATTTTTTACACTAATTTAAAAAAAAACAAAAACGCAGTTTTAAACTAAACATCACTCAAAATTGTAGTATTGTAGGATAACTCAGGCTGGAAGGGACTTCAGGGGTTCTGTAGTTCAACATTTTGCTCAAAGTAGCTCTGAGATCAAACCAGGTTGCTCAGGGCTTTATCCAGTTAGGCCTTGAAAACCTCCACCGACAGAGATAAGACTGCACAATGTCTCTGGGCAACCTGTTCTACTGTTTTGAGTTACAGAAGCACCAGAGATGTGAAAGCCAGCCCACAGGCTGACCCCCAATACTGGTTGTAATGAACAACTGCAGGTATACAGCTGTGAAAAACTGTGTGGTATAGTATTACCTACTTCTCAGTGTATTTCCATAAAAGCAAAAGGAAAGAAGAACTGAGTTGAGAAAAAAAGTGTTGAAGGTAGTCTATCTAACACAGATCTTATTTTACAGAGCAGAAAAGCATAATTCATCAAAATTCTACTCAGTATTCTGTGTTTGGATTTTTTAATGGGTTTGACTTGGGACAAGACAGCTGTATTTGGACAGCTTGAATTCGGAGGACTATTTGAATCGATTATATCACATGGAAAGTAAAAAAAATATATTGAAAATTTGCTACATAAGTGGTATATTCTTCTTTCAGGGTATTCTAAAACAACTTTATTTGGATCCATACTTTTTACTTAATTGTCTGTAAACTTTCAAATTAGAGTTTATCCAATATAAATGGTCAAACTGGAGATTCAATTTCTGAATTACTTTTATTCGACCCTCAAAACCTGATATTAAAATAATTATAATAAAGGATAATAAATATCCTTTATTATAATCTCAAAAAGATACAATTTACATTGGTCATATCACATCAGATGATATAAAGTGAAAGCTGCAGTTTTGAATGTATTGAATGAGAGGAGCTATATACCTTCTCATAAAAGGGCTGTGCAAAAGGAGAACTTATTTTTACTATATTGCTTTTCTGTCTAGAGGGAGTTCTATATGTGCAATATATAATTTTGGAAACTCTGCTTTTTACTAAATTTATGGGCTAGAGAGAGCAGTACTAACTGTATATCCAGATTTATTGTCTTCAGAGCTTTACACCACCCCAGGCAAGGAAAATATATGGTTTCTATGCATTAGCAATGCAATGTATGAAGTAAAAATATTTCAATATAAATTAGTAAATGAAGCTTTCTGATTTATAAACAATATGCTGTTGAACTTTTTTCTTTTCATTTTCTTTCTAGACACTGTGATTAATGCTTTATATCAGTTAATGGCCACCTATCATATACTAGTATTAGTTCTTATTGTCAATTGTATAAGGATACTGGCTTTTTGTTGGTTTTTCTCACCCTCAAAATAATACAAGTAAAATGATGTTGTAAGGCCATTTACAGAAAGGCAGCAATACGAACAAAAAAAACCTTGGTTCAAATGTGATGTAAACATAAGTATATCTCAGCCTTATTGAAGAAGGCAGGAATACCACTTGTTTTGCACAGATGATCTATGCAGGTTACAATTGTGAAGTCCTCGTTACTAACTCCAACTAGGTTCTGTTTAGACTTTGAAGTCTGAGCAAACAGACTAGCTGAGTCCTCTTTTAGGCCTCAGGGCTTCTCTGATGCACACCAGTTGCATCTAGACTGTGCATTTTATAGAGGAATCCCATTTATGTTATGACATAATAGGTCAGTTTCAAAAGCAATAAACACAAATTTGACTGCACCAATTTATATTATAAAATTCCTATCTGGATTCTTACATTGCAAGATTCTGGTGGAGATACTTATGATATATAAATTAGTATTGATTTTTTATAAAATTATTAGACTATTAGCTGGATAATTGAGCTATGTTCTCTGTGCTATCCTGGCACTTTGAGTCAACAACATCTTTAGATATAAGCATCCTTTGAGATTCAGTGTTGGGTTTTTTATCACTTCAAGGATTAGTTGTTCTTTCTTTTTCTTATTTAAAAGGAAATAGATGATATTTTATGTAACGCCTGATGAGATATATGGTTTATTCTTGGAGATTACAGTACGAAGAAAGCAGGGTTTGTTTGTGTTTCCCTAATATGCACTTGCATGTAAAAACTTGTATTATTTTCAACGAGAGTGTGAAACACCTGCTCCCAAGTAATGAGAATTTGAAAGATGATTCTGTTTTTAATGCCTGTTTAAGTGATTCACATTCAGAAGAGCTCAGAATAAGCACCAACTCTCAGATAAGCTAATTTATTAACAAAGTGAGCTCAAAAACTAGTCCTATTGTTCTCTTGCAGATTATGCCAAATTATGTTAATTTAATTAAAACCTAAAATCGTGTTTATTAATTAATTTTGTCTGTCAGCAGTCAGGAAGATTGAGTACCTTCTTTGGTTCATAGGCTGAAAGCGATGTGAGATTATGTGATGAATTAAAGGAGTTAACAAGGTAAATTTCTAACACATTACTTATGCCTGCTTCTTGATACAGCTAGAGCTAAATTCAAGCTAGATTCCACACTCTTGCTAGAGGTTTTCTCAGAAAGACAGATGAATAAAGAGAGAAAACATATTTCTACATATGTATCATAATCTTTACACTATTGTTTTTCAAGTTATCATCATAAGTTGCAGGTTTTGAATACATGTTTCTATTCATAATGATAACAGAGATCTTCAAGGGTTTCAAAATAGGTCAGAGCAAAAATGGCCAAAAGTTGACATAAAGTGCACACAAAACAAATATTTATTTCTTTAGATGTTGTAATAATAGCTAAAAATAAACAAGAAAAAAAATAAAAAGGAAAGACCAGGATTAGTAAGAAGAGTAGAAGAGGATGAACTCTGATGATATCAAACAGAGTTTATGGTATAGAATGTGAAAACTATGGTTCCTGATTCAATTAAGCATTATAAAATTTTTGAGAAAGAAAACAATGCTTGAATGAATAGTATCCAGAAAAGAGGTTGAAAATCAACGTGATGGACCTACTTCCTCTTCTCAGGTTTTGAGATAAGAGGAAAAGTAACAACAATCCTTTCTTTACATGTCTCTTCCCTAAGGGTAAAAGGGCTACTGCCTTTAAATAGCAAGATATAAAGGCACAAACTACAGTGACGCCCAAGGCCTCACTAACCTGTGCATTAAAAAGTAACCTCATAATCACCAATTCAGAGTTTATCCCTACCATACTGTCAAATGTCCTTCCCGCACACAAGCACTGGTATGAGATATCTAACCAAGAAGGTAATATTTATGTACTAGAAAAGTTTATTAGTTTTCCAGAAAAGCGTGAAAGACACCAATGTACCAACTATTTCTGATTCACAGTTCTTAAAATTGTACTAGATTCTACAGTGTTGCATGGTTAATGCAAAACATATACAAATTTTTAGTATTTTATCATCTTCAATATTTTACATAACATATTATAGTATAGAATGTTCTCTCAGTACAGTTTGGTTTTCCATTTTTTCCCCTCTTTTGCCACATTTGCTTGACCTTATCAGTCTAAGAGTAATGGCACTATCTTAACTCAATTGAAATTGTTTGAAGTGAAAAACCGCTCATCATTAATCTTACAGTGACAGCCCTTATTGTAATTAAACTCCAAAGATATGTAATTCCTTATTATGAAAGATTTTTTTACTCCTCAGCTCACAATTCAAATTCATCTGTTCTCACACACTTTGGCATTTCGTGGTAGTAAGATGTCCCTTATTTTGTCTAAATGCTTTAAATGCGTTGATTTTTTATGTCATTTATGGAGCTGTGAAATTAAATCATAAATGAAAAATTCTTGTAGATCAGTAAACAAAAAATACTTATTATATTTGTGAACAACTAATGCTATGAATAAGTTAAGACATGGCTTTTATTACTGAGATTTTAAAGACATGCTCTAATAGCAGTCATGCCATGTATATATAGATCACTCTTGACACTTTGATATGCCATTCCTGATAAGAAAATGGTGTTTTTGTATAGCACTGAACTTCTGAAAGAAAAGGTAAGAAATAGATAATGCAGTGTGCAACATACTTCATTGCTTTAAGCAATCTGCAATGCAATCCACAAGCAACAGATCTCCATGTTAAATAAAAGCAAGGGTTATTTGATTCCTGGACACCAAGAGTGCAATATTCTGACATTTAAAGTTACCAGAATCTATAGTGCTTTATTTTGAAATTAGCTTGTTTATTTTTAAAAAATGATGACAATGTGTATTTTCATTCTTTCTTTTTCCCCTAGCATAGGTAGGAAATGTCAAAAAAATGGCTCTTCACATTAATGTTTCTTTATTTTTCCATGTCAGATTCTTTTATCTTTCTGGAAACAATGTGAACAGAAAGGTCATCAGCCTAGAAGATCAAGATGAGTGTAACCATTCTTTCTGACAAAGACAAACTGACCTTTTATGTTTTACATACAGGTCATTAAATGTCAGGGCACTAAGGGCAATAACGGCCCTCAACAGCCCTACCCAGCATCCCTGAGGCCTCCCCCACCCCTACCCCCTGGCCCAGACCCCTGTTTCAGCCCAGCTCAATCTGTCCCAGTGGTTGTGTAGGAGTATGGCTCTCCAGCCCCACCACAGCAGGGCCAACCCACAGGCTGCTGTCCCTGTTCCAATAGAG
Source organism: Myiozetetes cayanensis (assembly GCF_022539395.1). Taxonomy (NCBI): domain Eukaryota; kingdom Metazoa; phylum Chordata; class Aves; order Passeriformes; family Tyrannidae; genus Myiozetetes; species Myiozetetes cayanensis. The sequence continues at coordinate 16,475,997 of NW_026087521.1, forward strand.
ATGCCTGATGATATCTGTGGATGCCCCAGATGCCTTCTTGCACTGCTCTGCGCTGCTCCCTGTCCAAGGGCTGTGGAACAAGGCCTGGCTGTCGAGACTCAAAGAGATCCCCTTTCATCTCCTGGTATCTAGCCTCAGGCAGCTGCCATGGCTCATGGCACCTTGCCCCAATGCTTGTGCCACCACTAAACTTGGGAGGATTTGTGTTCCTCCTTTATCCACAGAAGTAAAGTTCTAAAGCAACTTTCAAATTTCAAACAACTCATCTATAACAGTGTGCTCAACCCCAATTATTTTCATTTCTTGGAATAAGAGAACAAAGTCAGTGAATGAAGGAGGAACTGTGTATATTGGTTTGCCACCTCAAAACAGACCTTAACGAAGGTATGTTGCTGTCTAATCTTAGGAGGTCTAAGTACTACATAAGAGATAACAGCACTTACAATTCAAGTTGCTTTGCAAGGCAGGTCAGATTCAGCATCTCATTTTTTACAAACTGGAGTGTGGTTGTGCCATCTAGGCTCCACTGCATTTAACTCAAACCTTGTGTCCTGTTGACCTTTATGTTACAACCACTCAGACTCTTGTATACACCAGCAGAGTAGGCAGAAGCATGATAAGTGTGTTTGTAAAAAGGTAAACCTTCTTAAGTGGCACTTCAGTCAACATTGACTTTATAGGGAAACTGGATGACAGCCCTGCGAAACTCACACTAGAACAGGAAGATGCCTGTAATGACTCGAATGGACTTCTAGCAGAGTCAAAGTTACTCAGTTTCCAGATTAATTCTAGTTAGTATGCGCCTTTCTCAATTAAATAATTTCTTTTATATTCCAAACTAGAGATTTTCTGTTAATATATTGTGATGGCAAAGTTAATTCAGATGAGATTCTGAAACAGTTTTCCAGTGGAAACAATGTGGTAAAAATGTTTGTGGAACTATTTTTTAAATCATCTTGGGAAAACAGGACAACATAATAGAAGCTTTTTAATTTTCTTTCCATGGTTAGCAGTTCCAAGTAGGACTAGCAGATAATGTTGATACTTCACTAGGAACTACATATGGGGTTTTGACTTCATATGCTTCCCAGAAGAGACAAGAAATGAACTAAGTATTTGAGGACAATAGTTTCTGATAGATTCTGCTGATATATGAATCTTAACCCCTATTTGTACTACCAACAAACTTAAGTTTATTAAAAGGCTTGAATTATATATAAAATCCAAGTGATTCTTTAGCTACTAGCATGGACCAAACCTGAATTCTTCAAACTGCACCAGAGAAAGAGTAAGTCTCTGAGAATTTAGAGACTAGAAACACTGAAATTCTCAAACAAATATGCAGAACAGTGTTATCATATCCTCACAAATACCATGTCCCCAATGCAATTGTTATTTCTGCTCTTCTTGGACCGGGATTTCCCAACTCTCACTATGCTTCTGTGCTAAATGACAGCCAGAATGGATGTGTGTTATGGGACCTGAAAGCAATCAAAGCCTTTGCAAAACAAGAAATTAAAACTCATTAGCAGAGGAACGGCTGCAGACAGATCAAAGCTGTCACCTACACTGATCCATGTAGTCTGGCCTGGGTGTATTAATGTGAGGTCCCTGGCTGCAAAGTCTGGAGCTAATGTATTGACTATGAGCTGAGGAAAGAGATACACTTAGAAGTCCACCTCGTCTAAGTTTAAATGTCTACAATGTCTGCTCTAGTCACAGGTTGGCCACCTTTGCAATCAATAGAAAGAATATTTAGTTCCCAGCTGAATTCATCGGTGTTAAAAGCATGATAGAACCTGTGCACTAGTCTTCATTGATTAGAGTGACTGGTTGAATACCATTTTAATTAATTTTAACCATTCTGAGCTGGTCCTGAGCAGTGTCAAGTGCTCTCTGTTGACTATATAACAAACTTCTGCTCCTAATGTAGCTGCTCTGATTTGTGCCAAAGCAGCTGAAGTTGCCACACAGTGACCAGAAAGAAAGTGAGTAAGGTAAAAAAACTGAGTAAATGACAGTTTCTTGGGCATGAATCTCAACAGGACAAAAGACTTTGGAGTGCCAAGAAAGGAAATTGCCTTCTGCTAGAGGGACTCTTACAAAACTGACTTTGCCTTTGCTAGTCCTTAAAATATCAATAGAGTGCATCATGTTCTTCTGAAGAACATTTGAGAGTTCTTCAACAAACATGCTCTCAGTCACCTCTCTTGATTACCTAGTTTCATTCTCAGGAATTTATTTTTACTTAGGTCTGAGAATATAAACCCACATTCAGTAAACAAAAAGAAAGGAAAAATACAGCCTTCCACTGAACTGTTCAGTCTACAGTGTCTGAGAATATACATGCATCCTGGTGATTTTCTTTGCTATGGAGCTACAACTACTTAAATATTCTAAGTGATAATATAGATACATTATATTAATAGGATTTAAACCATAATCCGATATTTTTATCAGAGATCTTGCTGTTGACGGAAGCAACATTTCACCTGGGATTATATCCCTTTCAGGGAAACAACACATAACAGTGTTTAAACAAATTTGTTCATTATACGAAGAGCTGTACTCCTGCTTACCATTTCTTCCCCCTCTTTATAATATATTTGACCTTCCCAAGTTAACCCAGTCTGCTGGTTTGGGCTGGAATAGAGGGTGAGCTGGAATAGTTGTGTATGATTTTATTCCTTAGAGGAGATAGAATGATGTTGTGTTTTGGATTTGTTGTGAAAAGAGTGTTGATAATATTTTTGTTATTGCTGAGCAGTGCTTACACAGAGACAAGGCCTTTTCTGCTTCTTGCACTACCCCACCAGCAAGGAAGCTGGATGTGCACAAGGAGTTAGGAGGGGACATAGCCAGGACACATGATCCCAACTGATGCAAGGGATATTTCAGACCATATGGCATCATGCTCAGATATAAATCTGGGGGAAGAATAAGGAAGGGGGAGGATGTTCGGAATGATAGTATTTGTCTTCCACAGTGACCACTGTGTGTGATGAAACTTTGCTTTCCTGGGGATGGCTGAACAGCTGACTGTCCATGGGGAGAGGTGAAGGAATTCCTTGTTTTCCTTTGCTTGTGTACATCTTTTGCTTTACTTATTAAACCCAAGAGTCTTTTCACTCTTGGTCTTTGGATTCTCTCCCTCATCCCACTGTGGGGAAGTGAGTGGCTGCATGGGGCTTAGCTGCCAGCTGGGGTTAAACCACAATACCACATCCATTCAATTATGTGATCATTTAATTTCCATTTCCTTTCTTTCTTACCTATTACCTTGTAATCTGACTATTAATTAGAAAATGAAGGCTCTTGAACATTTTCATAGCAACTTCAGTACTGGGTTTAAGCAAATAAAATATAATCAAAAAGTTATATGTAAAACTATGTCATAGATCATTGCTGTTCCATGTCTCATTTCTCCTATATGCTAGCAATTATAGTCATCCAGGAACCCTTTCTTCAAGGAAGAGTTTGAACACCTGTAAAAGCTTTTTAGCATGACAAGGGAGGAGCCAAAAGCCAAAGGCAGATCATGACTTTGCATATTCCTAAGGTGTGCTGTTTGACAGCTAGTACATGAGCTATTCTTTTGCTTGGGCTCTGGCACAAAGCAGTCAGTCTTTATGCCTGTGTGTTCATTAGCAAGTGCATATACATGTGAACACCATGCAGAACATACTTTATTGGACCTTTAACCTGAAAAAGAGTCAATATCTAGAATGGAACAGCTCAGAACAAGAATATCAGGGCAGGTTTTTGCAGTGCTTCAAATTATGTTGTACAAGAGAATAAATGTCACACAATACAACCCATGCTGTAAGATCCTACTTACAAATTAAATGTTGTATTCTCTTCTGGGTCATTTCTTTCTCATTTGTACATTTTCTAAGACAGCCACTGTGTGTGTTGTTTCTTTGTCAGCATTGCCACAAGCTGTGGTATGTCAACATCCCGCAGCTACCCATTCAATTGATTGTATAATAGCAGTAGGCCATTTCCTGCCACCCTTGGTATCATAGAAAAAGTCAAAGTCAAACACTCACTTTCCAACATTTGAGTCAGAAGCATGAAGTGAGCATCATATTAGAACAGTAAAACCTACTGAAAAGTGAAAACCCTACAGAGATGGATTTATGTGACTCCATAGAAAATCAAAGCAACCTTTTCAAAAGCAAGCATCACTTTCTTTTGGAATGTGTTCCAGTTCCACTTAGGGAATAAACACCTCTTTTGACTGGAGCCAACAATGTATTTTCACTTCCTTTAATGCTCTCTTGATCTGAAAATTAACTTCCTAATGTTCTAAGTTCTGAACCTGAAGGTGTGTGAACCTTGCTTCTGTCCTAATGAGAAGCCCACTCATACCAGTTCCTCAGAAATACTCATAGTTTCTGTCTGCCATGTGACACTGGGTTATACTGAGGAAGGAGGGAGGGAGGGAGGGAAGGAAAGAAAGGAAGGAAGGAAGGGAGGGAGGGAGGGAGGGAGAGAGAGAGAGAGAGAGAGAGAATTTAAAGACGCTCTTCTGGGGAAAGGTTTATAATATAAGTTATCTCAAGCTTTGTGAGCGAATGGCCATAATTCTTTGTTTAACATCCAAGGGTGAGAGCTAACAACTTACCCTTCTATATCATGATAACAGGTTTTAGAAAGAAAACGAACATGATTTCACTTTATAATAGCTCTTCTGATAATGTGCATTTGATATGCTGTGAGAATACTCAGCAGATCTGAACCCTGACATGACTGAATCATAGATCCAGCAGGTCACAGGCAGAATAGAGGTGCTTGACCAAAGTAAGGCAATTCAGGTCATGTGCAGATGCAGAACTCTAAAGACTTAGTGAAAATTGGGAGTAGGCTAAACACGGATCTGCCTACAGCAATTGAGTGATCCTGGGATGGATTGTTGCTAAGCAGTAATTAACAAGGCTATATAAATATAAGTTTTATATAAATAAATAACCTTTTTCCTTATTTCAGTAACCCAGGCTTCAGAATGTACAGACCTCAATTACTGCTAGACAATCCCCATTCAAAGATAATGCATTAAAAAGCTGATGATCAAGAAGGTCTAGTTATTTTGGTACATGAATAATAGCATTTTGCTCATTCTACATAATGTCTAGTCCAGTTTAAAAGGTAACTCATACTTTACTTTTTAAAATCTTATAAATAAACATTCCCTTTATTTACCAAAATAAGCATGTTCAGTAGCACTCTTTATTATCATATAATAGCTTATTTTAGCTTTAAAAACTATAAATATATTGGCTTCCACTTAGTATGTTCTTAAAGTTACTTTCATTCTAAATAGATGATTTTTAGTAACTCATTTCCTACAACCAAGGTATTTCACAAATGTTATGTTCAAGTCAAATAAGTTTCTTCCAATATTTTAATATGTACAAATGCCCACTTGACAGTTCTAATCATCTCCCACAATTTTGAATGCCTCAGATTAATAGAGAAGAAATGATTTTATGTAGCTTGTATTCTTGGTCCACTGATCTAACAGTGGTTATCAGCAATGTTAACACTTTTAATTATTTAGAACCTAAGTCCTCAACTATTTGGTTAATTCCTTGACTAATCTAAATTATTTTATATTACTGTGAAATGGAATATTAGAAACTAGAACTTACCTAGAAAGAACTAGCATAGTATTGTAAGCAGATAATTTTATTGCTATATAAAATGTGCATAAAACTGTCTACTCAAATGAAACATGCAAATTTTTTTTAGTATTAAAATTACTGGGCTTTTCTTTGTGAAAACTTATCAAAAGAAATGCTCAAGCTTTCTACCTGCACCTATAGAGATAATTTCACTTAAATCAAGGAGAATTAGTTGTTATGAATCAACACAAAGCTGTGACTTGAAATTCTAAGTAGAATTTCAAATATACCGTATGAGACTTCCTAACTAAATACATCCAAACAGCATCTCTTGCACTCCGACAAGTAGAGTGACCCGAAAACAACAAGAATTTTTAGTTACCACAGTTGTCACTTTCTCATCTGTTTTACCTCCATGTAGGGGAAAAACTAAGGTACTTAGAATCGTAGAATCAGCCAGGTTGGAAAGAACCTCTGAGATTATCAAGTCCAACCCTTGATGCACTACCACCATGGTTACTAGACCATGGCACTCAGTGCCACATCTAGTCTCATCTTACAATCCTCCAGGGACGGAGAATTCACCACTTCCCTGGGCAGGCCATTCCAATGTCTGATTACCCTCTCTGCAAAGAATTTCTTCCTAATATCCAACCTAAACCTCCCCTGGCAGAGCTTAAGGCCATGTTCTCTTGTCTTACTGATAGTTGCCTGGGAAAAGAGACCAACCCCCACCTACAGCTTCCTTTCAGGTAGTTGTAGAGAGCGATGAGGTCTCCCCTGAGCCTCCTCTTCTCCATACTAAACAACCCCAGCTCCCTCAGCCTCTCCTCATAGGCCTTGTGTTCAAGATCCCAGCCCGGTTGCTCTTTGGACCTGCTCTAGCACCTTAACATCCTCCTTGAAGTAAAGGAACCAGAACTGAACACAATACTCAAGGTGTGGCCTCACCAGCGCTGAGTACAGGGGAAAAATCACTTCCCTGGTCCTGCTGGCCACACTGTTCTTGATGCAGGCCAGGATGCCATTGGCCTTCTTGGCCACCTGGGCACACTGCTGGTTCATGTTCAGCTTCCTGCCAATCCAGCACTCCCAGGTCCCTTTCTGCCTGCCTGCTCTCCAGCCACTCTGTGCCCAGCCTGTAGCGCTGCAGGGGTTGTTGTGGCCAAAGTGCAGGACCCGACACTTGGCCTTGTTAAACTTCATCCCGTTGGAATCAGCCCAACTTTCCAGTCTGTCCAGGTCCCTCTGCAGAGCCCTCCTGCCTTCCAGCTGATCGACACTCCCCCCCAGCTTGGTGTCATCTGCAAATTTATTAACGGTGGACTCAATCCCCTCATCTAAATCATCAGTAAAGATACTGAAGAGAACTGGGCCCAGCACTGATCCCTGGGGGATACCATTAATGACCAGCCACCAGCTGGATGCAGCCCCGTTCACCAGCACTCTCTGGGCCCAGCCCTCCAGCCAGTTCCTAACCCAGCAGAGAGTGCCCCTGTCCAAGCCATGGGCTGCCAGCTTTTCCAGGAGTATATTATGGGAGACAGTGTCAAAGGCTTTGCTGAAGTCCAGATAGACACATCCACAGCCTTCCCCTCATCTACCAGGTGGGTCAACAGATCATAAAAGGAGATCAGGTTCGTCAGACAGGACCTGCCTTTCCTAAACCCATGCTGGCTGGGTCTGATCCCTTGTCCATCCTGTAGCTGTCGTGTGATTACACTCAGGATGATCTGCTCCATAACCTTGCCAGGCACTGAGGTCAGACTGGCAGGCCTGTAGTTTCCCAGGTCCTCCTTCCGTCCCTTTCTGTGGATTGGCATGACATTCGCCAACTTCCAATCATCTAGGATCTCCCCAGTGAGCCAGGACTGTTGGTAAATGATGGAGAGTTGCTTAGTGAGCTCTTCTGCCAGCTCCCTTATCACCCTTGGGTGGATCCTATCCAGTCCCATAGACTTGTAAGGATCCAAGTGGCTGAGCAAAAGTTCTGAAGAGATATTAAGGGAGACTGAGAGAGATTTACCCCCAAAAAATAGCATTCAAGCACTGAGGCCAGTCATTTTTACAGTGGTAGGACCAGGTTCAGCTGGAAAGAAGCTCAAAGTAAGCAATCGAAACCCAGGTCCCCTAACTTGCCCTGACTACACAGGTAGGTGTATCTCCATTTGTCAGAATTTGGTTAGAAATTCTAACCTGGACCTGAAAAAAATTTCTTCATTATGAAACTTTTATTGAAAAGATATACGTTTCTGTGAAAAGCTTTGGTTTCATCAACATATTCTGATGAAAAATGTTTTGTCAAAATTACTCCCCCAATCTTCCTGAGAGAGACAAGATGACAACTTTCTGATATTACTTAAAATATTATACCTACTATTTTGCTTCTCATTTGGCATCAGAATCACCTTAGAAAAATGTGCATGATTCTGCAGCATTTGGAAAGTATCATAGTTTCCGAGAATGACATTTCAGTTTATGAGAAATCTCATAAAGAATGTTATCTAAGTTTAAAGCTCAGAAAGAAGCTAAGGTGGATGGGCTACAATTAAACTAAAAGAAATGGATGCATTGACAGGCTCAGCTCTTGCCATATTGAGCCTGTAATGGCTTTGCAATTAGGTGAAAAACCTAATGATTCAAAAGCTATCTCTTAAAATTATACTGGAAGTAAAACTGACAAGAAAAAAGAAAAGAATACTGTATAGAAAAATTTCATCCAGCACCACAGTTAATCATAAGGCAGAAGAAACCACCTATGAAGACAGAATTGGAATGTCCTATGCAAAAAAAAAAAAAAAAATTCCTTTCTCTTCGATTTTTATCCCTTCTAAACTTTGAAGAACATGCAGATCAGTCAAAGTCTGCACAGTTCTCATCCTCAAAACTTCTCAGAATAGTATTTTAAAATATGTAAGTTTTTACTCAATTTTTTCTCAAAGCAAATTCTTCTTATGACTTGCTTAAAATATTGTGTAGATCTGACATAAAGTGCGGAGATTTTTGTGTGTGAGAGGGCATTTTAGCTATACTATAGGTGATTTTGGAGTGGACCAGGGAACAGTTCTGTACAATTTTAAGCAACACAGATAGCTGAAACTTTCTGTCATACCACATGTCAACATTTAGCATGTTTGAAAGAGAGCCTATGGACATAAAGACATTCACATCAGACTTAAGTGTCACGTTAGTTTCATGTCCAGATAATAAACAAAGACATTGTTAAGGTCCTTCCTGCCTGACAAAGATGGTTCACACAGCTGATGAGATTTAGAAATTCATTGTGGAATGAGCATCAGAGAAGCCCCTAACGATGAGGGCTGGCAACTTGTCAAGGAATTCTACTGATTGCCTTAATTCATGATGACACAGAAATGTGTTTGGGTTCCATTTTTATTGTTCTGCTAACCTCGGTGCAAGAATAAAAGTGAATTAAAATGTTCATTAATGGTCTTGTAAACAAGTATGTTGTGTCCTCATTTTAAGCTAAATTATTTTTTAAAATTTGCGTGCCTTTTTTCAGTCCAGTACCTAAGATTGTATTAACAGACTGTGTGCCTCACCCTATTCCAGACACAAAGCAGTTTTATTCAGCTGGAGATAATGTTGCAGGATATTGTCATGATGGAGGAAATGAAGCTCCGTAGGGGGTTAGAAAACCAATGTCTCAAAGAGACACACAAAATCAATATTCACAGCCATTCATTAGTGTGCCCAACAGGAGACAGAACTAAGATGCCCCAGGTATAGAGGCCTATCTGGGGTGCCAGTGAACCAGTTTTAATGGCTGAACACTTGGGGAATTATCACTTATTAAAGTCTTGTGAATGAAATGAATACTTCATCCAGCCCTGGGGTCTTCAGCACAGGAAAGTCATGGACCAGATGGAGAGAGTCCAGAGCAGGGCCACAAAAATGATCAGAATGCTGGAGCACCTCTCCCATGAAGAAATACTAAGGGGTTTTGGATTGTCAGTCTGTAGAAGAGAAGGCTGTAGGGAAACTTTAATGTGACCTTTCAGTACTCAAAGGGGGCTTATAAGAAATACAGGGTCAAACTTTTTATGAGGCCCTGTTGTAATAGTACAAGGGCTAATGGTTTTAAACTAAAGGAGGGTAGATTTAGACTAGATTTAGGATGAAATTTTTTTGCAATGAGGGTGTTGAAATACTGGAACAGATTTCCCAGCGTGGCACATGACCCAACCCTGGAAGTATTCAAGGTCAGGTTGAATCGGGCTTTGAGCAACCTGATCTTATTGAAGATGTCCTGGCTCATTGTAGAGGAGTTGGATTACATGAACTTTAAATGTCCCTTCCAGCCCAAATTATTGTATGATTCCATGAAATGTCAAGTTAACATGCACAGTTGAGCCACTCTGTCTTCCTACTTACACTGCTGCATCTTCCACATCTTGTATAAGATACCTTTCTACAATGAAGAAAGATAACGCTGTTATCTTGCCCTCTGGGCAAGATTCACAAAGGGTAATCTTCTACAGCTTCCTGTATTCAGCCAGCCATATGCCACCAGAACTTGCACAGGATCCATAGGCAGTTGACTCTGACATCCTTTTCTGCCAACATGGCAGCTCTCCACCCCTCAGCTGCATCAAGTCCTGCTCTGAAAATGCAGGGCCCCCCAAGGTGAGGCAGAGCTAGGGTGGTCCCCATTCGAGCTGGCACCAGTGATGCAGTGCCACAGGTGTGGCAGAGCAAAGCATGCCTGTGTCTCTGCTTCCCACAGACATTCCAGTGCTAGGTATGGGTTCTGTGTAAACACCAAGTGCAGTTTATATGGAGAAGTGCTAGGCACAAACACTACATAATACTGCTTAATTTGGATTGATCTAATCCAAAATACAGCGAAGAAGCATCTGACTTCTCATTTTGCAACTTGTAGATTTTAAAGTGTAAAAAATGAAGGTGAAGACAAGAAGGCAAACAAGTTTTAGACAACTTAAAAATATTTTTCCAAGAAAATTATTATTTCCAGTAACCTTGATTTCCTAATTAATTGTTTCTATAATAACAGAGAAACAAACTTGGCCTGGGTAAGATGAAGAAGAATGTGAGTCTAAAGGAAGAGAGTGTTCAGAGGAGTGAATACCAGTGTATTAATTGTAACAATATATATCACCGCGGAGACCCAGGTTCGATTCCCGGTCAGGGCCACTCCCGGGCAGGTGGAGCTCGTTAGCCCTTAAAGGCAACCCACCTACGTCCTAAGGACCTCGCTGCCACCGTCCAAGCTCGCTTGGCCCCGGCAGATGAACCTTAGGATTAAAGGGTGGGCTCAGTTCCGCGCACACTGTGTCTCACCTAAAAAATCCAATGTGCAGGCTGGAAGGTGTAAAAACCTTCCCCGGATCTTCGCTAGCGAAGACTGGCCATTATATTATTATATTAATTGTAACATTTGTTTGATCTTGTCAGAAAATATTGTTGTGAATACTAATGTACCAATTTTTTGCTTGTTTGTCCTAGATGTAACTATTCAGAAAAATAGCTGTGTTGGTTGGAAATTGATTCAATGTCAGAAAGTCAATGCTGTGGGTTATCTCATTATTTGCAATGTGATATCAAATTTGCCATGGAAGTTACACATTTACATGAGGTATTATTCAATTCACAGACAAAGCATGGAAGCTAAGACTTAGTAAATAAAGTTTTTTAATGTCAGTCTTCTTCAATGGCCTGTCTTTTTCATAATTAAGCACATTATACAGCCATTGTTAAAATCTATGAACTGTCCTGGGATCTGGCATGAAATGATTGGTCTCCTCTCAAGGTGAGCACCCATAATAAATAGTTAGCTATAGTTTCACTTTTATACTTTCTCCTTCTACCCTGTAAATCTTGATTTATTACATGTACAGAAACATTTTTTCAACAAGGGGATTGTAAGTGTACCATTATAGAACCATTGATTGATGCAGATTTGCTCGCGGCAGAGAAGAGAACAGAACTGAGCTTCCACACATCCTGAACGAATGTTGTAATGACTAGCAGGCCTTGAGGACATGGGGTGGGATCTGTCCTATTCCCCCACTTCCTTCTCCTCTAAACACAATACTTGGTTAGAAGAAAGGATTATAGGTAAGAGCCCTCAATAGTAGGTTCTGTGATAAGATCCAGGTGGATAGAAAAGCATATAGAGTCCTAATACGAGGACAGGAGTTTCCCTTTCCCTCAACATATTAAAGTGGATATCTACTAGTTATTTTTTAACCTGCATACACCATTTGCTGAGTTATGGTCAGATCCTGTGCTAAGGTACCCAGCCCTCACCACGCTGTCTGAAAGCACAAATGATATTCACTGTCTTAGATAAGAGTCAAATACCTTGAAAAGGGGCAAGACCATGTAACAAAGCATTTATTTATTTATTTATTTATTTATTCATTTATATTTATTTAGCATTCTTCAATTACTTTTTAAAGAACAGCTGAAGGTGGTAAAGACCTCTGGAATTCGTCCAGTCCTACCTCCCTGCTTAAAACAGGCTCAATTATCCCAGATTGCTCAGGACCTTGTCCAGACAGGTTTTGTGTATTCCCAAGGATGATGGCTGCACAGTGTTGCTGCACAACCCATTCCAGTGTATGATCATCCTTAAAGTAAAATATTTTCTCTTATGTTTAAGTGGAATTTCCTCTATTTTAATTTGTACCTATTATGTCTTTTCCTTTCTTTGTATAAGACGAACGTGTCTTGCCACATCAGGACCCATTGATAAGACATACACAAAACATGCACACATACCCACACACACGCATACTCTTCTCTTACTGATGATAAACAATCCCAGCTCTCTCAGCCTGCCTTTGTACAACAGATGCTTCCATTCCTTAATCACCCTCTCAGCCCATTGCTGCACTGAACAGAGATGGACATACCTCTCCTGTGCTCTCCTGCGCTCTCCTGTACTACCTCTTGTGGAAGTCCAGCGTGGGACAAAACACTCCAGACATGTCTCACCAGTGCTAACTAGAGGGGAAGGCTCACTTCCCTCAACCTGCTGGCAACATTCTGCCTAATGCAGCCCAGGAGGCTGTTGACTTTTTTTGCTGCAAGAGCATATTACTGGCTTATGGTCACCTTGATGACCACAAGGACTTTCAGGTCCTTTTCTGCAAAGCTACTGTACAGGTTGTTGGCCTCAGTTCATAGTGATGCATGAAGTTATAACTCTGCAGGTGCAGGGCTTTATATTTCCTAGTTTTGGACTTCATGAGCTTTGTGCTCTGTGAAAGCCAAATATTTTATTCGAAGTCATGCTTCAGCATGGACAAAATTTTACAGGATGTACATGGTAGTGACATAATGGCCAGTCTTCACGAGTGAAGATCCGGGGAAGGTCTTTACACCTTCCAGCCTGCGCATTGGATTTTTTAGGTGAGACACAGTGTGCGCGGAACTGAGCCCACCCTTTAATCCTAAGGTTCATCTGCCGGGGCCAAGCGAGCTTGGACGGTGGCAGCGAGGTCCTCAGGACGTAGATGGGTTGCCTTTAAGGGCTAACGAGCCCCACCTGCCCGGGAGTGGCCCTGACCGGGAATTGAACCCGGGTCTCAGCGGTGATAGCGCGGCGCCTTTACCACTAGACCACCAGGGGCTATAATGTCCACTGCCTTATGAAAAAATAACTCTCTCATAATTCAGTATTTACTGACATCTTACTACCTCTTGTCCTGCCTTCCACTGTCCCCCCAAAAACTGCACCCAAAGTCAAGAATCCCAAACTAAGAATTATGTTACCAGCAAGATCTCCAGTAAATTGCTCTTATTTGTTATTTACTGTTATCTCCTCTATCTTCTAGTACCCTTTCTTTTCCTACCTCACATCTAAAATCCTATTTTAGATGACAGAAACAGATAATGCTTGATGATGAACTGAGCATTTCAGCTGACCAGAAAAAACACTAGAAATTTCAACCCTTGTCTGCTACTCAGCAGTATCATTTAAGAGACAGCTTATATACTACTCAGAATAGAATCATAGAATCATAGAATAGATTGGGTTGGAAAAGACCTCCAAGATCATCAAGTCCAACCTCTGATCCAACTCTAATTACTATATCATGGCACTAAGGGCCATGTCCAATCTCTTTTTAAAAACTTCCAGGGATGGTGAATCCACCACCTCTCTGGGCAGGCCATTCCAATGCCTGATCACCCTCTCTGTAAAGAATAAGTCCATCAGGTTCACAGGTTGCAGTTTGTACACTATGGTTTAGAGTAAACCAATAGTTTCTAATTCAGAAATTAGGAAGACAATGATTCGTTTGAGGGATTTCATGATTACAGAAAGTAAGCTGCTTTCTGAAAGACAGGATAATACCAGAAACATCATTTCATCCTGCTCTAAAGAACAAGTAGCTGAATTGGCAAATGAGAGAATGTAAAGGAACCACATTCTCTGTAAGTCTTATCATCTCTAGATAAAAATTCTAGCTTTTAACTCTGCAGCTTTGCTTGCTTTGTCAAGATTTCTTTTCCTGGGAAAATTTCCTACTATTCATTCATCAACAATATTGCTGCATGGTGAATTCAACTATTCAAGTACCAGCGTACACTGAGCACATCCATACTCACTGACCTATCACTGAGATGAGTTCTTAAAAATACATTTTTTAGATGTTTGTGCCTTACCTCACCTTCAAACAAAACAGTTAATCAAAAAAGCTCTAAATCTTTACAGAAAAACAAAGAAACAAAAAACCACAAAAAACAAACACATTAACAATTCATGGTTCCAGCAGAAACTAAGATAAAGAGACATTGAAACCATTGTAAAAGAGCTGCTCAGAAAATGTATTGGCTTTGTTATCAACAGAAGTCAGCTCTCGGAACATAACCCTGTACTCCACCTTCAGACTGTACCACCTCTTTCTTCTCCTACAGCAAGGTTTGTGAAGAAAGAAGTGGTAAGAGCTGTCTTTCCAGAAAAAGGCAAGAAGACACATAGTTAGCCTCATATGCCCTTACCTCTCCGGTGTTTGTGCTAAAATGTCAAACGAAATAAGGATTTGCATAGCAACTCCATAGGTGGCTTCCGAGCACACTTCCTGAAAGACAGGATCATGCAGTTGCCAGACCTGCAATGATGCTTTTTTCTTTCTAATGGGTAGATGCTGATTCTGTATACAGAGAAGTATAGGATACTTTGATTTCTCCCTCCTACAGAATGCAGTGCAGGGAAACTAACAGATGCAGGGCAGAAAAAAAATACAGGAGTGACAAACAAAATTAGGTCTTTGTGGCTTAAAACATATATGATGTGTAAGTTATCAAATCACGGTATGTCACTGAAGAGAAGTTGTAGGAAATTTGAGGAAAAAAAGACAAAATATAATAAATCTCAAAAAAAGTAATTTGTTATTTCCTTGATTTAAATCTATGGTAAAAGAATTGCATGTGTTATGTATCAAGTATCAAAAGCAGATTTTTCTGGACATTTTCAAACAGGTACTGGATTCAGTGTCTCTTTCACTTGATTGTACAGAATTAAACTAAACCTAACTCACAAATGAGCTTATTAATAATTTATGTAATTTCCATGACAGAAATTTGCTCATAGTTGTGATTTCATATCTCTCTTATTCTCTATTTGCTGTAACGAAAGCAATTTGCCATTTTTAGACTTATTTCAAGTTTGTTTGCTTATTTTTTTAAATAACTCACCTTCCTAAATTATCCATATATGCAAGTTAGTTATTTCTGTTCTTGCTATCAAATCCTGTATATTACATCACTGTAGCTCAGGTAATGACTCACTTTTGAATGATTTGGTAATTTGCTAAATTCCAGACACTTTCAATAACAGCATTTCAGATATTCCCTTTTTTTTTTCTGAGTTAAGGTTGCTAAGTGACCGGAATGTACTTATCTGCCACATCAGTTGTAGGCATTTCAATGCAAAGAAACAATTTTACACACCTACATCATAAAAATAAACATTTTAATAGTACATGCTATAAAGAGCTGTAGTTTATTATAACCCAACTTTAGATCTGATATTTGCTGATATTTGCTATATTCTTTTGCCAATTTTTAATTTTAAATTTTCATTTTAAATTTTTTTATTTTATTTTTATTTTTATTCTTTTAATTTTAAATTTTAATTTTAAATTTTTTAATCTCGATATTTTCAGGATCTAAGTGAGACCGCAGTAATTCTATGAAAGTTAATTTAATCTCTTGGTCATCTATAGCGAGGATGTCTTTAAAAAAATGGCAGAAACATTTTGATAAGATCTTAGAGCAGTAACAAATTACAAAAAAAGAAAAAAAAAAAGGCAAAAAAGCAGATTTGCCTATGACACAAAGTGGAATTAAAATAAATCTTTAAATGTTTCTCCTTCATGGCTTTTCTCCATTAGAGTGTAAAGTCTGCAAATAAACTTCTGTCAGGATGATAATGCAGACGTTGTGACAACACAGCAGTTATACAGACAGGTATAAAAATGTTTTGTATTGGCAACACATTCCAACTGTCACTTTCTTGCTTTTTTTAAAATGTTTGGCTTTGCAAATAATTGGACAGGTTAACATAGCTGTCAGTGAACAACTTCTCATATTTTTTTACAAGGTGAGGATTTCCTATAACTTATGAAAGCTTTCATGTTAAATCAAAACCACATGCAGCTTTTCAACTGTATCTATATCAAACAATATCTATAATGTCACTGGTGGGCAACTAAAGTTAGAAAAAAACCCCAGCTAAACTAAAATTGGCTAGAAAAACAAAAAACCCACTACTAACTAGTAGGTTGAATGTGGTACAGAAAGATCAGTAGAAAGGCACAGCCTACAATTCACAGGCTGTAGTTATGCATTTGTAAAAACCAACAAAAGTACTCATTGGTGAGAGTACCTGGCATGTGGACAATACAGTGACATAAAGCAACATGACTTGGCTTTGGTCACTGAGTGGTCAACAGTTTCCCTCTAAATATATTTTGACTATGCATTAGGAGAATTTTTTTAAGGACCTTATTGTTACCGACCTTTAAAAAGCTTGTTGCATGAACACGTATCAAAGCATCTCTCACAAATTTTTAAAGTACTCTGTAAATAAAGACTTTTACTGAAATAATGGCTGGAAACTAAGTTTCTTGTCCCATAGTTTCAGACATATGCAGTTCACTGCCATTTAGACTCAAATATCATTTCTGTTATGAAGGACTGAACTCTCCAAATTATAATTTCCCAATGAAATAAGCATGCACCTACACACTCAGTCTCTCCTTCTTCCTTTCTCTTCCTTTTTCACAAATACTAATTTTCTGCTTCATGCAAAACAATAGCAAAAACTTTACTACCAAATAGATGGTCAATATTACAGGCACTAAAGAAGGTATTTGAAAAAAAAAATCATTGAGGTATGAGTCTAGTTAAAACATTCTTTCCAAAGATGGCCTAAGTAAATACAAAGATAGCAAATCTTCTCACAAAATCTAACTAAAAACATTGCTTTTCTTTAACCATGAATCTGTATCCCCTGACTGGTCCCCTTCTTTTCAAGGAGGACAGAGAAAATTGCAGTTCTCTTGCATTTTTTTTCTGATATTTGCTATGGTTGTTAAAGAAGTGCTATGGATTGTTAGAGTCATTTAATTTGTTGAAAATATAAATGGTTAAAAAAAGATTGAAGTGCTTACTTTCTTAGTATTAAGCTCCACTGCTCTCCCCTTGAAAATGTTGTTGAGATAAAACAACAAGCTTATATAACATAGCTCTGGTATGTAATTCATGTTTTTAACATTGTAAAAAAGAAGTTTTAATTGCTGTTATTTTTTCACGTCAATTTTACTCACATTTATCTCAAAATCAACAGATGTAAATAATGACATCAGATATTATCCTGTTCCTTCCTTGACATCAACATTTAGAACCAACTGAATAATTTTACTTTATCTAAAGCAAAATCTCAGTTGTTGGCTTGAATGTTTTTGGTTGTTAATTCTTTATGAAGTACACTAAATCAGTGCACTGCCACAGAATTTACCCACTATTTACGTAATCCTTCTATTTTCAAAGTAAATGAGCAAACTCAGAAAGAACAGAAAGTGTCTCTGCAAAGACCTGAGAGAATTATCTACCCTCTACCATGTACAATCTTGTTGCTAAATGAATGTTAAGATTTATCCTCTGTATGTTGCATCTGTAATAGAGGTCAACATCACCACATAGGCTTTAAAGGTCTGACATCCTAGCAGAAAGCAGCGATGCATATACACATCATGGACAAACTCTGACACATTGATACATAGGGCTTCAGACTATGCCTGTTTCTAAGTCAATAGATACATTTTGCTTATAATTTCAGTTAGACCAATGGCACAGCCTATCTTAATAAATATCTTAAATATTATTTTAATTTCTTAGTAAATATTACCTCTTCCAACAGCAGTGGTAGAATGAGAGATCTGTGACTTTGACAAAGAACAAATTTGATTTCTGAAAAGGGTATTTCACTTTGATATAGAGCTTTTAACTTGAGTTTCTATTTTATTTTCAGCTTTCAGACATCTGTCCCTGATTTTAATCAGTTTCTACATTTCTGTACACCTGGGCCTGAATACTGGGAATTTCTTGGGAGATGAGGGAGGCATCAAAGACACACTTCACACATTTTCCTTGAAAATCAGTGTGAGGGGGACATGTCAAGAAAGAGGCAAGCAAATTAATTTGAGATCACATTCTGCCACTTTTTCATTGAGTAAGACTTTACTCTGTAAGTAGCATCAAATACCTTTCAATATAAGACAGTGCAGAGCAGCCAAGCTATTGGGGATCAACATATACTTACAGAACAATCAGCAGTGACCTAAAATTACATTTTAAGAGAGACTTTAGGTCTTATCTTGTCGTTGACAATCAAATCAGAATGCAACGTCTAAAAATCTTAATATAAAATGCCTTATGTAAAACAATTAGAGGTAGTTGTATAGGAACACAAAGGCCTCAGCTTGCTGCTTTCTGTTTCCAGTGAGTGGTGCCTTACTTCCAGTGAGTGATACAGTAACTGAGTAGTTCTCTGACATGGAAATTAACCTGGTTTCAAGTGAACAATGTCAGCTTTCAGAATTATCAAAGCAAGACTTCAGTTTTCACATCAATCTTCAAGCTTTATTTAGGTGAATGGTAATCATGACTCCTACTCCTCAGACTGAATTCTGGATGTATTTCCAAGGGAAATCCTCTTGTATAATCACAACTTCTTGGGTAAGCTGTACGATGTACTACATAAAATTCTGTGCACTCTACTGAAAGGTATCGTGTCCTATATACTACTACAGATATTCCTTGTGGCTTTAAAGTCTCTCGATTATATAGATATAGATTATATAGATATCTATATAGATATGTATATTATTATATAGATATAATTATAGATATAATATATCTCTTTTCAAGATACTTATGCTTTTCCTTTTTAGTAATATTTAAAGTATGTTATTCAACTGTACATTCACTACTCACATGTGTAATGGAAATATTTATTTTTTTCATACATATAGAAAACTGCTTAATTTACATGTCCTGGAATTGCAGTGAAAAGCAGCATGTCACGCTGAGGCAATTTTGTTGCTTAACACTTATTTACATTTATTTTGAGACTAGGAATTTTGAAAAAAAAATTTAAAATTAAAAAAACCCCAAACCTCATAATGCAGCAGAACTTTGAAGTATCAAACTGAAGTAATACTTCAGGATTCCAAAGGACACATGCAATTTATATTGACTTATAGAGAAAATATAATGTCTAAGTCAGAGATAGAAGGTGTTACAAAGATTTAGTCTCTAGAAACAAGGTAATAACAAAATGCTCTTTTAAATGATATGGGGGAGAAGAATATAGCTTAGCTTGTCTTCTTAACGTTTGAGTTTTGTTTTATTCCAGTTCTTAAATATAATAGAAAAGAAATTCTCATGAAAATAAGGGAAAAAAAGTCACATCTTCGGAGGTGTTCTGGTACCCAAATGTAGTTGTACCCAAACAATAGTTAAAGCTTCATCTCTATGTTTGAAAACATAAATCTATTGCCCTACCAGTTCAGGATGAAACTAGTCTGGCAGAAAAGCTGCTAGTCTGGCAGTGTCCTCATGGTGCAAAAATGAACTTAATTACAAGTATCTAGTCAAGTATAGCTGTATTTAAAAAGTCCCTACAGTCCTGTCTTGTAAATATTGCATCATTCATATACAATTTTAAGTCCAGATATTTAAGTGGCAGAAAATCAGACAAACCTGGGGCTTCTGAAGGAATATGGATCAGTTTTTTCATGGTATTTTAATTATGCAAGTAAAACACAGGAGGAGACAATGGCGACATTTTGTGATCAAGCTCCTCTTCTTGTCTTGCCAAGTGTGCCTGTACTTGGAACATGACTACTTTCTGCAGAACTTAAAATATTAATTTGAAGACATTGCTATGGAGACTCCGAATGGAAAAGCTCAACTACCTGGTCCCTCCTAAAACATTTAAAATTTTTATTATTACTGTAAGGGCTACTGGCAGACATGTAAACTCAAGCCCTCTAAATTGGGTTTCATATCGATGTGTCGCTGCCATTTCCGTGACAGAAACCGCTGTCTCCATAAGGATTTGTAAGGACCACAGATGGATACAGAACGAGGAATTGTTTCCTTTTACACCCATGGTCGTGTCTAGGCGGGATACACCGTGGAGACTTCGAGCCGTACTGTGCAGGTGAGGGGACGGGGAGAGAGAGTTCCCTGGGCCATTTCTCCTTCAGTCGAGACCCCATCTCAGCCGGGAATAGAGATTCCCCGAGGGGGCTCTAGGCGGACACCGCCCCCGCTCCCTTCCCAGCTCCGCTGGAGGCCGTGGGCAGACGCTGGGGGCCGGAGCCGGCTCTGCCCCCGCTGAGCCACAGGGCTCGCCCCCCGCGCCCCTCGGCCCCTGCTCCTACCGCCTGGCCCGCAGGGCCGGGAGCCGCCGCTGCGGGAACAGTCCCCCCGCGGTCCCTCCCTCCCCACACCCGCCGGGCGCGGCGCCGCCCCGAGAGCGGGGGAGCGGGGGCCGGAGCGGGGCCGGGGGCGATGCGGGACCCGGGGCGGGAGCGCTCCTCCCGCGGGAACGCGCTGGCGGAGCGGCGCGGGGGAAGGACCGCTGTGCTCCGAGCACTGTGCACCTGTGGGCGTGACCGCCGGCCCCCTCCTCCTCCTCCTCCTGCTTCTCGTTACTTGAAGGGCCGGCGCCGCTGTAGCGGCAGAACCTGAAAGCGGAGCGGGCGGCGCGCAGAGAGGAGAGGAGAGGAGGACACCTGCCACCGCCGACCCTCCGCCTGAAGTGTCCCGGCCGCCTCTCGCCCCGTCGAGCCGCTGGACTGGCCGGGAGGGGAGCCCAGGCTGGACTGGGCGGAGGGGACGGGGTTGTCCGGCTCCGCCGCTGTTTTCGGCCGCTGGCGGGCACCGCCGCCCCCCGCTCCCCCGCGGGCGCTGCGCTGGGGTGCGGATCGCCCTCGCCCCGCGGAACTGCCTGGCCGAGCCCTGCCCCGCGGGCGGGCCGCGGTGCCCCCGGTGTGCCCTCGCCCGTCGGTGCCGGCGGCCCCCGCGGGCATGCTGCCCTGCGCTGGGCGGCGGCGGCGCCCTGAGCGGGGGTCGCCCTAGAGCGGCGGGCGGGCGGGCGGGGGAGGCCCCGCGTCAGCACCGCCAGGGCCCGCGCCCGCCAGCGGGGGCTGCCCCGGGGAGGGGGGAGGCGGGGGAGAGGACAACAAGCGGAACAACTTCTGCAAATTGAAAAAACGAAAAGAGAGAGAGAAAAAAGTAAAAATAGGGTCGTTCGTGGGACATCTTCGAAGCTCAGCACCACGCGTGGCGTCCAAGCCGCAGTGAAACCCCCCACGCCAGTGAATCCCACCACAGTGACAAGAGGAAAACTGTCTGTGGCCACTGCACCAAAGTCTCGCAGGCGTTAGAGTCGCCTTGGCTTTCTGGCTGGAAGATGATTCCTGCAACAGAATCATATTGCTGATGATGAACCGCAGGGTCGTTGGAAGATGCCTTCCTTGAGGATTACACCTGGAGAAAGGCCATCAGTCAAGGAGAGAGCTGGCTGGTGAAACTGTCTGACTTCCCCCACCTCTCCACCCCCCCTCAACGGGGAAGTGGTTTCAATGGCTCCATCTCCCAGGAGAAGCAGTAGGAAAGATGCCAACACCTTGCCAAGCATGTCCTCAACTTTCTGGGCTATCATGATCCTGGCCAGTCTCCTAATCGCTTACTGCAGTAAGTACATATTTGTCGTGGTGCTTTTGCTGGGCGTAGATCTATGCCCTTCCCCCCTGAGGTAATGCTTCTGGCAAAGGCCAAGCTCTAAAGCTGGTAGGCATAGGTACTTTGTCTTAGAACTTGCCCCTCAACATCTCTCCGCAGTCCCCTATGGGAAAGCATGTAGACTGACACTTCAGTACTGCTGCATCTCAGGAGAATGAGATGTCCCTAGGTTGTAGATGTGGCATTTACAGTGCAAGCAGTAACATCTCTTGGATTTTAGAAACTTTTTAGTGGTAGTAACTGTGATCCACTGTTCACTGTTTGTTATCAGATGTTACCAGATTTCTCCCAGACTGCTCCCTCCACATAACACACACTCCTAACTCCATCCATCGTCCGTGAAAAGGAGCTGTTTTGTTTATGTTCATCCTTTTAGGAAGCACATACTTAATCAACTGACAGGTGTCAACATTCCTAGGATCATATGTGATTCTCTGACTGAAATTCCATTGGAACAAACTGTGCCACTCCTTGGCATATCCTCAGCAGTTTAGTTAGTTTTGTCAGTTTTAGAGCTGCGTCTCAGGCTATCAGAGTTTTGTATATTTTTTTTCAGACTTGATGGATTGTCGATTAATCACATTGAGTTGTGGAAAAAGTAAGAATCAAGTACATAGTATTTTAAAGGTTGGTTTGTTTGTTTGTTTTGCTCTTGGCAGGAATAATTTTCAAACAGTTATATAATGTAAATAGAGTTAATGCCTATACTTCTATTGAATGCAAGTTAGTCCATAGTACCAGAGTGGGAAACTTTTAAAGGAAATAGACAAAACTGTTTCTATGCAATAATAAAAAAATACGTAATTTATCAGGAGAGACCTGCACAGCTTTACCAAAATGAATCTCCAGTGTATTTTCCCAACCTGAGATGAAGAGGTCTGTAATTTACCTATGGTGGGTATTCATTTCATTAGCTGCCTCATAAAAGATTTTGCACTAGGCTTGTCTTGTTGAGCTATAATAGGTGTAGGTTATGATGAATAGGAAATAGATGCTGTTTTCCAGGAGCATGCTGCTGCATTTCTTAACCCTATATTCCATTCCCTCTGACTATATTATATTCACATTTCTCTGTGTTGTTTTTTTGGGGATTTTTTTTCTGAAATAAAATTTTAATTGGTTAAGAGAACCTCTAATTCACTTCTTTTTGCATATTACAAGGACTCTTCATACTGGTGAATAACGTATTTTGTAATTATTTTTTGTAATTTAGCACAGTTTGCATTACACTTCTCATTTAAAAAATCACATTAAAGTGGTCACACTTTTAAATAACATAATTTTGTACATAATGCCATATTCAATCTTTTAATATAGAGGATATACTAAACAACATAGTGGGATTTAAAAGAATTTATGTATATACTGGGAGTGCATATTACAGGATGAGTAGTTCAAGTGTAAAGGGAATTCATCTGGATGTTAGTAATAAGTAATATTTTATTAAGTTTGTGCTAAAAATGCCTGGAGAGTCCCAGGCTTTTTATGAGAAGATGTGAGTTCTTCTGTGCATATATGTTCTATCAACATGGCTTCAGGAAGAGTTAACCATAAACTCTGACACTTTAAAAAATGTTTATGTTCAGCAATGAGAGGTTTGACAATGTTTTGTTCTTAGGAATAAAGCTGTCCCTTTGAAATATTACCTATTGTTCACTGTTTATTTTTTACATTGTTTACTGATGCTGTACAATACAAATTTTGGCTGATAATCTGAAGGCATTTTCTGGTGCGCTTAAGGGACCAGTTTCTAATTAGTTCTCCCAACCAGCGTAGATGGTGTTCCTCAAACGTGTAGTACGCTCTTCATTTCATATAGCACTGAAAAGCATCATTCAGCTTAAAATATGCAGTGTCAAAACACTCCACCGTTTATGTAATGCTTCAGTGATTTGACAACTGCAATTCCAAATGTTAATGAAGCACCATGAACATTTTTTCTAGCGGTAGTATTTGAAACATTGCAAAAAAATGATTTTTACTCTGTGGAAAGAGGGAAGGTGTTTAAAATCAAGATTAAAAAAAATGAAGCAGTTTCTAGGTAAAGTAGCACTTAAGATTTTATGAATTCTTTTAAAAATCAGCTAGAGTTTAACCAGACTTTTTTCATCTGATGTCTTTTTTGAAGAAAAGCATAACTGGGTGGGGAGGGGGACATGATGACTTTAAAAATGTTTTTAAAGTAGCAGGCTTGCCATATTTCTTAGTAAAATGAAAGAAGTAAAAGGAAAGAACTTGTCTATATAAGGTGTTCTGTATTTTTCCACACACAATATATTCAGGTATAGGGAAGTATACTGATTTAAATTTCTGATATCAAGCAGCATTCTGTAAAAAACAATAAAGGAGACTATATTAGCAAACCAATTACACAAACCTCATATTGGATTATCTCTCAATGTATGATTTTACTACAATCAATCTCTGCAATTTCAAAAACAAAATTAGAACTTTTCCATTTTTCAGTTTTTTATAGCACTTTAAATAAAATTTTCTATCTACCTTGCTTATTTCCATTTTTAATCTGTTAGAATGACGAAGCTTATTCCTGAGTCAGTTATATGAACATTGCTTCTCCTTCTCTTGTGAATCATTGTTTCTGGAAATTGTTGTACAATAGTCATCCCTATTACTGAGAGCAACCAGTAAACACAGTACTCTAAGTTCCACTTGCAGATAAGCATATTTATAAAGCATGTTCTGGGTGTACATGTACAGCCCATTAGGCTCTCATTTATACTTTAATATCTGAAGCCCAATTATATTCCCATTGATGTGGCAAAATGATAAACTGATAATTTTTATTTCTTAAATGTTTAGATTATACTTAGGGATAGTGGCTCCATCCTATGGTGGAAGAGAAACCTGCATCAAATCAATTAAGTTAGTTGCTATAGTGATAAATATAATACAATATTCTTCAACTGAAGAAAAATGGTCTGATTTGGTAGGCTCTCAATAGGAGAAGGCAAAAATGAAGTAGTAGAAATAGGCTGTGTCATCAACAAGGAATTAGTTAGCTTACTTAGCGGAAGCATCGGTGAAAGTGAAAACACCCTCAGAAGGTTGTCCTGGTAGGGGGTGGCCACCTTCAATGGCAATTCAGAATTAAAAGAGTTGTGACATTTTTGGATCCCAGACATGCATCCCTCATACTTGTTTAATGAACAGTAGTAGACCAGAGAGAAGTACCTAAAGTGAATACCTCATATTGTAAAGGTAAAATGAATTATTTTTTTCTTCTTTGTAACTGGAATATGCATTTCTAACACTACCATATTAGAAAGTTTGGTAAGAGTAAGGAAATTTTCTGTGATATCACAGTTATATGCTACATCAGGAATCTAAACAACACAGTTTTGATTCAGAAGTACTTTTTAGTGCATTTATTCAGTTGACTTTGCTGTAAATACTGAGGAGCTTTTTATATGTAAATAGTAACTTTTTAAACAACATATGATTCAGCTTTTAGCGAAGTTGTGGCTGTTATGAGCTTTTGGTTTTCCTTATTTTATACTGTTTTGTAAACATAAGGAATAGAACATTAGAGCCCTATGCTGTTCTGTTAAGGTAATACTTCTAAGGCTGAGCAAATGGGTTTTTTTGAAAGGAACCCCCAAAACTGAATGGTACTTTTTGACCTTCTTGTTTTAAATATTTCTTATGGAAGAGAGAGGTATGAAGCCTAGCATTTATGCTGACTAAATGCTGATAGTAGTAGGATAAAAGAATATAAACCTCCAAAATGCAAAATATTTTCCTAAATGCAAAATATTCCCCCAAAATAACTCTACACTTCTACATTGTAAGTACAAGTTCTTTCACAGTAAGAAGAAATGGAAAGAGGAAATGTTCTCCTAATTCATTATTTCTTTTGCTGTCAGAGTACAAACTAAGTACATTGTAATGATGAGATACTGGTAGGTTATATTAAATGACTGATTCTGCAGCCTACTGTTTTGATTGGTGGAATTTGTTTAGCAGAAAAACCCCTTAGCATAAATTAAAAAAGTGTCTCAAAGGTTTTACATGGAACCATGCAAGATGCAGACAGTTCTGGTTTGGGCTGAGGTAGAGTTAGTTTTCTTCACAGTGGCTAAGTATGGGGCTCTGTTTTGGATTTGTGCTGAACACACCATTGATAATAATGAGATATTTTTGTTACTACTGAGCAGTGCTTATGCAGGGTCAAGGCCTTTTCTGTTTTGTGTACTGCCATGCTGATGAGGAGAGGACATGTATGTGTATGGGAGGACACAGATGGGATAGGTGACTCCAACTGACCAAAGGGATATTGATATGACATCATACTTAGTATATAAAGTGGGGGGAAGAAGGAGGAAGAGGGGGAAGTGTTTGGAGTGATGGTGTTTGTTTTCCCAAATAACTGTTAGGTGTGACGGACTCCTGCTATCCTGGGGATGGCTGAACACCCGCCTGCACATGGGAATGGTGAATTAATTCCTTGCTTTGCTTTGCTTGCATGCACGGCTGTGGTTTCCCTATTAAACTGTCTTTATCTCAACCAATGAGTTTTCTCACTTTACCCTTCTGGTTCTCTCCCCAGTCCTGCTGGTGGGGGAGTGAGAGAGTGCCTGTGTAGTGCTTGGCTGCTGACTGGGGTTAAACCACAAGTTCCCATGAAAAATATTATATTGACTACACCTCAAATTGAGATCCTGTTACACACTGGGTAACACTGCTCATTTCAGAAATACCTTTTTGTTGTCCTGTTCTGGAATTGCTTTCTGCCTAGAAGACACGGGTTACTATGGTCTCTAGGTCTTACTGTTCCATTATGCTATTTGAAACTACCAGCAGGGATGGTAACTAATTGTGACTGACACCTGGACACCTCTCCAACAGGAGCTACCATATCATCGTGTGTAGGCTGCTGAACAGCTATTAGGTGGTAAAAGGTCACTGCAAATTTACATTGGATGCAAACAAGTCACTTCTGAATGAAAGCCTACAGCTCCTGTTACTGATCTTGTATCATTCAGATCACTTTGTTTTCAAAAACGAAAACCACAGATTTTTAAAATATTTTCTACTGAGCTGTAATTTTATTATGTTTTCTGCAAGGATTACTGTATATGTATTTTTCCCAAACTCTTCACACAGAATAAATGTGACAGAGAGAGCAACTGTCATTAGTCAACTGTTTCTTTCAGTCTACTTTGTATATTGAAATGAAAATAATGTTTTTCTGACATTAAATAAGAAAAGCAAGATATTAAATCCTGTTTCTTTATGTAACATCCCAGCTGCTCCCTTTGAAATAGATTCAGTTTTTGAGATGAAACTAGTGCTTTGCACTTAATGGCCTCTGCCACGTACTACCTGTCAACGTGAGTACCAGACTGACACTGAGATTGTCTCACTAGTAGTGTTGTGGTCTGTCCAGATGATGTATTACATAGAAGTCACTGGCATCAACATACGACATGTCTTCTTATTGCTTTTAGTGTTGAATTCAACCCTTTAAGGGGTTTGAATTCTGGTAACTCTTATTGCGAGTATAACCAAATGATATAGATGGATATAATGGGAAACAGGTAGGAAGGGGAAACAAGAAGGAAATGGATATGTTAAATTAAATATATGGCAGAGGAGTATTCCATGTCTTTCAGAAGGATCAATAGCAGAGAGACTGAGACCTCCTTGACTTGCCCTTTTTTTATGCTGTTTGTGTATATAATGAGCTATATTGTTCTTACCATATACTATGAAATAGTATTGGGAACATGGAATAGAGACCCCCTGCTCCAGCTGTGTAAACAGAGGCTAGATTGGTTTTTCTTTTACCAGGGTCCTATTAATCTTTTAGTCTTTGCTTAGTGACTCACTGAAGAAGTAGTAGTAAGTCCTTAACTGATATTAGCTCTGATGAGTGGGTGTTTTCTCACTCATGCTTCTTTGCTAGAAGCAGACTCTGAAATGTCTCAGGTTTTAAGATGTAATTTAGTGCTTTCTTATAGAGTGGTCTGACTGTAAGTCTATTACATGAAAAACACTCATAGACAGGCAGTCCAGCATCTGGCGTGTCAGTAATGTTTATTAGAGGTATGCCTTGAATGTTATCAATAACTCAAAAATGCACTTGGATACTGAGCTGTATACAGGAGTGTTAGATATATAGGCAAATCCAGACAACTTTGATTTGGTCTTCCTGGTCTGCATATTCTTTTTTGCTAAATTCAAACCAGAATGTTTTCACGCTTAGGCTCATGTTTGATCAGGTGTGCTGTTCCACTTTTGGACTGGGGATCTGTTTATTTTTTTTCTCCATTTAAATCTAAGTTACACTCCCTTCTGCACAGATGGTTGGCAAATTTGCTCATTGTAGATATTCTGGGAAGTTATCTCTCCATGGATATCGTTTTATGTTAGCCCTGCAAATAGGAAAATATTATACCTATGTGAAAATATATGGAATACTTCTCTACCACATATTTAATTGAAAATACCTATTTCCTTCTAGTTTCCCTTCCTACCTGTTTCCCACTATATCCATCTATATCAGTGGTTATACTTGCAATGGAAATAAGATTTACCAGAATTGAAAACATATGAAAGTTAAATAGATTATGTTTTCCAGTATTTTTGGTATAGAGGTTTATTTGAAAGACTTTGTTTATGTTTTTCAGGGGACTTTGGCTGGCTAAAATGCATGGGGGTTTGCATTCATGTGATGATCTTTTGATGTCCTCAAAACTGTGTGGCCTATGTATTATTTTGATCGCTGGATGAACTGTATCTTTGGACATTTTTCTTCAAACACTTGATTGCTCTCAGATAACAAGAATGTATCTCATCTAACTGCGATGAGGATTGTAACTGACTATTCATTGGAGGAGTCTGAGCAGCAAGCCCTCTGGTTCTCTCCTGAGTAACATCTAGTTATTCAATATCATCTGTGGTTTTGCATGTCAACACTTCTTGTCAGTGCCTGTGGCACAGTACAGCAATAAGGAAGTTGCCTCTTTAGAACAAAATATTATTTGTTTTGCCAAATGGTATGCTGCTGTTAGAGAAAACATGATCTATATGTAGACAGAGACCTGTAGCTACTATTTTTCTGGCTGTTACAATTCCTTTCAAGGCCGTAGGTTGGTGTGACTTATTTTTAGTTTTGATGATTTAATATTTTTTTTGTTATTATTATTTTCATATTTCTGACTCATAGAATTATAGAATGGTTTGTGATGGAAGGGACCTTTCAGGGCATGGACAAGAACACCTTACCCATGATCAGATTGCTCAAAGCCCCATCCAGCCTGGTCTTGAAGACTTCCAGGGATGGGGCATCCAGAACTTTTCTGAGCAACCTGTTCCAGTGCCCCAACACTCTCACAGTAAAGAATTTCATCCTAATATCTAATCAGAAATAGTTTCAGTTTCATTTGAACAGGCCTGGTCTTTCCTTACTTTAGATTTCTGCAGTATAGTCATCTATATTTACTGTAATCTCGTAGTAGATTACAGTAGTTCAGTAGACATTTTTACAATGCAGTTCATGTGACCTGTTTTAGATACATGATATAGTTTGAGCTAAATTGTGCTGCTGAAGTGCCTGTCTTTGTTGACTATAAGGCAGGTTGAACAACTTGCTAAGATTTTAACATATATGTTATCACACTAATCTAGTCCTTCATTAAAACATCTTTATAATAATAAATAATGGCCAGTCTTCGCGTGCGAAGATCCGGGGAAGGTCTTTACACCTTCCAGCCTGCGCATTGGATTTTTTAGGTGAGACACAGTGTGCGCGGAACTGAGCCCACCCTTTAATCCTAAGGTTCATCTGCCGGGGCCAAGCGAGCTTGGACGGTGGCAGCGAGGTCGGCTGCTTATTTTATTTTCAAGGTCCACTTAAAATTTAAATGTTTGATGCCAAGTAACTGGTTCAGTATTTCTGTAGGGAAGAAAAAAATGTAGAAAAATGGGCTTGTGATACAGATTCATTAAGACTGTAGGTCAAGATATTGAACTACTGCAGCAAAGGATTTGTACAATTCGAGGGATGTAGCTGGCATAAATTACTGGGATCTTCTACAAACATCTTTGAAAACATCTTTGAAAAATATTTTTTGCAACATGTTTTTTCTTACTGTAAAATCTCCAGTTTATTTGCCAGTATCATCATTCTAAAAATACTGTCTTTCTCCAAAAAGTTGGAAACGAGGTGAATTTTTGAGGACTGAAGCAAAGGTTATCAGCTTTACCATTTTTTTTTTTGTTCATTTCTTAAACTCCTTCCATATGGAACAATATTGAACACGTTTCCCATGCAACCTTTTATAGTGTGATTAAAACATTTGAATCACCTTTATCAATGTGAACAATGTATATAAGAAGCATCAGGGGCAAAGAAGACTAGAAATGCTTACCTTGAATATAAAAACAGGTATAAAGTGCATTGAGTGTTGAAGTACCACACCCTTGGCTTCTGTTTTTCCTTCTCCCTCACCTGGAAAATAAAAACTATGTATCAAAATGTTCATGTTACGGGGTTATTTTTGGAGGGATATTGGGTTTTATGACCCGAGATGTTCCTCCAATTCTGCATTCTTCACTGTGAGTACTATTTTTACAGTCCTTTTCATCTGGAGGGATTTGTTGCCTTCCATACCTCATTCTCTTATCATATGTTTTTGTTCAAGGAATATATTGCTTTTCACTATTTTCCAGTGTATATGTCTTCATGGACATTCTGTCTTAAAGCTGACCAATTCTAGTTGTGCTCCCTGTGTTACTGGGAGCTCTTGCTTGATCCTGTCTGCAAATGTAATTGTCTTCTAATATAATCTTCTTTAGAATGCCTTAATTGTTGAGTTTTAGGAATGGTTTTTTATCCAATTTAGTCCTCCCACTAAAAAACCCTCACATGGTGCTCCCCCTTTTCTCCCCTCCAACTGGAGGCACAAAAGGCAAAGATCATGGGTTGAGGTAGGAACAGTTTGCTGCAAACAGCCATGGAATAAGAAAATGAACAGTAGCAGCAACAATATTAATAACAAAAATGTACAAAAGAGAGAGTGATTTACATGCAAAAGTGCTGACCGTGAACTCCACGACAATAAACAATCCCAGATGCTCCACCCACCACGTTATCTTGACCCGAAGGAATCCCTTCTCCCTGAAGCGAGAGTCCCTTTCCTCTGCCCCAGCAATGAGGTAAGGTGGTATAAAATAACCTCTGTGTCTTAGGCACACCACCTCCTGGCTACTGCAAAAAAATTAGCCCTGTCCTGACCAAACCCAGAACATTATTGAAGAGAGTTTTTAACATTTATGGTGTTGAAAGGGTCTCCTTTCCCAATGTTTTTACAGAGTTCTGTGAAGTGCTACTGTGAACTCTTAGGATGGTAAGCTGAATGAACTGCCAATTGTAATTACAAAAAATAGATTTCAAGTATTTTGGATATAATTTCAATGAATTCATTTAAAAGCAATTTATAATACTTGAGTCGGTGACATTTCAAAAGCATTTCGTATGAAACAGCTTAATGCTTATCTTTTTCCATTCTGACATTTGATGGCAATGAAGGTATGCCAGTATATTCTTTGGCACAAATATTACACTGACTTCATAAGATTGACATTGTATACAGAATATGGAATATTAAAATTCATTGTCTAATGTTTTCTCAGGTAATTCATCTTTTTATGGAGGAAAAGGATGTCCTTTAGAATCCTCTGTTTCATAGAGTGAACATAATATTTTCCTTTTGGTATTTTAATATCAGCACAGATGCAAAAATCAAATGAACCACCTACCTGTCTCATTTTTTTAGTTAATTCCCTGAATTTTTTTTGTCTCCATCAGAGACCAAATGCGTGGAGCTCAAGCAAACATCTCCTACATTATCTTATAAGAGCACATTACTAATATATTTCAACACCTTTTCTTTCACTCTTTGTAGTAACTGATAACCATTTCCTTCCTGAGAGCTTCTTTTAGAATTTAGTGCTCGGGGTTGCCATACAGTCCCAATATTAATGTTTTCTATTTCTATATTTTTCAGTTTTGCTTTCTTATTTTTCTTATCTAAGGTCAGGTGAATTGGCCCTACTGTTTGTCTTGCCACTTCCTGAAGTGCTTTTCTGTTATTCGGTATGACAGGTGTAGCTATGTGAATAGTAGTTTGCCAGTGATTTCTCAGACAAATTAACTTGATGTATGTATGGAGGTTTTTTGTGTTTTGGTTTTTTTTATCCTGCATCAGGTTCTCTGAGCCCAGTTATAGACTCTGTGATATAGCATACTGTAGGCTTGAGTGTAAGTACCTTATTAGAACTTAGTAAATTGGCAGTATGCAGAGAATATAATACATCTAAAATTAGAGTTTAAGTTTTCTTCTGCCGTTTACAATTATTTTGAAAGTATATTAAGCAACAGATATGATTATGCACAGAGGGTGAGAACTGAAGTGCTGAGAAAAAATATGCTTTCAGTTTCAGTGCATGTAACTTGAACAGACCTTTTAAGTTTGCAAAATGCTGGTGAGCCCTGGTGGATGTGATGGTTATATATCCTTTGTCATGACAAGGGCATGTAAATTTCAGATGCATATCAGTATTACTGTGGTCCTACATGTTTTGTGTGACAAAAGACACCTATCTTGAAAGTGGGTGTCAGGAAGCGGGTGTCTGAGCTAGGTGATTTTGGTCTTTGTTTGAAAGTGATGGTGACATAAAGCATATGGAAAGAAAATTACAGAGCTACAGAGCTCTTCTGTAAAGTCAAAGAGCAATGTTTTAGAAGTATGCTTTTGACCAATTTCATGTTCTTTGCTTTCTGATTTACTCCTCTCAGTGTATATTTCTATAAATGCACATATTTATTCTCTCAGTATATCACTGTAGCTGAATTTAAGGGATCAAAATGTAACTTTTTTCCCCCACATCTCTAGGGGGAAGATCTGACATTTTGCCATGAGTTTGCTTTGGTTTTGTTGTTGTTGCTTCTGCTTTAATTTTTTTAAAATTTAACCTCATTTAGAAGGGAAAAATATACATATAAAGAAATAATAGAGGAGTAAAATTTTGAGTTAAATCAGATACATGTGATGGAGAACTGTCAGAGAAAATTCTGTCCTTAAATAATGAAAGCTTGTGAGTCTGTGTTGAGGTTTGTTTGTTGGTTGCTTTTCTTCTTACTTACATCTCCCTTATCTTTTGGATATTTCTTATTTTTTTCTCCTGTTTTAGTCTCCTGTTCTGTTCCACATAGTTTTGCTGACAGACTGACACAGTTCAGATAAAACAAAATAAGCAGAGGAACACACATATGAAATATAAACAGAGGATAAAAATATGAGAAGACTATATGATACTCTGAATCATCCATTGTAGTTTTTCTTCATTGGAAACAAATTAATTTATATCTTGTCTGGAATTTTTGAGAGGAATAATTTGTGGTTTTACTTAGAGGTAGTTTAATCAGGAAATAAATGCAATATTGTTTTCTTCTGTGGGTCCTTTCAGCAAAATTATATAAAAGCACTTAAATATTTAATATCGATAACAACAAGGTCTGTAGATAGGTCTCTAAGATAAATAGCTTTAATGGGTCGTAGAGTACGAGATATGTGTACGACTGCAAGTCACTGAGTTGAGTGTTTGCTTTCAGGCTGTGGATTCTGTGTCCAGCCTTGTCTCTCTTTGTCATTTTCACAGGCACCTGAGCCCGAAACATTACTAGTACTCAGGAAGCTGTACCTGCTGAGAGCATCCACTTCTGTCTCTTTGCTTAATTCAAGAACTACTGTAGTAGAGTAATTAAAATGGCTACAATCTATCAAAGTTTTAGTTCCTAGCTTTGATAGTATTTTAGCTGAGGGACAGGAAAATTGAGATCTTATAGAAAATGTATTGATAAACTCATTCAGTTACTGTGTACACTTAACGTGAATCTTGGCCACGAGGTTCATCCACTGTTGCAGTGCTTAGTTCTACAAAACAAAATAGTTATAACAATTAAAATATATTATCTCCCACACTGAAAGTAGCTCTTGTTGGGACTGCACTCAGGCAGAATGAATGTTGCTTGATACATTTAAAACCTACATAACAGTTGGTATTATTCCAGGAAAATTACCATAATGTTTAATTCCTGAGAACATGGAATTTGAACAGGTTTAAACACACAAGATGAGGAATGATTTATTGTCTGTAAACAGTTGAAAAGACTCCTTTTGAATCAATGGCAGATAGTGAAAGAGAATTAGTGGTGAAAAGAGAAGACTTCTTCACCCTGAACTTGGATTTAAGGTGACTAATACTGAAAAAACACACTGGAAACTTGTAGGAGTGTCTGAGCCAGTGGAGCTAACCAAGGAAAAAGAGGTTCCACATATGAAATTCATGCAGATGGTATCTCAATATTTCTTACTTCTGTTGAAATTTAAGTAAACAGCTTGTTTTGAAACCAGCAAGATTTCTAAAGGTAGTTTTGAGGTATGACTTAAAATGTGCTGAAGTTCTATATTCAGTTTAGTTTCTACAGCATTTGAAAACTTGTTCATCCATATGTGAAACTTCTGCAAATACTGGAAATTAGTCCCTTTTGTTCCTACAGCCTATTTTGGAGAGTGATTCTATCTGTACTGATTAGAGTACATGTATGCACAGCATAAGACTCATGTTATAGTAGATTTTTTTCTCCATTGCCTGACTAGGTTATGTACACATGAAAAAATAGGTTTATGTAAGATGAATCTCAATTTTCCATGAAGAATACTGATCTTACATTAATGACATGTTTCTAAACATAAATACATTTTCTTCCTATGTTTTCAGTAACATTGAAAAAGAGTGGCTGTGGCATGTGATTTTGCAGGATAGGCATAATGCATCTATTATTTTTGCCTTTTATGGATGACTTACTACCTCGAGGGGGAGCCCCTGGTGGTCTAGGGGGTAAAGGCGCCGCGCTATCACCGCGGAGACCCGGGTTCGATTCCCGGTCAGGGCCACTCCCGGGCAGGTGGGGCTCGTTAGCCCTTAAAGGCAACCCACCTACGTCCTGAGGACCTCGCTGCCACCGTCCAAGCTCGCTTGGCCCCGGCAGATGAACCTTAGGATTAAAGGGTGGGCTCAGTTCCGCGCACACTGTGTCTCACCTAAAAAAAAATCCAATGCGCAGGCTGGAAGGTGGAAAGACCTTCCCCGGATCTTCGCTCGCGAAGACTGGCCATTATTATATTATTTTACTACCTCGAGGGACTTGAATATTATTTTTAAAGAGAAGGGAGTAAAAATCTATGGTACAAATTCTTGTGACCAGCAAATTGGCTGGTAGATGAATCAGGCAAGGGAAAACTAGTCTTTTTTACACTTCAAGTATGAAGTACAGACTAATTTTCTGAAGCTCAAAAACAAGTGTCAAAGAGTTTTAGGGGCCCTATTACCTTTTCAGGTTCATGAAACACTGCAACAAGCATGTCCCTCTCTCTCCTTTGGAGAATAAATTTATAGGTCAATACATTTATAGCTCAATTAATTTATAGGAGTATTTCCATTTTGTGTCTAAAAGAAGAAAATGAATGTAAATTAATCTGAATAAATTGGTTTTGTACTTTATTCCATTATTCTTGTGGGAATCAGTATCACAATGATGCTAATATCATCATAAACTTTTTTTTCTTACACTTCATTGTGAAGAATGACAAACATAATTGTTTTTTTGGAATGGTGGTGAGTTTAGAAGTTACTTTCATGGGCCAGTGCAGGCCTTTGAAAATTTGAACTGGACTTTGAACACATTTTTATTGCTTAGTTGATGGTTTTGAATTTTGTCTCATTTGAAGCTTCATTTCCACTTGAAATCAGTTTCCTCCTCCTTTCATACATGCAGTGCAGATCTGGAGAAATAAGTAACACTTCAACCCACAAGTGTAAAGCAGGTAAGTTTCAATAAGCCTCAGATTAAAACCAGGGGGACATTTTTGCTTCCATGGCATCTGAGCCAAAGATGAGGAAGAAAATAAGTCTTTGAAGCTGTGACCTGTTTTAGTGGCACAAACATATTTAGAAATGGAAGCAATTCTAGAGAAAGTTTGCTTTTTCTAGCACTTCTGTCAAGATTCAAGGATTATTTTGGCCTTCCCAGATTCAGTTCTTACCAGCTCCTCTTTAAAGAGGAGATTTTTACAGAATTTGTCTATGTTCATGCTTGGCATAGGGTAGAGTTTAATGTTGTATGTGGCTTCTGCTGCTCTTGCTGAGCAGATCTAGATCGTGATGAGGAGTAAGTAGCAGGGGTGTGAGCATTGTGGGAATCTGAAGATAGAAGATAAAAGGAATGCCCGTACTATCCAGCGTTTGTGGCCTGAGACAAATGACCCAAGTAATTTCCAGCTATTACTGTTTGCGCTGTGCAGCTGTCTTTGAGATGAAAGTAGGAGTATTTGGAGATCAGCTGCATCAAAGGTGCCAAGTCTGTTAGAATTGATATGACTGTCTTCCTCTTCCCTATAATGTGGAGGTCATCCAGTAGCGCCACAGGTGCTGTCTCAGACCGATGGCCTGGGTTGAAGCCCAGCTGACAGGTGGTGTAAGACAGGAGGGTTTTTTACTACTTTACTGAATATTTTGCTTAGGAAAAGGTGATCAGATTCTTGTCAGCAGCTGGGAACATGTCCAAACTGGGGTGTCAGACTGTTGCATGGTTTAGTACTTTTAGTACCTGGCCAGGAGTCATAATCAAACGAACAGTCTTTCCAAACAAAATAAATATGATGTACATTTCTGCACATGCACACTAAAACTCAAGATCTAGGTCTTGTAACTGCATTTACAGAAAAACACATCACTAATTAGAAAATATTGTGTCAGATTCTCTACAGAAAAATAATTGGTTTGACTCCTTTTCTAAAGGACAGTACTGTTACTGAAATAGAAGAAGTGCTATTGGTATTTTCTTTTGCTGGATTGACATGGGAACAGAGAGAATACAGTAAGGCTTAATCTTCAGTGAATCCCAGTGCATCTTTTCCTCCTCAAATATGTAATTCTTCACTTAGAAAAATGATAGTGAAAAACTATAATAATTTAGGGTATCTTGTTTCATTGATCAAGTTCTTAGAACTTGCAATAAAAGAGAAAGAATGATAGAAAGGGATAAAGTGATTACTTTCTGTTTATACTCCAAGGCTCCGCTTTGCAACAGCTTCCTGATACATTTAGGTAGCTACTAGTCACAACTACCAGTGAGTGACTGGAGAATTTATTTTAAGCTGTAATTCTGTACTCTTTATATGTAAACAGGCTAACAGTTGATAATTGTAATTCAGTTTCACATTGATAGTTACTTAAAAAATCTACTGCATTTTACTACGTTTTATTTCAATGCATTACTGGTTATTTTCTAACAACCTACTGGCAACAGCAATTATTCCCAAAGTTGTATCCATTTTTCACTAAAAGTGATATGATTTTTTAAACAGCTATTTCTCCTCCTGTTTTCCACATAGTGAAGTCAGGGGTACAGCTGTTTCCTACTAAATGAAAAGTATTAACAATTTTGTTTTGCATATAAGATCAAATAGGTGTTGCAGTAGTCTCTGTGTAGAATTTGTTGTTTGACTGGCTTCCCTGTTTTAGAACAAATCATAGAATCATCGAATCATATAATTAAATGCATTTAGGGTTAACATGTATCATTTAGCTTGCATTTTAAAATCCTACTGATACGTTAACAAAAAAAGTGTAACACTGTGGGATGGTAGTGAAGACTTAGAATCATAAAATGGGGGCAAACTACAGCTGGATAAAGTGCAGCATCATAGGGAGTTCATTTTGAAGAATTTGGCCAGCAGGGCGAGAGAGGGGATCCTCCCTCTCCACTTGGCCCTACTGAGGCCATATCTGGAGTATTATTTTCAATTCTGGTCTTCACAGTTCAAGATAGACAAGGAGCTACTGGAGCGGGTCCAGTGGAGGGCCAGAGAAATTGGGGTCTGGAGCATCTCTCTTATGAGGAGTGACTCTAGGAGGAGCTGGACCTGTTTAGTCTAGAGAAGAGAAGACTGAGAGGGAATCTCATTAATACATATAAATATCTCAAAACTGGATGCCAAGAGGATGGTACCAGGTTCTTTTCAGTGATGCCCAGTGACAGGACAAAGAGTAATGGCCATAAACTAAAGCACAAGAAGTTCCACCTCAGCGTGAG
The DNA here is from genome assembly GCF_022539395.1 of Myiozetetes cayanensis. Lineage (NCBI taxonomy): Eukaryota > Metazoa > Chordata > Aves > Passeriformes > Tyrannidae > Myiozetetes > Myiozetetes cayanensis. The sequence goes on from NW_026087521.1 coordinate 16,514,115, forward strand.
AGAGAACTTTACATTCAGGGTGACAGAGCACTGGAACAGGAACCAAGGAGGTGGTGGAGTCTCCCTCTCTGGAGGTATTCAAAACCTGCTTGGATGTGCTCCTGTGTAATCTGCTCTAGCTGACCCTGCGTTGGCAGGGGGTTTAAACCAGATGATCTCCAGAGAGCCTTTCCAGTCCTAACTATTCTGTGATTCTGTTTCTTAATTATCAGCATGAATTTCTGCAGTAAAATGAAAGTTCATCTATCGTCTTCCAGGAAAAGAGATCCTTGGCATGGTGGTTAGTTGCAGGATAGCTGTGAATCATTACTGGGATTGTGAAAAAGATGTGTGACCCCAAGGTGAATTAGAAAATAGATAAGTGTTTATGTGACTATAGACAGCATTGTTGAGAATTAATTAGGAAAGCTGTGTATAATTCCCTTTATTCAGAAACTCCTACTGATTTAGGGAGAAAAGTGTATGGATATTCATGAAAATGGAATGTCCACTCCAGAAATGAAGTTGAAAATTGCTTGGCTTGCTTAGATAAACAACAGCTGATAGATTGATGTGACGTACATCAGAAGAAAAAACAACAACAAGGAAAAAAAAGGGACAGTGTTAGTTCGGGATTAAATGGAAGTGAGTTTTAATTGATGTGGAAGCAGGATTTTAATACATAGATGTCTGTGATACCAAGGCACTGAATTTAATGACTTGAAAAGATCTCTTCTAGACTTTTGTTTGTCTGCTGACTCTTTTGATCAAATTAGTTTTCAACCAGATAGTTTCTTTGAGTGTTATGTCTGGCATAAGGGTGTGTAGGATCTTGTGGCTGAGATAACTCCTTCTGATAAGTCTTCACTAAATTATGGAATCACCTATGGATTACTGTCTGTCTCCTGATATCTGTTACAAGTTGATTAGCTCCTTTGTACTGTTTGATTAAACTTTTAAAGTTCAAGTTTCAGATTACAACTGAAATGACTTCTGTTCATCAATACTGTATGTTCTTATCCATAGGACTTCCTGAAATGAATCTTGGAAGAGATCCATATCTCTTATGAAACACATCTGCTGTTGAGAAAATACATTTAGGTACCCAAGTTGTCTTAATAAAATTTATTTATCATTTTAAGGGTTACAGTTCTATTAATTTCAGTTCTTTATTTATACTGAAACATAGGAACAAATTCACTTGGTTACATCAACAAGTCATACTCTGAGCAGTAACTGTAAATGTATACCTGGAGAAATCTAAGGACAGCACAAGGCAATAGGACACTTGTCTCTAAAGCCCTCCATCCCCCAGCTATTTTCTGCTTGGGGAGTCCTGGATTGTATGAGATTTAGGGGCATTTAGTGAATAACAAAGGATTTCCATTAACTCCATTTAACATGGCTACTGAGAAATGAAGTTAGTTTTCACCTCTTGTATTTATTGGGGTCACCAGACACCACTGTAACTGGTGTCATTTAGAACAGCAATACTATGCCATAAGTTGTATCCAGCTGCAATGGGCAGCAGAGCATAAGAATTGGGAACACTGTGATTAACTATGATGTTAAAGTGATTTAATGTTCGTTGTTTTTTTTTCAGTATAACTGATATCTGTTTTTTTTAATTCATGATCATTTTGTAACATTCTTTATCACAAATATGGCTGAAGTCTGGAATAGGGAATGAGAACATGTGATACTACATTAGAGAATGGAAATGTATGTTACGTTAATGAGACTATGAAGCACTTCCCTATCGATAATGTGTTCTAGATGGTCTCCCTTTCTTTTGCTAAATAGAGAATAATATTTGTGTGTTTGATAAAGTTATTCTTATTACACCTGTTATGATGAAATTCTGTTTTAGAGCCTTTTTATTTTGCATCATTTTCTTGTCAGTTCAGAAACACCAAGGGAAACAGGTTTTTTTAGGGCCATAGGGAAATGTTCAGTTTTGAAAGAATTTGTTACAGCTTTTTGGGTTTTTTTGTGGTTTTTTTTCTAAATAACACTTTTGAAGATAAACAGCAGAAAGTAGTTTTTATCTAGGACTTTAAACAATAATTTGGTCTGTTGAAAGTCAGCGGAAGTGGAATGGGTGAACTTCACTAGGACTCCTTAAAATTAGGATTATGCAAAACTGATTGAAATCACTTTTCAACTCAAAGATGTTGAAGTGAATCCCTAAATCCCTACCTTTCCTCTGGTATTACAATGAATAATGAACACTCCACATTTCAGTTGCCTAGTTGATCAAAGCAGAGGATTTCAGAAGTCTCACTGGGCATATCTTTCTTTGCTGAAATGAGGACTGAGATTGACTTCAGAATTTTGACTCTTTAATCAATATGACTTTTATAAACTACTGTTTATTTCCTTTTAGTAGAAAATCTTGTGAGATCTTGTGTTTTTAATGTCATCATACCTTCTCAACAATTTTTACATTAAAAATTTGACCAAAACTCTAAACTAGAGGAGCACTTTAGGTTATGGCTAAATTCTTTCACTTAGTAAGCAGATTTGAGTCAATCTAGGGGTGATGATTCCCAACTAGCATCTGTCAAGCACTGGCAATAGCATAATGCTTATGCACAGCCTTATTACATTGACCTTATAGTCAGTGGGTTTAAGAGAAACATCCTTGGTGAAAAATCACATCAGAAATGTTCTTTCTGATTGGCTTAACAATACTGTTACTATTAACTTTATGGTGTGCTACCTAAGGAATAATTAAACCAGATGGTGTGTTAAACCCAACTTGAAGAATAAAGACATTTTTACTTTTAAGTTGATCAAAATTAGGTAAAACAACATATGTTCATGTGCATTACAATTCCTTTAACTACATATTAACTGCTTTCCTTAATATTCTTCCTGGTGATTTGAGAGCTCTGCCTCTTGAAAAAAAACCAAAACAAAACAACCAGAAAACAACCAACTAACAAACAAACAAACAAAAAACCCCACCAAAATTCATCTTTGAATTCTTCTTTATTGGACTCTCCAGTCACTCATACCCCTGTGTTGCTTTGTGTTTTATGTAATTTAAATAAACGGGTTGCAGACTTCATAATCCTCAAATTATGAGAAACTGAAATGCAGGCTATTTTGGGCCACATTCAAATAGTACAAATTGGGGCAGGTACACCCAAAAAAAAAAGGATTTGGAGATTGCCTCTAAAGAAACACAGCTTGCACAAATGAACAAATTACATTTTATGCAACAGATGTTTAGGAGAGAATTACAAATACTCTAATTCCTGTTATATTAGTCCTGACTTGCTACCATTTCTCTTTAGCAGTGCCATACAGGGCTAATAATACAGAATAACACACTGCACCACATACATTATGGCTTAAGTCTGTCTGCTACCCACAAACCAGAGCTGTTATTTTTAGTTCCCAAATAATTACAGTGGTTTTTTTCCCCATTATTCCTCAAAGCATAAAACACTATTATAGTTTCCCATATCATACCAGTAACTCTTTTCAAACACTGAGGGTATTTCCCTCCTGAACATTGTCTGATGAATGGAATACAGCTCATGGAAATATGTTGTCCCACTGCCTGAACTGATACAAAATTAAATGAGAGTGGAAACACCCAAATGAGATTTATGATCATGAAGCATTATGGAATAATGTTTTATCTTCACAGTTGCTCCTTATCCAGTTGCTGTTAAAAGCTCTGCGAAAGATTCATAAAATGAAGTTAACTGTGTCCCGATTTTGTGGAGGATTCTGATTAGCGTGATCATTTTATATGCTTCTGTCTTCCTAGTGTAAGTTACTCCTTAGTCACAACTACCTGTTCAATCAACTCACAGAATACAGCATTAACAGTGAGTATATCTTGTTGTGACTAGATGAGCCTTACTTTTTTCTGGGAGAGCTTCATTTGGTTGAAGTGGAAGAGAAAAATTATCTTAATGTTATCTATAATTGTCTATTATATTCTTCAGGTCTGAGTTTCTGCTAGTTATAATGAAGTCCATAGCATCAGTATGAGTTTTCAACCAGTCTAATAATGTTACTGTTATAAAGTACAGAGACTAATTTAAGCAAAAAGACTCTTAATCTTTTGTTTGTGTCTAAATGGGGAAACTGTGATAAAAGAAAAATCAATGTATTTCATAGGTATAGCATTTTCCTATGAGTATGCCAAGCAGCACATTTATGTCAGTGTTTATATCAAGGCATTTCTCTTAGCAGAGTTTGCACACAGATAGCATATTACCAAACTAGTAAGTGTGTTGCTATTGTTACATGGCAAAGAACTTTATTTTCTTGGATTTAATATTCATTTAAATGGACTATTAATGGAGTCAGCTAAGGCTAAACCTGGTGTAATGAAATGTTTCAAGTTGATGGAGGATGTTGCCGCCTTATTTTTTATTCTGCTTTGAATACTTCTACTGAATTCTATACCTTCACTTGGCTTCAGTCATATATGACACATCTGCATTACAGAATCATAGACTTGCAGAACGGTTGATGTTTGAAGCTCTGAGCTCATCTGTCCCAACCGCCCTACTCAAGCAGGTTCACCCAGAGCTGATTGCACATGATTATGTCCAGATGTTTTTTATTGTTTCTAAGGATGCAGACTCCTCTTGTTCCAGTGCTCAGCAGCCACCCTCACAGTAAAAAAAACTGTTTCTTGATGTTGAGAGGAAACCTCCTGTGTTTTTATGTGCCCTTTGCCTCTGGGCACAACTGAAAAGACCTTGTCTCCTTTACACCCTCCCTTCAGGTATTTGCATACATTGACCAGATCACCCTGTGACTTCTCTTCCCTAACCTGAACACGGCCAGCTCTCTCAGTCTTTCTTCACAGGAGAGAAGCTCCAGATCCTTTTATCATTTTCATGGCCCTTTGTTGAACTCTCTCCCGTATGTCCAGACCTTATACTGAGGAGCCCAGCACTGGACACAACACTCCAGGTGTGTCCTCACTAGGGTTTAGTAGAGGGGAAGGATCACCTCTGTCAACCTGCTGTCCACAATCATCCTAATGCAGCCCAAGACACCACTTAGCCCTCTCTGCTGCAAGGGTGCATTGATAGTTTATGGTAAGGTTGTTGCCCAGCAGGACTCCCCAGGTCCTTTTCTACCAAGCTGTCTTCCACATAATTGGTTTCCAGCTGATCAGTGTGTAACATATACTGGCACACTTCTTGTTGAACTTCATGAGGTTTCTGTCAGGACATTTCTCCAGGCTGTTGAGGTCCCTCTGGATGGCAGCACGATCCTCTGGCATATCAGACACTTCTCCCAGTTTTGTGTCATCTGCAAACTTGAAAAAGGAATGGTCTGCCCCATCATCCAGATCATTAGTGAAGATGTTAAAAAGGACTGGACTCACGACTGACCCCTGGGATACACTGCTAGTTACTGGCTTCATTTTGGCTTTATGCCACTGATCATGACCCTCTGGGCCTGGTCATTCAACTGTTTTTAAATTCACTTTACTGTCTGCTCATCCAGCCTATACTTCAAGGGCTTCTCTGTGATGATCTTTAGGGAGACAGTTTTAAAAGCTTTACTGAAGTTAAAGTAGACAATATCTATTGCTTTCCCCTTGTCTACGAAGTCAGTCAGTTATTTTTGGTCACAAGAGAGACCTGCTAGTTTCATTGAGCATGGATTAATGTAGCTTAGAACAGTTGTAAGACTTGGAGGTGAAACTTTACAAGAGAAGGATGTAGAAAAAGTATAAAAGGAAAGAAGACAATGCCAAATTCTACCTGCCTAAAAATTGCTAAAAATAACATCAAGAAGAAATGTTCTGTTAATGTAATTTCAAGAAATTTATGATTTTAGCCTCACAGGATTTCAAAGAACTTGTAAAGGACTGTATGGAAAATCTTTGCCCAAGTCCCCATTAACTTTGTCAATGATGACTGCTTTGAAAAAGTTAGAAATAACATGTGTTGTAGAAGCCTATGAAATGAAGCAGTTCTCGGGGAGTCTCCTACTCAAATGCCTTCCTTTGCAGCTCATGTCCTAAAGCATAAGTCATATCTTTTCTACTACGGATATCTCCAGCCATGTCAAAGGATATGTACCATTAGTACATTTTCAAGCCAGTGTAGTAAAGAAATTAAAAATTTGTAGAAGAGCTATGCAGAGTAACAATTGCAAAAAACCCCCAAGATTACACTGAAGTATAAAGTTTACATCTGTAGCTCTGTGCTTGAAATCAGTCACCACATTTGGTAGAGGTAGACCTAATTAAAGCCTTCAGAAATTATGCTAAAATAGCATTCAAATTTTTTCATAATTCCATGTAACCCTCCTAGAATTCTGCATTAGTATGAATCTATACTGAATTCAGAAAGACCTTTTCAGAAAAGTTTGACCTTGTGGTACTATTAAGAAAGAAATCTTGCCCCTTTTTATCTTTAGTTATTAGCAAAAACCAAGGGGTTTTATTGCTAAAATATTTTGCTGCTATGATCAAGGGAAGCACTCAGCAGTCTGAAAGGAGCAGGATATATTCCAAAATTGTTTCACACTTACACCATGAAATAGCTTTTTTTTTTAGCTAGTTTTTCTCCCTTGCTTTAATTTCTGTTTCTTCTCTCAGTTCTGTTCACTTGCTTACGTTAGTCTTTCTACTTAGCTTTCCCTGTAATGGATTTGAAATAAAATACTCATGTGAAAGATACAATATTTTAGAGCATTAAATGCTGCATAATTCTGCCCTTTATATTGTGTCAAGGTAATTCAAATGTAAACCAATAAAGTCAATGCAAGCTTGTTATTTACAAATGAGTCAACACAGATTTCAAGTTGACCTGGCCTGATTTATGAAAAACAAGGTCATTTTTAAAAGATGATATGACAGATTTGTAAGCAAGAGGGAAAAGAGTAGTGCAAAGTAGCAGTGAATCTCACAGCATATCAGTAAATTTCATAGACAAGTTAAGAAGTTCTATCTATGCTAGGCCTGCTTTCTCACTGAAGGGTCTTTATATCACTAGCTGTGTTTCATTAAATAATGTGGTAAAACACGCTGATGTTACAAAAAACAACCAAGCAAATCCACAAATCTTAAGAGAACAACTCCTACTAGTAGTATAGACACATCTTCTCTTTGAAATTTGGGTCTGGAACAAAGTAATATTTTTCTTTTTGTGTGTCTGTTTTTCTCCTCAAGCTCCATTTTTGAAAGCTGAAATAGTGAGTGCATAATTGTTTGCTGCAGTGCGTTTCCCAGCAACTGGTACTGTCAAGAGTATACAGAAGTTTCCCACCTTGCAGAACAATGAGAAAAAGAGAAGAATAAATGGAGTGAAAACAAAGGGCTAGCATCAGAAGATGAGGAGGAATCAGTACAGTTTCCTGTAAACATATTTGATTCTTTCATTCCAGGTATTCTGTCTTATATATAAGATAAGGGAGAGGTGGCAAATTGAATACTAAATGTGTCTGTTGATACTCTGGATTAGAAGGACTGGAGACAGCAAATCCTGGAATGACAGCTATACTCCATGACTTCCTGACATAGAAGTAGTTCCGTGAAAATTGTATGTAGAACTCTTCCAGAAAAGAACTCACTAAAAATAAAAATTTCCTTTAGAATGGAAAGTTCCTACTTTATAGTTATCTCTGAATTACCCAGATTTGTCTCAAATGTCTGGAACATAATCAATTCATTCTATTTCCTTCAAAGTTGCTGGAAATACTTAAGTGTTACAGAATGCCATAGAGTAGTCAAACCTAGAAGATAATGTTCTCATTTGAATATAACACTTGAAAATTGAGCTCAGAGGTAATAGTATAAAAAATGCTCCTGGCAGAGACCAGGGTTCCAAATAGTCTAGTATTCTGTCTCTGACAGTGGCGGGAGAATACTCAAGCCTGGCCATTTACTGCATTCTGGAGTCTGTTAGCATGATTTATTTATTCTGAACATCTGTGTCTACAGATACCATGGAAGTCAGAAAACCCAAATACATATGAAAAGCTATTGCCTTTAAAGCTGAATTCCATGCTATCTGAAGAGCACAGTATTATATCCCCCCATTTCTGTGATGACAAGCACAAAGTCTAAATATAACAAAAGAGCTTGTTTTGAGTTAAAATGTGATTTCAACACATATCTCTAAACATTTGCATAATAGGGCAACTAGGAGAAAATGATGTATTCTTGTTTCCCATGAATATTCACTACAGAATCACAGTCACAGAATATGCCAAGTTGGAAGGGACCCACAAGGATCATCGAGCGTAACTCCTAGCCCTACATAGGACCCATCTCCAAGAGTCACACCCTGTGCCTTAGAGTATCCTCCAAACGCTTCTTGAACTCTGTCAGGCTTGGTGCTGTGACCACTTTGCTGGGGAGCCTGTTCCAGTGCCCAACAACCCTCTGGTTGAAGAACCTTTTTCTAATATCCAACCTAAACCTCCCCTGACAGAACTTCAGGTCATTCCCTTGGGTCCTGCCACTGGTCACCACAAAGAAGAGATCAGTGTCTGCTGCTCCTCTTCCCCTCACGAGGATGTTGTAGACTGCAAGGAGATTGCCTCTCAGTCTCCTCCAGACTGAATAGACCAAGTGACCTCAGCTGCTCCTTTAATGGGTTTCCCTCAAGACCCTTTACCATCTACATTGCCCTCCTTTGGACACTCCTAATAGCTTAATATCTGTCTTTTATTGTGGTGCCCCAAACTGCTCACAATATTCAAGGTGAGGCTGCCCCAGTGCAGAGCAGAGAGGGACAATCCCCTCTCTCAGTCGGCTTGTGATGCTTTGCCTGATGCCGCTCAGGACGTGGTTGGCTGTCCTGGCTGCCAGGGCACTGCTGACTCATATTCAAGTTGCCATTGACCAGAACCCCAGGTCCCTTTGAACGACACTGCTTTCCCAGTCTTATGTACATCCAGGGTTGCCCCATCCCAGGTGTAGAATCTGGTACTTTCCCTTGTTTAACTTCACGCGGTTGGTGATTGCCCAGTCCCCTAATTTGTAGAGGTCTCTCTGCAGGGCCTTCCTGCCTTTGAGGGAGTCAACAACTCCTCCCAGTTTTGTGTTGTCTGTAGACTTGCTTAGTAACCCTTCCGGTCCCGTGCCCAAGTCATTTATGAAGATGCTGAAGAGCACAGGGCCTAAGATGGAGTCCTGTGGAAGTCCTCTGGTGACATGTCAACAGTCTGATGTCACCCCATTCACTATTAGCCTCTGTACTTGACATGTGAGCCAATTGCTCACCCACCACATGGTGTGTTTATCCAGCCGGGTGTTGGACAATTTGTTTTGTTCAGTTTCTTAAGGTCTAATACTTCTACCACTGAGACAAATGTAGCTCTCTCTTTAGCTGTTTCTTGAGCTATTCATGAGACATACACCTGCCAACAAATTATACTCTCTTGAAAGAGCTTAAACCGGATACCTGAGCTTCTTGTGTTTAGACCATCTTGTAACCTAAGCATGTTATGGTTTCTCAATGTTTAACTCAATTTTTACTATTGGTGAAGTTTAGAAAGTGATAGAAACTTAGGTCAGCGGTGGTTAAATGTAAAAAAATTTACTGTTTTTTTCTTTCTTTTTCATTTTGTTTGGCTTTGGGGTTTTTTGTTGGTGTTTTTTTGTGGTTTTTGTGGGTTTTTTGTTTGTTTGTTTTTGTTGAGTTTTTTTGGTACAATGTTGTAAAGCTAAACAAGGCAGCGATAAAGTACTTTTGATTGAAAGAAGCTATAGATTTTCAAAAGTTTTTGAAATCAACACATGTTTCCATGTCCAACCTTGCTTCTGCAGGTTCTGGTAGTATTTGCAAAATCTGTTCTTATGAAAAACTCTACCACTTCAAAGACAATTTAGAAGTGCTAAGTCTTCAACTTTTGTTCTTCAATATGAAAAACTGATACATAGTGCTTGAAATACAGCTATAGCCAGCTTTATATTATAAGTAAAGAAACCTCATCAGGAAGGATCTCTGGCTTTTTTTCAATCTTGATGTAAAGTTTTTCTTTATAATAGTAATTGATGTAATAACTGTAGGAGAGTTCTGCATCAAGGTGCAGCACAGGACCTATCCTCCTATCAGTTAAACTGTGATAGGGAGTGGTAATGGATGAACCTTTTCCCTGTGAATTTTACCTTTGTGGGTGAAAGAAAATGTTACGTATAGCCTGTTTGCATTATTTTCAATCAGCCAATTTTACCATAAGTCATTGAGAACCATTAAGAAAAAAATGAAATGCAGTCAGATTTCCAGGAGCAAATTGAAGTCTTAAAAGTTCCCATCTCTACTTTGCTAGAACAAACAATACTATAAAATGTGCCCTAAATACATGACTACACGTTACTTTAAATTTGAAAATTCACACTGGATCAAAAGAGACAGGGTAGTTTTTCATTCAACCTGAGGTTATTTTCTGAACTGGTACTGAGCTTCCTGATATATGATGCTAAAAGGTAAACTGTTTTGAGCTAAATTTAGTTTAAATTCCAGTGCATGTTTTCTTTGACATAGAGGATTTGGCATTAATTTCTCTTCTTCATTTTGAGGATATTTCACTTCTAATAATTGTGTTGCCTAATGCCCTAATCTGTTTATTACACTATAACATAATTTGAACAATGATGCTCTGTTCAAAATAAACAGATTTGGTGTGTCTGTGAAATAGACTTATATGTAGTAAGATGCTTTACCATCTAGAAAAGCTCGGAGGTTTCTGAATGCTTAAGAAATTATAATGCCAGTAGATTTAGCATTTGTATATCTGCAGGCTCATGCTTATTCAGTTGTATCAAGGCAGCTTAGCTAATGTCTAATCTTCTTATGAAATAGTTCTTCCTGTAACAACAGGATTGTGCATAACAAGCTTGAACAACCGTGTGGCTCTAACTGTTGTGTGAAAGGGAAGGAAGAAAGAGTTACCTAACTTTTTATTCTTTACAAAATGTCTAATTATCGTTATTTTTGCATATATAGGACAGTCCAAGAGTCTTACTATGATGCCATGTATTCAACTCATACAAACCAAGAAGTCATGAAGAAATCATTGAAACTTGTCCACCTTGATGCTCTCCTTTATGCCACTATTCCATCAAAAGGGGAAACAGACAAAAGGCATTAAATTATTTTGGTACTATATTAAGCTAAAGTATATATGACAGTGGAAAAAAATTAAATTTAGTTATCCATGTATTAGAAAACAAGCTGAAAATTTTTAGTAATGTTTTAAATTCTATATCCTTGAATTTAAAATTAATTACATACTCATATTCTAATTCTGACAAAAATCTGCTTATGAAGCATGAAGTAGAAATCTAGGTGGCATTTTTTTTTTTCAAATTCATACTTTTTAGAAGAAATGAGGCAACTTAGTTGTACACAGAGATTCTCTTGGTTCACTACCCATTTTGCTTAGCACTTTTGGTTGTAGTCTATTAGCACTATTCCCTTAGGCTTCAAGGAAAGGTGTAGGTGCTCTGTAGTGGTAATTATAAGATAAAGGAGTTAATAGCTAAAGGAGTAGCATGCATTGCAAAAATCTAGGAGGAGTTTCAAGAGGTATTGTAGGGAGGAAATAGTATGGGGAATTGAGTAGCTTTTGCTTTTTTGTAATGCAAAAGACTAAATAAATCTCTTTCTTGTGCATTTCATTGATCCCACTGATGAGCTGAAATAACAGTGAAGATTAATCTACCTCCTGATCTACCTCCAGATATTTTCTTCTCTTCAACAAGTAGAGTAGCTAAAAGTGTCCAAGGAGAAAACCAGTAACTTTCCTATACAACTCGCCATCAGGTTCATATCATCTTTCAGAGTAAAATGACTTAATCTTATCCCCCTTGTTGCTTCATATACAAACCCCATGGGTTTTTTTCTGCCACTATTTTCTAAACCCATACTCATTTATACTGTGCTGAAAGAATACTAAGTAACTTCACTGTAGGAAGTTAAGGTATAAAACCGTTGAATGTCATACTTAAATTGAAAAACAAAAAGAATTTTCATGGTTTTTTTTGTAAGCTATATTACTATGATGGAAAGTCATAGGCTTGTGATAAAACTGATTATTTATCAATGAGAAATGTGTAACATGATATATGTCATGTTTTCTAGTATTAGATAGGAAAGGGAAAGAAAGATCATGCTATTTATTAAGTAGCTTATATGCTTTTCCTCATTCCAAAATGTACATAGTAAAATCGAAGATTTTGTTTATCTATTTGTGGTGGAAATCCAAGAAATTTTATTTCCCATTTGCCATAAAAAACCAAACTGAATTGTTGGGGTTTTTTTAGGACAAAAGGGAAATATTTTCATATAGTGCCTTGAAATGTACAATGTAGAAACTTTTGAGTGTTGGATAACTTCAACAAAAATACTGACACTACAAATAATTTACTTGGTTGTTTAAAAAGCATATTTTGCATATGTGTCCTCACCTTATTCATAACTTTTTTTTGAATTAAGATTTTGTCCTCTACCCAATACATCTTTAGTACAGCAAAACTATTAAAAAGTAACAAAATTCAGACAAGAAGCTTCTTTAAAGTAGATATTTAACATAAATTTAGTGTTGTCTTCATCTTACTGGAAACTAATCAGACCTCATTTTGCCTGTAGAATCAACGTAATTTAGAAAAACTACAATCACAGTATGCAAAAAGTGCACATCATCTCCTTCACAATTATTGCTTCATACAGACAACTTGCTTTCAGTAAAATATGACTTAAGTTACTTTTAAAAATGAACTTTGTTACACCAGGTTCCCTCAGACTTGCATTGTTCATAACACAGTTGAGCATAAGGTGTTTCTGTAACCAGTTTAGAAGGCTTCAGGTTTATGGATAAGCTTTGGAATCATAGAATGACTATGTCTTAGAGTGCCTATAGAAAACCTATTTGCAGCTTGCTTGACCTCTCATTCATGTAGCATTGCTGTGTCTATCTCTTTTCCTCTCTTGTCTTCAGCTTTTGTTCCTTTATTTCAAAGACTCTTAATAATATTTTATTCTCATAACCATATTGAAGGGAAAGGATAATAACAGATCCATTAGACTTCATTAAACTGATGATAAAAGCCAGAAATTCTAAAGGGCTATTTACAAGATGAATAAGTTTTATTTAAAAGTATGGCTTCTTGGATCTGTCATATCCTAATACATCTTTAGAGCTGTAACTAAAAAACAGCAGCAAATGGTGCTAATCTATTAAAAAGGAAAGAAAAATATGTCAGAGGGATTAAAATGATAGTCAAACTAATTCTATTTGTCATTAAAAAAAATCATTAATTGCTCCATGGTGTTCATTGTTATTAGCAGTTGAGATATTTTTTTCTTTGATTTTACAGTTTTTAACTCAGATATCTGTCTCAAACTATATTCAAATTACAAATATAAGTATTAATATTTTTTCTTGAGCTTCTGAAATACAGATAATGAAATCCTAGGATGTTTTGATTCCTATTTCATATTAGATAAATAAAAAATTAACATTCAAATAGGACAATACTTGCATGTATACTTTTGTGGATCTGGGTTTGTCATGTATTACAGATAGGTAGAGAGAAAAGGTGAGCAGCGTGTTGACTAAGCATGCACAGACTATGCCATGGAGAGTTTAGGTGCTGGAAAGCACAGCAGTAGTATAACAATAACATTTTTTTTTGCTAGAGGATCTCTTGCATCATCATCTTTCCTTGCTAATAATTAATAAATGAATGAATTTTTAACAACAATGAGAAAACCCCCTCAAAATTGATAAAACAATCCTTTTTTTTAGATAGCGCAAGGAATCAAGGATATAGACAATTGAATTAAATTGAAACTATGTGTGGTTCTTTATATGGAAAATGTAAACATCGTTAATTCTAATAAAAGTAAAAATAAAATTACACTTATAAAACCTCACAATTTACAAGGTAAGTCTATCCATAGCTTATGATGGCTATGGAAGGGCCTCCACATAGAGAGTGTATTGTGTTAGAACTAGAATTTCCTTTTACAGAAAGGTGAACCTGGCAATTGTCAGCAGCATAGTGCTAGACGAGATGAATCACCTACTTTATCTTGTCTAGTAACTTGCTTCTTGTGTTGCAAATGAGTGAGTGATGCTTTATAGGATTATTGGGAGATAATAGGATGATTTAGTGAGAAATCTTCTGAGGTGATAGAGGTCAGTTGGCTTAAATTTTCTCTCATCTCTTGGTGTTAACTGAATATATGGGATGCACATCTGAAAGTATAACAGTGTCAGAAGAAAGGAGCAGATGTCAGATTATTGTTGAATTTCTGCTGAAGTTCTGTAAAGTTTAATTCTTAGAATCTTTTGAAGCTTTCCAGGGTTTGATTCAAATTAGTGCAGTTGCAAATTCTGTCACTTTTATGTTTCCCTCTGTTACTTTGCCAAAGATCCAATTTCCTTTTTTTTTTTTTTTTTTATTTCTTTCTCTCTTTTATATTTTTTTTAATATAATGCATGAGTCGAAAGATCATTTCAGGGATATTTTAGTTTTGTAGACCTCCACATTTCCTAGCTTTTCTATCCTCACAAGTTCCATCATGCTGACCTATTGTTCCTGTTCACTTTAACTATATGTATGCTGTGGTTCTTAGCAGTGCACCAGAGATATGATAGGTGTTTTTTTTTTTTTTGTCATCTTTGCAAGGCCCAGCTGAAAAATTGGACCAAACAGTACACTGTCTCAAAAGCTTATATAATCTCGCCTCATTGTAAGTGTAATATAAAGAGTCTTCTAGTATAATTTTGCATTTCAGCGAGGTTAATTCTAGTCTTTCATTAAACTGCCATTGTGATCTAAGCTTCTAATGGAAATTTAGAGAAATTTCATCACCTGCATATTTTCAGAACCATAGCTATTAGACCAGAAGTGATAGTTTCTTATACAGGCATGAAGAATTCTTTGAACATTTATGGTAAGTGAAATAGGGGTTTGAATTTTTAAATTTGAACTACACAGCATTTGCATATGTGTTTAAAAATGAGATTCCCCCTCATCTTTTGCTCTCTAGAAAAGGAGACAAGTTCCTTAAAGAAACTTTCTTAACATCAAAGTAAACCTGACTAGTCTTAATGATACCAAGAGTTAGGAAATACCCTCAGGACCTCCAAATGGAGAAGGACCAGAAGGTTATTTAGAATGGGAAGAGAAGGCATGAAAGGATATAGGATTTGTGACTAGAACAGAGAAATGAGGATGCCATTTGGAGTCAGATGTGAGGCCAATATGTGAACTTATTGAGTAACTGGTTTATTTTACTGAAGAATCATCATAACACAGATATGGAACAAGTGCTCAAAACAGAATCCATAGCTTTGATGGCTTTCTGCTGCACTTTTGTGAGGCTTAGCTTTTTTATTATTTTTTGCTCCTTCTTGGGCAGATGGACCATGTTGTTCCTGTTTGGCATCAGATCCTCTTGGGAGGGGGAGGAAGGAACATGGAAGATGTGACTGCGTGGAGTGCGAAGTTGCAGATCAAGGCAGGTGGGAAGATAAGCTTAGAGCAATACACATTCCCACCTTTCCTAAGGCACTGCAGTTAGTAATGTAAACAGATGCTGCTACTTATTCAGGTCCTGGGTTCTGTACTGTGAAAGCTTTGTAACAGATCCTCAGTAAAAAAGATTTCTCACGAGGAAAGGATATGACAAACCCAAACTCTTGTCTATTTATGCTGTGGTCCAAATTAGGGGTAGCCTCATAGTCTTATTAAAAAGGATGGAGTTTTTTTGAACAGAAATACCAAGAATTCTAATTTCTTTCCAAATGTGCACTAAAAATCTGCATAAAATGGATGCAGAAAATAGCAAAAAAAGAACAAGAATTTGTGCAAAGATGGATGTTCTTTTCAAATTGCATCAAATTCTCACTTAAGCTTGGTTGTACTTAATGGCTCAAAAGGAGGCTCTGGTATTGGTGACTGACAGTAATCCAGTGACTGTGATCACTAAAAATGAGTTCTTAGGTTCAGTCCAATTTCACTTAAGAAAAGCAATCTCTTATTCTCTGGTGAAATGATGAGGGGTTTAATGAGCTCAGACGTAGGGATAGTTAGTGAACAATAGAGTCCAGTGGTTGTGGTATAAATATTTTGTTGCTCAACACATGCAGTTTTAATACAACTCTATTTAATAAATAGTCTCTGCTCCTTGCATGACCAGTGGAGAGATTCCAGGTAATTTCAAGAGCATTCAACTTACTCTAGACACTATAGTACATTTCCAAAGGGAGATTTAAGAATATTGTCGTGGTTTTGCCCACCAGCCCATCCCTGGGGCTGAGGATGGTTTTGTCCAGGTGATTTCCGGACAAAAAACCAATCAAAAAGTTCAGTGACGCCTTTGCTAATTACATCTTTAAGAAAACGGAAGAGAAGGTTGTGGCGCAGTTGAAATTAAGAACAGCAGCCATGTAGAAGGGTAGCGGGCCCGAGGAGGGCCAAGGCCCCCTCCTCCCCCGGCTTGGGCCGGGGGTGGGGGCAGGTGCAACACTGAAGCCTCCTATCTCTCTTGTGAGAGAGTGAAGAAAAAAAAGTTTAAAAGATGAACTGCTTAGACGAGAAACCGCTGCAGAAAAATTCCAGCCATGAGATAACAGGATTTTCAAGGCCAAAGCTACAGTCGCAGGAGAGAGAAGAAAAGTTCGAAGGGGGGAGAGCTGCTTTTTCTCCCTTCCGCTCTCCCTCCCTTCAGCAGGGTAAAGACTGAAAAATAAAACCCTGCCACCTGTAGAAGTTTGTTGGGGTGAAGAGACCCCCGTGCGGCTCACAGAGGAGCTTGTGGATGCACCAGAGATTTGTGACTTTAACAGAGAGAAAGCCTTATGCTGGAGTAAAAGCGGCTCGGATGAGGCAGAGTCCTGTTAAAGACTTTGTGACCCTCGAAGGGATCGATGCTTATGCTGGAGCGAGACGGCTCAGATAAGCTTGGGATCTCAGTGAGAGATCCATGCTGCTGCTGTTGAAGATTTATGACCCTGACGGGTATTAGAACCTACGCTGGAACACAAAACGGTTCAGGTAGGGATGTTGGGATCCATGTGTGGGATCCGTGCTGCTGGTGCTAGAGAGAACCTACGCTGGAGCAGAAAATGGCTCAGGTGGGATATTGGGATCCGAGTAAGGGATCCAGACTGGACACATGCCGAGAAGTCAATCAAGGACTGTTCTCCCATGGGGAGGGACCTCCATAGGGAAACAGGGGTGAACTCTTAAACCATTATCCCCTGTAACCCTGTGGAAGAAGATCCATAGTAAGCAAGTGTCCCCTTGCAAGTCTATGGAAGGAGACCCTTCAGGACCTGGGTAACCCTCAGCCTTCGGTTTTAACCCAGGAGGGGAGTAGGCCCAGCCCTGGAGGCCAACACAGAATAAGAGAGAGATAAAGAAGTTCCAACTGCGACGAAAGTGCTGCAGAATTACTAGAGAGAGAGAGAGAGAGAGCTGGAATTCCAAGAACAAAAAAGGACTGCTTCTCCTCCTTGGACTGATATAAAGGGAAGTGGGGGGGGAGAAGTATCTTTTGTAAATACATAATACCTTTTACTTAAGTAAAATTATTGTAGATATAATTCTTTAGTTTTAGTTTGTTAATAATAAATACTCATACTTTTTTTAATTCAGTCTCTTTTTGTCTGCATAAACCTTCTCTCAACTGATAGTAATTGTACGTGGGGGTATAAAAGTAAATTGAGTCAGGGCAAAACCACGTCAAATTGCATCAAATTCTCACTTAAGCTTGGTTGTACTTAATGGCTCAAAAGGAGGCTCTGGTATTGGTGACTGACAGTAATCCAATGACTGTGATCACTAAAAATGAGTTCTTATGTTCAGTCCAATTTCACTTAAGAAAAGCAATCTCTTATTCTCTGGTGAAATGATGAGGGGTTTAATGAGCTCAGACGTAGGGATAGTTAGTGAACAATAGAGTCCAGTGGTTGTGGTATAAATATTTTGTTGCTCAACACATGCAGTTTTAATACAACTCTATTTAATAAATAGTCTCTGCTCCTTGCATGACCAGTGGAGAGATTCCAGGTAATTTCAAGAGCATTCAACTTACTCTAGACACTATAGTACATTTCCAAAGGGAGATTTAAGAATATTTTGTGTTAAAACATACAAAATTACCAGTAATTTAATAATTCTAGAAGACCATAAATTTTTAGATTTCTTCCCAAATGATGGACAATGTCTGTTTAAAAATGGTAGAAAAGTAAAAAGTTCATACTCCTGTTACTAGACTGCCCTCATCAAACAGTGCTGTATTTCTTCATTTATGGAAAGATTCACAGATTTCATCTGTTGGAGCCTTGAGGTATCTGGCTGTGTTCTGTCAATTACTGTGTCTCATGTTGACATTGATATAGTAAGAGATAAAATCACATTTTTTGATGTTTTCTCCTAACATTAGCTTTAACTGTGTAAAGATTATGTGAATCTATTATGTGTACAATTTGGGTAAGATTTTGCTGAATTACACTTGCTACTTATGCAGCAAAATCGCACATTAATAGTTATCGTACATTATGTTCCCAAGCTAACCTTTTCATAGGATTTGAGCTAAAGATCGCTTAGCTTCTCAGTCAGGCTTTAATTACTTCAGAGGCTTACAAGGAATCTATGAATCTAATAATTCAGGGGTTTTGAAACTGGATTATTCAAGGATTATTGGTTGTCTGTGGTTACTTGTAATTAGCCACCTGATATGGGCTTTTTCTGTCTCTAGGGGAGAGAACGTAGCTGTATTAGTATAGAACAGGACTGAGACTCAAGAGTCCTGTTAGCTTAGTTCTCTGATTTGTGTGTAGAGTATACTTTAAAAGGCACTTGACTTTTCTTTGTCTAAGTTTCTCTTGAATAGCAGTGGAGATCACAATACTAAAACTTCTTTGTAAAATATTTTGTGAGTATTGGTAAAAGCACTGCATAGGACTAAGTACTTTTATTATCATATCCAGTTAGCAGAAACAGATCAAGTGGGTAAAACAGTGAAAAAGAGAAAATAAATACCATGATAAAGTTGTTACATAGAAATCAGTCTTGCAATATGACTTTGATAAGAAAGTCATATTGATGGTAATGAGGCTAATCTCAATTAAGGGGACAGTTAGTGTCAAATATATTTTTAGCTGCTGGTCTGACCTTAGTTTTATATTCATCACTGTACTATATGAGAATCATAAATATCACGTGTTAAATCAGTATTAGTCACAGATGTTATATTAACCCAGCATATATAAGCCAGCACTGATGCTCTTGTCTAGCCTATATTTATAATTTCACTACTCACTGCTGCAGTGTGCACTTTGTGGAAGGTACATGGTTCAGTGATTCTTTCTAAGAACATTTTAGGTAGAAGTACCTGAGCTCATGGGAGACAGAAATCAGGCATCTGAACTGACTGATGTACAGCAGAATACTCCTTAACCATGAGCCTGTCTATTCACTGATAGAGAGTACTTGTTATTTGCTGCACAGCTGTCTTACCAAACACATTGACTTTTTTTTTCTGCATAAGCTGTAAAAACACGAAGAACTACCTGAGATATTATGAGGAATATAGAAGTTTGGCTGTCTGCTAGAAAGTATTTAATTCTGTGTTTAGAATTTTTGAAATGACAAAGGACAGAGGGTAGTCAATTAAACAGATGTAGCACTCCAAGCCAAGGAGCCAATTACTTATTTTTACAGTGATTCAGGCTACCACCTTGCCAAACTATAGAGTTATATCATCTTCTGAAACAATTTCAGTTTTCCCCAGCATTTTTAAATTAATCCTTTTTCTTATTTCTTATGGTGTTAATCCTCCTTGGCTAGTTTAGCCTCTTCTTTCTCGGTGTCTAAGCAGAATTTAAAAAACCAATAGATTAAACAATGATAATATACATCTTGT
The DNA here is from genome assembly GCF_022539395.1 of Myiozetetes cayanensis. Taxonomy (NCBI): domain Eukaryota; kingdom Metazoa; phylum Chordata; class Aves; order Passeriformes; family Tyrannidae; genus Myiozetetes; species Myiozetetes cayanensis. The sequence goes on from NW_026087521.1 coordinate 16,533,980, forward strand.
TGTTTGTGATGATTTTTGTATAGTGTTTAAGCATATACTACATGTATTTATTTTCCAAATAGCTTTCTTAGTGTAGTAGTATAATTCATTACAGATACTGTCTTTTTATTTTATGGAGAAAAATTATTCGGTTGGTAGTAGAAGTCTAAAGAGGAAAAAAAAAAAAAAAAAAAGCCTGTCAAAATAGAATCATAGAATATCTCAAGTTGGAAGGGACCCATAAGGATCACTGAGTACAACTCCCTACTCTTTGCAGGACTGCCTAAAACTAAACCATATGATGAAGAGTCCTGTCCAAGAGACTCCTCAAACTCTGACAGGCTTGGTGCCACAACCACTTTCCATGGGAGCCTATTCCAGTGATCAACTACCCTCTCAGTGAAAAACCTTCTCCTAATGTCCAACCTGAATTTACCTTAATGTAGCTTTATTCCATTTCCTCATGTCCTATCACTGGTCACCAGAAAGAAGAAATCAGCACCTGCCTCTCCATTTCACCTTGTGAGGAAGCTGTAGACTGTGATGAGGTCCATCCTCAGTCTCATCTTCTCCAGGCTAAACAAACCAAGTGACCTCAGCTGCTCCTCGTATGACTTCTGCTCCAGACCCTTCAAAATCTTCTAGCCCTCCTTTGGATGCTTTCTAATAGTTTTATAACTTTTGTGGTACCTAAATCTGCACACAGTGCTTGAGGTGAGGCTGCACCAGTGCAGAGCAGAGCGAGACAATCCCCTCCCTTAATCAACTGGCAATACTTTGCCTGATGCCCCCGAGGACATGGTTGGCCCCCCTGGCTGCCAGGGCACTGCTGACTCATATTCAACTTGCCATCAACCAGGACCCTCAGGTCCCTTTCTGTGGGGCTGCTTTCTGTTCTCTCATTGCCCACTTTCTGTGTATAACCAGGATTATCCTATTCTGGGTGGAGAATCCTGCACTTGCACTTGATAAATTTTATACGTTTATATAAAGTTGCTGATGCTCAAAAAGATTAGACTTTCAAAGTTTGAACTGAGAATGGCTATTGCCTAGGACAAGGTTTCGTTCTGGATAGTCTACAGATACTTTGTATGTGACAGGATAAGCATCTCTCTTGGGTCCCTAACCACCATGTGTTTTCAACCAGCAAAATGAATATTACATGGGAGAAACACTTGCTGTTCTAAACATTAGAAATAAGCTAGTCTGTTGCCTTTGTGTTGTGTCACCATATAAGCCTAAATTTTAGTTCTCTTTATAATGAGACAAAAATAATGTTCATCTGTTTTGTGTGCCAAAGTGACAAATACGTCATTTAATGTAAAGATTTGAAAGTCTGCCTTGTGTAACTCTGTTGTGGGCTTGGAACAGTCATGGAATAGGAACTTGATTTAATTTTAAGTACTGAACAAGTGGTTAATAAAGATATGTCCTTCCAGAGAATTTATAATTCGGCTGTACAACGACAGATAAGAAAATAAATTCTGAGAGGACCAGAGGGGAATAATGTTAGCATGAAGAATGACAGTCACAGCATACCATGCATATTGCTAAAGTGGAAAATTTTCTTTATACAGACTTTTAAAGTAAGAATGTGAATGACAGCGTAGGGGCTTTTCCCATTTATGTCAGGGTATCATAAGGAGTTGATACTGATTTATGAGTCCTACACAGCTTGAAACTTGACTTCCCAGAAACTGCTCCTCTGAGGCAATGCAGTTAGCAGCTCTCTAAATGGAACTAGTAGCTCTGTGTATTTCACTGAGGGATGATGAAGATTAAAGATCTGAGTGCTAGATTAGTATCCTTTACTCTGGTGCAATCAAAGACTCTCTAGGTTTTCAGTGTTTTGATCCAAAATGTAATACTTTTTTTTTCAGGATTTTTATTTGTGTGGTTAGGGGAGACTTTAGTTACATGGATCTTGTTGGATGAATTATATCGTAGTTTTGATATATTCATTTTACATATTAAAATATGAGGCTAAAATATTTGTAATTTTATTGTTTTGAACAAATAAATTTAAAAAAAATTCAGTTCATATTCGAAATCAAAAGTACATATGTTCTAGGTTCTCTTATGTGATGAGATAGAATAGACAGAGGAATTCTGATGAAATGTGGAAGTGCATAATCACCTTGCGTACTGTCCTGCTAAGTGCCTTCACCTTATAATGAAGGATATAGAAGATGAGGAGACTCAGCATCAGTCTGGATAAAGCTGTAAATGCTGTTTATCTCCGTTATCTCTCTATTCATTAATTTCATTTCCATCTTTGAGATCACCACTTTTAGGAAATTCATCCCTATAGGATAGCGAAGACAGTTTCTATGCTGTTTATTGTTACATCTTTCCTGGTCTTTACAAGATTAGACAATGTCTTGTAAATTCATTTAAATGTTGATTACACTGTCATTATGTGTGCTCTGGGTTTTTTTGCAGGAGAAGAATGAGATGATCAGTGTGGTATATTGTGAATAGACTTAACTAGATTGCAACATTGCACTTTTATTGGAGGAGGAGATTTCATTCAAAATATACAAATATACTATCAAATGTGTTCTTAAATGCTGAACTGATTATTCCTTTTATTTTTTTTTTTTTTTGAATGTGTCATTTAGGAATTTAACAGAGATCTATTCGCTGGAACTTTGGTTTGTCTGACAGTGAGTGCTCAAGGCTTAGTGATTTTTACATTCTACAAGTTTACTTCCTTCTTTGCTTGACATTTCTGTGTTATGACTGTCCATCTTTTATAAAACATCATTTTTATGAAAAGAATTCAGTGAGTATCACAACCTATAAAAGCAATTTGAAATGGGTGGAAGAGTGCTCATGAAAAAACTTCTCATTAAATTTCCAGTCCAGCACTCTCTTGCAGTTGTTCCCTGGTTGCGATTGCAACGTGTTGCCTTGTAGCCATGTTGTTGTTGTTGTTGTTGTTGTTGTACGCCCTCTGATAGAACCTTGTGTAGTACTTAATTACCATGCAGATGAGGGGAGAAACTGTTCATAGACCGTATGCTTCCCTTAAGATACAGGCTTGTATCTTTAAGCAGCTAAGATAAAGAATAGTAATTATTAGTTATACCTGTTTATAGAGCAAGTGAAAAAAGCAAAACAAAACAGTGGGAGTCACAGCTTCAGGGAAAAAAAAGTGCCCAAGTCTTCTCCCAACACCTAAGTCATTGCATATTTTAGAGAGGATTGGAGTTACTGGAAGTATTATGAGAGAGTTTTTTTATGTCGTATTGCCTGATCTTTGGTTATTAGACATCTGGACTGTTTCCCTATATTCTGTGGTTTAGTTGGAATTTTCAGAAACGTAAGAACTAAATTTGATTTCAGAAACTTTTATATTCAAACCTTCTTGATTCTCTTACACTTTGCTGCTGCTCCTCCTAAATATGCATGTATTTTCAGTTGCCAGGACTTGTGAACTCCTTGAGAAAAGGAGATTACTGTGTAAGAATGTATATTTTTTTATTATCTAATTAGGTATCTATTTTTGGAATAGCTTAAAGGAGAGTAGATTGCCCTGCGATCTTTGCAACCTGATCTGGACTTAACTTTGAAGTTGAGCTTTTGTAACAAAATTTGAATGACTTGAGTAAGAGTCTGTAATTAGGTAAAAGCTTTTTTTAACTATAGGTGAAAAGTAGGTGAAGATTGCAGATTCTGGTCGTGTAAGTAAGAAATGGTGCCCTTGTTAAAGATTTTGATGTATTAGGTATGAGACTCTGAAAATAGTGCCACAAACAAGGAAATAGTAGGGGTAGTGTAGTTCTAAAAGGCTGGCAGTTATTTCACTCTTAAGCAGTTTTTTCAGAGTCATGAATGTTTGAAGTATGGACTGCACCTGAAACTTACTCTGAAAATTCTACTTTCACCCTTCGTTTTAGGATATATCTTAAATGATTTTCAGAAAATGAAATTATAGCTTTGCAATGGTGTGTTCTGGATAAAGTATTAACACCAGAATGTTAGTAGAAATGGTTTTTTATTTCAAAGTCTAAAGACTGGCATTTCAGCTGGAGTGTAAGACATCTTGGTTACTGTGTTACAGCTGGAAGTGCTGGTTCATTATCATCATAATAACAAGGGCACTCACACTCAGTAGAACACCACTTAAAATGCCATTTATTGGAGCTAAGACTGTAAAAAAGAAGATCTTGTGAGATTTTAAAGGATTTTCTTAAAACAGTTCTATTAATAAATTCTACTGTCAGGAAAAAAGAAAAAAAAAAGTTATGTTCACACGAGAACTTCTTGCTACCTTTTTAGCTTAATGCAATCCCCCTACTGAATGGGAGCTTCCTACAGGCTCCTGTGTTACCCTGGCTGGGATAAGGTTATCCTGCAGCCAGGGGATATTCACAGGTGTGATGGTACAGCTATATATACATGTAGCATAGAACTGCACAGGTATGTGACTACCCAAGTTAACTGTTGAACTGTTGTGTGGATCACTGAATTCTCAATTTACAGAGGTCTCCTGGTTATGATCAGTGCAGTTGCAGTTCTGGAATTTTAGAGAACTCACTTGGTGCAGTCATAACATAAATATGACAAGGTACGGACTGTGATACCTCCCTAACTCACTTTCTGTCTGAGGATGACTTCTTCCTTAGTCCATTCTTAGAGATGGAAGCAAAAGTTAGTGTGATGTACGGTTGTCTTCTGTTAGTTTGTTTAATTTGTTGGGTTTTTAATGTTTCTTTGGTGACTTGAGGACCAACATCTGCACATTGGAATTTATCCAATGGATTTCAAAGGCTCAGGGCCCACACTTTCTGTATGATAACTTCTAAATTGGGAGCCATGGGCTTGCACATCTCAAAGTAAGTGTAATTGAAACATGGGGGTTATATTTGCCCTTGTTTCTCTTTTGAAAAGGTAGAGCTTGCTTAGGTTCGTGAGCACAGCATTATGCAGCTGTGGAAGGAACATGATGGATACATGAGCAATTTATATTGTGTTCTGTAGTTTTATAAACTTTGCTTTAATATAGCTTTATAGATATTATAAATTGTAAGTGCCAAGATGGCTGCGAGTCTCCTAGCTAGAACAAAAGGAACTTTGTGCCAAGAAGAAGGTGGGGTTTGATAAAGTAAATAATTATCTTATTCTGACTAGATACCTGTTATAAACCAATTATAAGTGTATTTGTAATGTATGTTTACATCTGGACAGTAGCTTGTAACCAATTGTGTGCATCTGGTCACGAGACCTTGTATAGAGAAACTATAAAAGGTCAAAACTCTTTTAATAAAGTGGACATATTGGAGATCTTATAGATCGTGTGCATATGTATCCAAGCCCCTCCGTCAACATGCAGCACCAAAAACTGCAGGCTGTTAGGAAGCTGTAGTGGCATCCTATCTCTTAAAGGTACTTGGATACACAAACATTCAATTTCTTCCTATGCCTTGAAGCAAGAACTGGACCTGAAGTTCCTCCCTCTTAAGCACCTTACCTGATTGTTTATGCAGCCATTTACACTCTGTTTTTACAGATCCTAAGGGATGAATTCTGATCTGCTTTAGGTCAGAGAAGGAGTGTAATCATAGCCAGTTCAACCTTCTGGTTGGAGTGTTCATCTGTGGGAAATTGCTTGCTTCCTGCTGCCAGGTACTAGAGTGATCACTGCCCATCACAACCCCATCCATTCTTTGGGCTGGAGGTCGTGAGATCAGGAGATTCCAGCTGTGAGTGAGGAATCTATTTTTCATAATTTTCATCACTGTCCTAGTGTTTACCTTTATACTGTTAATGTATAGTGTTTATACTGTTGATGTGTCGTGTTGATAGTTACTGTTAGCATATAGTGTTTATACTATACCTATAGTCTGTAGTTTTCATCTGTGTAACTCAAGTGGCTTTCCTTTATTTGCTCTTTTGGTTTCTGTTCTGGAAAGCCTCACAGTGTTTGATTCTGAAAACAACCAAAGTATCAAACTGTAACTACTTTTATTGGATTTGGACAATTTGTAGACATAGAAAAAAATAAGTCTAATTTAAACAATTTCCCTAGATTTTTACCAGAGTTAATCAAAAAGAAAGGGCAGAACCGGCTCTGATTCATCCTGTTATTTTGGGCATATATCTTATGACAAAATGAATAGTTTTTTGGTGATGGTGGCCCCTGATTGAACCAAGATGACTAATGTCAGATAAATGTCTTTTAGACTGCTGAAGTAGCTGCAGTTAAGTCTCAGCTAAACGTTTTGCTGGAGGAAATTAAAAAACCCTATGGCAAAGAAAGGGTTGACAGTCTACATTCTTAACCATTTTACTGCTAGTTTGGAAAACATTTTTTAATTGGGTGTTTACCCAATCATCCTACTCCTTTTCAGATAGTTAGATTACAGTATATGATATGGATTATTTCATGTGTCTGTTCATTTCACATTCTGTTAGTTTCTTTTATATAATGAGAACTCCTTGGCCACGACCTTTCATCAGAAGAAGACTAATCACTTGAAGAATATTCTTTGAATGCTGGGAAAAAAACTACCGTGAATGTTCATGACAAAGAATAATTAAATACATTTTGAAAAAGGAAGCAGAAAGCAGGACATGTGCAAGAAGTTTGTGACTAATCATTGGGTTTATTCTGTAAATGTATAGAAAATAAAATGTTTGTACTGTGCTGAAGTACTCAAGCAGTAGAATATTAATCTGACCAATAGATCTTTCAGGGAGACAGCAAAATCATCTTTGTGTCTAAACAAAATGGATGAATCATTCTTTTAAAAAAGAGTAAAAGTAAGTAACTACTGTTAGTATTGTCTCACTTTTCTTTGCAGTGGATTCACTTCAGTGCTTTAAGTTAGTCAATCCTCTGATGATCCCCAGAATATACACTTTAATTTGCATATAATTGTTCTGTAGACTGCTTTTTTCAGTGAAGCCTTTTATTCTTTTACTCTGCATTGTGCAGTTTTCACATATCTTTTTATGCAGGCCCGCCCAGGTTCTAAAGCCTGGCATTTTAAAAACAACCCAAAAAACCCCTAAGCTAATGGCAAAGCTAAGAAATTTTAGCTTGTGTGACTGCTCTTATTTTATCAGTGTATATAATGGCACTAATAATACAAAAATCTTCCAATTTCAAATTTTTTTTTTTATAATGCATCTTGTTTGATTGGCATATGGGTATGGTCTGTTTAACATACAATCAGAGGTCTGAATAAATTTATGTTATTGGATACCTCCTCACAATTGAAATGTTCTCCAAGATAAATATAAAGCTCTCCATTAATCTTCATTAAATAATCTAAAGATCTAGAAGGTCAAGGTTCATCCAACAAGTTCCTAAATCAGTTGGGTGAGTTGGAAGTGCAGTCATGCCTTAAATTTTTGGTATCTTAACTTTTCCACCTCACACAGGATTATTTGTCATTAAATAGCTACATATTCCTCCTACCAGGTCCATATTCTTTTGTTGATTGGAACCTGTTTGCTAGTTTCAACCATTGTCTGCAGCAGATCTCAGTGGTCCTTATTTTCAACAGTAATTAGAACTTTATCATAGCAGAGGCTCTTTCAGGCCTGCTAGGTACACCACTAGTATCTTACGAGAGAAGTATGTTACTATGTGGTGGTATATTTGGAACAGCAAGTAAATCAGGGGCTATGGGTCTGGCTTAATCATTTCAGACTGAAACTGCAGAAGAGGAAAAGCTGACCCAAATGTGTTCAGTAGAGAACATTTATTAAGTATGAAATTCTGTATTTTTCTCTATATTTCATTAGAAATGGCACTCCTTATTCATAGATGGAAGACCACAAGGGATTATTAGAGTATCTTCTCATGTTAAGTAGACCACAGAATGTCACCTAATTGCCTGTGTACTGAACATGGTGTCTGTTTGCTGGGTTTTCCCTAAAGCATTTTGCTGAAATCTGATATCAGTAATCTGTCTAGCACATCACTAAGTGGGAAATTTTATTAACCTTGATGGCTGACTTATTTACTTGTTCAAAGAAACAGGATAAACAAGTGTAACAACAGATGCTTTTTAAAAAAAATGTTATCTTAGTGTCAGTCAGTTACTGGGTAATTATACAAAGACATCAGAAGTTGAGAATACATGGTCTTCTGATTTTGGAATTTTGGAAAATTTTTTGGAAAATATTTCTGATTTGGTTTAAAAGAGAAATTACTTTAAATATTACAGTAATATATATTACCCTATATATATGTTTAAAATTATCCAAAATTTTAAACTCTCTCATACAAAGTTTTATTTGTATATAATCTATTTGAATGTAATTTTTTTAAAGATCTCTTTTCCCCTTTAAGACAAATAAAACCACTTTACATATAACAAGGTTTCTGAAATAAGCTTCCTGAATCCCCATCATGACATCGAGTATCTATGATGATAAGGAAAAATCTGTGATGATTAAAAAAACTCAAAACTAAGCAATCAACCAAGAAAACCTGGACCAAAGGATTAGTGAGGAGGCAGGACAGAAAGGAAGTAATCTGCAGAGAATAAGTTCTTTACAAATTATCTTTGAATGTGGCAATACAATTCATCTTACAGAATAAAGTAATCAGTCAAATTCATATGATTCCTCTAAATGTTCCCGCAAATAAGATCAGATGAAGTGAGAGTTTTGCTAATACTCCTTTTTTGGTTCAGACAATACCAGTAGGCTAGCAGGAGAAGATTCTGAGGTATTATAAATCTGCCAACACATATTCAGATAGAAAAGCTAAAGAAAAGTACTACTGTACTTAAGATGACTGGGAGGGGGGGGGAACAAGTGTGGAGAATAAAGTAATGGAGACATTAAAAAACTACCTGCTGTCTGCCTCAGACTGTAACAGAGCCTATTTCTCCTAATTTGTGGCCTTCTGCGTTGCAGATACCTTGGCAGCTGGGAAGGGCAAAGAAGAACATTGAATCACCCTTTCTGGACAGTATTTCAAGGTGTTATTGGTGTAATATGAAATACATAGATGAGAAAAAGAAACCTTAAAAGCTTTCCAACATAATTGAAACTTCTTAATATGAAAGCTTTCTGAATACCTACAGTTGAATGTATCATTTGCGCCATGCAGAGTGGTGATAAGAAAACCACAATTCAATTTTGCTAGCATTTTGTAGCCATCTTGCACAAGCAGAAATGAAACTGAAAGCAGAGAGCAATCAGACCAAAGTGCTCCATTTATGTTTTGACATCTTCTTGAAGCCCAATAGGCGGATTTTATCAGCTGTTCAGAGGGAAAATGTGTTAGTACAGAAAATGTAGTGCTCCTCTAGGTACAATTGGCAGGCACCACTGGACAAGCCTTAGATAGAAATTACAAAACATTTCAGGCATTTGTCAAAAATTATTGTTTCTTTTATTTAAAATTTTTATTTCCCATTTTGATTATCTTCAAATGTTCTGCTGTCCGATTTTGAATGGCTCCAGGGCCCTGCTAGAAACCTGTTGTCCAGTGTTTTGATATAGCCAACAGTTTTCTGTACGCCCAGAATGCAGGTTTCCAATTACAATTAGCTACTTACAGAGTTGCATCACCAAAAAGCTTTTCTGTTCCACACACCATCCTGTGTAATTCTATGAGTAAGCATCCCATCAACAGCTGTGTAACCATGCTGTCGTATGAAAGAATAAAATGGCTAACATTTAATTTTATAGGACAGAACAATCTATATCATGTGTCATATCTGAAGTAACTCTATGAAATTGAAGCATCAGACGAATACTTAGAAAAAGAGGGTATTTTTATGTAGGTGAAAAATATTAATTTAAATATGTTTCTGTAGGAAATGTTTTGCTAACTGCCAGAAAAAGAACACAATCAAGAAGTTTTTTCAAATTGTATTTGGCAAACTTTGCATAGTATGTAAGTGTTTAAAAAATTAACTAATACATAAGCCTTTAGATTGAAAAAAAAAATGTTTCTGGGGGAAAAAAACCAAACTAACTAAATTAAGCATAGATAAATATTTCCAATATGTAATAACAATAGATTTCTTAAGACAACATTGATCTTAAGGACCTTTTCTAATCAATTAGGAGAATCAAACATGTCTTCAGAGCAGCATGGTCACTAAATTTTGTTTTTATTGCATGTATATATCTGTGTGAAAGACACACAGATACGTGTGAGAATCTTTTCTCCCCCCACCACAGCTATGATTTTAAACTTAAGGGAAATGTTTAGACAGTCCAGAATACTTATTATTGTATTCCTCATCGTATATATCAGTGACTAAGTCACAGCCAAACAGTAGCTACCTGGCTACTTCTTTGCCGTTAAGAGGATCTTCCGTGATAAATGTTTGATGCGCAAATGTGTATGAACGTAGATAAAAGGAGTTGATACACATTAATGTAGATCAGAAGGTTTCCCAGTCCTCACTTACTGTTAACATTGCAGAGTGCTCTCAAAGCTTGAGAATTATATTCCTTTCAAAAGGAGTTCAGAAGATGGGGGACCGGGCTTGATCTGGTCAGGAATACAGATTTTTCAGGGAGACTTAATATGGATCACATATTCAATACCATCTGTTTTGCAATACAGGGCTTCTTTCAGACTATCCTATTTCCTGCTGTAGATCTCTCATCCTCTCTGACACTGCACAGCCTGCTCACTTCCCCCATAACTCCTCTGCTGGTGACACAGCTCCTCAAGAGCAGCACATCTCAGGAGAGGTGAGCACCTCTCCAGCCCTGGGGAGTGGCCCCAAGCACCCTCTGCAGCCTGGGACTCACTACGTCAAAGTCAGCACTTACTCTGGGAGCATGAAATCTGAATGCTGTCATTTTTTTTTCTTGTTTTATATTTCTTGTTGGAGATTTAGTTTTCAAGGTGGAAAAAATAAGATGACATTTAAATTATAACATGGATACCTTCCATATTTAGCTTGGCATCAAGTCAAGCATTTGGACTTGACAGAGTCAGCAGTTTTTATCCAGTAGCAAGTTTTTTGTACTAGATCATTGAACCAAAATGATTCAATAACTCATCTTCTTTGTGATACCTCATTTGCTACTGTTATCAGTGTAACTCTAGCAACCCTCTGTTCTCATGCTTCAGCATTAGACATGTCCTAATGCCTTTTTCCTTCCCTTTGGATAGGATATTTCCCATTTTCTCACCATGTTCTTAACTTCAAAGATGTCAGATAGATGTGATTTTCCCTGACATCCAACTGATCCTCAGGGGAGGAAGGAGATGAAGCAGCAGGGGAGGGCAGTAGCAGTGTTTTATTCAGTTGCCAGTGTGTAGCAAAATACAGCACATGCTTCATCAAGGAATTCATTGTGGCTTTCCTTTTCTGTGATGAGGTAGTTGAAGTATAAAACAAGAAGCTGAGAAAAGAAATAATATATATTCCGGTTCTCTGAAGCATTTTTTGATAATGTAAAAAACATTGCCCCTGTTATTCTAAGGTGAAAACTGAAGTTGTAGGGAATTAACTGACTTTTTCAGAAATCACACATTATTCAACATAACATAAAATTAGGTCATCTTGTTCTGGTTCTGGTGCATAGTTCAACACACCCCAGTGAGAACTCTGCCTCAGTAAGACCTGCAGAAAAACAGAGTCAGTAATTCAGGAATTCTCCAGTTTTTCTTCTATTTTAAGATAGTTTATACAGATTTCATATGCATTTTATTACGCCTTCTAAACACTTAAATGCAACCCTGCCAGTTCTCATGTCTTTCATCTTTTGCTAGCAAATTAATTATTGTAAAAATAAAAATCTTTAGGAAATATAGTAATAGTAACTATAATCTCACCAGATGAAAAGATCTTTTTTTTTTTTTTTTTTCCTTCTTTTTCTAAGATGAATGGAGGCAGAAGGCAAATAGAGCATGTTTTTGTCAGGAAGATTATGTGTTTAGCACTGAAGAGTTTTACAAGGATATTTTCTGAAATGTTGTCCCAGAAGTGATCACTTGCTGGTAAAAGCTTTATGTGGGATCCCATGAAAATAGAACTTTAATCTTTCAAGCTAATATAAATAATTAAGAGAGGTTTATTTACAGAAAGGTTTTCACAGAACACATTAAAGTTTCTGAAAACAGATTGCCGGTGGTCTCTTTTGGATTAGGCTAGATTTTGAAATGTCATTTAAAGTATATGTCCTTTTCTTTTTTGCTTTGTTTAAGTGGAATGACTTCTCCAAGTCACTTGCTCATTTTTGTCTGAAAAAATCAGTTGTTTCCTTTCAGGCATAAATTACTATTTTTCACTTTTCTGAAAAACTCTTGTTTTGAAGAAAAAAGGGAATAAAGTGGTTTGGTGAAAATGAAGTTAAAGGAATGTGATAGATCTCCTGCTGGCAGCCAAGAGTATTAAATGACAGAGTTGTGCGAGCTTGTCTACTTTCTCTTGGGGCAAACCATCTTGCAGTTCATTGATGTGGCATATCCTTTTTCTAAACATTCCCAGAGCACATATGTTCAGACCTTTGTACCTTACTTTTCTATATTTGGGACCTGAAGCTTGTTTTGTGAACATATGAGAAGCAGAAGGTTTCTCTTGTATGTCCCATTTTCTGAGTCACATGCAATCCAATTTCTAAGCTATTATCATTGCTGCCATATTAGCCATGGAAAGTACAATTTAAACAGGCAGTAAACTTTGTTTATCATCATTGCAAGAAGAAAGTATAACAATAGTGAAGTTTCCAGTAAAGCCACATAAGAATAGCACTCTTTTCAAAAAACCTTGCAACAGATGATACTCTTATTATGACCCTGAAGGTGGAATAGCTGAGGTTCATATTAATAATAGATCCCTTGGTTCAGAATAGAGTGAAATGACACTAAATGATTGGTGTTTAGAAATATATATATATATATATATATGGCAGGTTATTTCAGAACAATTTGGTTGCAATGGACAGGAAGTATGTAGCCATTTTGGTTATTATCTGTAGAAATATAGCAATTTAAAAGCATAACAGTAACACTTAAGAAAATGTATAATACAAAGAAAGAAAGAGAAAGAAAGGATAAGAGTAGAAAGATATCACCCCACAGGGATCAAGCGATGAGGCCTGGTGGTTGCGATTTCTTTGTCCCTTGGTTGAGGTGATGGTCCCAGTCTTGATTCACTGGGGTTGGGGGAAGCCTGCAGAACACAAAGTTCAATGGGATAATACACCTTCAAGTGGGAACTCCCAAGTACTTCCCCTGGGGTGGGGGAGATTTACACTCTCTGAAGTAACACTGAGATTCACATGCAGTCCTCTGGTGGAAGGCCTCAGAAATGAGTCTGGGGGTGCTTCAGGGGTCTTTGATGGTTTATGGCATCTTCTGCAACATGACGGCTGCCTCTCACATCAGCGTGGTTGAGTTGTGAATGTGAATGTCCTTATACATACCCTGGTGGGAGGTGAGGGGTTGGACTTTTACACCTGAGATGGTTGTGTAATGGAGGGAATTGGCATGATGAAAAGCACTATTCCACCTCAGCAGAATCCTTTTCTTATCAGCTTCTTCCCTTATCTGGCTCAAAGCCTGGCTAAACAAAGGTTGGTTTGTTGTGGTCATCCTGTGGTGCTCACCCTCTGTGCATCTGGGCTGTTCTTATGCAGATCAGAGGTTTCCCATTAAGGGAAACTCAGGAAAAACTCAAGTCCTTCCCTTTGGCTGGGGGTATGTAAATGTGGCCTCAGCAAGGCACAGGCTGCTTTTGCAAGTGGTTGATTGAGTCATTAACCCCTAACATTTCAATCTATCACAGCTCTTCAGTTACAAGGTGCACATTCTATACACCTAACTCCAATCTGGCTGTTTCTCCAATTTTACTGTTAGCTCATGTAGCTTCTTGATGCTTTTCCTTCACAAAACACTCTTTTCATATTAGTTTTCATACTGATACTTAATGGCAGAATTATCAGATTCATTACTGCTACAGAAAGATGGATGAAACATCACGTGCTGCTTAAGGTTCTACCTTCTTCAGGCAATAGTAAGCCTGGACTGGTCTCTGGTTACTTATTTATTTAAGCTTTGACAACAAAGAAGTTTTTGGTGAGTTATCTTCGATTATGTACCAAGACAGTCATTTTTGGCATCAAAATGTTTTAAAGGATGGAATAGTATATGGTTTGTCTTATTTTTTAGCTATTTTAATTTCTTTTTCCTAGGCCTGCACATGTTTAGTACACTAATGGCTTAACCATTTGTCCACAGAAACCTGCAAAGTGGTTGCTAGTGCTTGCTAGTGCAAGCATAAGCTGAATGTCCTATATGTCAATGTACATTTTATTCATGCAGCAGGATTAGGTAATATCCATCTCTTTTTTTAGTGTTCTTAAATTATATTATAGGTCAAAACTTCAGCTAATGGCTCACTCAACTAAGCATCTAATCAAATTAACTTTCTTCTGAGAGAAAGAAAAATGCTCCAATCTGTCAGTCTTTCCAAATATGGATAAATTCTAACATCATCAATTCTTATTTTTCAGTTTGTGAAGAGTTAAGCTAGATGGCTATGTAGAATAATCAGGTTTGAGGTTTTTTTAAAAGATATTTTGACAATAACTTTAACCTCATTTTGTTTAGTACAATTTTTATGTTACTCTACTGTTATTTTATTTCTTCATAAAGACAAGGTACGTTTCAGGGACACTACATTTAAATGTTAAGCAGCCAAGCTAGCAAAAATGATTCTTCCTTCCTGGAGTAAAACATCTACTGAAACTAATGAAGAGTCTGTTTTCTCTTAAAAATATGATGCATATATTACTTCTATTGATTGAATTGCATGTGCATTTGAAGAAAAAAAATAAATGCTAAAGAAGCCTGAAGATATTTTTCCTGATGTAGCTTTACGTGATTACATATTCGGATAAGAATTATTAAGCAGTTTGTTCATATATTTATATCATCATTACTTGTAAGTGTGACAATACATGGACCTTGTGTTGGAAAGAAAAGTGTTGTTCTAGTGTAATGCATACCTGAGTGCCGCGGTTCTTTTCTGTCTCTTCTGAAGACAATGATTGGTTGCAAATCCTCCCTTAGGGATTCAGATAGTATAATTTCTTTTTCTACTGTTCAATTACAGTATGGTGGTACTTTTCATGCCACCAGCCTTGGGGAAAGAGTGATGAGAAATGTTGCTTTTCTACATTAGGCCCTTTGCATAGAGATCTACTGCATAGTGAAAGTCTATCCCAGTTTTGGAGTATACTTGAAATCTGTTTCCCAGACTTTAAATACAGCTGTCAGGCTTGGAGCTAGACACAATCTTTTCCTCATATGTCATAAAATAAAATAAAATACTCCTGTATGGCATACATTTTTAGCTTTGCAAACGAAAAAAGAGACATCCAAAATGTCCTTGACTCTGAAGGCATAAGGCATTTTAAGAATCACTATTCAGCAACAGACTGAAGTGGTTTTAATATATTTGTATTTTAGTAGAGTGTTGTGAATTATCATAAAATGTTGATGTCCTGGAGATATTTCTGCCTCTGCAAACCCAGCAATACCCAACCAGGAACTACCTCCTAGTGAAATTTTTGATTCTTTCTTCTCATCTCAAAAATAAAAAGGATGTATAATTCTTTAGTAGTTCTGCCAAATCTACAGTGGTAGAACTATCTCCTGTCCTCTGCCTAGACCATTGCCACTTTCTTGTAAGAGAAAGAATAGACAATTAAACGATTATCTGCTATTTTAAAGTTAACTGACTTTCAGTGCAAGCTGCTTCATCCTGCAGATGATTCTGGAGATAATTAGACTTTGCTGAGCCTGCATGTTGTGGTTATGTCCCTTACCAGACCTCATCTGAAGTACTGGACTATTCTCCATTTTCCTGTGGCAGCCATTCATAACAGATTTGATGGGAGAATACTGTGCTTCTTGGAAGCATGCTTCTCTGGCCGACTTCATGGAGGAATCGCCATTCATTTGGGCCAGCTTTAGAGAGCACTGAGCAGGTGAAATATCTGAGCTAAGCAGAACTCAATTAGTAACAGTGCTGGTAGGCAGTGCCTTTCTTTTTCTTTTTAAAATAACTTAAGTGCTGGTATATCCAGATGTGCAGGTGTTGACTTTTTTTTTTTTCCCAAGTTAGTCAGAGCTACAATTCATACAATAATTACCTTTTAGGAAAAAGTGTGACTAGCAGAAATTTACACTGCTGGGAACATTAAGGTGAACACTATTATAAATGGTTGTTAGTCTGTATGGAAACAAGGAGCTGAATTTAACTTCTGTTTGAACACTGTAAGGCTAGATGAGCTTCTGTAAAACCCAAGTGATACCTTTGTCAAAAATGACTGGATGTCTAAAATCTGGTGTTTTTATGAGAATTATGTTTTCTTCCACTGTGCTGTCCAAGGAATTTGAGAAACTTCTGCTCTTGTACTACACTGCAGTGTAGACATATGGCTTTGCTCAACCATTGAAGATGATGTGTTGTCAAAGATTCATGCCAGCACTTGTTTCACCAAATAGTTTACAATGAGGAGCAGGGAATACAACCTGATTATCAAAATTTAATGTTTTGAAGGAGCATGAGAAATTTTAACTATGTTTCCATGACAACAGCTTTTCTTTTTTTTTCTACTTGTCTCAATGATTTATCATTGTCATTTGTCATGTGAAAGGGGAGACTCTGTCAAACCCTTTGTGTTTGATTAGCCTGCTCCAGGAAAGTTGAGACCCTTGTGCCCAACAAGTCTGTCAGCATCTCATCGGGATGTATTGGGTCCCTATACTGAGCAGTCCACGGGATCAGGGGGCAGTTCAGCTAACTTTTCCAGGGTCACATGCAAACACGAAGACCCCTCCCAGGTTTCCAAACCTTTAATTGGTCTGTCAGTGCTCCAGGAAAGATCCAGGGACACATGCCTACAACATAGAGAGACCTGCTCCTGGTCCTCCACAGTCAAATATGTTACCTGCTGCCAGCAACTGCCAGGGCCCTTAAAGGACTAAAGCTTAACAGTTTATAGAACAATACTCTTTATTAATACAGTAGAAGACTGTGACAGTTTTGAGGATTGCTGGTGATAGTATGTAGCTGCAAAAATGTATTCAAAGCATTACAGTGTTAAGCTCTAATCCCTAACAAAAGCTAGTTTGAGATAATCATTCTGTGTGTGTAGAGTACGGTTCTTACCCAGTGTCATAGTTCGTATTTTTAGCAAGGAATTTTTTTCTTTCCTTTCCTCCTGCCGTGTGTGTGTGCTCTGTATATGGGCCATTAGTTGAACAAAAGAATCAACCCAAGCCCCTAATGGCCGAGATTTGTTTCCTTGACAACGAAGGGGGGGAGTTGGCTGGTGTGTGACTGGAAGGGGGTGGAGGCTGGGTGGAGAGGGGAGTCTCTCTCTCTGCCGGGGTGAGAGGCTGCTGCGGGCTGCAGACACTGCCGGGTTCCTTTGTCTCTTTCCTGTCGGAGGGGAGTTCTGGCTGCTGCTCTTGGCTCCACTCTGGCTGGCTGCAAGCCCTGCTTACAACGGACCCTAATCAGCTGAAGTTTGTGAGTTTTCTTCCATTGGAAGAACTTTCTGTTTTATTGCTGTGGTTTTCCTTCCCCTTCTTCCCCCCCCCTCCCCACCCCCACCTGGCGGCAGCCAAGGGTCTCACAGCGCCGCCTGGTGACGGGCACTGGACATTACAAGTTCTACTCCTTCAGTGATCCAACAGCGCCACCTGGTGACTACAATAGGACACTACAAGTTTTTTTTTACACCTTCAGTGACCCAACAGCGCCACCTGGTGAATGGTACAGGACATTACAAATTTTGCATCTCCAGTGACCCGACGGCGCCCCCTGCTGACTGTGGTTGGAACTGCACCAAAGGGTGCAAGAAATTGAACTATTTTCCTTTTGCCAGTTTATCGGTTTTGTTCTTGAAGGGGATTATTGGTGGGTATAGGAGTATTAGTTATTTACTTGGTTTTTTTTTTTCGTGTTCCTGTTAATACACACATACCTTTTAATAAAGGGCTGTTATTTTCCCTTTTCCATAATTTGTTTTCCTTCAATCAAAGCCTCTTAATTTTGGATTTATAATTGCTTGGAAAGAGAAGTTTGGGTCTTTTCCTCCTAATCCATCCTCAGCAAAAGACCCTTGTCTCATTTAAACTGGGACACCCAGTAGGCATCCCTATGAGGGAGAAGACAGGTTCAGCCCATTGACAGATCCTAGAAGTTACGATGAAGTCTTCCCTAACTTCTCCCCAGTTTTAACTTAGTTTTATGCTATTTTTGCTTGAGTGACTCTAGTCATACATCATGTTCAGTGGAGGATGGTCTTACCTTGGAGGGGGTAACATCAGTATTACATTTGACGTAGCCTTTAGGATGGAGGCGTACATCTGTGAGCTTGCCATTGTCGGTGTTAAAAGAGAAAGTAAAACGACAACCTGCTAGCTCAGCGTAGGGGCAACAACGAGGCTGAATCCTCTTTATTAAAAAATGGAGGGGTTTTATAGGGATTGGGGAGGAAGGTTCAGGAATGTGGGAGGAGAATGGGAGGAGCATGCTAATCCTCCAACTAGGATTGGGTATAGGGTAATACATAAACATAGGGAGGACATACATATGTATGCAGGGATAACATGACAACAGGGAATAACAGGGATTGGTTGAGCTGCTGTGGCTCCACGAATTGTCCAATAGTGGCTGACACCTGCTCTTGGGCTCGACGTCCATGGTAACCACTTGCTACATGGTGATACTTGCAGCTGCAGCTCGACGTTAATATCACACCTAAAAATCACTTATAATACAGGCTGTTTTAACCACCGTGATTATGCCCTTTACAGATATAAAACCAACTCCAACATTTCACCCTTTTTTGTTTTATAACTTAAATTAAAAGAAATGTTTCATATAAATGATAATTAATGGTAATAGTAAAGAGAAGAAGAGATAATCACAATTCACAGTAGAAGAAATACATCAATTAAACCCAAAAAGAAAATACAGGGATTTTACAAAGTAGTATGTCTGGAAATTAGATTAAAAACATATAAAACATATATGTGTTTACGATTTTGTAATTAAAAATTTCTACGATTAAATGATGATAGTACATAAGAAGAATTAATTAGTAAATAAGAGGGAAAGTTATATGGGATAATGACAGTAATAGAAATTAAGGGATAAACAGGAATTAAACCCAAAGTCTTAAATGGTGTTATGATAGGGTTGATTTCAAAGGTGTTACAATTAATTTTAATTGATGTTGTTTTATAAGGGAGGATAAATAATAATGATGATGTTGGTGTGGTGGAGTGTATTTATCGTGATTTTTGGTGTTTAACATGAAACTTTTGGTAACTGGGGAAAACAGAAACTTGGGTAACAAAGGCAATATGGACACGTCCATATTTTGCACTCTCCTCTCTCCTATCAACAAGAGGGAGTGAAGTGTGAAATGAAAAGATTAGTAAATTAACAAATTTAAGTAGGTATAAATTATGAAACAGAAAAGAAATAGCGTGTTTTAAATGTAAAGAATAAAATTGGAGATGAAATCTCATACAAAAATGATGAAAATAATACACGAGAAGTAAGTAATTGAATATACACGAATAAAAAGTAATATGATTTATGCAGGTTACCATTATTGTAATGTGGATATTCTGCTTGTTCTTAAATGCTGATGTTGTTTTACTCCCTGTATAAAAATGGCTTAATGGAGACAACATTAATAAAATACAAGTATAAGCACAGGTAAATGTAAAAACAATTGTAAGAATTAAAAAGCTTAAAAAGGCATCAATAATAAACTAACATTTTTAAAAGAGAAATTTTCAAGTGAGGTAATAATAGAGACTTCTTCTTAGAGTTGGAGGGATATAGGGAAGAGGGAGAAGGAAAGGGGAACCACCGTGTAGAGGCTTTCTCTACCCCGCGGCAGCCCATCGACGGCGCCGTCAGTCAGGTAGATGGGGAACCTCTGTACGGAGGCTTACTTTACCCTGCAAAGAAAATAAGGAAGGGGCACTCCATAAAGGAGGTTCATTACCCTGGGGCAACTCATTGCCTCCAGAGCAGCTTATTATTGACGGGGTGAGGAGTTTTAAGCAGGGTAGCTTATTATTCCCAGTTTAGGAATGGGGAAATAGGGAAAGAAGTCTTTATTATACTATAAAGATTGTTAAACCAATAATAAATGTGAAATAACATTATAAATTACATAAATATTAGCATACTTTAAAAGTTAAATTACAAAAGAGAACATATTCAAAAGGTAAAGTTAAATTATAAGAGAAAACATACGAAAAAGATAAAAGTCTCCTTTGTTGTTTCCATTCTAGCGTGTAACTGGGCAAGGATTTTGTGGTAAAGGTCTGCGAAGGTGTCTTCTTCTGCGAATAGGGTAGTGGTTAAACGGCACATAGGCGATGCGTCCATGGGGCAAGAGGATCCGGACCCGCTCGGTTACCGGGAGATGGGCAGCGCCATCTTCCCAGATGTTGTTGTCCCGAGAGGCGGGAGTATGGTTACAGGTGACATCAGGCATGGAGGAGGGTAAAGATGACGCGGGAAATGATGTAATGCTGGGCGGAGATACTGCTTCTCGCGGGTGCTGATTAACACCGCCCTTTCCTCCCTCCTTTTGCCCGCGAAAATTTCGCGCGCTGCCTTCATCGTCACCATCTTGTCCCTCTGCCCTTGAGGAGTCACCCCCCCCCCATATTAGGTGGTAGCGCTGGTAATCGCAGATCCTATTTTTGCCCATTGTAGGTACGTTAGTAGTTCTGGGATAGGATCGATGTTTTTATGGATCCATTTAACCAGAAATTTCAGGGAGTTTTTATCCAAAAGATGATTTTTTCTTCTAATTAAGTCTTTTAAATAAAAGTACGTTTTAAGTTCTTCCCTGGAAAGGGAGGCTCCCATTGTTGCCGTTCCGATTTTTATAGTATTATTTTTGTAGTAATTTTTCGATTTTTATAGATTTTTTCTTTTTAGGAGGGGATTTGGAAATGGGGCAGGAAGGTAGGGAATGCCCAGGGCGCTCACCTCTCCCGTCCGACGTCCAGCGAAGGCGGTGAGGGGACGCGAAGGTCAGTCTCGCCCTGGGAAGCCGCCGGAGCTGCAGGGTCTCTTCTACACCCCTGCAGTTATTTGCCCTCTTTGAGCGGTGTAGATTTGTACTAAAACGTAAAATCTACAAGCCAGCTCCAGGTTTGGGCTCCATTCGGCACGGCTTTGAAAAATGGGAAAGGATCGATCCAGCCGTAGGGGTCGTTGTAGCCCCAGGTTGCGGCGCCACTTGTCGGTGTTAAAAGAGAAAGTAAAACGACAACCTGCTAGCTCAGCGTAGGGGCAACAACGAGGCTGAATCCACTTTATTAAAAAATGGAGGGGTTTTATAGGGATTGGGGAGGAAGGTTCAGGAATGTGGGAGGAGAATGGGAGGAGCATGCTAATCCTCCAACTAGGATTGGGTATAGGGTAATACATAAACATAGGGAGGACATACATATGTATGCAGGGATAACATAACAACAGGGAATAACAGGGATTGGTCGAGCTGCTGTGGCTCCACGAATTGTCCAATAGTGGCTGACACCTGCTCTTGGGCTCGACGTCCATGGCAACCACTTGCTACATGGTGATACTTGCAGCTGCAGCTCGACGTAAATATCACACCTAAAAATCACTTATAATACAGGCTATTCAACCACCTTGATTATGCCCTTTACAGATATAAAACCAACTCCAACATGCCATGGTTGCTGGTTCAATAGCAAGAAATTTTTCTTCTTTCTTGGTTGACAGATACTTTGTGGTTTACCAGCTAAAGGTACCACTGAAGTTCCCCTCTTGCAAGAATTTCAACACGGTGTTTCCACTCTGCTCCAGCCTCTGTTTAGTCCACCTTGGCATGTATTGTGTGTTGGAATTTGGGCATGTTGACCACATCCCATCCAGGGAGTAGCAATTGTATTTCACCCTATAATTTCCATACTGTTATAACCTCTGTTAGAATGCGAAGATAACTTCCCATTTTCTTTAATTTTACCCCCTGTCATTTTCCCATACGATTCACGAAAGTACAAAGTAGGCTGTTTTATATTTAATCATCACAAGACTTATTTGCCTCATTTTCACTTGCATGCTTTCTCTGCATAAAATGCACACAACTGCAGTTACTGCTTTGAGTAAATTGTATAGAACCTAAATTACCTTGTATTGCTGAGGCCAGAATATTTTTTATGTAATCAACCTGATTAAATGATAATCAGTCTTCAATGATACTTTATGTCATCAATTAGATAAGTAAAGTTTTAAAGTAGATGATACAAGAACAAGATTAAGAACACAGGGGTCAATTTTCTGTTCTTCACTGTGAAGATATGAATAACTGTAAGCCAGAGTGTTGGGTTCTTCTGAGTATCTCTGATTTTGGATGATTAGTTTCACGTACTGAATAATTTCCATAGTGCTGAGCAACTTCAAGTCTCATTTAAAAGAATTTGAAAGTACAAACATATACTATCTGGTTTTTCTAATAAATAAGCCAACTTCTGACCACTGTCCTAACCAGAGAAAATCACAGTGAAGTAATCAATCTTCTTCCAACTCACCAAAAAAAAAAGTCCATAAAAATGGGGAGAGAGATAGTGTCATTTGTTCTCAGTCAGTAGTCACTGTTGTTGCCTTAGGGCTGCACCAAACGTGCTACACTATCCCGTGTGCAAGACAAAAGAAGAAATCAGATGTGTCTGTAGGACTGAATACATTGGCACCTGACTGAGTGCCTTGAGCAGGTGGTGCAGGCACAGATGCAGACACTCCTTTTGCCCCCTAGTGAAGACAAAGCACCATTTCTCATGTGTTCAGAAACTACTTTATTTGTATTAGAATGAGAAATGTTTGTCCTCTCTGGATTACGTGCACTTTGTATGTACATATAAAAGACTGAAAATACCTGTTTACTCTTACTTACAAGTGCTTAAGATTTGGTTTCTCTGGTAACAGTTAATAAAAGCACATGGAAAATGGTTCAGACTGTGAGAAGTGGAACTGACAACAACTGAGTTTCTTAGGGACTTGTATTCTGTATCCCTAATCTTTCCTTCCTTCCTTCTGCAATAAGCATAGCTCTCTCCATTGGGAAAACCTCTAGGCAAGAGACAGCACATACTGTGGTTAATTTGGAGCTGTTCATGTACTGATCATCTGGCTAATACACATATCTAATGGGCCAGCTGGTTGCTGTCAGTGTGTTATGGGCTCTGCTTTCTCTGCATCTCTCTTTTAGTAAGACTCTCTACCTAACAACCCACTTTTATGAAACTTCCAGAAAAGCAGTGGACTGTGTTTGTCAGATAGACAGATATTATCTAAAAGTTTAAAAAGTTAAGGACTGCCAGATGGAAAGACAGACATTCAAAGCAATTATCTATGTTTTGTTCCTGTAAGAAATAAGCTAAAAATATACTTCATCAATGTTATTCATGTCTCAATGTCAATTACTTAGAAATTAGAAGATATGGGAATTAAGGTTGTCTCTGTAATATGATTTTAACCCCTTTGTGAATATGCTTAATTTTTTAAAGCCTCAGCCATTTGATAAGATACTGTATGTTCCATCTTTATTTGGAATTTACGTAATTATGAGGACTGCAACTTCTTGAAATATGTTTTACGTATTTCTCTTGAGATTTTACTTACACACAAAAGGTCAAAGTCCCAAATTCAAGTCTTTGCAGGTATCCATGTGTGTGCAGGTGCGCACAAACACACACACACACACACACACACACACTTGCATAAACAAAATCTTGTCAGTGTTTTGTTTTAAAGTACCAGTACTTCTTGCAGAGATATTTAAGATTAGTAGCTATTGATTGAGCTTGTTTCTGCTCTCATTTAATTGATGTAAACAGGGGTTACTCTAACTTAAATCAATAGGGAGCACTGACCTATGTTAGGTTTGTGTTACATAGAGTTTAAACACAGAATGCTGATTTTTTTCATAATTTTCATGTGAATGGCAATGTGTTTCACAGTCATAAGTAGATATAGGTGGTTGGAATATAAATTTTGCAAGTCCTATGATTACTTCTGATATTGTTAAGGTCGTTGTGAGACAAATATGGTAAAAGTGTCAGGTGTCTTTGCATATAGGCCACTTATACATTCCACTTCAGTTACTCTTCTGAAAAATAAACAAACCCTCTGGAGGATTAAATTTGTCATTTGCCATTGTTTAATTTTAAGTAAATAACAATTATAAATATTTAAGATCCCATCTGTGTATTAAATGGAGTTTTCAAATAAAGATTTTCACAGGCACACATTAGACTGTTTAAATCAACTGTAGCATTTTGAATTTGATACAACTGTACCGTGACATCTATGCCATTGCTTCTTATTTAGCTGATCTAAGAGGGAAATATATTTCTTACATGCTTCATCTTCTGAGCCTTCCATCATGTAATCTGGTTGACTTTGGCACCTAATAGGTGTAATGTCAGGTATTTCAATGAGGTCTTCAAGATGGATGCAGGCAATGATTGACAATCTGTGTCCTACTAATGTATGTAAAAAAAATAGTTGCTTGAAGCAAATATGGTTTCTTTTCCTTCCATAAAAATGTGCATCTTTCTGAAATGACATCCATCCATTCCTTGTTCTATTTTTTCCTTAAAATAGGTAAGAGGGATGATCACATTTATGTTCCAAATTGACATTGAAGAATATAGTGCATGTATATTCTGTGCAGAGTTGATTTCATATTAAGGAAAAAAATGAAGGCTATATGGGGATAAAGTCATGGCTTGTTCTTAGATGCAGAGATGTTTTGAAAATTTCTCTAGTAGATGATTATAGTTTGATGAATGGAACTTCTAAGTCTAGAGACAACAAATATATAACTTGAGACCATTTTGTAGGTTGAACATATGAAGGTGATGAGAACACAATGAGCTTGAGTCTCATCTTTCACTTGGGGAAACTGAGAGGAGTTCTTCAGAAATCAGTAGAATGACATTAAAATAAAGTTTTGTCTGTAGAAGGGAAATAGAACAGAAGAAGTTATTCTGCTGTAATTATTCCCATATAATTCCTATATGGATCTTACATTCTAGAAAAAATGCTATTAAGAGTACTTCTGGTAATTTTTTCAGGTGAGCCAATCGTAATGCCCTAATATCAGGATTTTTTTAATCTATGAAGATCAGGTAGCTTAAGTGTTGGCACTATGATAGAGAGTTTGGATATTGAGTTACTGATTTAATTCTAAAATATATTCTGTTAATTAGAAGGTAATTGGTAGGCTCAATCCATCACCCTATCCTTTATCTTAAACACTTCATATTTAGTATCCTACTTGACTGTTGTGGTAGAATAATAAAAGACTGATTTGTTATTCATCACTGAAATACATAAGATATACATATTTGCTGGAGTATAATTATAGATACTATCTAACTGTAATATTTTGATAGATGCAAAGTTGTCTCTTTTTTTTCACTGTTTTATAAACAGGAGGTCAAAAACATAGTTAAAACTTTATGGAGACAAAATTTACTGCCTACAGAGAAAAAAAAATCTCTAGGGAAGCTGTTTTTATCCCTTTCTTCTTACAACCTCTTAAAACATTGGGCTGTCAGTATTGGTTGTCAAGTTACAGGATCTCCTCACACTTCTGCAGGGACTTACTGGTTTCAAGAATATTGTCTGTATGCCAAGCCTTATCTGACTCCTTATCAGGCATTATTAAAACTGTCTTTTGTAGAACCTGCACTGGCAAAACAATCCTTTTTGTGACAGTGTGACTCTGGCCTCTTTAGACAATTCTAGACAAATGATCTACACTGTAATGACAAAATGTAGGCACAGATGAGCTTCATCCCACCTAACAGGGCAATCACGGTGCACACGTTTAAATGTGAGCTAGTTGTCTAGGCTTCCTCTGTAATTAATGAAAGGAAACAGGCATTTCTGATGGCAATTCACAATCCCAGGCATGCCTTGTGAGAAGCGGTAAGTGGCATTTCCAGAAAGATCCTTTTCTCTTCATTGGCAATCAGCTGAATCCAGACAGGTAGGATATTGAAATATCTATATTGTGGAAGTCTCAATTTTGGTGAGAGAATTTAATCTGAGTGTCACAATTTCACCCTTAAGATCATCCTCACTTGCTTTATGAGTGAGCTGATGACTTAAGGGACAGCAAGAAGCAAAGGTGAAAGCCAGAATATGCAGAGAAATAGTCAGGTGCGCACGGTGGGCTGACAGGTGTACTGAGAACTGTTCCTGCAGAGCAGCACTGGTGAATCCAGCAGGTCATGTGTAGGCAGGAAGGATGCCTCTGTCCTGTCAGGTACCACACCTGTGCATTAAGTACCAAATTCTGCTACTGTGCTAATCTTTCCATTGTTTAGCGTGTCTTTGGACAGGTATCAGTTTATTTACTAACTCTAATCAGGGAATAAGGAGTCTTTATAGTTGTTACATGTGTTTAGTGTAGACCTGGCTACAAAGAATTATATTACACTTCATGACTGACTGACTGACAGTCTTTCTCTTCTGCCTTCCTTTGTCTACATAGTTAAAAACCTGAACTTACTGGGTTTTACAACTGGAAGTCAGTTTGTTACTGACTTAGTGTCATTAAAATAAATGATACTTGCAAAATTAGCCCTGCAACATGAATACAAGAGTATATCAGTATTGAGCCATGTTATTTACTGCATTTTAGGTGTTTGATGGGACAAGGATACACTATATTCTGTCTAGTATCCTGATATTAAAATGTGTTTTGTAAGTCATACAAGATAGATCAATCTGAGTTGAAACACTACCTTTCATGAAGACAGTAAAACAACCTTTCTGGGGGGCCGTGGTGCTGAACGGGCCAATGGGATGATTCATAGGTAATAAAAAACCAGTACTGTAGTTATTGAGAAATCATTTGTTCGATGAATTTAAAGATTTCTTTGGACATTAGCACGTTTGCTTGAAATAGAGTGAAACAGCTTCTATAAGAAACTAGTCAATCTAAAGCTGTGAAGGGAGGAAGTTTAGACATTAGTCCCTCATTTGCTGGGGTGCTGAGATTTGTTAGTGTTGTTCTGTTCACTTTAGGAAATCAATATGACTTGCTAAGGATGTTTTATATGTCTTCCAAAAGATAGCCTTGAATTTAGTTGTAAGAGTATTTCTCTATATGTTAGATGGATGTATATTTCATTTTTAAACCTTTGCTCTAAATAGTAAAAGATCTCATATGAAAAACTAGTGGAAGTAGCCTAATGAGTAATGAACTCATTTACACCTTGACTATACTGATGTTTAGAAAATGTACTTTTATAAATCCATGTCAACTAGACCTGGTTTGGAAGAAAAATAAATATATAAATAACTATAGATTAAGTACTAAAGATGATCAAATTACACTTCAGTTGCTTTTTTTTCCCAGCATTTTCAACTTTTTAATTGCAAATACTTCAGACCTATTCATGTTATAGATACAATTAGAACAGTACTGTAGCAAAATGCAATCAAAAACCTGTTTTAATTATCTAGGTAGACTCAATCCAAATCTGTGTTAATCTGGGCCATAATTCATTAGATATTAATGTATTCTGTGGAAAAGGGCTACCTCTTGAGCAATAGAAGGTAAGAGCATGAATTATATATTTATTTTAATTTTTATACATGTAGCAATTTATGTCATTCAGAAATTCCTTTGCCACATAATTGGCAAGTGATTCTCACCAGGAGGGTGGAATCAGTGCTTGCTTGTCAAGGTCTGTTCTCCACTAATGTCTGCCCTGACAACACATGTTCATCTTGGCACGATTTGGAGGCATTGTGATAGTAGTGCCTTCTGTCCCAGAGTTGCAAATGGTGCTGCAATTGATGCATTGTTAACTTTGATGACACTCGTGGACTACTATCAAGGCTTTATTCTTCAAGCTGTATTTTCCAGTATGAAGAAGCTTGATGTTATATATGTCTATGTGTGTATCTCTGTATGTTTACTCCTTAGCTGTTGGCACAAGTTGTGTTTGAAGAATGCAGATGGGCAGCTCAGTTCCATTTACCTCCGGTGAGCATTCAGTCATTGGCAGCCGATATAAGGAAGCCACAGGGACACATCTCCATACAAATGTGATTTTAAAAAGGCAATTTTCTTTTTTTATGGTGGTTTTACGGAGTTTTCACAAAATTTAATGTGCAGATTACTTGCTACAGCATATTGAAAGTCAAAAGGCCTCATTCAACTTTTGTGTTTAACAGATTACATGATGTCTGAAAATTAAACTAGCTGCAATTATAAGATATTATTTGTGGTTAGAGACAGTGGACTTCTTTGCAGAGTTTGTATCTAATCATGCAAGATACTCAGCTGCTCCGAAGGAAAAAAATTAGGCATATATTAAAAACAATCAGTAAAATTACTATTTAAATGCTATTTTTAAATTAAAAAATGACTGAGAAAGAATAGAGATGACAATTATCATGTGTTAGAATATTTATAAATTTGTTTTCAAACTCTTCCTTCAGTTAACTGAATAACTACATAATCTCAATAATCTGTGAATTTATATGGTTAGTTGACATGAGAAATTTACTCTTTAAAAATTTTTCGTGCTGTCACTCTTCTTAACCCTGCAACATACCCAAAACAGTGAATCCTTGGCACTCCTGATACTAGAGAATTCTTGCTTTTGCAAACACTTTACACTTAGCCTAGTGCTTGGTAATTATTTTATTGGCTTAATGATAGTGGTGATAGAAGAAACAATACAATCAGTCATAGATGTTTGTGGAATTACTTCTTAAAAGAAAGATGCTACAAAAATGGAACACATGGCCTCTCAAACCATAATTGAAATAATAGTGAATTGAATACATTGAATACAATGTTCAGTTCTTCTGGACATGATGGAAAGCATCTGTCTTTGGGATTTTTAAATGATGAGTGAGTAAGTTTTGTTAAGTTAAATAAATTGTAAATAGTTTTCCAATAAAAATGACTCTTAGTAGAACCATAAGTATGCTATTCCTGAATTGTACAGTTCACATCAGTTATTTTAAAATACCAAAATGCCCTATGTTTTATATTGAGTCATTTATAGGATCCATTATAAACATTTTGTTATTAACTTTACTATTTTTCTTTCAAAATAGTAATTGGCTACAAACCCTTACTGGGGATTCATTTTTACTGACATCAGCATGGCTGTTCTCCCTGCCTTGTGTAAACATTCATATCATTCCCATCAAGCTTTGAAGATTCCAGGGACTTTAAATAATTTTGATGTACTGGGAATAGCTATGTGTGGTACTTCTATATATAGACAAATTCATAAAAAATACTCATTGTAAATGATGTGCACCTGTATAGTAGCATCTAATTAAATGGGAAGGCATCAAGGACATTTTTTTCTAAATTCATTTTCCTGTAATTTTTTGAGATGTATTACAAAATCATTCCCGGAAGCAATAAAATATCTTTTACTTGCATGCATGTTTATGTCTTGCATTCATTGTGTTTGATGTGAAGTTCTCTTCCACATCTGTTTGAAAGAGCATTTTACTACATGGGATATTGGATTAATTTGCCTTGTTTTGAAAACCTTGCTACCCCCACCAAATTGTTTCCTCTTCCAATTTTAAATGTTTTTAAGTCTGTCACTTGTTCATGTAAATATTGGCTCCAGACAAATTTAGATCTTATTTAGATGAGTCAGCTTCAGAGAAAATTATTCAGTGAACAGATTCCCCTGGGAACTGGGAGTCTGAAAGATTTTTCACACTTTTTACATTGGTCTGGCAAATCAGCGAATTGGGAAATAAGTGAAAATAAGTGGAAATCATCCCTTTATAATGACATTTCAATTTTTATTTTGAAAAGAATATCATTAAGCATTCTTCAGTTGGGATATCCTAGTTCCAGCTCTACTGGCCACCTACTATACGATAGCCAAGTCACTTACTTTCCTCACTTCTTCCACCTGAAAATGGATGTACTGATATTGCCTTCCATACTAGAGGGTGAGATCTAGAGATATATAATCATTGAGTCATAGAACATCCCAGGTTGGGACATGAAAGGTCCAACCCTTCATGGAAAAGGAAGTCTAGATGAGATTACCTAGCACTCAGTTTAAGTAACACCTTGAAAATTGTGAGTAATGGGGACTCTACCATGTCCATGGGGAAGTTGTTGCAGTAAATGATTGTTTTCATCATGAAAAATGTATTACTTCTATTGAGATGAAACCTTTCCTGGTGCAACTTTCACCTGTCACCCCTTGTCCTCTCCATATGACTCTTTGTGAAGTGAGAGCCTCTATCTTCTTTGTGGCCGCTGTAATTTTAATTGTTAATAATTAACTAGTATTTCAAATTCCCTGTATTGTAAATTGTCTGATGTAGAGAGATCTTGCTGACAAGACTTACAGAACATAGATCAAATGGAAATGTGACTAAGCTTTCAAATTCCGAAAAGTAAAATTCCATCATCTCCAAGTAATTGAAGTACTTGCTATGAAATATGACAAAAAAAGATGAAATATTGAATAATATTTGAGCCAAGCCTCTTATATTTTAGTGTAATTACCAGTGGATCAGAATGGTGAAGAGAGAATATACTTGTGTCATACGTAGCACATAAATTTAACATTAGTTTAAGCAACCTGTTTGAATTATTGTTCTACTAACCTCTACATGGATCATAATTACAAAATGTAGCTTAATTTCTCTGTATTGGGAAAGATACTGGGAAAAAGCTGAGTATATCCTTTCACAACTCCTTTTGTCTTTAATTACATTTTTTTCTTTTAGGATTTCTGCAATTCAGTTTCAATTTCAGTTATACAAATTTGTATCGTAATCTGAAATTCATATTTTTCAAAAAAAAAATATCTGGAGCCACAATAGGATCATGTCTTATTGGTTTATAAATTATTTGATCTTTAAAATATCCTCTAACATTATCATGAAAGAGCCTTTTAAAAGGATATTATTAAAATAATAAAATACTGTCATGGACGATGCCTTCGTCATTTTAATAATTAATTTTTAATTGTTTCCAGGAAAATAAATTCAGTTTCTTGACATGGCTTTATTTTTCACTTCTTTTTTTCTTTTATTCCTTTTTTATTCCTGATCAATAATAGCAATGCAGTTTGTTCCAAGCGACCAACATTAAAGATTCTTTGTAAGGCTTCTGTAGGCTTGACAGCTTTTCTTCCAAATCTTCAGTACATGTAGGTTCATTTGCATCTATTTCAGTACAAACTGCTGTTGAGCTAAGCGATTGTTATATTTTTGAAACAGGAATGAAATGAAACATTGAATTTACAGTAATAGTCTAGATTGTTTCATTGTAAAAATACAGACATTAAAGGAACAGAACCAAGCCAGTTTTCAGGGTCAGCCCCTTGTAATTTTAGACAGTAATGCCATAAAAATTTATTCAGGAGGGTCATTGAAACCACATGCAGAGCTTAGAATAGTTTCCCAACGCATTTTTATGAACTTTAGACCTGGTAAATGATGAAGCATCACAATAACAAGAATAGAGGAGGAAGAATTTGGGTACTTCAAATGCTGTCAGTCATAAAAAGTAGAATTTTATCCTGGTATGTAAAACACTTTTGTTAGGTGAACTGCTCAGATTAGAAGTCAAAATGGACTGTGTCCTGGACAAGAGAAGAACCAACATTTTCTGCCCACCTGACAAAAGAAAAACCTTTTCCTAATTGGAAGTCCTATGTCTGAATAAGCCCTGAACATGTAAAACAGTAGTACTTCAGAGGATACCTGCCAGAGTACCAGCATAATCTACCTTACCTTGTCCTTCATGGTAATCAATGCCCAGTAGTTGAAGGAAAAGCAGTGGCTAAGCAGCCACATTGTGTGCCAAGAAAAAAAATTAATTTTCAACCCTTGCAAATAGAAGAAACACTGAAACATGTGTTTCATAAAATATAAGCAACGTAAACAAGCACAAGAAAATAGCAATCAGTATTGCTTCTTTCATATGCCTGACTTATTGTTTGTTTGTTTGTACCATAAAATTGAACATCAGGAAGTTCCATTTTTTACTGTGGTGTTCAGATATCTTAAGGGATAAGTGAAGTCTCAAAGGTTAAAAGATGGTGAGGCATCTAGGAGCAGAAAATGTTGTATCAAGATACACTATGTGCCTGTTACTTGTTATGATGAAGTGATGTGAATTCCAAAGAAGAAAGGACAAGAGATTAAACTGTTTCAAAAGCACCTATGATTTTGTCCCAGTAAATACGAATGGTAGCAGAATTATACCAGTATTAAATACTGTGAAGAATACTGTATTAGACGTGCTGTGTAACTTGTATTGTTCTTTTCCACCCTGAATTGATGAATCAAGGTAAACATGTATTTTTGGTAATTTAATGACAAGCATTATATAGAATGTGCCCTATTTCTGTTTTTTAAATTGCTTTTTAACATAGACCTGCACTGATAAGCTTCTTCAGAAGCATACAGTTCTTGGTTTCTCTGAAGTGTACTTCTCTGAGTATAAATGTTTTATTGTCTACAAAGAGAAACTATTTGAACCTGAACGCATGTGAGTGTGAGGTAAAGAGATGGACTTACTTTCCCTTAATGCTAACTTACATTGAAATACAGAAAAATAAAAAAAAATGTTCCTAATTTTCATGAACAGCAGTAAGGGTTAGGTTCTGTTCTGTTTTCCAGCCTGAATAGCCCAACCCTCTTTTTACTTATCAGTATCCAACAGTACTCTGAAGTATCTACCTACCTACCTTGCCACATAATGAATTTATTTCTTGGCAGTAATCCTCTCTTGCTTTTTAATTAAGTAATTCTTTTCTATGCACTATGCAAATGGAAAAGTGGTTACCTAATTGTGATGGCTTGGACAGTACTGTTTTTCAAGGGTTAAAAATTAAAAAGTGACCAAAAAAAATAGGTTTAATGATGTTGATTGTTTGTGTCTGACTTCAAACACTATGGTCATACACTTCATTTTACCTCTGTTCCTGGATAAGAAAAGCAGAGACGCAGCAGCTCAGCTGATCTTGCCTTTGGTTCAGCATCAAACACTTCGTTTACACTTCTGCTAAAAACACAATCTCTGAGATTATCCCAGACAACATTATCCCATCCCACCCACCCCTACATCCAGTTTATCGAAGGGCAAAGTGTCAGCTGTGGACATGGTTAAACCTATCCCGTCTTTATTCCCCGTTATGCTATAAATTGGAAATTACACAGAAATTTCCAATTCTTCTAGCACCCATCCCCAACAGCCCTGAGCATTTTAGGAGTTGAGCAGCTGTCTTCAGTTCCTTAAAGAAGAATGTAAAGAACAACGTCTAAAACATATATTTAATATGTGAATTGTAAACAATCTTAGTATCTATCAGCATCATTCCACAGAGAACCGTGAAAAACTCAGTCATGATGGCTTTTGCACCATTGCAACTGAAAGTGGAATCTGATTCTCCAGTCAGTGTGCAATGAAAACCTTTCAGCAATCAAAAATCAGTTGTGTTAGACTTCAGACAGAGGGAGCATTAGCCTAAAAGAGGTCAGTTTTCTGTCTAAGATTACTTAATAAGGACAAAAGTTGTCTTATTAGGATATGAAAATTATTATGGTGACTTAATTAGTTTAGAATACTTACTCTTTTTTTCCTCCATATCTTTCCTAATGCAGAAACCTAGAAAACTGAAAAATTGCTAATTGTTTATTTTTAAAATGTTTTGAGTTGGAATTTTTTCACTAATGGGTTCTGCAGATTTGCCCTCAATTTTTCATTAATTTTTTAGCAAAGTGCTTTTGGACTGTAATGAATTAAATTAAACATGTAATTTTTTTTTACAAGAACTAGGAGATTGGAATGGGAAAGTCTTTCACTTTAATTATCTTTTAAAAAAGTAGAGTTACTGTAGCTTTGTTGTCATTAAGAAATAGGAAAAACAGACAAATGCTGTACACAGTTCTTAGAAAACTTGGGGTTTTTTAGTACCAAAACATTCTGTATGTTTAGAATATACTGTTCAGAAATTTCTAAACATAGACTGTCAAGTGTTGCCTCTAAGGCTGAGAGTAAGGTAGTATATGGTTAAGAGAATATTCATACTGTTTTTCATCTGAAACTGTTATTAAGACACAGCATTTGGAGGGGCTTTTTGCCATTTTTAAACATTTGTCATAAAGGCTGGTATTAGTGTTGATCATTTATAACTTTTTAGGTATATATATTTGTGCATAGAGATGCATTCTTTTAACAAAGTATGCATGAGGTTTTTTTCATAACTTCTAATGAATTTGCTTAGCTATTTAAAAATGGAATATGTTTTAAGACTTCCATTTCATGTTTACTGTATGAGTGACACCAGTGCTTCAGGTTGTGCTTTTAAAGTGGCAAGTTTTAATAATACACTTTCATTATCAAACAAATTATTTCTGTAATATTATTGAAAATTGTGACCTTTTTTAGTTCACGTGAAGTGACTTGTTTAATCATTTCATTGAATAGCACTAAGTTCTGCATATAAGTCAGTCTATTTCTGAAGAGGCAAAGAAGGCTCCTGTTCTCCTATTGATTTATTTATTTTAAGATTCCTGTGTGTATACTGAGGTGCATTCAAAGTTTTGTTGGGAACAACCAAGAGGATTACAGGGAGAAATTCTACTGATTGCTGTCTCCACCTACCTGTTAGATATCTGCATTAGTTTACTTACTAGCTGTGCTAATAAGCAAATGGAATTCTGAATTCAATACATAATCAACTCTGCCCCTATCTTTTCCATTAATTTTACTTTCTCTTGTTGAGGGTACATATTTTTAGATCACCCCTTGTCTTGGTCAGTATTTTTCACACTCAATTATTGTGCCCACTACTTTAAGCAGAATATTATTACAGCTATGGTTACAGATCATAATAAAAACCTTCTTTGGTGTTCAGATTAATAAATAAATTAGAATAAGGGCTTTAAGCTCTGTAGGATAAAAGGAGCTGAAAGTAGGGCATAGAAAGAACAACCTTTGTAAGGAGCCTAGCCTGTAGCTAAAAGTTCATTGTGTATTTCAGAACATGGTGCAACAATAGTATGAAGAATTAGTGACTGAGGTTTTTCACTGCCTCAGGATACCGGTGATTCTGCTGTATATAATGATAGGGAATGCTAAGAATGCACTAAATAAATCCCGTGTCCATAACTTGTAATTTCATACTGGAGTTATGGGCAGGATGAAATGCCTGACAAGGGTTCATAGCCAGCAGGATGTAGTATGGATCTGGTTGCTGTATTTATTTGTTCACTGGGGAACACAGAGTGTATTTTGTTAGTGTGATTACATAAAAAGATGAAATAAACCACCTGCCAGTTGAGAACCCTCAAACTTCAGGTTTCTGTTTATTTCTGAAATATGTTACAAGATCTCCTATCAGATCTTTTTTTTCTGCTGTGTGTTACGTGTGAAACTATGGTAAACAAGCATGTATGTGTCTGCATAAAACAATTTGAAAAATTACAAACCTGTTAATTTTAATTATCTGTTTGCAATTTTCAACAAAACTAATATGTTTGCAGTTCTGCATTAGGGCTAGATTTTTAATATAAACTACTGGATTAGGATTTTACTAGGATGCAATTTTTTATGCTTTTCTGTTTTTCAAATGTCTCTGGTCTTTCTGCTACTTTCTTGAACAACTAGTAATTATTTTATTAAGAAGGTTGTTACTAGATTAAAATACAGAAATATTTAACATGTAAATATTGCTTTGAACAACTGATACCTGAACTACAGTATTTTGAATTGTGAGTGCATGGAATTTCCTCTTTCACTAATGTGATCTCTGTAGAAAAATATCAACCACTTGGAAACTGAGGAGTTCCACATATGTAATTCACAGTAGTGACCGTGTTAATGCTAATAGTGATTTCTGCTTAGAGGCTGAGTGAAAGTAGCCTTCAAGGTTGTATGGGTATAATTTAGGGACAGATCTGAAAACCATAAACTGCTCTGCCTGCACAACGCCCTAGCAGCAAAATTTCCCCCTGATGAAGATGTTCATTTAAAATAAAAGGATCCTTCTGGTTCTATTATTGTGAAGAACTGATTTATTTAAATGGAGTTGCTGTTTATTTTTCTTTCTATTCCAGTAATTCCCGTCTCAGTTTCCTTAACATGGAATCCACAGCACCATCTCACCTAGAAATGTAAAACTCAGTCATGGGAAGTGCTCTTTCTAACTTGCTGCTACAGTTTTGAACGAACATAAGTCAACTTTTAAAAAACAGATTCCTTAGGGCTTTGGGCAGGCAGGCTACTTAGGCTAGCCAGGTAAACTAAAGAATTAAGGTTGAATGAAGCAAAGCTATTAATCTGGCAGAAAATCATTGTTAGATCTTTAAGCTTTAAAATGTAGTGCCTCCTGATAAGAAATTCTATAGTTTGAATGTCAGTTAAGTCCATCAGGAGGTGGAGGAATAGTTCTTATATTCTATACTGTAACTGAACTCACACAGCTCCTGGTGGACTACAAATACTCCTGGCAAATGGGTGAGAATGAGGCTTTTCACAGCCAACAGGCCTTGTAGGGAGGTGAAAGGTGCTGGGGCAGAGGTGAGCATTGCACAGCAGTGACACTGCACTCGTGTGCCCCATTCTAAACCTTCGCCCAAGCCTGTACCCTGTCTATTCAGCTAGACCTCACAGTTGTATTCCTTTAAATATAAATTTGGTAATTTAGATAGTAACTTGTATACTGGCATGGTGGTCTTTGATCCAAACAATATATGCTTTATTTCTTAAATACTTTGTGTGAGATGTGTACTCTCCGGTTGCATTCATTCTCCTCATCTGCCTTGAAGAGAGCTTTTAAGCCCACCTAAATCTGCTCTAAACAGTGGCCCTGTAAAGTGGGCTTCATGGAAGAGAAGATGGATGAACTGTTCTACTTGTACTGGGGTAACAGTGTCCCTGTGCAAAACAGGGTTACAGTCTTTGGGGCAGAAAAGAAGCAGGTCAAAGGCAGATTCTGTCCTTGCTCCAAGTAATGTCTGTCCAGGCCTATGACACGTAGAACGTAAACCGTATCACTAAATATCCTAAATGGGAGGTCCTGCATTTTCCTGTGGTTACATCTAGGTACAAACTAGCTCTAACCTGTCTAAGAGAAGGGCTTTTAGTGGGTTTCTTGTGGCTGCATGGGGCCTGGAGCAGACTCCAGAGTCTGAAAAGACAGTTAAATACTTATCTGCTATGCAGTTTGTGTTGGGGTCTGGCTTCTGAGGCTATGTTAATTGTACCATGTTTGAAGTCATCTAGGTTATGTCCTTGTGAGCTGATCAGTAATTAAAATGCAGGAAGTATCCTAGATCAATTCTGAAAATGAGATTTATTCTGTGTCACTTTGGTACTGCTTAATAGAGTTTCTCTCAAGTTCTTCATCAAACATCTTCCTATTTCCAGTTAACTTAATATTCAGATTTTCTTCTTTAACTTTGGACTGATCCTGAGTTAATGTACATTTAGTTTTGAGTTAAATTAGCCATAGTCATATTGTATTTTGGATGGTAATTCTTAAATAGCAGGTGACATTTCATTTTATAATGCTGCTTTATCTATTAGTTGAAGGACTTAATCAATAGAAATTATGCTTACTAGTGGTAAGTTCCTTTAGTAATGCCCATAAATCACAGAAAGCAAAATGCAAAAAGCAACTTTCAACAACATAATTGTTGTGTTGAAATGCCCCCTACAGATGTTTCTAAAATAATGATGAAAAGAACAAAAACTGGGAGGGGAAATATTTCCATTACAAAAGGAGACAAGGATTAATGTGTTTACATTTATGAGATATAGTATTTATTAAATACTGAGTTTAATGCTAAATAGTTTACCAACCTTCTTCTTCATCTTAAATTCTCAGCAAGATATTAATGTTTTGATTCATGTTTGTGGTTTTTAGAACTGAGTCAAGTCAGCAGGGAGCTCTTTAAGAGGGAATGGCTTGCCTTCTCCTAAGCTGCTGTGTTAAGTAGGAAGGTAATGACTGCCTTTCTTCTTATACTACTTCTAGTAACCATCCTTCCCCAAGTTTTAGAAATGGTGAGTCTCTACTGCTTGGATCAGTCAAAGAGGGGCCATTTCCTAAGGTAGGATGGGGAAGTACCATTGCTGTCAGGAATTTGTCCTCTTTCAGTGGGCTTATTTTTAAGCAGCTTTGCAACATTTCTGTGCTAAGGCCAGAAAGGCACAGTAGTTATTTTGTGCCTCATTTACCTCCAATATCCCCTAATTGTTGCTGGAGGGTTCTAAAATAGATACATGGCAATAAAGGAATGCACATAACTTTTTGTGGTTCTGGTAATAATAATATATTTAGTATTTATTGCATTAATGTCTGGTAATGGATAACTCAATTAGTTCAGACTCCATTTATTAGGACACCATTCAAATGGGTAACTCAAACAGCTCATAACTTAAAAGATTAGAAGATGACAAATAACAGATAAAGCTAAAAGAAAAGAGAGTGGATAACAAAGATAATTAGAGGGTTTAGCAGGAACAAGTAGTGTGAAATACTTGATTGTTAAGCTTTTTATTGCTGATTTTCTGCCAGTGTGTATGTCAGCAGGAGAAATTTAAGAGTGGAGGAGATGCTAGTATTTTAGATTCTGACTGGGAATTCTTTACATATGGAACAATATGATTTTTTTTCTTAGTGTGACTGGCAGCCAAAACATAGAGGCTGGCCTTGCAGTAAGATAATATAATAGGGAAAGTACAATTAATTTTGTGAGAGCTTTGCAATTTTGAGGCAAGAATTAGTGGGTTCAAAAGGTAGGAGTGAGATCCAGTGAAGGTAAAGAAAATTCAACAAATTATATATTAGTAAGTGCTAATGTAGAAGACCAGCATTTTAAACTGATTAAAATAGGAGTGATCAGAGGGTATGTTAAGCACTCGAGGCATCAAGGTCAGTAAGAAACTGATGGCTATTAGATGATAGTTTTTGCAAAATAAAATAAAAAAAAATAGGGAGAAGTTATGAGATTTGAACAGTTACAATTCTTTCCTGCAGAAAGCAGTGGTTCACTTAGTAGTATTTTACTCTGTAGCTAATTAATAGCCTACATGAAATTATTGTAGTTAATTATCTGCTTATTAATATTCCACAAAGAAGGATGCTGGGTTTCAGTACACAAAGTGCTGCAAAGAAAGATTCCAGTTTGATTACAGTGAACACTAAAGAAAGAGAAATCATTGTTAATTATATTTAACACCACATTAATTCTTTCCTATCTTTCTGCAGAGGGACATGTCATGAGATACACTGGGGTTTATTGTCACAGGTTGCAGTAATATTGTTTTTATACTGCTACAGGCAATTTTCCTTTCTGCTTTTGGAACAACCTTCTAAAAATAGTATTTTAAGTATTTTGTAGGGTTCTCTTTCTTTAATGAAGACCTTAGTATTTTTAAACTAATATAGTCATTATAATTTAAAAAAATAAAAAAGCATAACCACAATGCCACTAATTAAAATAAAATTTTAGTTTAAATGAAAAGGGGAAAATAGGCTTTAATAACATTCTTGTACAGTTAAGTCTTTCTTAAAAATTAAATTAGGATATTCACTTTAAGATTGGATGAAGAATCAATGCTGAATCATGTCCAAAACTTGTATTCAGATTAGTTACTACTGGAATCTTCTGTGTTTTTAAGAGAATTCTATCAACTTGGCTTGAAAATAAGCATGTACAGAACTGGCACAGAATCAAAACTGAAAGGATGAATTTATTTGAGAAATTTCCTCTTCTTAATTATTTTTACTTTCCCCTATTTGATTTAAGA
Organism: Myiozetetes cayanensis; assembly: GCF_022539395.1. Classification (NCBI taxonomy): domain Eukaryota; kingdom Metazoa; phylum Chordata; class Aves; order Passeriformes; family Tyrannidae; genus Myiozetetes; species Myiozetetes cayanensis. The sequence continues at coordinate 16,573,778 of NW_026087521.1, forward strand.
TTCCAATGACTATCTTATCGTGTAAGGTTTGTATATCATGTACAGGGATTATTTTAATGCCTTTTCAGTTATGTATCTTGCCTCTTGGTTGGCAATTAAATAAACAAGAAGGGCATCTTCCAAATGAAAAACTAGTACATTAATGCCTAGAGTACATGAAGTTTAGTAATAAATCAGAGCTGATATTTTTAAACTGTATTTCCTGTGATTTGTTTTTTTAAATTTCTGTAATATATGAAGTGTGCACAAACATTATATATTTAAAAAAAAGAAGCCTGTAGTATTTTGTGGTTTTCCTTGCTAAACTATATTCTAAACCATTAAATACTTGGCACCAATGTAAAAATATATAAAATCGAGAAAATATTGCAGTATGTTGAGTAATCATTAAATACAGTTGGATAATTCTATTTACTGGCAATACAGATGTAGTCTGTAAAAATAGTACTTTATAATGTTTTAAATTTTTTTATTTCATGGCATGAGGGATAATTTATTCATATAGTCATCACTTTTTATTATTGAAAGGGATTTATAACTCTATTTATTAATCAGAGATTAGTATTAATCTTCTCCCTAGTAATCATTGTCTCTAAAAAAATGCTGACATGAGATCAATTTGCCCAATTTCCTCAGTGCAGTACTACTCCTTCTGTCGTTGGCTTTGGCTTAAGTAAAACTCAGTATAAAAGAGAGGTAATTGGACCCAAGCTTAAAAACTTGCTGTGTCTCAGTCATTGATCTGGCAAGACCAGATCACTCAGAATCCAGACCACACTGAACTGTCTTTAAAATATTTGAACCACAGGGTGTGTTCAGCTGCAAAGCTCTTAGCAATGTAAGGTTTCCAACTCACTTGACTCACCAAGATTGCTGGGATATCAGTAAGTGTGCAATTTATCTCATGCTTTAAAATATGAAAGCAAAAGAGTTCTTAAAGATGAACTGCTTGACTAAAAATGTTCTACAATAAATATACCTCATTCACTTTCTAATGACGCATAGATATTTTCTGCAAGTATAGGGACCAGATTCCATCTGAATATTTGAACAAAAGTATTTTTTAGCTGTTATTGAAGAATAATTAGCTGCAAGCCCACATGTATGAAGTAATCCTTGCTTTAGTCCTCATTCTGTTATTTACAAAAGTACCTTTCATATAACATTTTTGCCATTAGCAGCTTTTAACCACGTAAATATAATTTATAGGTAGAAAACTTAAAAGTATAGAATGCAAAGGTCTCAAAAAAGTGTAATTTAGTGCTGCAGTTGTGCATAACTTTTCTATGTATGTGTACAGTTTTCTGTACTGTTAAAGCATTGTATTCATATCTGAGGAAGAAGTCTTATATTGAACCATTCAAAATACTCAATTTGAATATCAGGATCTTAGAGTTTGTCTAATCCATTTATTTTTAAATGAAAACTTTCTAAAATACAACCATTAGAATATGCAAAAATTAGAAACTATGTATTTATTGTAGTGTGCAAACTCCCATAGGTGCATCTCTTAACCTATTAACTTAATTATAATAAGAAAATAATTCAGAATGGAAGTGACACAAGCTATTTAAGAATACTGCAGCCTAAACTAAATGGCATAATATCTCATACATCCTTACAGCAGCTACAGAATAGTAATGTAATATCAGTCTAAGTGTTCATATCTTTCTCCTGTTAGGACTGACACTAATTAGTATTATTAACCTCAGGCAAGGTAAGTTATTTATGATCTAAAGAAGAATGCAGTTTTACTCAGTGTACATACTAAGAAGACACACAGATAGGCCCTTTTTCCCACCTCTGAAAAACATGAGGCTGAGGGGCTTGAAGTATTGCTTAACCTTCATGAAAACTATTATAAACAACTGCTAGTTAGAAGACACATCTTATTTCTTAATTTTGTTTTATGGAAGATAGTTTATCCATCTTGTGAATATCCTGTATTCTGATGACTACAAGAAGCAAAACATTCTGTTTGCTTTGGGTTTTTTTAATAAATTTTTATCCAGGTAGTTTACCAGTGGTTCATTGCACTTTGTCGCTCATGCAAGCCTTGATACTCTTTTTTCTTTTTTCTTTAGGAAAAATAACATTATGATAGCAAAAATAATATATGTGTCAAAACTGAAAACAGCTATATGGAGATCCTTTCCCTTTCCCCTCACCCTTTTCCTTTTTTTCCCCCATTGTTAAAAGCTAAAGGGAAAAAGGGGGAAATAGCCAGACCTACAGTGTCCTTCTTTTGCTTGGGATGCTACATGATGACAGTAGTTTGCAGCTTTTGAATGAACTAAAAATAACCAGAAGTTTTTAACAAAAGCTAAATTTTTAAGGTACCTGAAGTATCATGCACTAAGACTATATAGCAAATTTTTCCCCAAAACACGAGGTGATTTACCAAACCAGAAGAAGGTAATTGAATTTCACCTAGCGTGATTGTATTCAAGCACAGCAAGTTGAGAAAACTTGCTATCCAAGGTTAGCTAAATGCAAGGTGGAAACCATGGAAATGGAGGAGCACAGCCTTTAAAAATGTATCACAATTTAAAATGTCACAGTCAATCACTATACGGGCATATTAAGATTTATACTGTGAGAAATACATGTATTCCTGTGGTTTTTTATCAACATTTTTGTATTGGGGAGGTGAATCTATCCTTTATTCTGAATTTAAGAACTTTGGTAATACTGATAGTAATCCATGTGGTCAGGCCTGTGTCAGAGAGAGGTGTGATTTTCTATAGAGTAATGAGGCAAATATTTTTATCATGGCTTTGTTCTGTTAGACATAATAGCTGTCTCTTGTTTAGTTGTACTAATGAACAAAAAGATGCAGCACAAGCTCTAGTGGCTGGTACAGGATGGGTCAAATTTCTAAAAAGTAGTATCAAAGTTCTGTTGAAACCACATAGATAATTTTCTTCTATTCTGCTCAGAAATCATTCTTATCTGCTAGGAGACTGTATTGTATCCTGAAAATGCCAAAGCACTTCATGAAATCATGTCTGCTGTTTTCGAGACTTCCTTTAGCTGAAATAAGTGCATTTAGAAAATTATTTTATTTTTGTATAGCTTATGTGAATCAGTGTAAATGAAGTATTTGGTCCAGTGTTTTTGGAATAGGTTATCCTGCAAATAGTTGATGTTTTATTAGATAAAGCATTTCTATCCCATTGTGGAGAAGGTGGCCAAACATGGGCTGGATTCATAGGATGGTTAATGAAATGAACCAAACTTCCTTACTGGTCTATATGTTCTTCCATTCAGTACTGTATTCTGTTTGGAATCTACCTAAAGTTAGATTATCAGCTTGCCTTTCTGGAATTCTTGTTTAAGATGATTACTTTGTATTTATACTTGTAGGAAAGTTTAGAGTATGGAATGAAGAACTCATTAGAGAAGGCAGTTTCTGACTGCTCTCTCACATTAGCTTTTTCTCCCATTTTTTTTAAGTTGATCAAAATGAGGAATTGATCTCATATCACCTCAAATATAAGTGTACAGCAGCAACGTAATTACTCAATAACACGTTGTATGAGTTGTAAAAGTATTCCAGAAAACTTCTGAATAGGTTTGGATTGAATCCTAAAAATATATGTGATAGTCTTGCATATCCTCTTCTTGATATATTCTTAAGATCATGGTTAATTCTTTAATTCTTTAACTTATTTATTTATAAAAGATAAGCCATTTAAAGCCCTGATTCACTCCAAGAAATGATGTTTCCATCCTTTGTGTTCTGGGGGTATTTAGAACTGCTGAGAACTCTTATTAGCTGACATGTTCTTAATTTACTTGTCTTTGTGGACAAAAGGATATGAGTTAGAGGAAATGCAATGTGATAAAGTCAATCTGATGATCCTGCAGGTATTTTAATATTTGCCATATATATGTTTTTCTTAATAAGATATGAAGTGCTGGAATTTTTTAAGAAATAATTTTGATTCAATTATTTGCTACAAGGAGAAGACATCCAAGAGGTGACCACATAAATTTCTCAGTGCTAAACAGTGGACCACTCCAGGAGAAATGTTTTTACAAGGTATTTTAATGTTATTTTTAAAAATACTTTTTCCAGATAGGATTTTCTCAACTTGACATGTCTGCTGGGGTCTTTAATGACGTCAGAGAAATTCTTCCTCTGCTCAAAGCAAGGAAAGGGATTCAAGAAGGTAAAGAATGAAAGGTTTTTCCTGAAATGTTTGAAAAAGGAAATATATAAATGCATTCTCTGTTTACTGTGAAAGCTTATTCTTGAGTGCCTCCTGGGAAAAAGTTAGATATCATGATATATAAAATATCTCCTAACAATGTTACCATAACACATTTCTTCTTTCTGCTGCCCAGAATGAAGAGACAAATGGGAAAGAAAAATAAAACTGTTTACCAGGATGCCTCTGGTAGAGAGGCAGGATGCACAATATGGAAGGCTGTGTTGCAGGCAGACAACTGATGTGTGGATGTAGGTATCATAACTCATATGGATCCACTCAGATTAGGCCAGTGCTCAGTATCAACCTGAAATTGTCAGTGTTTAACAGAAGGAAATTATTAACATGTAATATATCCTAGGCACAGAGAAAGAGCTAGTTTTATGACAGTTTTCCCTAATGGATTTCTATTGCTTCATTAATTCTTCTGGAAGTTTATATGAATTAAAGTTGCAAGGTGAAGTCTTAAGATCTAGTTGTTTGGACTTCTGTGGGGCTGGAAAATAGTACTTTTCAGCATGTTCCAGTTTAGGCATCATTGGTATACACATTTTTGTTACCTTACTGCCTTACTTATCTAGCTCTTTACTTTCTTCTCTGCTCAGTCATGGATATTGAATTAGTTAGGATTTGTTGAGTGTATTTAACGTGTGCTTAATTAGGTCAATCATTTCAGATACTCTGTCAGCATTTTTACAAAGCACATGATGCTTAAAATAGTTTCAGGATGTTCTAATATCTATTAATGAACCCATTTGGGTGTTGTGTTGTTTTGTGCTTTTTTTTTTTTAAATTAAGATTTTTGTCAGGGTTGAGTTTTGTTATAGGAACTGACGTAAACGAAAAAGACTTAAGAAAATTTCAGTCACTTGCCTATTTTATAATCCTTAAAGAGAGAATATTTTTTTAATATAGTGTTTATATTTGATTTGTCTAGGTCCTTCAAACTAAGGGATGTACTAGAAATACTTCTATATTCTTAAAAATTAATTTACTTTTAAAGATGAATATCAAAGTAGGCCTGGTGAACAGATACTGCTTTTGTCTCTGTTTAATACCGATTTTCCATATAGGTTGAATACTCTGTAGATTTTATGTCTTTGAAAGTAACATAAATACAAAATTAAGAATACTGATGCTCTTTACTACACTAGAACCTCTCTGAATATATTTTTTCATACAGTTCCTTTGTCAGCATACCATTAGAAATAAGTTGTAGATTGGTTTATTATATGAAAAAGGCTAAGATTCTGAAGACAAAATTACCTGTTCCTTTTTGAAAACTCTTTTTTTCTGCAGATGAATTTAACACATTGCAGATATACAGAGACATAATCCTGTTTAGATTCCAACATTATTCAGATAGACATATGACATCAAGTACTTTGTAAAGAACTATTATTTGCTGATGTCAAAGACCCTTTAAAAATAATTCTCTTAATCTTTATGTTTGTGCATGAAATACACAATAGTTGTAACAGCTTCACCATGCTGATTCTTACTGAAACACAGAAAACAATTGGGTCCAGGGCTTTCTCACTAAACTTGTGTCTTCTTTGACCTGTGTTTGAGAACAGATCCATTCCTCTATGAAGAAAGGCTCAGTAAATTAATTCTGGCAAACTGCTCATCTTAACTGGCTCCCCACAAAGCCGTATCAAGTACTTAAATAAGTGTAGTTAAATGCACATGTAAAATAGGACTACTGAATTTACAGAATACCAAACTACTTTATATTATACCAAATAGTAACTATCTTATGGCCATTTTCAGTATTATTCCAGTATTTTTCTCTTAATTGATCTTGACTTTTTAACAAAATAATCTAGAATCTTTAATTTAAAGGTATGTAATTGTATATATTTTATCCCATTTTTTGTATACATCTAAGTGTTTTATTTTATATATATATAAAATTAAACATTTTTTATCAGACTAGTTAATTGCTCTTGAGGAAGAATTTATAAAGTCTTGAGTAGAATGGTATTACATTTGAAAAGATGAGACTGAAACCCAGCTTTAATGAGAATGCAAATGAGAATTACTAAGGTTCAGTGAAGGTCATAGCAGCTTAATCATCAATTTATGTCAGCAACTTCTCACAAGTAACAAATGAGTTTTAATAAAAACTGTTGTCTTAATGGATTAAATCACAAAATTATGATTGCTGTAGAATTTGGCCAGCTGCCCTTACACACATGCAGTTGTATGTGTTTAAGTTGGCTCTTTTATCTACAGATTTAAGAATAATCTTTGTAGAGATTGTTTATATTTTTTTTTAATGAACATTGTTAATGACTTTGTATGGTCGTCTGAAAAGAGTTCTAAAAACATGCTTTGGTCATGCCTAAAGTATAATTTTTTTCCCTGGAAAAAAAATTTGAACATTCTCAAGTACAACTCTAAAATAGTTGTTTCAATTAAAAATAGATAGGTTGCATGGTTACGCTCCTATTACATTGAATAAAAATCCCAAAGTTCCTGGGGCAAAATCACTTCACTGGAATTTAATCTGAATCTCTTTCTACCTTGTAAATACATGCCTAAAACTATATTGTTTTCAAGAACAGAATGTTATGATGAGAAGGAAAATATAAAAATAATCTTTGTATTTGAAACACTCATGAAACCCAAACAGAAGAACTCAAAAAAGCAAACTTTGCTTTAGCTGTTTCTGTTTGCTTAAGTGTCTATTTTGACAGTTTGAATACATTTACTTTTAATTTTACATTTACTTTTACATTTTACTTATTAATTTACATTTAATCCTGCTTTGATGGAAATAAATGCAAGTTTAAAATAATATAGTTAGAAAAGACTGATTTTAGTAGCTAAATATGTGTATTGGATTGGCATGGCAAGCTTTTGGTAGTGGAGTGTTCTGCTTGGGTGGCTTTTGTGAGGAGCTCCTGTAAGCTTCCTCCATGTCTGATGGAGCCAACACAAACCGGCTCCAGGACAGACCTGCTGCTTAACAAGGCTGAGCCCATCAGTTACAGTGGTAGCACCTCTGGGATAACAGAGTTAAGAAGAGGAAGAAGTCACTGCACAAGAGCAAATTGCAGCTGGAGAGAGGAGTGAGAATATGGGCTAGAAACAGAGCCCTGCAGACTCCAAGGTCATTGAAGAAGGAGGGAGAGGAGGTGCTTCAGGTGTCGGAGTGGAGGTTTCCCCTGCAGCCCAGGATGAAGACCATTGTGAGGCAGTTGTGTCCCTGCAGCCCATGTTGGTCCACTGTGAAGCAGAGATCCACCTGCAGCCTTTGGAGGACCCCATGCTGGAGCAGGTGGATGCCTGAAGGAGGCTGTGACCCCATGGGAAACCCACACTGGATCAGGCTCCTATCAGGACCTGTGGAGAGAAGAGGCCACACTAGAGCAGGTTTGCTGGCAGGACTTGTGGACATGGTGGAGCAGTCTGTTCCTGAAGGACTGCACCGTGTGGAAAGGGACCCACACTGGAGCAGTTCATGAAGAGCTGCAGTCCGTGGGAAGGACCCACACTGGAGAAGCTTTCATGGAGGACTGTCTTCCGTGGGAGGGACCCCACACTGGAGCAGGGGAAGAGTGTGAGGAGTCCTCCCCCTGTAGAGGAAGGAGTGGAAGAGACAACATGTGATGAACTAACCGCAGCCTCCATTCTCTGCTGGGAGGAGGAAGAAGTAAAATCGTAAACAAAGTTAGGTCCAGGAAAAAGGAGGGGTGGGGGGAATGTGTTTTAAGGTTTAGTTTTTATTTTTTATTACTGACTTGTAAATACTTGTACTGACTTCACTACTGTGACTTGATTGGAAATAAATTAATTTCCCTGAGTCGTGCCTGTTTTGCTTGTAATGGTAATCAGTGAGTGATCTCTCCCTGTCCTTGTCTCAATCCATGAGCCTTTTGTTCTATTTTCTCTCCCCTGTCCAGATGAGGAGGGGAGTGATAGAGTGGTTTTGGTGGGCACCTGGTGTCCAGCTACAATCAACTCATCACAACGTGTAAATATTTAGCCATGAAGGATATGGCCAGTTATTGTTGTAAGCAGACATTTCAATATTAAGGAAAGCTTCCTGATCTTAAAATAAGTCAATCATGTCACAGTTCCCATAATTTATACTCCTTTGGGTATCTAGAGAACAAGGTAAGAGGCAGGAGTCTTTAGCACAGCACGGTTCTTGCCAACGTGCTTGCAGGGTGGGCTGTGCTTATGTACTGCTTTCTACACCAATCTGTTTAGACAAACCCACAAAATCATACACAAAACAAATTAAGAAAACATTTAATTTTTCTTGATAAAGATTCCAGTATCAATCATTCCCAAGTATCTCTCGCTATATTAGAAACTGAGAACAAGTGAAATCTAGTAATACTGGTATCAGTATGAAGCAAACCACTCTCCCCCCTAATTTCCTTCTAATATCAAGATCTGGAATCTGAATCTAGAATGTTAACATAATAATACATGAAACCTCCCTATGGGCGGGATTAAATAATATTAACATTTAAATTTTAGGAGAAGGGAAACTTCAAACTATGAAATTGATGAAAGATCTAGAAAGTATAGAACGTAGTACTGCTAGGTATTTACCATGAAGATTGAATTAAGGATTAAAAAAATTCTATTAATATTACTGATTTTATTTCAGTGTTAAGTAAGAACAAAATAGGAAAAATCTTTATATTGTGTGAAAAGATGCACTTCTCAAAAGCATGGATACCACATATTACATTAAAGAACAGGCAGCAACATCTCATCTGTCAAACGAGTTGTATAGTGTGGAAGTAGATTTATGTGTCTTGCCCAGTGGTGCAAGACAGAAAAAGGATCTAATCTCTGGGTCCAGTGGTGCAAATTGTACAGCTACACCCCTGAGAAAACCTTGCTTCAGTGTTCAGTACAGGCTGGATTGGTAGGTTGGGTTGGTGATGATGTTACAATTCTCTCTCCACCTCATTACCACCACATGGACCTTTACTTCTTATAATGGGCTGGGGAATTTATTGCTGTGCCGTCTTTTCTCACTGCCCAAGTACTGCAGTTCGTGCTTCTTTAATCTTCATTTCTCTGTACCTTAAACAGCAGCAATGCTGTTGTTGCTGTTGTTTTTCCAACTGAGGTTGTATTATATATATCTGTAACTACAGAGGTTTGTCTTCCTTTGCAAGTATGTACACTGGTGCTTTGAAGTTCCATACCAGTGTTCTCACTCAGCGTGACTCACCTCATCTTTAAGCTGCTTCCAACAGGATCTAGCTTAAGCTGAAGAATGTATGAAGGCATAGGCATGGTAACACCAACCAAATGCAGTACTAACTGTGCAGTACTAACACTCTAGATCAATTAATTAGAATACTCCAAATATATTATATCTCTACCCCGAATCTCTGCTTCATCCATGTTCTTAGACTAGTGTAGGTACAGCAACACAGCTAAACATCAAGGCGTCACTGAAACTTTGAGGAGAGATGTAGTTGTGTTCACGGAAAAGTCTTAGAGTAAAATCATTCATGGTGCCACCTTCCCTCTAAGGGAAGGAGTCCAGGTGAGCAGCTGAGACTAGGCATCTATGCTTTTCAAAGCTCAAATGTTCAGTGAGATTAATCTTGTTTGTACCAGATTTTATCTGTGTTGAATAGTAAAAAACATTATGCTTTGTATTATATCTCTTATGTACATTAGCTGTCCTGAAGTTTATGAAGTTTGTTGCAGTTTAGTCATGTTCCTCTGGTGTATGTTGTGACAACAAACTAATTCATCAGACCCGGCAAAATTATTTTGACAGCCTTTTTTTTTTTTTTTTTTTTTTTTTTAGGACAGAGCGAGAGAGTTTATTGTTTTGTGTAGTGACACATGTAGGCTTCAAGGGGATTACAAAATGACCAGTCAGGAGTTTACAGGGTCTTAACAAGCCCACCGATGACAGGCAAGGGTTAACAAAGCCAATGAGAAAACTTTGAGTTATCTCCCTAGACATTCCTAAAGTAGAGATAACACAGGGGGATTTTGGGAAAGAGAAGGTGAGTTAGCAAAAAAAACCTACAAAAGCCATTTTGAAAGCATGTTCACTTAAACAACATTAAAAACTTCTGGTTTTACTCATATGCTGTAAGTTCACTGTAACAGTTTATAGAAATGATCTGACTGTAAAATTGAATTTTAAGACAGGGTCTCTAATTGTATCTCTCTATTTGTAATTTTTTCACTTATTATGATTTTTTACTTCATATCATATGTGATTAATATATGATTTGCTTACACTCTTTGATTCTCCCCTACTAACTCCAGATTAGATCAGTAATAGCTAAATCACCCTACACTGCTGCTAGAAGCATCATACTGTGTATATAAAGCCAGTTCCTTCAATCTGTCATTTTAATAGTCATTAGCCAGGATTATGTATGTCAACCATGCATACACTCATGGTGAAGTGCTTAGATAACCATGAACTTAACGTAAATTTTGTGCTTACTTTTGAAATAATAGAAATATTTCACATTTAAGATGATGCTAAGAGCACTTCTGGGATTTCCACCTTATATAGTAACATTGCTTTTAATTATACTATCCTACCTGTCTTAGAAGTTTGCATTTTAATTTTTTTTTATTTAAAAGCACTTTACTATCCATGCTTTATTTCCAGTGAATTTTTACTTGGTGTATTTAAATGGCTACTGGATTGGCAGTTAGTCTGCTTTAGCTGAATAGAAGTATACCTCTGGTACCATTAGTAACTGAATTAATACTGTTTTTATCAAGCTACACTTGTTGTTGAAAATTCTCAATTGAATGCAATACTCTATATTAAAAAAAAAAAATCTTGAGTGCTAGAATTCTAAATCTGATTTCAGTATTATTTCTAAGCTATCCCTTCACTGTATCATTAAATTTATTATAATTAAATGTAACATTAGTTATTTTAGTTATTAACCCATTCATTATTTCTAATAATCTTAATTGTGTTACTTGGAAACCATATCATCTTGTTAGTTTTTGTGGTGTCTTCTAATATGTAAGAAAAGAAAATGACTGAATATGGGATCATTCCCTCATTTAATTTTAAAACATCCCAGTGATGATTAATAACATCAGAGAGCAGCAAGGATGGGCTGCTCCCCAAGGAAAAGCAAGTTGGGTGCTGATTGCAAAGCAAGGTGGGTAGCAGTGCCCTCACCAGCAAGGTGAGCAAAGCAGGTCTGGTTGCATGAACCAGACTCAGGGGAGAGTCTGGAACACCAGGCAAAACTGAACTGATGAGGGATTTCCCAGGTCAAGATGAGAAGTCAAGTTTTCAGTTCAGGATCAGGACCAGAGAGTAACCAAGCTCAGTCCCCCTGCAGTAATCCCAGGCAGGTCTGGGGTGAGAAGGCAGGTCAAGTGGCTGAAACGCAAGCCAGGAATTCAAGTCCCCTGGTCTGGATTAGTAGGATACATCACCAGGCAGAGACACGGTAGCACTGTAGCTCAGTCAGCAGCCAAGGGCAGGAGCCCTTGGAGCTCAAATGTATCTTCTCAGCAAAGGAACTGGGAGGCCACTGCTGCTCACACCAATCTGATCTGAGGTCCTGCAGCTGTATCATGCCAGCACTCAACTTCAGCACAGGTGATTGAAACCAAAGAGGCAAAAATGTACTCAGGACCTTGAGAAAATCACAAATAATTGCAAACATTTGTTACATTTTACTGTTTTGTATCTGAGCTGGTCATATGGAAAATAGATATTGATTTTATTTAATGGATAGCTGGGAGAAGTAATTAATTTTGACAACTTAATTTCTTTCTTGTGTTGTTTTTAACTTGTTAAGTGCTTGAAACTTACCACTTAGAAAGACAACCTATTATCCTCTCATAACAAGTGTATTTGCAATTCATGACCTGTAGGTTATATTTAAAATCAGCTATGGTTTTTATTTCTTCATTTCTTTGTCTTTCATGATATTTTCCCTCTTTAAATAAATGAGATTGAATTTAACAAATCCCTTTCTACTTTCTATGTTCATACATACATTTGTACTTACTGAACATCCTGAATCCATTGCAATCAATAGTTCTAGAAGATGTCATAATATAAAACACATTAATTACTTATATTTTCAAGATTTGTAGACAGAGCTTGCATTTTTCCCAGTTAGAGAACTCCCTTTTAGAATCATAGAAATTTTCTTTCTTTTCTTTCTTCTACAATCATTGATTCTATATGTTAACACAGCACTGCCAAGTCCACCACTAAAACATATTCCCAAGTGCCACAGCTACAGCTCTTTTAAATACCTCCAGGGATGGTGACTCAACCACCTCCATAGACAACCTCTTCCAATGCTTGACAATCCTTTCTATGAAGAAATTTTTCCTAATATCCAGTCTAAACTTCTCCTGGTGCTACTTGAGGCCATTTCCTCTTCTCCTCTTGTTTGTTACCTGGGAGAAGTTGCCAACACCTACCTGGCTACCACCTCCTTTCAGGTAGTTGTAGAGAGTGATGAGGTCACCCCTAAGCCCCCTTGTCTCCAGGCTAAACACCCCCAGCTGCCTCAGCTGCTCCTCATCAGACTTGTGCTCCATACCCTTCACCCAATCCATTGCCATTCTTGGGACACACCTCAAGAAAATATCTCATTTTAGTCTAATGGTATGAGCAATGAGTTTGCATGAGCTATACAGTTCCTTGAATGCATATCCACTTCACCTTAGACATTAAACAAATGAAATATTTTCTGCTTTTAGTTACTACTAGTTTAGCGCTTGTGGTTACACAATAACCACACAATAGTTTCAAGTCATCACACAGGGTGATTATTATGGATGTCTTGTGAGACAGGGATTCAGTATTTCTGAGTTAAGTAGAGATGGAAACCCACCTCACAATTCCAGTATGAATGTTGTGAACACAAAGACAGTTTATATGACAACAAATACATCGTTTATACTGAGTCTGATATTTTCTTCAGAGTGACACAGGCAGTATGGACCTAAGCCAAGACAGCAATGGATGTAAAGGAATCTATTCCACTAGAAATATGGGTATGGGCAAATATCCTAATGAGTTTAGATTACAGCATACCTTACTAAAAATAATTTGATTTAATGAAATTTTAGAAGTTGAAGTCTTGTTGTAGGGAGAATTCTGAATTTTTCTGACTCACTTTGTGTAAATGAATCAAATACAACTATAAAAAACTAAATGTTTTTAAATGATTTATTGCTTGTTCATTATGAGCCATAGCGGAAGGATATATATGATCTGTTTTAAAAATAAAATTATTTGAATAGGTGCCATTTGAGACATAGTACTCCCAAATGAACTTGTTGCAAAGAGCTTCTTCATACTAAAATTTCCCTCTGTTATACCATGAAAGTCTAATGTTCCTAATTTAATCAATTTTACCAAAGAAGGATTCCCAAATGTCTTCAACAAACTTTAAATCATAGCAATTTTTGAAGCACTTAACATTTATGATTAGCATTGTTAAGCATATCTAACAATGTGTTTTCAGATGGCCACCTTTCTACTCTATTTGAGGATTGTATCTCTGGGGACAATGCAAAATCTGGGTCAGTTTATGTATTTAAATTTATTTATAATCTTGGTAACTTTTAGAAAATACCTATTTGAATTTATTCAGCCTATCCAAAGTATAGAATCCGTGCACAGAAATATTCTAAATACCGAATGACCTTTTCTTTTTAATAACAAAAGCTGACATTTTGTGAAAGAAAATTCTTTATGCATTTATCTTTACAATGTGTATTTACTGTAAGTGTATGACATAAAACATAACTTTGTTCTGATTTCCATAAATGCTGCTTACATTATTTTGCAGCTTTGAAGCATTTACATTATATTTGAAAGAAATGTTAACAGCATAACATATTAAATTTTCTATTATAATACATCACTTTTGTTGAAATTAGAAATGTATTTTCTCTTTATGAACAATCTACAAGTATACTTAATGCTTTGAAAATGAAGTATAAATTTCACAAATCCTCTTTGAAATACTGTAAACAATTCAGTCATCGAAATGATCTGTTGAATATGAGGACACAAGAGTGAAATGAAACTACTTAATTGACCTTTGACTAATAAACCCATTCTGTATTCCTCAGGATTACTAAAAAGCAAAATTTCTTGGACTCTAGGATGTAAAAGAAATAATTAAAAAAAAAGTTACATTGTACACAGTGGTGAGGAAATAAATATCTGTTTTGGTAACATCACAATCTCAATTCAGCAATAGCTAAAAATTTGGAAGGTAGATCATCTGACAGTCTAAATGCAAAACTAGCATCGTTTTAAAAGCCTCTCCACAGAAGGAACTTCTGCATTCAAATCAAAACCAGCAAAGGGTTAAATGAGAGAATAGGTAGCAGCAATGTTAGTTATTTCCAGTAATACAAAATTAGATGCCTCAAATTTTAGAAAATTATGTATCCATGCCCTGGAGAAATGACTTGCACCCTTTGTGCACCACCCTGAAACTTTCCTTGCATTCATAATGAGGAGAGTCGGCTAAACATAATTTATGATGTATACCATAAGCCAAGATCTGATCTTGGACTATAACTGCTGTAAGGTCTCTGTTTTTTTAATTTATCAAAGATGAGTGAAAGTGGCAGTAAAAAATTGGCTTAGATTTTAAATGCCAAGAATTATTTTTAGTGTGGTGCTTACTGCAAAAGGCCACAAAAGGATATGAGTGTAATATTCTAGTATGAAATCACAATTGGCTTCCATGCTGCTGTACCATTATGGCAATCAGGCTTTCCATATAGGGACATCAGAATCCTCTTGAAAATATGTAGTGAGAGGAACAGTATGGATGTATGTCAGTGACATGCAACATAGATCATAAAGACACCAATCATATTTTTTATGAAAGTGAAAATGCATTGAGAAAGTATCTTGGCCATTGTAATCCTATACTAATAGGCAGGAGTACTTGAAGTGAAGATTCCTGTATAGACTAAAAAAGGGTACATTCTTTAGTCTGTAAAGGTACTGTTTAAATTAAAAGGGTAATATGCAAGCTGGGCTGATTTTGGCAGGGGTAATTTCCTTCACTGTAACTAGTATGGAGCTATGGTTTGCATTTGTGCTGAAAATGATGTTGATAATGTTGAAATTATTGCTGAGCAGTGCTCACACAGAGTCAAGGCCTTTTCTGCTTCTTGTACCATTCCACCAGTGACCCAAGAGATATTTTATACCATGTGGCATCATAAAAACTGGGGGAAATTGGGTGAAGAAGAAGAAAGCGGGAGACACTTGGAGTGATGGCATTTGTCTTCCCCAGTAACCATTATGTGTGATGGAGCCCTGTTTTCCTGGGGATGGCTGAACACCTGCCTGCCCATGGGAATGGTGAATGATTTTCTTGTTTGAATTTTCTTGGATGCACAGCTTTTGCTTTTGCTATTAAACTGTCTTTATGTCGACGCATGAGTTTTCTCACTTTTACCCTTCTGATTCTCTCTCCCATCCCTCTAGTGGCAGAGTGAGTGAGTGGTTGTGTGGGGCTTGGCTGCCAACTGGGCTAAAATCACAACATAAGTGTAAACTGATAAGGAAAATGTTGTGGGGTTTTATTTCATTCCCTTATTTATTGCAAAAAAAATAGAAGATTTTAAGATGTCTTAAGAATGTGAGAACCTAAGCATTGTGTTCAGCTCAATGATCCATCTCCTCTTCTCTCCTGTCTCTAATACACTCATCAGTTGGTGCTCAGGAGGGGTGAAAACAGGCCAAGCATATATGGTCTGAGTACAAGTCTTCCAGTTTTTCTTGGATAAGGAGTTTTTCTGATTCTGATGTACTTTGTTACATTAGGAACTCTCAATGAAACTTTCTTTCTTCTTGCCCTGTCTTCTCTTGAATCCATCCACAACATCACAAGTCTGCTTGTTTTGAGAATCATGTACTTTTGTTTCCCTACAGCATGACTGCTGCTAACTTCATTTGGTTCTCCCACATTTTTGTACCAGAACAGACAAAGAATAGCTGATCCCTATCTATTTATCCCAAGTCACCATGATTTTGTCAACCACCATCATGTTCTCCAATGTTCCCTGTGAGCTGAAAATCCTTACCACTCATTAATGTTGCTTTTCACGATTTGACAATGATCCCTCTTTTGGTGGTTATATTAATATGTTTTTTAATTTCTATAAGTTAAGACACCTGCCCCAAAACATCAGGCAAAGCTATCCAGGCTAATAACCACTATGTAAGTAGATTTTGCTTATCATAATCCCCTGTATAATTTGGCACGATATTTTCTTTTTTTTTTTTTTTTTTTCACTGCTTTCCAGATTATCAATAAATTGACAGGGTAGGATAACTGATGGTTTAATCAGACATTGCTTTTAAAAACTACTGATATTTGCCTAGTTGGTATTTACATGATAAATAGTTCTGTATATCTCTTTATTGCTAGGGCCCTACTTACTGCTCTGCCTTGCAAATATACCAGCAGCCAGTGTTTGACCCTGTAGGCTAATGGTAAGAAATGTGTATCAGGTGTCAGGAAGGTGTCAATTTACACTATTTGTAGTGTTGTAACCTATGCTAGAGATATTCTGGTACTGACCTAGAGCAGGGGACACTTCTCACATCACTCTATTCATAAGGCTTTCCTCAGAAGACCTTAAATTCTGAGCGCTATAGTTCAGGGCTCAGTAAGCTTTCTATGTTTCGTACTGTTTGAGTGAGCCTGCCACTTCCCATTTTAAGATGTGAAAACCTCAATTGTCTTCCTGGCATTCAGCTGAATGGTTAAGGGCTGTATATCTTATTGGGAGAAATTTCATTTTCCTGTAATTTCTTATCTGAAAATGTGAAATAGGATTGTCTGTCTAGTTTGGTTGTTGGGGATTTTTCCGTTTGTTTTGTTTTGTTGTTGCTTTTGGTTTTGTTTTTACTTTTTACGTTAAAGAGCTCTCCTAAATAAAGCATATAAAGGCGTATAAAGGCAGGGAAGTTATGTTCCGTTATTTTCCAAGTTGTCACCTATTAGTACTTCACTGATGTACAAAATTCTACATTTCTCTCTGTGCTACACCTTAATGCTATGTTTTTGTAGTGGATATTTAAGGTAGTGGCTATTGAACATCAACACATGCTTTCTATTAGCATGATTTCCTCTGTTTTTTTTATTTCCAAAGAGAATCGTAATATTTTGTTGTGCAGAGTTCTGCTTTGGCACATTGCTAACAGCAGTGGATGTTTGGTACTGCCTATTACCCTGCCTCTGCCAACAGCCACAAACAGAATGTTTGCATCTGCTTTGAACCATGCACCAAATTGGAAACAGTTGTCGTGCTTATATTGCGCCTTCACAATTGACTGATGACAACTACCCTTCAGAGTATAGGAGCTTTTTTATGCCTAATTATTTTTACTGCAGCACTGGGAACTTAAGAAAATCCTGTGAACAAATCTTGGATAACTTGAAGTCAGGAAAAATAGAGTAGTGAGAAGGATTGAAAAAATGGCAGGAATTTGTCTGAAGACAGAAAACAGTTTTTCATCCTTTCTCTTTGAATATTATAAATGTTTGAGAAGGTCTCTAATTGCTGTTTTTTATTTTCATTTCCTTTGTAATTACTATAAATGCAACAGTCAGTACTATACTTTCCTGTGACATTTTCAAATGACATTTTCTGGTACCTCCTCCTCCTTTCCTGGAAGTAAAAAGGTTTTCTGTGCATTATATTTGGCTTTTGGGTACTATGCTTAGAAATTTTCTACCAAAAAGAAAGCATAATACTTAGTATTGGCAGATTTTTCACACATAAATTCTTTTATTTAATTCTTTTAATTTAACCAAACTAGTAAGAAAAGGAACAAATAATTTTTCCTTATATATTTACTTTTCTTTAAAAAATATATTGCAGTTCATCTATCTGTAACATATATCAGAAACCAGAGATAGTAAGATTAAACAAGACTTTGTGTCAAATTAATGGTAAAGCTTTTAATCATAAATTATGCTATTTGCAATCAAACTATGATATTTAAAACAAATTATTTTCTTATTTTATTTCAACATTAAACTACTAAATTAACAATTAAATTATCTGATTATCATATTTTTATTTGGTTTGTACTTAATTTGGCTTGCTTTCAAACAAACTTGAAATTTTGTTAAGAAAACTATATATTTCTATAATATAAATATATATAAAATTTAGAAAAACTTTAAAAAATGCAGTCATAGTTAACATATGTGTTGATTTCTGTGATTGCTCTTTTAAGTCTAAATAAAGCCATTTTACAGTATCAGTAATTTTCAAGTTGTCATCCATAAGCAGGAACACTTACTGCTTCTTGGAAATGAGATCATACTCAAGTAAGAAGTTGGTCTGATGAGATACCGTGTTTCAAAGGGAAAACAGCATCTGAGTTTCCAGTGTTTGAATGAAGCTGCTTTAGGAATAGTTGTCTGAGGCGTTGCTGTGCTTTATTGCCTGTATTTTTTACAGAAGGGAAACATACCTGTGGCTGTAGCCATATACATCAGAAATATTTGATAAATTGGAAAAATTTGGTCTTTGGAAAATGAACATCATATATGCAGTGCCACATATATTCTAACAAATTTTGCATGTATGTACTTACAAATATTAAATTGCAAGTGTTGGACTTAAATTCTTATCAGCGTGAACAGTTTTCCTGACTAACTGAGCACGGTAAATAACCATATGCAAATAACCTATTATTGCCATAGCTAATTGTTCTGAGTTGGGGGCTTGCTTTCTCATTCGCGGTAGTTCATGACAGAATATACAGATTTTGACATGGATACTACTTAAGAACTTTAGTAGGCAACGCCATTTAAGGTGACTGAGAAAGCTGTATAGTTTTTTATGCATTTCATCAGAAACACTGTGAGGAATTTACTGAACAGGTCTTATTAAGATCCCTTCCTTATACATCTGCTTTTTAGAATTTCTCAGTTTCTTTTGTTGAAGACACATAAGTTCTTCTTACAGGACTTTATTCTGTTTAGTTTTGTAAGGGTTTGCTTTCAATTTTCAGTGGAATTCCTACTGTAAAGTATATTTTCTTTAGCTACTTCTATATTTTTTCCTAATGCGAGGGATTGTCAGCTACATTGGCTAATGGTGCTGAGTAAGGCATAAATGGTGGCTTTGCAAAAGGGTAGCATCTTGCCGTCAGCAAGAGGCAGTACCAGAGCAGGTGCAATACTTGGGTTCAGTGCAGGAAAAGGTGCCTGAACACTGCTCAGCTGAACTCCTTGGCCCTCGGCAAATGACTGGAATCCCTAAGAAATTGAAAAAAGTCTTGATGGGTTGTTGAAAAACTGTAATTACAGAAAGTCCATATCCAATTGACAACAATGTAAGCAAGCACTTAAATGAATTCTGATTATTGTATCGTGTAGAAAATTGGCTGTGATAAAGGCATGTAGGCGAAGTTTGTTGAGAAAAGAATTTCTCCCGTGGAAATTAGCCCTAAGTTATTGCCAGTGGATTCTCTGTCTAGAACTCATTGTATCATAAAAATTGTAATAAAACATTAAGTACTGTCACAGACAGAGTGCATATATAAACCATCCTTAAAAGTGGGCATTTGAAATACTGAAACAAAAATAATACATTTACAAGCTATGTAAATCCATCAGAGCCAAGAAGGTAATAACCCAGTATAGGGCTTTACTTGCTATTATTCTCTACTATTTTCTCTTTTTGTGCTTATGCAGCACATAAAGCATAAGCATAAGTTACATGGATATCTGGTGAATTTTGAACTTGGAAATTCTGAAAATAAGATAGAGAAATATCAAAGTCCCAAAGGAAACTTTGCTGTTGTGAGGAGAGCTCTGTGGGCAGACTAGCAGCAGGAACCTGAGTGTAGCAGAGAAAGGGAGGCTTATTGCTGGGGAAGAGATGAAACTGAAAGGCGAGGAGATCTAGGAAACCTTTTATTACCCTGGTAACTGAAGCACATAAAAGTGCAAATTTACATGTTTGCAGTTTGGAGAAGTGTTGGTATGATGTGCTTTTCTGGTTGCCCATTTTGCCTAATGTCGATTATGTTTCAATAATTAATACACCGACCTCAATTTCAATTCAACTACCTCAAGGTAGGGTGCATTGGTCATTATGGGAACCAAAGGAAGATAAGAAAAGTATTTCATTCCTTCCATTAAAACCTTTATTGTCTTGCAGAGTTTGCTGGAATTGCATGCATAACTTTGGCAGGCCTTCATTCTGGTGGCTTTGTTTGTGCAGCACAGAATAATGGTAGCAACATTTCATTGAGAGGCAACCATGCTAAAAACTAATGAAAGCTTACCATTCTTTATAGATGCTTTGTAGATTCGATTCTGCTTTGGTGGGTAAAACTTTCATTCTGTCATGACCTGATTGTTTATAGTTGTCTGTAATCCTTGTAAGTAAGCTATTTTATTGCTTTTCCTACTACTGTCATGTCAGGATAGAAATGTACCAGTGTGCATGTACCTTGTATATTAGGGTTATGTAAATTTGTTTATAGTAATGGATTAATTTTAAAGAATCTATTCACATGGTGTTCCATGAAGTTATATGCCAAGGACAGGCATGAAGTAATTTATTTGTGGAAGAGTAATGGTCCTTTTTTTTTAAGCTTTACGCCACGGTCTTCTGAAATAATATCTACTCTAAGCATGCAGAGTGCTTGCCTGCAGATATTGTTTTTAGTGTGAGCTGTTAGGGGACAGTGCTCTCTGATGTAAAATAAACACAGGAAGACTTTTTTAAGACTCTATTTCTAATGTCTTTTGTAAGAAGATTAGCATAGAATCATATAATATACCGAGTTGGAAGGGACCCATCAGGATCATAGAGTCCAACTCCTGGCCCTGTTCAGGACACCCCAAAAATCACACAGTGTGCCTGGGAGCGTTGTACAAACGCTTCTTGAACTCAGGCAGAGTGTCTTTGTTTTGCTATCAGTATCCTCCTCCTGCAGAAGACTCCTGATTGTGTGTAAGGGCTTAGACATGCATACAAAGGAATAGTTAATGATGTCTTTTCCATCCATTTGTATGTGATGATATGTAGAACTCTTTATATCTCTTGCAACACACTGGTACTTCTAGTAATGAAGGAATATCTGACCAGAAATGAGGGTTTGCTGCTTACACTGAAAAGAAGGGGATCCCTGGCAGGCAAGATTCATTGTTTGTTTTTGGTTTTGTTTTGTTTTGGTTTTTTTTTACTTAAGCATTTCTGTGACTGAAGAGGTTCAAATAGTGGACTCTTCCTCAGGAAAAGACTCTCTTTAGAATGGTAATGATTTTTCCATGTAAAAAAATTAGTTAAACTAATAGTATAAGCAAACAGACAAACCAAACATTATTACTAGATACATTTGTAGTATTTTGGTTTATTTTTTTTTAATAACTGAGCTAATTCAATTTGTGTTTTCTACAAATATACATCAGCAGTAGAGCATAGGATTCTCAGTTACAACTCAGCAGTATAATGAAAGGAAACAGGAATCTCCAAAATCTATTACGCTTAACTAAAAATAAACAAACATAAATCAGAGCATCTGCAGAATTGTAGGAATTTGATATATTAGCTTGCTCAGCCAAATTGTCACCCTTAAACCTCCTATTCTATAGTATAATGAGAAATCAAACCACCACATTATAAATAAAAACATAAATTTCTTGCCTTTTTGCCTTCCCCCCAGCATGGGAATAAAATGGCAGCACCTGGAACCTTTTTTTATATACGGATATGGACTTTTCAGCTTCTCTGCATCAGCCTGATTCTCTGATCATTTTGATTTCAGTTAGAGAAAATTTTCAGTGGCTTAGATCTTCTGTTGCCTTCATATTGTTTTAGTAATAAAAATGATGGATATTTTGCTAGAAGACTATTTGCTTTTAATATAGAAACACTGGGTGATGGAACTTGTGTTGTTGATTATCTGCTTTTTTTTGCATAAAGCGTTTAATTATTTAAAGTTTTTATTCATTTATTGCATGGGTGATGGTCAGTCTGGATTTCCTTAAACAATTCAGATCCAGCAGAATGCTTGGCATTTGTTGCTAGAAGAAAGCTAAAGGAACCCATAGAGTGATCTCTGTAAACGCAGGTATGTGCTAACTTTCAGTCATTTGGCTTGACAGAAAAAGTGAAGCAGTGATGGAAGCCTCTCTATCTTCACAGTAAATATTACATATTGTGTTGTTCTGGAAATTTGTTCCCAAGATAAAACATTATGTAGTTTTGCATTGCCTCACATCTTAAGTGAATATTAAAGGTTCTTCAAATAAACCTCGATAGAATGTATTCACCATAGTTCAAACCCGAATTTCTCCTGCTTTCCCTGATTGCATCTCAGTGTTCCTTTTCATCTCCCCAGTTGTTTTCAATATATAGTTAAAATTATCACCACAAGGTGGAGTTCTGAACTTTCCAGTATGAACAATCTCTTCATCACATCAACAGGGAGCAAACGTGATTTCTTCTTAACTATCATACTTCAGTTACATCTGAAATTTGCAGGAATGTTTATAAGTGTAAATATTCAGTAGAAGAAAAAATTTGGAACTATTTGTATGGTCTATCTAGAGTCTTAATATGAAGTTAGTGCTGGCTTTAAACCTGGACTTTTAATCTCATCTTGTATGTGCATAGTTGACAGTCTATGAATATTTTTTTTCCATTTTTTCTGTTGACAACCACATTTCTGCAGCACATCAAAGACATTGCTTCAGATGATCTTTTTAGTGCTTAAAGAGAAGGTATTTTCTGTCACAAAGATACTTAAATGTTTTAGAAGGAAAATCTAGTCTTATCACCTATATAAACAGTGGATTTTTATAAGGTGAGGTTTGGTAAAATTAGTTGGCTGCTTAAAGGAATTCTATTATGCATGCTCAGTTGTTGAGAAGAAATTATTTCTTGCTTTGCAGCTCTTACAGGATTTTCAAATACATACAGATTTATCAAATACGTAGTTTTGAAGGAATTTTGTTGTCGTTTATAAAAATAGTGGTTTATAAAATTATCAGTGTTTCTAGTTCATTCTAAATGACTACGTGTAACTCAGAACTCAATTCGAGTAGCTGAAATGTCTTTTAAACGTATATCTCCAGTCTGAATACGATGGTACCCCTATTGTTCTATGAGACAATTAAGGGCTGGAGTTGATGGGAGGGGTTTGGGCAGTACAACTGCTGTGGTGGGTTGTGGTGCTGAAGGGACAGCTCATGGCCGTGCCAGGCAGCAGTGCTGCAACGGGAGCTTGGGGCAAGGGGCACAGAAAGCGTTAAGATATAGTAATTATTTAGAAATGATCAGATAAGAGGTGTTGAAAGTGCTTTTATAATAAATATTATCGATTACAAACAATTATGTGTAGTGTTATTCTTCCTTGTGGAACATGCTGCATCCCCTGGGATCATGGAAACCTTCGGGAGGGCTGTAATAAAGTCCTTCCTTGAAGTGTTTCTGCTTTAATGCTTAGGAGAGGAAACAAAGGTATTGCTTTATTTTATTTATTTATCTTTTCCTTTATTTTTGACATACATTTAGAGCATGATGTGATATTGTCTCTCAGCTTCCCTGCAAATCCTTTGTTTTGGAATGTGATTTTACTCTCCTGTGTTACTCACTAGTGATGAAAAGTTCAAAGTATTAATCTTTGATTGAACAACATAAAATCAGAAGAATTTTAACGATGCAATTAACACTTTACTCTAATTTTCCTTAACCTCTTTACACAGTCATTAGGAATTTAATCTCTGATATTTTGAGCAAACTTTGAAAATCATATCGATATTTGCATTTTTCATGCTATATGCATGTTCCACATGGGATTTAAAATGTTCCTTTAAACCTCCAGTTTTAGCAATAATTACTTCTAGCTGCCTTAGTTTAAACTTTTGGCAGTGTTTTGAAGATTTCTATTTCTTAGGTAGGTGTCATTTTCGTACTAAGTATGTAACATAAATAATAAATAAAGTTTAAGAGAAAGAACACATTGTCCATGTAGCTTCTTGCCAGGACTAATGTGGAGTTGACTGCAATGTAATT
Organism: Myiozetetes cayanensis; assembly: GCF_022539395.1. NCBI lineage: Eukaryota > Metazoa > Chordata > Aves > Passeriformes > Tyrannidae > Myiozetetes > Myiozetetes cayanensis. The sequence goes on from NW_026087521.1 coordinate 16,598,032, forward strand.
TCCGTGGACATGGAAGCCCATGGAAGAAATATCTACGCTGTGGTGACCTGTAGATACATGTGTTATCTAGTATTGCATGCTACATTTAAGCTGAACAACAACAGCTTCTGTCACCCTCTCCTCTTAGAAACAGTTTCCTTAGATTTCTTCAATTTTGGTTAAATTTTGTCTAAATTATTATGATGAGACAAGAGACTGGGCATAAATTGAAATACAATATATTTTTTTTTATTTTCTTTTTTTTCTTTTTTTTTTTATCTGTAAGGGTGATTGAACACTGGAACAGGATGTTCACCAGGGTGTGGTGATCTGCATCCTCACAGAGAAAAGAGTCTGAGTGACCTGCATCACCAGCTGACCCTGAGTAGGGAGATTTCACTAGATGATCTTCAGAAGTTCCTTCTAACTTCAACTGCTCTATGATTCTGTGACTGCAACTCTGTGAAATTAGAGAAAGTTCTCTGTGTTTCCCAGTGAAATGAAGCTACTTGAGGCAGACTCCTGTTTTCACTTTGAGCTTCTATGTGATATCTAGCAGTGATTCCTCACATTTTTCTCACTCAGTGGGCCATTGTTTTCTGTGTGAAACAGAAAGACTATGTACTTTCCCACAGTCAAGCATAGATACAGAACAAACCAAACCAAAAGTAACAGAAAATGACCCCACAACTAGATTTCTGACTCTTTAAGGATTGTCTTGCTGTATCAGAGATTAATAATGTAAGCAATGAAAGTAACACCTTTCATGAGAGAGAATGGATTTGCTTTGCTTGTGCCATTCTCTAAGATCTTACCCCTACATGTTGTTGTCAATCTGTTAGCTCCTGGTAAAATTAGCACAATGCTGATCATGACCAAATGTCAAGTGAAATTTTATCGAGTTTTTTTATTTACTGAGTTGTCATAAATCCCTTTGCTGGTTATGTTGACAGTGGTTGTCCAGTTTAAGTGAAGGCATCCATTTTAACTGATACTCAAAATTCTGAGACTTCTTTCATTGATATGATCATCCTGTAAGGAATGACAAGTGCTATTGTCTAAACCATCACAACTAGCTGGGACTCCTACAGCTTGCCTAGCTCCATATGTTCATATTTAACAGCTTAACTTTCAGTTTCCAGTATGGGATTCCTGTGGCTTTCTTCATTAGTGTTTGGCCAGGCACTCCACAAACTTCACAGCAGAGGGCCCTTGCTAACATCTTGTAAGTGGGCTCTCTGGTACCCACTTTAACTTCAGTAGTCTTTCTTTCCAGATTGTGTGAAAAGCATCCTGCAGGTTCCTGCACATTCTAGGCAAAGCCTGATTTTCTCCTTGGGTGAGGACTTTGCTCCATGTGTGCACTTCTAGACTTGCCATATGATGCAGGTTTTTAATTAATCCTTTATACTGTCATTTCTAAACTGCATATAAATATAGACATTCTAATAACCCATACTCAAGTGAAAATGATTTTTTTTTTAATAAGGAACCATAGTCCTCCTTAATAGCAGCTCTGTAGGCTGCTATTTCAAAAACTCAAAATACATTTGTTGATAATAATATGGCTTTCCTATAATTTCAGATAACTGAATAGTTTCTCCCAGTCAGCTGTATATCTCTGAGAACAAAGTAAGACAAAGAATACAGCAACCTGTTCTAACCAGATAACACGGCCTGATCTCACTTTTACAAAACAGTCCCAGAGGGGATTATATCTCCAAGAGGGTGCTCCAAGTTTAAAGTTTTCCTTTAGTCTTTTGTTAAAAACAGTTCCTCCACTCTTGTTTGACAGCATTTCACTTGGAACTAGAAACCATTTAATCCTATTATTTTTTCCAGTGCACTTCCAGTTTTCTCCATCCAGTCCCTATTTCAACAGTCTCAAAAGAAATGAGACAAACTGATGGCACAGGACACCACTTTTTTGTCTTTCATGTGACACTATTTTTTTATGAAACAGAACGATCCATATGTAACAGATTAAATCAGAGCAGAGTTTTTTTGCATATGAAATGTGAACAGGTAGCTGTTATGGTAGTGAACAGGCAAAAAAGTCTTGCCCTGTACTTGGGAGAACGAGGAAAAATGAAAAGCTATTCCAGCAACCTAAGTGAGCACCTAAGCTCTTTAATAGCAGAATCTCTTTTTCTGTAATCTCTAATTTTGCTAATATAAAGACTATCTTCCTAATTTTTCTATTACTCTGGTAATAAAATTATAATAAAAATTACCCAGAAATACCCACTCATTGCAGTTTTCTGGTCTTGGAGTGAGGGTATGAGGATCTTAAATCATAATATATCTCAATTTGGATTTTTATATAGTCTGTAGGGAACAGCTATCTGGTCTCTAAGAATAGGATGTTCCTCAACGTGCTAAGGGTGCTAAAGGTAGGCACATCAGGAATTTTCAGTCCAAGAAGGGATGCATGATTTTAAAAGCATATAGAAGGAATAGGGGGAAGGCTGAAAGAGAGATACCTGATGGGGAAAGGAGGGAAGGAGGAAGAAAGAAAAAGTAATAGGGATGGGGAGAGAGGGAATAAGAGATTCTACAACAAGGATTCTTGGACAATAAGTGATCTGAATTACTGCAGTATTTTTATAGTGATTAAATATATGCGTTAGGCTGAAATGGATCTGAGGATACAGTCTATTCCCTTATGTGAATTAGGATCACCCCAGTGGGTATTTATTTAACTTAAACATGTGTTGAGATGTGGATTCTCTACAAATGATAAACAGGTCCATCATTTAACTGTCCTGATAGCTGGGCTGTTTTCAATTAGCATCTAATATAAATCCCCTTTTCTGTACTTGTAGCTTGAATTAAAACCGGGTCTAATTTATCTACATCTTTCTTGAAAGATGAAACCCCAAACTGAGAAAAGTGCTGTTGTGAGAATTTAAGGAGACACTGCTTACCTTGTCTTTTGTTTCTGCCAGTGAATTCCACTTCATTACAACAATATGGTATTTTTTGATCATTATTCACTTTGTGATCCACCAAACCTTCACACCTTTTTGCATTATTTGCAGTTGTCCTCTATTTTCTCTTTTTTAATTGTTTAACACTTTAGGAAAAATGTAATACTTGTGTTTCACCTCTGTCAAAATAAAAACAAGTTGCTGTGTTTCTGATTTAGAAGAATCCTGTTATCATTTGATCAGATCTCTGAATTCATTAAAATGAACCTAAATGACTGTCAAAATAAATCTATCTATCTATCTTGACGTCATGTATTTACATGATTATAACATGAAATATAGAAGTCCAATTCTGTTTTCTGATATTCAGGTGTAAATACATTTACTGCAGTTGTCCCTCCAGATCTGACCTCATTAAAACTGAAAATACTGTGTGTATCTTATTATTGCAGAAATAGTTTATCCAAAAAGAACTATTCAGGGAATACAGCTAGCCGTTCTTTTTCTTTCTTTTTTTTTTTTTCCCTTTATTCTCAAAACAAGACTTCTCTGTATAATGTAATACTTTCCATTATCTGAAGGAAAATATTTTGGTATCAAAGTCATGCTCTGGATATGATGCCTCCTGTTCTGAATGTGATGATCAGGGAATTCTCTTTCACTGCTCTCATATATCAGTACCAGTTATGGTCCATATAACTGTCATTGTTTCAGTAACCTGCAAATTTGTTGCTGTAATGAAGCTTCCCGATAAACAAAGTTATTTTTCTTTATTAAGTCAGTGGTTGGATCTACAGCTGAACAGAAAGGCTTATTGTGTAAAGATCTGAGGTTATATGTAACATATTTTGAAATGCTGTATATGGGCAGGAGAATATAGTCATGGTTACAGCAATAGGCAGGAAATCACAGTTTTGAGTCTTGGCTGTGCCACAGACTTTCTGTGTGACTTTGGACAAGCTACTCTTTGTGCATTAGCTAATAATACTATCTCTATCTCCCAGGGGTGTTGTGAGAATACATTCATTAATGTTTGTAAGGCGCTTGGATGCTATAGCGATGGGGCCATATAAGCACTTAGAGAAACAATCCATTTTTGCAACAATGTGCATCTCCCTGACTAAGGACTTTTTTGCTGGAAGTTTTTCATAGATGCTTGTTATGAATAAATCTACTTTATAATGAGACAGTGAGGTTAAACTGCCTTTTGGAGTGCAGTTTCACTTTAGTATTCAGAACAGGTGTAAACAGTCATAAGTTTGAAAGCCGTTCCCAAAGAAAGAGAAATACCATTTCATAGTCAGACATTTGAATAGAAAAGATACCTCTCCTGATTTATCTAGTTCAAAACATGGAGGATTATTTACATCTGTATCTGTCTCACAAATAGTTTATTCTATTTCAAGCACTTCTCATTACATTGTCTAAACTACCTCCTCAGGCAAGTCATTTCATTGCCTAATTGGCTTTAAAGTTAAACAGTTTGCTCAAATGTCTACCCTGCTTTTTGCTTGTGGATATAGGCTGCTCTTTTAGTCTGTCCTTTCTTTCTGGAATAACCTTCACTCATGTGTTTGATTCAGACACTGCACAGTTACAGCAGGTTAAAAAGGTATTGCTTTAGTGCTGATGTGAGGTAAATTGGTAAGCCACTCTAACTTGATTTGATAATCTGCCTGGCTGAGTGCTGGTCAGTGTTAAAATCTGAATATGAGGTTCAGCATATTAGCACCAAGGAACAGAAAAAGAGTATTCAGTATTTTCAAGGCTTTTGTAGAGGACTTGGTGAGAGATTTCCAACCTAGGAGAAAAGGTTCTGCAAAGACTTCATAAGAGATTTTGTTTTAACTTGGTTTTTTTTTTTATTTGTAGAAACCAGTGGTAGCAGACAAACTGTGCAAGTAAGAGATCTGGAATAACATGAGCAGTCAGTGAGGACAATGAAGAGGGCTATGCAGCTTTTGAGGCTCAGAAAACAAGTTATCTGTTGTGCTTTCATGAAAAGCTTTCTAACTTGAGGGCTGAGTTCAACCAAAATATTTATGAAAGCAAGAGATCATTAGAAGACAGAGACCTTATATTTGTCCCAATGATGGGAACAAACACTATGTCCTTTCCTACTGTATTAAATGTAGAGAATTGACATGGTCTTAAAAAATGTCCAACTGTAGGAAATCAGTGAATTGCAATCAAATTACACGATGTAAACATACAGGAGAACAGGCCTTATTTGGATCATGAGGTTGCTTGCTTGCCATGAAATTCATCCACTATTGTTGTTTGAATATGTACTGAATAGAATTGCTTGTAATAACATTCCCATATGAGTGATAGTGTAAATGCTTCTCAAGATGACTATTAGTTTAAGCTATGGTTAAGACTTCCCTCACAATGCAGGAGAAGAAAGCTTTTTAATTATTTCTTGGTTTGTTTTTTTTTTTTTTTTCTTCTCTCTGTGAGCATCAGGGCTTGATTTGGGTTGATACCCTCTTATTATACACATACATAACATATACTACTCTGGACAGAAGAACTAAAAATGAAAGAAGTAAACTATACTATTGCAGTGTTGTAAAAACTTATTACAAAAGGACCCACAAATATCAACTCTCAATCTTGTAGAATGCACAACTGTCAGGCTGCTCCCAACTTTATGGATTGTTGTTTTCTGGATTTAGCTAAAGATACACAGTACAGCCACCTTTTCTTTCAGTTTGTCAGTACAGGCAGGACCCGTTTTAGGGGACTCTTAATCAGAATTCCAAATTTTGTAATATTACTTGGTACAGGATAGAATAAAAGTATTAATGAAGTCAAGGAGAGGAAACTTCCTTTCACAGTCGTTTGTGAACCAGTATTTGGCTCAGTTGCTGTATACCCTAACATGTCTTTTGAATTTTTAGTTTATTTATGTTTATGTTTCTTGAGCGTTATTTTAGTGAAATCCTATGTTACCAAAATTTCCTGTATAAATGCATCTTTATAGTGCAGCAACACTAAAATCTCTACCAAAATGAGAAAAAATGTAACTCAAACGATTACTTTTATCTTCTCAAAAATTAGGAAATTTTTCTATCTTGTGTCAAACTAATCCTCTTTGAGATGCTGTATGCATCACACAAAAATAATTGGGATGATAAAGACAGCTATAGTCTAAAAAATCAGATACCTTTTTACAAAATTTAGTTCTGACAGTCAGCCAATTAAAATAAACATTATCATTGCGAACAGTGGAAAATTCAAATTTCTATTAAAGAATTTCTGTCTTATGTTTTGTCTGTCAAAAAGAATATTACACATCTTCAACAGTATACTTAGCAAAAGAAAATAAAACAAACATACTGAAGCTCTTACAGTTGCATTACTTTGTTTTTGTCACTGCCTTCTCAAGAATGTTTCTGTGTATAAGAATCAGCAGGGTACATAATGTAGAAAGGGTAAAGCCTTTTTCTTTTGGCAAAGTAAATTGCAGCTGTTTCTCACAATAGGAGGTCATTGGTCATATACTGGTTCTATCTATTTTGATAAGACTACATTTTGATAAATATCTTACCTATGGCATGTCTGTAGGATTGATACCAGTTGCACGTGTTTACTTCAGCAAAATATCTTCTCCCTTGCTGATCCCTCAGGTGATACTTAACATACAATTAGATGTTATCTTGCTAATACTATTTGATGTTTCAGTTTACTACATAAAAGTACACACCTGCTTCACATATACCCCCCTTATATTGTTCTGAAGTGATTATGAAAACAAAATATTTTAAAACCTAGTGGTTCCTAATGGAAGAAAATAAAAGTCTGTTACATGTAGGCAAAGGAAAAACAAACCAAAATGTGGTCTTCATTCAAAACAAATCTAAGATCTCCTTTTTAACCATAACAATTATTCCAGTAAGGATACTGCTTTTTGCTGGACCCTCATTTTTAGAAGTAATCGTCATGTGTTTTGGGGATTTGATTTGTTCTGATTTTATAGAATTCCATTGGTTTACTGTGAAAAAAAGAGATTTTCTTTCTATCCCTGTGTCTTCATAAACTTAAACAAAATCCAAAAAGCAAGCTATATCTGGATCCAATATTTTGTGGCATTAGACTTTAACTTCTTATTTAACATGGTTTTACTAGGAAGGCTATAACTAGGTAAGTGCTGTGTACTGTACTAGAACTCCTTTGTAGGAAAGATATGAATACTTAACCTCTTTCAAATAGAAGAGGAGAGGGTGGGGAGAGAGACTGTTTTACCACATTTCATTTACATCAGACGCAAGTGGATGTGTTTGGTTAACTTTTCATCTGAAATGATGCAAAAAAACTCTTCTAAAAATCAGTGAGAGTCAATTTTATGAGTACTGTTCTCAGCATCCTAAAGTAGCTGTTAGATACAGTAGGATGACTGTAAGGGGAAACACCGAAGTCTTCAGTTCTAAATCTTCAGGTGTGCGTGCTGTTAGACCCACCGATGTTATATAGTTTGTTCTGTGTTCGTTTCCTTTTGCATTTTCAGACATGATTTCAATTGAATCATTTATGGTTCTTCCATTCAGATTTTAACAGCTATTTTGGAGCGGATAACCCTCAATGGCTGTATATGAGACATTGCCCGGGGTGCTTCCAAGATGCTTTTGAGCTGGGTAAGGAAATCACTGAGTGTTGACACATTCTCAAAGCACTATGGCATGGATTGAGAGCATATGGTTTATAAACTGTGTTACTGACCTATTATTCAGTACTTTACTGACAGAATAGACTATACCAGTTTCCTCTGAAATGCTAAACAAAACTAAATAAACTTTTTTTTTGTAAAAAAGAAAAGGTAAAAGTATTTTAAAAAAACTAAATACAGTATATAATCTCTATATGGTAATTCATACATAAAAACTTCAAATCATCATTACCCACTTCTGATATGTCTACTTCTAGCATAGTAGCCATTCAGTGTATAATATCATACTAATCTAATGTCACGTTAGCACTATATTAGTACACCAGTGAGGTAAATCATACTCAGATTTTTACTGTGACTTTCAGGTCAAAGCTATATTTCTATTTTAAAACGATGTAAGCATGCAGAAAAATGGTTCCTATTAGAACAGCATAATTTAAAACAAAACCAAAGAGGTTGCTTCCTTCTTAAAATAACCTTTTCAGAAAAAGTTTTTTGAAAAGGTGCTATGTGGCAGCTGCTTCATTAACTGTAGTAAGTTATAGGCGTCCTGAGGTATCTGGTAAATAGAAGTAATAAGCTTCCTACAAAAACAAACAGACAAGCAAATAATGAATAGGTTGTGCATGCAAGAGAAGGTTATATTAATCTGAAACTCCTGCCATTATCACACACAGGTGTACATAGATGGGCCTCCAGTGTGTTAATTCCACAGGGTCCAGTAATAAATCTCAGATTAAGTTTCAGTAATCCATTTTCATCCTATAAAAAAAATTGGCTTATACATTTAGTATTAACTGGCCATATTTAATAATAGCTAGAGATTTGCTGATATTTTTCTTTTTCTTTACTATCAAGAACTAGTAGACTATATTATACATGAATGGCTTGTACAATGATTGTTTTATATTTCAGAATTACCAACAAGTTTGTGTTCTCAGATTAAAGATTGTAAATTTAAAAACCATTAACACCTTTACTTATTTCTGAATACACACCCAGAAGAAACTTAATATATAAAATTCTGTGTCTCTTTTAATGTCAGTCTGATGCAGGTGCAGATCTCCAAAACATGCATTTTCAGGTCAAAAGGAGTGCCATAGTGGTAAACCCATTTTAATTTACACTTAAAATGTAATAGTTGTTAATTTTGTGCATGTAACAATTTTCAACTGTTAACATTTGAGGGTTTGAATAATTTTTTAAAGAATCTGCACTTAACATTTGTCTGAAAAATATTTATTTCCCCTCTCCTAGCTTAATAGCAACCAAAGATTACTTCTTCCCTCAATATCACCCTGCACGCTCAAACATTACCTAGGCAGTTGTTGTCTCTTCTGCATACATTCAGAACCTGTTCTAACTTACCGTGGAGGTGCCTGGTTTGTTCTGGATATGCTCCACTTTTGCTGCAGCTCCCTTTTCTACATAGTACAGTAAGAATCACTACTGGAAAGAATTAAAAGTGGCCATTATGAGCCTGACTACAGCTCCTGATCAATTTTTGTCATATCCAGGTTTTGAGGTGGAAGTCAAAAGCTAAAGAAATATAAAGAAAGTTCTCTGGTTAAACTTCAAGCAATGGCTCAAAGAGCTTATTGGTCAAGTTGCCAGTGAGTATGAGTTTGTATAGTAGAATTCATTACAGAATTGGGATTTTTTTTTTATTTTTCCCCCTCCAATAAGATGAGAGGAAGCAACAAACATCACAAATCTATTAACTTATTAACTAACTTCTCCATACAACACTATTAGCCATTCTGCAAGGGTTTGCTGTGATGTGACTCATAGAGTTACTGTGTATTCAGCATGGATTTCTCTGTGGGTCTCATTCTCAATTCTGAACTTCCTGAATGTTACAGTATTTTACATGTGTAGTTTTTGGTTAGACCTCCAAGAATTGATGCTGGAAACTATGGCTAAGAAGTAAATTCCCTAAATTTCATGCATTTAATCATCCTGGTTATAATACAAATCCTTTTTCTAAAAAAAGGAGTAAACAGTTGTATTTTGAGATGTTTTTAAAAATCCAGATGATTTCAAAATAAATAAAAAGTAAAAAAAAAAAAAGGATAAGCCACTCGATTTCACTGTGATTTTTGTGAGTAGCCCTATAGTCATTGGAACGCTTGAGCCTTGACATCAGTCTTAACTGTGAGTTTCAATAGTTTTATGCTCTCTCTGAATTATCATAGAATCACAGAATGGTTTGGGTTGGAAGGGACTTTCAAAGATCATCTAGTCCAAGCTCTGCCATGGGCAGAGACATCTTTCACTAGGTCAGGCTGTTCAAAGTCCCATCTAACCTGACCTTAAACACTTTGGTATCAAGACAACAATCTTAAAACTGGAGGCAGGTAGAAAGGCGCTTAAGACATTGTTACAGGATCTCTTTGAGATCACTAGTTCTCCTTTTGATGTAAATTCCTAACTATTCAGGTCTTATTAGATGAATGAAGTCATATTTTGAAGACAAGAATAGATGAAGGCCATAGACAAACCAGAAGAAACTGGGAGCAGGAAAGGGTGGGGAGACATATGCTGCAGTAATACAAGTTATCCATTAAGACATGTGTGGTTCTTTAAATTAAATTCTGATTTTCTTTAACCTCTCAAACATAAAACTATCCATAGGCAGTCATATCATATGTAGTCATGTATTACAGAAATTAAATCACATCATTTAGCTGCCTCTTTCTTCAGACATTAAAATATTTCTTCCTGAACAGGTTGTGTGAAAACTTGGTACATCTCGTATATAAAAAAAAAAGTTAAAAAATTCTACCCTGGAAGGCAAGAATGAGTTTCAGTACTGCAGATTCTTCACAGAGTATATGCTGCCTGGCTCCTGCCTCACTGTTAGTTCATTCATTACAGCTCATGTATTTTCTCATATGCATACTGGCACTATAGTTCCTTGGGATCTGTACTGGTTGCAAATACCATCAGCATAGGAACTGGATTTTTTAAGGCTCTAAATTTTTTAATCCCAGATGCATTGAGGTTTTTCTATGTAGAAAATTCCCCGGGTCATAATGCTGTCATTGTTCTCAGTAGGAAACCTTAATTGCAGAGCTAGTTGGATAAGAGTTGGATTAGCTGGCAGAGTGTTGTCTGGAAAATCTTTCAGCTGTGCAATGTTATCACTTCCCCTACATCCCCCCACCCCATCCCTGAGGATTCCTAGCCTACTGCATTTGGTGAGATACATATGTTTTCCCCAGCTACAGGAGCTGTGAAGGGTTCCTCTGGGATATCTAAGTATAAATACCCAAGTGTGTCTTCAGTTGCTAGGTTATTTTTAGTCAATGGGTGGTTACCAAGTCATCTATAATTGTGCTGTTAAATGTGTCAGAGCAGCTACTGCAAATCGAGGTGCTCCCTGTAACAGGTTGAGCATATAAAATAAAATGAAAGAGGACAAAACCAACATTTTGGAATTGAGCTGTTTCAAGAGTTGAATTATCTAAGGGAGATTGCGGGGTGGACAGATTCGAGGAGGATGATCCATGAGTGCAACATGGACAGGGTCAACATGGAGCATAGTTTGACTATACTACATGTAGTACCTGTAACTGGCATATTGTGTCATTTCAGATATGTGTTTTGGGAGAATGTCCCAGTGGTTCAAGGAATAAGAGGGATCTTACAGAACCTTACAGTTCTTCTTAGGCAGGTCTTATACAGCCTTTGTCTGTGGTGGCCAAAAGCTGTTACCAACTAGTGACTGCTGTGTGGGAGAAAGAGCAATGAGTTCCCAGTGGACAACTGTCTACATGGCACAAACTGCTAGCACAGTTCTTTCTCTATAAATAGAAAAGAGGAAGAAAATCATACCTGAATAGAAAGCCAGTAAGATGGTAGGAAGAAGACATGAACAGCAAAATAATGCAACTGAAAAGCAAAATGAAACAAAGTTACTTATAAAAGCCCCATAAATCATCAAATGTTCTAAATAAACATGCACTGTAGCAAGGATATTAAACATTGGTTATTATAAATTACCTAGGCTATGCTACCGTTTTTATGGATCTGCCACTAGGAGCCAGAACAGGAAGCATGGTATGATTTGTCAAAAAATACTAAAGACATATTAATGTATCACCCAATTTGGTAAGTGAAGGAAAAACAGTTGAAAAATTGAGATGTTCATGGAAGGATATGGTCAAATGGATGGGTATTTATGGTTCCTACAGCAGCTGCATCATGTCACGAATCAGAGATTAATAGCATCTTTTTAGATATTAATTTCTACTCCAGTGGCACTTGCCCACCATCAGCTGAAGATCAGGGATAAAATTTTGAGGACTGCTGTAGTTCTGACTAGCTCAGAAGCAAAGAAATGCCAGCCATTGGTATGCAGAGAACAGAGGGGGGGAAAAAAAGACTTAAAGGCTGCAAAAACTAATTGGTATAAATATATCCATTTGTATTGAATCCTATATATTCAATATATCATCTATTTTAGTTAGATTCAAAAAGGAAAAGGATTTATAATGCCACTTCATATATATGTGAAAGATGAACTGGGTGAATTTCAACAAAATAAAATGTTAATCTTAGCATCAGGAGAAACATTCCAGCTGAGAGAACCACTGGGCTGGAATAACCATCTCAAGTGACTGGTGACAGACTATTGCCTGAGTAATTCAAAAGTAACAAAAATGAGATCCAGTGGGCACTGGCAAAGGTTTGGTCTAGATAACCTAATAATAGCTATTGTCTGCTCTATTTTTTTTTTTCCAAGACAGTAGTAGTTTCCAAATTCATTAGTGAAAATGGGATGTAAGGATGTAAACTACCACACCCAAAGTGTGTTGTCATTATCATGGAAACTATTATTATAATAATGGCCAGTCTTCGCAAGCGAAGATCCGGGGAAGGTCTTTACGCCTTCCAGCCTGCGCATTGGATTTTTTAGGTGAGACACAGTGTGCGCGGAACTGAGCCCACCCTGACCGGGAATCGAACCCGGGTCTCGGCAGTGACAGCGCCGCGGCCTTACCACTAGACCACCCACTCCCGGGCAGGTGGAGCTCATTAACCTTTAAAAAGGCAACCCATCTACGTCCTAAGGACCTCGCTGCCACCGTCCAAGCTCGCTTGGCCCCGGCAGATGAACCTTGGGTGGGCTCAGTTCTGCACACTGTGTCTCACCTAAAAAATCCAATGCGCAGGCTGGAAGATGTAAAGACCTTCCCCGGATCTTCGCTCGCGAAGACTGGCCATTATTATTAGTGAAAATGGGCTAATGTCATATACTGTGCTCCTGCATTTAGATTTGCATTGACCATGCATAATTTGGGGGTGTATTGCATGAACAGGAGTAAAATAATTAGGCAAAAGGCTTTTGACACATATGAAAATACTAGGCCTTAGTTATAGGTATGTGGAATACAATCTGAACATGATAGTTTTCCAGGAATTTTAGCATACTTTTATTTATAAAATATCTCAGTAGTGAAGAATAAATCTTACAAAGTTTCATGGAATCATTTCACAAAAATAAATCAGAGTATAGATAATTTTTTAAAATGTTTATACTTGAGCAAAGGCTGCTGTCTTTGCTACAGAGTTCCAGTTTTAGTAATTCTGTAGAACTCAGTGAATTTTTGGTAAAATGAACAAATGAGCTGTATTTCCAAAAGAGAACACACATATGGAAATTATGCATTTCATTTTTGCATGGCTTTCCTGTAAGATCTCAGAAGAACTTCTATCTCTTACGCATTTGCTTTTGCTCCTTGATCATCAGGAAAATGCATTCCTCACTGCTTTTCCCAGCTGCAAATGTCTTCTGTATCAGAAATGTCTTCCAATGCCATCACTATCCTTTACCAGCTTTCAGGTGCTGAACATTGCTCCTTTAACATTAAACACAACCAGGAAAGCTCCCATGGAATGGTTCCTCAGCAGGAGCTACTGCTGGGATCACAGCCTTTTGCCTCTGTATTGCTGGAGATGGATGGGGTTGGAGCTCTGGACAAAATCTGGAAATTCACAGTGAGATAGGTCTGTAAATCTGTCATGGCCTAAGCAGCTTAGAAGTTGTTTGAGAGATGTTGTTCCATTAGTTGGGGAGGCAAATCTTAATAGACTGAAAGATAAAGGGGAATTGTTATCAGTGAAATTTATTCAGAAAAGTCTTCCAGAGAAGTCTACACTGGTAACTTGAGATTATCTTTAACATTTTATAAATGTTTATGCAGGTGACAAGTAAAGAAATTGAAGATGGGTATTTTTGAATAGGACTCACCCTATTTGAAAAGTCCAAAGCTATTTAGAAAACGCAAAAACCAGAGTGAACCATATGTAGTACAGCAAGTGGCGGCGTTGCCAGGTACCACTGTCCTCTCAAATGGGAAGTTTTCTGGAATTCCTTGTTGCTATGAGACTAAATATCTCTGTATGGTGTGAGCACTGAACCAGATTTTGCTCCCACTTACACTAGTGTGCATGTAGAGCGAGTGCCCTGTGGCCAGGGAGCACAGTGCCACATTCTGATATCATGCTTATGAAAGGGTCTGATCCAAAGGACTCCAAAAAACAGGAGTATTTGTCTAATTCAGAAGCGCAAAGAAGTAAGAGTAGTTTAAAATGGGCAATGGGCTACCATCTTGCACCTCAAGAGGAGTAAGGAGCAAGCAGTTTGGAGATTCTGACCCATTGACAGGGGGGTCTTCATATGCTTTTAGTCAAAAAGAAAAGTAATGGGTAAAATTTCTCAGAAGATTTCTCTCTAAACTAAGCATGTTCAAACTGAAAGATACATATTGCTTATCCTGGGATGTGTAAATTCTTAAGTTTGACACTTTTAAAATCCACTTATCTGTGGACTTTAAAGCTGCTATGTCATGGGGTGGAGGGGAGGGGGTGAGGGGGGTGAGAAGGGAGGAATGAATATGTTTGCTTAAGTATAAAACGTGTGAATTTCCTTTAGCTATTTGACACTTTTTTTCTTTCACCCAGAAGACAAATAAACAAACAAAACCCAACTTGAACTGTGCCCAAGCATGGCCAGTTTCTCACCAAAGTGTACATTTCAGAATGAAAGATTTACAGTGGAATTTCTCTAGTGTAGCTATGACATTGCTTTAACATTGCCTTGCTGTAATCTTCAAATATAGTAAATGCAATATATGGGTTTATAGGGATTTGTGTGAAGTTTAAAATTCAAAAGATGGTTGTTTTTAATGTTTCTCTGTGCTATCTGTGAAAAACCAAAAAGCACAGGGATGAATTTAACAGAAATCATCAACAACGAGGGAGATGTTTGCCCAATAAAAATACTGATCTTTTATTAATCTGCCCTTTCAAGGATCCGAAAACCCTCCCTCCCGGTTTCTTAAAATTAAGAAAATATTTTAGTGTTAAAAAAAAAAAAAATCCCCCATAATAAATGCAGACTCGTAACCAAGACGCTATGAAAACAAAGCTCTCAGCACGCAAACTATTCCCTCACTTGGCTTAAATCCTCAAAACTGTGGATGTCTATCCCGGAGAAACTGGGGTAGCAAGCCGGCCGTCGGTGCGTTATCATCGCTGCCCGTGCTGTCCAGTGAATCTAAGCCAGGCTGATGAGCAGCACCGCAACTTCCAGCTCGTCGCGGGGCTGCACGGCGGGGAGGACCCGCCGCTATACCGGGCCGGGCCGGGCCGGGCCTCCAACCCTGTGCGAGCAGCTTCCCGCGGTGCTGCGAACGGCACCTCTTCCGTCCCTGCCCGCGCCTTCTCTGCTGCCCCTCCTCTCCCCGCACTGTGCGCCCGCCGACACCCGCCCCGGCCCTGCTCTGCGTGTCCCCGCACTCCGCCCCGGGGGGCAGCGCCGGCCGCGGTGCGGGGCACGCAGGGGGCGCGGAGGTTGCGGGGGCAGCGCTGGCGTTTGAACGCGGGGGTCGCGGGCAGAGGGCACGGGCAGGGAGCGCGGCTCGGGCAGCCTCCTCTGTGCGGCCGGCGACACTTCAGTGTGCGGCTGTTACCCCTGCCCCGCACCGCACCGCCTGCGCGGCACCACGGCTCGGTGACTGGGTAGCCCCGTCCGTCGGAGCGGGCCCAGGGTGCGGGTGCCGCGGTGCATCTGTCCCGGCCGGCGGTGCCCCGGTCCCGCAACGGCGAGGCCGAGCGCGGTACCCCCATGGAGCGGTCCCGCATCGCAGCACCGCCCCGGCCTTCCCGCCTCCCCCGCCTCCCCCGGCTGCTCTACGGCAGCCGACGGCCGCGGCAGGGTCCTTCCCCCGGAGTGGGAGGGCGGCAGCAAAATCGCAGCCTTGTTTTTCTTTTTTTTTTTTTTTTTTCCCTTTCCCCCTGATTTATGGCATTCTTTCATTTGCGCTCCTGTTTTCCGCGGGGATGTCTGCTGCGGAGGCATCAACCTGTAGACTGAGCGAGCTCCCGCCGTAGCCGGCGCGGCTGCTCGGAGGGCGCGCTGCGGTGCCACCGCCGGGGCGCGGCGCCGGGACGGGGTCGACCCCGCGGACGGGCGGCGGGCGGGGAGCGGGGCCGTGCCACCAATAGCCCCGGCGGCGGAGCTGCGAGCCCGAGGGGAGGCAGGCGATCTGTGCCAGAGCCTCCGAGCGTCTCCGCGTTTGCCGGGCACGGCGGGATGAACTGACTCCCCTCCCAAACCCCGCAGTAGAGAGGATCTCCGAATCGGGGGAGGAGGAAAGGGGGTGCAACAAATTGCCGCCAGCCGGGAGAAGTTGCAGTAAGAGAGATCCCTCCCTCCCTCCACCCGCTCCCTCCCTCGCCGCTCGCTCTCTCCTCCCCGAGCCGTGGCAGCGAGCAGCGGAACAGCGGCCCGACGAGCGAGCGGAGCCCGCAGCCTGGCGATGCTGCAGCGGCTCCCGCGGAGCCTCGGCGGGGAGGGCCCGGCCCCTGCGCGCCCCTCGCCGACCGGCGGCGGCGCGCCCTGAGCGGCGGCGGCGGCCCCGCGCCCCCGCGGCGCAGCGGGCGCTGTTGCGCAACCCTGCCCGGCGCTGCCGGCTCCCTGCCGGCTCCCTGCCCCCGCCGCCGGCTCGGCGCGGCGCGGCTCCCGCGGACACGGAGCGCTGATTCATGGGGCCCCGCGCCGGCCGCCTCGGCGAGAGGAGCGCGGCGCTGCCGCTGCCCCCGCGCGGGGTGTGAAGCCCCGGCCCCTCCTCCGCAGCCCCGGGCTCGCCCGCCCTGCTCGGGAGTGTGGTCCCTGCCGGGAGCCGCCGCGCCTGGCGCACAGAGGGAAGCGTTGATGCATCGCTGTGGAAATTCATTGTGTGACTTTCTGGGTATTTACTGAGTTTCAGACCGAGATGCAGCTCTTGAAAGCTTTATGGGCACTAGCAGGAGCAGCGATCTGCTGTTTTCTTATATTTGTCATCCACTCACAGTTTCTTAAAGAAGGTAATTATATCTGCATGTCTACATACCCTGTTCTTTAATACTAAGGTCTTTACGAGGTGCCTTAATTATTTTTACCGTTTCCAGTATGTTCTATTTACAGCAGTGCTTCCACACTATTTTTCCTTTCCGTTAAAGCCTTCTCATTTTTGTTGCTTTAGATAATAGGTAGCTTTGGACTTACATTTTTGGTAAATGTGTGTATATATATATATTATATATATATGAAATCTTTATGATGTTTATATTCGATGTTTTGGCTGACGTCTCATTTCTTTATGGGACATGTATAGAAAATATTTGTTGCTATCAGATGACCACAGAACAGTAGTCATCATGGGAATATTAATAAACCAAAAAGCCCTTAACAAGTAAACGTCTTATTTTTATACCAAATCAATAGGCATCCTTTCCCTCTTCCTTATTCAGTACGTTTTCAATAGATGGCACTAAAGTTCTGTGGAAAGGGCAGGGCAGAGCAAATCCTGGGCATTCAGCATCTTCCTTATCCTCCTTGCTGCCCCGAAACGGGAAGAGGCCTTTGCATGGTTTCAAGGCTCCTGTTTTTTCCACCTTGTGGTCAAAAAATTGTGATTACAATATACAGGAGAAAATAGTTTGGATTGTGAGGCAGGTTTTCCTCTTTTTTTTTTTTTTCCCCCTACTTGAATTGGGTGGAAAAAATTATGTTTGATTAAATGGGTAGAGGGATTTTCTTGGGGAGTAACCGTTGTATTGTTCTTTTTTTGTTGTTTTGTTTGTCTTGTTTGTTTGTTTCCTTTCCTCAGGAAAGTACTCTTTTTTCGTTGTTGTTTTTCCCCAACTGCTAAAATGCCACTGCCTGTTTGTAAAGCAAACTGTAGTCTGAGATTCAAGTGTGAATGCTGAGAAATGTATATATATTTAGTGGTGTCTAGGAAAGCCCAGTGCTGTTCTCTAAGCAGTATTAACAAATAGAACACAACAGTATGGGGCTTTTGGTGAACCCCTTTATTCTTTCTTAGCATTGTGTTATAGTTGAGATTATAGCTGCAGGAAAAAGGAGCCCAGCTCAGCTTGAGTGCTGCCTGTGCAAAGCAGGGAAAAAACTTTTCTTGTGACTGGGACAAAGTTTCACTCAAGGCTGGGCAAAGCGACAACCTTGCGTCCACTTAAGTATCAGTATTGGTTTTAATTTAATGACAATCCAAGAAAAGTGTGAGACTGTACATTTTCACAGATTTTTTTAAAATGAAATTAATAAACACTGATTTGCCTGATTTGGTTAATTTAGAAGCATTTTCCAGATAGCTCCAGTACCGAAGATTTTTCCTTTAAGAAACCTACCCATGCTCTAATTGCATTGTGTGCAATGCCTCCCACATAGTGACTTATTTAACATTCTTTTAAAATGCTCAGACGAGTGTTTTATATATATCTGTCTAATGACATGTCCTGCTTTGAGGAGATTTTGCAGAATATCAGGCTGTTTCTTGACAGTATTTGCCATTATGCTGCTTTTTTTTTTTCTTCAGTCTTTCACTGCTTGAGATCTGTGTTTCTGTAAAAAATCCATAAAGGAAGCATTTTGTTTCCCTTCAGTATTTCTTCTTGGTTTGTAGGAGTAGAAAGCTTGTATTTTACAAGAAAGTTATTTTACAAGAACAGAAACCACAGCTGTACGTTAAGGACTTTTAACACATTTTACATTTCTCTAGCAATTAAAGCTATTCTTAACGTGGACTGCAGAGAGCAAACTGAAGCTCTTGAGTTTGTTGGATAACTTAATTACATCAGGTTTTTTTCTTTGTCTCTGAAATATTTCTGCTTTCTTTAACCCTGAGAAATGTGTACTGAGTGTAAATACAGATTGCCTGTATTGGGCTAGTTGTCAGGCTTTTCTTGAGGGGTGCTAATCTCCACAATAGCATGTTGACCCCTTCCATATAATTGTTTCAACAGTGCATGTATTCCTTCCTCCCTGTATTTCCAATAATGACACAAAATAGTTTAGGGGAGCTGAATGAAAGCCTGCATGGTATAACTGAGCTTTTTCTTTATGAAGAACTTTTAAAATGTCCAATAAAAATGATTGGTTTAAGCATAATATATTCAAATGCAGGCGTTTAAGAGAAGGAAAAATAGATAACAGTGGATTTAAACTATATATTGAAAGCAGTTCACAAAATGAGATTTACAGTTCCTTTTTAGTTATTTATTTTTTATTTTATTTTAAAACTTGGTGTTTTATATTACTTTCAATGAGAAAAGAAAGAGAAAAAGTGTGAGGGAAGGTCTAGCAAATGATTTAACCATATGCCTACCACATCAGTTTATTAAGTAAATATGTATAGAGAAAGATACATGTGAGATGGCTGTTACCTTACTTTCAGAAGACTTGAAATTGTTTTCTGATGTCAGAGTTAGCCCTTTACATTATAATTATGTAAGAAGTTAGGAACTGTATGTCTCATTGCACATGATGTTGTTAGACTGTTGATTTCCTGGCAAAAAGATTAATTTCCCATTGGAGCCTAATGAGCTACATGGGCTTGCTGCTTGTAGCTCAGCTGTGTGGTCGAATTCCTAAGTTAAATGCTTGGACATTTTAATGTGATTATTTCTTGTGCAGAAGGATAATTTCCTGTAGTCCCAAAGAACATTCAAATAAGCCACCAGTTTGCCTGGCTTGATCAGATTAGCTGATAACAGATATCTCCTGAGACAATTTGACAGTACAAGTTCCTACACCAAGCATCTCCTTTGTATGCAAGACAATTGATTTAAGAAGAATGACATGTAAAATTAATTAAAGTTCTGACTTAATTTATTAATGCATGCTCTTTCCATTTTTGTATGTTTCATAATATTTACTGCTTATTATTTTTCCAGAGGCAGATCTTAGCAGAAAACTGACATAATCTTCACTTTGTACAAAATCATATAATTACCAGATCTTTTTTTGTGTTCATTTTCCTTTTACTCACTTGGAATTGCTGATGTTATCTGTTATGTTACACTCTTATGACCTATTAACACAGGATATTTTTACAATTTCAGTTGTACTGCATGGCTGTAGTGTGTAGAACTTTCATTACATTTAGCTGAAACTTATTACCAGAACCAAGTCCTCCTTCAGTCACATTCCTAAATATGGGATTGTGTGTTGCAATACTCAACTGAGAGTTTTTCACACTGTTAATTTCATTTTAGTTCCTATGCTGAACTTACATTTTCCTCTAAGTAGCCCTGTTGTAATTCTTAAATATTTTTATATACATTTTTGAATTGAGGCAATTTGGTAGTAGCACTACATTACTACTGTAAATGATGTTAAGAAACAATGAATGCTTGTTCTGAGATGAGTGGGAAAGAGCTGTTTAAATGTCTATTTTCATGAATATGTTTTTTTCAGGAAGTGAAGAATGGGTGACACAGGGTGCCATTTTTCCACACTTAGGCTTTTGTGTGGAAATACAGGTCATCCTGTGGCTAATCCGCTCCCCTATGTCCAATCTGTCCTTCAGTGTTTCTAAAGATGAATAGAGCTGTGAACCCAGAAAAGGGTATTGTGATATATAATTGCAGTCCCATGCCTGTCTGATCTTCCTGCAAAGCAGTTTAACATCCTCTTGTCAGCTGCAGTCAGTATGAAGGAGTGTTAAAAATTGCCATATCTAAAACTTTTTGCATACACCTTTGAAAATTAAAACTGACTAATTACATTCACTACTCGTTTCTGATTTTAAATAATTTATTTTCTGTTATTGTTTAACACATTTATTCAAAGAGAACTGAGAAACATTTGAGTTGATGTTACACACATAAATTGTGGGAACTGTTTTGCCCCAAACAAGTACCTCTTTCACCTGAAGAACGTTTTAACTGTTCGCACACAGCAGTGATGGGGAAAGGTACAAGATACAGTTTCTAAATGTCTTTGAATCTCAGGGAAAGTAGGGCAGTTAGGGAGTAACTTCAGAAGAGTATGTGTATATGGCAGCCAGGGTGTGTTAGAGCCCTGGATAAACTTTAAAGCTTTGTTTGTCCTCTGTTTTTTCATTAGAAGATGGGAATGTCTAATTTATCAAAGGTAATTTGATATTTTGAATGGTTTATGAGATTAAGGTTGTGTGAGCCTTGTTTGAAGAGGGACTACATAGATTCATTCTCAAGAATCTTAGTGAAGTTGTAGAGAGGACTGGAGTATTCAGATCTCAAACCCATATTCTAAAACTGTTGGGTAGATGTTCATTAGTAAGCTCTGTAAAATAGAGTGATTTTCTGTTGATACACTGCAGTAGTTAAGTAGAGACAAGGGAATTCCAATATTTCTGTTACAACCAGATGATTATGACTATAAAATAGGATTTTAGTATCATTTGTGCAGATTTAGTATATACTTATATGTATGAATAAGGTACCTGTTCAGCACTTTTTTCGTAATTATCTTTTTTTTTGGCCTTAGGCAAAGGTTAGCAATTATTGGTTACACTTGTTGGCACTTCTGTGTCAATCACATTTAGAGGAATTTGTGTCACATTAGCAAAAAATACTATACCACTTTCTTGAAAAGAGTGCATTATTACACATAACTTGGTTAAGTTTTGTACTTAAAGTCTTTTTTTCTGTCACTTTTTACAGTTTAAAATATTTTAGTCTGCTCTAAAAGTATGGAAAAATCTTTATGGGTATTTTTATGTTTTTAGCATGTACATTTTGACATTGACAATAATAATGCACATATTCTATGTAGCTGCATAATTTCAAACAACTCTGCTATACCTCTGCTAATGTTTGAAAAGGTCTACTGACAGTATACCCAAGATGATTTTTTAAAAAGATTTATGTTCATACAACCTGATAGCTTGAGGAAATTGGTAAAACTAATGTTTACTGCAGTGTAAAATATTCTGAGGAAAGGAGTTATCTTCTAAAATGTTTTGAGCCTTTGGCCCTCAAAATTTTCCTGGAAAGAATTTGAATATGACTTAGTATGACAGATAATATTGGCAGCCTTTTATTCCTTCCATTTTTCTTTTACATTTTAAACATTTTAAAATACTTGAAACAATGAAACATAGTTAGAAACATAATTGCTTTCAAGAATATAGGAAAAAAAAAACCTGTTTGGGTTTATGTTAGAGTTATTTTTTTCACTTTACCCTTTTATGCTTTACCTGTGTCTCAAAACAGTAAGAAACCTTGCATACCAGATGTGCTGCATATGTTACTATATATATATAGTAAAGCTGAGTTGAGGGCAGTGTGTCCCAGCTGCAAATTTGCCTGCTTCTGAAGGGTTTGTTACTTTTAAATCAGCGTAGTATAGTATTTTCTCCTGTTTGTCTTCTATATGTTTTTTGGGCGGCTGTTGTGGAGAGGCAGATGTGAATGAGATTATCTGTGGAGCTGGACAGAGAGAGGTACAGAATGCAGAAGTGGATGCTTTCCTCTTCCCATCCAGGAAACAGAATTGACAGTTTAAAAGCCCTAAGCTTGAATAAATGTTACATAGGAAAGAAAATGTGTAACCAATCTGAGAGCATTTCTTTGCATTTTTTTTATAGTTTTGCGGCAACTAAATAGAATTAAGAAGGCCCAGTTCAGTGACTGTGTGATAGTGTGACATTGGGACTGCAGAAAAATGAGAAAAGGTCCTGTTTGAGATAAAAAAGCTTTGTAGTTGAAATGTTTTGATGTTTTCAGTTAATTGTTGGAGAGTTTGGTTTTTTGTTTTGTTTTGTTTTGGTTTGGTTTTTTGGTTTTTTCAATAGGATTGGAGAGGTGTAGCAGTGAAAATGAAGCAATGCTGACAAATTTCTCAATAATTTTCTTTCTAGGGAAGCAGGAAAAATGTTCTGTATCTGGCATCTGCTGTGCTGGGATATACCAAAAGGGGGAGTCTGACAGTTTTTCTACCCATAGAAGGTAGCTCTGAAATAGTCTCTTTGGTTTTGAGTGTTTAGACTGAAAGATGTGTATGTCTTTGAGCGGAACTGCACCATAGATGGTGTAAACCTCCTACTTTTCCTGGCCGAGCAACGTAAAAAAAGCCATTAGTAACAGATTTTCAGTAGCCTTTTTATGATTGCCTGGTTTCATGCCCCCAGAGTACAAGTGAATTATTGACCTTTCTCAAAATTTATCAGGACTACCTGTTCTTAAAGGGAGTACTATGGACTGATGTGAGTCATGTCATACAAAAGTGCATGCTGTTCAGATCTGTTGTTTAATATTTATTTTTCTTGTTTCTTAGCAGGCATACACTATATCAAATATTAAACTGGAAAAACAAGACACACACGACTGAGATTTTGTTGAAACTGAACTAAAAAGACCACATTGGGAAAAGGCATGTATTTAGAAGTCAAGAGTTCAATATAGTATCACTAAAAAAAGCTATATATTGTTTTAATTGACTAGTCAAAATATAGATAAAATTATTCACTTCACATTTATATTTAAAAAAATAAAATATAATCATATGAAGACAAACACAACACAATTGTACTAATTATAACAACAGTATTTGTTTTCTGGTAGTATTTAGATATCCCAGTTGGAATATAATTGGAATTGGTGGCTTAGCTGAATGTTACTGGCCAACTGGGAGATCTATTCCTTCCAGTATCTGGATTATAACAAAGATTTATTTTTCTTAGAAATTATATCCTCTTGCTACTTGAAACCCATAGTGATAGTAGATTCTGTTTAATAACAAAATCCAATTATTTGCCTAAATGTGCTTTCTATGCCTGTTCTAGAAATCCAACACAACATAATGAATCCGCCTGTTCATTATATTTTACCTTTGGCACCACATCAGTTCACAAGTAAATGCCACTCAGAACAATAGATCTTCCTACTAATTGTTGTTAGTCTTGTGAAAAGCAATGAGTAACATGTTTGGAATATGTCCAAACAGCAAATTAACATATAAATAACCAGAAAAAAATAATATAATGGATCAATACCTATTGAAATATTTTCTTAGAGCAGATGCTGTACTAATGCGTGTTCACGTGAGCAATGCATTATTTTTGACTGCACAGAGGAAAGTAGAACATTGTATTAATTTGTCGGGTGAAAAATTGTAATAGACAAGGATAATCTGGATCTCAGCTTCTTTCTAACATGCCACAAAGCTATATGGTATTCCAGAGTCTAGATATTTAATTGCAGTCACACATAAGGAAAGATTAGGTGGATCCACAGGAGAACAAAGGGAATAGCTAAACCTTTAGAAGGTATGACCTAGAAAAGAGAACTAAAGACACTAGAGTTACTGAGTTTAGAGGAGAGCTTACTAGGATGACAGGAGATTTCAGTGGGTAAAATTCTGCCTTATGAGTAACAAATCATCCTTTCTTTAAGGTGGGAAGACAACAAGAAGCAATGAGTTCAAACTGATTTGAGGGAAATTTAGGCTATGCATTGGGACAGGTTGCAGAAAATTCATGCTATGGTTTAGGGAAGACTTGCCAATGGCAAAAACAATTAAGCATTGAGATAGAGTTTCTTGTGAAGCTGTGATATAGGAGAGTTTTAATTTTCAGGTTAAAATATTATCTCTTGGAAGAAGTATTGTTCAGTTGAAACATACACGTGGACTAGGTGACTCCCTGAAGTCCTTTCAAGTCCTGTCCTCCAAAATGGGCGATTACCTGAATCTTACTTAGAAAGGTGAAAGATATTGAACACAGGGGAAGCTTCCAGCAGCTTCTAATGGAAGACACACTTCTATAGCCCAAACTTATTGTTCTGTTGAGCAGCACTAACATTTTTTAAAAAGACAGGAAATAAGAAAGTTTTTAGAAGTTACTATATTGCAAGTTAAGATTTCTTTACCCCTCTACACCAGTTTTTCAAAAAGCACTTGCATTTTATGTGGTTCTGTGGTGACTGGTAATTAATCCTGACAATGATGTTATATGATATCTTGGAATTTGCTGCTGTTTTATTGTACTAAATTGCATGGTTTTCTGCATGATTCTTTCTATACAAATTTATGTCTTCAAGGAAGAAGAAAACCCAAACCACTGCTCCATTATTCAGAGTTGTACGTGTTTTGGAGATGTGCATTATGAATCTGGGAATAGATTTAGCCTCAAGAGAATAAAACAGTTGTTTGAAATGGTCACTGCTTGAGTATCACCTTGCTTAAGGCTATGAACTAATTGAGATTAAACTAAAATGGTTGTGAGATGCTTTCTCTACCTACGCATGGGCAGTTCCCACTATCTGTTAATACTTTAAAAGTATTATTTAGTCATTAAAAAAATGGATGTGCTGTTGTCTTCCCCTTTTATTCTAGCTTTTGCCTTTGTTTTTCTAAATATATGCTGGTAGATGAGGTAAAGAGTCTTCAGCTTCATTTATTGTGAGCAGATCTTGTAACTTGTAAGCATTTTTGTATACTTGGCTATAAAACTATATAGATTGTACCAGATGCTGCCTTATCTTATTTTATAGAATTATAATGGATGCTCATGAGTTTTAGAGGCAAGCCTTTAAAGATAAAAATCACTTTACCACTTTGCTGTGTGTTATCTTCTTTGATAGTGTATAGTAGCAGCTCCATTTCATTGAATCTTTTCATCTTTCCATTATTTTGATTAATATTTTGGTAAAACTTTCTGTATTTTAATATTCTGAGAAGTTCTATGTCTTCCCTAAAGACTATTAAAACATTAAATATGTATTTTACCTGTTATGTAGCCACTAGCGACATGATTTTCAAGTGGGCTGGAGACCCGAGAAGTCCCATTACCTGCAGTTAGAGTTTATGTGATAAAACACAGAGGTTAACCATTTTCTTGACCATGTCCACTTCCTAATTTCATGCCAAGGCCCAACAGGTTTATTGTAATTACTGGTTCATTCATAACCAGACAAATCTCCATTTGTTGTTTTGTGTAGACATCACCTGTAGTCTTAAGAAGGGCATTGTAAGTTTGATCTCCAAATTAGCAGCAGTTTTTCCTTTTTATTGCGCTTTCCTGAGCCCAGAAGCATTTTGCAAGCCTTGCATGGCTTTTCACTTTCAGGTAAACTATCTCTAGTTACAGTCTTAAGAAAGTAATGTGTAAGGTATGAATGTTGAAGGGAGCAATATGATTAGAGAAAAAGAGTGTTCTGTTTGAGGTTAGGAATGGTCAGGTTGACAAGGTGGTGTTAGGTCAGAGGTTGGACTCAATGATCTCAGAGGTCTTTTCTGACCTAGTTGATTCTGTGATTCTGTAAAATCTTGTCTCCACTGAAATTGATGGTGAACTTCTTGGCGTTTTCACTGGTGCTTCTGTTTCAGCTGTGTTGGGCAGCATTGAGGTCCTACTTTGGTATACTTTTGCCTAGGTTTGTTGACTTGGGAAAGCATCCTTTCCCATCTGTAAGATGTGTGAGGTAGATGACTTTGAAAAATAATTCCTACTGAAACTCTTCAAATCAACTGATTAAAGCATGTATTTCACTGGGCAGGTTTTGCTTCACACTACATTTCCTTGTCCCACACTTGGGCACTCCAGCTCCTGGTGACATTGTCTTCTACTGTTAAAATGAAGTTATTTTCTTTGTTCCACAAATGCTAAAAATTGTGGCTGTTGTGTAACTGCATACTCCAATGCAGTGAATTATTAGTGTTAGTAGTATGTGCTTCTGCTTAATTATGCACTTAGGCCTTACCTGGAGCCAGAGCCATACCCTTGCAGTCACTTAACAAATCTAGAGATGCTTGCTGCTCACAGAAGAAGTGCAAGAAAAAGACTGTTAAATTATACATGAGCAAGTAGTTAAAATAACAGAAGTTATGAAATATAATTTCTCCTGCGTGTCTCTTCACAGGCTTAATGCTTTTCTTCAGCTAGGATTTACAAATTTCTTCAGTAGTCCTTTTCTACCTCCAACACACTCCTTCTGCTTTCTCTCTTGCATGCTTTCCCAGGAGAATGCAGCTTCTGAAATTCTACATGCACATGGGAAAAAGAAGGAGATGGTCAAGGGTTCTGTTATGAATCTGAACACTGGGCTTTTCTTGCCTAGTTTTTAGTCTGTCTTATAAATAAATTCCATGTTAGCCTTGCCTGTGTGCTTGTATAACTGTATGTATAGCCTTGACTATCCCTCTACTCATAAAATTCTTCCAGTTTAGTTTTTAAGTTATAATATGGCTGGCTGCATCATCTAGTTCCCTGGGCATTAGGGTGTTGTGTATTAGCTAATGAATTACCGGTATTCTGATTTAGTTTTGTTACAATGTAGTCTTAAAATTTTCTTTTCTAATACTGTCAGAGAACTAAGATGAACAAGGACTTTGTACCCTTCTTATAATTACTGCCTCTTTGCTAGATGGGAATTTTTTCCTAGGTGACTCAGTTGCAGACTTCCAGACAACTGGTCCCTTACGAAGAGAGTACAGATTACAGAATCATAGAATGGTTTGGGTTGGAGAGGACCTTCAAGATCATCAGACCCCCCTTCCACTAGACCAGGTTGCTTAGATGTCATGCTGGGGAGACTAAAGTCTATGTGCAATTAGACTCCAATATTTTCACATGCATTTTATTGTATTGTCATGTGTTAAGGTTTTCAGTTTTGTGAGCTCTGTTATGGTAAAAGCTAAAATACTTTAGATTTTTAATAATTCTTAATATTAAACCCAGTTCATAGAAATTATGTAAGTTTAGTAATTTGTAATTGAAGGTCTCTATTTGTTGCAGTTATTTTAATGAGTAGTTTGAAAATTATTCTCAGTTCACCAAATGAGGTTTGCAAGCCTCCCTTTTTTAGCAGATGAGATGGGAGTCAATTAAAATGAGTAGCTTTTCTCTCATTTTAATGCCATGACTCTCTGACATGATGATGAAGATATCAGATCTATCTCTAGGCTTGTATAATTTCTGTTCACTCTGACGGGAACTGCAGACACCTGTGCATATTGAGGCAGGCAGATTCCTGAATTCAGTAAATTTGTCCAGTACTAGAGTGGCATATCAAACCAAAGTTTTCTTCATATGAAAACAGAACAATCATACTTTCTTTTCCAGATTTTTTTGTTGTCTTTAAGAAAAGAGAAAAAAAACCACAGTAAAATTTCAGTGGAATTAGCACTAAAAAGAGCAAGAAAAGGGCCAAAATGTGCAGCATAATTTAATTTTCTAATAGTTTATAATTGTAAAAACCAAGCAGAGAAACCTTTGCCATAGAACTACTCATTTGTTTGATTGCTTTCTCTTGCACTTATTTACATTATGGTTTAAAAGTCAAGGTTAAGAAGAGATATGCTTACAAACTGTGCTTCAATCCTGACTTCTTCTCATTGTAGCTTCATCTTTTAATATAAACTGTAACCATTTAAAGTAAAAAGAGCTATTTTGAATCCATATATGAGAATGAGAATATATGTATGTATTATGTACAAACACAAAGGAAATACAGAGTTTGTAATGAAGCCTCAATGTTAATTTACATTTTGAAAAAAAACCAAAAAGTTGCCATAGTAACCTGTAAATTTCATGTATTAGACTGAGGAAGTTCTTAACTTACATGACATGTTTCTCAAGTCTTCTGAATAAGAAACCATAATTCTGTGATTTGTGGGGTTGGCCTCAAACAGTTCATATTTGTGCAAAACATGATAAAATATACAGGCATTATTAAATCATGCAAACTAAGTCTTTTCCAATCAACTTTCTAATTATGTTGTTCCTAAGATAATTACTGTTTTGAGTTTTTCCCTAAAAAAAATCTAAAATGTATAGGTGTTTTTCAGTACAAGAATTTGTTACAGCTCTGTTGCTGTTCAGCAGCTATGCATTTAATACTGATGATTTTTAAACATGCGGTGCCGTATGTTCTGTCTGTCCCCAGACAGACATCCCTCTGTATGAAACAGAGCTTTAGTGAAGAGACTAAAAGATGAGTTTAATAGCAAGATCCATTTTTGCTATTTTAAAAGGCCAGTTTTAGTACTGTGCACTGTGAGTATTGCAAACTCTAGCTCTGAGTGGCACAGGCTGCTCTGGTAGCTTTCTAACTCCACATGCCAAACTGAGCAAAATACTTTTGTGGAGGAATTGACAGGGTCAGTTGTTTAACTAGTTAATTTACTACATATCTCAAGTCTCAGCAATCAGCCAGTTTTTATTTTCAGTGCTATTTATGTATTTTATACCAATCAAGAACTATGTAAGAAATAATGTTTGCACCCAATCATCTAATGCTTTCTAAGTATCACCATGTTGGATTCAGCTCTACTAATGATGGCCAGTGACCTTTTGACTCATGGGAGGTCTGAGCTATTTAACTTTCTAAGGTAAAGGTTTTGCTGATGTCTTATCCGATTGAGTGTTATAGTTTGGATAATTCATCCATACTGGTATATTAGACTTTAAAATGGATCTCATTTTTACATATGTTAAATGTAATAACAGCAAGTACTTACAACTAGATAGCACTAAGGTATATCACCATTACCATTCTTCAGCTGCAGTTCTATTGCTAAATCTCCTTTTCCATTATAAATTATTAGTATATTTTTTTAAAGTAGCATTTATTCTTTCCTATAGAATCATAAAAAAATAACTCAAAAGCATACAGATCTGAGTACACCTAGACCATTGCTCTGCTTTCAGACCTCTCATGATGGAGATTCTTCAGCTTTCCCAGATTTTCATGCTGCACTCATCTGTTATGTCTGCATTTACTCTGAGTGGTTGCTGTGGTATCAATCATTTTGTCATGTGGGAAGGCTGGAGCAGACAGCACACACACACATACAGAGCTCTTTGAAATCCTAACGTACTTAACCCAATTAAATTGTAAAGATATTACTGTATGTATGATGACTGGGTTGCAGTTACAGAAAATAGCAAATCAAACGGCAATGTTCAGTCCCCACTGGGTAGGAGGAGGACCTCTGAGGGCACCCAGAATCAGTGGTGAGGTGTGGCATTCCTAACTGAGAAGGCAGTGCTAAAATAATCCTTCTGTTATTCCTTGGTCTCCGCTCTTGAGGGAGCTGTCGCCATTTTTTTATGCCAAATTGTTGACACCTTTTTGTTTACACCTCATGCAAGGCTGTTTTACACGTGTGAAATACATGTTTCTTAATTTTCCTTGGTATGCTGATTCTACTGAACTCCCAAAGCAATGTTCCTAAAAAGTCACTAAAAAGTTACTGACCATGATTTATGTTTATACCCCTGTCTCTGCCATCATTCTGATTTTACATCCTGGGAGACTCCTACTTCACATCACTCTGCATCAAAATGGCTCCTTGTACTGCCCTGAGTGCTTTTCCTCTGCTTTTCCAAAATATCCTAGGTCAACAGACAACTGGTGGTTTTAGAGTTTGACAAGGGTTGCTATTGAATGATATTTCAGAGTTTTTAAATGCCGAATGTGTGCATTTTGCTGTTCAGGAATAGCATCCACGAAGCTCTTGACCACCTGCTGTGTTTGTCCAAGGCTTGCAGTGTGTCTTGTGAACACAGTTCATAACAATGCGTTTGATATTGTGACTAATGTCTTTCTCGTGTTGCGTTGCTTCACATGGAAAGGTAAATGTGCAAGAGAGAATTTTATTTATTTCTTTTTTTCTCTTGTAAAAATACATGAGTTCCTCTTTATTCGAGGTAGAAGAAAGCATTTAAAGCAGCACATCTTGCTCTCCAGTAGTACAATTTCTGACAGTTTTGAAGGATGTAACTAGCAATTCCCTGTCCAATGGGATAATAAAAACTCATGTATTAAATCCAACTTTATGTAAACATTTGGTTCTTGGGAGTATTTAGGACATGCAATTGCTACTGTTGACAATCTTAAATGTTTTTGAAAATCATCCATCTCTGATTGCTGCTCTGTGAAGTCTGACTTCGTGTTTCTGTTTTCCAAAGTCTTGGCAAATTATTTCTTGACATTATGACAGAGATGGCAAGTAAATTTTGTGTTAGAGGGCAAAATCTATGAGGAAATATTTCTTGCATGTTCTTAACTAACATCTATCTTCTGCATTTTTGAATGTTAGGGTGCTGCGAGGCCAGCAGCTCCGTGAGGTTGGGGTTCAGGGGGCATTGGGCTCCTCAGGAGACCTGGCCAGGCAGGGCCTGGCAGCCAGGAGCCAGGCAGCTGGGGGGCCAGGGACAGCCCCAGTCCTGGGCACCAGCCACCTCCCTGGGAACTGGGACAGGCCAGGCAGGACCCATGGCCAGACACGGCAGGAGTGTGCGGGGCTCAGATCAGCCCTGCTGTGGCATCCCTGGGATGGGGGCTGATGGCCCTTGAGGCTGGAATGAGTTCCTGAACTGCGGGCAGGGTGTGCCAGGCACCGACATTGGTATCTTCAGGGCCCTGATGTATATGCTTTAGTAGCTGATCCAGTAAGAAAGT
Source organism: Myiozetetes cayanensis (assembly GCF_022539395.1). Taxonomy (NCBI): domain Eukaryota; kingdom Metazoa; phylum Chordata; class Aves; order Passeriformes; family Tyrannidae; genus Myiozetetes; species Myiozetetes cayanensis. Next base: position 16,629,349 of record NW_026087521.1, read on the forward strand.
CACTTAAACATGCTATAAATGCAGCAGGAGAATACCAGCATTCATTGACACACTGCATTTTGCATATTATGTGCCAGCCATACACTTGTCTTTTAAAGACCATGCACGTTATTTTATGGATGTGGTAATGGGCCCTGAACAAGCTCAATCTGGACTGACAACTGAACAGAACTTGAGTCCTGTGCTTGGGGTGATTGATATGTTACTGTGCGATGTCAGTACTTTGAGGAAGTAGGATCTGTGTTTCTGAAAATGTCACTTGTTCAGAAGGATAGAAAAGGATACAGGAGAGGAGGGGTAATACTGAATTGAACTGTACTGGACTTGCTTTAAATCATCACTGATGTTATCAGTTAGGTCCTCCTTCTCTAAACTGTACAGTGAAATATTTTCTGCATTTTAATAGTGCCCAAAAGACTTGGAAAGGTATGAAGTTGTCTTCCGTGGATCTGATTTTGTGAAGTGTCTTGGGATGCAGGATCCACTGCAGGATGCTTTTAAACTAGTACTTTTATCTCCTTTCCATTTTCTTTCTTCCAACTGATGCCTCAGACATTGAATATGGGACAGCGTAGTTCATCTACAGCAATGGACTGTGTTGCCATGACATAGTTTAGGAATCATTGTAGTATCACATAGAAGTGATAGAATACTTAAAAGTAGTGAAAACATATAGTTTTAAATTACCGTCCTAAATTGAAAAAATTAGGAGTAAACTTTGCATGATTAAATCGGTTTTTCTTCTCTCTATATTGCTTATTGTGATGTTATAAATATGACTTGCATCCCCACAAGTAAAATAATGCTTGACTGTATTTGTGATTGTGGTAGAGTAGCTCATATTTCAGATATTGTCATGCTTAAATCATGTATAAATATATTGATTCATTTAAACTGCAGTAATACAAAGTGGCCTTTGTATTTCTGTATGCAAAAGACAGGCTGCAATGTCAATGAGACCCACATTGTCCTTCTGTGGGATAATTTCCATAGTTTGCAATTATGATTTCTCAAAGGACATTTGATAGCGCTATGCTGTGTAGGTAAATCAGTAACCAGAACTCTTAGAAGTTCATTCAACTTGAACAGAACTCTTTTTAAATTCTGCAAGTATCTCAGATGATATCTGCGTGCAGTGAATGTGAAATGTAAAGTGAAGCTTTCTGCTGAAACTGTCATCCTTCTCTACGAAGGCTTTACTTTATATATCAGTGGTATTACACTTCCCAGCTGCCCTGGAAGTTTCTGTGCAGTGTTGAGGCTTGGCAGGCTTAAATACACATTTTGTGGATGGTAGTTTGACCAAATTTCAGTTTAGCTTGCAGCAGTGTGGACATGCTGTACTTGTAAGAGAGCTTGCTTACATGTTCATTTGCATCTCAGTATATGGAGCATAGTTTTGATTTTCAGTTCTATATAATGACTGTAATTTGGATTTTGGGTGAAAATAGGAAATGTTGTGCATGCATAAGTGGTGTACTTATTGGATCTTTTGTGCAAAGAAGTGGTGAAAGGTTTACTTATCTTTGGGACCCATGCTGTTCAAATTCTGCACAGGCAAAACCATTCATATTTGTATGTCCTTTATGTTCAGTATCATAAAAATTGAGTTAACATGTTTAAAGTGCATATTTGTGTTGTGTGGTATTAGGTCCACATGTACTGTGAATATGAAGGTGAAAAATAAATGCATAAATTCATAAGTGCAGTAGGTAAGGGACTTGAATATTATGACTAAATGCTTATTAGTATATGTCATTAGTTTTAAGGAACTTGGCTTTTCAAAGATTTGTAACAAGAGGCGGAAGATGGAGAATAATTGTACACCTGCCAGCTAGTCAAAGACAATTGGTGCCTCTCAGTTAGTAATGGTAAATTCTGAAATTGCACACTGAAGTATTTGTTGGCAAAAAGATGCTTCAGTCCTAACTATGTATATAATGTTTCCTTATAAATGTAAAGTCTTAAACATTGTAAGTCCCCATCTCTCTTTTGATCAGTTCTGCAACTGTTCTGTTGTTCAAGTCCTTTTACTCTCTTTTGTCCTTTGCCAACTTTTATTTAACTAATATAAAATTCATCTAAAATTTTCAAGTTAAGCATCAGAACTTTGTAGATCATAACATCCAGCTACATTATATTTTGTCTATAAACTGCATTTGATAGAGATTTTTTTACCCTTCACTGCTGTCATGGGCTGGTTTAGATTTTCATCACTTTTGTTACTGGAAATCTGACTTTTTTTTTCAGCCTAATTTATTGGCAGCATGTATCCATTTGTTATTGTGCATTTTCCCTCCTTTCAGTATTTGTTCCTGACGGAATTACGAATATGCTCTTTTTCCTTCTTAGCCTTTATTTTGCCTCACTAAAGAAAAATAGTTGTTTTTCCAGCGTTACTTCAGAATGTGTACATGTAGTACCCTTTTCATTTCTTCTTTGCCCCACAGTGGCTTGAAAAATAGAGTCTTACTTTTAGTGGTATTGCAGTAGTGTTGAGCACTAATATTAATATTTGACTCCCTCTTTTTAGCATTCCAGTTTGTTAGGATAGCAGTTGTCCTTTTCACAGCCTCATAACAGTGATAGTGTAACGTTAATCTGTCATCAGTTCATCGGTTTAGTCCTTTTTTCTCCTTTGTCATTTCCAACCAGTAAATTCCCAAATTTTTCATACAAATTATTTTTAGTTCCTGCCTACTTGGCTTTCCATTTCATTGTTCTCATCCCACTTCTGTTAAACCCATCATCAGAAAGGCATTCAGTTCTTCCTATGTTGTATTTTAAGCTTTTTCTCTATTAACAACGCCTCTAAAATTTGTGTCTCAGAATTCTTTTGAGCTTCTAATTAGATGTGCAATAAAAAGAGTTCAGTAAGCACATTAGCAGTAACATTTTATTTTGCACATAAAGAAGCACTGGGGCAAAAAGTAAGATTTAAGATCTGATAGGGGTTTAAACTGGCATTTGGAGGTAAAATTTCCAAATTAAAACTTGTGTCTCATCTCTGAAGACTTGATCAAAAGTGGTATAAGCTTGTGTTACTAGCTCATTTTTTTAGGACTTCTGTCATAAAATAATATTCCAGACTTTCATACTTTTGTAAGTAAATTAGGAAAGCATGTTTTCTGGGTTTTTTTGGTACAGAACTGAACTCATAGTGGTTGGTTTAGCTGTGGCAACTAATATCAAATTAATCACCTCTAATTTTATACTCTGTATTTTATCTTCCTGTTTGTAGCTATAAAACCACTCAAAATGTGTAATGGTTTTCCCTTAGTTTAGGAAAAGCTATGAGCAAAAGAATGAATGGGGTTATTTGTTCTCTGGCAGTTGCACAACAATATTTTCTTTTCTTTTTTTGATACCTGCTGTTTGAGAAATGTAGTTTGGAATTGCTATGGCTTTTATGTCTACAAAGAAAAGCTAAGTGTCTTGTGAATTTGACTGCATATTTTCCAGTGTATTAGGAACATAGGCTTTTCAAGTTGGTTTTGTATTTGTAAGTATTTTTACTGCAAAGAGATGATCAGGGTGTAGGAGAAGGAGAGGAATAAATTTCAGAGTTTATCATGGTTTTTTTTTTTTTCAAATTAGGAAGTCCTGTAAATTTAGTAGCTTGAAAAGACTCTACTGAATAAAGTGGAAACTGTTGAACAAAAATTGTGTCAGAAAAGCTTTGGATTTTGGTAATCAAGTATCTGTCTTGATTTAAAAACAAACCCAAACTCCCACTATTTTTAACAATTGAGTAAGTGAAATTAGATTCCCAAATACATATTGTTTCCTAGGGATGACATTTCCTAGGGTTTCACATTGCTTGCTTCTTTCATCTGTGAAGGAACATCTCAACTTTTTTTTTTTTTTTTTCAGAGCAACATAAATGATTGCAAATACTACCATTTTACTGGCTTTGAAGTGGAAGATTAGTGCAGTTGTATGGTGTGAAACTCGAGTTTCCATTTTTTTTTTATAGGAAGCACTTGCCTGACTTAATTTCACTGGAAGGTTAACAAAAGTTCATGATTCTTTTAGGTGAACCATGACTCAGCTATGAACCAAACCACATATCAAGGAGAGGTTTCTGATTTTGTTCAACACCAGCATAAATTGGAAGGTTTGAGATCCTGAGATGTCTAATCCTGAAATTAACTGCAGGATGTAGGGTATGAACTCACATGAACTACACTGAACAAACAGTAGTCATGTAATTCAGCGTTATGAACTACATGACCACTACATGAACAGTTAAAAACACTGTTTTCCTCTAAGCTGTTTCCCATCTCTGATTCTCTCATGAAGTATGTCCTTTATTCTGTAGACCAGTCTCAAAATGCTGTCCTGATCTCGTGTGCCAGAGAGAGTGATGAAAGCGTTACCTCCTGCTGGCCCCTCCGTTGTATCATTTGCCGCTCCAGAGGATTTTGGAGGCATGTGCTTTATAAATGGCATCTTCTATCTTTTGAAAATTGTTAATACACTTTTAAATGTAACACATTAACAGCACTGTGCAAACTCTGAACTTGATTTATATGGAAGTACATATTTTACTGAAAAAGGCAGTGTACCCTAGCTGCCTATGATCTGACTGTAAATATACTTTTTTTTTTTTAATATTACAACCTCAACTAGAATTGTGATTTTCTGAAAATGGAGTATTTTGGCTGAGTTGTGTGACCTCTTTTCATCTGTAAATACATCAGGATTTACATTGCTTCACAGTAATTGCTGATTAAGGGTTTCTAGTTTAGGCTGTGATTTTTTACTGCAATGTATGTTTCTCAAATGCTGCAGCAAAAGCTGGAGAGACCTTTATGCCTTTCAAATGTGGGGGTTTTTTTGTTTTTTTTTAAACCTTTGAAGGAAAAAACAGTAAAACTTCGAGAATTTAAACCCTGCAAGTATGATTTGTATATGCTATGACTTTTTCATTATTTACTAACTTGAGATGCTATAAATCGTATCCTCAGAATCAAAATATTCTGCTCAATGGCTGCAGCAGTAGCAGTGCTTAGACAGCAAGTAACGAGTTCAGCTGACAAGATTCTGGCTTGTGTTTCTCTAACACAAACATGGCTCATAGAAAATGGATACACAGTCTAATTCTGGCAGGAGTAGCACGAGCTCTTGCAGGAAGAAGTTCTGTGCAGGTTGGAGCACTGTGCAAGTGATCTAAACATTGTTCATCTGAGTCACCAAACAAGCTGCGTTAAAATTCCTCAAATGTAAATAAGATTTATCAGTTTCAGCAAGCAAACCTGCAGAATTTGATAAATGTCTGCAAAAGACATGTTAAAAGATAGCTAGAAAGCTTTCTTGGCCTGAAATTCAACCAGCTTTGAACTTATCTATATACTGTTTAATTAATGTCTTTGTGGACCAACATTAAAATAATGCTGTGCTCTAATCCTCTAAGAAGTAAGACTGTCTCAGAACTGCAGATGAACTACATGCCGCATAAATTAAAATTTGCAGTGCACAGTATCTTTCTGGAGCTTTATTAAATGGTGCGATTATGCAAAAATAGAAAAGTATGAAAATGGATGTTTCTAAAATATCATTGATGTTCTGTTATCTTCCTTTTCTTTAGCATTTAGGTCCATTTCCACTTGGAATTAGTGTGTTTTTGTTAAATTATTTCATCTATTACTGTTAAGAAGAGCATACTCCACAGTTTGTGTCATACATCTGTATTTTTTTTTCTAAATTCAACGTGCTTAATAGAGGAGAAAGCAGTCATTTATTTCAACATGTCATTAATTTTCTCAATTTACCCTGCTTCTTGGTCAATAGAATAGGCTTTTCAATGTAGTGTAAACTAATTCCAGACAGAAGAAAGTGATATTAACACAAATGACACGTTTTTGAATAAGAAATATTACCAAATACTCAATGTATTTAGTCTGCACAGGGCTAGGCTTTGAATAAGTCTGGAACTAGATGGGATATTAACACTGCTTGTCAAGCAGAAAGAGGGAAAGGCTGCCCTTCAGTGATGGGGGTTAATTTAATCTAAACTGCCTGATGGTCTTCAGTTTGGCAGCTCCATTTTGCCTGACAGAAGAGCAGAGGTGAGCCATCCCCTGCGCCCTGCCCATCCCTGTTTCAGCACAGTGGGTTCGGGGGAAGCTGGCTCACTCATCTACACTGCTCCCAGTGAATCAGGTAGCCAGAGGGAAGGGCTGCTGAGGGTCTTGGTGGCACCCGTGCTGCTATGCTGATAGTCTGCAGCAAAACATCAGCAGGTGGAAAAAGCCCATGTAAATTAGCTCCATTGCTATGAAATCGATAGGATTAGAGATTTGTTTCCCTAGAGAGTTTCTTTTGTTTGAAGGTAAACAGTAAAAACTGACTCCAGGATATTAAACTAAGATTATCCCCCTTCTTCATTTAACTGTCATAGAAGAGCTGACTCCAACTGCAGCGAAACCAAGTATCCACATAGGGGACAAGGACCTTGATTACTGCTCTAGACCACGGAGGTCCACTTCTATGGCCTTTGTGCTCCACCTGCCAGGGACTAAGACTGCAGGGCAGCTGCTGAGATGTAAGCAAAGGAACAATCAATTGCCTGGAAAACCTGAAAGAATTGCTGGCAGGCTCTTCCACGCTACATGGGAAGAATGGCACACATGGGGAAGCATCTTTCTATATATAGATCTGATATTGAATACTCTGAGAATGGTACCCATTTACTCTTTATATAAAAAAAAAAAGTATTCACAGAGGCCAGTATCAGGCAAAGAAAGGCACTTTGATGTTACTTTTGCTATTTTGATGGTTGTTTTTTGAAAGTATGAACTAGTAGATACGGTTATGTGTGAATATAGTAGTAGGAAGACATGAGTCTTTGCATCTGTTTTTAAGAGTCCAGCTGTGCACACACTGACACTGTGATTCATATGCTGACCTTAATTCATATTACAATGCCCCTTGACAGTGTGCCAGCTGTGAACACGCACATGAAGTATAACAGGATTCGTCCTTGTGTGTTGTCATGAAAATACAAAGCTTGTCAGCCTTCTCTTAGTTACCTTTGGCTTGTCAGATAAACAAGGATATTCAATGTCACGAAGTATAAGGAAGATACGGATACTATCCGTCAGGAAGATCTAATTGATTAATGTTGGATTGGATGCTAATTGTGTATAATGCAACCAGTTGGAGAGAGTGAGGCAGAGGTTGTCATCTTTTTAGACTAGACTTCATAGACAACTTCACTGTGTAGAAATGAAATAGTACTTATCTTTTCATTATATGGAAATAAAATTAAGAGTGGTTGGAGTGGAGTGTTGCCAGAGTTTTCAACTTCTTGTTTTACCATTAGTATTCAGTCTAAGAACTGAAGGAGCCCTGTTGTTTTTAAATTGTTTAAAAAACCATTTTCCTGTAAAAACATCCAGATGAAAATGCCCAGTAACCAAATCAAACCAGTAGATAACTTGTTTTGCCCCTGTTTGATTTTAATGGGAGGTAAAGATGTAGGTTTTTAGGTAAATGGCCCATTTGGAGAAAAGGGTTTTGTGATTTGGAACAGAGTATTTTCTGAACCTGAGAAAAAAGGGGTGTGTAATATCACAAATGGCTGCAATATTGTCATTACTAAGGAGGAGAAACTTTTGTCCAAAATTTAATAATTGCTCACCCTTTCCTCCTCTTAGATACCCATTGCAGGAAACATTCTCTGGTGGACATACAGGAACAAAAACCCCCTCTCTGAGCTAGTTTGAGGTAGGTAGGGATAGCGCCTTGTCCAGCTTTCAGCTTAAAATAGCCAGAATAATGCAGCAAAATGGTCAGTTTATCATTTGCCATGGCTATATGTCTATATAGGGAAGCTTCTTGTTTGAGCTGCGTGTGCTGCTGTGTAGCACTCCAGTAAGTTTAGCTCAGGAGCAGGCCTGCTTTGAGAGCGCACACAGTCCCACCCCGAAGCCAGAGCATGCAATTTAGTAGAGATACTGCTTTCAGTTTTATTGGGAGATGAGTGCAGTGTATGCTGCTCAAAGTAGGGATTTGTATCTGAGAAGGCTGCACAGTAGCATCCAGCGTGCTGATATTTGTGTTTCATGAAGTACTGTTTCATATTTTATCACTGATTCTTATTCCTAGTTGAAACACTAGCTGCAGTTTGGCACTAAAGTAATTTTTTTGTAGGATCAGTCTCTCACTGTTCAAAAAGCAGAAGAGACTGAGGCTTCCAAATTTTGCAAAACCAAACCAAACCAGAACCAAAAATAGATGAGACCTGATATGTTCTTTAAACGATGTGAGGGCCCTTTCACTGAAGATGCATGTTGACTGGCTGAGTAAATAGCATATAATTTTTTCCTAATTAATATAACTCCACTGTAGATAGAAAATCTCTATTTTTCAATTAGCTAAATCTCTCTCTTGTTTTTTTCCCCCCAAGACTAGAAGAGAAGAGTTGAGGACTTTTAGCATTGTTGTAGTCCACCTGATAATTTTTATATTATAGGTACTTAGAGATTTTTTTTCAGCGGCTTAATGAAACAGAACAATTTCACCTTGTGCTTACTTTGTAACTTCACTGAAGCATGTATAAGAAGAATCAGACAGATTGGTAGTCTTGCTATTAGCAAGGTATAACTTTATCTGTTACATAGGTTTATAATACTGTGTTGTTATGGGGTTTTTTAAAATCCCTGATCCTTTATTAAATATGTTTCAAGAAACAGTCTTGGGTTCAAGGGAGTGAGCCTTGAATATATTAACATTGCTTGTTTTAGGAGTTTAAGCCTCATTGGTTATACACAAGGTATAGAGCATTTGGACCCACTGTGGAGAGGCTTATAAATGTTTCACGTGTGGCACCATGAGACCTTGTGTATGAGTTCAGATAACTCAGAGATTGCTCTGTTTCGCACAGCCTTCTTGGAAGAATATGTTAGGTCAGTGAGTATCCACATTACATACTGTGCTTTGTCCTTCCTCTCTTCTGACTCATATAGTGGTAAAGGAGAACTTAGATTGGACTGGGTCTAAGGTTTCCCTTGTGTAAGCAGGAGGGATAATTAAAAAGGCTCCGTTAATTAGTATTTTTGAGTTGTTCAGACTTTACAGTGATAAGGTCCATAAAAAGACCAAGATAGAAAAATTATGGACTTGAAACCATAATCCTCTACACCCTTTGTCAACGTTTGTCCTCTGTAGACTGTTATGGTTTCATAGCAGTATAATATCTTTCTGCAGCATTTCTCTTTTGAAAAATTCATAATACTTTATAATGAATGAACTAATTATCACAATACCTTTTGAGGTTGATGTATTTTTTTTATTATAATGTTTTGAGAACTTTAATTACAATACAAGCAAGTTAGTTGTCCATGGGAGGTCTGTGCAGAGCTAATAATAGAACTCAGGTCTGTTGAGTCTGAGTTGAGTCTGATTTGAGTCTTCAGCTTTGACTTGTGAGAAAACAAATTAAAGGTATTGGATAGCATCTAACAAAGAGAGTCTAAGGAGCACTGGAACATAAGGAATGCATGTGCAGTTAGAGGTTCTGGGTTATAGAGGTTTACCTAGAATTTGTGGCTGTGCTTGTTTTGCTTACTTAGAACTATAAACTAGAAGTCTATGAGCTAATGATAGTGTCTCATTCTGGAGTGTTTGTTCATCATTCAGATCCATAGGTTCTTGTAGAATTCTTCAGGTATGTGTGATTCCCTTTCACCCTAGCAGGTGGCTGCTTGATAGAGGCTGACCCTGTGGGAAGCCTGTGCTAGAGAAGGCTCCTGGCAGGACCTGTGAACCCAACAAGAGAAGCCCAGGCTGGAGCAGGTTTGCTGGCAGGATTTGTGACCCCACAGGGGATCCATGCTGGAGCAGGCTGTTCCTGAAGGACTGCACCCCGTGGAAACTACCCATGCCTGAGCAGTTTGTGAAGAACTGCAGCCTGTGGGAAAGACTTGCATTGGAGAAGTTTATGGAGAACTGTTTCCTGTGGGAGGGATCCCACACTGGACCCAGGGAAGAGTGTGAGGAGTCCTCTCCTTTAGGAAGGTTCAGCAGAGACAATTGGGATGAACTGAGCACAGCCTCCAGTCCTTGTCTCCCTGCACCACTGAGGGAGAGAAAGTAATAGAAAATGGGGAATAAAATTAAGCCCAGGAAGAAGAGAGGGGTGAGGGGAAGGTGTTCCAAAGATTTGGTTTTATTTCTCATTTTTCTACTCTGATTTGATTGACAATAAATTCAATTAATTTTCCTCAATATGTGTCTGTGTTTCATGTGATGATAACTGCTTGGTGATCTGTCCCTGTCCTTTTCTGAACTCATGAGCCTTTTTTTCAATTTTATCTCCCCTGTCTGGTTGAGAAAGGGAGTGACAGAGTGGCTTTGGTGGGTAGCTGACATCCAGCCAAGGTCAACCTACCACAACCATAGTGATCTCTCAAGAGTCTTGCACAGAATTGTAAAACTTTGTGTTGCAGGCTGTCCATATTTCTGGTAAACCATTTGGGATCGGACATGAGATAACCACCCACTGACCGATAATTTTCAAATGTGCAAGATAACCTTCGTGGCTCTTTGTGATGAATTACCCTTGACATGAGGGAGGTTGCACATTTGTTTCTAGTTCTGAATCAGAGCCCAGAAGCAGAAAGGAATTGTGCTCTGGAAACTCGCCATAACCAGGCTCGTGCCAGTCTGTAGCACAGCAGTTCTGCAGTGAGTCTGCATGGTTATCATTGTCATTACAGCTCATCCTCTACATAACACTTTTTCCCCTGGTTGGTGTCTCAGGAATCATGAAGCCTTGCTGGAGCTATATCAGAAACATCCTTGACAGTCCCATGTCCACTCCATGACCTTACTGATCATTGACAATGTCTTCTACCTGTCTGAGGTTTGCCCAGAATTTTGGCGCTTTTTTTTTTTTTTTTTTTTTTAGAGATGTAGATGAATTGAACATGTATCATGTGAGCATACCTGCTTTGCTGATGTGATTTACCTGAAAAAATTCTCATGAATTATAGTGTTTACAAGGCCTTGAGCCATATCCTCAGCTCCTACTGGGTGCCCAAAGGCTGAGCCTCTGGTAGCTGAAGATTTGCTTTGAAAAACCCATTCTGCCTGGAGAAGATACCTACCCCTTTTATTACAGTTAACAAAACTGACATTTCCCAAGGACCTTCCAAGCAAATGTTTCCATTCCTTTCCCACTGCTGCTGTTTTGACTATTTTAGTTACTGACAATCTAAGAAACTTCTTTTGTTTCTTGTTTGGGCACTTTCCCATAGACCCTGGATAGGCTGGCTTGTGAAGGTGTACTGTCAGCAGTGAGGAGAAATAAAAATCACTGTGGCCCAGGCAAAATGTGGACATGGAGACAATAAAGCTCCCCTCAGTGTTTGGCTACTTGTGTTGGCTCACTTCAAGTGCTGGAATATTCCCAGCTGCTCCTTAGATGGACACTGCTGTTACTGTAGTTGAGATATGCCAAAGTGTTCTTTCTCTAGCAGTGTTTTCTGTGGCCTGGTGGAAGTACTCCTAGTCCTCTTCATATCAGACAGGTTCTGCATGTTTTGGTGGCAGCATATCCTGGGTGGTTTTCCAGTGCAGAGACAGCAAGGGCAGCGTGGTCTGTGCTAATCCTGGTCCTTCTTCTGAAAAAATTACCTGTAAGGAAACCTGGTGCAGGATTGGCTTTCCTGGCTATGTTTGCTTGTATGCTTTGATTTCTGGGAGGTTCTGCCATGCTTACATTCACATTTTTGCTGGATCAGTGCAGCTTGCCTGTACAGACCAAAAACTGTTAGTTGCACATGCTGTAGTGGAGAGCATATTGTGTGGTGTTCTCTCCAGGGCTTTAGGGATGTGTTAGTTGGAAACAAGACTGAATCTTGGAGCTGGGCAGTGTCTTGCAGATGCACTGAATCTATTCAGTATGAACAGATTTGCTCTTGGGTTGCCTCTGAAGGTGCTCCAAGAGAATAGTTTTATATGCTGGCCATAGAGCTAAGTATGTGTTAAGTGGAGGGCTGAACAAAGCAGTGAAGTGGATATTAATGCATAAGAATGGAGATAAGAAAGAACAAGAGGAAGATTATGCCACTGTTCAAGATTGATTTAGCAAAGCGTTTTATATTAGACTTTTATTTCTGTGGCCCTCAAGAGTTAAAGGATACCATAATTCATGTACAATTCAGTCTGCTTTACAACTGATACTTAAAACTTTTATGAGGCAGCCAGTATTTTCAAAGTATGTTACATTTTCCTGGAGTTACATGGGATTGCATATGAATCACTACAAATTTCTTAATTAAATTAGTAAGTGTGCATCAGGGTGCATGAGTCGCCAGCATTTGTAGATGTTTTTGAATCTGATCCAGAGTACCTTGGTCTCTAGAGAAAGGATGTAAAGTAGTTGATACACTATTTCATATAACAATAAATTTCATCCATGCAGGATATTGTGAGGTTTTGTCTGGTTTAGAGACGTATCTACACTCTATGGGAAGTAGAGTCCATACTGGAAAAAGGCATAAAAGATGCCAGAGCTTGAGATAATGTTTTGTGCTTGGAACCTTTGTTTCCAGAAGCAAATCAGAGAAATAAATTTTCTTGACATTGAATTTGGGATTAGACTATAGACCTAGTGAATGTTGCTTTTATTTCCTCTTGGATTGGTGTTTATATGGAAATGACTTGTAATGGTTTGTTGCCATTTATTTTGGGATGGATCATAAACACGGGAACACTGCTCTGTTAGGTGGCATGTGCTTGGTATGTTTGCACTCTTTTTAATAGCAAATAGAAGTTTTGAATAATCAGTCAAGATTCAAGTTTGCTACTTTTTTTTTTCATTAAGGGCATTTTACTAGCTCCCATTTCCCTATCAAATGGAGATATTTTTAAAACTAAATTGACAATATGTGTTAAGCAAAGTGCATTTGTTTCCACTAATTGGAATATTCAGTTTTGAACATAATATATTGCCATTTTTTTCTTTTCGTTAATCTGTAAAGAGTTTTTTATGTATCTGGATGTGGTTTTCTAAATAGAATCTTGGCAGACTTACACTGCAAGCTAGTTTTTACTGCTATTCATTAGCTGACTTATCAAAATAGTGTAATCAATGCCTGTCATAACATAAATACATGACCCTTTCAAGTAGCCCAAGTGGCTATATTTGCTTCTCTCTAAAAGGAGTATAAATTCCTAAGGGAAACAAAAGGTCAAATTAACATTGGCAAACTTAGCTTCTACTAGTTTGTCTGTCTGGTTTAGAAATACTGCATTTTTTAAAGACTTATTTTACATAAATTTCCTTGTAAGTCACCTGGGGACATACCCTGTTTTGGTTTTGGTTTGGTTTGTTGTTTTTTTTTTCTGATAACGCATTACTGAAAAGTGTTGGATTCTTCTGAGGCAAAAATACAGCATAGCACATGAACACATGGCAGTCAGAGGATGTTATTGAATGAGATGTATGACTTCTGTTACAGAAATTTGAAATAATCTTATTAAGTATCCCATGTGTCTGGACAAATTGAAAGAAGTTGCAGTTCTACAAAGACTTGTCTAACATTAAAACAGTAAGCAGGATGCTGAGTTGTTATTAAATAAGATCCTTGAGAGGATCGATATTCTGTTTTGATTTGAATTGTAGGATGATAGAAAAATGAACTGAATTCTTCATAGGGTTTTTGTATCTGATCTGTGACTTCTGTGGTCTGTTTTAGGTTTGACAAGATTGATTGCTTTTGCTTACTTTTGAATTTTTGAGGGTAACTTTCCTACAATAGGAAGGAAGTTTTTGTACTGTTTTGTTTTAAACTGCCCAATAACGCTTTACTTTTACAAATACATTTATATAGTATATTTTACATGAAATACAAATCTGGAAAGCTAATTTTGATATTATTTTTCTAGTTTGAGTGCATTTCTGGGTAGATTTGATGGATATAAATTGACTTTCGTAGACATATGTATTTTTATATATAAATTTTCTGACCTTAACTCTGAGGTGACTAGTAGTGTAACATGATGAATTTTAGTTTGGTCTAGGTATTCGAAATTTTCTTTTGATTTTATGTGTCATATGATGTTATAATGAATGTTTCTCTTCCTTTGTGAAAAAATTAACTCTTCAGCTATAAAGCTGTTTTATGAGATCTACTTTATGTAAATGTCTGAGGGGACTCTCAGAGGCATTTTAAAGCATGACGTACCTAATAAATCTTTAGAGGGTTTTGGGGACGAAGATTGGTATTAAACTCTTTTAGATAAAACACCAGACTCTTGCTAATCATTTTTTGCCAGTTGAATTTTAGGGTTGTTTATGGGAAGAGAACTGCTCTCTGACATTTTTCATTCTTGGACTGTTTAGTGAATAATGTTAGAACACTACTGCAGGAATTAAATATTACAGGTATTGTAGCTTTATGAGTAATATCTATATAAAGAGACATTTCAGCATTTTACAGATATTGGATTGTTTTGGTTTGGGTTTTCTTTTTATTCTTTTATCTGCTGATAAACAAAATCAAAAGATATTATCCTGTTTGTTTTCCAGATGTTTCAAAGATTTGCAAATATGCAGTCAAAAGACACAGAAATTGTGGTTTATATCTATTTTGTTTTAGTGCATATCTGAAGCCAATACAGAAAATTTTAGTTCTAATAAGAAAATTCTAAAAGGATTAATCAAGAGCAGAAAATGCAAAACATGGCAAGTATGTATAGGTTATGCCATGGGATTATTCTTACATTATTATTATTACTATTATATTATTATTATTGTTGTTGTTGTTGTACTTTTTCTAGGAAGTCATAAATTGGTATCTGATATACCAGTAACCAAGATATATTAGTAGAAAGGAAGCAAAGAGTGTGTCAGCAGCATGGAACATGTCCTCAGAATGACACCCAAGAAGCTAAAAGTGATCTAGCATTTGTTCTTTAACTTTTTTCTTTATGGAGTTAAATACTTTCTAAACTACTGAAAAATATACTCTCTTGTTCCTTTCTTTCTTTTACTCTCATTGGCATAATCAGAGCAAAAATGAATTTCTTTTAATAGCCTGACAATTCTGAATCTAACTTACTGCCTCTTTCTGAGCCTGTCATCTCTCTAAAGGGACAAGGCAGTTGAGTTTAACAAATTCTTATTACTTGTCTTATATCTTTTGTTGTTGTTATGCACATAAAATAGCAGATCAAATTGTGTTGAATAATATCACAAAATTGAAATTTAGTGGCTTTCACAGTATGAAACCAATAAAGAGCTGTAATATTGCTGTTCACATGACTGCACTACTACTGAGTTTTTGGGAAACCTTCTTAATATATCTATTAGTATGCTCCATTTGGAATAGGAACTTGTTATTGGGTTTTGTGGTATCTACATTTAAATGTAGATACATTTAAATGTAGATACCACAATGTGATATAAGTGCATGATTATCTCATTTATCTTAATTGCATAGGCATTACATTGTCAAAATCAAACATGCATTTATAAAGTCAGTATGTGTTCCTGAGAGCTTGTTAGAATATTCAGTAACTTATGATATCTGTGCTTTGCTAAAAGAGAATTTATGAAATGCACATAAAATGTTTATTTTTTACATATGAGGGTAGTTCATATTATGAGGGTAGTTCATAATATGCAAGGAAATCCTAAGAAATCATAAAAGATAGAGACAATATTGAAAGTTTTAGGAAGTTCTCTGTAAGAAGTTCAAGGCTCCCTCTCTGAACATCCCTCTAAGGATGTTTAGGATCTGATTTATAATCAAATTAGGATTTCATTTTTAATTTTCACTGATCTTTTTATGCAGCACATCTATTTCCGATTTTGAGACCAGGAAATTTGTTGTGTCTTGAAATTTTATGGAAAGAAATGGAATTTAGTAAAGCAAACAAGAAAGGCTGTAGCAATCTTATGAAAAATAGAAAAACTCTACATTAATTTCTTTCTTTGGCTAGTAGGAAGTAGAAAAATTCAGTGACCATCATGAAAAACCGTCTCTCCATGTTAAATTTCCCTTTTAGAAGTCATTAGTTCACTGCCTAGAAATAAAAAGCAAACAAACAAACAAAATGCATATTCTGGGGGGTTTTTTACATGAAAATAAATATTGGCATTTTCCACCTTGCTCAGCAAAAAGACAAGTAACAATACATGTGGCAGCAGGAGGCAATAATCAGTACCGCTGACATTTCCTGACTTCAAACTTTGTCTGCTGCTTATGCTCAAGATCTAAAAAAGTCTGGATGCATGTCTCAGGAATGCATTTCTACTGTTTTTGCCCTCTTTTGCCAAACTGCGTTCACAAAAGACACAAGAAGCAGCAGATTTATTTTTTTTTTTTAAATTTGACAGCTTTCCGCTTTGGATAAAAACCACTAACAAAGACTTCATTTGAAACTGGTATTAGGTTCTTTTTTTTTTTTTTTTCAATAGGAATTGCCATTTATAGGGACTTGAACATTTAGGTTCAATAAAGAAATATTCTCTCTGTTGTAAAGATAGGAAATGTATGTGAACTTGTAGCAGTGTGCCTTCTCAAGTTTGAAGACATGCAGATCCTATTCCAATGTTACACCTCCTATCTTTGCCACTGTGCACAGGAGTGAAATTATTGCCTTTGTTTTGTTTTTTTTTTCTTTGCTATTTTGAAATCTCTAAAACTGAAACCTGCAAGTTTCACATATGCTGCTGGCATTTCTGTGTAGTACCTGGATTTATTTATAGACCAAGAAGATCCAAGAGGGAAAAAGCACTGGTAAAAGTTATGTTGAAGTAAAGTATTTGAAGACCTCTTACTTCTAGCAGTGTTTAAATGTCTGTAGAAGAAGTGAAATGTTCCCTTAGTTCTGTCGAAATAAAAACATTTAGGTGAGGTGTGCAGAGTTAGGTGCATAGAAGGGGAGTCTGAGAGCAAGTTAGGATCTGAGGAACAGAGCCTCAGCTGAACTCCCAGTACTCCTCCTCATTCATAGCTCAAAAGGGATAATGTTTGGGGTTCTCATTTATGGAAACTTTGCTCTTAGCTTTACTCTTTTACTGAGCCATTTGGCTCACAGAGTAAGACATCTTAAGTGTTGACGTGTAGCTGTCTGTATGTTGATGGAATTTTAAAATACAAACCTGGATTTGGTTATCTATAAATTTAATCCTACCCTGGATATCTAGGACATTTTCTGTGCTGTCAAACTGAAGAAAATCTGAGATGACGATGAAGACAGATTAGAAAAAGAAATAATAAGTCCCTCTTTAGGCTTTAGCATCTACAGAGAAGGCGACAGTTAGTTTAGGCAAGCTAGATTTACTGAGATTTCTATACACTTGTTGGTTAAAGTGACTAAGAGGTTGTGTAAACTGATGAAGCATCAGCAGAGGTGACCAAAAGAGAACAGTAAGCACAGGTTGTATGTCAGGCACCGCTCTTCTTTTTTTTTTTAATTGTATGTGCTGGAGTACTTATCTGAGATTTATGAGCAGACCTTTGAGTAGGGACTGGAGGAAGCGTTTCTGTCTCTCTGTACTTCAGCTTAGACCAACTTGCTATTCACACTACTCAGCCTGTGTGTGTCAAAACTGAACCCCAGTGGAACCGAGGGATTTTTGAAATAGTAAAAGCCTGTATAAGAGTCACTAGATCTCAAACTAGTGATTCCAGCAGTTTTTGAAAAGACTGAAATCAACTTTGGTCCCTGATCCTTCAGTGTTCTTGTGTAGTGTATCAATCATTTCGTTAACACAGAGATTGTCCAGGGATTAGTTCTGACAAAGAGTTTGGAGAATTTGTATCTTTGGGTAGATTGATCACATAAAGAGTATACATCATTGTGTATTTTCCTATTGATTAGTCATTTAAGTTAATGGAAATCTTAATATTTACATTCCAAAGTTTAAACATATTGGATATTAATATATTTCTTTGTTAAAACAAACACAGTACATATCTTACATAGAATGAAAATAAAACTATTGTGATAGAAACTTTTGTTGCTACTTAGATGAGAGATAAGTAGCTAAATTAGCTAGTCCAGAAGATTAATATTTAAAATTATGAAAAGAGCAGCCCAGAGGAAAATTAGTATACTCCACTGAATTACAAAAACAACTTCTGGCTAAACTAAGTGCAGCCCATTGGAATTGAAAACTCAGTTGTTTTCCTGTTACTGTCATGTTGCACATTACCCTTATGAAAACATGTAGTTTCCCTCTGTCATCCATAGCATTCCTTTAATTTTTAAAATGCTTCAAGAAACAGGTGTCAACAACAAAGCTAGTTTTTCATTATTTATGTGTGCTCATATCTTTAGCATAGAGGCCAATAAAACATCCACAGGTTTTTCTGTCAGTTTTCATTTCTACATTCTAAATTAGAATTAGTTACACATGGTAGTTTGGTACAGATGTGGTCAGTGTGACACAGTAGATTCTGCATGCTAGTTCCTGGTGTTTAGGGACATTACTATATCTATGGATGAAAGTACTTCTGGATGAAAGGTGCAGTTTCACCAGAAATATGAGAATTTTTGGCCGTTCCTTTGTTCTCACTGTCAAATACAGAATCTTACCCCTTGAAGGTTAAATTAAAAGTACTTCTGTGCTTATGGTAAGCTAATGCTTTGCTGAGAGTGTAGATTCATTAAAAGCTTTCCCAAACTCATTTTGTTGCATTTTGTACTGCTTATGTGGTCTTGTAGAAGTTTCTTACTGCTGCTGATGTCATTCTAAGTTAGGATTTCCTTTTTATTTCCATCTATGCAGTATCTTAACCTAGAATTTTTTTTAATTACTATTTCTTGTGTTATTTATTTCATCTGAGGGTTTTTTTCTGTTGTACCAAAAATAGATGACCTCTTACAGTCAAAATGTTATCCTGGGCAAAAAGAAACATTCTGTAAAATGAACCCAAGAATTTACTACTGCTCTATTTAAATCTTAGCAATCTAGTAAGAAAGACAACAGGCAGGTTCAAAAATAAACGTCTAAATAAATACAGCAAAGTATTTTTAATCAAAATACTCTTACAATTGTTATACTGGAAAAGTTGCAAATTTTGGCCTCTTTCTCAGGTGCTGGAGAGAAATTATCTGTTGTTTAAGAAATATAACAATTACATGTTCATCAGCATTAGGTTTGGCAAGAAAGAAATTGAGTCTACACTGAAAGGGTCAGTGAGAAATTTGTTTTGAGGTCAGTAGGACTAGTATCAGACTGTAGCAGGAATAAATGAAGTCAGAATAACCTGAATTTAACTATTTGGATACTCTGGTCACTTGTTTGGTGTCATCTGGCTTCCAAACTCTGTTAGTTATCTTTGGAGTAATTTGGAGATCAGGACCTTGAACACTGAGAAGCACAAAGATGTCACAGATAAAAAACTTGGGGAGGTTTTGTACTCCTTGTCCAGAAGGACACACATTATGTAAAAGCGAAGAATTTAGTGTATTTTAAATCTTAACAGTTTAATCAAAGAATTCTTCTTAGTCCAGATCTATTTATTATGGAAGAAGAAAAATGAAAATAAGGGAAAGAATACTAGTAAAGGGGGAAAACCCCTCCCAATTATTATCATACACACACTTCCTACTATCTACTAATTTCAGTGGTGTTACATTCATCCTTCCATGCTTTTTCAGAATTCTAAGCCTGTTGTCTTCAGTTGTGGTGAGCCACCACCATCATGAGTGCTCTGCTGGGAGAGCGTGGTATCTGTGTTGGGGATTCCTTTGTCCTCTGCTAGGAGGACTGTGATGTTGATATTGATAGTTTCTTCTTCCTCGCTCTAGTGCTCACCTGGGACTACTATTGTATGTTCTTTATCGTACCTTGGTTTTACTCTTCAGTCTGCAAATTCACATTACAATCAAATCTATTACAGAGCGTCTAACACACTGCATACTGTTCTTTATGCTCTTTGTTACACCAGCATCTGGTTTTGCCCAGTTTCCAGATCTGCATTCCTTTAACTCACTACTGGTGGTTTGTTTTTTTTATAGTCCTGGGGTCTTCAAGGATCCACTTTCTTATAATCTCATAGTTTTACCTCACTACACTGCATTCTGTATCCCCACCTGTTGAGGCCTCTGTTAGCATGCCTGTATTCCTCTGTGTTACACAACTACACTAGGACTAATATTTCTTTCTTCAAACTATCTGTAAAAATTACGATTATACCACACAATTATTGAAATACAAATCAGACAGTAGACACCTGAAGCTTAAAAAATTTCTGTTTCTTCCAAAAAAAAGAGCAAAGCTTCAGGCAGACCAAGACAAGTCCAGTCAAAGCAATTCTGATTGGTGTCAGTCAGAAGGCCATGCAAAGGTAGTTTCAAAGACAGTGTGGCTTGTTACTACCAGGAACAATATGATGTTTTGTGGGCTATAGGGCTGCAGGGAGGGATAAGTATGTAAAGGATAACAAAGAGAAGTGACACTTGAGAAGGGTCTGCTGTTTCCATTGCTCTTACTCGACTGCTCATATCCAGACTTTTAGCATTTTAGAGTGTTTCTGTTTGACACAAAGACTTTGTTTTTAAACGGTGGTAGTAAAGTATCTTCACTGAAACAAATGCAGTCACTGCTGACTGTTTTGAACTCGGTTCAGTGATCATTCTGGCTGCAGTTATACATGCTTTCCATCATGCAGTAAGGCAATTTAATACGAAATGTTCCCAGTAATTTTAACAGAAATATATTCTCCAAATTTATCGTGCAATACATGAGCTAGAAATTTTAAAATGGACTGGATTTTGATAACTTTTTACAGAATAAAATAATATATTTAGACTAGTCTTTTCTATCTTTTTTTTATGGGAGTTAGGCCTAAATGCCTATATGCAAGAAATGGTAAAAAATAAATAGTAGCTTTGATATTTAATTTAGTTCTAAAATATTAACTCTTACAGTGTAATACAATGGTAATTTTTGGAGTTTGTACGTCTTTTATGTTCTTTAGAAGAATATAATGGAACCCATTGAGGTATATCTTAGTTAAAAGCATAAGAGGAAGTCCTTGCACTGAAGAGTTTCAAGTATTATTAGGCAAAAGAAATGAAAATTGGCAGAATAGGGACATTAATAATCTCATTTTACAGCTGAGGGGGGACTAGGGGACTATGTTATAATTTGATGCCGGAAAGATGTCAAGCTTCACTTAAGTTCATTGTTTTTGGAATAAGTTTTTGCCTTTTCCATACTCAAAGCATTTTCTCTGTCTGAGATATTTCTTTTAAGCGTGTTTGTCGTCATATATTATGGGTCTGGGACAGTTGCCTGTGATTATATGATTGCTCATGAATGCTCTGCTAATGGTATTTTTCCTGAAGAAAAATATTGACTCATTTGTTTTGAACTCCCACTCCACCCACATGTGGTAGTGTAGAATTATGTAAATTTTGTAAATGAGAAAAGTAAAGTTCTACCAAGTGTAATAGCATTTATTTAAATGGGGGTATCTCTTATTTCAGTGTGTTTTGAGAGACTGTTACGGAAGTCCTGTTGCATCACATGTGAAGACATAGGTTTTTGTATGTGATCCTTAAAAATATTGTCTTTTAAGAAATTGTAATGTAGCAGAATATTACCAGTAGATCTTTTGGTTCTAATTAAGCAAACTAAGTCTTACTTCCATTCACCAAATTTAGATTTACTGTGTTTATTAACAGTTAAAGGTTTTTGTTTCACATTTTCATTCCTGTGATTTTATAAAAATAAGCAGTCTTACAAAATCTGTATTTTTATCAAATCAAAACTGACAAAAATAGGAAGGATCTTCTGTTAATTTTGGCCTATGTAAGCATACTTTGTTCTGGTGAAGTTTCCATGCTTTTTTTTGGTAAGAATACCAATTCACTCTAGGTACATTAAACATATCCCAGCTATGGGATATCCCAGCGATATCCCATTGCTCCATTTGTTTCAAACTCCTTATGGATAAGAGGGACTATATATTACAATTTGTTTAAAACATCACCTTGTAAAAAAAAGGCATAGAGTTGAATTCATTCATTCATTCATTATGCATCATTCTAATGCACACCCCCCCCCATGTAAATATTTTAGCAAAAGAAGGTGGTGGTACTCTTTTAGGACATCCTGAATTTTTATTGTAAAATCTATATTGATTATATGGTCTTTTTATTGTTACTGTTTTTTTTTTTTTTAATAAGCAGATATGTGTGTGAAAATCTGGAAACTTAGCTGCAAAGGATATGCTATTCCAGGAGTACAGTAATAAACACACAAAGCTTAAATGAATATGTATTAACTAGGACTGTCTTATCATTGCAATATTTGAAAAATCCCTAAATGGTACTGAACAGTGGGAATTTTGATAAACTAATAAACAGAATGAATAAATAGCAAAAAAAACTTCTGTTCTGAAATTTGTTTGGTTTTCTCATTGCTAAATTTTTCCTGTATTTCATTTGCAAGTAAGAGTTGGTATTCTTGGTTTTTGACATTGATATTCTTGGTGGTCATCATTTTTGCTACCCTTGACCTTTGGTTTTCAATGAAGAACTAGCAAGTCAATGAAAAACTGTTGTTTGAGGACATCTTGATTTAGAAGTCAAAAATCTTTTCAAGTTGAATTGCAGACTTTTTCAGAGCATTGGCTTTCTCTAGAATGTAGGATTTGTGATGTTTTCTTTAAAACTTGCAGGATAAAATTTTGACATATAAGTCTCCTTGATTGAACTTTTATGTAGTTAAAAAGTTTACTTTTATCCTAGGAAATGTCTTTCTGATATATTGCTTTAGTGCTTAAAGGGAATCAGCAGGTATGAATCACACCAGGTGATAGAGGTATGATGGAGAAGATTGAAACAGTGATTAGGGTTCTTAATTAGCAAGAATCTACAGGCTATAAATTAGTGCCAGCAGAAGTAATTAAACTACTTTATTTGAATTTGGTGAAAAGCATACTTAGCTTTAGGAGGCAAACTTACTGTGAAGATTAAAAGAAAAAAGGTATTTGTTTGTGAGGTACAATACAGACGTGTTTCAAACACATTTGAAACAAACATGACCAACTCATTTTTTTCTGCTGTTATTAGAAGCTTCTGTTTGTTATTTAAGTGACTTCTTCCTGTTCCATTTCTTTTCTATGTATGTGCTATATTTAGGTTTTGTTTGTTTGTTTTGGGTTTTCTGTTTGGTTTTTGTTTGGTGGGTTGTTTTTGGTTTTGTGTTGTTTTTTGTTTTTTTTTTTTATTTTAATGGGGGCAGCTGTAAAGGACTTAGAGTCAGACATGTAAGGAATAACACCTCTTCCTGTTGTAGCTGCTTTTACACTCACTTTATGTGCCAGTATCTCTTGGGTTCAGAAAAGGAAATATTCTTTGAAGGTGCCCCCGGTCAGAGAACCCAGTGGGTTTTCAAAGTTCTTTTGTGTATCTTTGTCTTTTACAACTGTCTGCTCTGACTGAATATGAAGGCTACTGGGCAATACGTGGTTTGCAAATAGACTGTGCCCTGATCTTGAGCAAATGTTTTGGTCATTAGGGATCTTCAAGACCTTCAATGTTTTTTAATTACTTTAAATGTGATCATTATCATTCTGATTATCTCTGTAGCACTGTTAGAGGAAACAGAGTCCTGCTGTGGTGTGGTATGGCCAAGAGATATTTTGCCTTTTTTTCCTTTTTTTTTTTTTTTTTTTTTTTTTTTTTCTGACTAGTAAACTTGTTTTCTTTCCTTCCTTTCATTAGGAAATATATAATAATTTTTAATAGCTTCCTTTTTTGCTTTTTTTTTTTGTATTGAAAATGTACTGTAGTCCTACCATCTCATTTAACTATAGGAGATGGAAAGCTATATTAACTGTATCATTTCTGGTCACATCAAAATGACCTCTCTTAGTAGCATAGACTGATGCTTTTAGTGACCTTTCATCCAACCTGGTTCTGATTCCTCATTCATCATCTATGTGGCATAATCTGTTGTTCATATATTTGATTATAGTCTTGATGGATAATCTATCTAGAGATTGGTGAATCTCTCAAGATGAGTCAGTTTTACTCCTCCTCCCTCTCCTACTCCTCCTGACATTTCTGCATCAGAAGGAGTAATATTCTGAGTCATTTTTTTTTTAGAGATCAAAAGGAATTCAGTCTGAGGAAACCATATCCACACACATCAAACAGGAAACTTTCAGAATATTGGTGCAACCTATTGAACATTTTTGTGACCCCTTACGTTCTGGCTTCTGATGGCTTCCTTGGAAGTTTTTTCCCCTCCTTATCTTTTTGGTTCAAGAATCAGTAGATCTGAAAAGCAGAGTGCTAAGGAGACTGTTCTCTTTGATTAATAAGTGAATATATTTGCTGTAAAGGCAAGAATGGAACATCTTGTAACTGTTGGCGGCATTACTAAAAGAATAAGTATCCTCATGGAAGGGGCAGAGCATAACGAGAGTTTTGATCATGAGAAAAGGAGAGTGTCTTAGAAAGGCTTTCAAGAGTTGTTGCATTACTGTAAACAGCTATCTGTTTTATTCTGAACATGGTCCAGTGACTGCAGGAACCAAACAAGTCATTTTCAGGCTCATATGATTTTGGAACAGGACATTTTTTTCGCTATTTGACTTCCTTTCTTATTTTCCTGCAGAAGCAGCCTGGCTTTGTCTGTCTGATGTCAGAAAGTGGCATTCATATTTTTTAGCTCAGGAGGTTGCCACTGTAAATTTACATAAGATGACTCTTATTTTCCATTCTGAAGTGCTCACATCTGTACTGCTAAAGAAAACTGGAATGTATCATATAGGACATTTTGGGAAGCTGTTTCGGTCAGTTCTTTCCAGGATTAGCGGTGAGAATGAAAGTCCCCACTTCAACATCTCCCATTTAGGGGAGAAGATATGCACGCCCTATTTCAACTTCTCTAGTGACAGTAGAGTTATAGTAGGTCAATGCTAGTCCTCCTTCTCTGCTACTACTCCTGTAAAGGAGATGCCAGGGAAGTAGCTGGAGCACAGCATCCTCTGGCTGTCTCCCTGGCTGTCTCCCTAGTTGTGTTATGACTCGATGTTGTTCCTGACTGTGACAAGTAAAAGTGTTTCCTTGTTTAGGCCTTGTATTCCTTGAGCCTGGGACAGAAAACAGTTCCTGGCTACATCCCATCATGGATCTGCTGCATCCAACAGATTTTTGATGCTCTAGAAAATCTGTCAGAGTGTGTAGATCACAGATTTCACAATCTGCTCCTAAGAGTCAAAAGACTACCATGCATGAAGGAAGCTTTACTATTGAGGAAACCATTAGTTAATAAGGATCTACCTTATTTCAACTGTTTCAGCCATTTTATTCCTTTACCCAAGAAAAGAGAAGGAAACAAAACCACAGATATTCTGCTCAAAATCTACTTTGACTTCAGTAGATTATTTAGATTCTGACTACAAAATTTGTCCCTTGGACACAGAAGTGCCTTTTGAGTCATGGACATCAGTGAAATGTAGATAAAACACAGTTTTGGTAGTCATAGGCAGTAGTATAACACATTTTTGGGACCAAGGTCCCTCTGGTTTTATCAGGGGGACTCTAGAGCCTGTATACAAATTTCAGTGAACAGAAGGAATTTCATTATTTTTTTTTGCTTTTTGGATGATTTGAAAAACAGTGAGTACAATGTAAAGCAAAATTCTTTATAGTATTTAAAGATGTCCAGACTGATTCTGTGTGTTAGAAGGGAGTGCATGTAATATAGTCTGTATGAATATATGTGTGTATGTGCATGTACTTATTATCTATCAGGATCTGAGCAAAACTAATTTGGCATGGATTCAGATATTTTAATAACTAAATGTTGTAGTAAGGTTGCTTTTCTAGATTGATGGACATGATTACCAAAGGAGTGATGCTCAGTCTGCCACTGGGTGATTCAAAGGAAGATTTTTCAAAATAATTCCTGACAAGATATCTTTCCTCATAATAAACAGGAAAGCATGCAACAGAAACTTGTCATAAGATGTCAGAATTCCAGAAAAGGAATTTTTTCTGGAATAGATACGCAATAATTGAATAAATCATATAATTATAAGATATAAATTTATAGAATATATAGGAAATAGTGTATAAAATATTACAATTTTGTACATATATTTTATACATATATAAACGTAAGGAATATTTCTAAGGATGTCTTTAATTGTCTTCTTACTAAAAAGTTTTCTTGCATTTTGTTTTCTAAGTTTTATACATTCTGAAAACCTTCCTATGTAAGGATAAATCTTAAATATTAATTTTGATTTTTGTGTAATGATCTATGGCAAAAGAAAAGGTTATTCAATTCTTTCTGTTATCATATGACTAATTGGATACTGTGCACATGGAGAAATATTAGTATACTAATGTGAACTACATTATTGATCTCATAATCTTAGAGGAGAAGAGGTCAGGACTTTATTAAAATTGTGAGACTCTCCTGAATTTGGCCCCACGAACACTAACATTCCACTGACGAGGAATTGCCTGATGTGATTACTCCAAGCACTGCTGGGGGCTGTTTCCACTGGGCCACGAGGGCTCTGGCTCCTGCTCTGGGGCCACTGCAGACCTGTCATGTTCAGTCTGGCAGCTGCGTCTCCTCAGCTCCTGGGACTGGGCAGCAGCTGGGCCTTTTGGAGTCAGCGAGGGCTGTGCTGATGCTACTCGAGCTGCACGCTGTCCTCCTGCCGGCAGGAAGGGCGTAGGTTCTTGGAGGACATGACTTCTCCTTCCTCATAAGGAACGAAGATCCAGTTTCTGCACTGGCAGAAACACAGTGTCTTGGAGGTGGGGTTGGGTATTTTGTTTCCTACCTGGTGCAAAATTTCTATGTCCTTTGGCAGATGTCAAAGACAAGGTATCTGCTTCCCTAAGTGGCAGAGCATCACTGTGTCTCCTGGCTGACAGTCCAAGACTTGATTCTTACTAGCTTTGAGGAAGGAGAAAAAGGGGAAGGAAAGCTTTTAGTGTCTGAGTTTGTGCTGAAATACGTAATTTGTAGGTAGGCAGGTGACAGTTCCTGCTATGTGTAAAATAATGTCCAACACTGATAAAACACATTATTAATTTCAGTTGAAAATACCTTAGCTTCCCCAAAAGACTGAAAGGAAAATTAAAAGCTGTCTAATATATGTTTTCTGCAAACATTCTCATTTTGTTCATCATCTTCTGTAAACAGATCTTTTGATATGATTTTATCATTTATCATAAATTTTATTAGACTTCCAGTTTTCCTTTCATACTGCTAGCTATTCACAGGGTGTCTAAAACATTGCTGTGTAACAAAATTAAAAATTTGTGAAAAACACCCACTAGCAATAATAATAATAATAATAATAATAATAATAATAATAAATCCCTCATATCTGCTTAGGGAGTTGACCGTGCTTGTGAAAATTTAGACTTGTCCTTGTAGCAAATGATGGCAGTGAATTGCTTTGGCATATTATCTTCTGTGGATGTACAATGTCATTAGTTTAATATTTATTACGCTTCATTAACTATATACAAGTTGCTAAATGATTTAATTTTCATAAATGGAAGCTATCTTTATATAATTCTAATAATTAGGACATTTTACTTAGAACTTTGCTCTGTCTCAAAGTCAGGGAGAAGAAATTACATGTTAATGAGAAAACCTACTACTATTAGAGAAATATTTAACATAGTTTAGTATTTTTCTTGGGGCCCAAGCAGATGTTGAAGCACGTGAAAATAATAAGATTTTATATTTCTTTGTAAATACTAATGTTGCTCATTTTGGGTAAACTAAGCAAATTCTTATGTTTTAAAACTATTTTGTGTCAGCAATCTTGTTTCCTTGAGTTAGGACTTGCTGCCTTCTGGTAACACTTCAGGTTGAAAAGACAATAAACAAATCACAAGCTCTGCTGTTTAAAAGAGGCTGTTACAAACATGCTTTGCTTTTAAATGAATTATATATGTACCTGTCATCATGAAATGCTGGTATTTCTCTACATAAGAAAAAAGTCATATTTGGATAAAATATTATTAATTATGATTGAAAGAAGGGCTATTCTTGTCTCTCTTACATGTAGTTTCTATTAACTAAGTTCCACCAACACATGATGAGCAACCTGACATGTATCTTGTTAGCAGTGAGAACACATAAACTTTCAGTCTACAATCACACCTAGTTCTGTTTTCTTGTAGAGCAGATCAAGAGTTGTTTGGAGTAACAGTGGTTAGTGAAGCTGCAAAGGGATACCATCACCTTGAGTCAGATGTCAGTAAGGAGTTTGTGTATATAAAAGAATTAGAAAGTATCTGTTATAATTGAGGAATATATTTTAGTTTGTTTTAAAATGTCACCTGTTAAAAATGACTAGTATCTGGTGGACAAAGTAAAAACTATTATAAAATAAAAAGAAAATGGCTAGATAAGCCTTACTATTCAAGCTGAATATATGATAGAAAAATATATTAATCATTATTATGGAAAAAATTAGTTTTATGATGTTTTCAGTAATTCAGAAGAATAATAACATTGAGAGAAACTTATCTTTTAAAAATAATGATTTTTGATTTACTGTTCCTCTTTAAAGCATTGTTTATTTCTACTAGCCTCCAGCTGAGTTACAGACCAAGGAGGATAAGCACCAAGGACTGCAATTGTACAAAATGTCCTTGCTGAGATACTCTTTCATCTCTTTTAGATTAGGCTGTATTAATACTTGAGCGCAAATAACCTTTAAAAAGCCTCTACTCTGAAATCAACAATGGTAAAGTCAATGCATTCTCGTATTTTATTGTATGTCATTTTCTACTCATTATTGAACTATACTGAGATATATTTTAAATACATGGGTTTGGAACTTTCCCATCTAATTGATATATACTCTTTTTTGTCCCCTCATTTTTACTTTATAACAAACAAAAAACTGATTTTGCAAAAGATGAATATTTTGTTAGCCCACTGTTTTACAATGTGGGCTTGTCATTGATGGACTCCTTTTCTGGACATCCACACTGATACTTGGAGGTATCTTAGACATATGGAAGTGGACCAGAACAGAGGTCCAGATGCAGAAGAGTGATGCTTGCAAAGCATTTTGAAGGATAGACTTTTAATTGAATCTTGAAAGTCATGGTGTCACTGACATTTAAATATGTGCAGAAACCACAGTATTTTTCTTCTGAATTTGTAGACTTAGTTGTTTAGTTTAATAATTATTCTGGCTTACTGTTTCAATAACTATCCTGTGAAAAATATAGTGCCCTTCTATGTAAAATAGAAATTATTTTAAGCAAAGTAAACCAAAGAATGAGTTAATGGAAAAAATGGAGCTGTCATCAGCACATCTTGGCCCTCAGACCTTCTAAAATATCAAGACCACTTTAAAAAAAAACCCTGGGGGCCAGCCTCTTGATTTTAGCCTTATCCTTCCCATAAGAGTATTTATTCCGTGGAACTGAATTATTTCTTTTTTTTCTTTCTTTTTTTTTTTTTTTTTTTGTTAACATGAATTACTTGATGTGATTTTCCTAGAGGGACCTCTTGAAGTTTGTGGTAAGCTACTGGTTTCTTGGAATTTACTCCTTTTTGTACCCTGTTGGAATTGTAGCTGACCTTATTACATCTTCCATTAAGTAGTTTTAATGTATTTTCCCTTGTCTAGTCAATCATAAGTGTGGAAGCGAAATCCTTTTTCCCTTCCCATTGTGTTGAACTTGCTGATGGCTCTTGCTTTCTTCCTTTCCTGTGCTATGGGCTCCTTCCACCAAATTCATTTTACAAGAGCCTCTAATTCCTTACTTATTTCCCTCCTAGTAAATAGCCAATTCAAGGCAGCTCATCCGATATGTTACTTGGAGATTTCACATTTTCCTTTATGTAGTTTCTCTGTTTTCTAGTGTGTTTTCCCTGAAAGTTTTGAAGTCACGTGCAGCATGGTGGTTTTTTAAGAAAAATATAAACCTTTTTTAATTAGAAACTAAATGCCAGAATTGAAGTTCTTTCCTCACACTTCTTCCTTTCTCCAACATGGGTTGTCCCCATAGTCTGCAGTCTTTCAGAATAAACCTGTTCCAACATGGGCTCTCTGTGGGCCACAGTTTCTTAAGGAATACCCACCTGCTTGGGCATGGGACTGTAGTGTAGATGTCTGTTCCACCATGGTCATCTCCTTGGGCTACCGAGGGGCAGCTGGCTTCTCTGGGGTCCTTTCAAGGTGTTGCATGGTAATCTCTGCTCTGGTGCCTGGAGCACCTCCTCTCACTCTTTCACTGACCTTGGTGTCTGCAGGGCTGTTTCTCACACTTTTTCCTTCTCCCTCTTCACTGTCCTCTGATGGTTTTACCCTTTCTTCAGTGTATTTTCCAAGAGGTGCTGCTGTGGCCAAGGGGCTTGGCCGTGCCCTGTGGTGGGTGGGTTGGAGCCATCTGGGACTGGCCATATCCAGCCCAGGGCAGTCCTGGCTTCTCCTCACAGGCATCCCCAGCAGCCCCCAAGGCTGGGCACCGACACCCTGTTCAGTGAACCAGAACTTATTTTGTCCAAAAGCTGTGGTGGTTTGTCATCTTTCCTTCTCCCCTTTCCTTTGTTCCTGATGCATGTTTGTAGGCAGTTGTTGGAGCTAAAGGCAGGACAGTTCATTGCATACGTGTCAGTTCCTACCCCACTGCAGATGACGGTGGCCCTTTGTTCAACCACCACAGTGATGGGAGCCTTGTGCTATATATGAACCTCCACAGAGTACAATAGAGTCTTCATTCTACATTTTGTCAGCTGATAGTGCTGAAAGAAGTTATCCTGAAAGGCCTTGGAGATACATCCCTCTAAAGAACAGTGCTGCCTTGGAACCTGCTGAGCTCTCTCGCCTCTCGCAGTGGCATAATAGTTTGTTGGTGACTGAGCATCCTGATTCATAATGAGCTTCCAGCCCTGACATCTCTGGAGAGGATTAATGAAATAAAATTTCAAGTTGCTTTTTTTTATTGAAATGCAAACAAGGCATTGGCAGCAGAGAGGAAGAAAAAAGCCTAAACCCAACCCAACCAACCAAGGAAACCTTCTCAGCCCTTGAAGTATCAATTGACTTTAGATCCAATCAGGTATTTTTTTTTTCTGTAAGAATACATGGAAGGAGATAAGCTTGACATAAGCTGGTCAGATTCAGTATAAAATCCTAACACTTTTCATTCAATGGGATTTTGAGCCTGTATGAGTATGTTATGTTTTTATGCAAATATATTAAAAGGTTTGAGGACTAGAATGAAAATGAGTAAGCACTGCAAATTGAATCTGGTGATAGGGAGATGATAAAAGTTTATCTGCAATTGAGTTAGCAGACTAGACTTTTATTTATCGGGTTATTTGGGATGCTTGGGACTGACATTTTGTGTATATTCTTGGTAATTTTGTTCAGAATTTGGTATCTAAGTCTCATGTAGCTGAAGAGATACGAATTCTGATTTTTTTTTTAACAGTGAGTAATATTACTGTTACATTTTTAGACAGAGGATGGACTTGAAAAGTATTCGTATCTTTATTAATTTTGTTTCAGTTTTCTATGGTAATTTCTTTGTCCACATCTCTCAAGGCCCTCAACCTCAGGGCAGGGACTGGGAGAGTAAAAGTTCTTCCTATTGTAGAGGAAGATTCACATTTGGATCTACCTTGAACCTAAGTCCCTGAGATCCAATGAGATGCATCGCAGAGTCCTGAGGAAACTGGCTGATATATAAAGCACTCTCAAGCACAGTTCAAAAACTGTGGCAGTCACTAGAGTTGTAAATAAGTCTGTGTCCTTAAAAGGAAAATGTAAATGGCTCACATTGAAACACTACACTGTGGTGGTCTGAAAAACAAAACTACATGATCCCAGTATGGGGTAAAACTAGAAGGCTTTATTGGACATAAAACACATTTTTAAGGGCCTCAAGGGCTGGACATCTTAATGGGAGGACAGGTTATGATAATTAGGAAGTTACACAAGTTTTTACTACAGTTTCCAAATAGGTTAATTTTTCTTCAAGCAGGATCAAAGGAATTAAGGAGTTTTAGACATTGTTTAATAACAATCTCAAAAAGTCCTTTCTTGATTCTACTGGAGCTAGCTTAATCTATAAGGTTGTATTGTGACAGGGGTCCAGCTTCTTAGATCATGGAATGTTTGTCAGCCTCTGTTTTCCAAGGTTTGCCACTCAAACCCTGCAAGCTTCTTTCTGCTGACAGCTTGGTTTGGACCGCTACACTACACTTAAAAGTATTTTCTAGTGCCTGCAAAATGATGTCTGAATAAATGCACTCATATAGGTGATACTTTTGGGAAAGAAAAGGAGGAAGCATTTAACCCTGGTCTTTTAGCTACTTAAAACACCGATTCTGTACTCTCTGCCCCTTTCTTTATCCCTACTACCCTTCCGCATGGAAGAATGTTTTTAAATGAGTAATGCTTTGAAAATGTTTGCTTAGAAAAAAAGCATTCTTTCTATGCATCTGTATCATGACAACCCAGATTTGCTGATAGCTTTGTGTCTGTGTGCATGCTACAATCACCAAATTTCAGCTAAGAACTTGAACAAATCTTTTATTGTGATCTATTTAGCAACAGAATTAAAATAATAACTTGCCTCTAGTTTGAAGCTTCAATCAAAAGTAGTAGTTGCTTGGACTACTTTCTGTAAACTGTAAAGCCATGCTTAAGCATAAACACTTCCCTCTCCCTTTCTTTTTCCTTTTGATTTTCAGTGCTACAAACCAATAAAAATACCTTTAATAAAGACAAACATTCATTAAAAAGAAATTGAGAAAGTTATTACTTAATTTTGGAATTATAAAGTTCAAACTCAATTTCAATATATTTCTTTGACATTCTTTTCCACTTGTTTGCTTTGCTTATATGTGTGCCTGATGTAGAATTTAAATAATAAAGAAAAAATAACGAAAAATTCTTTTGTAGCACTTGGAAATCTAGCGTGGTTGATCTTTCCATAAAATGTATCAATAAAGGAATATTGTCATTATTCATGTTCCACTAAGACTCATTGATTTCTAAGGTTGAGTAACCATGGAAACACAACTGGGTAACATAAGGAAAGAAAGTGCAGGGGTAAATTTACAGTTAGTCTCTTAATCAAAAGTTGTTTTGTGGATTCTGTTTTTATAGTATAATTGAGCTCAGTTTTTTATCTAATCTCTTAGCAGTTTAAGTGCGTGTAGGTGTATTATATATATGTATATGCATACACCTATGGAATATATATCTGGAACATATTTAGTTGAAATAAAAGGTTTATTTACTTTCGTTTACATCCTTTTTATTGTTTCAGGTTTTGGGTGTTTTTTTTTTGAGTCAGTAAATTCTAGCCAGAAAGCTTTTCACTTCTGTCCCTTCATTTTTGTTTCATAGAACTTTTTCTTTTTCCTAAATGAGAGTTTGAGTAATCATCCTGAGTTATAAATTAATTTTAAAAGGCAAATTTATAAAGCATTGTGGTAAAATACTCTAGTAGTCAGAGTATTAGGAGGATCACAGATGGATTATTGGACCAAAGTGTAATAAAAATGTTAGAAATGTAAGATAAAGTCAGATTCTTGTTACTGTATAAAGCATATGTTGTTTTTAATGTGATAGATTGCAGAATTCTTAGGGTTTTACATACAACTTGGCACACATTCTGGTGTCTGTCTTTTGTATTGCTTGTGATTGTGGACTGAAAATATGTTTTTGCTTTATTAGAAAATATTCCCTGGGTATTTTGGGGCTATTTTATTCATATAGTGACCTGGGTAATGTTTTCTCTGTAGTGTTGTCTTTCACTGTGAACCTCAAAGTGCTGTCTTTCCCTAACACTTCTAATCCACATGAGAATATACCTCTTTGTGTGGTGGAAAATGTGTTGAGTTCTGAAGTGTTAATAGCAGCAATTTTTAAAATTATTCTTGCTTTCTCTCAGTATCTAAAATCCTTAAGATGAAATATGTTAAACAAGAAGGTCAAGGAGATATTGAGCTTTTTTACTTTAAACTTTTGAAATTAGTAGCTCGTTACTTTCTTTGGGATAAGGGTCTTTCTGTCTAAATTCTGCAGTTGTTGGGAAGGAGATTTTTATTCCTGAATCTTTTTTTTGCCCACATTTGCTGCACCTATCACATAGAGAAAGTTGAATATGAAGTCAAGTCTCAAAATGTATTCTCCTGATTCTGATGCAACTTCTAAAATGCATCAAATGTCAAGCTCTGCCCACTGTGAGCAATTCATGAAGAAATTGCCTCAACATTTTGATCACAGTCAGGCTTTTATTATGAAAGCAACTGGCATAGAAAGACACCTTTAGAAGTTTGAAAACAACCAACACAATGAAGTAAAAATGATAAAATCGAGCACAGCCCTGGCATAGTTCAGCTGCTGTCCCCGGCCGTGACTGCAGCCTTCAACAATAGTCTATGACTGCCAGGAAAGCCCCATTCTCTCGCTATGGGGAAGTAATTTCTGTTGGTTAATGTTCATTTTAATATCAATGAAGAGTTTGAGCCAGAATCCCATATGTGAAAAACTCCCAACTTTGGTAGTTTGTGTGTGTTCATGAAGTGGTCTTACAAAACCCTTTATTTTTTAGATTTATGTAAAGGAACACTTTACCACATGGG
The DNA here is from genome assembly GCF_022539395.1 of Myiozetetes cayanensis. Taxonomy (NCBI): domain Eukaryota; kingdom Metazoa; phylum Chordata; class Aves; order Passeriformes; family Tyrannidae; genus Myiozetetes; species Myiozetetes cayanensis. Next base: position 16,663,943 of record NW_026087521.1, read on the forward strand.
GCTCTGTAAGTGATTTTCTGTGTATTCTGAATTCAGTGTTGGTGACAAAGCTTTGCAATCAAAAGAATATGTTCAATACTTCAAGTAAAAAAGAAAAAAAAATATAGGGCGGAAAAAAGAGTTAAGTGGTCACTTGCACTGTAGGAGGTGAAATCGCTTCTTCCTTTCCGGAAGTTTGTATGATAGAGGAGACACCCATTTTTCGGTGGAACAGTGTGTGGTATATCAATACAAAAGCACAGGCACTGTCTTAGTTTTCCATAATTTTTCTAGTAGGGGCTATGCACTTAAACTTTAGGCTGAACATGAGCCAGCAGTGTGCACAGGTGGCCAAGAAGGCCAGTGGCATCCTGGCCTGTATCAGGAACAGTGTGGCCAGCAGGACCAGGGAAGTGATTCTTTTCCTGTACTCAGTGCTGGTGAGGCCACACCTGGAGTTCTGTGTCCAGTTCTGGTCCCTTCAGTTCAGGAAGGATTTTGACGTGCTGCAGCAGGTTCAGCTGGTGAAGGGACTTGAGCACAAGTCCTCTGAGGAGAGGCTGAGGGAGCTGGGGTTGTTTAGGCTGGAGAGGAGGAGGCTCAGGGGAGACCTCATCACTCTCTACAACTACCTGAAAGGAGGTTGCCAGATGGCAACCAGCAGTAGGACAAGAAGGGCATGGTCTTAAGCTCTGCCAGGAGAGGTTTAGGTTGGATATTAGAAAGAAATTCTTTACAGAGAGGGTAATCAGACATTGGAATGGGCTGCCCAGGGAGGTGGTGGATTCTCCGTCCCCAGAGGTTTTTAAGATGAGACTGAATGTGACACTGAGTGCCATGGTCTGGTAACCACAGCAATGTTGGATCAAGGGTTGGACTTGATGATCTCAGAGGTCTTTTCCAACCCAGTTGATTTTATGATTCTATGATAAACTTGTTTCTGTCTTCATCTCACTTAAGGATGAATTCAACTCCATCATGTTTCACGATCCTTGCAGTATTCTGAAGTTCTGCAAACCAGAGTCAACAGATTGAGTAGCCTATAACTTATAAGCTGACTCGTGCTTTTATAGGGAAGCATATGTACTGCTATAGTTTAGATCTAAACTGCCTACTGGCTTAAAAGTAAATGTTCTCATTTGGACTTGGTAGTCACTATAGACCCAATTATCTATTGCCTGCCACCTCTCATGGTCATTTGAGAATGTGAGAAGGTATGTGAGAAGGTGTGTAATATTACTATAGTTTAAAGTAATTTCATCCCTGTCAAGCTTATATGAAAAAGGATGTAAGTCAATGGAGTATTAAGTGATTTATATTTGTGATATCAGACTTTCAGTGTTGCAGGAAATCCAAAGTTAAAATTGTTGAGTGTCGAACCTTGGAAGGAGCTAGAACCTTTCTTATTTTATTTTAATCTTCTAATGGGCTTGCAGAGGTGAGGACCAAAAACCACACATTAATAACAACCTTAAAATGTATATGGTAAAAGATGGCTTTAGAAAAAACACCACCGTAGCATCTTTTCTCTGGTCCTGTGCTCATCCTTCCAGGCTTCTTTTGGGTCCTCAGGTTGATGGTTGATGGCTTCTCTTCGCCCACAGTGTGTACAGCTGTGCAGTCACTATCCTGATGTCTTTGCTGGGTGAGCTGTGATAGTCATGGTGGGAGTTCCCACCTCTTCTCTCCTGAGACCTGCTTGGGTTTATTTTCACGTGTTTCCTTGCCCAGGGCTGGTGCCTTCTGGCAACTGTCAGTTCAGGGCACAGATTGTTGGTCTTTACTAGGAATGACAGAAGTTGTCATTAGGGGACTACAATTGATTTTAAAAGCAGTTTTGGGTAGAGTCGACTGTACTGATTTTGGCAAGGGTGGATCTGCATCTTCTTCAAGCTTAACATCTGTCTCACTGGTTCGGAGCGCCAGGTTTATATTTCCAAGACTTCTTGGATTATTTGTTCCAGGCATCATGGTCTGTCTCACCATTCCATCCAAATATGATCTCTTTACCAGGGAATTAGCTGAGTAGTTTTAATTTATGTCAACAGCTTATTTCCTGCAGAACCTGAATGTAGGAGCTGCCTATAAGCACTGTCCACAGCACAAGAAACCTGAAATAGAAGATGGGAACTGCAAGGAATACTAAAATCCTTCTGAGAGGGGCATGGCAAGTGGGAGCAGCAATGTGTGGGTGGCTGACAGGATTTAGGTATGCAAAAGGGAGGAACCGAGGTCAGTGATACAAGTACAGTATGAAAGAAGGTGGATAGCAATTCAGTGCTGCTGAAGCAATGAATGGGATGAGTATTTGGGTGTGGGTGAGGGGCAGTCTGTTGTTACTGAATCAGGATTTGGTGTGTGCACATGCATGTAGGGAATTTGCAATAGCATTGACTAGCAGAAGTTCTCATGATGTTTTCAGATGTGTGGAAATGGAAAAAGTACTGGGTAAAAACTGTAGCTTCAGATGCAGCAGCACAGCTTGCTTATCTCTTGATGCCCCATGAGCTTCTATATCTGTGTAAGATCCACATTTTTTTTCTTTATTGTTTAATCATATGATAGCCCTAATACAGGATAGCAAAGAGTCAGGATAGCAATAGGAGTTGAATGGCATTTCTCTGAACTTGAGGGTGAACAGTGGGTCAGTGGAATCTCCTGTGGAGCAGCCAGAAATATGTGCATATTAGAGTGCATTAAAATTTGATTTTTCAACCTTAAGTTGTGGTAGAGAAGATGAGCAGAGCTAAAAAGGTCATGAGGTAGACTAAGCCTTCTCTTAGAACAATTGTCATGACTTGGGAGTCAGTCTTTTTGGGGAGTAAGAGGCAATATATGACTTCTTGAGGGATTCTTGAAATAGCATTTTTATAGTATACTGAAGTACTTGTCCTGGATCAGGAAAAAATATTCTCATTAATTCTTAAGACTCCTGATATGATTTGCATTATGGAATCTCAAGAGACAAGTAGTCTTTTAGTGTCTTAAAATATGTAATTGACTGTAGCCATGTGCAAAGAAGAAACTTGTGTGTAAAAACTGTATCCTTTATATACTAATTGATGACTTGAAGTCGATTTTCAAGTCAAAGTGCTCATCTTCTTTGAACCGTGCTGTTTTCCCCAGTTTTCCAATGCTTATAAAACTCCTACACTGTGTTTGTAAAGAGGTAGTTTTGGTTTGAAGTTTTCTTTCAAAATGGGAATAATTTTGAAATCTCAGAGATTCTCAAAACTGGAAGTTCTCCCTAAGCTAGCTTTAGTTCTACACTGAGCAATAGCAGTGCCTTCCTCAGTCTGAGTTTCCAAGGGTAAATTAGTCTGAAGAAACATTGTTCTGTATGTAGTCTGTTGTGCTCTCAGCACACAGGGAGAAATGGCATTTTACCATTTAAAGTCTGCACACATTTTTTATCTTCATTTATTCCTTTTTCCAGTCAAGAGAGAGAGAAAAAATTACCAGAATCTCACACTGGGTTTGAGAGAGAGGCGTAGCATATCTCAGTCCATCCTTACTCTCGGAAGCAACAACTTCAGAATAAGATAGTGGAAACTCTCGTTTGCTGCACTGCACTGCAGTATCAGCTCCTTTCCAAGCAACAGCTGATCACTGTGCCCTGCTCAGTGCGTGGCAGCAGTGAAAAAATCCATGTGCTTGTGTAGGTGTAAATGTGTGTCAGCCTATTGTGCCAGCATCCAATTCTAATAGTAATAGATGGGACTTTACTGCTCATTTATTAGTAAGTGCTGAGTTATGGAGGAGCATTAAGGATCAATGATCCATCAAATGTAGGACCTGAGTTTCTTAGAAAACTGTTAGTTTGCTTACTGCTTATTCATACTGATAGGTTTCCCTGCATTCATATATTTCCATGTACTAACTGCTTTGTGGCTCCCCATGGTGAAACAAATTTTTTACTTCTTAACTTGTGAAATGCTTGAATTGTTAATTCCAGAACTGTTTCATTCAGTGGTTGCAGAATGCATCATTTATAGTCATTTTGAAGTGCTTAACACAGAAACCTTTCAATCCTTCTCTTCTTTGATTTAACAAGTAAACAAATTTGCTATTGGAGGAAGGGTTTGAAGGTGACTGCCAAAGATCAGTGTGGATGAACTGTTCTTAAGCAATTAATTCTACTGTTGATTGAGTTGACTTACGTTCTGCCATGAATATGAGCTGGGCTGTTTGGTATCCATTTGGCTTATGCATAGGAAAACTGGCAGGACACGTATGCATCAATTTTTGATACTGCCAAGCTTTAGTTATCCACCTATAAGTACATTTTTTTAGTAGGTCTTTTATTCCAGAAGAACTGGATTGTATTGTGCTGTTTGCATACCTCCTAGTGGCTCAGTTGAGGGCACATCATGAAAACAGAATATTCTGCTGTAGGTGGTATTGTTACTGCCAGTCTTCAAAAAATACTTGGAAAAGTGTAGAGGAAAGATGATAGATGTATAGATGATGAAGGGAGATGGGATTTAAAAGAGTTTCACACAGTCATTGTATGAGACTGGGCAAGGCACATTGTCAATCCATTAGTGAAGTGGTACAAACTATAGTTACCTTCTAGAGATTTAATAAAGATAAGTGAATCATATTTGAATGGTGTTTTGGGAGATTTGAACCAAAAATGCTGTCATTTACTGTAAGTATTACATAGAATTTAGAGTGGAAGAATGTCTATTGTACTCACTGGGAAAACAGCATTTTGGGGTATTTATGTGCATTCTTTTGTTATTTGATCTACTTACCTTTCTCCATCCTTGCCCTGTGCAGTTCAAAAATCTTTTAACATACCCTCTTAGTCAGCTGAATTTCTTTCTTCAGTTGTAACACCTCCAATTTTTCCTTCTGACCTTCCTGGATCAACATTCCTGTTCTTGGAGATGATGAGGTTGACTGTTGTCTCTTTTAAATTATGTCCTTCTGTCCCTATCTCGTCTTCTTTTCCCCCACTGCCTGGAGCTGCACCATTATGAAAGAAACTGGAGGCTGTGCAAAATTATCATGTACACTTTTTTCTTTTTAAAATTTATTTTTCCTCAATAGGAAAAGCTTATCTAGCTCAATAGATTTTTTTTTTTCCCAGAAATTATGTACTAACCAGTTTCTATCTATGTAATTTTAAGTATTTATTTGAAAATCTAAAAGTAGAACAGAGTTTTCCAGAAATCTACTTTGGTGGTTGTATTGAACTCTAATTGTGGATTTGATGACAGATTTGTAGAATTTCCTGTAGACACGTGCTAGTTTGTTTTTGTATTAGATGGTGGGGGGTTTTGTTTGCTTGTTTATTTTCTTCTGTGGATCTTTGTGTTTATCAGAGATTGTTTGTCAGTTTTTGATTTGCAGTGTGTTTCCATGTTTTAGAAAGGTATAGCTGTTTCTATTCTTTGCCATAATCTGTGTTTTCTAAGTTGTTTTACTTTCTTCTCCTTTACAAACTTTTTTTCTTTTCATACTGAATTATCTTTGTTTTTGAAGTATTTAGTATCAGTTCTCTTTCCAGTGCTGTATGTCTACTTTTGGTAAAAGATTGAATATATGTACCATACTTAGAAATTGTACACTCCATGAACTCAATTGTGATCACAAAATTCATTAAACCTAAAGGGCTGTATATTCCATGTGATCCATACTAACATGCAGTTAGAGAATGGTAAAAAGATCCTTTGCAATAGAAAACATTTTTGTAGTTTTGTGGGTAGCATGGAGATGCTAAGAGTGCTAAGCACTTCTTAGTGTCGGATCAAAATGAGTGATAAATTGGAGGAATGTTTTTCAGTCAATAAGATGAAGATCAATAAAGACAAATGCTAACTACTACAGCTTAGAAATGAGGAATCAAATGTTTACGTACAAAATAGGAAATCAATATGTAGGTAGCAGTAGTGTATAAATATATCTGGGTGTTAGAAAAGACCACAAATTGAAATTAATTAATGATGTGATTCTTTTGCATAAAAAAGAGCAAATAGCCCTGGGAAATGCAGACAGGAATGTCATTTGCAACACATGGGAGTTGCTACTGAGCTTTTCTTCAGTGAGTGGGATATCACAGAAGTATTTTGTCTGGTCTTGGGCATTAGGCTTAAAGAAAGAAATAGATGAGTTGGACAGCCTCCAGAGGAGAAAGACAATAACCAGCACCAGATATTTGAAGGACAAAAGAACATTTCTTAGTACTGAATAGAAAGGTTGAGAGGTATATATGTCAATAATATTGCAAAAGAAAAAAAGTAGGAAAGATTACTATGACTAATGATGGTTCTGTTTTCCAAAGGATAACAAATAGAACAGAAATAATCAGCACACTCCATAACACTGAGAATTTGGGGTTAGAAAACTTTATATAACACAGCTAAATACTTGGAAAAACTGTAGGGCACATGGGTCTCTGAAGGCTTAAAATATGTAAGGCAAATCTTCATAAAGAATATTCTAAGGGTATGGTGTCCTCCCCCAGGGTAGGGAGGATGGATGAGCGCAGTGGGTTGACCCTGTCTGGATGGCAGATACCCACCAAAGCCACTCTATCACTCCCCCAACTGGACAGGAGAGAGAAAATATAACAAAGCCTCATGAGCTGATATGACAGGGAAAGAGCACTAACCAGTTACTGTCACAGGCAAAGCAGAAACAACTTGGGCAAATTAGTTGAATTTATTGCCAGTCAAAATTGGAGCAGGATAACAAGAAGTACAAATCTTAGAAACACCTTCCTCCCACCTCCCCCTCCTCTCAGGCTCTACCTCCTCCCCTCAAAGAGTCACAGGGAGATTGGGGAATGAGGGTTACTTGTGATGAACTCATCACAAGTTGTTATCTGCTGCTGCTCAGGGAGAGGAGTCCTTCCTCTTCTCCCTGTGGGCTCCCTCCCACAGGAGACAGAGACAGTCCTTTATGAACTTCTACACTGTGAGTCCTTTCCAGGGGCTGCAGTTTTTCATTAAGTGCTCCAGCATGGGTCCCTTTCCACAGGGTGCAGTCCTTCAAGCCTGCTTTGGCATGGGTTCTCCTTAGGGTCACACATCCTACCAGGAAACCTGCTCCAACATGGGCTCCTCTCTCCAGGAGTCTCTGAGTCCCTGCCAGGATCCTTCTCCAGCACAGGCTTCCCAAGAAGCAGTCACAAAAGTGACAAAAGTCACAGCTTTCTTTCAGGCATCCACCTGCTCTGACACAGGTCTCCTCCATGGTCTGCAGGGGGAATCTCTGCACTCCGATGGATCTCCATGGGCTGCAGGGGCACAGCTGCTTTACCGTGGTGTTCACTGTGGGCTTCAGGGGAGTCTCTGCTCTGGTGCCTGGAGCACTCCACCCCCTCCTTCTGCACTGACCTTGGTAACTGCAGAGTTGTTCCTCTTACGTCTTCTCTGAGTGCAATCACATCTGCACCATAACTTTTTTTTTTTCTTCCTTCTTAAATATGTTATGCCAGAGGCATTGCCACCCTTTCTGATTGGCTCGGCCGTGGCCAGCAGAGCGTCTGTCCTAGAACTGGCTGGCATTGGCTCTGCTGGACGTAGGGAAGCTTCCAGCAGCTTCTCGTAGGAACCACACCTGCAGCCCATTCCCTGCTACAAAAATCTGGCCATCCAAACCCAATACAATAAAATGAGGCTGTTATTATTTAGAGTTCTAAATTTTAAATGATTTTTATATTTTCTTGCCTATATAAACCAGTATGTGGTTTTGATGTGTGACAATGTAAGCTTTGAAAATACTTTAATGATTTTGCAAGGTGAGGTTTTTATAAGGTGTATTAAGAAGTTTTATATATATATTTTGAAACATACATATGTGCAAATATATATTTGTAAGTCTTCATTATATAGGGTTGGATAATATGTGTGTGTGTGCATGTGAGTTTTATAAGCAAGTGGTGTTGGAAAAGTCAGTTCCTGGGTATGAACCCATCTCTTCGAAACTGAAATTAAACATTACATGTTGAAAACAGTTGCTGTGTTTAATTTAACTATGTTCATTTAACATACAGTTTAAGAAACAATGAGAGGGACTTTTTTAACCTGTGGGACTGTAGAAGCTCCTAACAAGGCTGGAGGTATTCAAATTGTTAGCTCTGTGGGATGAAGAGACAGATAATTATTACCTGTGGAACACAGAGAAGTTATCAAGGGAGAGGATGCGAGCGAAATAATAATGTGTCATTGTTAGGTCCATGATTTTTAGTATGTGGCAAAGCTATAAGTTTTAGTCCCCAGGCTTATCTTTTCGAAGTATTTGGTATGTTTCTGTTGAGAAAGAGATTGAGTGATCAGAAATGTAATAAATGTTTTGTGGAAACTGTTCTTCCATTAAGTGCATGTCCTGTCTTTTACTGGTTCATATATGAGTTTCTCTGATATTGGAAGGTCTGTTCACTTTGCCCTACATAGATTTATAACAGTGTTTGGTGCCTTGCATGTGTGTGCATGCATAGGATCCATGCATTTGATGCTCTATTATGGTAGGTTTTTATCCCAGTTGTGAAGGCACACATTTTATATTTTTAATTCTGGTGAAGATTTGTTTGCTGTGGCATATGTTGATGACAATGTTGATGATAAGTATGCTAGGGTAGAGGGTTGTTTTAATATTAGGCACATGTGAGGAAGTTTGGGTTCCTGATTAGTTCTTCAGTTACAATGAACCTTGTAACTTCACTAAGATAATTCTTTCAGTTTTTGAAAATTACACCTTAGGTGCTTACATGCAAAATCTTTAAATCAAGATCTGTTCTTATTGAAACTACTAATGCATCGTAATTATTCCAGCAGTTTAGTAAAAGGAGTGGTTTAAGCTTTCTCATTTTCTGAAAGAGTTTTTTCTTAAAATAGTAAATATTAGCTTTTACACATATTTCAATATAGCAAAAATAAAAGCAGTCCTAGCCTAAAGATATATATAATAGTAAATTTCTAAATAATGATTCAAAATATAAGCTACTGCAGAAGGTCTTTTATGTATTGATTAGGCACCTTCAGACAAGGAATACAGAAGTTGTGATTATTTCTTCTAGTCATAATAAATGGAAAAGACATTCTGCCTAAATGGCAGAAGGATATTGCTTTCAAAATAGTATAAGTCACTATAATGTTAATGGGAGAAAAACAATATACAAATATGATTGGTCCTGTAATAGCTTTTTGTATGAACATTGGAAAATGAGTGTCAGTTCTGAGAGTAGGTGTGTATCTGTGTTCATCTGGAAATGAGGAATGGAGAGAGGGAAAAGGTAGTTGTTGTGTGCTCCACTGCAAGGACAAGAGCTACCACTGTGAGTTGTAAATGCTACAGCCGTTCTGTTGTCAGTCAAAGGGAATGACCTACTTGGGCCTTGTTGGATTTCCTGATGGAAAACCACTTTGAGACAAAAGAAGGACTTGATGTCTCAGGCCAGTAATAGTAGCCATCACTGCATAGGATATGTGGGCGCTGCTTTGGGCAGGATTGGCCTTTGTGAAAACCTTGGGGTGAGCAAACTATGTCCAGTGATACTTTCTACAAAAATTCGAAGTGAATCATTTGTATTACCTTAACTCAAAAGGAAGGCCTATAGAACATAGGCTGTATTGAATTATAAGAGTAGTAAGCTTAGTAAGCATGTAGACTTTTTTGTTATTTTAAACTAATTTTCTATAATGTTTTGTTCAGTTTGCCAAAACCAGGCTTCTAGATTCCCTCGCTGACTGGTTTTAAAAAGTCTACTTGTCTGTCATGACCATCTGAAGGAGAAGAAGGGTATGCATTTAAGCCTTCATGGTAATACATGCTCTGATAGACAAGCTAAAGTAAATGTGTCTGCAGCCTTGTAAAATGTTATAGCTCCTTGATATTAACAGGTTTCTTTTGGAAGTTGCTGTTCATTGCATCAGAACTGGCGGTGCAGAACACAGACCAATCACACCAGTGCTATATTTCAACTATGCCAACAACTTCCTTGGCATTTTAGCTTGAAACATCAAACAGAAGGCAGGTTTGCATGTTATAGTCTGGAAGGGTCGGCATGACCCCACATGTTCTGAGTTTGCTGTGGCCAGTGTACCTGCTTACAGAACAGGCTGGGTGCAATGCTGTACTGCTGCAGCAAAATTTCCAAGAGTTTTAATATGAAGACTTTAAAAACCGGTTTAAAGGCAAGTGAGACAGTTAGCTTTCTGCACTGCCACATGCAATTTAAATGTCACACTAAGCACATTTTTAAAAGACAAGCTCAAGTATGACATACACCCTAGTGCTGTGCACTCAAGTTAGGCAGTTGAATTTTGGGAATTGTAACCACTAGTTCATACCCCCCAAAAATCTTGTTGGAGTTAGACAGCCTCTCAGGGCATTGGCAGGTAACTACAGGGAAAAATTTACTACTAACATGTTGTTAATCAGCCTTATGATTAACATTATAGGCAGAATGGGCTGCTGGGAGTAGGTATTTTACTGTAGGTATTTTGCCCAGATACTGAGTAAAAACAACACTGGCAATGCAGATGAGCAGCAGCCAGATTTACTTCTGCAATGGAAATAAACCCCAAGAATTACAGATTTGAAAACATACACAAAGGGAGAAAGAGAGGAACCGAGCCTTAAAATGCTAACACAGAGAGTGAAAAATAGGAGTCTGTGGCTTAACAATTAACAGTTTAAGAGGAAGATTATTCTGCAGTTATGTGATCATTACTCTTCCATGAGTTTCTATTTCTGAGAACTGATTTTGGCATTGTATTTATATGTAGTATTGTACACAAACAAACATTGCAAAATTTTAAAATTTTCATACAGGGACAGTTGAGATGAGTTTGTATTTTTGCCCTTCATAGGTATACATGATACAAATATGAATGTAAACTGCATTTGCCCATGGTAACTACATTTCTGATCACAGAATTTATGAAAGAAATGAAGGAAGAATGGCTGACTTTTAGCCTGTACTGTACCATGACTCACAGAGGACTTCCCATTTGCCTTAGTGAATATCTGTAGGGAGAGGATGCTGGCTACATCTTTTAAATTATGGAGCCAAGTATTGGAAGAGAGGATCTTTTCTAGAGCTGCTTATGCCTGTGAGTCTTTAGAGACAGCTGCTTATAAAGCAAAACAAAACAAAAAATACTGGCAGCATATAATGTAAGGAATCAGAAAGGAGTTTGCCTAGTGTTCAGTTTGATAATAAGTACCATCAATTCTGGATGTTCACAGGACTGTAATCTGTGTCTCTATGATTAAAAAGAAAATAAGAAAAAAACATCATAGAATATTAGCATAATTGTTGTAGTGTAAAGGCTTTGCATGCAGTCTGTTAGTATTTTCCTATCTGTCTGACTTGTGTTAATTAGCAAAGGAGCAATTTCTACAAGATTTCTTAGATAAGTGCAGCATTTCAAACCCCATATTTGTAGAAATGAGGCCAGAGGTTCTCCAGCTTATAAAAAGAGACAAACTCCTTGAATTTTCTGTAATATGACTACAACACGAGTGAAAGTAGTTATTAGTGAAAGATAATGAATTTATTTGAGAGGAACAGAAAGGGACAACTGAAAAGATGATAATCTTTCAATCATAAAATCATAGAATCATTTAGGTTGGAAATAACTTCTAAGATCATCAAGTTTAACCATGAACCCAACACTGTCAAGTTCACCACTAACCCTGAGCCCTACATCTAAATGTCTTTTAAATACCTCCAGGAATACTTACTCAACCACATTCCTGAGCAACCTGTTCCAATGCTTAACAACCCTTCCAGTGAAGAAATTTTTTCCTGATATCCAATCTGCACATACTCCTACCCAGCAAAGTTAAGGCCATTTCCATTGTCCTGTGTCTTCTGACTTGGGAGAAAAGATCTATCCCCACCTGGCTGCAATCTTCTTTCAGGTATTTGTAGAGAGTGATGAGGTCTCCCCTGAGCCTCCTTTTCTCCAGGCTAAACAACCCCAGCTCCCTCAGCTGCTCCTCATCAGACTTGTGCTCTACACCCCACATCAGATCCATTGCCATTCTCTGGACAAGCTCCAGCACCTCAATGTCTTTCTTATGGTGAAGGACCCAAAACTGATTTGAGGATTTGAGGTGTGGCCTCACCAGTGCTGCATACAGGTGGACAATCACTGCCCTGGTCCTGCTGGACACACCATTCCTGACACAAGCCAGGATGCCACTGGCCTTCTTGGCCACCTGGGCACACTGCTGGTCATCTGGCTGTTGTCCAACACCCCCAAATCCTTTTCCAGTGGGTCACTTTCCCATCAGCCTTCCCCTAGCTATGGAGTTGTTGTGACCCAGGTGCAGGTTCTGGCTCTTGGCCTTGTTGAACCTCACACCGTTTGCCTTGGCCCATTGATCCAGCCTCTCCAGATCCCCCTGCAAAGCCTTCCTACCCTGTAGCAGATGAACACTCCTGCCCATCTTCAAACTGACTGAGGGAGCCCTTGATCTCCTTGCCTACTAAGGCCTCTCAGATCTTATGCTCAAACTAATTTAAGTCAGGTGGTATGAGTACTGATAAAAATATAGCTACAGCTGCAGGCACCTTGGCTTTCACCAGGCTCAAAAACATTTGTCTGAACCTAAAAGCTCTGAAGCCTGGACTTCCCCTTGCATTATCTGTCTGTTTTTGAGTTTAGTAGTATTAGCACTGCCTGGTTCTGTCTACAAGAACTGCAATGTCTTAGGGACTGTTATAGCTGGATACTGGAGTGTCCAAAATAAATGAAGGCACAGACGGTACTAATTTGAAAATATACTCCCTGTTGGGTCATTTTCCAAACTGCAAATTGGGGTTCTGCTTTAGGCCTGTCCCAAAGATATCAGTTGATACTATAACATTGTCACATGTTATGCGTCTTTGGCTCTATACAGACAGATGAAGATCACTATGTGTGGGTATTTTGATTTTTTTTTTGACTGTCATTTTGTTGATGTCTAAAATATTTTTATTTACATTACAAACCAAACATTATGATCCAGTTGGGACAGAGAGACTGTAAATATAGAGAGACGATGTCAGCATGCATTGTTGGCTTGAACACCCCAGCACAGTGTCATTAAATTTCATTTTGGTTGGAGATGATTCCCATTCAGCTGTTGTGCAGTGCAGTCAGAATGAGTTCAGTGTCTGTTCACATCTGTGCAGATATTCAAATTGCCGAAAAGAGCAGAAGAAAAGGAATGCGGAGAAGGAGGAGGAGGGAAATATGCTTAAGGTTACACACTGGATTACTGGTGAAGCTGCTGTGTTATTTTAGTCCTTTCTCAGTGATGCCACATTACCTTCTATTGCCTTTTATCTCTCCTGACCTTTATGCAAAACTCAGGCCCTCCAACTCTTTCATTCTTTTGGTAGCTCCAATTTCTCTCTCTCTCTCTTTTTTTTTTTTTTTTTTAAATGGAGGTCAGGTACCCAAATTTACTGCTATAGTTTAAATTAAATTACGCTAGTTATTATGCCACAGACAGGCTATCACATTGGAGGTGTATGATGGGATACCCTCAGGAGTGGTTAGCTCTTTGATTGCTATATTTTGTTATACAGCACTGCTGCACTCACTGTTTACTAGCACCTCTAGTGTTTTATTGCAGTATTGTGGTTACTTTGTAAGACAAAATCACTTGTAAATCTACCTTCCAGCTGTATTCCATTTTATTTCTCTGGTTTTAATTTCCTTATGTCGCCCAGGATTATTTACTGCTTAATACAGGATTCTTCAGTAATTTCGACAGTATCATCCAAAAATAATCCAGAGTTTGTAATATTTTGGTTTTACTCATTCAGATAGTATATTTCTCCTGCAAAAAGTCTTTTAAAAGTTGTATTTAAAGGCAAATGGTTACTTTTTTCAGCCAAGTATAGATTGTGTTGCTATGTGCATGGAACATGTTTATTGCATAGATAATATAATAGTAATCTAATAAATCCTAATTAATCTAATAAATATAATCAAACAAACTTTAGTGGATGTTTTCTTCTGAACAATAAAATTCTTCTTGCCCTTGTAGGAAATGTATATTTAATAATACATTTTCCTATAATATCATGCTTCAGCTGAATATTAATATATATTTCTATAAAATCATACGTCAGCTCAAACTCACACAGTAGGTTATTCCTGAATGTTTATAATGCCATATTCATAGTGCCCAGACTTGGACTGAAATCTCTTTGTGCTGCGCAAAAACAGAACAAAAAGAAAGAACTCCTGTCCCAAAGAGCTTACAGTCTAAGGTCTGAGCAGAGGAGAGAAGAGTTGAAGGAGGCAGGATGATGTTACTCTGTGCAACATGCTGTAGTTACAGCACACTGACGTCCTATTCGCTCTCGTTGGGTACTTTGTTGAAAGAAGGAAAAGTATCTCTTACTGAGATACTTGGAAAAATCCTTCAGAATTTCATATGCATGGTAGGTCTGAAACAGACCCAAATACATGCTGAAATAATTTGCTCTGAAGGTGACTAACTCATCAGATGATTTAAGAGGCAGCAGTATTTCTGTTGAGCACTGTTGTACATTAGCAAAAGAGAGAGAGGACATCCTAAAATGAAAGTTTTAAACCTACATTTCCAGAGCATAATGAAGTTTTGGAAGGAGAGTTCCTGCCAGTTGGTATGACAGTCACAAAGGTGTATGTTTGAATCTTTGGGCTAGTCCAAGGCATGTCAAACAACCATAGTTCCTATTTTAATTTGAAAACTTAATCTGACCTTCACTTTGACAGTGCGTGATATTTGCAAAATAGTGTGTATGAGGAATGTTTAGTAGGGTTTTATGGGATATTTAGGAGATATTTTGTTCTGAGGTAGACAGCATTTACCCTCCTGTGGTTTCTAAAACTAGAAAAATTGTTTCTGCCTGAGGTTGGATTACGTTGGGGGAAAAAGATGCACAAAAATTTTATAGGTTGATTATGATATATAATTTTCTATCTTTTTATCTCTAGTTTCTATACAATATTTTAGCTATGTCTTTTCAGTTTTTGTGGGTTTTGTGTTTTTTTTCCCCCCCGGGTTGGTTTGAGTATTTTTTTTTGTTGTTGTCCCGTCCTTTCCTGTCCCTCCCCTGTCTCCTCCACCTTCCATTTTATGTTAGTAAACTATTCTATTGATTGTTGCTGGAATACTGGATGTGGTTTCATGTCCATGTTAACCTTTTGGGTTTTTACCACCTCAGGTTATGCTAGAAACAGAAAAGACAAATCTTTGTGCCAGTCTGAATGAGCTGCTTCTAAGCCGTCTAGAAGTCTTGGTGCCTGGGAGTAGTTTAAGTGTCCATGTCGGCAGAGGCCAAGGGCTGGCTGCCTAAAAGAGCTGGCCAGATATTCAGGTAGGTGATTCAGGAACAGAGTCAGCTGTGACTTAGTTCAACATGTGTTTGCTGAGGAGGCAAACAGTCTTGTTGGAGGTCTGGCTGCTTTTCTTCCTTAGTGAGCCAGAAACCTTAGGAGCCCTGCTCCATATCAGTACTCTTGGCAGCCTTGTTGCAGAGAAAGGAAACACTGGACAGACAGACCAGTTGCCAACAATACTGATGGAAATATTCTTGTTACTGGGTTTAAACTTTATAAATAGATTTGTTTGAAAAATTTTGCATATATTAGACCATCCATCATTCTTTGCTGGAAAAAGGCTCACACAAAAGATCAGAGGACATTTCCAGTTAGAATAAGAAATCACAGTAATTCCCATCTCTCTTTAGAATATGGAGGAGAATTTTCAATGGTGAAATGCTGCATTTGGAGAGGAAATTAATAAGGGGTTTTTGTGTGTGTGTGTGCAACCATTTCTCCTTATTTCACATTCATGCTAAATTATTTTATTTCTCTTGTGTTTCTACCTGTGGACCTACTTTTTTTGCTAAGTATGAAGGAAGGGATCCTTGTTTTACCTTATTTTCATTTGAGCAGTTAGTATAGTACTTCACTGAGTATGCATGTGCACTAAGACTATAAATTCCATGTTACCTTTTTCCTTTTTCTTTTTTTCTTGTTTTACCTTCATAGAAATTGCTAGTTACAACACAAAGTGATTGAGTGTTGTTGTTTCATTTCCTTTGGTCTTATTCTTACCTTGATTATCAGGAAATGCCTAATTTATTGGATTGAGAATTCTGAATGTAACCATAGGTAGGGAAGAAAGTTTTATATCATAAAGTGCACTAGGATCTATGTCAATTCCCTTTTTTTTTTTTTTTTTGTAGAAGCTCCAAAACTACAAGAATATTGAAGTATTATGATTTTTTTTTAATAACTTCTGAAGGGTTTAGGGGTTTCATATTGATCTTTTGAAAGTTAAAAGAAACTCATCATGAAATATTTTCTGAAGAGCAACACCTGACTTTTATCTTACATGCTGAGTCCAGTAAATAAGACTTTATGTAACCAGAACTACTATTTGCTGAGATTTTCATATTATATATATATATTTTAAAAGTACAGAAATAAAATAGGACAGCCTGTAATATTCGAGGTGTGCTGAGTAATCAGCAATCATAGAATCATTAAGGTTGGAAAAGACCTTTAAGATCATTGGGTCCAGCTACCAAACCAGCACCACCACAATGTTTACCATGAAACCATGTCCTTGAGTTCCAATAAGGGATTTGGAAAAGAATGGACCTAACTATTCTATATTTGGAATTGAAAGTTATATGAGTTGTTGTTGGATTGAGTTAAGCAAGTAGTCTTTTGACATGAATAGTAAGTATTTGAGTAAGACTCATTTTTTTTTTCTGAGCAATTAATTCAATGATATTTTATTAAATTACTGAAAATATACTGTCTTTGAATAACAACAACAAAAAAATGTTTCTTAGGAGTATTCCACACATCTCAATGAAATCCATTGACATGTTTTAAATCTGGCTATGAGTGTTCACATACTATAACTCACTGCATAATTCTATGTGTTCCATAAATAGAATGAATATTTTATAGTGGTACATGTGTGGATTTGGAAGAAAAACTGAGCTGTCACTAAAGGAAAATTTATGCTGGCAACTGTGGTAAAGTATCACATTTAAAAGGATTTGGGGGGAGGTTGTTTTGTTATTTTGACTTAGAGATTGTGTGACGATGAGAATCATTGAAGCATATTGCACTGATTAAATGCAGTACTTGGGAGTCTCAAATGTCACAAAACATACGGAATACCAGGAACATTCATCACTGTTTGAAGGGACTGTCTAAAGCCTTGATAGCCTGGTCTAACGATAGTGCCAGTAAAATAGTCAGTGAATGAAAAGAGGATCTGGTAGCATGAAAACAAGTGAAATAATGTTGGAACCAGGAGTGTTAGACTGCTGTGGAATTACTACTTCTTCTTCCTCCTGCTTATCATCCTCCTTCTCTTTTGAAGGAAGAATTAAGATTGCAGTCTTGAAAAGCCATATGTAGGGCTATTAGTCTAACCCTAGCAATAAACAGACGTGCAATCTGCATATGTATTTAGGATTAAAAATAAAATAAAAAAAAAAATCCCAAACTTTGAGTGCAAGAGGGGATGTCCACAAACTTTATTTCAGTGAGGGCAGACTTGAACATGTCAATATTGCTATTGCTAAATCAGATGTGGTTTTTTCTCAGTAAGTGGTAACAGTGATCAGTCTAATTTTGATGGAGAAAGGAAAGACTGTTATGACAACCTAATTTTTAATATGTCTGTAAGATAGTGTTAAGGGAAGAGGGAGAAGGTAGCTTCCTAGAAACAGTCTATAAGTATAGTTAGGTTGTTCACTCACTTGCAAGACAAAATTTTACATGTATTTTAGATAAAATAGAACTTGAGTTGGTATTAATTGTCAAATGTTTGAAATCCTTACAGTAGTCGATTTCCTAAAATTGTTTTCATTCCTCTTTCTTCTGGTATCCCACACTGAAACTTTATGTGATGTAAAGGCAAAACACATTTATTTACTGTGAGACAGACCTATACTTACTGTTTTGTGTAAAACATAAGTTTCCATTGAAAAGAGAAAGTTAGAGAAACTCTCAGTATTACAAGACAATATGTGAAAAATTTTAAAAATAATGTAAATTAGCAAGCTGCAATGCTTAATCATGTCATGTTTCTCAGAGTCATCTGACATAGAAGCAGGGTTCCATCACATGTGTATGGTTACTTGAGAAGACAAGCGCTGTAAGTCCAAATGTCCCCACCTTCCTCCTTCTTCTCCCAGCTTTTATTGCTGAACACAAATGCCATATGGTATGGAGTATCCATTTGGTCAGTTGTGGTCAGCTGTCCTGGCTGTGTTCCCTCACAACTTCTTGTGCTCCTGCAGCCTCCTCGCTGGCAGGGCAGTCTGAGAAGCAGAAAAGGCCCTGATGCTGTCTGTGCAAGCACTGCTCAGCAATAACTAAATCATCCCTGTGTTATCAGCACTGTCCATCACAAATCTAAAACATAGCCCCATAGCTACTGTGCAGAAATTTAACTCTGACCCAGCCAAAACCAAGAGGGCTTTTATTTCATCTCTCTGACTTAGAGATTCAAAATTCTGTGCTGAAATACTGCAACTCTGCAACAGAGTTATTTATTCCATCAGACAGTGCTACCTTATCTTTTCCTGGTGAAGTTTCTACTGAAAACAAACTCTTTAGACTAAGTAGTCTTTATCTTTAGTGTGCACAAAGAAACAAATGTGCATTTTGATTACTGAAATGTCAGGAATTCAAGGAAACACGTAGTGTGTCAGTTTCATAACAAACATAAATAAATAGTAAGAATACCTGTAGCTTTAAGACTTTTCATTCAGATGGAAATTAAGCACCTTTATGAGGTAAAATTATGTTTTGATCAAGAATAAGGCATAATTGCATGTTTTCTTTTCCTGTATTACACAGATGTAGCACAAAACTTTTTATATTCATTTATGAAATGTTTTAAATTTAAATTACAGTTCAAAGATGCTTCATAAAAATAGGAAAGTGCATTTGGAATTAAAATAGTTTCTAAATCGAGTGTATTTATTGACTTCATGCAATTAACAAAAAAAAAGAGGCATAAATAGTGAAAGCCTTTGTAACTTTCCCATAGAGAAGCCAATTTTCTGCCCTCCTTTTCAAGAAAAAGCTCTTTAAATTTTTCTGTATCTAGAACTAGCTACTATTTCTTTGTGTTGTTGAGGAGTAGAAGTCAGAAAATACATGTCCCTGTTAGATATGTATAACATTATTTGAGGATCTAGATGTACTTCTTGAATATTTGCAGGTTCAAAATAGTATTCTGATTTATATAACATAAATTATTGTCATCTACCCTTTTGAGTAAATCAAAGCATCAAGTGATACACTGATTTTGAGCCTTATAATCAAGTCTTGTTTACACACTGAACCTGTTGCAAAAAAAGCTGGCATATGAAATTTAAACATGGTAAGTATTCTCTGCTGTCTTCAGTTAAATTCTAAAGTGAACTAAATTACCTGAACATAGAAATTTTAGGACTAATGGAATAAGAGTGTCTGCAGGAGAAGCTATTATAGGTTGTTTTCCCTGGGTAGATAAGCCCAGAGTCAGTAGAGGAGCTGGGTTGAATCTGGGTCATCTGACTCCTGCTTGTGTAGCCAGTTCTCCCCACTAAAAGCCTCTTCTTGTGGAATTACGTGGTGATGTTTTCTACATTTGCACTGAGTCGTTAAAGATTATTATGGGATGTCTGTTGTTATGATTTTATAGTGCCCTACTGAGACATCTACTGAGTGTATAAGTTGCAGTTTCTAAAAAAATAAATTATTGTCCTACTGTTGTTTTGTGCTTTTAGTAATACATGTTCTGTGTTTTCATTATTTGGCATAGGCAAAGAACTTTCTTTTTTTTATAGTACCTTTATTATCATTTGGAGAAAAATAAATCACATTTCATTTTTGAAAACAGGGTAACAATCCTATTTTGTGGCAACTCATGACTGAACAGATGACGTAGACAAAATATACTTGTGAAATCTGTAGCTAGTTCATGACGAAGATTTTGCCACAAATTTTGGACATGACAGTTGCCAGGTAAATTTAAAAAAAAAAAAAAAAAAGTAAAGTAAAATTCACAGTTGACTATTAGTGAATATCAGTTTCAAGGTACAGGAAGTGGTTTTGGTACCTAAATACAGAAATCTACATTACAATTTCTTAAGTCCTTGTATGTTTTTGGGGAAAAATAGGTGCATTGGAATATGACCTAAAGGAAATGAATACTTACCTGCCTAGCATGCATGGGCTATTTGCAAGAGGCCCATAGAAAATGAAAAGCACAGCTGGTTTGTCTGAAACCCCTCTTCTCTCTGAAGATCAAGCTACTTTTCCAGATTATCACAGTATGTTCAGGATGGCACTTTCCTCCATTTGCCATCTGCAACCTGATAGGTACAACAGTAGCTCTTCCGAAACCCTGGTTAATTCTTATTGTTGCTCTGGGAGAAGAGGAGATATGTGTCTATGTTAATGTGAGAGGGTGGGTGGCACCTACTTTTTCTGTCTCAGAGATTATGGCTTTTACTGGTCTCAGCTTCTTTCTCACCTTGAGGGGTTCAGTTGCAGCTCTGGGGACAGAGACTGGCACCTCACTGTCCTGTACACTGTGGTGGGAAGTCCCAGCACCTTTGCGGTTCTGCAAATTCAGTTTTGCCTTTGTGCAGCCAAAAACTGCCAATTTGTGAAGCAGAGAGGGGTGAGAAGCAGCATGAGTCAGTGTCTGCTGATTAAGGTTTTCACCCAGGCTGTGGGGAGAACTGGCTTCAATTCCTGTTCCAGCAGGTGTAGTCTCTGGAGGAATTAATTTAAGGATAGAAACATTCTGACTGAAGCAGCAGTAGAAACAAGAGAGAAAACTCTAGGTGTCCCCAGCTTATGAGATAATGATAGGCATAATAGGTACCTAGAGAGCATGACACTGAAAAATAAGACACTGAGGCACACAGAGCCCTTTGACATGTACATTTGGGCACCAAATTCCTGACCTAGTACCTAGTTTAAATGTATTCTTGTATCAAACATTTTAAAAAAATTATATAAATATATATCAAAACTTTATTTAATGACTAGCTAGTTCTGCCAAACCCATCTAAAACATTTCCTTGGTCAGTCAGGGTTGTTGAATTTAGACAGGTATCTCGGAGTTCTGCGCTTTTGTTATTAATTCTTGTCTTTCTTCCAAGTTTTTTATCAGAAGGGCCAGATATTGCAAATAAATGAAAACAAATCCACCTATTGTTCTTTAAGCTCTCTACTGAGTCACTGTGCGAGATTTCTGTGAAGTTTTCACTTCTCCTATATGATATATCATTATATGAAAGACAAAGACTTTGTTCTTTTGAGCTTACTGCAATCAATCTGATAAACTACATGGACATTCACATTAATTTTGACAGAAGAAAAGAATAATTTAAAAAAAATAGAACTAAGAGAGAAAGAAAAAGATTTGTTAAGAAAGAGTTTGTGTAGTTGCACAACTCAGCTATGGAACAGCAGTAGCGTCGGGGAGTCCATAAGGTGGTTTTGACATCTATAAACATAACATTTATTTGGATACTAGGCAGCTTTCATTTGTTATATGCTTTGCAAGTTTTTTATATATTGCCTCTTTTTAGTTGTTTGAGATTATAAGCAGTATTGTATTTTGTATATCTACTTGCAGTGCTGACTTTATGCATTAAAATAATCTATTCTGGTTTAATATTAAGATACAGTTAAACAGTTTCATTACTGTGTTATGAGAGATACTTGGGGTTTTTCAGAGCATTGTGTCATTTTTTGGACTAACCTTTCCGTCTGGGAAAATTGTATTAAAAAATAGTTGTTTAGTTAATATACTGCAAATAAACTAATGCCTGGCTACTGACATAATGTTGAGCACTGTAAAAGCAAAAATGGTCTTAGAAGCACAGAATTGTGTAGGTTGGAAAGAAACTCCATGTGGCATCTAATCCAGTTACTAGTACAAAGCCAATGAAGTTAGATCAACTTTCTCAGGGCCAGATTTGAGTCTCTCCAAGCATGGAGATCTCACAGTGTCTCTGTGTCTCTGTTCCACCGTTTGACTGCTTGCAGGATCACAGAATAAATTATGTTGGAAAAGACCTCTGAGATCACTGAGTCCAGCCTATGAGCCAACACCACCTTGTCAGCCAGACCATGGCACTAAGTGCCATATCCAGTCTTCTACTTCAGATATGCTCCTGTGGATTCAGCCCAGCAAGTCCATGTTTTTCCTGTACTGAGGTCTCCAGAATTAGATGCAGTACTCCAAGTAGGATATTGTGAGAGCTGAATAGAGGGGCAGAATCACCTCCCTTGACCTGCTGGCCATGTTTCTTTTGATGCAGCCCAGGGTAAGATTGGCTTTCTGGGCTGTGAGTGTACATTGCCAGGTCATGTCCAGCTTTTAATCCTCCAGCACTCCTAAGTCCTTCTCAGCAGGGCTGCTCTGAATCCTGCCTTCCTCCAGCCCATATTGATACGAGAGGTTGTCCCCAACCAGGTGCAGCACCTTGCACTTGGCCTTGTTCAACTTCGTGAGATTCACATGGGCCAGCTTCTCCAGGCTGTAGAGCAGCATGTGATATTGCAAAGTAATACTCCTGACAGATAATCCTGTTTATATCTTAAAATCCCATCAGCACTTTCTTGGTTTTTATATGGTAAATGATAGCACAAAGGGTGTTCTGTGGACATTGTTTGCAAAAAAATGAGGTTAATTGCCTGTTTGTGCTCCTATGTTTATTGCACTCATTAAAGCTTGCAGGATGCCCACAATATTCTATAGTTAGCAAATTCCCTATTGGAATCTTATTTTGAGAACAGGTTCACGGTGACATTTTTTTGCTTTCAGTGGCAGTAGTTTTTCAGAGAAAGTTACGCTTTTGAGCTCAGAAAAAACAACAACTTGGAATTAAAATCACTTGAAAACTTTACAAGCATTTGGTTGACAGAATTAGGATAGTCCTCAAATATCCATGTTTTCTAACTGCTTGTTTTGTTTGAAAAGAAAAGAAAGTAAAGAGACATTTTATTATCTCAGATTTACAAAGAGGGTAGACATTTTTCATGACAGGCTTTCTGAAGGAATGCTGTTTAGATCAAGTGTGATCAAAAATAATTTTATTTTGGCTGTTTATTGACTTATATGACAGAGGTTTGGTTTTGTCTATTGCTTAGTAAACTGAAGCAATTGAAAACCACATTGCATTGACTTTGAATAAGCCCCTTTCTTAAGTAGCCTCAGAAGCCTAGAATTACCTTCTTAATGACAGGTTTGGACAAACTGTGTTCTGGGTGCCCACTTCTAGTAACAGAATTGGTTACAGTATAGCAAAGCAGAAGATGTCTGACATATTTTTGTAATATGCACATTAAATAATAATAAAAACAAACAAACAAAACAATATTTTATTGGAACATCTCTGTTTAAATCAGGAGATAAATTCTAAAGTAATGGAATTACTAAAGCATGAATTGAGATATATTTCAGTGTAGGTTGATTAAGTGATGCTATGGAATTGCACTGCATAATAAAGCCTTCTTTAAGTGGTAGTCTAGAGACACAGCTAAGCATGGAAGTTGCTACGCAAGAGCTTTTTATTTTATTTGTTTCAGTTTTAAAATATGCCTGGTTTTTGTTTGTTTGCTTGTTTGTTTGTTTTTAATTTACACTCTTCCTTACTATAAAGAAAGTTTTCAGAGCCCAGTGGATTCACACTATTTCTCTGCTGGTAAATCCTACAGCATGGCATGGACTAGGGTTACTCACTAAATTTTTTCATAGTTTAACCCCTGTATAATAGGAAACAGTTCTACAATTCCAATGTATTTGGCCAGCAAAGCTGGGAATAAGGAGGTAATTATTTTCTACCTGGTACTGTTTGGAAGATCAGGAGAACACTGAGAAAGGTGGGCTCTCCTCAGGTGTATTGTGTGCATTACATGATTGGAAAACAGATTATTTTTCTGCATGGGTTTGGATTTTCATCAATTTAGATGTTTATTTTTCATGGTTGCTGTGTTTTTTCATAATTATGGACCAGAAATGCTACATCAGTGTTGTTCACTGCAGGATGAACAACGTGTATAATCATGGCTTTGGTTATTCAGTAGATCCACTGAATGACTTCCTAGCCCTGCAGAGCCTTGATTTGGAGAATGTTCCTGAGGTCAGTGGTTCTGCTGCAGCTTCAGCCTGTCTGTGCAGTACATGAAGGCAGCGTACACTGGCCAAGGTTTAGGTCACTATATGATTTTTGTAATCTCATTGGTTATATGTAGTACCTTATAAATCTATAAAGGTGCCCTTACGTTTTTCACAAGCTTGTAATCTTTTAAAATGTTTAGCTTTATTTTTGAAAATATTAGTTGTTTTTTTTTCCTTCACTTCACAAGGTTTTCTCAGTGAACCTACAGCTTATTCTTGAATTGTTTAAAAACATTTTTTTAAAATTTTCTTTCCTAATGAAAGAAAGTCTGTGTTTGTGTTTGCATGTGCATGCGCCTGTAGGTTTGTTTGCTAAAATGAGGAGCAAAATGTCTGATTTCTATTACAAACTGAAATTGGATACAGCTTGCTGGGTTTAAGAGAAAAATGTTTCAAGCAGTTAAGAGTCACTCCTGAGGGTTCTTGGTAAATACTTACAATACTTTAGGCTGTAGCTTCCTACTAAAATCAATGTTTCCTTCATGAATTTCCTATCTCAATTTGAAAGTTATGTAATTGAGGCAGAGCATGGG
Organism: Myiozetetes cayanensis; assembly: GCF_022539395.1. Lineage (NCBI taxonomy): Eukaryota > Metazoa > Chordata > Aves > Passeriformes > Tyrannidae > Myiozetetes > Myiozetetes cayanensis. The sequence goes on from NW_026087521.1 coordinate 16,688,626, forward strand.
TAATTGCTACTCTTCTCTTAGTTGAGGCTCCTCAAATACCTTACAGCTTTCACTTTTTGTGTATTGGTGTGCTGATCCCTAGTAGAGCTACACACTGAGATATTTCACTGTGAAGAGACCTTTATTTTGCAGAGGGGGCTTAACCACTGTCAGTATTTCTTTCTTGGTATTCTGTTTATGCCAGGAAACCTTTGAATGAACATTTTTTAGTTTCTGAATGAGAGGACTAGCACATTTTTACTAATCCTTCTTGCAGAGCAATAGAAGAAGGAAGTTTACAAAATGTTGAATCATTTAAATGTTAGCATGTGTTTGAGACTTGTTTCATTCTGAACTTGCAATGAAAAAGCAAAAACAAGTATTCCCTGTGTAATGGTAAGGGGGGGAAGTGGCAGCTGCTGCTTGCTTGGGTAGGCCAGGCCATTTGGATAACATAGTACAAAACAAAGTATCAGCAGAAGGGAGAAATCTCCTTTCTTCAGTTTCCTTTACCATGACAAGACTAGGCATTGGAAGGTGAATCAAACCTGTTTTAATGTTTCTGTCATTAGGTGAAGGAAATTTATCCATTTCTTCTTATAGAAGAAAGAAAAGGAGAAAATTAACATAGAGGTAATACAAAGGTTAAAGAAAAAATCAATTTCCCATTGCATTAAACCCTTTGCAGCACTTACAGGCATTGAGGAGATATGTCTAAAGGAAGAATGATATTTTTTGGATATGTATGTAAGCCAACCTTTTTTTTTTTTTTTTAATGAATACAACAAAAAATACAATCAGAAAATGCTATCAGAGGACACATTTGCAATCTTTTGTGCAGTTCTTAAGAAATGCATTTTTCTTATTAAGGCTTTCCTTATATTTCAAATGATTAAACTTTAACTCTTCACAACCCAAATCACACTCAATTGGAGAATAGGTTTTCAAGTCTGTGACCACATCTTGCTGTCAATTTTTCTTCAAAGCTGGAAAGGAGCTGAGTAGGCAAGACCCAGCTTTTTTAAATTCTCCAACTGCCTGAATTTGTGTGCATTTTTATGTTTTGCCTGCTCAGATCAATCTTAACTGACTAGAATTCTACAGTGCTAATACAATTGTCATATGTATATCCAGGCTGCAAAGAGTCGAAACAAGCTCTTATTGCATTTCATCACTTAGGGTCAGGTGAGGATGAGATGTGAAGAATTTCATTGCTGTTTTACTTAGTAGTTTGAGAGAATTAATGGTTTCCTGATTTTCTTTTTTTTCCCCTGGATATTAAATAGTTAAAATTGAATAGGTTATCTTAATTCTGGTACTTTGATAATGTCTTCTTATGAATATTGGAACTATTTCTCTTGCAGTATTATTCCCTATACTCCTGTAAAAATTACAGTCTCCTGTATTAGAACATATTTATGAGGAAACTAGGAAAGATTTAACACAAGAGGTCCATGATAATAGATACAATTAGAGAACTGCATAATGCATGTAATAAATAGCAATTTTCTGCTGTAAAAATGCCCATGTAAAATTCACATATTCTTCTCAGAGCAACAATATTCTTATTCCTATTGTTGTAACTAGACATGTCTTTCAGTGCAAGGATATTTTGAAATATGATTTCCTTATACCACAGTCATTTCCTGATTACAGGATTTTTTTTTTCTCCTTTCAGTAACATTGTAAAGTAGCAATCTGCTGAAGTCTCAGTTGTACCTTCATAAAGCAGTGAAGCTGAGGATCAGTCTCTTGTCCCATTTCTGTCCCCAAAGCTTACCTATTATTCCTAATGCCTTGAAAAATGTATTCTTTTATTTTCTACCAGTGTGAAGCTAATGGAATGACCTTCATCTGAAAAGGGGCAAAAAAAGTCAAGCTGATTGCATGGTGCACGACCTGTATTCAAGCTGTAGTAGTCAATGATACTTCCTGAGAAGCGTTTCTGTTCCTGTGGCATTTTTATTTTCGGGAAGGCTGATGTCCCCTTCATCCCCGTGACTGACAGAGGGATGTGTTGATATTAGTTAACACTCTGCCCACAACCTGCAACACAGATGTTCTCATGATATCCTGAGCAGTAACTTAGAGGTTATATTCTGATTGAAAATCTGCATTAGAAACAATAGAGAATGCTTTGCTAAATACCTTGTTTTCTGTCATTTCACAGTAATCTCATTTCCTAAATCATCTTCCTAGATCTGTGATTGTCTGTTTTTCATGCGTAGCAACCTCCATGGTTGAATCAAAGAGAAATCTGCTTCAGAAGTAGCTTTGTGTTTTGGGGATAATCTTTTTTTTTTTTTTTTAATGTATCTTCTCTTCCAAAACACAGCATTGACTGAGTGTGCTGATTTGCTATGGGGAATATTTGCATAATAACTTTAATAACCAAATGAAAGTGATCCTCAGTACTGACCAGGCACAATATTAATACTTTTAGTTTGTACATTTTTCATTTTTTTATTACTTCTGGAATCTTCTTCTCTAAAATAAACAGGATTATATATTTAGTAAAATAAATAGCATGTTGCAAGTTGCTTTTATTGAAGTCTGTTTTAATTTTAATGAACTGAAATGTAATTAGAAAGTGTTTGTTTTATTATGCCAACAAAGTACCAATCATGAACTGAAGACTGACATTGGAGTGGACAGTTTGTGATTATAACTGTATGTCAAGATCTTCATTAAGATGCACATTAACTGAACATAATTGACTGCAAGGCAGCTGGACAGTGGTAAAGTATTTAGTAATGAACCTCTTCACTGCTGTATTTTCTGCCTCAAGGAGAACAATAAATGTGTCCATATTTTCTTTTTAATATCCTTTTGTAAATGCTGCCATATTAGCAAGCAGAATGATACAGTAACATGAGGGCTTCATAGTTTCTGCTTCTTCAGTTTTCTGGGGCTATTAATTCCAATACTGAAAATTTATGAAGGAAATAGAGCAAAGTGTTCACTGTATAAGAGGTTTTTTTCTGTGCCTAGTTCACTTATAACCAGAATTTAAAAGCAAACAAAAATAATAGTTGATTTTGTTCCAATAAAAGTTGGACTCAAACAGCAATTTTGAATTTGTTACAAGTAACAGTGCATTCTTTCAGGAAATAACTACTATCCATCTGAACAGCAACTTCACTTGGTCAGCATTATTTTCTTTTTAAATTATATGAAAGTAGGGAAAATATCTCACACAGTGTTTTTTTCATTATTTTTGTAAGTATTTCAAAGATAAATGATCTCACACTAATGTTCCTGCGATATTTGGTGGTGTCTAGCCATCAAATTGGTTTCATTTCTTCATACCAAATGTATGAATCTACTTTAGTGGTGAGGTACTTAAAAATATATCAGCAGTAACATCTCAAGTTTATGGTCCGTCATCTAGTAGTTGTTCCAGAGTTGTCTTCAAAATAATGTATTTTTGAAATCTGAATTTGTACGAGCTATTCATCACATCGTATATGTATATAATATAAAAGACTAGAGGCAACTAATTTATGATTATAATCTTTTTGGATTATGTAAGACTTAAACCTCTCAACAGCAAAGGAATGCAGATCTCGATTTTCTTTAGGAATCATAGTTGCATAATTGCACATAAAAAGTCTGTTGCAACAAATGAGAAACTATGTAGTAGTGTTATGTTTATTATCACTAATTTCTACTGTAATCTCCCTTGTACACTTTCATTATAAAGTGTTACCAGTTTAATATACTAGAGCATAGGAATGACCACAGTCACCTAAAGTATTTGGTGTTATTGTCCCTCTAATTCTCTTCACATCTATCTATTGAGGCCTTTGCTTCATGCAAGCCTGTAATAATATAGAATAATGGTCAGTCTTTGCGAGCGAAGATCCGGGGAAGGTCTTTACACCTTCCAGCCTGCGCATTGGATTTTTTAGGTGAGACACAGTGTGCGCGGAACTGAGCCCACCCTTTAATCCTAAGGTTCATCTGCCGGGGCCAAGCGAGCTTGGACGGTGGCAGCGAGGTCCTTAGGACGTAGATGGATTGCCTTTTTAAGGGCTAACGAGCTCCATCTGCCCGGGAGTGGCCCTGACCGGGAATCGAACCCGGGCCTCCGCGGTGACAGCGCCGCGCCTTTACCACTAGACCACCAGGGGCTCCAAGCCTGTAATATTCCTGTGTTAAATAACAAACAAGTGAATTTCAGTTGGTGAAGTGATTTCAGGACAGATAATGCAATTGGCACTGTGATATTTGAGTGGTTTTTGTTGGATTTTTCTGTATTTTAAAACTTGATGGGCAAAAATTATTCCTTCAGATGCAGACAACTGTTATCAGTAATTTATTTATTATTCTTGAGTTGTGTTCTACAGATTCAGAAAAGACATATTTTAATATATATTTTTGAGAATAGATAATTTGAATAATCTCCTGAAAAAAGATATTTTTCTGATATTTCATGCAGCTTGATCTAAGTAGTTCTATTTAGTAGATATTATGAAAACAAATTTTCTTCCTACTTTGTGATTCCTTGAGCTCAGATGTACCATCTGCTGGGTATTTTCCACTTTTTTTTTTTTTAAATATTAAAAGTTAGATTTTCCATTAACCCTTAATGTTTTCTGATTTGGATTTATTTTCAGGAAAAAAAAAGCCAGATGATTTTCCCCAATTCACTTAGTGAGTTAGCAACATAGGAACTCAAAGTACTCTTAATTTATTTTTTGGTTTATTTAGGTTTTCTTTCCTTTTGCTGATAATCAATACAAACGTTCTTACCTATGTTGAAGTATGCAGCAATATTCTGAGAGAACCAACATGCTAAGCTATCCTACTCTTTCAGAAATATGTTGTGATATGACTGCACATTATTACTGTCATTATGTCATCAACATTAATAGTCAGGTCTGGAAAAATTCAAAGTAGCTTTCTTAATCTGTAGAAACAATGATGAAATATGTATCTATTAGATGCATTATTGTCACATATTATGTCATATTATTTTTTTTAATAAGGTATTGTGACATTTAGGTGTTGAATTCTTAGAATATGTTTTTCTCATAACAAATTTATATTTGTTTAATATAGTAGCTTTTTATCCTGGCTGTATATTACTGTTAAAACATTCCCTGGCTTGCATTAGACAACCCTCAGTCAGCAGTTTGAGACAACTTTGTAGGAGCAGCTGACTTCTCCTATTCCCAAGGAATCTTTTGAAGGATTATGTAAAGCTCTTCCTCTGTTTCTATCACTTCTTCTCTGCAAAGACCTGGTATGATACATTCACTTCCAATCACTGCTTCAGCACAAAGATTCTTTAAAGGAGGCACAGACAGCGTCAGCTTCTGTGATAGTACTACTCAATCCATGTTATATCCTCTAAACCACCAATGAAACCTGAGTCATGTAAATCAAAAGGAGTAGTAGCATTTGAAAAAGAAAGAATATAGTAGATGTTACCCTAGCACTTTGATTTTCATAGAACCAGACAAATAGCTCTTTAAAATACATTATTTTTTTTGTGCTGTTGTTAGAGTGGTACCCTTCAAACCACTGTATGACTTTATCCTGAAGAGAGAACCAAAAAAGAACATTTTTTTTAAAAGTGCAACCTAATTTTTACTCATATTGTTTGAATAACTAAAGGATAAAGACCCTGCTTGTCTGTACCATGGCAAAAAAAGTGGGCTTTTCATCTGCTATCTCCTTCTAATCCCATGAGTAGCTGTCCTGATTCTGTACTTGAAAGACTGGCCTTTTCTTCACGTAGACTTATGTTCTATCTATATGAACGAATTAAAAAAAAAAAACCAAGCCAGAACACAAACAAATCACCCATCTCAGAAAAAAACCAAGAATTTCCAAAAATAGCTTATATCATGACAATGCTATTGCAGTCATGTCTGTTGGTTTCCAGTGTTTATGTTTTTTTCACTCTTACTCCTTTTTTTTCCTGCTACTTTTACCGTTCCAATATTATGATAATCTCTTTAAACAGTTCATTCTGAATGACCTAATTTTTAAACTGCTGAGCATTCATTGCTCATACTGAAGAAAATCTGGTTAAGAAAATGTCTGTTCTGCAACTCTGAGAGGTGAAGATGTTTGTGTTTTTGTATGTATATCTGACTGTCTTTTGTAAATGCTCCCTTGTACATTTTTACTGAGACTTGGTATTGCTCTTAATTTTTGGGTTCATAATCTTGGATTTTCTTCTCCTCTTTTTCTTGTGAGAAATAAGGTAGTTATGCTGTTGTTCTGAAAAGCATAACATCTTTTTAAGAAGAAATAACAACCTTTAAAACTGTCAGTTGATAATTTAACTATTACTTGCTTATTTTCATAGAATCATAGAATTTTTTAGTTGGAAAAGACCTTTAAAGTCATCGAGTCTGACTGTTAATCCAACACTGCCAAGTCTATCACTGAACCATGTCCCTGAGCACCACACCTACACATCTTTTAAATACCTCCAGGGATGGTCACTTCACCACATTCCTGGGCAGCCTTCTTGTTGCATCTTTGTTGCTTCCTACCTGAAAAAATAATAGTTAATAATCCAAGGACTGTACCAGGATAGGAAACTTTCTCTTCAAACCTTTAAACCGGACCCCAGAGACACAGCAGATCTCTGTAAGAAGTGGGTCTAGTCTGCATATTAGACCTTCTGTAACCTTCAGAAGGGAGTTTCCTATGACAAGGACCCATCCTTTTTCTTTATGGAAATGGTTTTGATGCAGGGCATAGTCTATCTTAACCTTGGTGACACCTTCAAGCTGGATGAACCATCATCTTCGTTATTGTTGAGTTCCACCTGCAGAATCTCATACCTATTATTCCAGAACACAGGGAGAGGTGGGGTGGTCATAGAGGAGATGCATCTGCTGCACCAGTTAGGAACTTGCCAGCACTGCCCCTGTCCCTTTAGTTATTGTGTTCAACCAGGCAGAAAGAGGATCCTGTCTGCCTGTTGAACCTGAATGCAGACTTTTTTGTTATTACATAATTTGTGGAACACTTTTTTTAAGAATGTGTGAAAGGCATCTATCAGTAGTTTTGTATTTGCAGTACATTTGCATTTTTTAATAATGTGTTTCATATGAACACATATTTGCATAGTTTTATGTTAGTATAATGGAGTGGGTTTTAGACAACGAAACCTGTTCTGTTAATAGGTGTTTTAATATGACATTCTTATATTCTGTTGGAATGTAGTGTGGGAGGTAGTACTTATTGCTGTTAAATTTATCAGGCAATGTAGATAAGGATTGTATTAAAAGTTTCCTCATGTAAAGCAATAGGGCAGTAGCTCTTGGGAGAAAAAGAGACTTTTTTTTGTTAATTATGGCACAATTTTCTGAGAAACTCTTGCACTTTTCTGTCAAGGTAGTTCATAGACCATGAATCTTTCTCATGTGAATTACAGCTCTTTCCAAAATAAACAATGCAGTTGGTAAGCACAGGTTAGTGTTAAGACATTATATGATTATATAGAGAATTCTCTTCCCAACCTTTGTTTCTGGATACAATTTAAGTACTTATACCATTACTACAATTGCTTTTACATGGTTCCATGCACAGCACTGAATATATCTAATGGTTGTTAGATAAAAATATAAAACTTCTAGCATAGGTGCATTTTTCATCACCTTGCCATGCTTAATAACCAACTACTAAATCATTTATATTGTAAGTAAATCAACAAACCAGAATCAATAACATAGAATTATTAGTTGCCTGCTCTTTTGCAGAAATTGTTGTTCAAGGAAAAGAAACTGCTTTTTTTGCTTCCATGGAAAATGAATTTCACTTTTGTCTGGTTTTTGTTTGTTTGTTGGTTGGTTTTGTTTTGTTGTTGTTTTTGGTTTTTTTTTAATTCTGACAAAGCTAGATTTGTAAGAGGAAACTTTTTTTCTTTTCATAGGGAATATCTATGAATGAGAACAGTGAACAGTCAACAATTATTGTTGGACACAGATTTCTTATTGTGTAATTTCTTTTCCATCATTTTCCATAGGAAGATGAACACAGCTGCTGTGTATACAGTGTAACAAATCTAGGTCAAGCAGCCAGATTAATGATGTCTGGCACATAATTATGAACATTACAGAAACATTTTATTTTCTTTCTTTTCGTGTCTTCTATACATAATGTTATATAGTTTACAGGAAGGTAATGTCCTTTATGATATAATTTTGCATCCAGGAAATACTATAATCATGAAGCACTTCCGTGATATGATGATAAAAATTGTCATGTAATCTGCATAATCCTTCCTCAGATTATAAACAGAAATCTTCACTTAGGTAATGTTTGAACAGTTCCTTCTCCATCTCATTTTAAAAGAAATTAAATGAATCTTTCACTGGAGATACTTTTAAAAGTATTTAATGTAAGAAATAGTAAACAAAATAATCACATGTATATAGGGCTCTTTACCCTTTGGCTGTGCTTATTCTAATCAACATCAAATTTTAGTTCAATAGAAAGACATTCAGTTGATAATTTTTTTGCAGAGTTGCACAATTTCCCCTTTATTTCCAGTACAAACAAGGTTTCAGTGTAGAATATTATTCATGCACCAAATATATTTATGTATTTAGGGTGTTTCTTTAGTATGACTTTAAATTTAAATTGCAAGAATTTAAATAAGGTAGTCAAAAGTAAATATTTTTTATGCATATGCAGTGTTTGGAGTTTTGTGTGCTTTATTAATCATTTGATCTGGTGTTTGTGTAGATGAAGAGAGAGATTCTTGTTTTTCCTAGTTGTTTTAAGGGTTCTTTTTTCTTGCATCACATTGGTGAACTTTATTGTGTTATTTAGGAGGATATATTTAATATCCTTTATACAAGGAATTTTAGAGCTGTGCATAATCCCCTTGTCCAGCTCTTCCTTATGTCTTTTTATCCACATTTGAAGGAGATATTTCTAATAAATATCTGTGGTTGGGATGGGGAGGAAATAACCTAATTTACTTCAGAGATGACTCCAAACAGGCAGCAGAAACAAAATTGTACCAGTTTCAGTTATTTCTTCTCACACCATCATTTAGCTCTAACCAGGCAAACTTTACCCTCTGAAATAGAGATTTTCAGATCCCATCTAGGAAATACATGACTTTCTTCCAGTGTGACACTGGAATAAAACATTTGATTTGGATGTTTTGAACTGGCTGTTCCTCTGCACCCCCAGTGGAAATACAAATTGTGTCTTGGGGTCACAGGGGCAGCGTGTGGGTCCAGAGGCCACTTGGGCCCAAATACAGGTAGTCTGAGCCAGGGAGTTTGCTCTGGAAAGAGATGGATAAATCCATAAATATTGGCAGAAAACTCTATTCAATTTGGCTTTAAGGCCACGGATTGTTCTCTGGACCTTATTTTTAACAGTATAGAAATACATGCCATATCTGTATTACTATCTTTTGTCTTGAAGATGATAAATCTGAGGAATGCATGCCTTAAAATATACAGATAATTACTAGCCATGATTCTTCAATGATTTGAGTAAGGGTATCTCCAGCCTCATGGCTTTTTTACTTGATAGATCCTAGGGCACCAGAAAACAGAAGGACTCAATGTTTCTGAATATTTCAAATGAGAGGTAGCTTCATGATTGATTTATTTGGTATCTGTTATGGGCAAAACAATAGTATTTGTAATAAGAGACTGAATTAAAAGAGAGTTAAGGGAAAAGGATATGGTTAAGAAAGAGTAGCAAGCTTTTCTAGGCAGTTAACATTTCACCAATGAATTTGGTTTTCTTGATGACATGACAAGTTTGGTTGATATATGACAATGCAAATATAGCATAATTTAACCTTTGTAAAGTGTTTCATTTTGTGCCAGCTGAAATCCAATCCTGATCATATGTAGTTTTTAAATTGTAGGATCAATTGCTCAATGAGGCACTAAACATTTTGGGCAGGGAAATTTTAAACAAAGGAACGTTATCAGTGGTAAGTCTTTAAATGAGGCTACTTCTTTGGAATTTTAAATTAGTTCAGCATTAACATCAACAGCGACAACAGAATAACTGAGCTATCTGATTGAGTAGAGCAAAGTAATAGATAATGTTATGGGGTTGTTTTACCTCAATGTAAAGCAGTGGCAGAACTAATACTTGATTGTGGCTGATTCTTTTTCATATTGAAAATAGAAAGAGCGAAGAAAAGAACACTAAAACTGAGCTTTTGATAGGAGAAAATGACATACAGTTTCAGATGCATCTGAATACACTTAGCGTATCATAGATATGATTGAGAGGTGGTTTGCTAACTGTGTCTAAAACACTTAGTAATAAAAGGCTTTTTAATTTAGCAAAGCAAGTTAGTAGAAGCTGAAGCCAAAATTCAAATTAAATATGTGGCAAATACTTTCAGTAGGGAGGTGATTAACTGCTGGGACAAATTGCCAAGAGAAACAAGTGATTTTTCCATCACATGAGGTTGTCAAATTAGAACTAAATAACTCTCAGGAAATTATTTGACTCTTGCCAAGAACAAATTATTGGTCTCAGTTCATTGTTAACCAGATGAAATTTTAAAGCAGGTGGTTGGGATGGTGGATCAAATAATTCCTTCGTTTTATAATGTAAAATCATGAGGAATATTTTACCTAACTTGCATTGGTTGAATTATCATCAACATCAGGAACTTCATTGCAACATGGTACAATTTCCAGTTGGTATTGTTATTTCCTGGCATATTTCCATTCATTCTATATCGTATTCAGGAGATACTCTCTTGTTATCTACTTCATCCCATCTGGTTTCAATGGTGAACTTTTTATTTATAGGTTTTTACTTAGAAACAAATGTTTGGAAAGAGTCAATAACTTTGTCAGTAGAACTAAACTCAGTAATTTACTCCAGTGCAAAATTATTAAATACTGTCTTATTGGAGCAGAATCACTGAGTAGCAGCAAAATTTATTTAATACTAGTGTGCTGGGTCAAAAATGAGGGACATGCCTTTAAACTTAGGGAACAGACTTGATTACTGTGTGTGGCACGCACACATCTTACTGCAATATGCAAACACATGATGCAGAAATAACTGAGAGAATTAGTGCAGAAATCCTGCAGTCCCTTTTCAACTCCCCTTTTGCGGTTATATGGGTATTTCAGTTGGCTGTCACTTTCTTCAGTACTTCCACCTGAATGCTGCAGTGTAAGTTAAGAATCTTTAGCTGCCTGGAAGATTCGTTGAAGGAGTCTTTATTAAGTGCATGAGAGAATATTTAAATGGAAGGTGATGGTATTGTATTAGCAATCACTTGGGAAACTCCAGATTGAATTAGTCTTTTGTGAAGTATGTCATTTAGTAGATGCCTCATATCTGCAGTCCATGGACATCCAGTGGGAGTGGCCTGAGCAGAACACTACGTAGAATGATCTCAGAGATGCTTCAGTAGGCATCGTAAAAACAGTTTGAGTTTGAGTCTCACTGCAAGGGTTTTAATAGCAGGGCTTAAATTCTCCACCATTTAAGTGCAGTACATAATTTCAAATATAGTTTTGTTTCAGAGGTGCAATTGTATCGTGCCATGCCGAAGGGAAAGTGATGCAAAGTGAATTGGATTCATCTGGCAGCCTTAGCACACATGCCTGTGCTTTCCAAGCTATTAGAAAAATTAATAAACTCACTCTTTGAATTAATGGATGGGCTTGCAGGATACCATCTGATATAAATTTTGAAGCTGAATTATATTTACATTGATATTTGTACTGTAAAATTAGTAAAGGTTATTAATTCTATCTGTTCTTGATATTACCAGTTTTATACCATAATTACATGCACAGACACACACAACCTCTCCAGAGGAGTGCTGAAACGCAGGTACTTAAAAGTACATGAAGGACCAAAGCAAATGTTCTCAAGTTACCCTATCTGTCAGTTTTACATTTTTCTGTCTTTACCTGTTCGTCCTACTGCTCATCTTGATTGCAGGATAGAATATCTGTATTTTCTGTGATTATGCAGTACCACTCAGAGTATAAGGAGTTTCTGTTTTAAAGACAGAATCTGAAAGTGACAAAATCAGACTCACTGTGGGGCCTTTAGGTCTCAGATTGCCCAAGATTCTTTAAATACTACATTTTCTTAGTATATAAAAGGATGGGAGTGATGGTGCAGTTATTCTCTTACGAGTAATGTCATCATGTTGGACAAGGTATGAAATGCTGCCAACAGTGAAATGATGTGCTTGTGTGATAGATATTATGATCAGTGAAGAGGTGTGTATGGAAACAGTGTAATGGAACAGAACAGTAAATGTATGACTTACATATTCTGCATGTGTTTTCACAATCTTTTTTCTTTTTTTCTTGTTTTGGTGTGGGGTTATTTTTTTTTGTTTGTTTGGTTTTGGTTTTGGTTTTTTTAGAATCTAGTGTAGATTTTTTTTCCCCAGCTGTGAAATGTACATTCCTCCAAACCTCTGTGTGTATGTTCCTTTACTTCTTGGCTTTTCTGTTGAGTTAGAAGAGGTTCCAGCCTCCTAATCACTACTGAAATACTTTTTAGTAATTATATATTTTTAATAACCCATTTCATGAACTTCCAGATCACTTTTAGAGAACGATGCTCCTAAGATTGAAGACATTGGAGGAAAATAAAATGTGAACATAACTTTTTCTCACTGAGTCCACATTTTAGAAATCTCTTCCTGTTTGAAAGATAGGCTTTTATACTGCTTAGCTTACAGTGTGAGTATATTTACTGATCTGCAAAGGATCTGCTTTCTGCAGGGCAACTAGCAGGACAAAAGGTGTCCCAAATTAAGAATACCCAATCTTTCATCACTTGAAGTGTCCTTATTATTATAAGAGGTGTACTGAAGAACTAAACAAAGATCTGAATTTGCAATTCTGGTTTCTTTTTCTGGCATTTACACCAGGGTAACTGAAAGTAGATCATACCCTGCAGAAATTAAAGATGAAAGTTACTAGATTTTTCAGTTCACTTCCCACCATATATTTTCTACTTTTAAATATCCCCAGGGAAGATGCCTCCACTGCGTGTGTCATGAAATTACAGCATAAACTTTATTAGCAATCTTAAACAATGAATTTTTATAGCATCATACTGTATTTAAAACATCATGTTATTATCGATGTTTTTCTGCATTACTGTAGATCTTTATAATTCCAACCTCTGGCTTAGTTGCTCTCAGCTTATCCCATTGCAATGAGCATTGTGTCCAGTTCTGTACTCGTTGTGAGACAAAGGAGCACAGATACAGTAAACACTTATTTTTCAAGTCTTGTTTTAAGATAAGGTGGGTACGTTTTTTATAGACTGTATTTTTATAGATTTTTATCTCATGGCAAATAGCAGTGTGTCTCAGAGGCTATTCAGCTACCATCAGTGTATATAGTTTGCCAGTCTTTAATGCAACTAATTCCTAACCAGAAAATATCCTGCATTCTCAATGAATCATGATTGAGAAATTATTAAGGTGACAGGAAATTTTAAACAAAAATGTCACTGTAGAAAAGCCAGTTTTAATGACATTTTTAGAATTATCAGCAAGAAGACATCAATCTGTGGTGACAAGAATTGAACTGAAGTGTAATCATGTGAGTGTTTTGGGTTATTTGTTTAATAACAGGAGTTGTTAGAATGATATATAGAGGTAAAATGTCAAAAAATGTATTTATTAGCAATAAATAGTTGCTTGATGACAATGTGAGACTTGGCAACAATTTTATTTGGATAATTGTTCACTGGTGATACATGCTATAAACAATTTCCAATGGAAACATCATGGCAAACATAGCTTAAAATTTTTTTTGTAAGCATAGAAGGCTTTGTTTTTCCCTTAGAAATTACCAGAAAGTGTACATTTTAAGTTACACCAGTGTTTTTTACCCATTAGTGGATAAGAATGGTGCATATCACATCCTCAGTTCTTTTCAACTACTTCATTAAGATTGAGCAGAGTGTAAAGTACTAGTAATACAGGCTTAATCTACCGCTTCTTCCACTGCCTCTCAAACTGTACTCAGAGTAATTGCTTATTCTGCCTTAGAGAGTGGTATGATTCAATCAAATCCCACCATTTAGGTTGGGTTTAAATTTTGGACAGTACAGATACCAAGAATACTGAGAAAACATGTAAACAACTGTGATGTAATTTAGTAATTAGTGAAGTTCTGCTTCAATTCCTAGATCTTACAAGAAGCCTTTAGGTAAGTAGTGTCTCCAAAAACAAGCTAATAGGGAAAAATACTCCCAAAATCATTGTTCAGATGGATGGCTGTCCTGCTCCCCACAGGTTCCTGATGCAGTTTTGTAGGTGTGTGTTATTAGGATCCTGCCATTAGGCTTATTCCAAATGAAGTGGAAATGCACTCAAATAGTTGGTACCTCAGCACTTCCACTGGGAATTGTCCTGGAGGCAGTAAACTGCGTTTGTCATTTTTGTAACCTAGCTCTGGCAGATTATAACATGCCTGTCCCTATGCCGTTAAATCTGAAAATCTAGAATCTGGATTTTTTCCATGCAGTGCTTTAAAGTTTTTCAAGTGTCAGGACCCCTAGATGTGTATCAGTGTCTTAGTCATGCATATTCTTAAGTCCTGCAGTTTCCTAAAGAATTTGAAAGATGGACATACTTAATCTCTTTATTGTTTTTTCTTTAGTTCCACACCCTTTATCTGTCATGTCAGTCTAAAACTCTGGGGTTGTACAGGCTTTGTATTTCATCCCATGGGTATTTTACTAATTTTTCCACTTTTCTGCATCTGACCCTTTTTCCTCATTTTGGAGACCTTGTCCTTTAGGGCCTGCCCATGGAAGGTTCAAATACTTACTGGATTAGAGAATAATAGAAATTAACTAAGATACTTGATTTTTTTTACATTCAGGTATTCCTATACTCTCACAAGAGGCTGAAGAACTATTCTGAAACTCAGTAGCTGTAGTTCAGAAAAGTTACATTGACAGTCTGCAGCTTTGAAAGGGATAATTACTCTGTGCATCTTGACCAGAAAGATGATTACTTCAAGGTCTTAATCACATTTTTGGTCTGAAAGCATCTTTGTTTCTGTAGAGGCTAATTACTTCTGTAAAGACTCTGCCATGTCCATACAAGATTCAAACACTGGAGTCTCTCTGGCACCAAATGTCTTTTTTTTCAAGAAAAAAATAAAAAAGGAGTCCTGATACCAGTCTTTCCCCACCCGTAAAAATGGAGATATGCTCTTTCCTAAACAGTGGAACAATGGAGTCTGGCAAAGATGTCAAGTCTCTTGATGTATATTTCATCAAATTATAGAATGTTTCAACACTGTCATTAAAAAAATTTCTTCTTTATATCTAGTCTGAATCTACCCATTTTTAGTTTAAAGCCATTACCCCTTGTCCTATCAGAACAGGCCTTATGAAAAAGTTTTTCCTCTTTATTCTTACAAGCCAATTTTAAGTACCAGAACACCACAGTAAGGTCTCTCAGACCCTTCTCTTCTCCAGGCTGAACAACCCTGATTCTCTCAGCCTTCTTCAGTTCCCTAAAGTTCAAAGTGAATAGACTGAATGTACTTCAAGTTTTGACTCAAAATTTTGAATAAACATGGTCTTTCCTCAACTTTCTTTTACCAGAGCATCCTTTGAGGTTATCTGCCTATACTGTTTGAATGTTGAAACAACTGAACTGACTATCCAATTAACTGAGGGATTTTTTTCTGTTCTTCTTTATAAGAGTTTGTCTTCTGCAACAGCAGACCTGCATACATTTTATGTGCCTATTAATCTCCTAATGGCTTATTTGTCTAATCATTCTTCCCTGATTGGGTAGTGAAGAACTCTGCAGGATCTCCTTATGGGTGGCACACAGTGGGTGTGAGGATGAGTTCCACTTACTGTTTTTAAAGTTAATTCTGCATTCCTTGGATGGATATTTCACTTCATTGATCCAGAGATCAGAGTCTGCAGTTGACCTTGAAGTTCAGTATATACGTCACTGTCTTGGACCTCACACTAACAGGATGTGTCAGGCTTTCTGTCCATGTGTAGAAAGGAGTTCAGTTACAAATAATGTAGATAAAATGCATATTTTGAAACTTGCCCTGGAAAAAGGAAAATAAGATGAACTTCTTTTTGGGTTGTATGGCTCACTACAAACCACAGTCAGATTTCAGTCACGAAATAACTTGGTCAGGAGTTTACCCTTGTAATGACAGTTAAGTAGTTGTAAACTCTGTGAGCCACTACAAACAGAAACATAAAGGGAAGGTGAAGAGGGAGGAGGCACATCTTGAAGTCAGTGATTTTGGGTGGAGTACCAAAAAGAAATGTCAGAACCAGACCAGCTTCAGGCATCCTGCAAAACATACTTGTGAATCTGCAGTCAGATAAATTAATAGTAATGCCTCCAATATATTAGCATGGTCCATATCTTAACATATTGTTAAATTAGTGCTGGGTCAGCCCTTTGAGTCTTCAGACAACTTTAGCCTCTCTCATCTTGCCTTTCAAAACCAAGAGAGGATGAAAAATCTGGATACTTATGGCTGATTCTTTCTATATGAATATGGTGTATATACATATTTACACCATCTTCCTCCTCCTCATTTTTCTGTGATATGTTATCCTCAGAAAACACCCTTTATTTTCTAAGGCACTGGATTTTATTTAAGCCAAGGCCTCCTATCTTTGCCCCAGTGTATGTGCTAGTTCTTATGCTTTTTCCAGGCAAGCTGTCTCTTTTTTTATTGCCAGGATGAGGCCTTTCAGGAAGAATCCCTGTTTGTCCATATGACAACAAAAATCATCTGTTTCAACAGATTGTCTTACTGGATAGCTAACCATGTGGGAAGCAGTTTGTCTGCTGAATTGAAGCCACCTTAGATTAACATAGCTGTCTTATTTTCTTCAGAATGCCTCAATCCCTAGCATATGGAGTCTGCACATCTAGTTGCCACCTAGAGCTTCATTCTGAAATGCACTAAACCTTACAACAAATGCACCTACCTGATGTGGCGCTGCTTTTGTGGGAGTCCTTTTTCAGTCCTTATTCAACTTTGAATTGTAAGACTGTTTTTCAAATATATGGTGTTTTGTGAGGACTGCTGCTTACAGTCCTCACTGTGTAACGGAGCAGCATGAGAGAAAGAAAGTTCACTTATCTCTAGCAGTCCTTCCTCAGGTGATTTATCTGGTTACAATTTCACAACTTTTCTTCTTTCTGCTTGGATGTTTCAAACCTAAGATTTGGGTAGAGTTCAAATTCATTATCAGTCCTGTGGAGAGGTTTGGGCTTGTACTCATCTACCATGAGTACTTCTGAAGCAACGTGGCAATTTGGACTCTACACTGTGAATGCACATACAGAAAAAAATATTTTGAAAGAGACATTACAGGGTGATTTGACTTCATTTTACTGTGCTGCAGGATTATAGATGAGAAAGCAAGGGAATATGCATGTTCTTTCAAAGTTAGACGAGGTCCTCTGGGCTGTTTAGTTTGTCTCATCTCATGTGTTCTAGCAGAACAGACTGATGTTAACTGAAAGAGGTCAGCATATGCTCCAGCTAATCATGGTTGTCAGAAGAGCTCTTATAATGCTGTTATAAAGTACTTTGATATCTCAAATATGTGCTCTCTTAGTTTCTCTGTAGGCCATGTAAGCTCTGAGTCAGTTCAGAATATGTGTTTAAACAATTCCTATTCCTTCCTACAGCTAAGCAGAGTCAGGATCCAGATTAATTATGCTTTGGTTCACAGTTTAATGTTGTGTCCTAAGTAATTTATTTCTTTCAAAATAGACTATTTAAAGGCAAGTGACAAGGGCAAGATTGTTCTCTTCCTCATAAATCCCTTTAATTGCTTCCATAACATATAAAGCATGTATTGAATTTTGTATTAAGGAGCAAAAAGAATATATTTGAATCTATACTTAAAGAAACTTATGATATTATGGGTATACATATAACATTCATATATACAAACTTTATCTGTTTAGTTTGGGAACAGTTATGTGTAGATGCAATAATTTAATCTTCAGTCTGAGAAAGAAAGGTTTGTGTTTCACCGTAGTGCCTTCTCTTGTACAAGTAACAAAAACCCCAGAAATATATAAAATAAAATGTACATAGGTCTTAACTGAGTTATGAAAGTGTAGTATCTTTCTTTTGTCTGATGTCACTGGGGGAGGAGTCTGAAATTCCTAACACTTTTGGACTGAAGGCTATTTTTCTTTTTATATATATTTTTTTCCTTTATTTTTAGCTTGAGTGAGACAGGGACATATTCAAATGGGAGTCCTCAGAGCACTTACTGCCCAAAGACATGTTTCCTACTGAAATAAACTCATGTTCAGCAATAGCCTTAAATTTCAAAGGTCTTAAAGCAAAGCTCTTAAAATTCAGACACTTATGTATAAAGTAATATCTATTTATTTATTTGTTGTTCACAACACCTTTAACTGAGCATTGGCTCAGTTACTTGCTGTACAATCCTATATATGTAACTGTGTAGATAGGCAGGTTGTCTTACTTCTCAAACCTGTACTTAGTTAGTGCGTTGTAAATTCACGGTCACAATGTTTCCTTTCACTGTTTTGTTTTTGGCTATGCAAAATAATAAAAAGCCTGAAGTAATCTTTAAAATGTAATTAAATTATACATGTCTAAGAAAATACAATTCCATAATTTGAAAAAGTTCAGGACAAATGAATGAGAGGGAAAAAAAGCGTACAAAATGAATATGAGCATAATCATCCTAGAGAATATGATAGAAAACTTAAGAAAAGGAAATTTGTTCAAGACAAAGTAGGGAGTAGGAGTTCAAAAATAAATGCGCTAAAGGCCTTCAGAAGCCCGATACTAGATTTACTAGAGGAAACAAGTAGGAAAAAGAAAAATAACAAAAGTGATATTTGCATTCCAGCCAGAGATTCTAATTATGAATTTTTAAAACAGAATCATTATAATCCAAAATATCCATTCGATACTGTTGGAAATAAAGTTGTTTTTTTTTTAGTTTAGCAAAAGTTTTAGAGTACTGTCTTTGCTAATCAAAAATGCTTGACATGTAAATACAACAAGTATTAAGGAAGGTCAAGAAAATATAAACTATATCTTTACAAAGGTGGGAATAATACTGAAGCACATACATATATTTTCAGATGATTTAAAGCATTCCCTTGAAGCATCAGATTTTTAGTTTTGTCTTTTATTTTATTTTAGTGGAATGACACTGACTTACACCAGATGGAATCTGTCACAATTTCCTGTAGTAATCTTCAAAATCTGCTCCAAACCTTTAAGTAGCACATAGAAAGATAAGGTTTTCAAAATATTCTCGTCTAATGTAATGCCCCGAAGAAAAGACTCGGGTTATTGGTGTACCTGCTGCTAAATGATCTTATTGTTGAGAATCTTCTTATTTTCTGTGTTCAGGGCATATATAACGTACGTTCACTTAATGCTTTAATTTAAAATGTTTTGGGGTTTTTTTCCTCATGATAATAGTAACTGAATTTTTCATAGCATAATAAAGAAAAGATCAAGATTTCTTCTGAACCCTTTGATTTAAAGCTTCATTCTATAAAAGGCATTAAAGGACAGTAGTGATGGATTAGAGCCATTTAGTAGAGTTTTGAAATACAAGCTTTTATGTAAGCCTGGCTAATGTATATATGTTATTAAATTGCTGTTGGGAAAAGAAAAAAAAAAAGTGACTGGTGCAAAATTTTTTCTACCTTATGTCTCATAAAACGGTATTTATATGATTTGCACTGTGTATGTGGCTTTTGAGTAGATTTGGAGAGGAGAACTCAGTGAGATCCATACTAGCCCTCTGTGCTTTGAATGGCAAGCATGTGACTGGATTTGCAGCTGCAATGTCCTTCAAGCATTTTGTAAAATTTTGTTTCATTTCAGTGCTTGTTGTTTCTGACTAGTATTTGGGATAGTTTTTGTTGGCAAAAGTACTGTTCATGGATGATATTTGCAGTTGTAAAGGCTGTCACTCCACAACACAGGTTTTTTTTTTTTTTTAAAGTAGTTTGGTTCACTAGGATGCAATGATCCTTGACAGCATTTAGCCAGTGTAAAACTCATATGGGCTGTCTCACTATGATGAGAAATTGATTGCATAAGGCATCATACCATATATTTTGCATATTTTTTTCTACATAAGGCGTGTATAAATGTTGCTGCATCATCAGTCCTTCGCCTCAGAAATTTTCTTCAACATCAGCTAATTTCTGAAACTGAATACCAGATTTAATAACTCAGCAATATGATGTGCTGTATTACTATTTCATTGGCAAAGAGATTGCCTAACATTATGGCAAATTCCACAAAACCTGACCTATATTCTAAATAAACTTTTTACAGCAGGCCACATAAGGCAATGATCCCCAAATTTCGTCTGCAGGCTGTCAGTGGTCCACAATCTGCAGCAGGTATGTGCAATCACACTACAGTAAAATTTACTATTTACGTCTCTGCAACTGTACTGTATGTTTGCAGAGTATTTTGCAGAATACATTGGAAATTAGTCCAAACAACCTGGAAATTGCTGTTTTAAGTACTTCAGTAAAGCTGTTTCAATGTGTTACAGGTGAAAGGCAGATAAGTTGCTTTCTTTCTATTTCACAATCAGTGGAACACACAATTTGAGGAGTCAGTTTTCATACTTCTGTACCTGTACTTGTACAGCATTGTGAATAATTAGCGTATCAGTATGTGGTTTGAAATACTGTGCCAAGTTGTCATGTATCTTGTTTCATTGATACCTAGGGATAGCAAATTTTTCTGAAAAACAAACTATCAGTAGTATGCACTGATGTTAGGAAGGACTACTGATCTTCCTTTATTAAATTAGGGTAACAAAGTCACATTAGGGGATGCTTATATTTCCATGTAACGTAGTCATTGCCATATACGTACCTGATTTCTCCAAGGAGTGTCACAAATGCACTCGCTGTTCCTTAATGTTATATTTTGCATTTGGATCTCTGATTTAGCTGACAAATGTGAAAAAGCACATGTTGCCAGAGAACTTTCAAGAGACAAGCTGTGAAGTCTAAAGAACACAGGTTATTCCAGATAAGGTTGGCAGTGGATTCTACTTAAAAGTTTTTCTCCAAGCATGTGGTTTTCAGACTTACACCTGCAGAATATAGGTTAGCATTTGTCTGATACAGATTCTTCTTTTCCAGTTTATTGCACAGAGATGGAGGTTTTATATTCCCTCTCCCTCTTCTGGTCAGGCGCTGAAGCAGACCAAACAGTTGGAGAATAAGATCACATACAAATTCCACCATTTAGGTGATTTTTCAAAATCTAATTATGGAGACATGTAAATTAGTACCATAGAAGGATGTGTTAAAAATTACATTGAACCCTTTGTGCAAGCGGTATGAATCTCTCAACACTGAATTTGGACTAATTTATATCAGCAGACAATAGTATCATACAGGGTCTTACAATTCTTACTGAACTATGTTGAAAATCCTGCAGTTTTCCTGTGGAACATTCTGGTCTCTGAATTGTTACTTGCCATATCTCGTGATATGTCATCTGATTTGACTGCCCCTTGATAAGTATGTGGCTTTGTTGTGCTGTATCTTACACAATCAGTTACTCAGCTTAGTGTAGCTAACTAGCAGTTAGCAATACAAGTTTATTCACTAGTATCTCTCCTGTCATTGATATTGACATGTCTGTGCAATACCAGTTGAAATTCAGATTGATGTCATTTGTGGCCCATGACATCCCAAAAGGGGACATGGCAAATTAGACCACATGCCTTAAGTGTGGGCAAAAAGGGGGAAAAAGTACAGTAGTTCACTAGTTACTTTTAGCTGATGGGTTGGTTTATTTTAAAGGCAGAATAATTATCTACATTCCAGTGGTGCAGTGATGTGTGTTTCAGAATAAAAAAAAAAAAAAAAGAACAAAACCACTATCTCCCTAAAACATTTTAAAACAAATGATCAACAGAAGAGCAGTAAAAAATCCTTCCCAGCTAAAATCAAAAGAAACATTTTAGACACCATCAATCATCACCTACCTCTGAAGTCTGATAACTTAAGTTTACCCATGGAGATACTGACTTAGCGTTCTGTTGTCTTAGTTCATAATTTCTGGAGTCAACAGAAGAAAGCAGAATGCAATACTGCAGTTGAAAGGAATAATGCCTCATTTGGGCAATTTCTCTTAGCTTCTTTGTTTAAGCACCTTCAGTGGGATTGAAAGTAGCAAGTGCAAAATGCTGAATAAAATTTATTTCCTTCCTCTTCATAAGGTATGAGGAGAAATGTAGAAACTATTACATTTTCATTCAAGCTACACTTCCAAGGCCATTTCTTCAAATCCTCATTAAACTCATTCAGAGCGATTTTCTTTTTATCCAAGGTCAGGATGGTTGTCTTGCAAATCTTTGGACACCCTGAATGGGAATTCATAAATTCTGACATTGGAAAGCAAGGTTGCTCTTGCCCTACATTTAATGAGGAAAAGAAATAAGATGAAAAAAAAAAAAAAAAAAAGAGTGCAAGCTGCTTTGCCTGATGGTGCTGGAATCAAAAATACAAAACTTTTTCTTTTTTTTTAAGCAGGTCACAATGCACTGATGATGTCTCCTGTAATATTCATCATTTATATTTTCAGTAAGCTAGTGTGTTACCTGCAATCACTTGTCAGCTTTCCTTTTCTGTGGTCTGTTTAGTCTGTTAGCCCATCAATTGAAAAATATCCTATAGAACTTCTACATTAAAAAAAAGAATAGTTGATAGACTGGTTACTGTAAGAGATAGATGTCTCATGAACAGAATGGTGTTTTTCCTAATTTTTGTAAATAAATCAGATTGTTGCCGCTCTTGGACAATTATGGGTAGTTTGTGCTTTTGGTGTTGTTTTTTGTTTGTTTGTTTGGGGTTTGTTTTGTTTTTGGTAATAGATTTAACTTCTTGGCAAAGAAACCTTTTTTAATTAAGAAGAAATTATTTGAACTAAGCAACCAGTAGAAATATTTTGGAGTGGGCTCTGGAACTTGTGGTGTTATTTTAGTAGTGACATTCTCTGTTTTTAAATAAATAAATATCAGCTCTAGTGTGAGCTGATATAGTTGCATCATTCAGTATTACTGACCAATTACTGCTAGTGAATGGTTGTTTTAAGGAAAGCTGGAACAGTCACAGCAGGAAAGTGTTGAATAAATATATTGGTATCAGTTTTTGGCTGACAATCTAATGTATTTACACTACAATGTAGATGTAGTCATCCCAGCTCCCTTTTCCATAACAATATACAGGTCATAAGATTAGTCTGTCTCACTGTTTGTGTTGTTTTCTTTTGTTGTTGATGCTTAGAAAATTTTCAACTCTCACAATCGATGGGCCATTTTTTTTCATAATCAAGTGTTTGGGTTTTTTCTGATTGAAATAAATAAGTAATGAAACTGGATCCTTAGGAGTGCCTAATATGGTAAGAGTGCCTAGGAGTGGAAGGAGCTGGATTGTTTGGTGCTACTTAAGTACAGAATTCGCTTTATTTTTTGGAGATAAATTTTAAATCCTTTTCTTTAGGTGACGTTGTGGTTAACAGAATATTTTTTCTTGAAAAGATTTATTTTAGCTATCCCAAGGATATTTCTGCACCTCCCTGGGAATGTACAAAGTTCATCTTTTCTATCTCCTTCACTTAGAGATCTGTTTGCTGTCTCCAAATTTCAATGCAGCCTATCAATTGTGCTTTACTTGGTTGAAAGAGATGGTGTTGTACGTTGCACAAATAGGGTATAAATGTGTTTCCTCCTTTCTTTAGTTTCCTCATGTTGTCTGCTCGGTAACTCTTTAGCAGTAGAAAAACTTGGTGTAAGAGAAATGGTATCTTCATATCAATAGCAGGCACTCGAGAACCAGCCCTCTGCAGAGCTCTCTCTCTCTATCCACTTACCTCTGAACATTAAGGACTGGCCACGTGCCTTCAGTCAGCCAAACTTTCCCATCTTGTAGTGGAGAATGTTAAATAGGTTCTTTATAGTATCTTGTTTGGCATAAGAGTATCTTTTTGATTAAATTACAACTGTTGTAGTGATCACACAGTATCAACTTCAATACAAATTGAGTGAAAAGCTGCGATAGTTTTCTGTAGCAGGCTTGTGAATTCAAGGAGTCTGGCATACTGAGCAGGAAAATTCAGCCTAACTTCTTGAAGCAGACTAGGCAGTTTTTCCCAAAACTCTTAGGTATTTAAATGTGAGAAAGGAGCAATATAAAATAGCAGTTATCTTTTTTGAAACAAGTGTCACATCAGTGTCACAGTTGCTACCCAGTTGCAAACTTGCAGAAGTTGCTAGTGCTTATTGGCTTTACGTGTAACTCCATTAACTTTACTATAGGTTGTTCAATTTACCCATTAGGCCCTAAAATATTCAGGACCCTTAGAACCTGCTGGGTGTAAAACCAAGGCAGATTCAAGGAACTGGTGATATGGAACAGCATATGAGCTCTTCTTGGCAAGATGAGTGAGATACAACAAATAATGGAAAATAAATAATAATAAAAAAGAAACAAATACAAAAAAACCCAAAGCAAAGCCCCATTACTGAGTAATGAACTGTAATTTATTTATCATCAGAATTTTTAATGTCACCAAAAATGTTAAAATTCTATGTAATTCCATTATAAGCCAGTTACACTTTATTTATTATGAAAATATACATTCACTGTATATACGAGATTTTGCACAGAAGGTAGTATAAAGAATTAGTATTTATTATGAATTCACCTTTTCTTTTTAGTTTAAGATGCTGCAGAGGCAAAGTGAACGTGACTTAGTTTCCCTTCAATAAAATCATGGTGTTTTAATAGTAACAGTAGTAAGCCTATAGATTATCCATATCCAAACATTGATTCCTTTTTCTTTGTGGGGGGTAAGGGGAGGAAACAAAATGAAACAAAAAACCCAAACCTGACTATCTTAAATACATAACAAACATACACACAGCAATCATGGGATTCCAAAGGAAGGTGGGCAAGGAAGAATGTCAGAGTGTTTATCATACAGCTGTGCCAAAAGTAAAGGCTGAATGAATGAGATGGAGATTAAAGCCAGTAGTTCTGAGCCTGTATTCAATCACTGCAGTCACTCTGTTTGCCTCCTGAATGCTGATGAAGTGTCATGAATGGTTCCATGTACTTTCATTCCAATATATTTCAGGCGGTACTGATTATTGCTTGTACTCAGCTAAAGCTTGAAATAACTGGCAAACTCTCGCTTAGCAACAGAAGGCCTCATCTTCTCTCTCTTGGGATCACTAACTCAAAAATATGCTATTTCTTTTAAAAGTTGAAATTAGGAATGGCAGATACTTTATATTCGTTGCTTTCCATGATAATTTAAAGAAGAAAGCACAAACTAAAGCCAAAAAATAACTTTGTTCTATAAATAATTATTGACTAGTTTATGAAGTCCAAATCCAATTTCTTTTGTAGCACAATAAACTGTTCTGCAGTTGGGCAGTTTTTATACAGGTATTGCTTTTATATGTACTGAGAGAAGAGAATCACTTTACTTCCTTTAAACAAAAGATCTCATAGTGTATTTTGATAAAAATCAAAGTCATTCATGTAGCATTAAACCGTTTAACATTTGTGCTTATTTTTAGTGTTTAGGCTACAGTTTGTATTTTTCAGTGATCTCAATCTTAAAAGGAAAATGAATGCACATTTGTTAAATAAATGACAAAATGCAGAGCATGGTTTGAGTTGTGGATCTGCAGCAAGTACACTGGAGAATTCATTAAAAAATGCAGCAGCATTATTCTAGTGTGAATTATATGCTGCTCTGTAGGCTTCTATTTTTGGTTACCACAAGATGGCAAAGCAATGTGCACACAAATGCAAGGACGAGTGAGTTTCATAATAATGCGTTCTGCATTCACAGTTTATGCACATCAAGAGAGAATCCAAGCACAGCAGGGGTGACAATCACTCCAACAGTCTTTTGAAATCAAAGTACTTCCTTGAGACAGTCTCTCCAGTGCTAATTATACTCTTCTATTGTGGTTCTTATATTGTGCAAAGTAAAATGTTTACACTGTCACTAGATATAACCCCATCACTGGAAAAATGGAAGGTAAAAACTAATCAGATTATTAAATAGATTTATTTTCTTTTATATTTTCCTGGTTCTACTTTGTGTTTAGGGCTCAAATATCAAAATCCATGTCCTTTGTCAGCAAGGGAGTTTGGCAAAGATGCTAATTTTTCTCCAACTCCAAGAATGTCTCTTTACTCGAGAGCTGTTATGTGGAAAGGATTGGTTGCCTAGACAGCTTGAGGGTTTTCTCTTTTTTAGTGTTTTTTTGGTGTTTGGGTTTTTTTTCCCCCCCAGTTGCATACTGATCATGCAGTAACTACTATCAATGGATTTTTCTTATAAGAAGAAGGAAAAAAACTGGAGATATTGCTTATCCCAGGATAGGATATGCACTATGTGATGTGCCTCTGTGTTTGTGTGTATGGCCATGCATTCATGTGTGTAAGAATGTATATACAATCATCTCAGTAACCACTATGAAATTCTCACTGTGTAGGAGAGGATGGAACACATCAATTATGTAGTCTTGTTAAAAGAGAGGGGAAAAAGCATTCAGGCTTTATAACATTTGTCTGACAGTGCAGGAGTTTATGTGAAAGTTTAGGCAATCAGTCCAGTCTTGACTTTTATTGACTTTTATTCTTGCCTTTACTGCTAGGCTTGCTGAGAAAGGTAATTTTAGGAGGGATTGTCAGATGAAAGTGGAACAGGGAACCATTGAATGACATTACCTTCTCATGTTAAAACTGCCAACCCAGAACTTGGATGGTGCACATTTTGCTGAGTGAAGAACTGGCTGGAGTGGTGGGCCCAGAGAGTGGTGGTGAGTGATGTTCCATCCAGTTTGTGTCCAGTCACTAGAGGTGTCCCCCAGGGCTCAGTGTTGGGCCCAGTCCCATTCAATATCTGTAGTGAGGGATCTGGATGAGGGAATTCAGTGTAGCCTCAATAAATTTGCAGGCAAAACCAAGTTGGGTGGGAGTGTGGATCTGCTGAAGGGTAGGAGGATCCTGCACAGGGATCTGGACAAACTAAATTTGAATCTGGGTATCTCTCAGTTTTTTTTAGTATGAAATATACCATAACAATTTCTAAGTATAGACAATTTGTATTATGCATTATACAGACAGATATTACATATATACTTATTTACGTATCTAATATATATAGTTCCATATTCTCTTAAAGAGTTTTACATGGTCAGAAATAGTTTATATGTACATCTTACTCTTATTAAGGTCTTTGTATCTTTTACTTTTTGAACAGTGTCCAGCCTCATTTGATTGAAGATACTAATATTCAGGTATTAAGTGGACTGACATCAGAATAAGCTTATCTCATATCAACAGAGAACTTCTGTTATGGCAAATTGATATTAATATCTGAAATAGGGAAGCACTAGAAAAGAGAAACTGTCTTCTTGAAATCGCTATAATAGCCATAGTGAGTCTAACATGTTTTAAAGACTAAAATGTCAATAACCATAAGCAAACAGCTATATATACAAGCTTGTTTTTGCACACAGTGGACACTAGTGTATAGTGGAACTTTATTTGAGTAATTTCTCGTGGAATGATTTAAGTTAAAATGGGTGCCTTGGAGGTTATCTTGTCCAAAAACGATAGAGAGACCCACGGAGTTGTCATACAGTGCATAGCCAAGTGCAACACTGAAGGACTGTGCCTTTGGCTTTACATCTACCTCTGCCTCCCAAATGCAGAGTACCTTTGTTCAGAACTGCTGCCATGGCTTGTGTTACATACAAAGTCATACAAACTGAATGATTCTTAAAATAGCACTTTTAATTGACTAAGAAAGCTTTTGACAAATATCCTTGGTCAGAATGACAGTTATTTAAGATGCAGCACAAATTTACGAATAGACTGGTGCTGGGAGTGTGGAAACTTTCTCATTATTCTGTTGAATTTGCTGTCTGTGAAGTTAGTGGTAAGACTTTCATTGATTTTATTGGGAACAGGATTAGTCATTGTGAAAAGATTCATGTTGTACAGAAAATGTACAACTGTTTTCACTTAAGACTAAGGAAGGACTGTAGTTCCTTAATTCATTAGGTTTCAGCAGATTAGAAGAACTGAATTTTGATTAATACTGCATCGTCATGGCTTCAGCTTCTTCTCCTATTAGTTTGATGGTGGTGTAGTTTCAGTGAAAATAGTGTTGTTTCCTTCTGCTAAAGAGAGCAAAATGGTTATCTGGTACAGAAGATATATGGCAACATCAGAATCTGAGTCCTGGTCTTTTGATTGCCATACCTGTTTTCAAGCAAGACTATGTAATCATTATTTAATGCATTCCTTCAGTTCAATGAGAATAACACAACCACTGCTTTCTGTGTATGACTAGGCTTATGTTTCTCTCGCAATGAGATTGTGGTATTCTCTCTATATTACAAAATTACTGTCTCCCTCTGCCATTATCCTCCCCAGCTTCAGACCAAAATATACATGGGTATGCATCAACATATACACACATAATGTAACGTGTAGTTACAGCTGTGATTAATTGTTCAATTCAGTACTGTAGTCACCCTTTAGGTAATACACACTTGTATTGGCCTGTTTTCTCTGGAGATACCCTACCCAATCTTTGATCTGAATGATTGGATTTGTCTTAGTGTCATAATCACTTTCCCTTTAGCTGTTGCTGTATAAATTCAGATTATCTATACCTAATTAAAATAACTTTATTTTGTTTGAACCTAGTACATTTTGGATTTGAGGCATTTAGACAAAAGGTTATATGGCCTTTCAAATACCCTTTTTAAATGAAATTTTTATTGCTAGCTTTTCTGTTCTGATTCCTATCATCTTATCCTCAGCTTTCATTGAAACTGCTATATTGCTATTGGGAAAATTAAAATAATAAGGGCAAGCCATAAGTAGTCAACGTGACTATGTATATCTCATATATGTATATTAATTGCTTGATATCATTTAAGTTTGTTACAACTGTGACTGCAAACATTCATTCAATAAATCATGCTTTGCTGCTTTCTTACTCATCCCCGTGGGATCATTCTCCTGTCTGGGAGTTTTCTACTTTCTCCTGCTTACATACCATTACCACAGAAACATAATATCAATATCACTGATCTAAACAACTTAAATATATTCACCAAAAGAAGGCAGAAAATGTTAATACTTCTCCTTAATGTTAAAAGTTCTCCTTCAGCATTTCCTCTGGATGAGGCACAGCACTTAGTTACACTCAGTGATCTTTACCTTGACATCTTTCATGTTGTCCTCTGCATCAGAGAACTTTTGGTTGGTGCTATTTCAGTGTGACCCATGCAGCTGATCAAGTCTCACATCTTCTTAGTTTTTCTTATTTAAAGACTAAGCTGCTGAAAGATGGAATATAGTTTATAATGATTTATGATGCACTTAATCCCAAATTTGAAAGTCGGCACACTGAAATATTGCCTACAGTCAACATTGTGGTGTTGAAGTTCTAGCAAATAGGTGAAAACAAACAATACAGTGCATAACCAGACTTGGACCTGAATTTGTTTGTTTGTTTGTTTTTTCATATGACATTCCCTTGAAAAGCACTGGGAATTCTTCTTATACAGGTAGTTTCTATTTTGAAATTTTTCTCTAGATGGGACTAAAATTTATATATTTTAAAGTAAAGATATTGCATCCATAGACTGTGGTATCATAAAGAGCAGACTTACTGATTCACTCTATGTTATTAGCATAGTAATATCGTGTGAAGGATCTTGGAAAATTGCTTATATCCTGTGGTCAGTATGAGAAGCAAAGCATTCTGAATAACTTTCAACACATCCTTCTGTGAAAGTATGTATACATATATGGGTATTTGTTTATCTAAGTACACATTTTTTTGTGTTTAGAAAACTTAACTGCAGTCTAGTCGATGCCTTAGGAAGTGCATTCCTTGGTAGTAGACACAAGTAATAGTAAACTTAGTTCATGAAAATGCTGACTAAAACAGTGTCAGACCTTATCATCATCCCTTTTTATTAAGGACCTTGAACTGAGGAAGTATTATTTATTAGGCATTCATTGGGAAATTGATGGCATAATTTAACTTTTTATTAGCTAGTAAAACTGATAAGCAGTACATAAAAAGATGGACCTTGTTATAGAGGGAAGAATAATAATAAAAAAGGTTAATTTAAAGTTTTTGTAAAGGTCATCAGTGTAAAGACTTTTGCCTTCTGTGGTATTAACACATACCTTGAGTTTTTTCTTCTGTGTATAGTTTTGTTTGTGTTTATTTTGCAGCTGCTAAGTCCAGCAGAAAATGGATTTGTACACTTAAAATATTTTCAGATTTCCAGTAGTTTGAGATTAATTCTACATCTAACATGACGTACTGTTTTTACCCTCCATATGGTAACTCTATATAGAGTTGAAATAATGGGTGTTGTGAATGTGCAATGATTGAACACTTAGTTGTGTAAATGGAAGGTATTGTTCCTGATAAATGGGACATAGGAGGACATATTGTGTATGTCTCTAATCTTGAGCCTTTTACTGATTTGTAAAGGTGTGTGGGATGACTGTAGTCCTTGTTCACTGCACTGCCTTTGGGTAGCCTTGGATACATGAGCAACTTAAAACCTCTTTTTCTGACACCCTCCTCTGAGTTGTGCAGAAGAGAATCTTATCCCATAAATGGTTGTCTTCTTGGAGGACTAGAAATAAGGATATAAAAATCATGGATTTCATCCATGAAAACTTTTAGTTTTAGCGTGCACCTCTTTCATAAGTCATTTTGAGCAAAACAGTTAAAAATGGAAAATGCAGCAGTGAAGCTGGCCCAGATAGAAAATCACTTCTCCAAGTCTGCAGAACATCTGAGAATAATAGCCAGCATAAACATGCTTCTCTGTCTCACTTGTGTAAAACACTGTTCCCAGACAAACCTTTAAAATGAAAGCCATCACTCAAATCCATCAGTTAAGGAGCCTGTCAATTTCACTTCTTCAGGTTAGTGGTGAAGCTTGGTATTATTCTAACAGAAGGGATATTTTTCTTTTGCATACTGTGTCTTTTTTAACTTTTACCTTGGTGATGTACCTGCAGTAGTGGGGTTTGTGTGCTGCATCTAGCCACGTGTTCAGCATAGTGCCTGAATGAGGGACTTCGCTGCACCAGGCATTAAACATGGAGAAGCAGATACCCCTGAGGAATGTTACACTGCTCTGAGAGCAAAGCAAAAGGAAACAGCAGACACAGCAGATACTTGCTGTTCTGTTCTACTCATTACAATGTGCTTGATTTGAGAACTCATGTGAGCACCCAGATTAGTTGAACCTATGCATCATAAACTTCCCTTATGGCCACTGCAGAGAGACACCACAAGAGATGCAAATTATGCCTATTGAATCTTTGGGCCTGAGGATCCTTTGCTCAAGGTTCTCGGCATCAGACCCTGATTTGGATTCATCTCTAATACTTCTAATAAATGTCATGTATTATTCAGTGGGAATATTTCTTCTCAGGTGTAGTAAGACATCCAAAACTGTTGAAATTTGTTTCCTTCTTGGATATGGGTGCTGTTTTACTTCTGCTATATATTTTTCAATGTATACTTTTGCTGTGTAACTAAGACAAGTTTATATTTCCCTGTGGTTATGTGTGAGCTGTTGTACCTGTATGTCTGCAGCAAGTGCAGCATCACTAAGCCTTGAGAGACTGTATTTTAAATGGAGAATGTTTATGGACTTTCCATTAAAAAAAAAAAATTGCAAAATAATTACACTAGCTACTAGAACACTCTGTTATCTAGCGATTTCAGGGTAAGCCTGCCACTGGATTAGCAAAAACACAACTAATCATAGTGTCATTACTGGAATGAAAATGTGTGGGTTTTTTTGCCATAGTCCTTTGCAAAAAGGAAAGAGCAGTATTACAGGCAGTAGTGAAAATAAACTGCCTTATTTTAAACAAATTATTTAGATCTGCTAAGAGGACAGTGAGTTACTTAGTTTGATCACATTTGTCCTTCAAAATAAGTCAGAACATTTTCACAATTTGTAATTTTTTATTCATTCATAGGTTTGAGTTAGCATATGGCTTATTAACAAGGCTGAATAGTGTTAGGTAGCTGCTGTTTTCAGCTGCCCAGTTTGGCCTCCAGGTTTTCGAACCGTCCACAGGCATGAAGTAATGAGATAGTTCTTGTTGCATAGGATATAACTTAGTTCCTGGTGGATGGTAATTAGACTTTGGAGTTATTATTTCTGTAGCTTAAGGACTGAGGCATATCAAAGGATTTAACAAAATAAAATTTCAGCATATTATTTCTCCTTTCTTGCATGACCCTTACTGGACCAAATTTTACCCCAAGTCTGCTGTTGAACCCAGAATCTTGCGGTGCAGCCCTTGATACCAGTTAGAAGGGCATTTGACTTTTTAAAGACTGTGTTTCACGTGTAAGTCCTTCTAGAATAACAATTAGGTAATTCTAGGATAACAGTTTGATTGTATAAAGGAAAGCCTGAGAAATTAAAAACACTGTTTACCTGAGTTGCTACATTATATCTACTTCTGATATATGACTTTGTCTGCATGTTCTTTCAAACTGATTTCATGCTCCCTGCAGTGACATATTTTGCTAACACAACAGACTTGTTCCTTCCTGACATACAGCTTCTGGCTCTAACAAATGTCAGTAGCTTTTTAGACAAACCTGTGCTTTTTATTCCTGTCTTTTTCAAGAGAAATATCAGCATCCCTTCAACAATATTTTTTCCCCTGTGGCTATTCTGTTTGTTTTATAAACAGACTAGGTTTATTTTACATGTAGAGGCTGGTAAAGACATGGAAAGGCATTTTTCTTCCTCCTTTTTCATTTTTTTTTTTTTTTTTAACAGCTTTAAATATTTTTAGGAAAGTAATAGAGTGACAACCACTTCCCGACTTATGCAAATAAGCAAAGCTTTGTTCAATCCTGAATTCCTGCAGTTATTTCCTTTCTGTAACCAATCGAGGCCCTCCAGAAGCAATTAACTAACCCTGCATGAAGAAGAGTGAATGGGAGGCCCTCAAAGCTGCAGGTCCTTGGAGAAGCTCTGTGGAGTTGAGATTTGCAGTTCACACTGACTTACACAGAGGCACAACTTACTTAAAGAAAAAGTACGCAAACACCTTGTCATTTCTACTTATTTTTGGTAGCATCTTTGTAAGGTCTGCTTTTAGGTCACTTTTTAGGAAACTTGATGCAAACCAGCAGAAATTACTAGGCTAGAGGGGACATGACAATAATATTCATGAAATCAACATTAGTGGGATATTTTTGGTGGATTTTTGTGTGAATAGCCATTAAAAACTTCTCTCAAATGTGAAAGCTGTGAATTCTGTTGCTGAAATGAGGGACGCAAGGGTCACTGGCTCTCCTGGTGCTGCGCCTTGGTGGGTTTCCCGTCTCCATGCTGAAATAAGCAAGATCCTCTCCAGGAGACCTGTCAGGGTCTGGCAGCCAGGGCAGCCCCAGTCCTGGGCACGAGTCACCTCCCTGGTGACAGAGACAAGCTGGGCAGGGCCCGTGGCTGGGCAGGACAGGGATGTGGGGTGCTGGAGACTGGCCCTGCTGTGGCATTGCTGGGATGGGGTTTGATGGCCCTGGGGGCTGGAGTAGGGTCCTGGTCTGTGGGCAGAGTGTTCTGGGCAGGGACAGTGAGGTCTATTGTAGCCCTTAATGAATTACTTTTTAAAGTAGTGGACCAAGTAGGAAAATTCAGTTAGAATTAGGTACCTATATATATGAATGCCTCGCTTCCACATTTATTCATACATCCTTGCATTTCTGAGCTTTTCCTGATCTGTAATCCCTAGTTGTACCAATTTGTTTGAGAATTGCATTTGGAAACTGAAATCTCCAAGTTTGTTTTTACTGAAATTTGATTTTACGTTTATTTCTCTTTCTGTTAGTTTTCTAATAGTCAGATATAAGGGAAATTATTCCTAATTATACAACAAAATATTAAACAATTATATGCAATAACAGTATCAGGTGCAATAAGTTAGGGCATTAGTCTTATCTGGGAAAAAAGAAATTTCAAAATAGGCCCTGAATGTATCTTGGATCTCCACAGACTTGATTTTATTTCCTGGGCAACTATTTAGATTAGGATCTATCTTAATTAAAATTTACTGCTTATATCATAATGGAAGAGCTGAAAACTATTTTCCTATTCTCCTAATGTCTCTGCTGTTTATGTGCTTGAGATGGCTAAGTGGTAGTCTGAAAATTGCAATAAGATTAGTAATTACTGGAGGACATAATGTACTGTTTCATTGCAGTGGAACTCTGAAAAATATTTAAACTAACTCTTTAAAGGAGAAGTAATTCATCATATTTTCCCTTTGTCATTCATAAATTTTACTTAGCTGAATTCTACAGTGAGTTTGCCTTCATAAAATGAGCACTAACACCACACCTTTTGAGACAGTTCTTTTATACCACTAAAATCCAAAATCCCTCCCTTTAGGACAGAGAAGCTACAGAGGTCACATGTTACGATTGATTTTCATCAAATATAGCTCTGAAGCTGTAATGAAGTAAATATATGGGAAGTTCTGGAAAAAATTGTACTGTTTTTCACTTTACTGGGCACCTGTGTGTTGCAGCAATAGATTAGGATTTTCCAAGTTAGTTACTTTTTGTTTCAGTGACATTGCTTCTGTCTTCTTCTACTGACAGCATAATCATACTCTCAAGAAAAACTGGTAAAGACTATTTTAAACTGGTTGTCTAACTCAACTAGCATGAAAAATTGCTTTTTTACTTAAACAGCCACAATATTTGTTTCAATAAAAAGGTACAAGGTCCTAAATGATATATTAAAGATTTTGGAAACAAATGCTTTCAATGTCCTTGATTTTAATAACAGGAAAGGGAAAGACTGTATTTCCATGAATATATTCTATTAAAAATTTGAAATGCCCTTGTATCACATAAGGTAAGAATTGAAACAATGTTCTTATTTGATAGTTTTTCTCAAATTGTGCTGATTCATTTGAACAGCTTTTCCCCATACTGGCTGAACCAATTCTACTCTGTTACTTTAGATAAAATACATTTTTTTCAGAAGGATTGTGGGAGTTGCTCTTTCTTATTTTATGCTAGTTGGATTTCCAGAAATTTTGCTATTGTAGCTTAAAAGTGAGTGTACTGCTTTGAGGCAAAACAATTCCTTGCCATAATCTCTCTCATTCTGAACTAAAATTGGAAAAGAAAAGGTAATCTGACTGTCTGAAATTGGATCATGTTCAGTGTAAGAGATCTTGCAGGACATTCTCTTTGAGGAAGGATATATAACAAAAAATTTTAAATTCCACTTAAACATGTGCTTTTTATATTTTAAATTGAATTATGTTTAAATATTTGTTACACAAGTTAATGTCAAATTGCAAATAATGAGTGACGCTAAGTACTTAAGTTCCCCTTTATTTCAGTAGCAATTGTTGGTCCTAAGCTCTGCTCAGGAGTTGGCATGGCTCTGTTGCCACAAAGACTTCAATATTGTAATAGAAAACTACTGAATGTATTCCTATGATCTGATTTCAAAACAACTCCTGCATTGTATTCACTGACAAAAGAGTATCTGAATCTAGCCAAGAATTTTAATAATGTCTAACTTAATGCATTTTGAACTAAAAGAGCTTGTGTTGCTAGGCATCAAATTGGTGATGCATGGAAAAATTGTTCACTGAAACTATAATATAAGCCTGCATGTACGAATCAAAAGTAGATTTTATGGATGAGCATGAAATCTAACTCTCTGGAAAGACCTGTATATTTAGATCAAGCCCCATTTTCATTGTACCCACAGATACCATTAGTTCATCATTTGATTTTATTTCTTTAATTGAATTTTTGGTAAAGTCTTCAGCTTTTCAGTAAGCATAAATTAAAAAAGAAATCTGTGATGCTTGCTGTAGTCAATGTGTAATATGTAGATTTTTGTATTCTATTAGAGAACAGAAATATTTTTATTTACAGAAAATTAAAATATTATCCCAAGCACTTAAGTACAAATGTATTTACCATTTAAGGGTTTTACCTATGACAAACAATATCAAAGTCTTTCAAAGTCATTGCTCTTTCAGTAATGGCATATGGTTGACAGAGAGGTCTCAGTAATCAACATGAAAAATGCCATTTACTTTTAAACTTTTCAACAACAAACTCATTTCAAGAACGTAAGTACTAAAGATCTTTTAAAAATATGATCGTTTTAACTTAAGACATCCTGAACATGTGCTGAATATATGTACCTATACTCACTGATTCCTACGTGCTTCCATGGAAGTCTCACAAAGAGCAGTTTCAGGACTGATCACAATTGGACTTCATTTAGAAAAAAGCAAAAGAGGTGCTGTATACAGGAAATTCCACACTATAAGCCAAAAGCCCAAACCCAGTGTATTTAAAATTTTAGCATTTGTGCATTGTTTTTATTTTGGTTTACTCTGACTTGCATTTTTAATTCAGAATCCTGTGGTTTTCCTTTTTCCTGAAATAATGCCATATAGAAGCATTTGTGTTTGTAGTGGTAGAGAGATAGGAGAGATAAGCTGGCATTTTAAGAATGCAGTTTAACATTAGAGAAGAGCATTAAAGAATCTGAAACTTTTCTCTGTTTAGTTATCAGATGGTGACAACGCAAAATCAAATAAATTGCCAGTGAGGTCTTAGTTACTGGATTAAAATTATAAAATAGATATTTATCAAGTATCAAATATTTTTATATATTTCATAAAAATAGCAACAATGAAGAAATACCTACTTATTTTCTGGGAAAACTGGATTATGGTAATTCTACAGCAATCTTCATACTAGTAAAAAATGACTTTTTTTTTTCTTGGGGAAAAGACTTTTAGACAAGGCTAGAATGGCTCGGATTTCTCTGGTGATGCTTGTCTTTTTTTCTGCCAAGATTATTTTGTTCAAGTTGGAAGGTGGTGAATTACTTTGTTTACTGCAAGTACATAAAGAAAATATAATGAAAATATGGAGTCTTTATGACTGTTTGTAGACTGTGGCTCTTAATCTCTCAGCTGGAAAAGCTCCAGTGAAACTCTACCCATTGCTGCCTCAAGATTTCTTTTCTGGTCTCAGGAATGAAGTGGAGCATGTTCGAAGGCTCTCAGATGAGCAGCCTTTTTTCATTAATATCTTTGAAAGAGGTCACTGTGTTAAGTTCCCTGAAAATGAAAGGTATCCTAATTTTTGTAACTCAGTACTTACAAAAAGCATATTCATCTTGTTCCATTATTTTGGACCTTATGTTTCCAGATTAAACTGTTAAGAAGCCAAAGTAGCACACATGTTACCTAAGGAAGGTACTCCTGTAGACTTACCCTCTACCTACTGAAAGGCAGAGAGGACATGCTTTACACTAGGATGACTCCATCCCTGGAGATGGCCTTCCATAACCTTAACTAATACTTCTCATGCTTTACAGCCATCTAAAGCCAATTAACAGGGGACGTACACTATGCTGCAGTGCTCAGTATATTTGAAATCTTTGCACCCTGTGACACAATCACCAGAAAATGTCATATATGCGGGAAGAGCTACAATATTTTTTTGTTCCACACAATAAGCATTTTAAGCTGCTTCTGAGAAAAATAGACTAGATAAACTTGTATTCTGAATGAAAAAAATGCAGTATAGAGAAATAGTATTGTACTGTTAGACTAAAAGGCCATTCATATATGTTTCAGGTTGGTTTTGTTTGGTTTTTGTTTCTTCATTTTTTTGTTTTTGGTGTTAATGTACATTTATAATTTCTTCTTTTTGTCTCATTGGTGTTTTTTCAGTATTTCAGCTGTATGAAAATACTGTGACTAATATTTTAAACTCCGTAATTTTTTTTTCTAAAAAGAATATTGCATTTGTCTTTTTTTTTTTTTTAAATCAAAACATAACAGGCTTGTGATTTGCAGAAATACTGTTGCACATGTTTCCAACTGTACCCTAGTCCCCAGAAATTCCATGTAATACTACATGATAGCTGGGAGGTTTTTTCTGTCTTTCTCGAGACTGTAATTCAATGATGTGTCTTTCTTGCATGTAAAAGTTAGTCTTTTGATTTATGGTTGTACCACAGGAAGCACATAACTTTAAATGTATAGCATTTACTTCAGACTAATATTCTTCATACAATGATTTTTTATACTTTTGGTTTTGCCTCTCATATCATGGTTCAAATTCAGAATTAGGTGGTTTGTATTTCCTTAGTATTCAGGAAAAGATTCATATGTTAGAGAAGTCAATAAAAAGTAAGCAGTTACAGAGCTAAGGGTGCAGTGTCATTTAAGTCATTTGGAGAATGGTTAAATAGTAAATTTGGTAAAAGAAAAAAAAGAAACTAAACAACAACAACGAAAAAGAAACTAACAGCTACATCAAATATGAGTCAGGTAGAGAATTCAGTTTAGGTGAAGCAAGAGCCAAAGGACTGACAGTTTGGCAAGCATGGACATGCTTTGAAAGACTTATTTCAAAACCGACACACAAAGCATTTAAGACCTCACTGTATTCATGGACGTATGGGGAAGTTTTTATTTTTCATATACTTTATAATTTCTTTTCTGAAAGTATGTAAAGAGCACACAATTTAAATTTCATTGCTGTAAAAGATTGTTCCTTTACTTAGCCGATGTAAGTATAAGTAACCTGTGTAACCTCAACTCTCTGGCTGTTATGGAACAATAATCATTTTCTGACAGAACCAGTTTGCAGGGGTTTCGTATGTCCACCACAAAGAAAAATTGTATGTCATCTTGGTTTTATTATATCCATCAGCTGGCTGCCCATTTGTTGTGGAGTGTCTGCTGTGACTTAGGGCCGTGACTCTATTCGGCTGTAATAGATTGCCTGTAGTGCATTCAGTGACTCTGGTACCTGTTGCTGGTTTTTTTTCCAGGTCAACTGGCTGCAGGTACATGTGAGATTGTTACTTTGGACAGAGATAGCAGTCAGCCCCGAAGGACTATAGCCCGACAAACAGCTCGCTGTGCATGTAAAAAAGGACAGATTGCCGGTACAACAAGAGCAAGGCCAGCGTGTGTTGATGGTAAGAAGCAAAAATCTATTCAATCAGTTTCTGCCTATACAAGAGGGGTGTAAACTGATAGTGTCTCATATAAATAAAACCCAACCAAACAAAAAAATACTCTATGGAAGAAATTTTCATGTGCCCCAACTAGCAATGGCAATACCATTGAAATTGATCCAAAGAGTATTACTTACTAATAGTATATAGATTTCAATTGGGTTTTTTAAATTGGAAATTTTACTTTTGTTTTAGATTGATATGCAGTTGAATATTAAGGGCATGGTGCTGTTATATTTTGCATCTGATGATAGAATTAGCAGTGATATGGCATCATCCATTTTCCCCCTACTTTTTATTCCTTTTAACATTGAAAGAAATGCTGCAAAAGAGCCTCAAGGGTCTCATGCCACTGGCGGGCTAATGCAAGATATTTAATGCTGTTGAAGAAAACACTGCTCCTATAGTTGGAATATAGTATCTGAATATACCTCACATGTCCAACATTCCTTCTGTCTTTTAAATGAAATTCTGTATGATTCACGGCAGATGCACTGATAACATGCAGCTGGAAAACTGCTCACATACAGGGAGATATGAAAATGTTTCACTGTGAAATCATTTTTTGAGACAAAGGAAATTCTCTGTTAGGGCTGTGTTAACAATGGGACAAACTTCAAGACAGGTCTGCCTTGCAAGGCTTTTAGGAAGCATTCATATTAAAAATGAAATTGGAGACATATTGAAAACAGTGATGCAAAATTGTATGTTTTGATCTAGGCCCAGTTGACAAAAGTGAAAAAAAGTAAAAAGATGCTTATGTATAGAACTATAATAAATTCATGGATTGCCTTTGAATACTGGCTGGTTTGAGTCCACAGATAAAAATATTGCTGAGAACACCCTACTGTTGCCTCAGAATTTGGTCGTACCAGTGATTATCAAAGAAGACAGCTCAAAGGAAATTTCAGAGCCTACCCACAAAGCTAAATATAGAACATCATGCACATTCTATTTTCGCATTTTCCTTTCACTGTTTTTAGTACTCTGAAGACAGTTTCTTAGCTGTTTCTTCCATAATATAATACTACATCCAGTAATTCTTTCCTGTTTTATTGTAAGATCATATGATTTAATTGCTTAAGAAAGGAATGATTTTATTGTGTCATTTATAGTTGTACCTTTAGTAAAAATACTTATTAGCAATTAAAAAATTCAACGCATGTTTCCCATTTTAAAACAAAAACCTTCTAAAGGGAAAAAAAGAGTTTTGCACCAGCTGATGGGAATGAAACATAATTTTTCCTCAGCCAGTTTTGGCCTATGGTGAGATTGATTTGCTGTAACCTGGGTATCCCAAGTTGTTAGTAGCTCCAGTTCTCCTTTATACCCAGTGGAAAACAAAAGGTACTTTCTCAGAGTAATTTATCTCACCCTAAGTGCCTAAGATAAATCAGATAAAGCACAAGTCTGGTACTGACTGTTTCTCTGTCATGCCTTAATAGGCCTGTGAGTGTCTTAAGATGAATCTTAGATAGCTGGAATGTACATGCCAGTAAGAAGACATGACTGCACCTCATTCTCCAATTACTATATTAGCTTATTTTCCGAGAATTGAAGCTTTGAGGTAATCTGATATTTAAAAATACTTTTTCCTTTTTTATTTATTTTTTTGAGGAACTCATTAAGAAAATCTCTTTCAAATTCTTCTTTGCTGTCAATGTGCTTGATCATAATTTTTTAAAAACAGAGAACTGGATGACAAGATCTGTAGTTAGAGGTGGTGTAACCAGGGAAGGGTCTTTATGCGGTACTCCACATTTGAAAAATAAGTGGGAAGTTCATCAGTTGAAAAACAAGGCTTCCCTGTTAGACACAATTACAGTGTCTAAATACTGTAATTAATTTTTTTGTTAAGCTGACAAAGAATCACGTGAAAAAGTCAAGGGATAATGGGTACAAGTTACTCCTGGAGACATTCCAATTAGACACAAGATGATAATTTTTCAAAATGAGAACAATCAGCCATTGAAATAATCTCCCCAGGGAAGTGGTGGATTCCCTAGTGTTG
This sequence comes from Myiozetetes cayanensis, assembly GCF_022539395.1. Lineage (NCBI taxonomy): Eukaryota > Metazoa > Chordata > Aves > Passeriformes > Tyrannidae > Myiozetetes > Myiozetetes cayanensis. The sequence goes on from NW_026087521.1 coordinate 16,729,772, forward strand.
GACACTTAAGATTCAGTTGGACAGGATGCTGGGCCATTTTGTCTAGACTGTGATTTTGCCTAGAAAGGTTGGACAAGATGATCCGTGAGGTCACCTTCCAACCTGATATTCTATGATTATATGACATAGTTCTGATAAGATCTAATAACATGGTTCTTCATTATTTTGGAAAATATTTTTAGTTAGGATGTTGAGCCCTTTGCTAAGAAAGATTGCTACAAGATCTGTATGACATGCTACTTTGCTTTCCTGGACACTGTTAGGGATGCTTTTAATCAGAGCTCAAAAAGGTGAATGACACCTAGAACTGTATATCAAACTCCCAGATTAAAAAGAAGGGAAAAGTCAAATCTGTGATCTGTAGGTTTTTATCATGAAGAAATTAAAAAAATAGTTTTACGTGCCATCAACACAATAAGTGACAATAAGTGAGCACTTTATCGTGTCTCTAATCTTGTACTTGCAAGTAAAACTGGCATCTAAATTGACCATGGGCTGACAAGTGTCAATCTGTAAATCTACCAGGTCTGTAGTTTAAAGAGTATATACTGACTTTTTCGTTCCTAAAATGAAATGTTTTAGACAAAACTACTTAGTGCTTTATTCTGAACATGACATGAAAGCAACAGAAAATTATGTCTAAGAAAAGCTAGTTTCATCTCTGATATTAAGATAAATACAGCTGGTTTAGGAAAGTAGCAACTAACATAATTGATGGTTTGTTTGAGTTTTTTGTTTGCTTGTTTGTGGGTTTTCTATGTTTATTTTTTTAACTAAAGAATCCCATTTTCCCAACAAAAAAATAAATCATTCTCTGAGCTTCCTTAAATAGGATGTGGAATATACTTTTGCACATTTTCCTTTATTTATATTATGCTTCATGTTAAGAATATAACTGCTATTTGAGATTCCATTTCTGCTGTCAAAAAAAAATCAAAAACTTGGTTATTTTCATTTTATTATTTATATAGCCTTGATTTTAATGACATTATTTTTAAAGTAAAGGTAGCAGAATTAGACCTTAATAATTAATGCAAAGTCATTTGTGGAGGAAGCAGGCATAGTAAGTGTGACCTCCTAACCTACTAACAAGAAAATGTTAGCTAACAATGGTGTTACAGCTTCTGGCAAGAGAGTGGATTGAAAATTCAGTACCAAAGCTGGTAATTTTTACAACCTTAAAATGCATTGTGTTGTACCTGGCTACCATTTGTTCATTGTTCAGTGGAGAGAAGTACCTTAGAATATATTCAGTTATGCAGTATATTTCCTGGAGGTGTGAAATGCAAGTGTCAATTCCCTCAGCGAAAGGAGTAAGTAATTTAAGGGCTCTTAAACCTCACAAACATTGTCTGAGATTGCACTTGTCAACATAGCTCTTAGAGTAAGTCCTGAGTTGATTACCCAAGTCTACTCTGCTTTCAACTGCTGCATCACGTAAGGTCTTTTCCTAAGAAAGGAAAGACAGTGAATGTGACATGGATAAAACTGGAATTCATAGAAATGAAAATGCAGTGTTTAGGACTTGGTCTCAGCAGAGCGTAAAGAACAGAGATTTTTCTTGAAATGTTTCCCTCTGATGGAGAGGATTGAATTACTTTGTATTTTTTTTTCCTAACAGTCTTTAAGTATGGCAGATTGCTAATGTATTCTGAAAAAATGGCATCAATATTCACCCTGATTTAAAGCTTGATTTAGTGTTGATTGCTTCATTTCTGCACCCACAGAGTCATAATGTATATTTGGTATGTTAGGTTGTGATGTAATTTTTATTCATGAATGTCAGTTCTGTGGTATTATGACAGTAGTTTGCCTGCACTTTTCATTATATTATATTATTTATTACTAACGTTTCCTAGTCCCTTTTTTGAGATCAAATTCCAAAGAAATTACCTCAGTTGCGTTACTTTGATATTTTATTTCAACATAGCATCTGGTTTATCACCAGAGTAATTTCCATGTGTGTTGGTCAAGCTTTGTCAGTTTTTAAGCTGGAGCCTGTGAGAGATTGGAAGATAGCAATTATTCTCTATTTTTGTACGGTATATTTCCTAATTTAAACTTGTTTTAAGGCAAGTGACAAAATGTCTTTGATAACAATTTGTGTACAAATGCACCCCTGATTTGTGTTCTTTCTCAAAAACTGTGGATATCTGAAAGATTTGTTTTGCCAAAGCATTTCATAGAGTACAAGTAGAGCATCCTCAGAACTGTGGAATGAACATTTAAATATGCAATAGATTCCAGTACTTCTGTCCAATATATATTTATAGATAAAAAAAAACAAACCTGCAATTTTCTCCAGAAAATAGAAACAGGTGATGAGAGGAGTAGTTTAATTGCTTGAGAAAATTAGGATGGCAGTTGTTAATTTGCTTACCTGAATTCTGTGATTAGAAGATTCTTATGCTCTGGATTTGAGTACTGGTTACTTTTATGTCCACTAGCTGCTATGAGAAATCCTAGGAGATCAATCCTGATATCCAAAATTCTTAAATTTAGACTAGCTGGACCTCAGGTAACTCAATTCAAAGGGTTCAGACAATTTATGTTACAAATCAAACTGTGGTTTGTTTTTTGTTTACTTTACTTTTTAAAGTTTTAATAATATTTAATTGCTTTTCCAGTTGCTGTAGCAATATTGTTTTCTATCGTATGTTAGTTGGTATAAGTTGTTCATACATTATGATTAACATGCTTTTCAGTTGACATTGATTGATTTTGTTTAACACAGAAACTCAAGATCTACAAGGAAGCCACATTAGTTTAGATCAATAATTCTCTTCTCTTCTCATTATCTCTAGGAGTCTGTGGGGAGGTGTAAGGGTCAGAACTGATCATTAATAAAATCCTAGGTCATGCACTTGAAACAAAACTGCTTAATACCTGGAGAGCTTCATCATTCTAAATTATCTTATACATACTGCAGGGACAAAAAAAGAAAAAGAAAAAAAAAGATAACTATAATGATTTTTTGAAATGGGATGTTATGCTTTTACGTTAAGAATGTTTAGTATGTTTGTTATTTTAATATTTATTTAATCTTGGTTTGTTGCAGATATTTTCAAATGTTTCCTCACAGTAATTTTTATATATTTCAATTTGTTGTATTTAAGGTATGTCAATTTAAAACAAGTAAAACCAATAGGAAAAGCAATATGGATCTTAAATTAAAAGGAGACTAAATAACACTACGTAGACATTTTACTGGACCAGAAGCAGTGTATTGTATAGTATGGAAGATTTAAGTCTAGGAGGAAAGTGGGACTGTTTGGTCATAAAAATGATCAGAGGGCTGGAACACCTGCTCTGGAAAGAAAGTCTGACAAAGCTGGGGTTGTTCATTCTGGAGAGGGCTCTGGTGAGATCTTATCATGACCATTCAATGTATAAAAGGGGTTTATAAGAAAAACTTTTTACCTAGGCCTTTGATGACAGGACAAAGACAGTGGTTTTGCAGTAAAAGAAGGTGTCTTTAGATTGGAAATAAGGCATAAGTTTTTAAGATGAGGGTAGTGAGACAGGTGTGGTGGAACAGGTTGTTCCATGAGCAGTGGAGAAGTTGTGGATGTCTCATCCTTGGAAACTTTCAAAGTCAAGCTGGAAGAGATTTTGAGCAACCTCATCTAGTGAAAGATGTCCATGCCCATGACAAGGGGTTGGACTAGATGATCATTAAAGGTTCCTTCCTATTACTTTATGATTCTGTTTGACCTTGGCAAATAGTATTAATTACATAATGATGGTAGCAAAGCAATTGGCTGTTCTGGTGGTAGTTATGAAACAGGCTGAAACATGTATCTAGCTTGCCTTGCTCTTCTTCTTGAGAAAGAGTCACAATTATGTTAAATATTGGAGAATATTTTGCCTGTAATGAACATTTTGGAAAAAATTATCCTAATAACATTCCGCTGGTTTTGTGTTTTTCTTTTCTCTATTTACATAGAGAGCCCAGGTATCAAACACACTGTCCATACCAACATTTCAGTTGCCGAATCAAAATAAAGTTTAGATAGTTCTTATATTTTTGAAGATTCAGGTATACTAACCAGTCAAATTCATTGAGTGTCCAATGTGTACAGAAGACCTTCTCTATAGGAGATGTCTAGTACCTCTCAAAATTAAATCCTTAATTTGTAAATACTTGATATTACTACTGAGCAGTAACCACATGAGAGGTCACATGATATAGTAAAGAAATGTGATGGTTTAATATTTGCCTGGGAATATTCTGACAATGGTCATGAGTTTAATTTCCAAAGAATAAATCAGTCTTGTTTATCCTCATGGCTTTTAAACAATCCTAGAATAGTTAGCCAGGGGCCATTTTTAATGCTGCATATGCTGGTAGGATGCAATAATGCAATGCAATATTAGAATATCTTTCAAGGAATTAAATAAATATTATTATGGTCAATGCTTATGTCCCTTATATAGGCAATATCCCTTATAAGTTTTAGTATAACTTCTTGAGCTTTTGTAGTCTTTTAGTGATTATTTGTTATGATGTATCTGAAGTCTTCCAACATTGTATATACTAATTTATAAAATAACCATTGGGTCCTCATCTTAATCTGTATCTTAGAATAATAATGACATCTATTTATTCCTACCTATAAATATTTTAAAAATCATTTATTTTGTTTTAAATAAAAGATAAGGAATGCATTTGCTGCCACCATATGTGTAAACGTATTTTTCAACCTGACTTAAAGAAATAATTCTTTTCTTCCTTTCCTCACCCTAACTTCCACATCTACAGTCATAAATGCAGCTGTAACTACAGATGCACAAGAGCATGTACAACACTTTATTTTCTTTCAACTGTCTCTAGAAAATTCAATCTGAAGTGCAGATTTTCCAAGTTACTGACAATGAAAGTAAAACTGTTCTGTTACTCATAAGCTTCCCTTTCCTGTGCATGGTACAGGCACATTATGATAATTTCTACCTTGTGGGTCACTTTTCATTTAGAAATGCCTAGAAGGTTGAGTTTCACTCAGTTGCTTTGCTTCCTGCTCCAAACTAAGGACAACGCATGACATTCCAAAAGAAGATGAGTGATATTTCTTATCTAAATAATATCACAAACTTAGTAAAATCTTACAAAGATATTCACATAGAGAAAAATTGTTCTCTTTGTTAATGAATGTCAAGTCTCAGAGACTGAAATGTTGGTGGGGAAGAAATAACACTGTTCAATCCCAAGACAGAAATTGAGCAATATAAAAGGGAACATATCAGTAGCTGCACCATCAATGGCAACACAGATGTATCTGTAAGAAATACAGGGAGATAAGTTAGATTTCCTCTCCCGACTGAGAATCCACAAAAGGAGAAACTAAAGACATGACAAAAGAGCAAGGAACCATTGAAAAGGAAAACCAAAACCCTGCTTAGGAAGGTAGCTGCTAACTACCCCAAGGGAATATTGTAATGAAGAAGGATAGTTAAGGGCTTCATTATGTTATGAAGCATTTGGTACGTAAACTCAAACAACTGAGGCCCCACCTTGAGTACTGTGGCAGTTTTGGGTGCCTTGATATAGGAAGGACATCAGACTATTGGAGTGTGTCCAGAGAAGAGTGACCAAGATGATGAAAGGTCTTGAGGACAAGACTTCAGATAAGTAACTGGAGTCACTTTGTTGTTCAGATTGCAGAAGGCTGAAGGGTGACCTCATCGCATCTACAACTTCCTCAATGTGGGCAGAAGAGGGGGAGATCCTGATCTCCTCTCTCTGGTGACCAGTGTTAGGACACAAGGAAATGGAAAGACGCGGCATCAGGGGAAGGTGAGATTGGGCATTTGGAAAAGGTTTTTCACTGAGAGGGTGCTCAGGAAATGAAACAGATGGTAAATGGTCATAGCATGAAGCTGGTCAGAGATCAAGGAGCAACTGGACGACACTCATGGTCATATGGTTTTCTCTTAGTTAGTCCTGTGAGGGGCAGGATTTGAACTTGGTGATCTTTACTGGTCCCTTCCAACTTGAGATATTCTATGATTCTATGATTGGATCTGACAGGATTTTGCATAATGCTAATCTTTTCCACAGAACAGTTAGTTGTTCAGCAGTTAGGTAGCAGAGAGTGAATACTAATCAGAGCTTGAAAGTCAGGTTTATGGCTTCTCAGGCTGAGTACTTTGGTTTTTTTTTTTTTTTTAGAGATCAACTGCTTCCTAATGGCAAGTAGATCTATTGATCTTCCTTCATTATCTGAAAATGTTTATGGAGTAATAAATCAGGGATGGAGCAGAATAAGATTTAAATAGTAATGGCACAAATAGGCAGATTAGTTTTTACAAGCTTCTGAAGGATTATGCACCATAGATTGAGAGGAGACACTGGATCTTTGGATATGTAAGGGATGTAGTGCCAGGGCAAGAGGGAATAAAATGTAATTGAAGATAAAATACTTCTCCAAGCCTTGTACCTGTAACAAAGTCACCAAACTGGAAATACTTTTCACTCATAAGCATCCTCCTTTCAGGTTAAACCTGGCATCAGTATACTATTTTGGGTTAAGAGATGGCTGTCTTTCTAAATGACAGGGCAGGGAAATATTTAGGAAAGCAGAATTATTTATGTGATTTGGAAGGTGGCCAGGAACCAGGGGTTAACACTGATACTGTGCAGAGAGTGCTGAGAGAACTTTAATTGCCTCTAATGCTTAGTGCCTTGCTTTCACATTTCATCTGAAAGACAACACCTTCAGCCTCCTGGTGTTTCATTGGATGCATTAGTTCATCAATGCTAACAGCTTCGTTTCCCTTACTTCCTTGACATTCCTACGCAGTCACCCATGTAGTCTAATCCTCTTTCATCTATGTTCTCTGATGGCAGTTTCAGCACAGAAAAATGGTTGGAGGTTATGTGACATTAGATTGTGGAACAATTTTCTGAGGAAGTGACTAGAAGCCTAATTACTACAGACGTTTTAAATTGAACTGGACAAAATACTGGAGAACATATTATGCATTAGCATAAGCATGCTCTGAATCACTGGGGAGAGTTTTGTGTGCTTGATGTCTTGCAGCAGAGCACTATCAACAACCACAGCAGTCTTATTGCAGTCTGATTCATTGCCTAACTGCAGGCAATAGGTCAACATGACATTCCTAAATTCAGGAATTCAGTCAGGAGTTCGGTCACTGTAAACTCTCTGTGCAGGGAGTGGTATGAGATGGGCATGTCAGGGATCATGCAGTGTAAATATTGGAATCACTTCTGAAAGCTTTTCTCTTTTTCTCTCTTATGGAATTAAAGAGAACATAGGATTACTAGCAGAGTAGGTTTTCTGCTTGAATTTAATGTGTGTAAACATTTCAGGCCATCAGCTGCTCAGATTGCCTTCTGGAAAAGCCACTGTCTTCACTGATTAGAGGCAGTTTAAGTTAAAAATGTAACATGCTTATATTACCCCCTCTGGTTGTCATCCTACCTTGCAGTTATCCCCAGAAGAATGGGAAAAGAGAAACTTTCAAAACTATTCATGTGTGAAGGTGGGCTTCTGTCAGGGCAACATGTTTGTCTCCAGTGAGTGTAAGAGAATATAGGAAGATGAACCTTTGTAAATACCCCTGCCATCAACGGGTGAGATAAAACTATAGCTAAATTACATTTATGGCACTATGTGAAAGCAGCATGATCAAGGAATATTCCCTCCTCCCCATGAAAGTGAATCAAGAAAGATTATGACATGGTTAGGAATGGCGTTTTAAAGCTATGTACCACTTTATTTTTAACTAACCTTAGGTTTAATATCTGTGTTGATAGATGATGTGTCAGAAGAGTCCTAGAAAATGTTAAAATTTATTGCTAAATTAATGACCGTATTAATAGCACTACTACATCCAGCACCTGGAACAGAGTAGTTAATGTTAGGGATTTTTGGATGTATCTTTCAGAATACTCTGCACAGGGATGATTCAGAAAAAATAGCGTTTTGGAAGACAGAATTTTAGGAAACCACCTCTTTATGGTGATGCAAAGGATCTGTGTTTCCCTTTGGGTTATGGGTTGAAGTCATATTGCGGGAAGAAAAACCATTTGTGTCACAAAAACTGGCATTTTCATATCATAAATAAACTTTAATATGTCTGTATTTTTTATGTCTATAACTTGTTGTGCTTGTGTTTTACTGTTGTGTTATTTTTGTAATATCATAGGCATGCAAGGTACTTCAGAAGTCAGTTTCGTAGAGTTCTAGACTAAAAGTACTTGCAGTCTAATGATACAGCAACTCATTGTTTGTACAGGATAAAAGGAAATAAGGAAATGTAGCTGCTTCTTTTTTGTTAATTATCCAGCTTCTGGGGAGAAGGATAAGGAGGAAAGCCCTTCAAACTTCTCTGTGCTCTCACATGAGGTGGACATGGAAAAGTGGAATTTCCATTTGGTTGTTTCAGAGTATGTCTTTGAGAGTTTCAGTGGTTCCTCTAGCAACCTTCCTAGAAGTAGACTTCAGTAGACTCAGTCCTCCTGACCTTGAGAATAATTAGCTTATATATATATATATATATATGTACATACATATAAAAATCTTACTAACTGGGGTGATGAATGTGAATGAAAAGAATTTAAGAACAGGCTTTTTTTGGTAGAATAGATGTCTTCTGCACAAAGCAGCAAGCATATTTTAAACTTCAGACTTCGGCTTTGCATGCATTACTGAATTTTTAATTTTGCTAAACGTAAAACATCGAGGGCTTGCTAAGAGTATTTAGCAGCTTTTTAAAAGTAAGTAGTTAGTTAACTTAGACTCAGTATTTGCATTCTTGCTTTAACAGCCCTAGGTCAGAATTTTGGTGTAAGTTTTGGAATCATTATATACACGTATGAAGCCAAGGGAAATGCCAGCCTTGGAACATGGAAAGGGATGCTGGAGCACTGAGTGTAGGTCCCAGCATAGCCCTGCCCAAAATGTATGTGAACCAGATTCAGTGTCATCTGGTTCCATACACTGACATGTCCCCTTTCTGTTTTACTGTCTTTCTGTGGGGGTGATAGCTGATGGGGTCCCTCTAGAAGGGCCTGTTGCCTGCCTGAAGAGCATCAGCAATTTGTTCCCAACTGGAGTTTAAGTTTTCTTTGTAAGACTAATCATACTTACCACAAAGTGTTTGGAACCCAATTTTAATGAGATCCAGCTTTGTGAAATTGGATTAGGAACATACGATGTTTTAGCTAATAGTATCAAGGTTTTCTCTGTGCATTTCACCTCAGAGAAGTTCAAAAACTCTCACAGTCTCTTTTATTCTGAGTTTCTCTGTAAGCTCTCTCTGAATTTTTATTTTCAGCTGCGAGCAGCCTGGTTAGTAATGTTGGCAGCTCTCTCTTGAAGTGGTGGGCAGCCGGCAGATAAACTGCCAAAGCATACTAGCCTGACAGTCTTGGGGCAGGAAGAGAGAGGTTTTTAGGATAGTTGGGTAGGTCTTTGCTGTTGGAAAATACTGCTAGACCTTTAGTACCAGATTTTCTGAAGAGCAAGTCTTAGATTCTTTAAGCAAATGAACTGGGTTTTGCAATTTTGCATCTGCAACACATCAGAAGTGGAAGTCTTGGTCTGTATGAATATTTTAAGTATCTGACCTTTGCTCACTTTTATCCACATAAGACTTCAATTATTTTGTGATTTCACTATCCCACACTAAAAAGTGCTGAGTTAGCATTGTCTTCCTTTATCGGTGATGTGAAGTGCATTAACTGCATTTTTTGTCAGCATCAAGTACTGATCTAGCACATTTTGGGCTATTCTGATTGGCAACATAGAGTTCAGCTAATTTTGAACCTCTCTGCACAGTTTAGAACCCTTTGGTTTATGTATTTGGAAACAAAATACTTATGTTGAGTATCATGCTGCCTTCAGTCCTGTAGTTACTGTGCATAGCATGATATTTTATCTTATGAATAACTGTATGCTGGTTTTCATATTTATGTCTATATTGTGTATAGTAAATATAAAATCCTTTCATATGTCTATTATTATGTGGCATTGGAATGAATAAGTTAGGAGCTGAAAGGCCAAAACACAGAACTCTTCCCCAACAATTAGTGCTTTCGCTCCAGAATTACTTTGCTGGTCGAGGATGACTTTGCAGGTAAAAACGCCTCAGTGTACAAAGTAACCTAGCAATTGTAATTGTCCTAAGCTGTTAATTATACCCATGAGAGTAGTTTCCGGGACAAGCCAGAGGACTCAAGTCAGGTTTAAACCAGTGTAAGAGGCCATCCATCTATTACAATGGCTAAACTAATTTATTATGAATTAGGTGGTGCCAGTTCTTTTTGTAGGAAATTCTAAAATGACATTGTGTCCACTGTGCAAACAAAGATTATGGAAAGGTTTCTGTACTTGAAATAGTTTTTGGTTGTCTTTCAGATGTTGATGACTATATCTGGAACATGAGGATGAGTCTAGATCCTATTATAGAATTAAAAAAAAGCCTACCCAGACAGAGAGACATGATTCCTATCTTGATATTCTTATAATTTAAGGTTCACATACTTTAACCTCTTTGTCAAATTAAGAATGCTATTGAAGCTAATGAACCTGTTTCCTTGAATTTGAATTTACTGGATCAGTACTCTTTTGGATAGCTAGATGTAATAAAAAAATGATGGGATCAATGCAGTGAAAGCTTCCCGTAAGAAAGAAATTTGAAGGAGAGGTTCAGATTCATGCAAATATAATTTGAATTCTCAAGTTCTTTGTATTAATGGTTTCCAGTTTTTAAAGTTTTTACATAACAATTGCTTTAAATAGCATACTTTTCCCTGTAATCTTCTGATAATCTATTGCAAGCTTTTATTTGGAATAGAGAATTTTAGATGAAAAACATTCATATGTATAAACACCTATGATATCTTGGGTCACTTCTGGATCTACGGTTCTGGATTAATTTGAATGAAAAATGGAAAACAAAATCAGAAAATAATGCTCTTTCTACAGTGGGGTTAATGAAACTCTGTTTCCTCTAAGGACGTGACCTTCAGGTCTATATCCCTGCCACAGTAATACCAGATCCCCATCCACACTTCTTACTATTCTGAGTTCACAGTAGTCTGGTTCTGAAGCCATATTTCATTTGGATAAGTTACTTCTTTTTCTTTCATTGTGGGTATATCTGTGTGTCCTGGAAATGAAGCTGGCTCGTGAAATCCTTGCTTTTCCTGGATTTTCTTACAAATATGTCTTCCATGGAATATTTTAGGCCTTGTAGTACTACGGACTGAGACACATGGAGTAGGTTTGGGCATACAGATGAAATGGACTGCACATGGGAGATACTGCAAGTGGCATTTGTAATCTGCTGGTTCAAGTAAAACAAGGTTCCATAAAATTAGCACATAAATAGAAATAAGCACATAAAAAGATTCAAGATAATTTTACAAAGGTGAATACCTTGATTTAATTATACAAAGTAGCTGTTTACAAGGTTTTGAAGATGCATTTCCAACTCTTTTAATTTGAAAAAATTATGCCTTGAACTTCCCACTTTAAAGAAAAGGTGATAGTTTTTATTGCACTGTAATTTTATGAATCAGCTTATAGACATCTGGATGCACAGTTTTCTGCATGTCCATAGGTCAGATTAAATATTTGGGGTGTGGCTTCTGCTTCATCCTTAGCTTTGCATGGAGTGTCAAGGCAGAAATGTTTCTATTCTGTCTCATATGAAGATGTAGATGAAAATATTCTCTTTTGGTTCTCATGATAAGGAAAACTTGAAATAATATTTCTGAATTAGTTCATGTTTAGAAAAAACAAAACAAATTAGGAAAATACATAACATAAACATACGTTTTCATTTACTTGCTGTCAGCATTGAAAAGAATTGCACAATATTCTAAAATTTTCTTATTCAGTTTTGATTGAAGTGAAAATAATAGTTCAGACTGCTTCTCATTTTGGGTTGGATTTTTTCTGTACTCTGGAATTTTTTACTTTTACTTTGGAGTGTTAACATGAGGTGTCGTGGTTTTTTTTTTCTTTGAATATGTTTTTTGAAATACTGTAAAATAACATTTCCAGGCCTTTGACCTTTGAATTCATATCATAATATGATGAGGTTTGGAGGTGTAACATCTTGTTAGTGTACTCTTGCTAGATCCAATTTTCAACCTAATTTTTGTGTATTTGTCAGAATTATGAAACTTCATTGAAATGTTAGTTGGCACAATATATAAGATTCAAATGTTCAATTAAGAATACTGCACCTACATATGATATTTTCCACAGAGAAGTTGTTGCTTCTTATTTTTGTTTTCCCATAGCATAAAATGTACTGACAAAGAATTGAGTAAGACCTTTGAGCCTAGATGAAAAATTACAGAAAAGTTGTGTATGATAGTACAATATGCACAGGATATCTATTATGAAAATACATCAGGGTAGTCATGTACACATCATAAGCAGAAAGACAAAAATAAGGTAAAGATTGTAATTACAGCAGTATAAATTGTTTATGATGTCTGTGAAAGGTTTAAGAAAATTATGATAACATTAGTAAGTATACTCATATATGTAAAAAAATGGATTGTTATTGTTATTAACACATATTTTATATTAGAATTGAGACATTTATTTTTTCCCCTTCTTCAACTGTACCATTATAATGTAAAGCTGAATCTGCTTGATTGGTCTGTAAGAGATTTTACCAATTAAAAAAAAAAATTAGTTATTCATGAGATTGGGAGTGGGAATATTCCTTTCCCTTTCTTTTCCCAATCCCTCTCCTGCCCTGATTTGAACAGAAAAAGCTCCTACAGAAGCTTTCTACAAAGTTATTTGTGTCCCAGATTTGTTGACTCTAAATACTGTATGATATCAGCTAGAAAATGGGTCCTGGTGTTCAGCAACCTGTATCCTTGATAGCCATCTGTGTCCATAATACTTTCATTAATAGGATGTACTATCATCATACCAGAATTTCATTATGCTGCAGAGGCAGAGCGGCTGAGTAAGCAGAGATAACTAGTAGCTTATAAGAGTTGCATTTAGAACAGTTGTAGACATTTTGAGAAAAATAAGGCATAAATACCTTTGAAGGCTTTTCCTGTTTTCTGTAATATTATCGGTAGCTACTGAAACAAAATTTTTATGGGTTTTAATATATTTTATAAGGATTCCTTATCTACCAATCACTGATTTCAGTAGGGCAGTACTGATATCTATTTCAGGTGTAGATTGCATAGTTACCATTTTCTGGTAGACATTCAATAGCATGGTTGCAGATGTAATCATAAATAAGGATCTTTTCTGAAAATGAAGTGTTGCTGCTGGATACATCTTTATCAGTACTTCATCGACATAAGAAGAAAATAGCACTTTCCATACTTACTCAAAACAAAAAAAAAAAAAGAAAAAGAAAAAATAAAAGTTTAGTCTGGGTGATTGTTCCATAACCTATTTACACTCTTTTCCATAAATGCATGTTAGGAGGAATAATGATATGTTGAAAATTTAGTCTACCATAGTTATGCTTTTCCATCACCAAAAGTGTGTCACATCCTGTATAGCAAAATGAAACTGAGTTCAGGGCAAAGACTTTGACTTCTTAGGTGAGTCAAAATTAGTAAGGTTAGAGAAAAAAAATAATACATTTATAAAAGCTGATTGGCGAGATTCTTATTTTTGCTCTTGGCTGCTGTGGTGGTTCATATGGACAATCATAGTCCTTATTGTGCTGACCACTACAGAAACTCAAAACAAGAGTTAATCTTCTTCCTGAAGAGTTAAATAAAAGTAAGATGGGAAAAGGACCAGAACTTACCAGAGAAAATATGAGACCAAATATTCTTGTTCCAATTTTGTTAATTTTTGTAGGATTGTAAAGGAATTAGGTTGTGCTGAGAGATCGTAGAGCCAGATGACAATAATTTGTGATGGAGATTCTGAAGGGAAAAGGTATGAAGGGGATACAACCATGGAAAAGACCCTGGGAAGTGTGGGTATGCATACAAGCATGAATAAAAGAAGGAAATGTGAAGGACCAGAGGAAGTCGACATAGAACAAAGGGAGTGCTATTTTAAGATTAGCATTTTAACTTCAGTGTGTGAAGATCTTTTGTTTTACTGTTCATGTATCTACTTATGTTTTAGTTTATTATCCTAGACTGTGGTATTTTCATGATGTTCACTTTTTGTTTGGTTGTTTTGTTTGGGTTTTGTTTTGGTTTGATTTTTTTTTGTAGTGATGTTATTGGATGCTGGACTACTGGACTTCTGTACAAAGGAGCAGGAGTATAGAAGAAAGTAGGAAGACATAGAGGGACATAGGGAATGAGGAGAGGGTGGAGTCAAGGACAAGAAGCTAAACACTGTGGCCTGGTTAAGCAAAATTAGAGGTGGCTAATGAGGTGAATCAAAAGGCAATACAGAGGAACTGAATAATTGCAGTGGTAATAGGATGCCTTTCCAGGAGAGTAAAAGCTGTAATTAGCTTAGAATCTAGCTGAAATAAAAAGAACAGGTATAGATTCAACTGAAGATAGAAACAGAATCACATTTTGTTCTCATATTTGTGATAGATGGTAGAACCTGAACGAGGAAGGTGAAACAGGAGAAGTCAATATTGCTATATGTCTCTGAATATATCCTTACTTTTGCCTTCCACAGAGCTGTTTTTAATTTTATATATATATGCATATAAAAAAAAGTGTTTCTTTTTTACCCATAATGCATGCCTCAATCAGGAGATTATTTAATCTCCTGAAGTAAGACATTAGTGAACTAGTTAAATTAGTCATGTTGCTGCAGCTCAGAGTTTCCTGATTTCTGACCATCTTTTGTAGAAGTCAATTCTTCAAACTTCAGCACTTTTCTCACACACCCATTAACAGATATTCATCATTTATTCATCCTCTTATGAAAAGAACTTGGAAATACTACCAGTTTTCTAAAACATAAGATAAATATGCCTGCTAACCAGAGTTCCTTAACATCCAAATTGGTGCAGGATTTCTATTTGCATTTCTTTTCTCCTTGTATTCGGTGAGAAAGAGTTTTTGGCAAGAAAACCTTTTCACTTGCAAGTAACTTGTGCAGAGGTTTCTTCAGCTACTTCTTTGTCCTGTTTGTCTTTGGTACACTGTTCTGACCAGGCTGTCCTTTATGTTTTGTTGTCAAGTACTTAATACATAATCATATTTCTTAAAATAATTTCAATTAAAATATGAATAAATCTGTTTCTCATTGCTGGTGACTGGACAGAGTGTTAAGGGAGGAGAAGACTGAAGTATGCTCTATGTCAGGATGGGAAAAATAGAAAATCTGATACTAGGTAACTCCTATGGAGAGACAGGTAATTGAATACAAAATTATATGCAGTTTTGCCATAATGAGAGAGGAGTAACATCTCACATCTGCTTCAGATTAAGTGTTTGCTTGCTGATAACTCTAGATTAGTTAATCAAATACTAAAATCCATTATTACACATCCTTCTGCCCCTGTCATAATAGCAGTGATCTTGTCAAGAGTTTAGAACTAAACTCACAAGTCTTACCAGTGATCAGTGAAGGATGTGATGTGTCCAGTAAGGGTCATATTATACTGGATTAAAAGGCAAAGTTAGAATATGGCAGCTCTCTGTGGTCCATTATCCTATTTTGCTGGAGGGAAGAAGGCCAAAGAGGGCAGCAAGAATTTAGCAGTACTCCCTTAACACTGGTAGTCTCAAACAACTTATTGGTGAAGAGACTACATGTTCCATCCTCTACTGGGCCTTCATAAAGTCTTCAGCCAGTTAGTTGTCTCTTCAGTCTTCAAAGTTTGTTGTGTCAGGAAATTTTGTAATAAGTCCTTATTTCTTCCTTTTGTGTTGTTGTAAGCAATGGTTCATTTTCCTGTGGTACTCATAATTGTGTATGTGCACACATATATATATATATATTTATATATGTCCTCATCCGGTGTTCCAGTGATTTGACCCTATTTTTTCCTTTCTTTGAACCTTTCTGGTTCAACTGCATCTTTTCAGTTTTAAAACTGCCTAGGTAGATACTGTGGCTTATGTAGCTTTGTGAAGGTGGGCTTTTTTTCCTGTTTTGTTCTCTGTTCTTTTCTTAGTAACTTGTATCATTCTGCTTTCAGTTCTGACAGCTACTGAGTGCTAGCCTGATGTTTCCTTTGAAACATTTCTAGTTTGATTCCCAGATCCCTCTCTGAGATGATAAAAGCTAATTTAGAGTACATTCCTGTATATCTATAGCTAAGGCTAGTTTTTCTTTTTCATGTGCTTTACTTTGTTTTTGTTGACATTGCATTTCAGCTGCCAGTTTATCATCTGATTTCACAGCACTCTAAGATCTCTTTGTAGCTTTCACAGTTTTCTTTCTACCACTCAGAATAATATATTGACATCAGCCTATGCATCTCACAGTTCCAGCTCACTAAAAGCTGCAGCATCATAGTTTCCTGGTTTTGGACATTCTTATTCCTTCCTGTTCATCTATATTTTGTGCTGTTTATAATGAGACTTCACATTAATAAAGGTTTACAGTTGTACTTTTTCATCAGTGTAAGAAAGACTATTAGACTTCAGGTTATCCTTGGCTTTTTTAATTGACTCTTTCTGATGTCCATGTCCCTTTGTAGGGCAGGGGTGCAAAAAGCACAGAGAACATGAGAACATACCTATGATATGTTAGTTCATTTAACATAAAGAAATATCACTCCATGTTGTTTGAAAAGGGGCATTTCTGAGATGGGTCAGGAATTGTCAGTATATTAGCCTTGAACTCCAGAAAGAGGTCTTTTTTCTAGTCTGTTGTCAGTAGTCAATTGCTGTTGGAAAATTTCTCTTTATTGTATTGACTTTGCTGACCAGCATTTACCCTGATTGCTTTCCACATTATGTGTTTTTTTTCATTTTTCCTTGTCATTTTTTTCTGTAATGAAAACTAATTTACTGCAAGATGAAAACTTGTTATGACTATCAAGTGGTTGGAAATGTAGTTGAGGCTGCCTATAACATATAGTATTAGTTCATGCAAATTCACACAAAAAATATGCACTGCTTGTTTACAAGAATTCTTAACCCTTAATAAAAGTTTTGTACTTGGCAATTTGTTAGTTACAATATCAGTCCTAGCTCAAAATCTTAGAAGTCAAGATTGTTTGTTTTCCATTAAATGTTAATCAAAATATATAAAACCAGTAGGATATTTTACCATCAGCAAAGTTGTAAATAATCTCACAATTTATTAAATGTCTTTGTAAAATAATCGATTGTAAATCTGAGCTTCTAGCCAAAATTACTTCTGACCTCATATCTCTAATATGCATGTTGTCATGTTTGAAACAAGCTGCTGAGAATAAAGAGTTGTTTTGTCACCTTATTTACTTAGGGTTTTGTGTATGACATGTTAAAACAACACTTTGGAGATCACCTATACAGAAAATAAACAAAGTTTTTTGGATTAGTCAGACATTAAAACATATTCTGGGATAAGAGAAGAAAGTTTAAGTTTGGGAACTGATGTTCTTAAGAAGTTGTCCTTCCTTGGCCTTCTAAAACTTACTTGGATTTATTTTTAATTATTTTTAATTTTTTTTTAAATGTAGATTATACTTTTTTTTATCATCTGTATCATAGAAGAATATTCTTTTAATTCTTTTAGCATAAAATTGAGGTTTTATATATGTATTATAGGTGTTTCATTCTTCATTATTAATGGATTTTTCCACTCTTTTCTCAGATTTTTAGATGCTAAGTGCTTTTATGTTCATTAATGAGTTAGTGTTAGAACAACTTGGTTTAGTTTTGTTTGAAGCTATGAAAGACAATATGAAACCTATTACCTTTGAGGTACCTTCATTCACTCCTGCTGATTAGCAAAATTATAAGTATTTTAAATTGTAATTTAATTAGATCTGTGAAATAATTCAAACAGGAAATTAGTTCATATGCATGCAGTTAATGTAATTGAATGTCAAGCTTATTATAGGATATTAAAATTTTGCCACATTTAGGGCAACATTAAGAAGAGATACTTGAAATAGTTGGGATTTACAGCACATATAGTGTCTCTGCCTTTAGGCATAGCCTAAGGCTCTGAATATTTTTAGCAAGTGGAACTCTATTAGAATCCATTTTCATAAATAAAAACAGAATTTAAGTTATTCTTCCTAGGGATTAGCTATCTGGGACTGTTCAGGAATGTGCTTATATTGGTGTTAATTTTCTTAGCATGCTAATTTGATTTTATTTCACATTTGTATGCTCGAGTACAGACTCCTCCAGGACCATCCCTATGTCAATCAGCACATGCAAATACTTTCTTTTGGTTCTGTTTAAGCTACTCTTAAAAGAAATGTAGAGAAGTAGATCTATGAAGTATTTCCAAGGGATTTCATTTCTCAACAGTTAGCTTTACAGCTGCTATCCATATTAAGAAAGTAACATAATCACATATCCCTATAAGCTTATCTTAGTTTTACATATGAAGTTAGAAAATATGAGTCTCTGAAAGCATTACTATAATAGCTTACTTTTTATAGCGGATAAGAAATGAATTGTCTTCAAGCTATTGTGTCCTGATAGAAATCCCTTCACAATCCCGTTTTTTCAGCAGTGAGGATGATTTGTACAGGATACAGTTAAGTTTCTGCCTGAACATTAGTCTGGATTTCAAGCAACTCTTTGTTTAGCATGTGTATTTCTTTTGTGTTTGGTTTTGTTTTGTTTTGTTTTGTTTTGTTTTGTTTTTTTGTTTGTTTTTTTTGTTTGTTTTTTTGGTTTTTTTTATAAGTGACTAGTTTCTAGGTCCTCTTTATAAGAGTATGAATAGATGGTGAACGTCTGTTGAGGGAGGTATGAGAAAAGCAGTAGAAATGGCAGTAGAAGTGGCAGAAGTAACTTTCACAAAAGGCAAAAAGATAAAAGATAAAATATAAATAAAGGTTAAAAGATAAAAAATGGCAATCAAAAAATAACATGTAAGTCACAAATATACTCTAGGCTTGTTCTTTCTAGAGTATTTTTGTTAGTATTCTTCAGATGCACATGAGCTCAATGAGTATACAAATAAGACATGGACTGATGATGTATTAGAGCTAGAAGCACAATAAGATGAACCACCAGTATTCTGTTGCTGTGAACTGCAAAACACATGGATTTAAAGGTATGATCAGAAAGACTGGTAGCACAATTATTTTTTTAAGATTTGCTTCAATATTTCATAGTGCAATAACTTCTAGTACTTCTTGTTCTGCAACTAGACTTAATGTAAATTTTAAAAATATCATCTTTGCTACATACAAGTCTCCTGTGTAGTTAGTCTTCTTCAAAGAGTTGTTTGCATACCTCTTTTTCTGACTTCTGTTCCAACCCTTTGTCCAACACCAAGACCCGTGTTCTGCACAGTCTCCTCTGAGTGTGCATCTGTAGGGATGTATGTAATTAAGAGATACCCTGTTTCTTGTGCAAATCCCATTTCCTGTGCAGTAGAACACATAAATCTTTTCTTATACCCATGAGATTTAAATTCATATGTAAGAATAGTGGGGAGTTGTTTTCTGGTCACCATTTACTTTTTAAAGTAATTCCTGAAATGATTTGGGTTGTGGTTCAAATATCAGACTGGTGATTGTTGACTGCATTCTACAAGATTGCTTCTTTCCATTTTATGAGAAAATAGTCAAAAAATGCTGTTAGAAATTCTAAAAAAAATGCAGAAATGTAGCATTTAAAGATTTGAGGCTTCTCTAAATTTTTCTCAGTTTCAGATTTTCGTGATTGAAGAGGCAGCTGTAATGTTTTTATATGAAGATGAATGGTGTGGTCCTTGAAAAATGGAAAGATCTGTGTGGCTGTCAGCTGCAGGAATGTTATAATTTTCCCTTGAATCCCAACACAGAATAAGTGTCTCAGATTGTGATTTGCTGATAATATTGATTACTACATTCCCATTACAACATTTCACTGTTTGGGAGATCGCAACAATCTGTCATCGAGTTATAAGGATTCATCAGTCAAAACCAGAGCTTTTAGTGTTTAAAGTAATACTAGATTAATTTTAAAAGCTACAGCTTCCTTAATGTTTTTCATATTTTATCTTTCTTTTATAGACTTAACATTTATGATTGTTTCTGTAACAAATTAATTATGGTTCACTCTGCAGTACATACTGAAGTGTAACAGAAAACCAAGCTTAACACCCAAACAGAGGACAATCACATCTAGTATTTGCTTCTGTGGGTACAGTAGCTGTATTTGCCAACTTTGTGCTCGAATCTTTTACATACAAATTAGATCTGTACATGCAGCACTTACAGCCTTTGCTCATGCTGCTACATTATGTGTTAAAATTCAACATTTTAGAATTTGACAGTTTATAGGATGTGAGAGTACAGAACATGATAATTCCTTTTGCTGCTAGTTGCTTAGAACAGTTGAGATGACAGTAGTTGAGTTGAATGTGGGTGTGTTGTAGAAGACATCATCCTTCTGGGGTAGCTAGTACTGGTATTACAGTGCTGGAACAAAATATTTGACAACAAGAGATACCTCACTTCCGGAGAAGGAGATGGAATGAGCAGCAACTCAAAACACCTGAAAGGAGTCATATATTCCATTTTCATTTCTCTAGAGGTTTATTTAAACAGGAGTGAAGGAATATAAACTATATCTAGCAAATCTCAGTGTCAGTATAGAAGAACAAGACGAACACCTACCTGCAGTTAGTATGTATGCAGCACCGGTGCTCAACGTAGCCAGAGCACGTGCTCTGCCTGCACAATTTGGTTTTGTTACTCAAAAAATAGTAGGTCTGTTTTGTGTCCTGCCATATTGTCCTTAGACTGCCATAGACTCCTTAATGTCTAAATGGAGTATCAACACTTTGTGTTAGGAACAGGTGGTAGTAAGGGCAATGATTTTTTTTTTTTTTTTTTTTTAAATTGTCACAGCTAGACATAAGTGATTTAAAATATGTCCTTAGGTTTAATACTGTTTTTTCTGAGGTGGCATAGGGAGAATTCTATTAGTCAACCCCATCATTGTGTAGATTGAAATGTGACTCTGAAACTTCACTGATTTTCAGGAATGTTGCTCAGGTTAAGAAGAAATCAAGGGAGTTTGGGGGAAGGAGCAAGTGAAGGTGCAGTAAATGCATAAGGAAGTCCCTTTGTACAACATGCTGTTGCCCCTCCTGGTATTGCCCAGACTAGCAGAGTGTGCTCTGCTCCTGTACTGCCACAGACCATAATATGAGCATAGTCAGTAAGGCAGCTGAAGCCGTTTAATCAAATTTGCATCTCATCCAGCCTTTGCCATAGGTGCCCCATAAACAGAACAGAATTGGGAAGAATAATAAGAATGGCAAAATCCTATTTAAACAATTTATTTCTGAAGTCTACAACAATTTTTACACAGCAGTGATGGCATTAGCTACAAGGAACAAATGTAAAAATTGCTGTGCTTCTAAGTGAGAGTAGGATTACTGTAGATTACATGAGAAAACAGCAATTTCATTGGACTTGCACAGCACTATCTTTACTCATTTTAATATTGACTCTATTTAGCGTAGTGCTTATGCCTAAGATCTTCTTTTTTTGATTGAAAACCAAAATATCTGAACATTTTTCTAACATAATATGATACTGATAATCTTACGGCTATTCATAGTCAGATGCAACATTCAGTTAAAGTAGGTATTCCTGTTATAAGAATAAAAAAATATTTCCTTCCATGTCCAGTGTAATTTGAGACAGTTAATTTTCATTCACTGTGCTTATGGGAAAACAGATAAAGTTTTTTTTTAATTAAATATTTATTTAGGGTTTTTTCACATATTGTCCAGTGAAACAACTATACATACCATAGCATGGCTGGTTTCCTAAACAGATTATTGCAGACAAGTTGCAAAGAGACAAGTGTTATTATACTAATTTATCTTGAATTTCGTGCTTTCAAAAAGGAATGAAGTATCCTATTTTCATAATTTTATTAATATTTTCTCCGTGGAATTACATTCCATGATGTGAACAGAAATTCAGTATAGAATTAAATAATTGCAATATTGTCATAGCTATGTGGTAAACTCAGACTTGCTGAAAGTATGCATTTAAGTATTGTTAACTTCAGCAAACCAGGCTGAACCAGTCTAAACCTCAATCAGCTTTTTGTGTTATGACTTTGTGAATGTGTAAGCAGTATTTTCTGAACAACCTAATAATTTATGATCAGCTTGAGTAATTCCAAATAAGTAAAACTAGAAATAAAATGGAGAAGACAAGGGAAAAAACTCACATAGTAAATCCCCTTGCTAATGAATGTCTCAGAAATCACTTCCCATTAAAAGCCATTCCGTGATATCTAGGAGGTGAAAATAGCTAATATGAAAACTTTCTTAATTTAATTGTCTATAATTTCCTACCAGGGAAGGACTGTAGCACACCCAGAATGATGAATCTTGCTGGATAACACCCAGTTCAGCAGCTTGTGTCAACAACAAGGATTTGGTTTTTATGACCGTGAAATTCACTCTGAGGACTGAGCACTCCAGGGTAGAGACAGAATCCACCTGAGAAAGTGGGGCAAGAACATCCTTGTCAACAGTCTGGCCAACATGGTAACAAGATAGTTTTAAACTAGGAATTTGGGAAACAAGTGAGGAAGTGGTGATTGAGAATAGAAAGCAAACATTTCTGAGTTATGTGAAGAAGAGGGGCCTCAGAAGTGACAAAAAATAGCAAATGGATACCAGCCTCAGGTGTATGTTCAGAAACACTTGCAACCTGGTAAACAGGCAGGAGGAACCAGAGCACCAGGTGTGATCACAAAATGAGCTATCTGTGGACAATCTTTTTAATACCTTTATTAATTATCTGAAGGAGCCAGTGTTACACAGTCAAGTTTGCAGATTACCACCAATTTGAGAGGATCAGTGATAGAATCATTTAGGTTGGAAAAGACCTCTAAGATCATGGAGTGCAACCCTTGACCAACCACTGCTGAGTCCACTACTAAACCATGTCCCCACACCACATCTCTGTGTATTTTAAATAACCTCCATGAGTGCTGACTCAACCACTTCCCTGGGCAGCCTCTTCGAATGCTTGGCAACCCTTTTGGCTAAGACATTTTACCTAATATCCAGCCTAAACCTACCCTGGCACAACCTGAGGATATTTCCTCTTGTCCTGTTGGTTTTTACCTGGGTGAAAAGACAATCCCCACTGGTTTGAAGTGTTAAAAACTAAAGTTGCTTTAAAAATTTTAAGTTACATTCTGAATAAGAATTTTCCTGACCTATACCCTTTTATCTTATGAGGAAAGGGATTTAAAAGTCTGAGGTAAACTATTTAGAGCATTTTAAGATATTTCTCTTTTTTCTATGAATACACTTTTAAGTATTTGTAATGCAGAAGTATGAAGACAGATTTTTAATCTCTGATCATTATGCAGTTCAGTGACAAATCTTCTTTTGCTTTTAAATCTGAACCCTGGAGTTCTAAAATGAAAATAATATTATGAAGATTTTTATTTTGAGAGCATATAAGAAACGTTTTTTGTGATTATTTTTTATTTCCCTATTAAACCTCCTATAGATCTGTGAGAAATATCCTTTGTGCCTATATAAAGAAGGCATTAAAGTCCACAGACATTGAATTATATAAATATATATCTTTTGTAGTAGTTAGTTGTTTTTTAAAAAGTAGTAAGTAGCAAATATAAGATACTTAGAAATAGAAATGTTACTTCCCATTTTGCTTTTCATCTACATGCAGTTCCATATTTCAGTTTTTGGTGGTTTAACACAGTGAAATTCACTAAGACTTCAGTGGATTGATGCTATAGACATCTTTGAAATTATTTGTTATTAAGGAGATTATACTACTCACCCATATCTGTGATGGGAGCATTTCAGAGATGAAAATATTGATTGTACTGAGATTATACTAACATTCTCTTATCAAAATAATTCTATACCAAATGTAGACATATGTAAAAGGTTACAAATGCCTTACACAAAAAGATGTGTCATTTGATAAAACAAATTTTCATAGAATTTAAGATTTTACCCAAGACAGACCTATCCCTGTAAAGTAGACTTGCCAGTGCAGGTTTACACTAAACAAGCTAGAGTTTTATGGGTGACATTTGTTAAGTGTCAAAAGTTATTTTTCTAGAAAACTTGCAGAAAACTTCTACCAAGATGATTAGAGAAATAAAGCATGACTTATGAATATTTTTTCCTTCTTTTTTTTTAATCTGTCAGATGTTATTCATAATTGGAAAACTACTAAATAATTACAGAAACCAAATTTATTAGATCTCTTTAGAGAACTTCTAGGTTAAATGGATTTAACTCTACAAACAGAATGCAATTAACAAGATGATTTATAATTAAAATAAACCATTCAACATTCTGTGGGGAATATAAAAAAAGTAAAGGGTCTGGTGTGATATTTGTTCACTGGATGACAAGCCACTGCTGCCACCATTCTCCATAGGGCTGGCCTTAAAAGAATAGGGAGATCAGAGAGTCCAGAAAACAGATGGCTGGCTGTTGCACACACATGCTCTAGAGAGATGGGCCATAATATGGATTACTTGCAACATCTGCCCGCCAACTTCAGATCTATCAGATAGGTACAATATTGTGTGCCAGAAAGAGGACATTTTATGAAATGCCGTTAGTAATACCATCTTGAACTGTATATGTGGTTTATAAATTCAGAGTTAAAATTGTCCTAGTAACACACACGGCAGAATGTGTCCAATGAAGTGAAGAGTAGTGGGAGTTTCATGTTTTCCCCCATTCATTTTCTCGTAAGTTTTGCATTGGTTTTGATTTTGCCAGTTTTTATTACACCCACAAAACCAAGAAGTCAGTGTAAAAGGGTCCTCTCTTTCATATATCACTAACAAGAAGTATGATGCTCATCCAGAACAAGTCACAGCCTACATCTAATTGTGTGACCTTTGCTCTTTCTGAGGCACCCAGTAGCTGTCAGCACTGAGTTCAGGTGCTGGAAGCCAGTTAGCTGTGTCAGTTTATCCAAATAATCTTCCTGAGAATCTTTATGCTTAAGGTTGTGTGTAAATACCCCAAGAATAACAATCCTTCACAGCTGGGATGGAATACTGCATCCCACAGCATGGTCTTTGAAATAATTCCCCTAGTTTAAGAGTTGCCTGTGATTTTGTATATCCAGTTTGAGGAACTCTGAAGAAGCTTAGCATCCAAAATATCTTGAATATTAACTGTCTGAACAGACTTAAGGATCTGACAGTTGACCAGAGTAAGATTCAAATTCTGAAATTATGGCATTTTATTTTTTTCATCTACACGATAATAATGCCTTGCACTGCCCTGGTAACACTGATTCAGGCACTGCAACATATACAGGAATTATAAGTATATATCTTTAAAAAATCATTCTCTAAAAGCATGTGAGTTCTAATCCAAGGAATTTATTTCATTTTAACTTCCACCCCCTCCTCATATGATAAGGAGTTCACCTGGCAGAAGTCCTCAGATGAATCCAACATCCATCTTTCTGGTAAAGTGCACGAATGCTCAGCTATGCTGTTGTATCCTGGAAGTAGTATGAAGGAAAAATGTTCTTCATGGAGTCTAGACTTCACTTTTGTAAGTATTTTAGGTTCAAAAGATGTTCTGGTCTCTTTTATTATTTTTAAGAAAATACTAAGTTAGTAGTTAACTATTTGTATATCACATTAGAGGATGCAAGTTCCACATCAGGTGATAGCAAAGGGCACATTTTGAGTTAAACAGGGCCTGACTTGTGCAAATTTGCTGCTTTTTCCTTTATATTATTAAAAATTTTTTTGGCCCAAAGTGCTTTGAAACAGGTGACTTCTGCATACAACATGGAAGTGATCCTCTAAGTAATTCTGGGATCATCCATGCTTAATATTTTCAAACCTTTTTGGATCTGTCTCATACACGTGGCTGTCTTGCCCTTGAGAGATCTGGTGCACACCTCAGATTTCATTCGGTTTGGTATGTGTCTTCATTAGCTAGGAGGATCAGAAACAATACTGTTTCATAATGCTCAGGTGATTTACCAGGTCTGATCATAGCTTGCTCTCAGAAATGAAACAATTTCACTTCAACAAAGAGTCATTTTCCTAGTTCTGCTTAAAAGGAGTGGTCCTTTTTTCTACTTTAAAAAATCTTGAAAAAAATTAAACTTCTCATATTAATAGGATTGGGTCCTGAACTGTGAAGACAGAATCTGAAAATCCGTCATGGGGGAGAGTTGACAATTATCATTATATATGTTTATAAAAGCTGATGGAATTACAAAATAAATGTGTACCATTGGCTGATAATAACCATATGTGTTGGTACACATTGGCACATAAATCTGTACAGCAGATAAAAATGTTTTAACAGGAAATATTTGTAAAATGGCTTGAGAGTCTAGGGCAAAACCTGAATATTTACATATTTACTAACAAAACATGATTTCTGGTAATGTCTTTTCCAGTTACTTTTCCTGTTCAAATATTTTTCCCCTCAATCTTTGCAACAAATAAGCTTTCAAAGCAGAGAGGGAGAGGAACAAATTTGTGTTAAATGTGAGACTTCTGTTTAAAGGATATTGAGATGCAACAAGCTTGATCTACTTTACTTAATTCTCTGTATTTCTACTGCATTTTTAGATAAAAAGTCTTTCATAGAGAAAGAAAAATTTTGTAGTGCTACAAAAAATGTGACTGTGACAAATTTTTTTTGATTTTATGAGGGATTTTGGAAGAAATACTCTGAGAGCTTTTGGGGGCTATTATTTAGATTTGGGTTTATCAGGACTATATTCCATGTGTAGAAAATATATTCAAAATAATTCAAAGTATTATGCTCTTTTAGAATTTATCTTTCAAAAATACTGACTTCTTCACCCTCTGAATTTATAAAGTTGAAGTGTGAAAGATGAAGGTGGTTTATATATGGAGAAGTCAGATGTGAGTTCACAAATACTGTTTCATGCCTGACCATTTCTGCCTCATGAGCAAATGCGTCTGAAGGTTTTAATTATTGTTTTCAGTCAGTCAGCATATAAAGCACTGGCTTTTTAAAATTACCTTAATGTTATGATAGGAAAAAACCAGCACCGATTCTTTGAAATACTGTTTAGCAACATTTGGATGTTTTATGACGGAAAACCCCTGCTCTGCAACAGACCAAACAAAACATTTTCCAGTTAGGTTGTCTTTCAATAAAACAAGTTATCTCAGCATTTAATTTCTGTAATATAATAGCTTGTTTCTCCCCATTTGGAAAAAAAAAAGGAATACATGAACTCATTTATCTTTTTAAAAAACTCAATTATTTTTCTGTGATTTTTCTGGAGGCCCATTCAGTATTTTTTAGGTTCCTTATTTGAATGTTTTAGTGCTTGTCTTGAGCTTATTCAAAATAGATTGTAGCAATAATTAATAAATAGCAACAATGAATGGAATACTCAGGAAAAAATAAAGCAAAATTTCCAATACTGTACAGTGTGAAATGGTCTTCTTCTTCACACACATAAGGTAGTCAACAACATCTGTGAAGTGACTATGGTTCAGGATGAGGCATTATGAGTGTATTTAAAACAATAAATTGTCTAAACATTAATTGACATTCATCTATTTTGAATATGGTATGCAATTATTAATTAATAGCAGCTCCACTTATAACAATTATATATAATACTCACCTGAAGCAATGTACAGAGGAAAGTTTCTCAGATGCTCCTCTTCTATGGTTGGGAATTTTCCTCTTACCTTTTTTTTTTTTTTCCCCCATATGTTTTACTGGTTTGTGTGTTGTTTAAAGAATTCCTCATATACCATTACAGTTTTTATTCACACTTATTAATGGATATTTGTGTTGTATGTTTGCTTTTTTCTCACTCTTATTCCATACAGTAGTGAAAGGGGTAGTTCAAACCTCTCATAACAAATGGTGTAACTTTATTGTCAAACTTTCAAAGTTACAGGAAACATATTTGGGTTATATTTTGAAAGTTTTATTGCATTATAGTTTTTAAAGGAGAATGTTTGTGTTGATTTTGGTTTTTAAATGAGTTCTGATACTCAGAAGTACAAGAATATAACTTAGATATGGTAGTATTTTGTTGTCTGTATAAATGCCTCTACTTATCCTTGACCTTCCTTGTGTACTTTCATATCCTGCCACAATTACAGTTGACAGTATTTTGAGATAAAATATTTACAATTGCCGAACTATTACCATTTATGCACTATTACAGAATTTATCTAATTTAGTCTTTCTTATCTTTTAGTCAACTTTAATCAATTTCTTTGTTTAGTGCTATCTGGTTTATGAGATAGTCTTGGTACATTCATGAAAATGCAGATTCCAAAGTGACAATGAAAATGGATCATGAGGACCATTTCCATCCTGTCTCATTGGCATACTCAGAAAAGTAAGAGATACTTTTTTTTAAGATATATGAGACTTAAAGTATTGTTTTTGCAATATAATTATAACCACTGTCTCATAACATCCAATGAAAGGCACACCCCTTAAATCTTCTTATTTCCATCACCCAAAAGTGCTCACTAGTGCAGCTGAGAAGTTCTTTCTCAGATACCCAGTACAGCATTCACACTGACTCACACAGATTTATCACGCTTACTGGAGGGCTTTAGCTTTCAGATACTCCATTAATTTGATAGCTTTATATATGAACTATTTAATTTTGACATTTCTGTTCTTGACTTTTTAAAATTTTTTAATTGTATGTAATAAGGCTGCTCTTCAGCCCTTTAATTTTTACCTTAGCTACTGACGCAAAACTCATAATTTAAAGAATTAAACCCAAAAGTTTTGTGCACTAAAACTCATTTCGTTATTTTGTGCAAATCAGTGATGACTATAAATTCCTTACTTCTGCAATAATCATCTTACATTCTTTAATGTGAGCTTAAACTGTTGTCTTCTTTTGCATAGTTATGAAGCCTCATTCTTTTCAAAGATTTTCCAGTCCTTAGAAAAGTCTTCCCCAGATCTTTGTTTTGCTGCCATATGAGATTGAATTTAGCATGTGATTGTACAGGCTGATTTTACACTATTTTAGGAACAGTGGTCTCACATGTTTGGAAAAATTGCAGTTCCATTTTCCATTGTTTGTATGAGCGTGTTGAAAAGGAAAGAATCATTGGGTTTGCTTCTGACTATATTTTTTTCTCCTTTTCCCCCCTCTCCCTTTGTTTTTTAAAGTTATCTTATTTTTTATGTCAAAGCTGCCACATCTTTCTCCTATTTAGTTGCACATCCAGCTACATACTGAAGAGGAAATGAGGTTATTTATTCTCATGTGTCCAAAGGTCCCTTGG
The DNA here is from genome assembly GCF_022539395.1 of Myiozetetes cayanensis. Lineage (NCBI taxonomy): Eukaryota > Metazoa > Chordata > Aves > Passeriformes > Tyrannidae > Myiozetetes > Myiozetetes cayanensis. Next base: position 16,759,101 of record NW_026087521.1, read on the forward strand.
CAACAGAAGAATTGCAGGGCAGGGTTCAGAGTATTAGATGACCTGTGAAGCAGGAAATGTTTTTTTTTCTTTTGATTAGGTTATCTCATTTATTCTTTTCTTTTTCTTTTTTTGCTAAGTGATCAAAATATGGTCAGCACTGCTGTGTTTGCAACTGTTTCTAAGCTAATTTTAGTCTCAAAAATATAAATCTTTCCAACAAGACTATACTGCCAAATGGATGTCAGGCATGGTTGGGTTTTTGGGTTTTATTTATTTATTTTAAGTATATAATAGGCTATGTGTATTATGTGGACATCTTTTAGCATATTATTTAAGTTCTCTACCACAAAGATGGATCTCTGTTTTTAATTGTTTCTAACTTTACTAAACTTTCCCTTTTTGGACTGAAATTTTTCATTTCAGCTGCTTCCCTGAGGGTAAATAAGGTTTGTCTGTTTCCAGGAAAGAAACTAGGGAAATAATGCATTCTGCTTTGTTAAGCATGAGCTTGGGAATGGGTAGGAAAGGGAAGATAATGGTAGAAGCCAATTGAGAGAAAATGGAAACTAAGCAAAAAGGAGCTACAGTGAAGAGCTAGAAATTAATAAAACAGTTTAGTGTGATGTCAGTTGAAGACAGTTAGACATTGATGGATATGTCATTTGGACTTGATGATCCCTGTGGGTCCCTTCCAACTCAGCATATTCTGTGATTGTACGATATGGGCTTAATTTGGAGAAAATAGGTAGAAGGGTGATCCAACATAAACATATTTATGATTTCCAAACTTCACTATTCTTTCTTTGTTAGTCAACAACAGTGAAACCCTTTGGACAATTTCTCATCTACATCCAGCTTCTCTGTCCAGTTCCCATCTCTGTGTCCTGCTGAACCTACAGCAGGGATCTTTATAAAAGTAAAACAGGACCAGAGCACCAACTCTGACCTGCACTCATCCAGGCCTCTAACCAGTATGGTACCTGACTGTCTGGGCCAGACAGTGCTCTTTGAGGTGGTGCCTGAGAGTAAATGCCAGAGACCATTCTGAAGGAGCAGTGTGAACAAGATAAAATCAAGTTTGACTCCCTTCACAGTGTTCCATCACTATCTCAACATGCTCTCACCAAAAAATACTCCCATGTGCTGTCATGTCTTATTCCAGAGTATGGCACAGAAGCAGTTACATACTATAAAAAATACCACTGTGAGCAGCTGTGGTCCACCCTCCTATTATGTCAGACACTTCAAAACAGAAAATTAAGCCAACAAACAACAGAACAGAAACCAAACAATAACTTTGCCTTAGAGCCCCTTGTAGAGAAGGTCTAAGCAGATGTCATCCGACTTCAGGGCTAAGAAATGTGTCCTGGGCCTATTTTATTTCAACGTTGATATAGACAATGCACATTAATGGTACTGTTAGTTAAGTCAAAAAGTAGGGATCCTTGTGATAAAGATGCAAAATATGCATACCATTCTTCTGTGTTTATATTGTTATTGGTGTCATATAGTTGGATTTCTCATTTTTCTAACTGCCAGCTTTCCTTCTCCCCCACAAAAAAGTAAAATTACTAAGCAAGCCATGGACTTGAGGAGAATGGTTGCCAATCAAGTCATGTCTCATGATGAGCTCAGGCTTCCACCTTCCCTTCTGTAAGGACACACAGCATTTCTTTCAACCACCCAGATATCTGTTTTCCCAGCATTTATTTGTCAGTCTTTTCCAACCTTGTTTGAAATCAGAGAAATAACTTTTGGGTTCAAATGTTAACAGCAGGGAAGCTCAATCAGCATTATTCTGTAGTATCATGTCTTTAGGAAGTCAGATCGTAAACAAAAGGTGTTAGAAGAGTATTATTAAGGTGGCAAAGTTGAGCTGGAAAATTGAGATGGGGATGTCTGTACAGTTGGGTGAGCAAGGCTATACTTGTATGGGCAAACACTCTCATTTGATCAAAGCAGGCAATGTTGTCAGAGCTCATTTGATGTGGTGTTAAACCTTCAGTGGTGAATTAAAGAAGCAGAAGATCTGTGGCAAGGTTTGTTTCTTGAACTATTTTCTGCAAAACGGAATTTCATTCCTACCAGTGCCACAAATTCTTAAGTCATTTTAGACAAGTCATACTAGACTTTTCACAAATCATTCATTTAGGATTTCCTCATTTTTGGAGGAACCTAAAATCTAACGTTGTTGCTACTTCTCCTTATGTCAGCCTAACTTCACTGACGTTTACCCTGTGTCAGAGATTGTCTGACGTGAATTTCCTTAACCAATGGAAAACCCAGTAATCTCCAAAAGAAGCATTATAAAATGGTAAATACCAACAATCTGCACTTAGAGGTTATTGCGGCTCTCTGAGGGTTCTTCCCTCCTTCTGATTTCTTTTCAGAGGAAAGGTTTTCTTAACAATTTGTCTTTTGTCTTTGCCAGGCTTCTCAGTGCATTTCCTAATTATTTATTACAGTTGTGACTCAGGTGCTCATCATAGTGTGCCTTTTTCCACTGAAACACCTCAGCAGCCTCTGTACTGCTGTGTATTAAAATGGCATAAACAAAATGCCTTAGAGATCAACCACTGTTCGAATGACTTAAAAAAACCAGTCTGGTTCTAGTGAAAATTTCTTGAAATGGTGGAATTAATCTGTTCATCGGTTAATGAAGCTGCAGTCCACTGTTCGTGTGTGCATATGAAGCGTGTTCTATTAATAGAAAAAACAAAGCAGTATTAAGAATACTGGGTATATTTATAATTGAAATTTCTGAAATTCCTTTGAGTGTGTTATGTCTTTAATCTGTACTAGCTACTGGTTAGGAATAAAGTTGCCTAAAACAACTGCTGAGTTAGAATTTGAGAGATCTTTCCTGGATTCTTCCTTGTTCCAATTATAACTTTTTAGAAAGTTACATGTGTTTATATATGCTTGTGCTTTATCCAAAACACTGATTTCACCTAAAGAGTACCTCAAGAAATAAAAATTTCACATAAGACAATATCCACTTGAGTGTATTATTGGTTTAATGGAGATGGGCAGTGTTTTCCTAAACCTGAACAGCTGCTTTTAAAAATGAAGTTTGTTTTTTTTGTTGTTGTTGTTTGTTAGTTTGGGCTTTTTTAACAGATTATTTTCTGGAGATTTAAAATGTACTTTGGAGTGTTCTAAATTTTAAGACACTACTTGATTCAGAAAGTGGTGGCTCTGGACTTCTTTGATATCTGTGGTTTATATTTTGCAAGAGATTCCTGTGCTATAAACACATTATTTAATTATTAATCAAATTTTATCATTGCTTTATCAATTATTTTGCCATATGTTCAATAACTGCTATTACAGTGCAGTACTGGAAACTTTTTATTTGAGCATGTTCAGAAGAAGCAAAATAAGTTTCTTATATGGCAGGGCAGAGACAAAAAACTGGGATAGTCCTGTATTTATTGTGTATCAGTAAATGTCTTCAACATTGATACTGCTCTCAATTTTTGTACTTGGTCTGTGTCACTGATGTATATTTATATAACAAACTTTATGTGACTAGAAATGTTCTTCACTGCTTGTACTCTGCACTGAAGTCTTCTAGTCATTTAGTTGAATTCCTTTCACATTCTTACACAGCTGACAAAAGTAATCTACTTCTTGCAGTCAGTAATTCAAAGTTTAAATTGGAAGCTCAGATCCTTCTGTCTTAAAAATAATTCCCTAACATTTTAGATCTACTAATCAGTTTATCAGAATGGGGATATTACGGACTGCGATGTGGCATCACCTTGTTTCCATAATTAACTTGCCTTCCCAGGTTTTCAAGGGGATTTTGCTACAGATGAGGTCTAAAGAATTAACTTTAATGGATTAATCAAGATGAAAGAGAGAAAGTGATCTGTCCGAATGTGCATTGATTCATCTCAAAAACAGTTAAAAATGAGAATGCTACTGAAAGCCCAGCACTTGTAGATTTATCAGTATAAAACCTAAGAGACCAATTCATTCAGGATTGTCAGATTAGCAGATCAGATGCCATTTTCAAACCCAGTTAGATATGTTCCTCAAACAAGGAGAAAGTAATTTCTCTAAGGGCAGATTTTATCAAGTGCTTCTCAATAGTTTCTTGGATTAATACTAAGTAATAAGTAGATTTATCACATTATTAACTTACTAATACCATATCAAACAAGCATCGCTCTCCTTTGCCCTACTGTAATAGCTGCAATTCTGATGTCACGCTTATGGTTTTTTTAGTTTTAATTAAAATTCCAGACATAAAGAAGAGAAAGGGCTCTGTGCTTGTTAGGTTGTTTTTTTGTTTTAATTCTAACATCACTGTTCTTCTTGTTTTATATATCTTTTCTCTAATGAGGAGCAGCTGAGATAATGGGGATTGTTTAGTTTGGAGAGAAGAGGGCTCAAGGGACATCTTGTTGCTCTCTACAACTACCTGAAAGGAGACTGTAGTCAGGTGTGGGTCAGTCTTTTCTTACAAGTAACAATTGACAGGACAAGAGGAAATGGCCTGAAGTTGCACCAGGAATGGTTTAGATTAGATAGTAGCAAAAAACTCTTCAAGAAAGGGTTGTTAAGCATTGAAACAGGGAAGCAGTTATTAAGCATTGAAACAGTCAGCATCCCTGGAGGTGTTTAAAGACATGTACTTGTGGCATTTAGATACATGGTTTAATGGTAGACTTGGTTAATGGTTGGACTCAGGAATCTTAATGGTCTTTTCCAATCTAAACACTTCAGTGATTCCATGTTTCTGTCTGTGATTGCACTTTTGAATGCCTGGTTTTGCTTTTCTACAGGCAGGTGGCTACCTTTCGCTACCTGTCAGATCCTTTCTTCAAATACAAGCTCATAATCAGCCAGTACTAGGAAGATACATGTTTTTATTATTAAATCTTGAATAGTCTTCCAAGGGATAGGATGGGTAGAAGAAAAACAGACCATTTCTTTCACAGCTTTCATATGAGGCAGAGTACTGCAGTGTACTGCCTAGTCTTTGATCCTAATGTGGTTTTGGTATCTAAAAAGATCCTTCTGGATATCAGGAGCTCAAGTGTGTTGATGCAGTTATTCCACAACTGCACAGGTCTGCACAACTTGGATAGAAGCTTCTCCTAAGGCTTACAGTATCACTTGTTTTGATCTATCCAGTGAGACTTAAGGTTACTCTTAAGGCACTTTGTCTCTTTTTTTTTTCTTTTTTTAAATGTAAACTTTCCTCTGAGACTTTCAGTTGTGAAGATTATACATTATTAGCCTCATTAAGAAGCCAACAGGGAACTTGCTGGAAAACAAGCTCAGATGAATGAATTATCATAATTATTAATTTATTTTATGCTTGAAGACTGTGTTACTCTCCTATCTTTTCAGAAAACAGCATTTGGCTTGTGTTCACTTTGTCTGTTTCTTTTTCTTAAACAGCTGTACAGAATTGTAAGCCATTTTGTTCCATGGAGAACAACACTGTAAATCTCTATGTCTTTGTATTGAGTTCGAGTCTCTTTTCCTTGCATCAGTCTTATTTTCAGTGTACAACATCTTAATGTGTGGTGCTGGAAATTCATGATTTATTTGTGATGTTCTGCTGCAGTGTAGGATATTATTAGCTGTATTAATAGAAACTCATCACCTTTGCCTTTGCTGTGGGAGGTGAAAGAGCTTAATTCTCCCTGACTCAAACAGTACTAATCTGCAAACACAACTGAGCCAGGAGATGTTATTTGTCATCCCTCTGTATAAACTGAGGCTGAAAAAGATATAGATATTAATATTTCACTATAAAAATACTTAACTAGGAGCCTATATATTTTCTTTTGTCTTTTCTGTCTCTCTGAGGGATCTAAAAGCATGTTCTATTATACAGCATTTATGATTTTACTTTTTTATTTATTACCATGTAATTAACAGTAATAATAACCTAATGGTCAGTAAATCAAAATCTTTTACCTATTCTTGGTTAGTTTATGACAATTATACCCTCTCAAAGGCTTTGACAGTATGTTAAGAGTGAAAACATCAATTTGTGTGCAATTTTTGTTTTCTGAATAATATTCTATAAAACTAACTATGGACAAGTTACAAATAGAACCGTATATGCTTATAACTGTAATTAATTTTCAAAGAAAGAAGAAGAAGAGGGGAGGGGAGGGAGGGAGGGAGGGAGGGAGGGAAGGAAGGAAGGGAAGGGAAGGGAAGGGAAGGAAGGGAAGGGAAGGGAAGGGAAGGGAAGGGAAGGGAAGGGAAGGGAAGTACACATCAAAATACTATAAGAAAATGAAAGTAATACTGTATGAAAACCATACTATCTTTGGACACCTAATTTCTCATCAGGTAGACAGACAATATTTCTTTTATGTTTCCTTCAAATTTCATTTTCCTCTTGACTATAAATGTGACAGATTCTTTGCTGACTCTCTGTTCTCTTGTGATGGGCTTCTGGCTCACTTATGAGCTGCCTTCCTTCAGTTAATTCATCCTGCAGATCTCCTCTTCACCTCTGCTTTCATAGAATGTTATCCCAGAGAAGTGATTCAAGTAAACAGAAGAGTCCACCTTCAGAGAACTGGGGAAAAAAAGGCATTTCTCACAGCATATTAGAATAGTGAGGAATCGTCAAATGGAGGTGGCCATAAATGCACAGTCCAGATAAGCTCAGTTACTCATGTGAATGACAGTTGAGTAGTAGTATTGAATAGGCTTCCTGTGGAAGTTCGAGTCCTACCTTGCTACTAGAACGCTGTGTTTATTTTATCGACATACACATTTTGCAAGTCTGCATTTATTTGTGCATTGATATTTTGACTAATCCATATTAATGAAATTATATACAGAAAACTGTAACTTAATTACATTGTGAGCAGGAGTGACGCATTGCAAAGTCATCTTAATGTACTTGCACATCCCCAGAGACTATTGGCAGCATCTGTTAATCCACTCACCATTGTATTAGGAGTGATTAGCAAAACCAGCAAAAAACCAAGACCTCCCTCCTATTATTCACACAGTTGTAATCATGTACTGCATTTTACTTTACACTGGGAAGAAGTCTGAAATAGAAGTTATTGATACAGAGGTAATGGAAGAATAAACCCCTTTTTGTGTGTATTTGAAAACATTTTCTTTGCCTTTGAAATTTTCATTATTTGCAAGTCAGAAATTCAGAATAAAAGTAATCTGATCTACTGAACACATCTGTGGGTCCTTCCAAACACACCTTCAAAGAATGGCAGAGGTAACAAACTACCTGTTATTCCTTTAGCATGGTTCAAAAAAAAACTGGTTCAAATCACAGCTGTGGTCATGGAAGTCAGATTCTTCTAACCACTTGTCTTCAACATGGCATGCTATATGGTGATATATTGATTCTAGAAGAAAAGTATTTAAAAAAAAAATCCTGGTGGTACTGTTTAGTGTTTCTACATGTATTCCTTGATCTGGCCCCTTTTTTGCTTTTAATCCCTTTAATAATTTCTGTATATTGCATTCTTGAGAGTGATTCTGAGGGTAAATCAAGGTAAGTGAAATGAAGAGGATGCTTATGATGAAGTTCATCTTGTATGGAAGTGAGTGTGCATATGAATCTGTAAATTAAATACTCATTATACAAGCAGAACATGCTGTTTTGGGTGGCTAGAAATAATCCTGAGGACTGGAAATATTATTCATTCCAGAACAGTTACAGTGATTTAGTGTACAGAAATACTGCATATTTTTCTTTTTCTGAGGAAATTGGAGATTTTCTGAGAGTGAGTACACCTACAGCTTTTACTTCTAATACCTTTTACAGGCAGGCATTCTTGTGCTAAGTATAGTTTAGAGAAGACATGTATTTAATTGTTTCAGAAATCTGTTTTCAGATTGTAGTGTAAGTGGGCTTCATAGGAAATAAGGAAGATTGTAGGAGACACTTCTTTATGTTGTTTCTCTACAAACTAAAATGTTCATGTGTAAGATTCTTTAAAAGCTTTCATCTTTTTTTTGGCCCTATTAGAGGGCATTGTGGCAGCCTTCCCAGTCTTTCTGGTAATATTTATCCCACCAAAACTGTTTGAAAAGTGGCAGGAAAAAAAGTGATGTCAGATCTTTGCTTCCCCAGTATGTACCAAGTTCTGGTGAGAGGAAAAGTTGGTTATGTGGTGGTGATTAAGAAATTTTGGGGAACCTGATGCTAGACCAACTGCAAGGGCTCTACCAGTGTAATTCCGTATCAGTGAGTCCATATTAGGTTTGTCATGACATGCAATTTGTTGTTAAAAGAAAACCACTGTTTAAATAACTGACCAATATTGATACAAGGCACTTGATATTTGTAGGGGTCCTGGCCAATTTATGCCTTGTGCAAGTCAGGACTGGGTTTGCCGCAACTCTCCTTGCTCAGCTTTACTGCCTATCTGCAAAATGTAGCAATGCTGACTGCAAAAATTGCACCCATGCAATGATAGGTGCACATAAAGCACCTGTGCAGGAAAGAGGTGCTTAGAATTTGTTTGTGGCTAATGTTCTAATGTTTATAAGTAGAATGCATCTTTTTATCTTCTCTAGCATACGCTGGGAAAAGGACATTACAGACATCAATAAGATGAAACAAAGTAAACAATACACTATTCGAAAATATGTGTAAATAATTTCTGACCTTAAGAATGGATATGAACAACACAGATGTTTTCATTTTCAGGTAGTTACTCTGTTACAGTGTTCCGAGTAGAAGAGTAGCATAGAATCTGACCTGTATAGACTGAGAAAGCAGCTAATTTGAAAACAAACGAACAAACCAAACCAAACCAAAAAAAAGCCAAACAAAAAACCAATTTCTTTAAAAGCAATTAATTTTAATTAATACAACCATTATATACATTAATACAACTTTATGCTAATAGGACTCACATTTTCAACTGAGAATGACAGTATGTACTATAAAAAGTAGTTTGAGAGCTGGACATTAAAGTGAATGAAAGGAAAACCAATATTTTATTCACTTGTAACCTTATCTTTTCTTCATCTGCTGTTTGATGCTTTTATATGCACTGTTCAACTCATTTTCAAAGGACTAGATCACAGAAATTACCAAAGGCAAAAAAAAAAAATAAATCAGTAAAACCAGTATCAGGTTTTAACATGGATCCACTAATACAATTGTTTGCATAAAACACCATTATCTGAATCAACAGAATGTGGTGTTCAGTGTTACAGTCTTTGTTGCTATACAAGTCAACCTTCATTAGCTCAATTATTTCAATAGCATTTAGATCCATTCTCGTACAGCTCTTAATACAAGTATTCACATATTCATCATATGATTTTTTATTTTGTTTATGTTTAAAATAATAGAAGGCCCTAGATTCAGGGAGATCTCAAATCTGTGTATTTAATTTTAAAACCTGCAAACTTATTTTTAACTGTACTTCTTTCTTAAGGAGGTAGTTATTTTAAAGATTTTTAATTAATAACATAAACCACAGCTATGGTATTTTATATCAAATGGGACTCTGAAGACATCCATAAACTAAAAATTTTCTTTCAGTTCATAAGAACACTGGTACAACATTAACTGTTCTTCATTAATATGACAAATTTATTCCATCGTTGTACTTCTCAGATATTCCAGCATACAAAATGTAAACTTGAGGTTTGAGTTGAAATGTAGTCTTAAAAGACTGGTTCAATGACCTTGGACAGGTGGACATGGATTCATCTCCCTTAACTTCAGATGACTGCTAACCAGCCTAAACTCCTTCTACTCATTGGAAAGAAATGGGTGCTACTGGACTTGGCTCATCTGAATTACTTTAGACAGACACTTTTAGATGAGATAAATGTCTGAATTTGCACAGGATATATTCCATTCCCTTTTTTGCATTGCCCTTCTGGGAAATGAAGAAAATGGTGCTGTTCTGTAACTGCCATACCAACATATAAGAAGGGATAAATAATAGTAAGAGGTGATGAAACTGGATAGTCCATCAACCCCAAAGACTCTGATTTATCTGTCCCCATAAATGTGCAGCAGTGTGGACAATGAGTCAAACAAAAGGGAACATACAGAAATGAGATGAGTAATACATGACTGTAGACTGTGAGATTGATCTGAAGTGCTGCTGCACTCCATAAAGCATAGCAGGATAGGACAGCTAAAAACTAACAAAAGGCAGGGTCATCCCACCAATTAAGAATTATTTCGAATTAAAAATATTTTTTCATACATAATCCATGCAATATGTATAAGCTTATTGGTGTTATCAATACTTAGTTAAACAAACCAGACCACAACATTTTTGCAATAGTGAAACTTTATAGCAGCAAAAGTTTTCTTCACTTAAGTTAGGTCTAACAAAGTGAGAAGAATGGAAAGAATAAGAACAGGTGAAACTGCAGTTTTCTTCTTTTTTTTTTTCCCTATTGAAAAACAAAGGGAGTGACTAGTTAAGGTTGATGAAACTGCCTTCGTGACATTGATTGACTGACTTCATTGTAGATGGTTGGTTATATTTCAAGACTAAAATTGAAGCTTCTCTGGAAAGTATGAGAATTAGGTCTGTATAGGTAGTGAGCCAAGGATTAAAATTAAATATATATTCTATTTTTTCCCGTGTATGTTTGTCAAGATGCACTTGTATATTGAAGATAAATGAATAGTAAGAAGGTCTTTTTTGTTGATGTTAGTAAATTCAGAAAGTGGTTTGTCAGGTCTTTTCTTCTCCAAGAGTGTGAGAGAGAGAAAATTCAGTAACATGCAATCAAAGTGTCAGATTAACAGAACTGGAAATGTGAATACCCTTGTTAACAACAAAAAAAAAGACAAAAGCCTAAAATCAAATAGTTACTCAGCCTTTGTCAATGGGAAGTTTCTCACTGACTCATAAAACAAAGCTTCTATATCTTGTTTTCTCACAGAATAAGCAGTTTATTTCATTTGTTGTCATATTCTACAGAATTTGTTTTGAACTAGTATCATTTGAACTAAGAATTGTTTTTTTTCTGTCCAGCGACATTGTATTAATTACTTAATTTGAGTTTGAAAGTTTTTCATTGGTGACACTGGTCATACTACATGCATTTAAATAATCAGGTTCTGTGTCACTATTAGGGTTAAAATATTTTAAATTTTTTGTCAAGATATGAAATTCTTAGCAGTATTTAGAAAAGAGTATACCCATAAAATTCTTGACTGCTATCCCACATCACGATGTGATTATTTAATTCCAACAAAATGCTATTTTTATTCTAAGAGGATATACAATACAATGCTCTGATGGTTTTTCCGTTTCTTATTATATCTAGCAGCCTTTTAGGATAATTTCATAAGTTATACAGTTCCTACAGTAAGTGTGATTATTCGCTCCTCATACTGTTCACCGTCCATTTAAGCAAATAGCCTCTAGTCATCATTTTGAAAGTAGATGTGAAGAAGATTGCATTTCCAGAATTAAAAATAAAAATCAAATCCCTCTTCTGTCTTCATTTTTAAATTGCTGCTGTCAAACTGTAAAAACCTACCAAAGAAAAATGATTGAAATACTTGAAAAAAATCATTCATAATACTTAGTCTTGGATAAATAATGAGAAAGGTAGAATGTTACAAATTGTTATTTCCTCATTCAAATTAGATTAATAGATTATACAAATCCTTAATGCTGTATATGACCATGCTATGGCATGGCAATCATAAATCCCATGCATTTTTACCCTTCTAAACATATGTAGGATAGCTAATAAGTAGCTCAACAATCAATGTAATCATGGAATTTAAGCTTTAAAAGTAATATATTTACATGGTAGCAACTTCAAAAAATAATAATAATCAAGATTACACTCATTAAAATTAGGCAAACTTCCAATATTTTTCTTGTCTTTTATTGTCCATATTTTAAGATGGAACCTGCTTGTTTGGTAATGTTTTCTTTCTTGGATCCAGTTGTTACTGTGTTGTAGATTGAAAATGCTTTTTCTTTGCATATTTTATTTAACTCATGATATTTTCTTTGACTTCCAATTAACATTTATTCAACATTTCAGGGCTCACTGATATGTCCTTTTGAAACAATTGCAAGTTTAATAGGGCACAGAGCTGACATTTGTCTACAGATCAAACCAATTTCATAGGCAAGAGTTTTGGGTTCAAATTATATAGTCTGAATGCAATCATCTTGTCTGTCTCTACACTTCAGCTTTAAAAATTTTATTCTGGAGATAGGATAGTTCTGATACATGTGTGTATTTGTATTATAGTTCATGCAGCTTTAGAAACTACAGGTATTCCTGATCATGTATTCCTGAATAGAAAGACGTCATGAATGATATCTCTAAGGAAATGTGTAATGTAGAATCATAGAATCATAGAATCTATATATCTCAGCATAACTATGCTTAGGTTAGTGAAGATGTACCAATTTATGCCAGCTGCAATTCTGGCCAGTAGGGATAACAAGCAATCTTTTCTTTTGTGCTTTATTGCTTAGTGCACCGTGAAGCATCCAGCACTAGGATTTAATGTTGACTATAGCAGCACTGCAACAGTGGCCTCGTGACTGACAGATATGGTTACTACCACCCCCACAAATGCTGTTCTGTGCTTCAATAGACTTTCATCTGTTAGCATCTTCAGAACTGAAAACCTAGGTTTCAAGTGTATACATTTCATATTAGAGTCCACAACCTCTATTTTATTCCATCATAATTATCATAAAGACATTTCAGAAATGTTTTATAAACATGAAATGTTTATAAAATCCATTTTTGCTGTTTTTAAGTAGGAGACACATCTGAAATTAATACTACAAAAATGAAAAAAAAAATCAAGATTGCTTTGATGCATCTACAAGTATACCATTTAATTATTTTTATCTCTTTTAATTGTTTGTATAGTGTAATATAAATTTCCATGGAAAGGCTGTAATATATAGATAATGATGTACTCAAAGCACAGATCCCACAGGCATTTGAAACAGAGTTAAAATTTCATTTCAGGAGTCCAATCTCAGAAATCCCTAATTGGGAATCCAGCTGTGACAGCTTTGCCCACTGAGTAGCCACTGAGATATTATGTGCTCTGAAGGAAGTTGTTTCAGTGGATTGAGTCCTCTGATTTCTTTCAAAGTAGGCAGGGTGACATTCAGGGTTTCTGTCTATGTGCATTTGCTTACTTGAGTCTCATATAAAATTTCATTCTATGAATTGTACAAAAGTAGTTCCTAACTGAATGGTGTAATTGGGCATTGCAGTGCTATTTCTGTGTAATGGTGTAGGCAAAACCAGAAATAAGAGCACAGATGCAGGAAATAAGTAATAATGACCTAAGTATTTTAGTATATTGGTATCAGTCAATTTACCTGGATATTCTTACGACAAGGTTGTGCTATTGATAAACAAACTTTGAGATGAAAGCTGTTGTTCAACCCAGAGCATTTGGATTCATTAGAAATATATCATCACCATTAAATTACTCTTGTTTTTAGGGACATATTTGAAAACACAGGAGGAGGCATGGCTGTGAATATATTCAAATTGATCATGTCCTTCCTGTCTACATTAGTAAGCAATGATTAATTAAAAAACAAACAAACAAGCAAAAAACCTGAAGAAAACAAACAACCTAACCCCTTAAAAAGAAACAAAAAAAAAATCTCACTAATAAATGAACCCTCAAAGAAATACAAAATAATCTTTTATCTGTCTGGCAAAATTAATCTTTACATGTAAGTATGGTACAAACAGTGACACCTTTAGCATAAAGCTTCTGTCCCTTCCCAAAGAAGTACATCCTGCCCCTTAGCAAAGTTCAAACGGAACAAAAAAATGTTTGAACAAATATGTATTGATCCTTTTACATCTACCTACCTTTATATTGGTTTATCTACATATTTATACACACACACATGAATACACATTAGCATAGTAGATGGGGAAGGTGAGAGAGAGAGGAAGGGATTTTATTTTCTTAGCTAGACAGAGCACATATATTTCACTTCTGCAACTCCTTTAAACTTCAATTTTGATTTTCAGTTTTATTGTATCAACACAAGTTCTCCATCTGCAACTGTAAAGCCTACTGGTATTAAGTGGGAGCAGAGGACTTCCACAGATAAGCTCTTTTATGGCAACCATAATCCAGTGGAGTTTCCAGCTCAGGGGATTTCTCTCTCAGTCTGTTCACTGCTGTTCCCATTTGCAGGTCCAGCTTGTTTCAAGGACGATGTGTATTCCAGAGGTGTTTGTACAGACACACAGGCACACGGAGGGGAGCAGTACACACATGCACACATCACATATTGTAAGGCATAGTCATCCACACCAAGACTTGGTATTTCTGATACCATTAGCTAGGTAATGGTATTACCTATATTTTATGGCATTACTTGGTATCACCTTGCAAGACTCTTTTCTCCACAAAAGACCTCCAATTTGACCTTTCAAGTACATATGCAGTTTAGTTGTTCTCACATGACTCCTCCTCACCACCACTCTGTGTCCTTTTTGTCACCTTCTTATGTTGTTCTTTACTGGTTTCAACAATTTCTCGTGTTGTGTTCAGTAGTTTCTTGAGGCTGAGTTATCTAATCTCAGGCCAGGACATCTGTCTGCATGTCATAACATGCCAATTGTGTGTTTTCATATGGATAATGTATACACTCTCTGCTTCATTGACTTGGATGCCTTGGGGATTGCCCCTTTTCTTCTACATTGGGACATTGCATAGTGATGTATTACAGGTTATCCCACTGTTACTTCCATCATCAGTATTAGGATCCTGCTTTTTTTACTGATTCATTTCATGTTTGATGCCAGAACACTCATTCCTTTTTCTTTTTCCTTTTTAAGCAGTTTCTCTACTTTGCTTAGCCTTGACTCCAATCATCTTGTAGCTTGTCCCAGCCAATTGACAACTGTCAGCAATTATGAAATCAGTGAGAATATGCTTGCCAAAGCTGAAATTTACTGAGGACACTCTGCACTCTTCCTGCAATATATTCTAACCTACCACCATCCCAAATTCCTCCTACACTGAAAATATCCAAAAGACTAGGACCACTTCTACAGTTTCCACACTGCTGATTTCCTGTGCTCTTAAAGGGGCATGGTTAGGAAAAGGAGCCATTGCTGATGGTGATTTTAGTCACCATTGCTGATGGTGATTTTGATTTTGACTTTGGCAAGGAGACATAAATGTTAACACCTTAAGTCCTTCATAATCTTTTTTGGTAACCCAGCCCGATAAACAAATACTCTTAGAAAGGAGATGGATATGCAAAAAAGGCTTAAATTGATCTTTCTGTGAGCACACACATTTCAACTTCTGGGTCAAGTGCATTAATTCCAGGCAGGTTTTGCTGAATTGTATCTCTTTGTGTTGATGAAAAGCTTTATAATGTTAAACATACCTTTTAGCTCTTTCAGGTCCCCTCAGATAGTGCTACTTGAATTTGGAGCTAGAGGATATTTCAGATAAACCCTGTGCTTTGGTTATTCTGTCATTATAAAGTTCCTTGCTTCTCTTTTCCAGGATTGTAATAAGGTGAATTTAAGCAAATGTTATTTACATTGGTTAGGAATAGTATTACAGCTGTATACAGAATGTAGAATAAATACTTGTTACATTACTGTCTGCATGAAGACACTGTGGTGCTTAGATTCAGAAGAGCTTTCATTCTTTCAAAGCTCACTTTGTAAGATATGGCCTGAGGGAGAACAGTCAAATATATATGCATTTCTGTCCTCATTTGACATGTTTGTAATTAATCCAAATTGCAGTTTAAATTGTTTTAAATAATTTCTTACAGGCATTAAGCCCAGTGTAAGATTTCAGGGATTGAGAGAAAAGTTTAGAGCCATTTTGGTCTTTTGAGATATTCCATGAATAGGAGACAGGGTATTCTTTATCACAAAAACACTTCTATGGAAAATAAGAAACTCAGGGATAACCTGACACTGCCAAAACATGTTGCATTTATTTATTCAAGAGCTCTGAAGGAAAAAAAGTGTTGCCTAAGATGGTGTTTGCCCAAAGATACTGCCTCTAATACCTATCACATTAACCCTAACACTGACATACCTTTTGTAACTCTTACTATGAAGAAACAACCATCACCTTGAGCAAGTCAGCAAAAGGAAGTTTGTATTTACCTCCAGTGTTACCTCCCAGGTTACCTGGCTGGAAAAGTAACACATCATAATAACATGAAAGTTGTTTCTGCCATCTGTATGTTTAGATAGTTTCAAAATACTTACAAAATTAAAATAACTGCTGAAAGCTACATAAACATCTGACTTGTTACGGACATTTGGCAAGTTGAAGTAGAATGGCTGAAATTAAACCTATTTGTTAAGGTTTTTTATAAACATACATATGCTCTCATAGTGGCCTTACAGATTCAGAATGGGTCATGGGAGGTGGTCACAGTTTGAAATTCCACATCACTCTCTCTTTGAAAAATGTTTACATTTTCAGCCAAGTGATTCTTTGTGGTGAAAAAACACCTTTACCTCTGTATTTTAAACAACAATTCCATATGTATTTATATTTTATGTATGTACATATATATAATAAATGACCAAAAAAGTACATGGCAAGTGGGAAAGTGAGAGTCCAAGAGAAATTATTTTGATCAGCTTTCTTTTCTGCCTATTAAAGATTTCTTGTTCAAGTCGCTATTGCATTCATAGTCAGATCTCCATCTTTATTATACCTTCATTAACCTTTTAAATCTCCTGTCTGTGTACAGGGGCATTTCTTTTGTTTAATTATCTGTTTAAAATTCACAAATGGTAGCTGCTGCCATTTTGCCTTTTTGACATTTTTCACCTGCAGACTGTAAGAAACAGATTTAAGAGTCTTGTTCTGCTGGTTTATGTTACCTCCTGATTTTAGCTGAATTACTGAAGCTGGAATTCAGTCATTCATTGTCATTCAGGAGTTGTTGGAGTTGGGCTTTTGTGCTTTGTGGGATCAGCAGACCTCAGATGAATTACAGTCTTGAATTTTGTTTTGCAACCATGTCTTATTTTCCTTGTCCTGTCACTGTTTCTTCCTTTTTAGTACCATCATAAAATATCCCAGTTTGGACATTTTATGTGGGGATTCCATTTCTTTTGCTTGTAGGTGGGATCACTTGGTTTGCAAGTCAGTCTGTTCTCCTGTATGTCAGTCGATCCATACTTTTTAGGGCACTCTGCTATCTATCACACTGCTACCTCCCAGAAAATATCAGATAGGGGTATTTATTACACCATGAATTATTTGATGTACTTAATTCATTTTTTCGTCATGGTCATCAACAATGTTTTCGGTTGCATTTCCTAGAACATCAGGTGTAAAGATATGCACCCTAATCAGGGCTGGAGTAAAATGTTTCTGTTACTTTTTAGTCATTCTAGTACTTCTTTCTTTTCTCCTAATCGTATTATTAGCACTTAATAGCAGTTGCTATGGGAGCTGCAGAACCAAACAGTGGCTGAGGCTCAGTGGCAATACATCTATGTTAAAGGTAACATCTGGTCTTTGCTTCCTTGAAGGTAAGAGATGTGGTGAGAGGAATTTTAAATACTCCTTCACACACTGGCTTGTCCCTCAGTACACAATACAATTCACTGCTAGGGAAGGAGGGGTGTTACCAAACTTCTGTAATCACATATAAGGATTAGAAAGATAGGAGGCAGACTGAGTTTCTGTCATGACTCCTGTCTAAAGTGAGATGGTGAAAAGAACACATGGTACCTTTCCTGCCTGTCTGGTTTATTCATTAATGTTACCATTCTTTGGTTCATAACCTGCCTTCTTCAAACACAATTTCTGCTATAAGAAACTCAGCCGGACTGAGAAAGTCCTTGTCAAAATCTACCCTTCATCATCTTTGTCGACTTTCTGCGTATTCCCAGCATGCTGCTTTTCTCATAGTCAGTCCTTATTATAACACATAGGAACACTGCTTGCCAGAATTCCCATGAGATAAAACCTTAGCCTTCTTTTACAGGTATCAAATATCTCTTTAATATTCTTCTGTAATTCTGATAGTACATCTCTCTGGGTGCAGTTCCTTGAAACTCATGCTTTAATAGTTTTGAATGTCTGTTAAAGAACTCTGAAGTTTGATTCCTGTAATATCCATCAAAAACTCTAGCAGAGGAGCAGTACCTTTTTAACTGTCAAGCTGGCAGAGATTTCTCAGAGGTGCATTTGTTTCTTTGTCCCTTGTACTTTCTTTTTTTGTGTGTGTGTAATAATAATACTTAAATATGTATAAATGTGAACTACACTAGCTAAAATAGTTCTTTGTTGTCATGCTACGGTCTTTGAACCACAATTTTTGCAGTATGTGGTGTCAATTGACAACCTCGTCATTATAAGCAAGCTTTTATGTTATACTTAGAAGTTTTCAATCTTGTTATCATACCAATTATTTTTACATGGACAAAACGGTCTAATTTTATAGGAAAATATCTGGCAGATTAATAATATTTCCACAGTCCCATTCTAAGCATTGCTCAATACTTTACACACATTAATGAATCAAATTTTCCAGTAACCTTATGAGGAACTGTTGTTATTATTATACAGACATGGAAACAGTGGCATAGAGAAGATAAAAATAAATAAATTCAGGCAGCTTATCTGGAGCAAGAAAGGGAACAAATCCCACAGTTATAATTAGTCTTTCATTTTGTCCACTAGGTCATGACTTTTGATCAAAGAGAGGAAGCTTAACCCCTTTTCTCTGTCATTTTGGCTTAGGTAAACTATGGTTTCTCATACTCTTTCCATCCCATTATTAAGGAAAGGTTTATCCTTCTCTAGTAATCTATATTCCTGCCCCTACTCAGCTGGGTAAGGAAGAAGTCAACAAAAAAAGGGAATGGGTGAAAGGAAGACTTGAAAAATGTTTGGTGCTGAAATCCTGTAAAATAGATGCATGTCTGTTTGTCTTCCTATCTTCCTTTCTCTTTCCCTTCCTTCCCTCCTTCCTGTCTTCTAAATCCTACTTAAATGAATAGGTTGAACAGGCAGCCTTTCAGAACTGGAAGACTGTTCTAATGTGCTATGAACTCTTTTAGATTGATTGGACAACCTGTATGAAATTTCCTGAGATGACCATTCATGCCATGGCTGCATGCAGCCCCTTCACTATGTCAGCAGTGCTTAAGGCCAAGGTTGTTCTCACCCAGGTTCAGGTTTTCCACGTCCTCAGTGTTAAGATGTTAGTCTCTTTAAACACCCTTTATCATCAGTGGAGAGAAGTTAGAACCTCCAAAGAAAAATTCTCAGTTGTGCTGAGTTACTTTCTGTAGAGAAAAGGGTCTCCACACGTGACAAAGGAAACTTGGTTAACCATGCTCCTTATTTAGGGTAATTACTGTAATGTGTAAAATAATCCTGACTGCAGACGGGATTCAGTGCAGAGAACTGAATCCAAAACTTTATAGGACATGCATTGAAGAATAAGTCTGAGCTGATTTTTTGACAGAGGAAACAAATCTGTCAGGATGTCAGTGCAAGTGTTTAGTACCCTTCTGCTATTAACACATGTATAAAGGGGTAGAAGGTTTTCCTACATATGCAAGTTAACTTTTTGGGAGGAAGTGACTAGCTGAATTACATCAGGCTCTTAAGTTTTCTTCTTAAAGTCCGACGCATAGGATGAAGCAAAGACAGCATTGCGGAAGAGCGGGAAGATGTGCAGAAATCAACAGATGAGTAAATCACGAAGTGAGAAAAATCATGGGGTAACACTTCTGTAAAACTGCTAAGACACTGGTAAATTAGATTTTTGGGTTACATTAGTGACTCAAAGAAAGTGCAGGAACACTGTTGTTTACCTACATTCTGAGCATTAATATTTTTAGAGTACTTCTCAGGATAGAAGATATTCCCTGTGTAATATTTTACTATAAACTTAATTCTTCTAGGGTTGTGTAATCAGAAGTACTTAGATTACTACTAGAACCATTTTCGCCTAGCTATCATTCCTGGAAATTTAGTATGGAATCTCAATGGACAAATTCTGTATTTTGCTTCTTATTAAAAAAAAAGGTTAAAACGCCCAGAGTATACCTTTCATTCAGTGCTCTATCCAGGCCTTTATATTCATAACTCTTTGCTCTTCCTGCTGCCTGCAGTAGTTTTGCACGTTTGTCATTGATTGGATCACCACAAGTATGTCAGTACAGGACAAGGTGCAGTGGAATGTGCTTGTTTGTTTAGTCAAAGCTCTTTGCTTCCCTTTGCTACAGACAGCTGACAACTGATGAAACTCGGCTTAGTCAGAAGAAGAAATGAGAGACTAAACAGATATAGGGCAGGAGAGCTATGCTAATTTTATAACTTTAAAACAGATAAAACAGGATTCGTTTCCTAGAGATCCTAGTTGGAGGCAATTAGAAATTATATTAAACCAAAGTTTTACTTTTTGAATACTGTCAATTATTTTTTCATTTGTGTTGAAACACAGTTGCTTAGTGCATATCGTAATTGCAATTCTTACTCTTGTCAATCTTATTCTTTAACATAATGTAAGTATTTGCACTTGGTCTGATTTTTAATGATGTAATTTATGATTCTGAGAGGCAAGTGGAATGTGAATTAGAAGAATATTTGAAACATTCTGGTCTTTTATAAAAACAAATTTGTTTTTCTGAAAGTGAGCATTAATGTAAATTAAATGATGAACAGTCGTCGCAGTCAGAAACTGCTAATGTCTTGGAAATGTTGCTGAAAACTGTCCAAGAACGTATCTTAAAAAAAGAATATTTCATGCAAGTCAAAAAAAATTTTCTTGACTCTAAAATCCAAGTGAATCGTGATTATCAAGTGATTGTATATATGTGCTTACCCCAAAAGAAAACTTTGAGGCAATATGTGGCAAAACATGATACTGATCTTCATGTGCCCTAACAAGGATATCAGAGAATGAGATCATTATGTTTGACATAGAGAAGAAACTGCTAATAGAAACAGTATAAGAATGTAGGCTCTTATTTCTGGTAGCTGGAGTAGACTCTGGACTATAGAATTTCAGTAAGTGAACACATGGAGTAAAAGCAGGTTTTCAGAATTGTATTTATTTATTTTTCCCGTTATGACATTTTTTTTCAGTTTGCTAAGCCCTCCTACAATAGTATTAAGCATTTATTTGTTTTTTTTTTAATGAGACAATAACCTGCACAAACTCTGTATTGAGAGGTAAGAAAACAGGAACTTTCTGTTCAATGTTTAGGTTCCCTTTTTCTTACAGAAAAGGAGGAGTATTTAGTTACATCTTGGGATGAAACAGAATACAGCATAATTTGTAGGGGTTTTTATTTATTTATATAAAAAAAAAATTATATTAACAATCAATTTAATGTAATCAATTAAAAGGAATTTAAGTTGTAGTGCCTAATACTCTTACAGGTTTCTGTGTATAAGATACACTTACAGGAAAGGAATAACAGTTTCCCTAAAGGACGTCAGTAGCCAGAGATTTTCCTGATGTGCAGTAAGCTGCAGGGACGCTGCACAGACCACTCTTCTATTTTAGTTCCCTCCTAATTTCACTCTCTTAATTGCTTTTATTATTCTTTTTTTCCCTAAATAAAGTTTGGTTGAAGTAGGCAGCATGATTTAGTCTTGGCTTTCATATCAGTCATAACTTTGCTAATACTTCACTATAAAGGAGAAACAATAATGAACATATAGTATGTTTACTCTCTCATGATGTCAGATGTTGTAGAAATTTACTTAAGATAGGCTGATAAGTAGTTACAAATCTGTATTCAAAGCATCCAGGTCATTTCCAGTTTTACTGCTTTGAAGGGGGATTTTACTCCATTGTAGATCCTACTTGCCATGACACGTTTCAGGCTGGGATCAAAGAAGTTTTATAGTCAATTCTCTGTTTTTGTTATTCAGTCAATAACTTCATTGTCAGTTTGTGACAATGTGGGCTGGAGCCTTGACCAGTCAAAGATGACAGAAAATTGTTTATACTTAGTAGTCGGGGGTTTCTGAAACCCTTCCTGTTGTCACATCCCCTTCAGGCCAATAATTTAGTTTGACTGTAAAAATTAGATAGCAAATACAGCAAAAAAGTTTGCAGCTTTTTTGTGCCTTTCACAAAATGGCACCAGGCGTGAACAGAAGAAATTATTTGAGGGATCAGATAGGAAGAAGATGAGAAGGAAATAGTCACATGTGATAAATAGGTAACAGGTAGGAGAATCTTGAAGAGATTGTGTCTTGATTAAGGGTTGTCAGAATATGAAGTCCAAGGAAGAGTATAAGGTGTTGGAAGTAATAACAAAGAGATTTTCAATATAGATTTTGAGGTTAATGAGGAAAAGAAAGGGGATGAGAAAAAAAAAAAAACCAGGAAAAAAAAAGATAAATGGCCTCAATTATCTCTTTTAAAAATTCTCTCAGATTCTTGACAGAGATGGAAAGAAAAGCTAAAAGTGCAGAACAGCTTTTACAGATCTGTGTCTCCAAAAGAGAAAAGCTTTAATAGCTGTAAGTAACATTTATTATCTCAATTTTTAGTGGTGTGCTTGACATATAGTCAAGCTTGATACCACAGTTATATCAGGTTGGCCTAACAGTCAATGGTGTACATGAAAGGTGAGTGCTCATTACTTTGCTTTTTAAAAAATCTTTCCAAGTGAGCTGCTTTTGATCAAAGACACATAATTAAAGAATTAGGAAGTTTACATCTAATAGACTGCCTGCAGTTCTACATTGCATTTTTACCAAGCGATAGTCTACTTTACATGATTGTCTATTATACTCATTAGCAAACTAAGCAAGCTGATTGTGTTTCTCTGAGAGGAAAGTAAATGAAAGCTAGAAGAGGTGTGTAATGCTTTAATGAGATGAGTGTGGTGCATGCTCACAGCCTGCTTGTTTTCACTTAGCACATGTATCAACCTGTAAATTATCTTCAGCTTTCACATGGTGTGAGGATCGTTTGCCACTTTGGTTCTGCTACACTCAGTGGTTGGCCAGTCATGAAGATGTCTGGTGTTCTGGAAGAGGCTTCATTCTGCCTGACAACAAAAGTAACAGTGATTAGTTCAGCTTCTTAGTTGGGGCTCTATGCTATAACCCAGCTTGACATCATAAAGGCAACAGTTTTTTGTGGTTTTGTGGTTTTTTTCTCCCCTTTCTTCTTCTTTCTCTCTCCCCTCTGTCTCTTCTGGAATGCTTTCTGAGCAAATTCTTTGCTTGAGGAGGAATGTGACATTCTCTTGCACTGGTTGATAAATATTTATGCCTGAGAACAGCATAAAGCTCTCTTTTGGATGCTTTCCCATTTTACACTGTACTGGCTTTTGGCCTGATCTCTGTATTTAGAAAACACTGTGTATACCTGCATGCTTTCTTGACTCAATTTCCTGTTCTTAATGGGTCTACAGCCAGTACTGCATGAGAACTGTATTGCACTATTTTCAATGCATTATCAGGATACTTGAATAAAGCAAAATGAAAACTAGGTGGCTTCTTCTAGGTGTATAAGCACATTTTAAGGAGAACTTTATAGATATGCCTGGAAAAGATGCTGTACACAAAGCATGAAAACATTTTCAAGCACTTCAGTACTCTGATAAAACTGAACAACTATGCATGATATTAGAAACAGAAAAACATTAGAATGGCATTGTTAATAAAATCCCATTTCACAATCAAGTTTTTTTTTCCCTACCCCTTTTCTACAATGTATTGCTGAGTTTTGCTTTTCTGCTTAGATTTTCTTATTAAACAAGCTCTGTGTACACCCAGTGATAAATATTTTCATTATTAAAGAAATTGTTCTGTTAAAGACTACTAAAGAACACTAATGCATTTTAAAAGCATTGGTTACAAAAGCTAATGTCCTTTTTTTCTCTTTAGAAGGAATAACAGTCTATTCCAGCTATAGTGGGTGCTCCCTGTCCTCAATAAGGGACCTCTGTCAGGTGGTTCCATGGGAGAAATGCATGCCCTCATGCTGCATACATACATGGCATGCCCTCGGGTGGATGTGCACTTGTGAGAAAGACAAAGATGACTGGTTTCTATGCTGCACATGCCTCAGCACTGAGTCTACCTCTCCTTGAAACTTTTATGATACCAATAGGTCATGTCCAGTCATGTCTCCACTTGTGTGTATTATATTTGCTTTTGCGGTATTTGTATGTGACCAGAAAGATTGTCTATGTTCTTTTCTAGGAGGGTACTGGTGTTTTTTTGTTGCTAGGGCAAGCAGCATTGGTAGATCTCCTGAGCTCAGGCCATGTCTGGGAGTCAGCATGGATTGGCAGAGCTGGTGAGTGATCTCCCCAAGTGTCAGACCAATGTTTGATGTCAGCCAGCTCAGTTATGGGGTGAATTAGGCTGAGCAGCCTCAGTGGCCGCATGAGCCACATTTCAACATCTCCATGTGGGCAAGATTCAGAACTGAGTGCTGTGTGCTTATTGGTGCTGCTTTGAGGGGTTAATTCTGAAAGCAGCCCTTAAGTGGGCTGTTAAAATGTCCCAAATATCTGCTGTGCTGTGGGGCTGGACTGGGCTGGGTGTCTGGCTCCTCAGTACTGGGGTGGACTGCAGTGTTGCTCGCACAACCTGATTGCTTCCCTTTCTCTGACAGAGAATTTGGATTACCCCAAAATCTTCATGTCAACAGACTGGCCACATACTGCCGTCCCAGCATGAGAACCAGATGTGAATTGCTTGTGAACTGTATGTGGCTACCAGTTCTTCATCTTGAAATAATGCTGATCACAGACAGTGCTGTGAAAACTGTCATTATGTACCCAATGGGCAGTGTCATCTCTGTGTGGGTGTATAAACACAAATGTACATATATACTCCTAAAAATACCTTACAGAATTCGGACCTTAGTTAAAGATCAAAAACTTTCACTTTGATGTAGGATCTACAGTGTGACCACTTGGGCAGGAATCTTCATGTTGGCGTTTAGATTTAAAGAAAATATTAGCTGAACATTTATTTTAGTGTAATTGGTTTTATATTTTTATTTTCTTTGTTAATTTCAAATTCGAGAGAATGGAAATTGTTTTGCCCATTTTAGAATTCAATGACCACAGAATTGCAGAATTACAGAATGGTTAGGTTTGGACAGGAGTACTGGAGATCATCTAGTCCAACCCCGCTACAGCAGGATCATGCACAGGATCATGTCCAGGCAGGTTTTGAATATCTCTAATGAAGGAGACTCAGCAACCTCTCTGGGCAGCCTGTTCCAGTGCTCTCTCAGCCTCAATGGAAAAACAGTTTTTCCTCATGTTCAGATGAAACTTTGTGTGTTTCAGTTTGTGCTCTCTGTGCCTTCTCCTGTCACTGGGCACCACTAAAAAGAGCCCAGCCCCATCCTCTTGACACCTGCACTTGACATATTTGTGTGCATCGATAATATTTCCTCTGTTGTCCCTTCTGCAGGATAAACAGGTCCAACTCACTCAGCCTTTCCTCATAAGAGAGATACTCCAGTCCCTAAATCATCTTTGCGGCCCTCCACTGGGTCCTCTCCAGTAGTTTCTTGTCTTTCTTGAAACAGATAGCCCAGAACTGGACACAGCACTCCAGATGAGGTCTCACCAGGGCTGAGGAGAGGAGCAGGATCATCTCCCTCAACTTGCTGGGAATGCTTTTCCTAATGCAGCCCATGATACCACTGGCCTTCCTTCATGGACAACTTGTTGTTCACCAGGACTCACAGGTCTTTCCAGCAGATTAACAACTAGCCTGTACTGGTATCTGGGGTTTTTCTTCCCTGCAGGATCCTGCACTTGCCTTTGTTGAACTCCCATAGGTTCCTCTCCACCAGACTCTCTATCCTGTCCAGGTCTCACTGAACAGCACAGGTAACCATCCTTAACTGGGGATGAAATTATCATTTTACTGAGAGAACTTAGTGGAGTTGAGGTGAATTTTCAACTTCTTTACTAATGCTGTTATTTTGCTCAGTAACTTGACTGCTAAGATTCATTCACTTTAGAAGAATCATAGACTATGCCAAGTTGGAAGGGACCCATCAGGATCACTGAGTCCAACTCTTGCCCCCTCGCAGGACACCCCAAGAGTCACACCACGTGCCTGAGAGCATTATCCAAACACTTCTTGAACTCTGTCAGGCTTGGTGCTGAAATCACTTCCCTGGGGAGCCTATTCCAGTGTTCAACCACCCTCTGGGTGAAACACTTTTTCCTGATATCCAACCTAAACCTCCTCCAACTCAGCTTCATGCCATTTCCTGTCACTGGATATGAGAGTGAAAAGATAGGTACTTGGCCCTCTGCTTCCCCTCCTGAGGATGTTGAAGACTGCAATGAGGTCCTCCCTCAGAGCAGTTTAATAGGGCATATCTGTGGATGCTGTAATAAAAATATGGTTGCAGGAGGAAAAAAAAGTATTAATTTAGAAACGGAAGAGGAAAAGTTAAAATGTGTAAAACAACAAAGATTGTAAATACTTTAACATTGCTAGACAAATTATTATTTACTCAGAGTTGTATTTTTCTCTGTGTCTCATGCAAAAGCAGAATTGGTCTGTTTGGTTTTTGCAGACCATGGCTCTGTGTTTCAGTGACTCAATTAAAATTTGCCTCATGCAAATTTTTCCAGGAGCAGATGCGCCTGCCAAGCTGGGCAGAGAAAATGTGCAGTGAGGTCACAAAGAAGATGGTTCTTCATTATGCTCTGCCAAAATCTTAGCAGATCATCACTGAGCATGTCCAGATGTAAAATTTCAGTCACTGTCTATTTTATTTTTGCACTGTATTTTTCATTTACTGCATTCTAGTCTCTACTGATGGGTGAAATAAGTTCTTCCTTGTCAGCCAAGCAGAGTATCAAGTTACAGACTCTTGTTTATTTCAATTTTTATTTATTTATTTATTCATTTTCTTTAGAGGAAATAGGGTAGATGCATTGTGTATATGTTTTTAAATCAGGACAGTGTCTCCTATTAGCCAGACTAATTCTGAGGGGTTGAGGGAGACAGTATAGTGTAATTTGCACATAATGTGCTGTGGTTGCTTCATTATAAAGCTGTGCTAATTACGTGTTTCCAACCCTCCCAATCACTGTCTCTTGTCATGTCAAATTAGTGAGTGTCAGGAAGACATTTCTGACTTTTGTTTAAATTATTTTGGGCTGAGAATGAGCTTTGACAGTTTAAACTGAAACAGAATTTTTTAAAATTGTTAAAATCTGGAAACAAGGGGAAACCTTTTAGCAATTTTAAAGGGTCAGTGATAGCTTAAAAAAGTCACTTCTGCCTGGGAAATAAGTAACTAAATATCAGCTAAGGTTATAGTGACTGCAGAAGATCTGGGGGAAAAAAAAGCACTTTTCATTTTCTTGTCTTTCAGAACTTGGTGGTATATCATATGAAAGGCATATGTTTGTAAGGGGTCCAATCTTTAGGCAAAACCAACCAACCAACCAACCAACCAACCAACCAACCAAAACCCCCAAACCAAACCAATATAAAATCAACCAAATGAAAAAAACACCAACTCACAAAAAAGCAACAGCAACAAAGAAAACCGCAAACCGAAAAAACAGACATCATGTGCTGGCAGAGTTGGTAGAAACAATGAGCATCCACTCTAATTTTAAGCTGTTGTTTAGTTTCTCACTTCAAGTAATAATTCTTGTAGGTAAATAATTGCAAAATGGAGATTTTATTATTACTTCATTACTTTAAATCTTACTCCTAGAAACACTTGGTTCTAGTACACCTAGTCTTTCAGGCAGGCCTGAGTATTTTTATGTGCTGTAACATCTGAGAGAAAAATAAATGGTATCTGAGACATTGAAAATCCTGCCTGCTAGTATTCAGAAATACATTTTTCATCCTCAAATTTTATGCACATATCAGCTAATTAAGAGTGTAATATGAAATAAATTCATGGCAGTGCAGGTGTTTTAGTTGCAAGAGCAATAGCGTGAGTGATTTCCTGTAGGTTTTTAGAAGAATAAATGTGAATCTCAGGCATTGGTCATGAACTCATTTATACTGGATAATATATTACCAGAGGAAAAAAATGCAAATAAGTGGGGAAACAAAGCTATATGCTTCCTGTCTGTCTTTTTTTTTTTTTTTATTGTTCACTTGTGGTTTTTTTCAGATCACTTAAGACTGATAAATTTTAACTCCATTCTCATTTGAAATGCATTTTATATTGAGGGAATGACTATCCATTGAATAAAAGAAATATCGTTGGCATTATTTCTTGCTAGATATCTTGCTGTTGATTAGGAGACAAGGCTGCATGTATCTGTCAAATAAAGAAAAAGACTGTGTTTCCAATATACCTTTATCCTGGACTATTATTTCTTCATTAACTTGTTAAAAGAGAAAAAGTATCTAAGGTATCTAAGAGTTGGGGGTTTTTTTGGGTTTTGTTTTGGTTTTTTTTTCTCTTCAGGCATCGATGCACAAAATGACTATGAGCCAAAAGGGAAAAGAGGGGTAGTGAAGGGAGGAAAAAGAACAAGTGAACAGGGAAATTAGTAAATCATAAAATCCAGACAAAGAATATCAGTATTTTTTCTATTTCATCCATGGTTTCAAAATCAGGAATGACCTTTCTGAAAGATGAAATGAGTAGGCATCTTCACCAAGGTTCATTTGAGGAAAAAATAGGCAGTTAACAAAACAGAGTAGCAGTGACTATGCAATAGCTCCTCAGGGACTTCTGATGAAGTCAAGCAAGATAATTTTATATTATATAAAGAATATTAGATCAAATCTTTTGAGTCAAATATCTTAAGACTCTTATTAAGTATTTTTTCCCCTATATGATTGTGGGATGCGTGACTGATCACCTTTCTTATAGCAGGCTAGAACTCAGATGGTTTTTAGAAAAGCCTTAGGGCTATGGAACTGTTTCTGTTTGACAGTTATGGGCTGGATTCCCTCATTTATATTTAACTGTAATCATCAGCTTTGAGAAGAGTTTCTAATTTTAAACACATGGTACTCCCCCCACTCCCTCCTTTTGTCCTCAGGAAAGCTATAATTTGCTTGGATGCATCTCTACTGTAACTACCAACACATTTGAGCCCCACACTGTTCTTCACATGTGAAAACTTTGCTGCCAAAACCTGACTGTCCTTGTGATTGTGTGTGACTGTTTCTTTTTTCTTCCACTTTTTAAAAATTACTTTTTCCCGGTTCTTGAGTGTCATCCAAGCCACTTTGTACTCTTGTCATTAATTGCTTTGATAATATCATCACTTTAGTATGGGTATTATGATACCTAATAGCTTTCTTACAAATTTGTCTCAAAGTTGGACTAATAATTTTTTAAACAACAAATTAGAAATGCAATGAATTGTCATTTCTTGAACTGATAGAGATCCAAGGAGATGTCTCCTCTTGAGCTATATATGAAATAGAGGAATTAAAAACAAAAAAATAAAGAAACACCTCAATATGTATATTTGCTCTAGCAATGTTTTATCCAAACTTGACAGACACCCACTTCTTCATTAATTGACCACATATCAGCAAAATGTTTGTATAATCTATTTGTATAAAATATATTTGTATAATATATTATGTATAAATAAAACTTTACTGCAAAATTATAGCATTTGCTTAGATGTCTGTGTATTTAAACAGCAAAAAGCTTTGTAAACTGTCTGTCTTTACTCTTAGTACAATGCTAACCCCAGAGGGAGGGAAGAATGAAGGACAACAGGGTTTGTTTGTGTTTGTGCGGAATGTTATCCTTTTAACAAAGACCAACACAAAACATACAAATCCATATGTTTGGATTTGTTGCTGCCACATTAATTATACATGTACTCACAGTGTGACACAGTGGGAAATAATATAAAATGATATAAAAAAGGAATTTCAGGACTGGCATCTTTTTCTTTCGTTAGAAATCACAAATCCTAAGCTGATTTTTATGAGAGTATCTTTTTCTTAATAATTGGTGAGAAAGACCATTTAGAAAACACTTCCCTATTATTAATTTCACCTGTGTCTCTAAGAGTTTATGTCAACCATAGAATTGCAAAACAGAGGTGAGATTTCCCAGCCTTGTGAAACAAGTTCATTTATTTGATTTTTTTGGCAGCCATTTTGCAGTGAGGCAGGTAATTTAATGGACAAATCTGCCACAGAACCTAAATCTTGCAACATTTGGAATTCTGAAAAAAAGTCCAAATTTTGGTATCTTAATGCTTAGTCTGTAGTCAACAAAGTCTAGAGAGCCATTCAGCATAAAATAAATGCCTTCATTTAGTCAGGTGAATAGCTCTCTAGATTCTTTGTACTACATGGACAAAAGGTTCAGCTCAGTTATCTCCCAATAGGCACTAACACACCTGAGTTGCAATGTCAAAAGCATCAACCTGAGGCCTGCAGCTTTGAGAGAAGACTTGCCTTTTTAATCACCAGCTGGAGGTCAGGCAACCTAAGGGCACTTCAGAAAGCAGTAGAACTTTACAGGAGTCTGGACTCAGATATCTAAATTTAGTCCGGAGTTTAATTCAACCTAAATCTGCCCCAAATATAGAGGTGTCTAGTTCTACTATGCTTGTTGTTGGAATCCTTGATGTCTGTTGTTTTTTAAGACAGTCCAATCCTTAGTCTTGCCAATAAGCAACCATTCTCTCACCTGTGTAATATATTGAAGCCCTGTGGTTACTTTAGTCACCTACTGATGGCCAAACATATGTTTCATAATATTTTTCTGCCTGTGGTGAAGCAACATTGCAAACCTACATCTCTGAGGCTCCAGGGAATTTCTCAGTTTTCAGAAAGAATTTGCTGTGGAGTAAGGCTGTCCCAGTCCTTTCTGCTTCAGATGTTCCACTTGGTAATATTTTTTTTTTAATAGTCATTTGGTTAAAGAAGGCTACAGAGATTATATGTGTCTTACAGCTTGAATGCTAAGGCACGCACAGTCTAGATCCAGGCTCTGCTTCATGTTAGCATGTGAACTAGGAAACAGGGATCCTAATTCTTTTTTTGACTCTTCCTCTCATAGAGTCATTGGGTGTTGTGTATGTGCTAACAAGTTCACAGGTGATCTGTTCCTGCTGCCAAACCTATTCCAGCACATATGTTTTACATACACCTCTTTGAATGTGGTAACTTTTGACATGGAAAACAAATGAACTCGCTGATCTGCTGGTGTTTGATCATCAGATGTCTCTGGCATACCAAGACTTTGTTTCATGCTTGTTATTCAGCAAAAATGTGACTTCTCTGGGGCTTCAGATCATTATGAGATTAGGGAATAATTTAACAGGACTTCTAAGGTTCTCATTGTCATCTTCTTGTTATGGATTTAGACTTAACTGCAAAAGTAAGTACATGCACAAATTATACCTCCTATTTCTGCTTCAGCTTCAAATCCCACTATACGTAAGTAAATACGTAAAAGATACATGTTTGACTGTTTTTGAAGTCCAGGTCTTTTCAGACCCTGGTAAATTGCACTCAGATGTAAGACTTCTGAAAAATAATAAATTAACTTGAGAAGTGTGGGTTCTCAAAAAAATTAGGGCACTTAAAAGAAGTATAGTGCCTCATTATATAATTAACTGATTACCTTTATTTTGCTCCACTTCTAAAACATTTTTCTGAAAGATTCCTTTTCTTGGTTTCCCCATTGGTAAAAGTAACATGCTGTTTTGCTGTCCTTCAGAAATATTTAACTCAGTTGGTCTTTATAGAGGTGTATAATGGTATAACTCAATACAGTAACAAAATGCCTACCTACAGAGACGTTCAGGAAACTTTAAATGGCTGTACCAAATGTCCTTGAGGTCTTTCCACCACTCAAAGTGTTACTTGTATTTGTTAGTGGAGAGAATTCACAACATACATCATTAAATCTCATCATCTGTCTAACCAAAGAAAGCATTTAAGCAGACAAAAAGTGTTCAGCTTCTTCATTGTTACTAGGGGCAATTTTTATTGGAACCATCATAGGGTATCCACATGCCTGAGAAATTCATTTTGCTGTCAAACAGCATGTGTAAGTGAAGTAGAATTTTCTTGTAAAGATTACTGCAAATTGATATAAATTAAGGTCTGCTTTCTGAGAAGAACAAAGTTAATCGAAGTGGGATTAAAGCTATAGGTTCCTTTCATTTAGTAGAGGTGCTTCACTGATTTGTTAAGTAATGGGTTATTTGATGTACTGTGTGGAGAGTGATGTAGGTCACTTTCAGCATGCAGTGCTGCAGATCTAAAGAAAAAAAAAATGGGAAAATACCAGTGCTTTCTAGTTTCCCAAATACCATGGAGGAATATTTGTGATGAACACATCCATTCCACCCACTCCTGCCCAATGTTTTTGCATTATTTCAAGGCAGGAGTTTCTTTTTATCCTTTCCTTATGTCACAGCCTTAACATTCAGTTAGAAAAGCCTCTCAGGAAGATGGCTTTCACTTTGTTTCTTATCAGAAATTATGTTATCACCATCTCAGTTGACGGGCAGATTTGTTTTCGGTAAGTATGAGCCTCATTTTTTTTTATATGATAGTGAATTATATTTCTGCTGATGGGTTCAGAATATTTAAAGTGATATTGTCCTTCCACGTGCTTTGTTTGGTTGGTTTTGGTTTGTGTTTTTATGCTTGCAGATTCCATGCATTTCTGTTGAATTTTTTTGCTCTTGAAAAAGATCCTTCAATGCTTTTTAAAAGCAGCATAATGCCTAAAGTCTCTGACTTTAAAAGATTATTACCACTCAGGGGCTTTTTGTAAGTCATCAGCTTCAAGTCATCAAGTCATCAAGTTCAAATCCCAGTTATCGTGTGTAAGTCTCAAAGCGCACCCATCTGAACTGACTTGAAAGAATGAAATGTCAGTTCAATGGCTAAGAAAAAATAAGGGTAGGTCCAACCTCTCAGATGAAAAAAATCTGTACTAAGGTATTTAAATTCAAGCATCTACATGTCAATAGGTGTCCAACTTCCCATTATCATTGATGGAGATCTAGCATTTGATATAGTTGTCCACTCATGAGAGCAGGATACACGAGTGTTCAAAACAGTGGTGTTGGTCTGACTGAAATGAGATAAAATGTGTAAGACTTGTGTCCTTTGACAGTGTCAGAGAGAGGGTAAGCAGAACTCCCTGTACCATTTCAGAAAGGATAGGATATCTTTGTGTGAAAAATGAAGAGAACTGTATCCTAGTCAATGGAGCACAAGGAGAAATTTTTACCTAATATTAAGTATCTACTTTAGGGTGAGCTGAGCTGCCTTAAACTATCTGGCTGTATTGATTACGTGTCCATTGATTATACTGGGGACACTGGATCCCACACTACAAGACATCACAAGACACCATTTCCATTAATGCAAATTTGAACTTATATTGACTGTTTCAGCAGAGAGGCAAAGGCTAGCTAGAGTTTTGGCACAGAGGCAACAGATAATACTGAAAACAAAATTTCCCTCTTAGAAGGATGTCTGATAGCATTCAGATAAATGTTCAGCTACATTAGTAAATGTTATAAAAGGAGTTTTTCAGTGGCCTCATCTCCTTTGTTGGGTAAAGAATCTAATTCACACAGGCATAGTTTGTAGAACAGAACCATAGAATCATTTCAATTGGAAAAGACTTTTTAGATCATCATCCAACCATTAAGCCAGCACAGCCAAGTCCACCACTAATCCATGTCCTTAAGTACCACACCTACGCATCTTGTAAATACATCTCCACTGAGAGTCTGAATCACCACCACTCCAGGAACGTGTCTTAGCTCGGTTTTAAAATATGTAATGTAAAAACTTTGTATGTTTACTGGACTGATTTTCCTGACAAAGTAATTTGTTTACCATGAGATAGTAGGAATTTTCTTGTACAATCAACCAGTTCATGTTTGAAATCAGTCATTTGCATATGCAATTCTTATTGTAAAGTTTACTAGTGGATTTTTTTTTCCTGAGAATATGATATAAAGTAGCAATAAAAGTGAAAAGAAGCAATATTTATCCACACATGATTAAAAATAATAATAGTTATAAGAAGAGGAAGAAGAAGCAGCAGTAGTAACTAGTTTGGTAAAAATAAATAATTGAATTATAGGTACCTGTTTAAATAAGTTTTTTCAATTAATTATAGACTGCTGTGTTTAAAAATATTTCTAATCTGGACCAGTATTCACTGTCAAAATTTTTCTTATATTAGTGTAATGAGAAGTTGATAAACTCTAGCTTGGTATTATAATTTAATTTTATAATATGAAACATAATGGATCTTTGTTACTTATAAGGTCTTAGAGAATAACAATTGCCTGAGAAGATTCTCTACCTTAAGTATGTAGTTATGTCACGGTTTTGATAGGGACGGGACCGGACCAGCTCGGGGTTCGCCGCTCTGCTGTAGATAGTGAAAGAAGCGGAGGGCTGCAGGAGAGACGCAGGTGTGAGACAGGCATCAGCCAGGGCTGATCTGAGTTTATTGAGGGAAAACAGAGGGTTTTTAGGGGTCTGGATTGGAAGGGTCTGGAACATGGGTGGAGAACGGGGAGGAGCATGCAAATCCTCTTACAGTGATTGACTAACAGGGAATGGATAAACATAAGGAGTACATGCATATGCATGAGGGAGCAACAGGGTGTTAGTGGGGATTGGCTGAGCCACTGTGGTGCTGTGAACTGCCCAACAGCAGCAAGCACTGGCTCCTTGGCACATTGTCCACGGCAACCACTTGTAACATGGTGGCAATCCAGGCTTCAGGTCACAATGGTTTTGTACCTGAAAATCACTTACAACACAAACTGCTTTACCACTACAATTATGCTATTTATAAGATGAAAGTTTACAAAACTCATCTCCAACATAGTTATGCTTACTCATAACAGATGGTATACGGATTACATAGCATTCCTATCTCTTACAAGGACATTGTAGAGATTAATTTTTTATACTAACAATTTTTATCAGGGTATATAAAAATAATTCAATTTACCTTTAAAAAAGTTTCAAATGGCTATATCTAAAGCTGTGCACAGTGCATTTCCTTTTCTTACTCTTTAAAAACATTCTTTTTCAAAATCCCAAATAATTATTTTGGTTTTGGATGCAGACTGATTAGCACTTGGTATTTTTTGGCAAAAGACTCAAAATTAGGCCTATCTAAATAAATCTACTATTTCATTAAATTGTTTCTGGAAACCACAGCCTAATGAGTAGACGACCCTTGCAACTGGTTTCAGGCAAAGTGATAGTGACTGTAAATGGCCATTTTAATCTAGGAGTTGAGAAAGCTACCATGCTTTGAAAATAGAATTAACTTCATCAGCTAGGAAGTTGCTTGCAGAATGCACATGGAGAAATTAGTAATCAGAAAAATTGTGGCAGTGTCACTCAGTTCGTGGGAGCTGAATGGTTGTCTCAAGCCTTGTGAGAGAACAGGCATTTCTCATTTCCCTTCTGACTAAGGGTGAATTGTATCTTCCGCACTGATGAGATTCAACACCTGAAAGGATTACTGTTACTAATGGGAATTTCTCTCTGGCTTTGGTCAAGGTCTGAGGTGATAAAAAGATATAATAAGAAGTGAGTTTAGTGTTCATTATGAAACAAAGTGCATTTTGGAAAAAGACTCCATACTTATCTCAGTGAGAGGAAAGTCTTCCCTTTATTCACAGAAGCGGAGTCTTACATGCGGTTTCATTGCCACATTGTGACAAAGTGTTAGGATTCACACTATGTGCCCTAGTTTTCTATCCCTCTGAAATTGTATAGTGATAGTTATGGTTCACAATAGCTACATCATCTCATTTCATCCATTGAAAAGTCCCATGTCCCTGAGATGATGGACAAAACCTTCCAATTCAGATAAATATAGGGAAGAATTAATCACCTGATTGAAATCTACAGAAAGTTAAGCTTTTTTTTTTCTTTTTTTTTGACTAGTTGCAATGATTCTTCTTCAAATTTCTCATGTATTAAAATTTAGAAACTAGGGCAGAGTTAGTATCTTTCCATGTAGTATCTTTACATTTAGATAGGAAGATACTCTGTTTTACTGGATGTGAATGAATGTAAACTTTGTCTTACAATGTGTGAATTCTACCATGTTTAATGGGTATATTTGTATATTCATAATCTGGTCAGAGACTGAGTTGTCAATTCACCCAATAACAGTAATTTTAATCACACACTTCCTGGTATGTGAAAGCAAAATCCTTATTTTTATGTATAGAACTCAGTAGGGTTATAAAATGTAGTCTTCATCTTAGTGAAGTTATTTACTTAACGTAAGTTGAATCTTTGCCTTTCTCTTTAGTTTTGTATGCAAAAGAAACAATTTAGTTTGATTGCAACCCTCCCAGGACAGATATGGACAAATGAAAAAGGGCAGATCTTTACTCCATCTCTGGTTGCTCTCAGGGTACTTCTTTGTCTGTAATATTAAGGTGCTAGGTATTTTATAGCTCTGTGTTACCAAGACGGTATAAGGTGCCCTCTGTTTTCTTCGTTGTATTCTCTTATCATGAACCGCTGGTGCAGTGAGAAGTGTTGTTCTCCCTCCCTTGAGTCACCCATACATGAATTTGGAGTAAGGATGTCCACTTGGCCACTTACTAGCAGCCACAGTTCTTATTTCTCTCTTATTTCTCTCTTATTTCTTTAGTATTTCTTACTTCTCTCCTTCTTCTTTGTTGACTCTCACTGAGTCCTCTGCACCTGATCTAAAGCTTTCCTCTACTTTTAATTTTTCACTCTCTGATTTGTGAAGGGCATGAGGAGAGAAAATGCCTGTCCCACCAAAGTTGCACTTATTTTGTAATGGTCCAAGAGAAGGCTCTTAGAGGACAGGTCCTGTGCTTATTTCCAGCTCATGTTGGTCAGTAATAAACACTGATTTCCTGCCTTCCACTTCAAGTGCTCACTTGGTCATCAGCTTTGGAGGAAGCCTTGTAGTTGTGTGTGCCTTGAGGTGAGCTGCTCCCTTGTTGTGGCTGCTAATTCAGTGTGGAGGGATGTTCCCATGATGATGTTGATGTCTTCCCAAGGTATTGGAAGTGGCCTGCATGAGTCCACTGGCAAGCATACTCACTTAGGCAGATATTTCCATATTTTCTAAGCATCATTGTCCAGCAATTGCTGTTTTGCTATTGAGGTGAAAAACATGTCTTATTCTTAGATGAATGAATGTATTTTTAAATCAGAATGAAAGTAGGTCATAGTTTATACTCTGAGTGAAAGCCACAGGTGAGTCAGTTTAATTAAGATGACAACCATATTTGGGAAAACTTGCAAAAGCTGGAGGAAAAAACAACAGGTGATTTTTATTTTTTTTTCAAAATCCTTCCATTCTGAATCAAGGTAAACTACTAAAAATGCCCAAATCTTGTTTTCATTAGTGATTCAGTGAGTCACCAAAACAACATCAAATGCCAGGATTGTGAATCAAATATTCTAATGTCAGGAAAGGTATTGAGTATGTCCTTTCAGTGATGATGGCTGCCATTTTGCACATTACCTTTCCCCCCAGTACCTCTTCCCTGCTCTCTATAAAAAGCAGAACACTGTCTTCAAATGAATTAAAAATTAGGGAAGAACCCATAGGGTCTATACCACAATTTTACTTGGTTAGGAGGGATTTGATAAAAACACAGGATTTCAGGGAGGTAGGGTGGGGGGAGTGTAGCCTCAAGGCAAATGCAGTGAAAAAGGATACTGGATGATCTTTCTGCTAGAGGTACAAGTTTCCTAGATATTGCAAATCATTTAATCAAGTTTTCCCACAAAGTGACTGCTGACAGTCTTAGGTTATTTGTACCAGCCCCAAGAAATACATGACATATTTTTCAGTTGTTTCAGGTTACGTGCTGGAAGAATTCTGGAGTTTTATAAGACAATATCCTGCTGTGGTTACATATCTGCCTGGTCTCTGTTGCCCATCTCAGTCCTTCCTGTGCTGAGTTGTTCAATACCTTGTACCAGTTTCTCTCTTTTAGATTTCAGTAATAAGAACAGCAAATAGTGAGGAAAATCCTTCTTTGGAATGTGGCTGCTGTCTTATGCCATGAAAGAGCTAAACTCAGAGGTCATTAATATGTAGGCAGATCCTGAAGAAAGGGAGAACGTAAATTTAGAGAATGTAGCTTTTTTCTCCCACAGAACATCTCAGCCAGTTATAACAACTTAACCCACTATCAGCTGCCTGTTGAGGAGCATGGAACTATTAGAAATCACCAATGAACCAAACCCAGGACGTTTTTCTTTCTTAATACAGACAGCATTTTTTTTTTCTTTTCCTAATTTCACTCTTAGATACACATGAAACCATGTTTTAAGACCCTGTCAGCCGTAGGCAGTTAAGTATTCAGGAAATCTCAGGTTGAATATTTTTTTGTTTAGGTGTTTTAATAAAATATTTTATCAAGATAGTAGATTATGGAATACTTCACAGATATCCAGAGCTCTTACACTGGGTCATCATAATTTGAGATATTTAAATCTGCTTCGAATTGCAGAGTATCGTTTTCTGGACCAATTTGGCTATCCATTTATTAATACCACCTGAACCAGCAAAGAGAACAGAAGTAGGACTTTTTTGAAGGGAGAGGAAATTATTTGTTCAGGCAGAAAGATTTCTTATTCTCAGATAGCTCAGATATTCTCAGATAATATCTCAGACAGAATTCCACACTGAAGGAAGAAAGCTTAGGGAGGAGGCTAGCACAGGCTGAGGTTTGTTTAGCTTTTTTAAGTCAAGATATGGAGGAAAATTTGAAATATATCCTAGGTATGTATGTCAGTTCAGTGCTGGTTGGAATTACCAATTGCTTAGAGAGGAATTTTACCTTGCTGTTTGAAAAACTCCTCATTTTTCTTATCTTTCTGAATTCTGTAATCAGATAAAGGCCTTAGGATATATTGTGAGACTGGAAAGTCTAGATTATCACTGAAACTAATGCTGCCTCTACTGCAGACACCTCCTGCTGCTAGCTCTTTACTTCCTCAGTTGTCTGTTCTTGAACTATTAGTAGTTTCTTCAGTATTATAGTTAGACACAGTGAGATGCCAGAATTATTTGGCTGATTTGCTGTTTTTCAATTTGCATTCAAAATTAAAATGGATTCTTTTTTGTCTCTGTCTCCTTTTTTTTTTTTTTTTTCCCCTCTAGGAATGAATATTGCATATATTGTCATTTGTAACCGTTTGTGTAATGTTAAACTAGTAGAAATAAGTCTAAGTGTACTTGTGATTTTCCAGTGTAATTTCTGTTTTTCAACTGACCCTGCAGACCAAGTTGTACGTACATGTCTGGTTTTTACTGATAGAATTTATGCCAGCCAGAGAAGCCTTTAGCTTGTAGTAGATGCTAGATGAGTAAAAGTATTCTGTAACAGGAGAACTGACTAAAAGATTGATTAACTTCAATATGCAAATATATTTATTAGCAAAAAATGCCTTCCAGTGTAGGCAGGGGTCAAGTCTCTACTTTTGAAAACATTTGTGAAACTACCAGGAGAGACAAAGATAAGCTTTTGTAGGATGGAAGCTCAAATGAAAACGTTTGTTACTTGTATGTAAATACAGTTTAAACTCTCCTTGTTACTGTTGTCTATCTGATATTAGAGAATTTTTTTTAACTTCTTTGTCATTCTTATAATGTTTCAATAGAAGTCATGAAACACAAAGACATGAGCCTAATTCATTTTTGTAGAAACTACCCTAGAGCAGTGTTTCCAGGGAATGTGGCCCATTAAGTTTTCACATTATTACAGTTTCTTTGAACTTCTTTCTTTTAATGTTTCTGATTTCAGAGGTTGAATTATTTTTTTTACCTTTATTCTTAAGGATACATTGTCCAAATGAGGTAACAGGCAATAGCCTGAACTAGGAGTTTGTTGTATCCAGTAACAATAGCATGCTTTCAGATTGAAGATTGGGATCAGACAGCAGTTACTCTGATTCTAAATGTGAAATTTTAAGGCAGTGTAGATTCGTTTGTTATTTACCTCCTGGGTAAAATAGTTTACCCATTTAAGTAAACAGACATTTTGATGTTGTCTTGGAAGGGATTAGGCTTTTTATCAAAAACAGATTAAAAAAAGTTAAGAGGAACTTTTGCTTGCTGCTTCGGAAAATGTTCATAAATTCTAGGAAAGAAGCATTAAGGTATGTTTATGATGGATTCTTATAGCATTAATAGTAAGATTGGCATCCCATCATGTTTTTACAAGCATTTAATTAAAAATTTGGTGATTATGAACTTTTTTCATAAATAACCATCACAAAAGACTAAAGGTGATTAGTAAATGTCTTTGTAGATTTGTCTATTATCCACACTAGAATAACTTCATTTTCAGATAAAAGTGTGCCTGGTTTTCACAGAAGATCATAAATTATCCAGTGACCTCAGCTCTGTGCAGAAGCATTCTTCCAACTTTCAAGTAAATTATCTTTGAAAAACTATTGAGGCTGTATCATCTATTTACCTTTGATATGATATAATCTTAGTTATTCTTTAAGCTGTTACAAATAGAATTAAGATGCAAACAAACATTTTGAAAAATTGCTTAAAGCAATTGTTTGTAAGGACATTCTAAGTACTGTAATCAAGCATAATCAAATCCTAGTCAAACCATGTAAGTCCATACAATAACCAGGAAAAACAGAAATTCATTTTCAATAGGAAAGCATCATCTCTTTCAGAATGACCTTACTGTCATATAAATTTGTACTGAAAATTTCTCACTGCTTTAATTTAACTTAAATGATAACATAAACACTGAAATTCTGTGATTTTGGTGAATGAAAATGGTTTCGAATATTTTTTTTTTAATCAAAAATGTCTGCTACCTATTTATTTTATTTCAGTGTTGATAGAAAATCAGATGCATGTGTTTGGTAGATTTCTTAGAACTACTGTGGGACATCACTAAATACCACTTCTTTGGAATGGTCCTGTCTATTCTATCTTTTGATATTTCAAAAGAAAATAACATGATAGGTTTCAGGGTTTTTTTACCCTAAATTATTGCTTTGATTAGAAGGCTTATAAGACCAATAGGCAGTATTCTAGTTTTGTTAGACAAGGTAAGGTGTAAGTCGTTATTTATTCTAGTACCACATAGGATTCTATCACATAATGAATGAAGATTAAAAGAACAAAATCTTTTTTAGTTAGGCTAATGAAAGAAAAAAGCAAAAAAGTCACTAGCTTGTAGTCTGTTAAATCACCACTTTGATTAGAATGATTTGTCTCTTTAGGTAGAGCAAACTACAATTGATTTATTTTTGGCCATTTACTAAGACAAGCTGATGTAGCACTCAATCGTAGGTACGAAAACCTTTCTTCTTTCTCTCACAGTTAGTGGTGGAACTGTACCAACAAATTAGAAACCATTTTAGGGGACTTTTAGTGGAAAAAGATATGGCTACAACTAATGAGGCAACAGTAGAAAAGAAATAATTCATTGTTGGTGATTTAGAGCTATAACATTCTCTAACTACACAATAAGAACCGATGATTCTTCTTCAACCTATCTTTTTCAGGAATCTTTCTTTGAATAAAAAGAATGTGCACCTGGTGGAACAGCATCCAGTGTCTTCAAAATATGTGCAGAACTAAAGCTACATTATGTTACAAATCAAGGATAGAGTTGGGCTGTTATATAACAAAACAAATAAAATTATACTTGACAAACTCA
This sequence comes from Myiozetetes cayanensis, assembly GCF_022539395.1. NCBI lineage: Eukaryota > Metazoa > Chordata > Aves > Passeriformes > Tyrannidae > Myiozetetes > Myiozetetes cayanensis. The sequence goes on from NW_026087521.1 coordinate 16,800,696, forward strand.
AGAAAAACTAACTGCAGACTGAAATTATAAGATATATATATAAGATCAGGTCTTACTATGACCGTAGCTTTTCTCAATCACATACCTGTCTTGTTTTTATTTGACTCTTCCCCAAAGCTTCTTTGTTTTCACCAAAGAAAGAAAAAAATGTTATCTGTTTAATGAAAACAGTAGTACCAGATGGTTCTTTCTAGTGCGCATCTAGGAAGAAACACTATAGTTAAATTACTAACCATAAGAGGTGAGAACCAGGGTCTGTAAATCAAGCATCTGTATTCAGTTATTGTAGAATAAAACTGATATATCTTCTTTAAAGCCAGCAAGGAGAGATATATTGAAGGTCTTCAGACAGTGGTCTTGTCTAGCCAGTTGGACACTACAGTATGAAAAACCAGTGACAGAAGTTTCAGTCATGTTGCAGTCTCATCTCAATACTGAACGAAGGCCCAAAATATCAGGATTACAAAATAAGGTAATGGCAGTCCTCACCCACCTTTCATGTAATAGTAATTGCAGTACTGGTCTAAGTAGGACAGATTCAGCATGATAAGTTTTGAATTGACGTCAAAAGAGAAGGCACCGTTCCGCAGTTTCTAGGACACTGTGGTGTAGTAAAAACATACACCATTTGTACCCTATGAAACTCAGCTACCTTGCTGTTAAAAATGCCAGAAGGGGAGCAGGCAGAGATAGGTGAAGTCTGTAACTCTCACCCATTGGAATAAAAAGGCTTTTTAAAGATTTTCAGTGAGTCTAGAAGACTTACACTTGCCGTGGATTGTTCCTCCTATCACTGAATACAAGCAAGGGCCATAGGATCAAGAAATTCCTTAGGTATTTGCATCCAGAACAGTCACAGATTAGATGCATAGTAGATTAAAGCATTTTCAGAGCAAATCTCCCAGTCATCCCCATTTTTACCATGTTTTACGTAACATTGCAGAGCTGTCTGAGAGCTTGCAAGCTAAATTCTTTTTGGATGAAACTCAGCTGGAAGATGTGTTCTATGATTGCATCTGGTGTAATCGTTATGAGTGGATGCTCCGTGTGTTGAGCCAGGATAGATCTAGTCTAGGATAAACCTCAGAAATCCATGTGTGGTGAAGACTGGGTTCTCAGCACCAACTGTCTTACTCTGCAGCCTTGATCCCTCAAGTCTTCCTGGCTTGTATAGGTACAGCCCCTATATGCTGCCTTAGTTGGATTGAAATACTATTGTCTTTTATCAGGGGAGTTTGAACTTCTAGTCGTGGCAAAATGCACCTAGGTACAAATATTGCCATGAAACACAAAACAGAAAATCTGTAGTGCCCTTCATGCATTGTTTTCTAACAAATATATATTTCCTCATTTCAAAATAATTTTTATAGCAGACATAAATCTGAAAATGATAAAATTTCTGTGGCCTGTTTTGTGAACACTGTTTTACTTTATATTTTCTATCCCATAAGTTGAGAATGCTGTTGAGAGTGATCCAAATTGAATAATAATTTAATATTTTGTGTTCTTATGAATACTGCTATTAGCACATGACTAAAGGTAGTTTTTAATCCAGGGAAACCTTATCTGAAATTTACTCATAAGAGAAATAAACTCCTAACTGCAGCTGTAGTATCTTGGTTTTGTTAAGTCAAGAAAACAATGTCAACATTGCAGCAATAAAATGATAAACATGCATTTTGAGGTCTGCCTTCTATTCATTAAAACAAAAAGCATTTTCAAGGATTCAAACCAAAACACTTGTAATCTTTTTAAAATATTAATTTAAAAGGTTAGAGTCTAGCTTTGATGTGCCATATTATATTGATGGATTACAGGGGATAAAAAAGCTAGTGAAATGACATCTAAAATGCAGGTTTGAAGTATTTGCTTTAGCAAGTTGCTTGTAAGCCAAATTTTTTTTTCCCCTTTAGTCCTTATGTTTTTGCTTAAATTGACAGCTACCAGATGAAATCCATGGCCTACCCCTCACTGGAAGAAGTGTCTGTTATTGCTGAGCAATGAGTGTATTGTATTTTATTATGCAGCTGTTTTGTATCTCTGTGAAATACATTTTCTCAAAATTCTCTAAAGCTTTTTGCTGTATTATTCTGTAAAACCTATAAAATCAGGTAAAAGGAAAAGTCTTGGCTTCTGAAGGTCTTAGAATTAACTGTACTTTGCTGCTTTGCTTTCAAGTTCTTGATGTCACAGGTGGTCTTGATTTGAAATCGATCCTTGCAATTGTGAGAAAAAGAAAGCCCTGAGTTTTATTTGCACTGCAGCTCTTTTGCAGCTACCACAGTACGGAGCTACTGCAAGACTGCATGAACTGCATTCCAAGGCTGCTAACTCTTAGCAGATTGGTACAATGAAGTTATACTGTAAATCCAAGTTGAATTCAAATGTGTATTTTCTGTGGTCCTGTATGGTCATTAAGAAAAGGTTTTGTGTCTACTGACTTATCTAGATAAGTTTGATCAGTATGGCTAATAGAATACATTACTTCTCACTACCAAGCTTGCTTTGTTTAAGTGTTATATGGCATTCCAGGCAGCCTGCTTTGTCCTTAAGCAGTGAAGTGGTTCCTGAGTGGTGAAAACATAGTTCAGAAAAAGTGAAGAGCTCAGGAATACAGAAAAAAAGGTCATAAGGAAAAAAAAAATTAAGTCTGTGTATTTCACTGGAATGTAGTGAATAGTTAAAGAGGAATGTTTCATAGAAATTGTCCAATTTGGCCAAAATATCAATAACAAAATATACTGGTAAATTGCCAACACAGCTTCTTAGCTGCAGGAAATCTGAGCTTTGTGAAGCTACAGCCCTTCATGAGCTGACCTTGGAACTTGGAACTTCTATGCAAACTGCTCCAGGGCTTTAACAGCCAATAAATGTGTGTCCCTTTTAAGTGAGCATTTCAATATCTGAATTTTGTTGTTCTTAATCAGGTTGAAATTAGATTCTGGAATACTAGATACCCCCATGAAATGGACTGACCTTCTTCTGCATAGATAAAAAGGGGAATAATCTTGTAATAGAAGAGAACACTGTAATTTGCAGCAGCTGTTAGACTTTTCAAAAATGTCTCCTTTCATTGCTGGCTTATTTATACAGGGGCTGATGGGGTTCCCCATGAGCTTGTTAAGTAGTTAAGCATGTGCTGTTAGGTAGTTTGGCTGCTGACAGCCAACTCCCTATTTCACAAAATATTATAGCTGTGGTATGAAAAAGCCAAATCATGATATTCAGGTAGCTTTAGCACATTTTTCTTAGATGACTGTACTGTCCACAAAGTTGATAGTGTCAGCAATTAAACATGATAAAATTCGAGACAGGTTTTATTCTTCTGCAGCTTGGTGAGAGTAAGAATAGTGGTAGAGGTACAAGAGTTGACTGCTGTGAGGATTACGGAGTCCCAGCTATATGTATTCACACTCGGTTCACATTTGGGTGGCTGATGCTACAGAAGAGGCCCAAAATGTTTGGGTTTTTTTTTCAAATGAAAAGGGGATCCTGAAGAATTTGCACTTGACTAAGAGAGAGGTTGCTGTAAATTGCATGCAGGTGAGTGGATAGTTCATGCCAAATCCTGATGCAATTTTGTATCATTGTTTTGTTTACATGTTCAGTTACAGTATCATAGCTCAAACAGAATGAATTCTAAGAATTTCAGCCATTTCCTAGACTTACATGCATATTTGAATATCAGAATGTGAAAGTGATATACCTGCTAGTATGAATGGAAAGGGGGAAGTAATCTATTAATTACCTCTAATGATAAATGTAAACGTGAGAAAGCTAGTGAGAAAGCCTGCAAATGTCGTTTATACCCAAATCCAGAGACCACTGAAACTGCTATCATTTTTTATGCTGTCTCAGTTTTCTCCTTTGGTAGAGATGAATCCAGGGGTGATGCTGTACATTTGTGCACTACCCATGTCCTGGACAATGGAAATTGAGCTTTCCTTATTAACTTCCTCACCTTTTCTGAGGAAAAGGGAAAAAAAACCAAAATAGCAAGAAGACTTCATAGGCTCTACTGTTTGGCAAAGTTAGAGGAAATGTTTGCAGTTTTTAATGTTTTAACAATGTGTGCAGATTTTCCATACTATTCAGAAAAATACTGGCAGTTTTGACATTTGTGGCATGTATGAATTTAAGACTGTGCAATGGTATATGCAGGACTTCAGTGCAGTCTAACACGTCTTGTTGTAGGTAATTCATCTTTTCCAGCCACTGGTTAAAATAAGCAGATTCATGTGTTAACAGAAACCAAGAAATAATGAACTCCAGGGGGATAGGTTAAATTTTCATAGCACAATGAAATATAGTTTTGCTTTGAAATGCATAAATTTTCCAGTTAAGAAGTATTTATGTCTGTACTATATTTCCAACATGTTTGTTTAATGCACTTGTTTCTTTTGTTACATTGCACTGTGGTAATTTTAAAGAGCAGAAAAAGGTATGGCTCCTATGTAAACAGATAACTGAGGAGAAACACAGCTGCACCTGTGGCCTGGGATGCAGGAATGTGTACCATCACAGAGAGTAAAAGTAGCCAGGTGGGGAAATATCAGCCTTAGAATTCCTTCTCTCCGTGGCATGTCTGTGTCCAAGGAACGAATTTGTGAGAAGTGTATTTTGCCACATGTTCAAAAACATATGCATAACTCCATGGACATGTAACAATTCATCCTTATGTCAATATAATGTACTTCATACTGTCAATAATTAAGAGACTTGATGACAGGATAGTATCGACATGAGTATGGTATAACATGCTATTATGTAGGAAATGTTCCCATTATAGCGGGAAGTGTGTCTGGGACAGAAGGATGAATCTGGAACAGGAAAGGATAAGCTAATATTCTGAGAAAGAGGAGTAGAATAGGAGTGGGGTGACTGTACAGGTAGTATAGCAGCCTGCACATCTCATTCAGTTGTGTTTTCTTTCCTCGAGTTATAATAAATGGGCAGGCAAAGAACACTTGAGTATAAACTACCTGATCCTGGTTCTCACCCACACTCACATACCTGCATGTTTTGTTATTGAATACATTGGGAGCACCCATGTCTGGGTAGGTGGGATCAGGAAGGGTTTTCTGCATGCCCTTTTCTCTATCCAGTTAAGCATCCTGGATTACTTCTAGCTTGTTTTATTTGTTGATATGCATTTACTACACAAAACATAAGATTTAGGTAAAGTCATAAGCAACTTTTTGGATTTCAGTAAAGCTTTCAGTACTGTCTCTCACAGTATCCTTCTGGACAAAATGTCCAGCACACTGCTGGGTAAACACATAATATGATAGTTGAGCAACTGGCTCACAGGTCAGGAGCAAAGGGTTATAGTGAATGGGGTAACATCAGGCTGGTAACCAGTCCCTAGTGAGTTTCTGCAGGACTCCATCTTAGGGCCAGTTCTCTTCAATATCTTCATTAAATTTGGACAGAGGACTCGAAGGTATATGGAGTAAGTTTGCTGATGACAGTAAGCTGAGAGGAGCTGTTGACTCCCTCAAAGGCAGGGAGACCTTGCAGAGATATCTTGACAAATTAGAGGACTGGGCAATCACCAACCATATGATGTTCAACAAGGGAAAGTGCCGGATTCTGCACCTGGGATGGGGCAACCCTGGATATATGTGCAAACTGGGGAACAAGATCAGTGCTGGAGATCAACGCCATGGAAGGGGAGCTGGGGATTGCCCTGGGGACCTAGGGGTTTTTGGCAGGAGGAAAAGTCTCTAAAAAAGCCTGAAACCTGCTATAATTGAATTACTGATAAATAAGCCCTCCAAGCTAATCTAAAATCTAATTGTTCCACTTATATATTTGGGATTTGCCCCCTGTGAGAAATTAAAACCCTAGCAAAACATACCATCTGCAAAATTTCCTCACCCCTCCCAATCAGACTGTTTGCTCTCTAAAAATATGCTGAAGCAAGAGTAGAATCTAGGGACTAATGAGCCATTCCCATAAAAAGAGAGAAGCTTTAAATCTTTAAATCTAGCATAGATACATATCAGACTAAGTTCTGGACATCTAATTTTTCAGTATTCTGGGCTTAATTAACATTTCTGCCTCAATTTCCCCATTAAAAAATGAGAAGCGATAAAATGCTTACCTTTATAGTCATAGGAATGCTCTGTTAGTAATTAGATGCTGTCAGACAGAATTACTGTAAATTACAGTAATTACTGTTCATTAATTAACTCTGTCAGTTTTATGTTTTATTGTAATGCACTGTCATAGTGCTATACTGTTTAAATTGGATGCGTTTAAAATGAACATTCACATTTAAAAGGAGTGAAAGAGAACCTTTTATTGAAATTAAAAAAAGTTCCAAAGAAATATTTTATTATGATCTAATTTTGGCTATGGGATTCTGAAGCTGAAAAGTACTGCATACTAGTAATTGCATATATTATTATAATTTAAAATGATGCAAAAATATGAAGAGACATTCAGTATTTAAATTGAACTGGTTATTTTAGAGCAGAAATCAGTATTTAATTGTAGCATTCTCTGTTGAACCAGGTGTATTTCCAGTGAGTGTTTCGTGCCAAAGAGAATTAAGGCAGGAAAGTTGACATTTCCCTTGGGAGAAAAAGACTAAGTACTGAATCTGTATCTCCCACTGCTGGAAATGAGGCTTCCTTTGGCTCACACAGTACTGAAATACTGTACATGTTGGTTTATCGTAGTATTAGTGTAATTTACACTATTGCTATGAAGTGATGATAATTATACCAGTGCTATATTCTCTGAAATTTCGTTATGATTTTATCTCTGTTACTGACATGTGAACATGCAGAGAAAAGGATCTGCTGTTTCCACTCCCAGGTTAAGACATTGATGCCAGAATATATACTCTTCCTAAGGCAGCCCAGGGTACTATTAGCCTTCTTGGCTGCAAGGACACATTGCTGGCAGATGGTCAGATAGTTTTCTACCAGGACCTTCGGATCCTTCTCTGCCAAGCTGCTCTCCATCTGGGTGGTCCCCAGCATGACTTGGGATGGGTTTGTTCCTCCCGAGGTGCAAGACTTTGCATCTTCCTTTTGTTAAACTTCGTGAGGTTCCTGTCAGCCCATCTCTCCAGCCTGTCAAGGTAAAAACTCATTTAAGTTATTGCACTGAATAGGAGAACTGAAGAAAGGTCACTTCACTCTAAGAACAGTGAACAGGGATAGATTTATTCACAAGCATCTCAAGTTTCACACAGATTTTTGTGTTTTAAGAGATTTTTTTGGTGGTGTGGGGTTTTGTGTGTGTGTGTGTGTTCGTGGTTTTTGTTGTTGCTTTGGAGGGTTTTGTTTGGTTTTTTGTTGTTGTTGGTTTTTGTTTGTTTGATTGTTTTTCCCAGGGTTTTATTATTATTCTACTAAACCATACCTTTAGGGAATGAATGTAAAATATCACTTGATGTGCTCACTTCAAGAAGACAAGGGAGACAAAGGTAATTCTACTGGTTAATTTTGGTCCCACAGAGCAGAAAGTTCCCATTAAAAGCAATGTATTGACACTCAGATTTCTTTAAACTGGAAGGAATTTAGGTTAAGCCTCTCTGTTGATACTAGCTGTGGTATCACTTCAAGTAGGTGGAACATAGCACAATTGGAACTTTTTGTATCAAAGTTCCATTTAAGTTAAAACCAAAGGGGAAGCTGTTCAGATCATGAAATCCTGGAGCCACCCTGTGACTGAACAACACTATTACCCAAGCCAAATGGCACTTTCTACTCTGATTTACTTTCTCACTTGATCAAAAGTCAAAGCATTGATTTGAGTGGAGGTAACTGAGGCTATGTGGATATGAAGTCCCTAGTACAGTAAAGTAAAATCACAGTGGGGTTGGATTAAGGGCTGGACTTGATGATCTCGGTGGTCTCTTCCAACCCAGTTAATTCTATGATTCTATGGTTCTAAAATGATGAAGTGCATTCTAGAATATTACTTTACTGTTCAATTCTCTTAAAGGAGCTGTGAGTGGAGTAAAACTGTTGGAATGCCAGTATAATTCTTAACTGGTAAGCAGCCTTCAGCAGTCAATTGAAAAAGGATCCTGATAACAGCTTAACTGCCTCAAACCTAGAAGCACATTCTGTTCATTCTGTTTTATCTAAATGCGCATCAATATTTCATCAATATTCCAGTCCCTTGGTCATGCAGTAGGTCAGTGATTTTTTTTTTTTTTAATGCATTCCAAGTTATTAGCACAATTTAAAACTTTTCATTCATTTTTAATCAAAATAAATGCAAACTATTTAATGGAAGGTATATTTTTCTGCATGGACCTTGGGTTTTGGCCTTATTACTTTGTTTTCTTATTAGTGTTTTGTTTTCCAAACTGGTATGAGCCTGCTATGCTAAAAATTGTGTATCTTTTCCTAAAAACTTCCCCGGAGCTTTGTTTTGATGTCAGATGATGAGATAAATTATTACTTCACTGGTTTTAAAAAGGATTGTGTTGCCTAATTTGAAAGTAAAATTATATTGAACAATAATAAAATCAAATCCTCTTGGTAATCTGAGATTTTCTCAAAGGTTTCTTTTCAGAGACTGCTTGAGAAAAATTGCACAGACTGATCTGTTTGAGTCTATGTAAAACAAAGTTATTTATTGTTTATGAAATCTTCTATTTAAGGCACCTGTTAAGTGAGATGGAAGGCATTTTTATGTGTTTGTTGCTTTGAATTATATTGCTAGCATGTATCACAGAAGTGAATGACAGAAAAAATAGTTTCCTTTGTGGGTATGTAAACAATGGTATTTGGCTACTTAATATGATCAAACAGTCTTTACTTTGGTTTTTGGTTTGGTTTTTTTTTTCTTTAAAAAATTATGCTTTCACTATAAATGCTATCTCAGCTACTTAATTAATGTCTCTCTCATAGTTTATCTAATAGTTCTAATTATAGCAGCCCTTTACATTCATAAACTTTGTCTTTTTTATGTCTAGAATTATGGAAAAAGAAAATATCATATTAGGTGAAGATGATAGCAATTGAATACTTTTTTACAGTGGTATATGGAGCTGTTTCATTTGGAAGCAGTACTAGTAAATACCTTCTTCCTTGCAATTTTAGAATACTGAGGTAGAAGATTCTCTTCTCTAAATATCAGTGTGGTATGTAGAAAGTCTAGGAAGTATGGAAGGTGACCAGGGACAGGTCAAAAGTATTCATGGGAGTGGAGGTTGAGCTTGGTTATTTTTGTTTGATTATCTAGTGGCAGCTTGGGACAAACATTGGAATGTCTTGTACAAATTTAGATACTTACTTAATTCCAATAGGTGAAAAGGTAATTCCAGGTAAAGCCATGCCAGTATATATAACACATCGAACTTGTGTCAGTCATTATTCTGAGTGGCTGTTGTATAGTCTCTCTGAAATTCTTTCATCTTTTTCAAGTTTCTAAATACTCGTTGCACTGGAAAGAAACATGAAAATTGTTCTGTTAGGGTGTGGGGAAGCATATTTGCTTCAATCTGTGTATCAAAAATAAATTAAGATAATGAGATGAGTTCAATTTGCAGATCTTTTGGACTAGTTTACATTGCTGGTTTTCAGGTAGTATACTGCTCCCCACCTATTTTTTTCCCAAACTGATTACATTTTTATGTAATAACAGTACTACTGTTATTGTAATGTACTTCCTCTATGAAAATAAAATTGGAAACAAGCAAGAGCAATGTACAATTAAAAATAATCATTCAATGTAATAAGGGAAAAAAGGCAATTAATTAGCAGGTTCTAGTAAGTAAATGTAAATGGAAGATCTCATCAAAAAGCTGTATTTTTATTGGAAAACTGTCTTTTAATCTTTAGTGCCTAATATTCTCTCTTCTTAACTTGGAAGAAAATATAGAGTCACTTACGGTATTTGTGGATGATTGACAAACTAAAAGGAGGTAAAAAAGCCCCAATGGCTACAGTAGTTGTAATGGTTTCACCCATCCTGTGTTACGTAATGTCATGAGTTTACTTTGGGTCAATTTTTCTCACATCTCACACAATTGTTATAAGTTGAGAGAAGGTTTATACAGACAAAAGAGATCTGATGTGGGGAGAATAATATTAGGATTTATTATTAGCAAGATAAAAACTAAAGAACTATATCTATATAAATAACTATATCTATAAAGAACTATATAAACTAAAGAACTATACAACAATGCTAATTAGGCAAAAATGCTATGTATTTACAAAAGTACCTCCCTCCCTTTATATCAGTTCAGGAGGAGAAGCAGTCTCTTTTCCATTTCTGGAGCTACAGGTCTTTTAAATAATTTTGCAGCACTTGAAAATTCTTCTTTTATTATCTCTAGCACAGCTTCAATTCATCGCAGCTGGAACTGTCTCTTTCTCTCTCTCTTCTATGTCAACCTCAGGGCTGGGCTTACCCCCTCCTGGGCTAAGACTGGAGGCTGGGGGTTACCCAGGCCCTGTGGAGTCTTCCATGGACTGCAAGGGGACACGTGGTATTCTCACAGATAAAAGGGATAATGGCTTTTGAGTCCATCCTTCTTTCTTGTGGGATCTGTCCTCACAAGAGACAGTCCTTAATGGACATTTCTAGCGTGAGTCTACTTTCAGACAACAGTTCTTCCATTTTCTGCTGTCCCTTAGGATCACAAATTCAGGTGCACCAGCATGGATCCCTCACTGGGATCACAAGATCCTACTCAGGCTGACTCGCTCCAGCGTAGGTCTCTCTCTCCACGGGCCACAGGTCTCCAGCAGGACTCTGTTTCATCTTGGACTTCCCATGGAGTCACATCTTCTTCATGCACTCCTCTGCTTCGGCGTGGGCTCCTTCATGAGCTACAGAGGGGAGTCTCCACTCCACAACAGTCTTTTACAGGTGGCAGGGGTTTTTAGTTTTCAGTCTCTTCCCTGCTGAAGGGAGAGGAAGAGAGAGGGGGAAAAGGAGCCCCTGCTTTGAGCTTCTCTTCTCTCTCCTGTGGCTGCCAGCTTTGACCTTGGAGGCTGTGCTATCTCTGTCTGCCTGGAATTCCTTCTGCAGCATGTCTTGTCCAGGCAGTCTTTCTTTAGAGTTTTTCCTCTAATCTGTTACAAGAGAGAAGAGGGCCTGACCCCCCTCGCCCTGGCCAGACTTGTCCCGGGTGGGGGGCAGACACCTGGGCACAACAGGGCTGGCTGCTACGCTGGCTGTCCCATTTTCTTCTGCGCCACAGGCTTCTTTTCCATTTTCTTAAATATATAATTGGCAGAGGCATTACTAAAAGTTTTGATTGACTTTGCTCTGGAAATTCACCTGGAAAGAACTATTTTCAGTTCCAGGGGCTGCTGGTCAGCAAACCCACGACAGATAATTTCATGTGACCCCTGCAGAGTCCCCTACATGCTAAAGTAGCTACTTAAGATGACCCAAATCACTGGATTCTGCAAAGGAAAGCTTTCAGGAGTGACAGATATGCCACAGTGACATTGGTGCAATTTCAACATAGCCTTTCCAGAACATTCCCCTCCACTATCTGCCCTGGAAGCATCAAGCTCTCTCTGGCACGCCTCTCTGAATACCTGATTTGTGCTATGGTTTTCCTGTGTCTGCTGGCAGACCACTCAGCACTGGGCAGGGGGTCCACAGGGCATCTAGCATATGGACCAAATAAGGATCTTTTCTGTTACAGGTTTCCTCTACTCTATGTTGTATAGGCATTGGTCAGTATTGCTGTCTGTCAAAAGTTTGCACTTCAGGTCCAGCTGGCTTCTGGTTGCTGGCACCAGGAACCAAGGCTGAGCAGGCACCATATGCATCTGTCTTCTGTAGCTGCCAAGGAACAAGATGATGCCATGGGAAATAGCAAACATACTGTGATGACCTTGTAATGCATGCTTACATGGGTGGTTGCTAGACAGATTTGAGTTGCCTGGGAAACCCCCACTTCAGCTCTCAACCTACAATGTCAGGGCAAGAGCCCAAGACTACCATTTATAGAAGCTAAGTGAGGCATTTGTAGAACCCAAGTGCTGGAAGGTGTGAGGTTTCTCTATTCTTAGGGATCATTATGGGCACTTCTTATAGCTATGGCTTGAATTGTGGCTGCACATGGAGCGCTTTTCCTGTGCAGTCTCATGCAGTGTTGGGCTCTTACAAGTAAGCTTTTTACTACACCCAGCCCCTAAAAAGATATACCATATGTCAAGTCATGATGAGATGAAAGAATGATATGGAAAGATAGTTGTGTGGGATCTGCTGCATCACACTAGAAGATTATGCCTCCATGAACTCAAGCAGCTCTAGGAAGTAACTTCTGAGCATGGAGTGATCCAGAAAGTATGCAACAGAGACTGCTGTGAAGGCTACCCAGATCAATTTTTTTTTCCAAAATGTTCCAAGACTGGCAATTATCCATGAATGCTTTGGGGGCATTGTCAGGTGGTACAGTGTATGTAATCATGTGAGCTGTATTTTTAATATGCTGCATTGGGTTAATTGCTACCAGTAACTTAAGCACCCACCATCTGCTTGCTCGCTGGCCCCCACCCCTCAGCCTCTGTAACAGGGTAGGGGACAGAAGAGCAAAAGTAAGAAAAACTTGGGAGTCAAGATAAAGACAGTTTATTAAGTGATGGAAAGAGGAGGAGAGAACAAAGCAAAGGCATTTGTTCACTACCTGCCACGAGCAGACCAATGCCTAACCAGCGTGTCTACCTTGGAAAAACTACTCCCTGTTTTTTATTGATGAGAGTGACATTATATAACATGCAATATCCTTTGGTTCAGTTTGGATCAGCTGTCCTTGCTGTGTCACCTCACACCTCTTGCCCATCCCCAGCCTGCTCGCTGTGGAAGGACAGAGTAAAAAGCAGAGGAAACCTTGATGCTGTGCAAGCACTGGCCAGCAGTAGCTAAATCACTAATGTGTCACCCACACTATTCTTGTAACAAGCCTAAAGTACAGCACCATGCCAGTTCCTATGAAGAAAATTAGATCCAGCTCAAAGCAGATCTGGTACATACACTGAAATAAAACATTTGAAAGATGGACAATGCTCATAAAGGTGAATATCTTACAGACAAAAACCTGGAAAAGCTTGGGTGAATATGGGAAAACCCATTGTTACACATTTGGGACATAGGGCAGATTTTAATATACTAGTATGCCCAGTTCTTAGGTTCACAATTCAAGAAAGACATTGAAAAATTGAAAGGAAGTTCAGAGAACAGTCTTGGTGATGATGAAAGTAATATGCTTTACTGTATGAAGCTTCAGTTTGTGCTAAACAAGACATTGATTAAGAGTTAAGAGAACTAGAAATCTCCTGAGGCCTCTTCTAGCCCTAACTCTGCAGTGCAGACTTTGAGCCTCCAGTGTTGTGACTTTGACTTAAAAAAATGCAAAGCAGCACAAGATTTTTCTACAAGAAATTGCCATTGTCCTTTGGGATATGTCACTGAAGTTGTGGTTTGAAAATTTTAAACCCAGGATTTTCTGTTTGTTTTCCAAAACAGCCCTCTCGCTCTATGACAGATACTGCTAGCTGTGGTGGGTAAAGTGATAAATGCAGAGAATTCCTCTGGGTAACATTGTAGAGGAGGTCAGAATATAGAATTACAATGCTGGTCTTACAGTCTGTCATCCATAAAATAAATTAACAGCTCTTGTGTTTTCCAGTTTCATACTTTTTTTCTCAACTTGTGTTGCTTTTATATTTCCATATATATAAGAGCTTTTTTTTTTTCTTAACTTAGTTACACATTTTAATGATTGAGATAATTTACACAGTTTTGTGTGCAATTGATTTCTGCTTTGCTGTATTAGGAGCAACTGTTGCAGCTAAGGTGAGAACTAGAGGCTTACATTTTCTCACAAGTAACACAGATTTTGGATTTTCTAGATTCTGAGAATAACTATAATTTTTTTTTTAGTTGTAGGATATGTTCACATGTATGTATAAACATGAAATCTTAGTGAATGAAAAAATCTCTATACTTAATAAACACAAGCAATTCTGGATTTAGCATTAAAGTAAATGGATTTCTTTTGTTCCGTGGAACTATTCTGGTTTATACCAGTTGAAAAAAGGCATAAATACTCTCTTATTGGTAATAATAGCCATTTAAGTTGCATCTTGTTCTGGTAGCTTGCTAAAAGAAATCACGAGGAATATAAAAGTAGAGATCTTAAAACTTCTTGCTGGGAAGTTTAGAATTATGTTCCAGTGATTCTTACTGAGGGATAGTCATTGAGAATTGCATTTCTGCTAAACCTTTGATGTTAAATCAGACAGTAAAAATGTGAAATTTTTCATAATCAGGTTTTATTTTTATCCACTGCTATATTCAGACATTTCTCTTTACATGATCTTAACAATCATGTTTCAAAATCCCTTTTCAAGGTTACTCCTGGTCCACTGTTTTAATGAATCATTTTTATAATGACAGGTCACTTACTTAGTTTACTGTCTGAGTTAAGGCTGCAGCTAGTTTTACTGTCTTGGACTGAAGCATGAATCCTGAAGTGTTTGAAAAAATCTTCCAATGAAATGTATCTTTGGCAACATACTCCACTGCAAGACAAACAAGCAGACTTGTTTTCCAGTGCCTTCATCACTAGAAAATGTTGTCATATTTACATTTTACGCCGTAACTTAAAGAAACTTAGTGACATAGCCAGCACAGTCATAGCATCTAGAGGAGTGTTTCAGTTCCAGTCTCCAGTTTCACAAACAGCTGGGGAAACACGAGATTCTCACATTCACAGAAAGGGAATAAAGGGGTGCTGGCTCAGGAGATGTTATAAATGCCAGAATTGCTACCTTGACATTCATTTAATGTGTATTGTCCTATGAAGCTGTTGGGACAAGGTAGAGGCTACACATTTTTTAGGATAAATATACTGGTCATGTACTTGCATGTGTGAATATTTGTTGTGATCTATGCATGATCTGCAGAAAAAATATATGAAACTATAGCAACAAAAGTGAAAGACCATAAAAAAGGATATGAGTGAGATTATCAGGGAGTCTGCTGAAGAGAAAAAATTTCTTGTTTTTATAATGTTTGGGGGGGGAGGGTTGGATATTTTTTGCTTGTTTTTCTTTTCATTGACAGAATCATAAAAAAAAAACAGAGTTCCTTAAGGCGGTTCCTCTCCATTAAATAATAAGGCGGACCACTAGCACCCCAAGTGTATAAGATACTGCAGTAAGTCAGTACAAAGGTGGATGTAAACATTCAGAATTTTTTTAATACTCTGTTTTTATGTTCCAAGTGTTAACACTTTGCTTTATTAGAATAAATGTGTGTTTATGTTAAAAATTGTCAGTATTAAGGGTGGGTACCAGAGAGCCTGATGAGAGCAGTCATGAT
Source organism: Myiozetetes cayanensis (assembly GCF_022539395.1). NCBI lineage: Eukaryota > Metazoa > Chordata > Aves > Passeriformes > Tyrannidae > Myiozetetes > Myiozetetes cayanensis. The sequence continues at coordinate 16,816,020 of NW_026087521.1, forward strand.
CTTTCTCCTGAAGCAAAGATGCCTGAAACATGTTGTATATTTAGGAATTTCAGGAGATGAATGTGATTTTTTAATTTGAGAGTTATTTTGAGAGCTATGGAAGAGAGGATAGATGTCTGTAGAAGTGTCTTGAAGTTAATATAATTAAACATGTATTTATTAATAAGAGAGGGCAGGAATGAGAGTGTATTCAGCAGCCTCATTTGCTGTGTGGCTGAGCTAAGGAAAGCAGTCAGTGGCCTAACTTTGACTGAAATAAATTTTTCAAAGAACTAAGGATAGGACTCAGCACCTTCCACTCTTAAGTGCAGGATTTTTTTCACTGACTTGCTTTCCTTAAATTATTATATATATATATATATATATGTGCATTAAGAAAAAGAGCTGCAACAAAATGTTAAACAAAACATCCACTGCATGTACTTCTTGCCCTGGGGAGTGAGAGTGCACATGATAAATGAGAGTCACATTGCTCATATCCTACAAAAGGCACTTGGGTCCAGCATGGCTGAGTGCTGTGTAAGAAGCTGAATGGAACAGAAAGTATATTAGGAACTCAAGCTTATTCATGAAAGATTTCATATCAGGGTGGTGGAGAAATAATGTGATATAGGTATGACATACCCCTTCTCATGCGGGCAGTATTGTCTGTGAATAGAAGACCTTTCAGATTCAATCATAACGGAAGTGTTTGTATTTTAAGCAAGGAAAGGTACACAGTATGGATGATTTGCATCTGATATATAGAGGAATGTGAAGCAGGAAAAATTAAAGGCAGTTTTCTTTTTTAACAGCTTCATGATGCAGCTCTATGTTCACACATTTTTGTGAAGTGTTAATAGCAAACACAGTAGTTAATGAGGTATACAGGCCTGATGCTGGATTATGTCTCGGCAAAAGGATATGTGATTTATCATATTTGTTTTTCTCTGTACTTAATTTCTTCTGTGATTAATGTGTGATGCATATGCAATGCTTTCTGTATTATAATGGAAAAAATTATTTTTTCCCTCAAATTGGCAATGAAAAATCCTTTAAAAAGAAAAAAAATAAAAAAAAAGAGAGACACTTTTAAACACAAATGTATGAACATTTTTTCTATTATGGCAAATTCTCCTTGGGTTAATTTATGGTATTATGGCTTATGGTACACCTCAGGGAATCAAGAACAGAGCTAATTGTTCCTCAGAGATATAGAATTTGCACCCTTTGCCCCTCAATCAACAGCTTGTAAATCAGTAACTGAGAAAATGTGGATAAACAAATCTGAGCATATTAAGTTATTTCTTCTTGGAACAGTTCTTGCTAAAACATACAGGAATAGAGGCAGTGGCTGGTGCTGGGTTCTTACACATCCCTCTGGCTACTCTCAGAGGGAGGATGTTAGACTAGACTGATTCAGGTCTGATCCTGTATAGTAATTTCTGTGTTGCTTACCCTTACCCTTTGTTATTCTGGGTCAGTTGATCAGCACATTAGGAGCTGTAACCAAGAGTCTATCCATGTTTTGACCAACTGGTAAGGAAAAGCTTAGCAGCAGGCTGTACTGTGCCTGCTTATTCAGTGTGAAATAAAGGCACACAAGAGCCTTTGAGGGGTTGTTTCTTTTTTGTTTCTTGTTTTACCAGTGTGTGTTGTAAGTGGGAACTCAGAGTAACACATTCTAAACAACGTTACAGTTGTTACTGAATGATCAAGTTTATTAACATGTATCAGGGCTGTGTAGTTCAGGTATTTCGAAATATTGTGACTGTGTAGATATTGAAGATGTTTTTGGGGCAGTTAGATTCTCATATCTATCTTTATATTACTGTAAAATGCTTTGATATTGCATATATGCCATTATTGCAAGTGCATTTGTATTCTGGTTTTTTTGACCAACCCTGTGCTACTCACTTTTTTTCCTTGTGGAATTGCCTATAAATTATTATTTTTAGGAGGAAGTATAAAACATTTCCACTTTCTCTTGTTCCTCTCTAATTAATATGATCATTGCATCTACAGCATGTTATAAAGAAACAGTCTTACTTCATGGGAAACCTCAGTCCTTGTCTTAGTGCTGGTGTGGCAACAAAATATACTACTGGCAACAAAATCCACCAATTTCTAGCTGCAAATTCTCCCCACTTCTAACTTAATGCTCAATGTTAGCAATATTTTGGGAATGACTGCTGTGAATGACTGAAGGCTAATCACTGTCCTTTCTGGTTTTTGTCGATTATACTTGTGGTAAACCTAAAAGTATTTTTTCCAGTCCTTTATAGCAGATAAAAATTAAGTAAAAAAAAAAAATCTTGTGGAAGCACTGTGCTGTTTCCACACAAAATCCTGCATCTGCTTGTTAATATGCAATTCCCGATACTGTGAACTTTCACAGAGGTTAGAGATGAGAAAGATCTTTTAGGTCACCTAGTCCTCCCCTTGTACGTAGAGTAGATTCACATAAGGCACAGTCATGTCTCCTCTGCACTGAAAGGGAGCATTCTTTTCACATGACATGAGTGCTTCACTGATATTGGAAAGAAGAGAAAAGACCTTTTTCCTGTAAAGGGTGTGTGAGATGAAGTTGTAGCATGTTGGCATAAAAGGCTCTTTGTTAATTGCTATTGTGCTAATGATGCTTTGAATATGAATGTTTTGTAAGCAAGAAACAGGCAATGATTCAGATGAGCAGTGCCTCAAAGAAAACTTGAGCAGGACTGGAAGTGAAAGAAAGTCTTTGGCATTTTGCTGTCTGTTTTTGAATGGGTTGCACCGATTCAAGACCATACACATAATAAACAGGACCCTGAAGCTGTAGAGTCCACTACAAATTTGTAAAAAAGGAAAAAAAAATATATCACAGGAAAACTGCTGAAGAATTTGCTGACAAATTTGTATGTGTGTGAGTGTTATGCCTGTCATGCATGCTCTGAGGCATTAACTTTCAGCAAGCTAAAGTGCCTGCCAGTCTGTACTATCAGACTATATGTCTGTTTTAATGAAATTATTCTCCCCTATCTTGAATATTTGGTGCATATTTCTAAGTTGGTGAATTTATAAATCTTTGTAACATGTGGTTAAAAATTTCTACCTTTTGATATCTAGCTTTTGGAGCTAAAATTTAGGAATTTGCAGATTTTTTAGGATACACGATATGCACATATGTTATGTCGTTATGGCATAATATATATGAATCATCTTGTATTTACTAATATATAAGTATTTCTTTTCTTGAACAGAGGAATTAATAAATATGTAAATAGGCTATATACATATGAAATTATGAAAGTTTTTTCAGTACAACAGAAGAAAGTGTGCACATTATTCTACAGTTTAATACAAATTATTTCTGTTATTCACATATAACTACAGTGGTTAAACAGTATCCTGCTGACAAGAGTAAATTATTGCACTGAAGTGTTAATAGCAACTTTTGTTTTTAATAGAGTAAATGCATAAATACATATATACATGCTTAAATACATAATTATGCATCCAGGGATAATTTAAAGGACCATTTTGCTATGTGAAAGTGTAGAAAATGTGTAGAGTTTCCCTGGGAAGACCTCTTAAAGATTTTTTTTTTTTTAATATGTTTAAAATGTTGTGTCTAAATGAACACTTAAATAGTTCAGTATTGTACTTAAGAGGAGCATAGAGAATTAACAGTTGTTGTTTCTTAATTTGCAAGGGGCTATTTCCAAGCTGCAGACTCAGGCAATCAGTGTTTTGTTCAGAGGAACCCTTAAGAAACCCATTGCTGGTTTTGCCTGAGTCAGGACTGTGAACATGTACTGTTTGTATTGTTACACAATGTAGATATTTCCAGTAAGGCTTCCCCAATGCTCTTAAAAAGCAAGAGTTGGTTAAGAAAACTCTTTGCAGCCAGTTACTGTTAAAAGAAAACAATTACATTCCTGCAGATGGAGTATTCTAACCCGCTTCCGTCAGCAGGTTAAGGTTACAGCCACTGGGCCAGGTTAAATTTGTGGGATTTTAAACTCCTGTGTGTGTCTAATGTTGATGTTTAGTTTGTTTTATTTCACTTAAGAAGCTTTTCAATGTACAAAAAAACCAAACAACCAACCAACTAACCAACCAACCAAACAAACAAAAACAACAACAACAAAAGAGGCAAGAACATGGAATTTAAAAGTTAGATGATTAACCTTTAGGAACATCCAGTGTTTTGTTATTGATCTGGTCTTATTGTAGCTGACAGTAGATCACTGAGTCGTTTGGAGTTTAATAAGGGAAGATAAGTATACTCCTATGAAAGTTAAATAGTAATCCTATAGAAATAATACTAAAAATCTATAGAACTGAGTTCTACCTTTGCCATTGAATTGTATAAGCTACCTGAAGAGTTTGTAGAAATGTGAGCATTCTCTGAAAATCAGTACTGAATGTCTTTCTAAAAACTGTTATATCTCAACCAGAAATTGTTGAGATTATGACAGAAATTGCTGGATTAAACTTTATGGCCTTCATAAAGCTGAAGATCAGATTTGATTAATTTAACTTGTTGTTTCTCCCCTTGAAATGTATAGCTGTCCTGTTTTCTGTAAAGGAGTGCCATGCAAAAAATGTGGCCTTGTCTCTGACCTGATCAAATACTTTGTGCCTTGTGGTCTGATTTTTTACAATTGGAGCAGTTCCCGCAGATACACAAGTGCTTATGGCACCTAATTTTCAGAATTCATAGTTTAAAAAACAAGTCACAGTACACTGTCTGTGCTATTACTATGTCCTTTGGCTCAACCAACCTACAGTTTTTGACAGGGGACAGGACTCCTACTTGCAAACACAGTGATCATAGCATGTGAGCTGTTGCCTGCTGTGGGAGAGAGGCAGCATCTCCTGCTTTTTCACCTTATGGCCAATCCTTCTAGTCTGATTTCCCGTAGATAAATTTGAAAATTTCAAATTAGATTTTCTGTTGGTGAAGAAGACAGGGAGACTATTGGCTTTTACAATACCTTTTGTGGCTGTTTGTAAATTTGCTGGATGGGTTCCAATAAATAAAATGTTGCCTATTAGATCAAGAAAGACTATTCCTTCTAATCAGTGAGTATTTCTGATATAGAGCTCCTTCTGAACTGTATTGTATTTAATGCATAAAATATCTTAAGAATTTTTATGAAGTAGAATCTGATGAATCTCTGAAAATCAATTCCTCTGTGCATTAGGTACATGAGGTAAAAATGTCCATGCAATAGCTGACTTCTGAAAATGTATTGTATTTGTCTTTGGAAGGTATTTGTCTCATGATTTTATGTACAATATTATAAAAATAAATTAAAAATTAGAAGCTTATGTAAATATAAGGCATTATTTGTTTTATTTTTACAAAATACTGATGTACATACAGAGAAAGCGTCACTAAGTTTTTGCCCAAATTAAGTACAAAATTAGGAAGAATGTTTCAGTTCATATAATTTTGGGAAAAGGAACACTAATATTTATGTGTATATTAAAAACTTCCATTAAAAATTTATCTAAACTGTAAGTAAAAAATCATATTCAGTACAGTCATGATGTCGAACTACTATCTGACAAGATGTGTGATTGACTGTGCAGTTGAGATATAACATATCCACCTGTAACAGGATTTCACATGGACAGTGTATCAATTCAGTGCACCTTATATAAACTAACATCTTTGCTGTATTTAAACACATTTGTTCCTCTGTTGGTCAAACACTGGCTAATGAAAATGTAAGGAAAGGAAAGGCCAGTTTCCAAGCTATCTGAAGGTCAACATCATAGTTCACTATGGCAAGTTTCCTGGGGCACTGACACAAGTTTCAAAAGAATCCCAAGTGGTTATATTAATTGTATTTTTCACTGTGAAAGGTGATACCATACAGATGTCTCCCTTCTTCTTTGTTTTCACCTGTTTCACTCATTTTATAATTACTTTCTTGATCTTCAGTCTTGTAGAATTGATTTGCATCAAAATCCCCTGCATAACCATAGCCTATTTTTAATACTTGATGAAAGCAGAAAGTCACAGGCTTACCCCAAAGAGCATACAGTTTACTGTAACACAGCATCTAGTCAAGTGGAATAGGGGGAAACACTTCAGGTATGAAATAAGTACAGCTTCATTGCTGAGTTTCCTTTTTTAATACTTTAAATTGTCCTCTTAGTGGCAGCTGTTAGTCTGCTTCTGTGCTGCTCAGCAAGCTCAATTCAACTCAATTTGCTTGCATGTTCTGTTCTTACATACGTGACAAATGGAGAGCAGAAATTCCCATTGCTCTGGTTGTTGGCAAAGGAAGCCCATTGTACTTGAGAACAGCTGAATTATTATCTCTTCCAGTGCACAATAAAATGTCACCACCATGTCACAGCAGCAGTACACATGCTGAGACTGGACTTGGAAAGTACCGAAAGCAGTGAGTGCCATAACATAACCACTCAGCTCTGTGCTTCTCCTTTAAATACACATGGAAAACATTAACTAAAATTCCCAGAAATAGCTGTCGAAAGATTAAAGACTAAGGTATTTCTATCCTAAAGCACATGGAGTTTCACATTCTGATTCTCACTACTTTGTTCATGAAAAAGCAGTTGTCAAATAAAGAATGCTTCTTGTTTTATTTTTTTTTTTTTTCTTTTTCTTTCTTTTTATATTTTCCTGACTAAGTATGTGCAGAGTTCACTAAAGGTACCTAGTAAGTCTAGATAGATACATGAGCTCTCCACAACTAGAGTCCCAAGAAGGACCATGATCCTTGGCTACTGTATTGGAATGTGTTTCATGACTACAAAATCAGATACTGTGCATCACATGCAAAGCTGCAGACAGAGAGAAGTGTCCAGTAATTCTTTGTCACCCATATCATGAGTACAGTATGTGTTCAGACACTTTTTGTAAGGTTGCTTTTGTAAGGTTACTGCCGCCCTTCCTTCACTCCAGGCTCATAATCTTTTATTCCCAGCTTCTTTCCATTTCACTGAAAACTCTCTACCATGTAACTTAGAGTATGTTTAATTCTTACTGTGCCTTCCTCCTTTAAATTCTTGCTTTACTGTGGTTACCTTGATATGTTCATATGTTTCATAGCTAGGAGTTCTTGAGGTCCTTCTCCCTCTTCCACAGCTGCCCAGCCTTCTCTACATAGTGTATGAGTATCTGGTTCTACTTTTAACTACAGTAAATCTGGTCCTCCACTGCAGTACTCTGCTTATATCATCAGGAGAAACTGATGTCCTTAAGGGAAAAAACCCACCTAAACCATTCTGGCCATTTGTCTTCACTTACTGACATTGCCCTACTGACTCTGCTGAACAAGTTACTCAACTTTTTTACCTTACCCATCAGCCTCAGTAGCTACTACATATAGCTGGGCTTTGTCCTCTTTTTCCTTCCTTTCTTGCCTTATTTTTTTTTATATTATCTGTTTTCCTGTTACTTCCCATTATAATCCTCCTTGTCTCTATTCTTTCATATTGTCTTCAGAGTCTCTACTTCAGGTCTGAAATTGCTGCCTCTCTCCAGTTAAATTTGCTGTTCTCAGTATGCTGGCAGCAAAGTGAAATGTGATGAAAATCTGTTTTCTGAAGGGTTCTTTGCTGGCATATGACTGATCAGATTTTTAGTAATTTTTACTTTGCTTCCAGCACACTAATTGAATACAGCAGAGCAGAACAGCAGAGGACAGAAACAGAAGACACTGAGTCCTGACAAAGGCTTTCTCTAGGGGTAGGTGTTCAATTAGCATCTCTTGTTAGACAGCAAATGCTAACTACCCACAGACAATGTAGCACTAGATCATTCTGAGATTGCAAATCATTGAAAATGTACATCTGTGGATATTCAGACAAGTGCTGAAATCCTGGTACAAAGTTGTGGGCCAGCTTGCCTATTTAATCTCACAGAATCAAAGAATATTCTGAGTTGGAAGGTAACCACAAAGATCATCAAGTCCAACTCTTAATTGGCATTTTAATATATAGTTAGAAAAAAAAACATTTAGAGGAGGCTGGAAATACATGCATTGTACCTGAATAAAATTCAACATGTAGGTTTTATCTGTATTTATCACTTATTATAACTGTCAGGAAGCTTGTTGTGACCCTGTGAGGTTTAGTTAATGATACTAAATAAAGTTTTTTTTTTCTGTTTCGGTTAGACTGCTTTATAAGGAGTTGAAAAATGTGTTATATTTGCTGCATTATTTTTCCATGTAAGCAATTGTAGTAATTGCCAGTGAAAGGCTAAAGGGTTGAGAATAAATGTAGACACGTATTACAATCTCAAATGAGAGCAATTATAAACAGAAGAAAATTGGCCTTTGAAAAGCAAAATTGAAACAGACAGGAGCTGACTGTGAAGCTGATTTTTAGGACACTTTCTGTTTTAGGACAAGCTCCTGTTATATGAGTATTTGAACATCTGGATGTAGACAAACCTAAGGTATCTGTCACTGTGTCACTGAATCACACAGTATTAAGGTTTTCAAAGAACTGAAAAGAGACAGGCCAGATAAATACATGGGTTTTTTCTATGCGACAGAAGGTTAGGTGTCATGTTCTGGTGCTTTTACTCGTGCTTTTTCACTGTTTATTTATTTATTTATTTATTGTTCAGGGCATCATAATGAGGAAATTCTTCTATTTGGAGATATAAACAGGAAAGAACATAAGAGCTGTTGAATTTCATGAGAGTGCTCTTAGAATCTGGATTCTACTTCAGCTTTTGTTTGTTTAATTGTTTTTAAGCTATCAGCATGTATTTATTTCACAGAGTCTTATAAAGATTCAGCAAAACATTAGGTACCTCTTAAAATTGAAGAGATACCTCGTTGCCTTGCTAAATGCATTAGTTTAAAAGCTTGGTTTTACTTTTTTTAAGTAGTTTTGCTACTGTGGTTTACTAAGTAGCTTCCTATATTCACTACGCTTAATCCGACAACTTTTTTTGCCAGCTATTTCAGCTAAAGTCTTAGAGACCATTCATGTAACTGGCGGGAGTGCCCCTTAGGGACTCCTAGTTTGGGATGATACTGATGACTGCATAATTTGGAGATCACCTCCTGGATATTATCCTGTGCCTCCTAAATACATGTTCTGCAATCAGCACCATTTCTGATAAACCCAGATTTCCATTCTTTTTTGGGATACAGGTGAATATTGAAGGTGTTTTCTCAATCCAGGGGTTGCAATAAGATTTATCCCTCAGTGGAACCATGATTGGGATGAGCTGCAGGAAAAGCCTCTGCCCTGTCATTCAGTCTTTTACTCTTGATCTAGTCACCTGGTCTCAATTTGTAGCTTTCCTGTAGAGCACAGGAGATCACTTTTCCCCGTATATTTCTCAGCCTCAGCTCAAGCATCCCTCTCAATCTTGACAGCAAGAGCTACATGATGAAATGGGTGTCTAGACATTGCTATATTGCTGTTCTTAGAGCTAAATAGTCTTCAGTCTGGATGCCTTATAAATAATTGAGACAAGCTAACTCTTTGTGAATTAGCACTGCCTCCATTTTTTTAAGTGAAGCAGAATGACTGGTGTAAAAGTTATCCAAGGTTTGTAATGTTTCCTTGTTGTATAGTAAAACAGATTGACGTTTGGGGCTTATACACTATTACAGTCAAATTGCTGCCCTAAGGACAGTTCATGATTGCAATGTCTTCTAGTACTGTGATTTGGTTTGTCTTTCTGATAGCCTCTTTCCTGCTGCTGCAAGGTTTTTAAAAGAGTATTGCTTTGCACATTTTTATTGTTGTTTAATTTTTTTGCATATATGTATTAAAGTACACTCTCTCTGAAGGAAAAGGTGGCACAGAAAGGTTTCCAAGGCTTGTGACCACTAAGAATTCAGAGGTTTTTTTTCCAGCTCTGCAATGAATTCCTGTGTGACCTTGGTCAAGAAGATTAACCTCTGTGCAAAATAGGAACAATGAACAGCTTTTACCAGTCATAGGTAAAACTAGCTAAACATAGTAAGTTCTGCAAAGTGTTTTGGGATCTTTGATAGGTAGATGCTGTATAGGTACTGAATCAGGCAGAGGAGGGAAACGGTTGAAGCAAAAAGCTGGAGTTGAAAAAAATGGAAGGAGGAAAAATATGAGGTAAGGAGAACAGAGAGTCTAGGAGAGGAGTGTGAAGATGGAAATAGTTGTGGTGAGTTGGAGGTATTTTAATTATAAAAGATGTAGTCCTATTCAGTGTTAGTGTTTGTCTATCTACTTCTAAAGTGATGAATCCTAGGATGTTTCTGAACCTTGGGAATCAGCTATGCCAATCACCTTTCTTCAAATTTCAAGGACAACAACAGTGAAATAATATCTGAAAGTCAAAAAGGAAATATTTTTTCCAATGCGTACATTACAACTTGCATTATCATTGAAAAAAGTGCTACAAATTATCATTGAAAAAAAAATAATGTGAAGGAGAACATCAGTCTGTAAGAAGTACAGTTCTCATTTAAGAATTATGTCTCAAAATGGTGTATTCTGCTTGAGAGAAATTTTCCATACTCCCTACTACAATGAGTCTTCTCTTAACTACTTCAGGCATATGGAACTGACTGGTGATCATCAACTAAGCTGTCTTTTGGGTTTGGGTTTTTTTTTGATTGGTTGAGTGGGTGGGGGTATTTTATTAGTTTATTTAGGCTCATGCACCATGGTTTTGCTTATAATTTATAAATATTCACTTTGCACACTACCTGTTATGCAGAGCATCATGATGTATTTGGAAGTCATAAGTCTCTGTATCAAAATGCTGTTTTAATCAATATATTTATTCAATTACAAAAAAAAAAAAAAGGTACATTTTTACTTTTATTTCCAAGTTCATTCTGGAACATTAAACAAAAAAAAAGATATGATGAATTGTAAGAATCTGAGTGTTTTAATCTACCAGATTTTAGATGGCTGTAAGCTTTTACATTTACTGCTGATGAACAAGATTTATCTCAGTTTTTACTATCATAAAAAGTTGATGATTTTCAGTTAAAAGATGGACTAGAGATGCAGCAATTGATAATCCCTGAGTGTAGAGTGAATCTGGGAAAAGGAAGTATAGAAATAAGGCTGATTTTCTATAGGAAATATGTATATAATGTTGACAGGTGAGAAGCTTAGTGACAAAACTTAGCCAATTGCAGTATTTAGCAGAAAGCAATTTGTGGTGTTCTGAAACTCTGCTCAGTTGAGCAGTCTTAAATTGGACCATACTGATCATGAATGGAGACTTTTTTTACTAATAACTGGAAATCCATTGCAAATTGCTCTGTCTTACAAATCAGTTAAGATCCCTCTGGTGAGTAGCTTGGCATTATGTTGATACAACCCCGCTTGCCTCCAACACCTCAAAACTGTTTGTTTGAAAAACCCTTGGATAGACTCTATTTGTTCTCTAGTTCAAATGGCATTACCTGGGAAAGCAATTCTACCATATGCTGAGCACCGTCAGTTCCTGTTAACTTCAGTTTAAATGAAGGGGCACAGCCCTTCTTAGGAGATGCAGAGTAGTGAAATTCTGTTCTTCGCAGAAGGTCTGCACAAAGCCTATGTATCATTTAAGTGCCACTTAATTCTTTATAATGGAGCTCAGAGTGGATTTGAAGAATCTGATGAGCTTTTTGCTCTCTTGTCTGCAGAGGGCTGAATTTCACCCCTGGTGAATATACACAGTAAAAAGGCAACTACACTGCCTCAGGAAATACACCGTATTCCTTTGCTTTGACTAGTGTAACTCAGTTTCAATTACTGATGAAAATTCTTTGATACCATGCTGATAGAAATCATTGTACACTTAGCTCCCTCCCTACATTGCAGTTTAGCTTCACTGTGATATAATGGGCAAACTGAAAAGTGAAAATGCAAAAAATAGATGTAGTTTTGCAGACAGGAACAGGGCCTCCCTTGTGCCATGGTGGGAGAGAAACTGTGTGTTGGTGAGGTTCCTGAAGCAAAGCGACAGGCAGGTGGGAAAGCAAAATTAAAGGAATGTGAAAGCTTGTAATGGGAAAGAGGCCCCAGGGGGAAGCAGGATGGGGAGCTGAGGGGGCACAGGGGTGCTGCTGTCTGCTACACATGTTTGGGATTACTCCTGAGAGTGTATTCAGGAATTTTCAGGTGTTTATGAACATTTCATGTTTAGTACTATGGTTTACATTTTTGTGTTACTGGTATTGATCCACACTATTGCTGGTTATGTTTCATTAATAAATTAATAAACCATTTTGATACCACTTTTCTTATAACCCATGTGAACTGAGTATCTTTTCCCTGCAAAAGAAGTTGTTCTGATTCTCAAGGCCTAAATGCATGAGCTGGTCTATGTACTTAACACAGAAATGTTGAAGACTTTATGTTCTGTAAAATACTCTTGGTGCCTCCTAAATTTGTGCAGATATAGCCAATACCCAGAGCAAGGACCCCATATATATTTGTGACAATACCGGTAGCTGCATTCTGAGATAGCAAGCAAGTAAACACTGAGAGTAATTCACAGAGGAGATACTTCTTCTTTCCTTTTTTTTTTTTTTTTTTTTTTGAGGATTAGTTCAAATTATGTTTCTAGAAAAAACTCCCAGCTGAGATAGTAGAGGCAATCTAGTACATATTTCTGAGTTTAACTGACTATTCAGTCTTTCAGTGATCCTTCATATTGTTGAAACATTGATAGAAATAGCCATTCGATATATGAACTGTGAAAGACATGCATGCAAATGGGTGAGGTTTGAGTTAATGTTTTACTGAGCTTTTTCTGTTGAGCCTACAACTGGATGCATGCCTTCGCTGAGAAAGGATGAGGCTATTATCTGTTACAGAGGAGATGTTAGTCTGAAAAACTGATATGATCCAGTTATCAGCAGAGCAGTACCTATGGAGCCCAAGCACAATCCAGATTTCTGTGTATTATGTGCTATAAAAACTTAGTGGATTTGCTTCAAAAAACTGTAGTTGTGAAAATTATTTGGGAGTCATTCTACCAGTGAGATATATATTGCCTCATGAACAGTGCAAATTCCTATGTAGAAGTTTAGGAGCTGAAGTGTTTTTTATGATGAAAATATTAATATGAATTTCAAATTGAGCTTCCACTGAAAGAAATCAGAGTTTGTTATATTGCTAGACCTTGCGAACAGTTGTACTGGAACTGAGGACACAAGTTGTTTCATTTCAAAATATTGGAAAGGATTCTATTAAAAGACTTTAAATTGCACTTCTATTTCTTGCCGTGATACAGTGGCATTGGGAATTGTATTCTTAGTAATTCCAGACAGAGAAATTCAGGCTGAATCACACATTCAGGTGAGCATAAATCTGCAACTCCCACTAGGATAGATATGCGTTTTAATCTGCTTGGACCCCAGATTAATTTGATTCAGCAAAAGCTCCTTATACCCTTATCTTGCTAAGTATTTCTCCTACAGTCTTTTTTTTGGCAGGCTTATGACTGTTGAAGGCATGTTGTGGGTATTGTTGTCACACACCAAAGCAGAGGAAGGCATGGTCTGTGTCCCAGGTATGTGGAACAAGGTCTGGCCTTGAGTCCTAGGACACTTATATACAAATTGAAGTGGTGAAGCTTTCTTATTGTCCAGCCAAGGATTGATGAAATGATCTCTGAAGGAACTGAAGAGACATATATTGTGTGGACTATGAGACTTACAGTCTAAGCAAAAGTTAATTTGGGGGGACCTTACCTTGTTTAGCACTCTGCACGTGTGTGTATCACTGTATAAGTATTTTATGAAAAGTACCCCAAACACCTCACTCTACATCTTTGTCTACTGGAGGAGAGTGAAAGAATAACAAAATACTAGATGTTAGTAATATTGTTTACTATTCTATGAAAGGGAACTCAGATACCACAAAGGTGAACTCAAAAGAGTTATAATCTGGAAGGAAGACTACCAGTATTAAAGCCCCTTTTCTTCCTGCCTTGATGAAAAATTTCTCCCTGTCGCTCCTTTGCTACTTTAGCTAATTTTGCTGCTCCTGTAGCTACTTTATTGCAGCTAGAGCTCTGTTGTTCCAGAACTACTTGCTGTGTGTGATTTTGAGGAAATTTTGCAGATCCAGCTTGCCAGAGACACAAGCATTAAGAGGAGACATAAAACACATATTACACCATCTTTCAATTAAGGACCTTCCTAACTAGACTTCTTTTCCTTTGTAGTAATAGGGTGTTTGTACCTGTCTTGTCCCTCTGCTTATTGTGGCCTTCTCCATGATTTCTCATCCTTTGCTTCCTTCAACACCTGTCCACCTTATGTTCCTGAGTTTCTGTCCCTAACTATACCCCTACCATTGCAAGTATCACAGAGTTTCATGACAGCTGTCATTATGTTGACCCTTCTAACTATTATTATAGCTTTTCTCTTTACACTGTATGCCTCACATCTATGAGATGCTATGCACTATAAACACATCAGGATAAGGAGTGTCTGTTCAGGTTTAAGGAGAGTCTAACACAATGGATCCTGGTTGCAGGTCACTTTTAGGCTACCATAGTGATTACTTAGGACAGTAAGGCTTCAATTGTTGGCCCTTCCAGCAATGTTTCCTTGATTGGAAGGAGCATGAAGTAGGACAAATAGCTAGTTTCTGTGTTCTTTTGTTTAATAATAGAGCTGTCTTTTGTTTTATTGCTGGCTTTTAAGTTTTAAATGAAATTTGTTGGCACAGCAGGTGTTGTAAATAATTTTGTAAATTGCCTAGAGCTGTCTACATGATAACCTATTGCTGAATTATCAGATGATGAAAATAGACAACTCAAATGAGAAAGTGTTTAGAGATAAGTGAAATGTGAATTCTCCTGCCAATTGTTTTTGGTTTTGTTTTTTCTTCTTCCTTTTCTGTTCCATAGCACGAATTATCAAAACAAAACAGTGGTGTGAAATGCTTCCATGTTTAGAAGGAGAAGGCTGTGATTTGCTAATCAATAAATCAGGCTGGACCTGTACACAACCAGGAGGACGGATAAAGACAACCACGGTAGGTCACTTCTCAGTTCTATACTTCTTTAATTTTTTATTCACTTTAGTTTATTGAAAAACAAAAAGTGAGGCTTTAATTATTTTTCAGCACAGTTATGTAAAGCCTGTTGCCTTATAATTAATTTGTGTGCCTAAGTGTGCATGTTGAAATGCGCAGCAAAGTTATCAAAAGGATAATATTGGAAAGAATAACAAAGAAAATTGTGTAATTCCAGTGGTTACTGAGAGTGGAAATCCTATCAAGGTTTTCTTAAAAGGCACCAGCCTGAAGACAGTATCCTATTGCTTCCTTGTACATGAATTTTCTTATGCTGAGGTAGTGTAGGGTGTAAAACTAAGCACATGGTCTAGCAGGGCGAAAAGAAAGCTTTCACTGGAAATTCTGGAGAACATATTTTTGCTATTCCCACTATACTGGAAAAGCAAATTGCACAGATCTCTAGTTTTCAGTGAGACCTACAGAAAACACAGCAAAAGATCCCTTCTTCCAGTTTTCCTTTAGTCCTGGTTTGTTGATAAACCCCTCAGTTCTCTGATTGGGTGTCTTGGGGCTTGTGCTTTTAGTGAAGCTGAAAGTATATACGACAGTAATAGTTTCTATGACCTGTAATATATCAAACAGATTTCTAGAAAATGATCTCAAATGCCAGGAATTCTTTGACTTAAAAAATGGAAAAAATCTGAAGAGATATAATAGAGCAATTTTCTGATAGCTTGCTCAACCTCTTGAAATTATTTCCCCTCCTTATAATCTTTTTTCAGGTTTACAGGGAACTTGAGTGTAATTTAAATAAGTGCAATTTCAAGAATATTTAGTCTTAAAAGTACTTATCAGTGAGGACTAAATTAAGACCCATCATCCCCCGCACAGTTTCTCTGTCTGAGCAGGAGACAGGCAGCAGTATAAAAACTGTTATTGTTTTAGAATGCCTGTGTTTTGGAAAATAAATTTAATTCTCACTTTTTAAAAAGAAGGAAGACTTGATCGTGCTTTATGAGATACAAACAAATTTTATGAATTGTCTCTGTTTTGATTCTTCTATGTTTACCAGATATATTATTCATTATAGATGGGACTATAAAACTTAACTCAGTCTCTGAAACCTTACTTAAACATGGTTTACCTTTAGATCCTTTCCATTCAAGTTATGTAAGAGAGACATAAAAAAAACAAAGGAAGGAAATTGCTTTTTAAACATTTATGCCAGCTTTCAAGGACAAGGAGATCTAATACAGTAACTTTGTCATACTTGAAATATAGTTTTAAATCTTGTTAATTCAGGGTTTTTTTTCTGTATCTGAGGTAAACAGAAAACCCATGTACTGTGACACATTGCCAGCCATCATTTTAGTTCTTTATTTGATGTTTTATGGTAATGCCATGACTGAGTAATGCAAAGTAAGCACAGGATCTATCCTTCAGTTTCTGTCTTTAATTAATTGATTCAGATATGCTTTCAGATTAAATACCAGAAACCTAACTCTGAACTCTTACTTGTCTGTATAGCTCTTTAATGCTATTGACATGAATGGAATGACTCATGAATTTGATTAATGTAAATGAAATCATAATCATGCCCCATCAGTAAAATTAAGGCCATGGCAAGTGTAGTATTATGAAACAGACTCCCCACACAGATACATCATTGTCATTGGTGAGGAGAGATTCTGCCAAAGAGCCAACCGTAGAACAGCTCTGAGCATAAGCCCTCATCTAACATCAAGCAGTTTTCAACAGTTGGTATCACACATGCAGACACACAACAAACACACAGTACTTTTCAGTCAAACCAGACTAGCAACTCAGAATACTTACAGAAGCACTGAATGCAGAAGGGGGAGAGAGAAAAAAGAAAGAACAAAAACCCACAAGAAATTCTAGTCTATAATACAGTATTAATAACATACTAAGAAATTTTTTAAAAATAGGTTCTTTAACCACTTGGTTGAAGGGTAAGTTTTGGACAATAGTAGTAGATTTGGAAACTATGTCTTAGGATGACTCCATCAAATGCATGACTGTGATTAAAAGAGAAAAAACTTTCTAACCGTAACCCTAAGAAACATTATTTACTGTAGCAATTCTCTCAGATACACAGCTGCTAATGCAGTCAAATACATGAGTTGCCAGGCCTAGCATGGTATTTAAGTGTGCTGGGAAGGGCAAGAAAAGTAGCCACCAGATAGTATGGGGAAATAAATGTCCAGACACATCGAATTAGTTACTTTACATTGTTATTAAGTAGAAATAATTCTTGACCACATCTCCAACAATAACCAGATTATGTCCTTAGATTTTTCACTAATACATTTTATTAACACACATATGTTAATTTTATGTTTGCAGGCCTTTCCTGATGATATAGCTTGCATCCTAAAGATATTTTTGTCAATTGGTCTTGCGTTATCATAGTGGTAGTAGACCATATAGCAGAGATATTACTGTTTGGTAAATGCTGAAACAATTAATTTGCCACCCATACTAAAGCTAGAATAGTACTGAACTCTCATGAACTGAGACCAGCTGTTGTGATAGTACCAGCTTTTGCATTGATTCCAGGAGGTTGTGTAGAAGTGCAGCCTTTTAAGTACTGAGTTTAAAAGTAGCACATAGAAAGGTAGGATAAGTAGAGATCTTATGTAGGATGTGAGTTTCCTTTTATGTGAGAATATACTTTAGGACTCATAGTTAAATAAGTTTCTAAAAAAATGAAGAAATAGGATTCCTTTTCTGTAGATGAGTTTAACATTTAGTATTTTTTCCATGAAAATTCCAAGCAAACAGCAAATGAAAATACCCATTGCTGTAAAGCAAAAGCACAGTTTCTGTAAATTGTTTGGAAAGGGCTGCTGTTACTTTATATTTTGTGTCAAAATTGTTTACACTTTCTATGCAGAGCCAGATTTTTCAACTACCTAGCACTTTCTGTGATCACCTCTGGAAATAATGCAACCAAATCAGAATTCTGTCCTCACATGGGTAGCAGTGTTTTATATCCATTTTGTGCTCTCTTTGCACAGCCATAAAAGACTACACAAGGTGCAAGGCAAGGAAAATCAGACTCAAAGTATATTCTAAATGGATCTGGATGTCACTTCTGCCCTGTTGTTCTTTCTACAAGGTGTGAATGAACCAAAGAGTTTTCATCTGCTAAGAGGCTTTTAGAATTGAGAACTGACTGGGCTAACTGCCAATCTATGTATTAAGAGGCTGACTGTCAATACATGGAAACAATATGGGAACTTGTAAAAGAAGATAGCAAGAGAATACTACACAGTTGTTAGCTATTTCAGCATATAAGTACTTCCATATAAAAAAGGTCCTTAAAGTCACTTTAAAATTTCCTGCCTTAAAAATTTCTTCTCCCTTTGCTATTCTTATTACCCTTCCAATTATTTATCAAAAATTAAGCTATCTGATTTTTTAAAATAGTGCCAGGAGATACTCCTTTTATTAAAGATGTTGCTGAAAGGCCTGTCCATTCTATATTTCAAGTATAAAACTTGCTAGTGTATAGATGAGAAGATACACAATGTATTGGTTTTACAGGGGAGATTAATTTTTAGCACCAAAGTGTGTATATGTTGCCAATGATCCATCACTACCTAATTGTTACTTAATTAATTCCTTCGTCTACATAATGTGATTTCAATGCATGGAGCTTAACAGAACATTCATGCGCCAGTTTCTCGGTAGCTAACCTTTTTAACCTTTGTGATTTTACTGCTAAATTAGCTGAAGTGGGAAATTAAGGAATGTGGAGAAGCTAAGAGAGAGCTCACGGTGGATAAAAGGTGTAATTACTCTGACATGGAGCTCAGTGCTTAGCTGGTAAAATTTACTAAGGATCTGGCTTCACCAAGGGACCTGACTTTCTTAATAGAGTTTACTTACACACAGAGCAACTTAGCATTCCCTACCATTAATATAAATGACATGCTGGCTGGGTTGGAAAGGAAATTTGTTCCTTACCCTGAAAAATACAATACCTATTTATATTGGCTGCAATTTAAATCAAGATTTTTCTGCAAAGCTTTATCGTACACATATGTATGATAAAATAGATAAAATATACTGGTTTGCTTCTCATCACTGACTCATGAGCAATGTGTTCTCATTCATAACATTACATTCAAGGTAAAAAGATAAATATATACAGATATATGTTACATATTTGTAACATACTTGAGAATTTACTTTTTTTTAGACTGAAGACCAGCTGGAAATGTCCTGAGGCCATGGTCTACTGGTCTGAGCTTGGGACTGGGAGCCAGAAACTCCTGAGCTCTAATCCCGGCTCTGACAGTGACTCCCTCTGTGGCCTTGGGTAAGTCACTGCACCTCTCTGCCTCAGTTTCCCCAGCAGTAAAAATTAGATTAGCAATTCTTAGTTCCATACTTCAGTGAATTTGGGAGTCCTGACCTAACATTTTAGAGGTTTTGAAATTCAGAGTAACTTTAAAAAAAACCAGTGCTATTTATAAATGTCCTTATTGGTGATATTCATGTTGTTGTTAGGTATTCACATAACCCTGGCATTCCTGTACTTAGCCTCACCTGCATTCCAGCTCTGAGTGTTTCTAAATGTGCATTTCACATCTCCACAGGTCAGCTGATTTTGTTTCATTAAGCTGGTTTTCCAAGTATTTTGACATCCCGCCAGTTCTAGTTCTTTGTCCTTCTGGGATACAATACCTACCAAAATAAGCTTTCAGGCAGCGCCAAAATAGAGCAGTGGAATAATGCATGCCTGCCATGCCAAATTAAGTTTCCCTCTTCCCCTTTGTTAGAAGTGGTCAGTTCCTGAAACAGATACAATAAATCCACTTGTCAGCAGTTCATCTACTAAGTTCCTTCACTTTCCTAACTGTAACAGGAACACTAGATACAGACCAAGATTACAGAGGATACTTTTCAGGAAGCTAGTGTATCTCCTCATCACAATCCAAAGAACAGCTTTTAGAAACAAGCAGGAAATTATGATCCTGAATTTTCCATCATTCATAGCCAGCTGTTGGGGAATCAGAATCTTTGACTATTTTTAAGCTATGGGACCATCTTTGCTTAAAGTCCATGAACATGCACGACTGTGAGTGCCTATGTCTTCTCTTTTTTTGTGTGTCTCTTTGTGGTGGCATACCTGCAGCTGCCTTGTGAAAGATCTTAGCAGCAGCGGAAAGGGCTCTCACAAATACACTTATGTGGTGAAATGGGTCATTAACTCTTTCAGGTCATCCTCAGACATACTTACTCTTAATTTCTTATTGTCACTAAGAATCATCTCTATTCTTAACTCCTCCTGTCAACCAGTTAGCATTTCATGAGCTCTGAGACCACTGCTTCGCTAAGCATCATGCATCACAAAGTCCTTTAAAACTAACTCAGATCTCAGTAGTGTGGTTCTGAAATTGATATTTGAATAAAATTTTCCGAGACCACACCACATAACTGGAAGCTAGCCTGAAATATTAATTTCAAATGTTAAAACATTTATGTGTTCTACCTTATATATATATATATATTCATCAAGTTGAGAAAGGGTAGAACATGAACACTTTCTGCAGAGTGTCTTTGGCAGATATTGTTAAGATCAAAGAAGTCATGATATTTGGATTTATAACTGTACATAGGAGCTACCAGAACTAGATTACTCATAATTAACATCTCATTCTAGTGTAACTGCTTATGTACAGGATCAGCCCTAGTCATTGTCCAGTGGTTTATCTGAGCCTTCTAATATTTTTTCATTAATTTGATGTTCTTCTCGGTAGTACTAGCTTGAATTATGAGAGAAAATGCCAATTCTTGCCTTATCATAGCCATGTGCTTCAGTGTGCACTCTACAGATCTGTACCCCAAGGCCTAGATTCAACCTGTTGTTTATTTCTATGTCTTACAAGAGATTTTTATGCTTTGAGCAGTTTCCAGTAATCATTGTTTACAAAAGGTATCATAATTTACAAATGGTTCATGATTGCAGTACTAAAACTAGATTGCTTTCCGTTAATTTCCGAGCAAGTTACTATGGGAATTGAATGTCTTAAGTCTCAGAGAGGTTAAAAGGTAAGTTTCTAATTCTTGTGTTAGAAAGAAATAGTAGCTTGAGATGACTTACAAGCAGAGTGGTGGGATAGTCTTCATGGCCCCACATTTTAAGAACTTCATGCACTGGGAAAACAAAAAAAACTGAAATAAAATTCTTGTGACGCTGAAGCCCCTCGCACCATGCTATTCCTATTTTGTAAGCTGTGCACTTCTTTGTCGTACCAAAGTATTGAAATCTGCACATTCTATTTTTCATCATCCTTATCAAAATGCACTTCTTTGTTCAGATAACTGATCTTCAAGTCCTAAACCAAAATGCCAGCAAAGGTTTTGTGACTTTTGTAGACTTTATGTTGAAAGGAGCTGTTAGATACTTGAAGAACCACCTTAAAGATATTAGGTGCCATCCTCTGTCCTGAATACTGAATACTGGTTTTACTAATGTTCAATGATTCACACTACCTGAAAAGAGATCACAATTTAGTCCAAGAATAATGTACAGTAAAATAGCAGGGTATGTTGAAATAGTAATTTGTTACCATCTCAAATGATTCCTTCAAAGAAAACAGGGGATATAGAAGTTTTTCTTCTTTTTCAGAACATGTATTTTCCAATTATAATGGGGACTTATAATATCCTCGGTTTTATTTGTCTTTACAAAGTTACAGAAAATATGAATACCTATTTCTGCATGGGCTGTTTTAAAGATATTACAATTCCTGTACAAATATTAAAATCAATTTTGAGATAGAGAAGATTTCTAGAGATATATCTTCTTTCAGGATTCCTTTTTCTTATTTGGTATTGGGAATTTACTTCTAGCATTTATTCCAATCTTACAATACTTACTTAGCAACAGGGCAGTTTCAGATTCAGTGAGAAAAACTGGTTTCTGTTTAATGCTTAGGAACTATAGTTTTTCTTTATGATATGGATTAATCTATATTTAAAACCAGTTAGTTCACTGTAAAATGAGCTACATTCGGATCTGTCTTGAGGTTTGAATTGTCACCTTCAGTAAGTAACAAAAACTGACTCTACCCAAGGCAATGATATTAAGCTTCCAATAACCTATTTCATGGTTTTGTGGAATAAATTCTGTTTTCAGTAAAAAACCCAGGCAAAAAAATCATGGATTTTTATTTTTTTTTCTGTGCTTTGAAAGTAGAATTCTGAAATGTAAATAAAACCACATATGTAACTTGGTGAATTCATTGACCATGGTGTCATAGTGCGAACCTACCCAATAAATTGTGAACATCTAAAAATGTTCAAGTGTATCCAAAACTTTAAAAGCTGCATTTTAAGGAATGCCTAAATTGTTAAGTTGGTCCTACTTAAAAAAAATGGTTTAATTTGAAATTCTTTCAAATTCTAAAATTTTCCAGTACACTAGTAAAAATTATGGGGGTTTATGGGGCTGAGATTCTCATCAGTATGCTCAAAACCAAGAACCTACATTTTAAAAATGGATGTATCAGGACATACACAGTTCACAGATTCAGTTATCTGCATGGAAAAATAGCAGGCCCATCAAAGAGTGAAGAGGCTAATAATAGATTTTGGTATTATTGTTTAGCACCTTAATCACCATTTATATTTAGGTAAGCCTTTCCAAATACTGAAATAGCATCATAACTGGTCTAAGAAATAAGCATTCTTAAGGGTATTGAAGACATCTATCATAAGGTGAGCATACATGACATAGAACCAGTGCCTTTGTGGGGTGACAGCTGGCAGTCATGTAGAAAATATTAATTCATTACTTGCATTAAGCAACTAAATCTCATTCCTCATCTACTAAACCAGACAATTTGATACAGTGCTGCCCACTCCTACCATATATGCTTCATTATAGATTGATATTGTCTGAAGGTTCTGATTTCTTGCATTAATATGAGAAAATCAATTTTCATTTAATAAGTGACTGGAAAGAGAGTCTGTCTGAGGAAACAAACAGGAAGATAACGTGCAATTTTGTGCTGTAAGTAGCACAACACACTGTTTGTAAGAAATGATTCAATAGATGCTCTATGCCATGTAGTTGAACTAAAGGGGACTGCAGGATACATTGTAAATATGGAAGAAAAATAGATTTGAAAATGCAAACAGGGAAGAGAGCAGGAAAAGACAACAGAGAACTTGAGTATATAGGGTTTTTTGTGGGCATATAGTGTAAAATTATGGAGGCTGGGAGCTGGTATGTTGCATTGACATTGAGAATTTAAAAATGCTAAAATTATTGCACATCAGTTTCACAAAATGAAAGTGTTCATGCCACAAGTGTTAGAAGATGAAGTTGTTGTACATATATATCCATTTTGGAACATTTCCATTTTTAAGAATATCCCCAAAGATTTCTGTTAAATCATACAAAGCAAGCTAGAATTCTTGGACTGAACAAAACAAGCAATGAATAAAGAAAATGAAAAAGGTTATAGTTCAGGGATTTTTATAATACATTTGACACGTTATTTCTTAAAACCATACTTGAAAATTAATTCAGAAAGGCATGTCACATTGAAAACTGTCATTTCAACAAGATACTGATGGAAGACCTGTGAACAGGGAATAATAACACTTAACAGGAGTGTATTGATCTAGGTCGAGGTGGCCCAGGAAGTGACAGACTTGAGAAAGGTCTAATGTTATTTTATTAAGAATGGTTTCAAAAGGATAAAAGATGTTAAGCTGTTAAGTGTTATTGAAAATCTGTGAAAGGTAGACACATAACAGACATTTCTGTTTTCCAGTGTTCCCCTGCTATATTTTCACTAACCATTTGGAATAGCAGTACTCAGTATTATTATGTCTGCACATAAGTTTCTTTACCTTGGTGACAGACCTAAAGGATGAGGTTGCCAGTTTTTTGATCTAGTTAATTCCTGCCTATGAGGGTTTGTTCTCAGCTACTCCTTTTGTTCACTTGCATATGTTCACTTGCATATATCCAGTATACTGGAGTATGCAGAAAGACAACTCAGTTTACAGAATTGTGGGAAAGTGATAGCCCAAAGCTCAGGCTATTCCTCTTTCTCATTAGACCTTAGCAATCTCATTACGTGGCAGAGACAGGAGTCTGGAAGTGAACAAAACTGACTGCTCCTTAATCCAAATAAAACCAGGCAAGGGTGGGACAGTAAAATCAGTCAGCAGAATATAGAATAAGACCTTTTCTTTCAACTGACAGTGCAGCTTCACGGTAGCCTAAACCAATCTAAATCCAAACTGCCCCAGACCTATTCTCCCAACCCACTCTGGCTGTATATGTCTGACCTCTATTTTGGTCAGACCCTAAGTGCTTGTGGAAATGTCTGGGATGCCAGACAGGCAACACTTTTTCCCAGGTTGTCTTTCAGCCACATCAGCTTCTGATTGCAATACTGCAGATCAACTCAGAATAACAAGGATACGGAGATACAGAGCAGTTTAAATTATTCTGGGCCAAAATATGGGTTCCGTCTACCTTTTTTACATAGTTCCAATGCCTTTTGTGCCATCAACAACTGCTGCTGGATACCTAGTTATATTTTTTCAGACAGCACTGCCATTCTTCCCCATTTGAACTTACCAAAGAATTTTGAAAGTTGCCTCTGAAGTAAAGACAATTGCATTAAATACATCCCTCATATGACATATACAGGGAATGAAAGGGATAAGATATTTGAAAGTCCATGTCCTAAACTGTGGGGAATGTTGTACTTCTCTGGAGCAGGAATTTTAAAGGTAGCCTCTCTAATACATTTACTTTTTTTTTTTAATTTCTTTTCTCTTTTGTTCTTTTTCTTGCTACCTCTTTTCCTTTTTCTCCGTGATGCCCTGAGAATCTCTTTTGACAGTGATTTTTCCCTTGCAGAACAATATATAGAATTGTTCTAGCCACAAAATAATTATACAGTCTGTGGTGTGGCAGAGTCAAATATGTAAACAGAAAAAAAAAAGTTGTCAGGGTTATGGGAAGACTGATACTTAGTTCTTAGTAGAGGTAACCTTCTGAATCCTTTCTCCCTGGATAGCCCTTATAAGTGATTTGCCACCCATCTGAAAAACACTTAAAGCTAGATGGGGTGAGGTTGATTTGTCATGTTTATTATGCCTAATCACTGATATATTTTAGTGAAGGATGGTATTTCACAGACTTCTGAGGTAAATTCTTGCCTTCCATGCGAAATGAGTCATACAACTGAAGGTACATTTAGCAGTCTATGTCAGGTGATATCTTAAGTAATGGTACTACCTCAGGTATAGGGATTGCCACAGCTGAGAGGTGTGCAGCGCTGCTTTGAATGGAGAGTGAACATCCTCCTGTAACATCCTCTATATATTTGACACACAGATCTAACATGAGAAAGATCAGGTACAAGCCAATTATGAGAGTTTTCAGTTGTCTGTGAGATTTGACACACCTGGGGCTTGGACTAGGACATAAATTATATGATGAAATTTCTTTCTAAGAATTGCAAATTTTGAATTGAATGCACAACTGGGCACACCCAAATGTGCCCAGCTGTACTGTCCAGTCAGAGGAGTGGGTACCTATCTAAACCTCCACCAGGACATTGAAATTTCTGTCCATAGTGGTTTTGTAGGAAGGTTAGGTATCTCCAAAAGGCAATAAAACCTCTTCAGAATGTTTTTTTATCCAAGTCAATATAAAAATGCATATATGTTTCATAAAGAGTGGTCTGTATTCCCTGATGAGTGTCAAGTACTGGGCTTGGACAAATTGTCCTGTCAGTTTTCCATGGGACTTCAAGACTTGCTGCTCAGTGGTTTAATTTTTGAAAGAGGAGTGAAAAAATATTCTGATTTGAGATATTTTCCTGGTGATCATGGCATTTTCCTGAAATACAGGAACTGGAGATTCAATCTCACTTGCCATAAATAGGTCTGGATGCATCCAAGGGGATTGCTCTAACTACTAGACTGATGAACTATGGATGGCCCTGTGGTCATCATCCTTGCTTGAGGTACAGCCACATCTTTCCTGATTCCTCCTGGTGAGTTAGCCAGACTTAATATTCTTGTCTGCCTAAATCTGGAGAATAGTAGAAGGGCCTTAGTTTAGAAAGATAGATGTCCATCCCCTCAGAATACACACCTCAAAGTTTGCATTGCCAATGAAATTTTTGGTTTCATCCTAACTTCAGAAATACCTAATAAATATAAATTCTAAAAGACGTGCAAATTAAAAGATTGGGTTTGGAAGGTTTAGAATGTTTGTCACCTAACCTAAGATTTTAAGTGGGTTGCCTTATCTTTTCATGTTTCTCGCCAAGTGATCATTGCAGAATTTTTTACTGACTTTTGAAATATTTTCATATTAAGTTGGTATTTGTGGAAAAAGAAGAACTTGGAGCCATTAGGGAATCTGAACAGAGGCTGTGGATATCTTGGCTGTTGCAGGCAATCCAGAGGATCAGATTTACCTGTATAGCACAGCCGTGTGTTCAGTGATACAAAATGCATTTGAGGGAGGAAGATTCCAAACATTTAAGTTTGATGCCTACCTTATAGTCAGGTTTTATGTCTTTGTTTTTAAAGTGAATCATCTCCTCTTGCTCTCATTGGAGAAAACAATTTGATATGGAGAGCAGCATTGCTTTTGCCTTATTTCATTAAGTACATACTTGCACTTCTTAGATATGGGAATCATCTGATTTTCAGTAGGCTTTGTTACATTAAATATCATGCCTTTCATCTTTGTTTTTCCTTTGTGAACTGCTGTTTTCTTCTCATTCTTGATGTAACTAACTCCACTGAAATCAACTGTATAACATAAAGAAATAATTTGTTTATATAATAATGATAGTAGGTCCTCTAATTACAATATAAATGCTTTTTCAAATGGCTGTGTTTCATCAGTAATCTCTTTGTCCTTCTTAATAAATGGTAAGAAAAATGAGACCCCTGGCAGATGTTTAAAATTGCATTAGCAGGTCAAACCAAGAGTTCTCTGGTAGCATACTATGCAGGTGTTCTGCTCAAGGGAGTGTGAAAATGTCTCTGCCTGCATTGCTGAAATAGTCACACTGCTCTGATGGGTTGGCATCTGAATGAGAGCAATATATACACTTAGTAATGCAGAGATTCATTCCCATTCTATCCCCTAGAAGTAATATTTTAGCTCTCATTTAGGAATATCAAAATAGAACTAGGCCAAAACATCCTCTTACTTGTGCTTTGTGCCAAGATTTTATTTGTTCTTGATTCAAGATCTGCAGTAAAACTCTTATAAAAACACTAATAAAAGAATGGTTGTCTTTTTTAATGGCAAACTTGAAAGAAATAAAGGGAACTGATAAAATCACATTCTCTGCAATATAAACATTTAAAGGAAAGCTAGAAATGCATGATTTTATAATGCATTTATATTTTAAGTGTGTCAAATTAATGAACTTTAAAATGAAACAAATTTTGGAGCATCTTCCAAAGTGCTGCAGATGTTGCTGACAAAGCAGTCTATATTTGAGTGTTATTCCTGTTGGAAGATACAGTACTGAACATATTTGTCAGCTCTTAAAATTATTGGAGTATAGGGAATTTGCATAGACATAACACAGTTTTTGAAAGCAAAACAAAAAATAGACATGCACAAAACATCTGCCATATAAATTTCTGCATTCATACAAAAAATTCTGCCATGAAACCAAGCATTGCATAAAAATTTGGCACCGTAGCTTAGAAAAGTATTGTAACTAGGTTGTAAAAAGCAAAATATCTGCACAGCAGGGTTTATATGACTTTTCAAGGAAATCTTCATTACAGTGTTATAAAACTTAACCAAAATCAAGTAATC
The DNA here is from genome assembly GCF_022539395.1 of Myiozetetes cayanensis. Lineage (NCBI taxonomy): Eukaryota > Metazoa > Chordata > Aves > Passeriformes > Tyrannidae > Myiozetetes > Myiozetetes cayanensis. The sequence goes on from NW_026087521.1 coordinate 16,843,816, forward strand.
TGAATAAAACAGAGAAGAAAAAAAAAAGACACAAAACCACACTCATTTGCAGGCCAGGGATATTATAAGAATATTATAAGAATAACAGGAAGGGCTTCTATAAATATGTTGCAACCAATACAATAGCTAGGGATAATGTTGGCCTTCTCCAGAAGGCAACGGGAGACCTGGCTACCTTGGACAAACAGAAAGCTGAGGTTCTCAACAACTTCTGTGCCTCAGTCTTCAATGGGAAGTGCTCCAGCCATGCCACCCAAGTCAAGAAAGCCAAATACAGGGACTCAGAGAATGAAGACTCCAAGCCCACTGTAGCAAAGGATCAGGTCTAAGACCATTTAAGGCACCTGAATGTTCACAAGTCTGTGAGAGGGACCTGATGAGATTCATCCCTGGGTCTTGAGGGAGCTGGCAGAAGAAGTGGCTAAGTCCCTATCCCTCATTTTTGAAAAATTGTGGCAATCAAATGTAGAAGTCCCCGATGACTGGAAAAAGGGAAGTATAACCCCTGTGTTTAAAAAGGGAAAGTGAAAGACCTGGGAAACTGCAGACCAGTTCAGTCTCACCTCTGTGCAGGCAAGATTATGGATCAGATTCTCCTGAAAACTATGCTAAAGCATATGGAAAACAGAGGTAGTTGGGAGCAGCCAACACGGCTTTACAAAGGGGAAATTATGCCTGAAAATTTGATGGCCTTCTATGATGGGGATACAACGTTGGTGGACAAGGGCAGTGCAACTGACATCGTCTACCTGGACTTATGCAAAGCCATTTGTCACTGTCCCACATAACATCCTTGTCTCCAAATTGGAGAGACGTGGATTTGATGGATGGACCACACAGTGGATAAAGGACTGTGTGGTCAATGGCTCATTGTCTGCATGAAGACCATTAACAAGTGGTGTCCCTCAGGGGTCAGTACTGGCACCAGTACTGTTCAGTATCTCTGTTGGTGACACAGACAGTGAGATCAAGGGCACCCTGAGCTTATTTGCTGATGGCTCCAAGCTGTGGGTTCAGCTGGAGGGAAGGGATGTCATCCTGAGGCACCTTGACAGGCTTGAGAGGTGGGTCAATGCCGAGTTCATGAAATTCAACAAAGTGAAGTGCAAGGTTCTACACCTGAGTCATGGCAATCCCAGACACACCTACAGACTGGGCAGAGAAGTGATTGAGAGCAACCCTGTGGAGAAAGACTTAGGGGTGATGGATAATGAAAAACTCAACATGAGCCGGCAGTGTGCGCTTGCAGACCAGAAAGACAATGAAATGCTGGGCTGCATCAGGAGTGTGGCCAGCAGGTCGAAGGAGGTGATTCTCTCCCTCTGCTCTGCTCTTGTGAGACCCCACTCGGTGTGCTGCATACAGTTCTGGTGTTCCCAACATAAGAAGAACATGGAGCAAGTTCAGAGAAGGGCCACAAAGTTGATAAAGGAACTGGAGCACTTGGCCTGTGAAGAGAGGCTGAGAGAATTGGGGTTGTTCAGTCTAGAGAAGAGAAGGTTGTGCGGAGACCTCATAATAACCTTCCAGTATCTGAAAGGGTCTGTTGGGAAGCTGGAATGGGAGTCTTCATCAGGAACTGTAGTGATAGGACAAGGAGTAATAGGTACAAATTGAAAGAGGAGAAATTTAGGTTAGATATTAGGAAGAACGTTTTTGCTATAAGGGTGATTAGACACTGGAACAGGTTGCCCAAGGGGGTTGTGGATGCTCCAACCCTGGTAGTGTTCAAAGCCAAGTTGGATAAGGCCTTGAGCAACCTGGTTTCATGGGAGGTGTTCCTACCCATGACACGAAGGGGGTTGGCTGGCACTAGATGATCTTTATGATCCATTCCTTAACATTCTGGGATTCTGTGATCTGCAGACTGAAAAGCTAATAGTTTGAGAAGGGACTAATAAGCCCCACTATCAGAAACCAGGTTAGGAGTGTTAAGTAATAAAGTTAATGTGTTATTGTAGATGTTTTCAGACTGATTTTTATTGATTGATTTTGTACCTATCATGTGTTTTTAAAACCTGAAGTTGTTACAGCTTTGCTGACAAAATGATGCACTGCAAAGATATAATAAAACTCCCAAGAGTTCTATAAATAATTCAGTAATTCCTTGTATTTTTTTATGGATTTTCCCTTCTTCTTTTTATTTTTACTTGTTTGCTTGTTTTGTTTTGGTTTTAATGAGACCTTGATCCAGTCAAACTCTACTCACAAATCATGTACAGGTTGTGAAATTTTTGCTAGCATCATCAAGACTAAAGACATTCTGTACTGTATTGACTACAGCATCAAGTATGAATTCTTGGTACAAGTTCTCACTTGTCAGCATGCTGCATTAATAAAATTGCATTGAATTCTCTGTACATTATTTCAAGAATAGTCCACTAATTCATATTCAGACACAAGAATGTTCCCGAATAAACCTTCTCATAAGATGAGATTTACTTTTCAGGGATAGTTTTGTGCCTACTTACAAATGCAAGGGTAAGCAATTATTATGATAGCAATGATACGATCATAGAATCATAGAATACTTTTGGTTGGAACATACCTTTAAGATCGAGTCCAACCATTAACCTAATACAAGTCCACCACTAAACCATATCCCCAAGTGCCACATTTATACATCTTTTAAATGCCTTCAGGGCTGGTAACTCCACCATTTCCCCAGGCAGCATGTTCCAGTGCTTGACAATATTTTCGGTGAAGAAATTTTACTTAGTATTCAGTCTAACACACACAACCCCCTGCCCCCTCAGTGGCAACCTGAGGACATTTCCTCTTGTCTTATGACTTGCCAAAAGAGACTGACCTCCACCTGGCTACAATCTGCTTTCAGGTAGTTGCACAGAATGATGAGCCTTCTTTTCTCCAGGCTAATACAGACCTTTGTTTATAACTATATATTTCTGTGCATGAGGGCACCTGTGAGGCTCAGGGTTATCCAGCCTCTGCTCCTCACAGCTGGGTATGGCCTATGCAGTGATCCAGCCCTAGAAGACTTGGCTGTTGTGTGTGGACAGTGCTTCCAGAGAAGCCAGCAAGTGAAACAGAAGTGATCATGTGACGCGGCTTCGATAAGCGGGGAAGGGATCGAACCAGCGTCAGGGGTTCTTGCGCTAACCTCCGAGGAGATGGTCTCTGCTTAGGGCAGCCAGCTAGTCTCAGGATGTGTGAGACAGCAGAGCACACTAGTGAGAGCCAGGCAGGAGTAGCGCAGCGCTGCTGAGAATCCTGAGCCCAAAAGAGACACGAGACCGAGGTGTTATTCCAAGCAGTGATCAGGGCTGATCCAACTTTATTTAAGGGGGTTCAAAGTTTATATAGGGTTGCTTAGGGTAGGTTCTGGAAACTGGGCAGAGGAAAGGAGGAGCATGCAAATCCTCTAACAAACATTGGGTAGGGGAAATGAATATGGATAAAGGGGGTGGTAACTGGGAGGTAACAATCAGGCTTTCCTGCCAACAGGGCAGGGGAAGCCCACCAAACCCTGAGACTGGTCAGTACCCTAGGGTATCTGGCCAATAGAGGAGTTGTTGCTGTACCTGCCAAGGCAGGCACCAAGTCCTTATGGGAAAAAGATGAGTAAAGTAAAATGGAGTCCAACCTAAGATTAGGTTTTCTTCCCAAACCTAAACCTAAAACACACAGTAAATCAGTCCATCATATAGTAGGCGATTTGGTTGATGTCTCTTCCTCGTCAGCACCTTTCACTGTGCATGCCTGCCATTCTGCGAAGGATTTCTCCACTTTCTCGGTGCTTCCCTGGTCCACAACACATGCCTTCCACATTTCATAGGTGCTCTCTTTCTCCCTACTCCCAACAATCATGTGCTTTGCATGACCTCCTCAGCAGTGTAAATTTTTTCCCTTTGCTTTTTTCTTTTTCCATGAGATCAGAACTGAAACTCCTTTCTCTTACATTATTTGCTGATGGTGATAGTGTTTTCTGAGTCTTGCTACACACAGAAAATCAGAATTTATTGAGCTTGGTTCAGTAACATTCTGTTGACCAGCACTAAGTATGTATATTTCATCATACTGCACTCTTTTATAATAACTATACTGTATAGTGTAAGAAAAATCTAGGGATTTCAATGCTAGTATATAGTGGCAGCAGTAATTAAATTGCAGGTGCATATTTTTGTTCATAGAATATGTGAAAAGGTCTGTTGTTGATCAATAATGAAACACTTCATAAAATGTTTAACCTTTTCAGTAAATGAACAACAACCGTAAAAATAAAACTGAGTTCTGTAAAAGCCCATAAGATAGAGAGAATATTGCTCACAAATTATTTCCAAGTGAGTTATTCTTAAGGGGTGTAATATCAGTGCAGAAAGAAACTTAATAGGTTGTATTTCTTAATTCTCTGATACTATCTTAGTGTACTTTGAATTCTGGAACAATATCCTTTAAAAATGGTATTCCATTAGGAGACAATAAAGAGAAAAAGATGAAAGAAAAGATAACTGCAGTAAAGATTATTATTAGGACTTCTTTCTGATTTTGTAGTGTTGATAGTACATGTTTCAGTAGAATATGTTGGTCCAACTGTGCCTCTTAAATCCAGAAATTTTCCCATAGCGCTTACAATTGCCACAACGAGATTATATACTTTTCTGCAGCTGACCCCTAGAGGGGACTCTGTGGTGTAGGTGACAGGAGTAGGAAGTGAACCAAGGGTTTGGAAAGGGGAAAACATATTAATACATTAATACAAAAGATATTAATACAACTACATATGCATCAATGTCCTTCTAAAAGTTTTCTCTAAACATTTTTTGTGAAAGTTTCCTGCAAAATCTTAGATTGTCTTGCTGCTGTAAACCCTGCAGTATCATCTGCCAGCTCTCAGGCAGGTGTCAGGTGAGACAGTTGTTGCCCCAGACAGACATCTAATGTTGCTTCAGTTAAGTTGCTGTAGATTCCCCTTACTGCTTTATCATGAACTGCATCTTAAATATCAGAAATCTCATGAATACTCCTGAGTCCTCTGAACATAGCACAGCCCTCATAAGGATTAATCAGAGAGTTTTCATCTACAGTGAGTAGCTATTCACTTGGGTCATTTGAGTTAGGGTTTCATATAGGGATGACAGTGACCCATGACCCAGTGATCTAAGGGGCTGCTGCTCTTCCAGAGCTCTACCTCCTCCAGAACCCGAGCAATCTGAATTACTTGGCTTGATCACAGGAGCAATTTGATCTTTCTAGGAGTAATGATTTGTCTTTTACAGTCCTATGGAACCATTTCCTCTCAAATTAGGATGAACACAAAGAATGCAGAAAGCACAAGAAATACATAACCAATATGAGAAGTCCCGCAGCTATAGTTCCTACCATAAAAAAGGGTATTTTTACTACCCTGTTTGCTCTAAGTGAAGCTGCCTTTCTCTTGCTTAGTGGTGCAGAGTGGTCGGCTGTTAGCAATGGAGATTGTACTGCTGATAATATTTTTGGATGTAAAAAATTCAAAGTAATTCATAATAAAGGATCCATCATTACCATCGTCTTAGTAAAAGTGCTTATTAAAATAGGAAAGAGTGTATCTTATATGTCATTGGTAATGAATGGTAATAAAAGTAAATAAGCAAGAATTTTACGAGCCTAGGACTAGGACTTCCATTAATTTAGTGAGGAATGATCCATTCACATTAAAATTATTTTTGGTGTACATTTCATTTTTGTCCTTGGAAAAGTAGGTGATGTATCTGAAACTCAATTTTAAAAAAGAGAAAGCCCTGAGTTACAAAGGATAAGTGGTAAAAAAACCCCACCTTATTTTTGGACAGTAATAAGCTGTTTTTCAGGCTGATCTAAGGATTAGATATTTCCTTTGTAGTAATCATAACGTGTAATAAAAGTTCTTCACTTGGAAAGTATGTGGGATAGGGTGTGGGATCCCACACCTCATTGTGTGTGGAGTATACACATGACTGGGACAGAGATGTTGCTGTGATGATTTCAGCTGTGGAAGAGGAAGGTGGGCAGACACTGCAACAAAATAAAATCAGTATCTGTTCAACACCCTGCTCGACACCCAGTCCACTCATTGCCACTGCAATGTTGACAGCTACAGTGGCCCAAGGGGAAGTGGTTTAGTCCAGCTGGTTTGCAAGGGTTAGGAGCTGAAGGTCTTAGCAATTTGGTTTCATATTCCTCAATCTGCGTGCTCATATTTGGTACAGTGGATTTGCTGGGTTTGGAAGCTTGCAAATGCGTAACTTTTTGCATTCAGGTTTTCTGAAATACAAACAAGAATTTCCTTAGCTCTTTGTGAAGCAGAGGAATGCCTGGGGCAAAGGATGTGGACAAGGGAAAAGAGCAAAAAGGAAAAAAACCTTGTGGGTAATGGGTGGCTGCCACTGTGGGTCTGTGAAAATAAAGAACTGCAAATTAAAGAGCTTGTCAACAGTTATTTGTCCGTAGGACTTCTAGAGGATGGTGGTTTTTAAAGACTTAACATTTTGTTGAATGAACTTCTACAGACCTGAAGTGGAGCTGAATTGTCTGTTTTAAAAAGGTTCAGATGGACATGCTATAATTTCAATCACAAGTCTGTTGGATAAGTTGTATGCTCCACTCTCAGTAGGGGAAGACTACAGTTGCCTTTTCAGGATGAATAAAGACTTTAGTATTTAATTTAATAATGCAAATGGACATTGGATAAACCAGTTCAACTGAAGTAAAAATCTGGCAGTTGCATCTTAGTCTGGGCTTTCATTTGTATGTTTTAAATGGATGATACTTAATGCACCTTTGTGCAAGCACACTATTCATAAAACATCAACAGTTTACAACCCTCAGAATAAATGTAAATTTTCAGCAGATTTTTATTTTCCTGTTAAGATTCAAAAAAAAATATTTTCCCAGTTAAAAAAATAACCAAACAACAGTGGAAATCTGAGTAAAAGGAGATTTATTATGGGTCACAAATAGTCAACATCAGTGGTTTCAGAACCTTCTGCATTGGCGGATGTTTTTAATGAACTTTAATAGATTGTTCCTTGTTTAAAATTCCACTATTCAGTTTTGATGCTGGAAATGAAGAAATATGAAAAGTGCCAAGAGAGGTGATGCTGTAGTCCAAGTTATTTATCTTGGATCCTCACAGAACAATTAATTACTGTCTGATGGAGGTAATTTCTTGTTCTAGGTCCTGGGCTAACAGATTACTTGAACTGCTCAGCATCATATTTCCATCTTCTCCCTTTTAATGTTCTATGATAATAGGATATAGTGACACTCATTGGCTTCTCGTTAAATGCAAAATAGGAGAAATACACTGTTGTATTTATTGTAGCAAAAGAAGCAAAAAAAAAGACTGTTTTCGTCTTCATGATGTGAAAGATGTTGGAGGATTGTATATCACTGCAGATGTTAGCAGATTTGTGCCATGTAAATTGGATATGTTAATGATGTTCCAAAATGTTCTAATCAGTGTTTATTCTGTCACATTTGATTTATAATTGTTTTTAAAAATGTATGTTCGTGTGATACAGGAACCTTGAAAAATCATAATAAGGCAGATTGAAATATAGGTTTAAAGTTGAGAGATATATGTTTTAATTAAAATAGTTGGTAAATATGTATCATGAATACTCAAAGGAGTCCTTCTACTTTGTTGAGCAAAGTAATGCTCTAAAATATTTTTTCCAGCAATGATAACAAACATCCCTGTCAGCATAAACTGGCCAGTATGCTTCCTGATAATACAGGAAAATTGCATTAACATTCGTTAAAAATACCTGAGAATTAATATTTACAATTTTTTATTCGAACTTCTAAGCTGAGCTCTTGGAAACTTTTCAGTATGTTTGGTTTAGGCTGTGAACCTATTTTATAGCTTGTGTTGAAAGGAATATGGATGGTAGCCATTAGGTTGCTTCCTAGGAGTTAAACACTCCATTATCCATTGCTTTTCAGATTGTGACTGACCGTAAAAATTTTTGCAGTTTTCTGGGGAGCTAAGTGGAATTTTGTTTAGGCACAGTAGATCATGGAGAAGCTTAGGCAGAAAAAAGACAGCATTCTCCCCAGAGCACATGCTTGCCTGTGTATCCGTATCAAGGCACACATTTGATATTTAATATAAAATCACATGGAAAGTTTAGGTCAAATTAGAACTGGGTAGAGACTGTAAGTGCTTTCAGGACTAGGTAAAGCTGTCAATTAGATGATGTGTTGGTATAAGGTCTCTAAATATTGTAGGCATAATTTAGTTTGGTCTACTATGAATGTTATCCTAGTGATTCCTAGAAAGAGAAGTAATTCACTTTGTATTCTGTGTATTATTGCATGACTGTAGCTTTGAATCTCTTCTGTAGGCACTGTATCACAGTAAGCCCAAGTGACATGCAATTCATACTCTGAATGTGCTAGGTTGTTTATGTCATCCTAGAGGTGTTTTTTGAAAAAGAAGCAATCACTAAAGACTGCAGCATTGTTCAGCAGTTTTGTACTTAGCTCTCACATAGAAGTACAGACTGTATTTTTTGTGATATTTGAAAGCAAAAAGAAATAATATCTTTCTTCCTACTTAATTGGCAAGTATATTATACATTGCAGAACAGTTTAAATTTCATTCTGTTTTGTGTAAAAGAAATTATTTTCTGTTTACCTCCTCATGTATGCTGTTCTGTTGGAGGAAAGGGGGAGGTTTGTTTTTGTTTTTGTTTTATTTGGTTTTTTTGCTTTATTTTTAATCTTCATCAGGTTCTTGTTTTATTTATTTTCTTAAAGATTGTCTACATAACTGTCATTGATTAAGATTTTGTGGGTGTTTTTTTTTAAAGTACAAATTAATTTACTGAGTGTTAATGTATGGAACTTGATTAGGGCATTAGGTGATATGCAGACCCTAGATATGTGTTTATTTATAGTCTGTGTGTTAAACCATGATCCCACCAAAATCAATGGAAGTCTTCTTGTTCACTTCACTAAAGTCAGAACTTTGCCTCAGACTGAAGAGTAGCACAATCCACACAGTGTCATGTTGTATTCCTTTCTGTGAGACAACTGAAGGTGTGGTATTAAAATTATATATCAACAAGAGTGTTTGAGGAGCAAAACTTAACAGGGAGATGGATTTGCTGAAACCTAATAGACTAAAATAGACTAAAGCAGGAACTGGCAGAACTGAACAAGCTATTTAAATCCTTTCTGAAGAAGTCATGTTTTTTCTTCTGCAAGTTTATTGTAACAGTTATAGCCATCTTTGGATCTCTCTTGAGCTAGTAGTAGAGTCATTTACCCAGCAGATAACCTCTGCAGACCATGACCTTAATGATATTTCAAAAGTTATATTTGTGCAAGGATGAACACTTCTGGAAAAATTTCTCCACTGACTGAGAAACTGTTTTCTCAGAACATTTATTTGCACTCTTTTGTTTCAGGCAGAAGTATTTTTCTAATCGACTAATGAAAAATAATATAATATTTTGCATTTTTGGCAGTCTTCTTTATTTTTCATTTTTGCCAGTTTGGACTTTTTTTGTTACTTAAAAAGACAGGTTTGGCTTTTTTTAATTGAGGGTTTTTATTATAAGCATCATTCTTCAGAACAATAGTGAAGGGAAAATGCAAATAAATACCTCTAATAAGCCTCTTTGTTTGTTTTGGGTTTTTTCTGTATACCAAACAGATTCCCATCCTGTAGTATTTACTACTGTACCACTGCTACACAGCTGTCTTCTGTATAACAGGAAATGAAAAATCACACTTCATATTGTGAGAAAGTGGCCTTAAGAACACTTGAGAGAGAACATGCAAATACTAAAAAATCCAGGCTAATCGCATAAGTGCATGATCTCAGTGTTTTCCCTAGAATTCCAGGCAATTTTGTTTGATCATGTCACCTTTTAAGATGTATTTGAGTACTTGATCACCTAGGAAAGAATAATAATGTCTAGAGGTTTCATTCATGGTTTCTGATCTTTGCAGTTTGAGGTTGGCTCAATATGCAATTGTATCCATCTGCCCTGACACTGACCCAAGCCAGTAAGAGCCTGGAGTTTTGGTATGACCTAGAATTGTGTGCATTATTCTGTGAGTTTTTTGGGTATTCTTCTGCTTGATAACAAGTGAACTTATAGGGGTGTTAATAATAACACTTTCTGACAAATAGACAAAACCCAAAATTCCAATTATCTCTTTTTTTTAAATTTTATTTCCAGTTGTCACTGTTGTGTTTGGTACATATTTAGAATGTTTTAGTATTCTATTGGCCAACTCAGTCCTCCAGGGTAATCAGAAATCAAATAAGCACTGAGCCTAAGTTTTGAAAATTTAAACTGCGGTCTTGTACATGAGAACAAAAACCTGGATGTTTGTACTCCACAACTGTCAATTTGAAAACCCCAAAACTTATTTTTCTTGTAATGTGACTAAATGTGCACAGTAACAACAGAGAGAATTCATTTGCTAATACATTTTGGATACGAAGGTTTCACTGCACGTTTTGAGCTTGACCAAGATATCACAACTGCAAAGACACTGTAAGTGTTTAGAACACAATGTTTTATTACTGCAGAGCACAGAATTTGCGGAATTGGTCATTTTTCTTCTCTCCCCCTTGTGGTTCAGCTTTTGGCAAGTCTTCTTGCTGCATACAGAGACTGATTGATCTCTCACTGTGTGAAAATGGCAGGTGCTTGTTAGGCCCCCAGTGGGACTTACTTCAGTCTGCAGCGATTTCTCTTTCTTGATACAGTATTGTTAATAGACTCCATCTTTTGGTCTCTTAATCTTTAACCAGCAAACAGAATTGAACCTGTTAAATATATCCAGCACTCCATGTTTTAATTATGGTGCTTTAGTGCATGATTGCAGACAGTGAGTGCGCAGGAGTTTAAACGCAAATGAGTGGTTGTCAGAAGACAGAAGATTTTGTTGTTCAAAATATCTGTAGTCCACATCCTACAAAAATAAAGCCTGAATAGACGAGATTTTAACTCAACATATTACCTTTGCAAATGATAAAATTACAATGGATGCCATTTTTTTAAAGAACTATGGACTCAGGAATAAAGAAACATACTTCTTAACTGAAAATATATGAATCTTCATTAAGGAGGATTTGCAAAAATGTGTTTAAATTACAGATCTGTTAATGAAATAGAGGTTTATGATATTTTTTTTCACTTATTGGTGTTAGCCTTGTATTTTCTCTGAATCATTCACTGAATTAAATTATCCTCTAATATTAGAAGAACTAATTATCAGTTAAGTTGTTCTGTAGATTATTAGTTTGGAAAAGACAATCATGTTATTAAACAATGCTATAAAAAACATTATTTTAAATCATCAAGTGGGGAGACTTGAAAGTAAAACTACATAAATGCCTCTAAAAGTCTATGGTTTGAAGATTTAACTACACTCCTGGGGCAGACTTGTCTATCATCAACTGGCAGTCATAGCATCTTATTATACCTTTGTTTGCTGGATGGGAAAAGGTACAATAAAAATCTGTATGGATCTTTATAGGCTGTGACTAAGTCGCTTCTTCCCCATTAATCTTTTCCTTTGATCAGGTAAATTGGACTCTGAATTGCACAGAAGGTCTGTTTTCATTCCTTTAATTATTTTCTCTAATGTCTTCTGAAACCTCTCCATTTTATCAGAGATCTTCTAGATGATAGTTTAGCAGAACTGAACAGACTGTTCCAAAATTAGCTGTGTCTTGGACTGCAGTGCTCTACTGACTCAGTAGTGAAGGTCCTCCCTTTATATGCATTTTAGATAAGTCTCTTACAGTAAAGTTATGTTCAGCCCAGTCACAGTCCCAACAGCACTTTGCAGAGTTATTTTAGCCCAGAATCTAGTATAAGATCCTGTATCAAAACCATTCATTCTTTATTCATGTAGACATAATCTTCTTTTTGGCCATAGTATTTTTTTTTTCTTACTTTGCCTATTCACAGTATATTGACCAATCACAATTGTTCTGTAGCAGGGATCAGACCTGCTCATTTACCTGGTCACACTCTTTGTGTTACTGTGTATTTTACCAGAGGTGGTATGGGATGTAAATTGTGTTGTGAGTTACTTACATATAAGTTAAAAATGATAGGCCAAGTGACCGATGTGCAAGAGAAAAAAAGTTAAGGTTTTCAGAAACACAGTCGATGAAAGTACTCCATTTATAAGTGTAATTTTTTAGGCAGCCAACTAACTAGTTTTATAAGTTTCTTTTTTTTTTTTTATTTTAACCTTTATTACTTTTTAAAAACTAGGCATCTTTCAAATAAACACAGTTTCCAAACTGAAGGTTATCAACATTTTGATTGGATTAGGAAATTCTTTGCATGCGTGAAGAAAATGTAAATGTTATACAATAAAAGTTCATGTATAGTTTATCTTTCTTTATGATTTTCTGATTTAACAGAAAGCTGCATAGAAACACAGTTAAGTTAAAATTATCATATTTTCTGCTTTTTAGAAGCTGGTGAGAGAAACTTCTTCCTTTGTAAAATTAAAAATCACGGTGTGACTTTTAGTAACTAGGAATGTGAGAGAACAACTATGATGGGTGTGGGCTGCTAGTATTTTCTCCATGGCTTTTAGGTATCACCGATTTGTATAAAAGCTTCATATTACAACTAAGATTCTAGTTCTAAGTGGTATTCCTTACTAAAATCCTAAGTTTAGATTTTCTTATTTTTAATATAAAGGACAGATTTGTATACCTCTACGTTAAAATTGGTAATGTAGTTAAGATTTAGTTTTGCTGTTGGAGTTGTTGTTTTTTTTTTTCTGGAAAGGGATAGAAAAATTCAGAGCATTAGTCCACAAGAGATATTTTTTACATGCTTAAAATGATGCAGTAGCAGTAGGGAAAAACCAGTACAAAATTCTGAAGGACTGCATGAGAATCTTGGCAGTCCTATGGCTGTCCATCCTGATTTTATTATGGGAAAATCTTTGTCTTTAGGTAGCTACCCATACCTATGAGAAAGGCAATAAAAGACATAAGTTAATATACCAAATCAGGAGTTAGACTGTGTGAAATATTCAACTTGCAGTTAAGATATAAGGAATTGAAAGACCTCGTCAATGGGGCTCAACATTTCATGGGGATCAGTCTCACTTTTATGAAGAAGGATGAACAGGGGGAAATATTTCTCTCCCCTTCTAAAAGCATCTACCATCAAACTGTGACATTTGAAAGGTCTGCCTTTCTATGTAGACTTTTATATTTATGCCAAGGTAGGACAGACTCACAAATACTGTGAGTATAGAACTGCTCTGTGGGATTTCTACACAAGGTCACTAATGAAACTGAAATTCATCATTCTGTCCCATGACCCAAAATATCCAGAATAACAACCACTCTTGCCACTGGTTAAGTACAAAGTACATTGTACATTTCTCCTCTTTCTTGAAGAGTGAGTAACATTTAGAATGTTATTACAGGTTTGTAAACGTTGTACTGAAGAGAAATATGGTCATTCAAAAGGTTGTAGAAAGATTGATATTCTTCAAAGAGTCAGACATCTCAGACCATGGCACACATCATTACAAGTCCTACTAAACCAAATGTGAGGTCTTGTCTTAATAATTCATGCTACTGTCCATGGGAACTGACCTGAATGAGTGCTACAGAAAAAATGGAGTCAATTCTTAGGAATCTGGTCCTGGTTTCATCTACTAAATCAAATGAATGAGGCTGGATTCTCTTTCTTATTATTTGTGTCATTTTTAAAGGTACCCAAGCTCCAGAGCTGTGTTGCTTTGGGATTTCTGTGTACCAGCATGGTGGCTCCACAGTATCTTAAATTACTAGAACAGAAGTGACATTAAAAAGGGAAGAGAATGAGCTCTGTTCAGGCTAATGTGAAGACACTTCTTCTGAATTCTGAAAAATTTCCTGTCTTAGCTTAGCTATTTCTCCTTAACTGCATTTAAAACACAAACCTAGTATTGAAAAAGTAAAAGAAATACCATTATTTTGATTTAATAACACATCATTTAAGTAGTAGGTTAGTGCTCTAATACCAGAGAGGCTGCTGTAGCAATAAAAGAAAAACATATTTTAAAACCCCTGAATTATACTAATGGGTTGATCTCCAGTGACTTTACACTCTGTTACTGCATCAAGTTATTTTTCTCATTTTTAGCAAATAGAATTAAGGTAATATTTTTACCTTTCATTTGCAAGGGTTTTTTATGGCTTTTAAAGAATGTTTTGTATTCCTTAGATTAACAAAGATTATATGATTCTATGAATGGCATTCCTTATTTAGATAAAAATACAAATTTTGAGTATTTTGAATAATGAAAGAAAAACAGAGACTTTAATTTTTAGGATGAAACTCCCCCCCAGAAGTGATTGACCAAGCTGATATTCATCCATGCTCCATTTTGGGATAACACAGGAATAGAGAACTTTTTCACTACATTTCTAAAGGCTATTTACAGTAATTGTATAACATTACTATCAATTCTCCATAAAACTGCATTTTTTACAATCATTTAAAGTGCATAAATGGTAAATAATTGAAATAATGTAAGACATATGTAACTCTTTATTCATCAGCAGCCTTTTTAAATACAAGCCCTTTTATTTCATGCTAGACAAGGCAATGCACGTGAAGTGCTTAGCTCAGTAATTAAAGAGGGATGATCTTCTACATGAAAGTAAATCTTGCTTTAAGGTATAATCAGTACTGTATTGTTAGTGCATATCCAGCTTATCTGCAACAAAACAGGAATGTATTCAGCTCACTGGTCCCTTCAAACTCAAGACTTTTTTTGAGCAACAAAAGGCACGACATAATAATTTTACCCTCCTAATCTTTTGAATCTACCTCCTAAATGATAGATATATTCCTGTTTTAACAAATGCACAAGATGCTGGGCAGTAAATGTGCTTAACATGCTGTACTGTATGAGTTGCCATTAGGACACATCTGTACAGCTGAACACTCGTATTCTTTGCGGTACTGAGAATTTAGTTTTTATTTCAGCTGAGGAAGCAGAATTGTATTCTGGTAAAATTGGAACGCAAAGTCACTGGATTTTCATCCCCTTTGAGCAATGTATAGTCAGGAATTGTTAATGGTGTTCATTTTAAAGGACTTCATGTCTAACATTGGGAGTGCTTTCACAAAACAAAAATATATGACTCTAGACTAATTTCTGAAATTACAGAACCATAAAATTTAAAAAATTTTGAAATTACCTTTGAAATATAATGGAATTTTTTTATGTTTGAAGCCTAAATAACGATAAAGTGTTTCATTCTACCTTACCTACTTACACTGTTTTTGTTATAGCAGTTATACTAAAGAAAAATCCTCAATGTGTGTGTTTCTTGTTATAAATAGGAGTAACCATTAAAAGATCAAGACTTACCAACACTTCCAAATACAGCAGCATACCATAATTGCTTTTCTATTCTAGGCATAGAATGGGGCTGTAACTGCTGGCAAATTCAGATTTTTAATGGTGCCTGTTTTAAGTAGCAGCCTTTCAATTATATGCACTAGCAAAAAGCTGCTGATATCCTGTTCTAGCAACCTAGGTATAAAAGAGCATTTTGAAGTGCCACATGAAATAAGATAGTGGTGAATAATAAGCTCGAAAATATGCTTAAGGAATCACTTTACTATCGTTACCATGTACAAATTATACAGGAAGAGCAGAGGGCTGGCATCTGTTTTTTAGCTCACGTCTGTGCACTGCAAGCTTAGAATATTGTTGTTTGCCTACAGGTATTTTTTCTCACTTTTTAAGAATCAGTCAGTCATACAGCTCCTAAACAAAAGAAAATCATTTGGTGACTGAATTTAGTGAGATGACTCTCCAAAAGTACAAATTATGGTTTTCATAACCAAGGTTAAAAAAAAAAAAAAAAATTGAACTACCTACATTTCTTCTAACAATGTGTATTAATTTTTCAATCTATCTGTATACCATTAATAACTCTTCATAACTTCACAGACTGACTCATGAAAAAGACATTTAATGTTAGATAATCAACTGCATTTCTTATTTTAAAATGCCTAGAATTACATCTAGGTTTGCTTTATCAGTATTTACCCAGGTATATTCTTCCCCCAAATACAGACTGATGTAAATTGCTCCCAAGAAATCTATCCTGGCTCCACTGAATGTTTGCTTTTTCATTGGTTCTTCTTCCTGAATAGAGCAGACTGGAGAGGTTAGAAGGTGCCATACATTTTCGGTACTTTTCATTTTGAAAATAATTTTTGAAAGCATTATTGCATGTGCATTCAGTCATAGAATTTCAGGCTTTTTGTTTTCTGGTAAGATGTATGACCCATGCAGTTATCCATACGCAATGTAAGGCTACACACTGACTTTGATCTTCATTTAACTCTGTGAACTGCAGACTGAACAAACCTCATATGTAAGATGTTTCACATTTATTGAAATTATATATACTGTCTCACTTCTGATTCTTTAAAAAAATCTCTTTACATTGAACCTAAACCAGGAGTGAAGACAGTTATTGTGGGAAAGGCAACAAAAGTAGATTCTATTTTAAATTTTCACTGCTGTTGTCTTAAAGTGTAGTTCAAGTTCCACACTTTCCTGAACTTCAACATCACAATTTATCTCCTCAGTCCGTAGCTTACTAGAGTAATGGAGAAATCTCCTCGAGAGTTGATACATCAGGAAAGGGTGCTACTATGATTTGGAGAGCTCCTTGAGCTTCAATTCATTATGATGGTTTCTTTTTAAACATTCTGGGTTTTGTTTTCAAATGTGAATCAGGAAGAAGTGCAATCCTGAAATCAGCATGGTTAAATTGCCTAATTAAATATGATAAGTGGTTTTAGTTTTCAGTTGTTGACTAGACTCCTGCAGAGTCATAAAGGCACAGTTTAATTGCATATGAGGCAAGTTGTGGATGAAAAAGACAGACATGGAATGGGACTCACTGAAGTGTAGATATTGAGAATCTCATTTAGATTGTATGGAGAGAAGCAGACTCTAGCAGGGAGTACTTTCACTCATCCTTAAAGTATCCAGTGTATCTGGGTAAATGATTAGTTTTCTACAAGTTTTTGGCTGCAGAGAGTGCCTGAATGTGACAATCTGAGGATAGAAATAAAATATAGGTAATGTGAAATCTTACTTTAGTTAAAATATAACAGAATACATCATGTAGAAGGTACCCGTAGTCCTTCCAAAATATCTTAGATGCTTCAGTGCAGCACAGGTATATTTAGTCTACAGTTCACGGGTCTGTGTAGGTAAAACAATGCATGGGATGACTCTGATATCTCTAAATGACATGCCTTGGTGGTGGAGAATATGTCCCCAGAAGTGACAGCCTTAGTAAAAAGAATGGCAGGACTGTTGTGCAGTTCCTGCAGTTCCCTTTATATTTCTTAGTAAGAAGTCTAATAAAAATAAATCTGGAAAGATTTTTTTTAACTAGAACAATATCCAGGTCTTAGAAAGTTTAACTGCATTTCGCTGTCTTTAACTATTCTAATGCTGATAAGCATGAGGATGAAATAACTGATCCTACTTTGTGAAGAATCAGAGATAAAATGTCAATAACTTTAACAAAAAACAACCCCCCCCGCAATTCTTACTTATGACAGGTTTTCAAAAAATTGAAACATTTTCTTGACATCACGATTAAAACAGGACGTGATTCTTTGGCCCTCACTAATGATTAACTGTGCTCATGGCAAAGCAGAATTTCTGATTTTCTGGTAGTATAACAAAGGGAAATTTGGTGAAGGCTTAACAGTAGTAGTGCCAAGAATAGAATATTATTAATTAACTTAGGCTTTCATATTTATTATTATGTTGTCATTTCTTATGGACTTAAATAAACCAAATCACAAATGGAGGAATAGAATAATGATGCAGAAGAAGATTGTTGGATGCAGAAAATAAAGACTGAAGTTCCAGAACAATTTTTTTTTTCTCTCTCTGAGATGATTCTTTCAAATGTTCTTTTCAAGAACATAGTTAAAAACAGTTAGTGCAGAAATATGAATTTTACATTGGAGTTATCCCTTTAAATGATTGCTTGTTAAGAGGCCATCTGAAGGAAACCTACATTAGAAAAATGTAAATGTAGTTAACTATATACATGACTATGGCAGACACCACTTAGAAGGCTGGAAATAAAAGTTAGTCAAACCTTTTTGCTCACATTCTTACAGTCTTTTTGGTTTTCAGTGGCAGCTTTGACTTAGAGAAGGAAAGCTCACAGCAGACAAATAGTTCAGAGGTAGAGTGCTGAAGAAAAGGTGCATTAATCTGGGGGAAACACAGTCATTATTAAGCTGTAGGTTTCCAGATATAAGTCAAAGGTGTTTTGTTATTGATGCTTCAGTATCTAGTTCAAAAAAAGAGAAAGGGATGTTGGGAAAAGAGTTGTTATTTTGAAGTAACAGCAGCATCTACTGCGCACAGCATTGCGACTGCTGTGCGTGTGGGTGAGAGGTGGACAACCTCAGGGTGCTGTCATGGCACAGTATATTTGCTGATCATCAACAGAAGTGCAATCTCTAATTTGACTCTAGATAGGTCCTATCAATCTGGTTTGGTCCAAGTCCTATACTCTCTCATCAAGGGAGCATAGCAATCATAGATGTCAACAGTCTTTCTCTGTGATACCAGATTACTTCCTATGATTAAAAAAAAATAAAAAAGAAACAAATACCGTAAAAATGCAGTAAAGTGATTGGTCTGTTCAGGTGGAAACAATAACAGGCAAGTGCTTACCTGGATTGCTTGATGGCAGACTTGTAAGGGAAATAGCACACCTATGAGGGAAGCAAGAATGTATCACAGGAGAAAGTCACTTAGTGAAAATGGAAGTTTTTTTCAAAAAAAGTTGCAGTGTCTTGAAGTTAAGAAGGAAGTTGAGGAGCTATTACAAACACCTGTATAACCCAGGTCTTATGTGCCTAAGCTTTTTAACTTGGAATATAAACCAAGCATTTTTGTGTTTTCTTTTGGGTTTTTTGTAGTTTGGGTGTTGTTTTGGTTTTGGGGTGGGGTTTTGGGGGTTTTTTTCTGTTTTTTGGGTTTTTTTTTAATATGAAAATGCAGGTTATGGTTTAGCAGGAATAAAGTTCAATATCCAGTAAGATCCTCAAACACTGTCCTTTTCTTTTAGTTAGGGTTTGGTGGGTTTAATTTCTTTTCTCAGAGATTAACATTTTTAAGTGTAAAGTTCTTTTTCAAATTGCTTAAAAAAAATATTTAAGGCTTTATACAAATTCTATAATAAGTTTTAATATATATTGCATTGTCTGCTTTGTCCTTCAATAACATTCTACCAAGGACAGTAAAAATACAAAACCAAATGCACAGCCCTTCTGCATCACTGCAATAATTAAGCCCAGCAAAGTGACTACTAAGAATGCCTTACTTATGCCAGGGGCCACTTTGGTTCCCAGCAGCCTTAAAAAATTAAGAAGAGAAGGTGAGAAAAAGGTGGAGAAAAGCATGCATGACTTCAAATGATGAGTCTATCTCAACAGTCTGCTTTTGGCATTCTGTGGTCTATATTGCACAAGCTGACCTCTTTTCAAACAGAGTCACAGCTCTGGAGAGGGCATGCCAGAGGGGGAACTCTGTCATTTTTTTCAAAGGGTTATTGAAGGCCACTCTCTGAGAAGATGGAAAATGAATGAGAATTTCAGAACTTGGCCTAATGGAGCGATTTGTGTAACAATTACTTTAAAGACGATATTTTTGGGAACAAGAGCTCCAGAAGGAATCTAATGTAATAGGATTCTGTCATAAAATTGTAGCTTGAAACAGTAGCTCGTTTCATGAGTAGCAGGATTTCTTACTTTAGACATAAATGTTTACAGGACCTATTGGGTGCAAGACTAGTTATTTCTTCTTTTATTCCTTTTGCATATAAATTTCCACTTAGCCTTGTTGTTCCTTTAACTAGCATACTTCTATCTTTATTCTTCAATTTTTTTTAAAAGGTCCCAGAATTCATACAATTTTGTTAACATGATCTATATTTTAAATTACAAGTGAGTTTCATGTTATGATTTTAATGTATGATCTGTCATTGGACTTTAAACTGCCAATGGCAATACAAACATTATTCAATGACTTGTGCAAATTATAAAAACCCTTTTTTTCTGCATTTGCTCCAGAAAAAAATTCTAAATTTACTGACTTCTGTTCTTTTTTGTCTTTGCTGCAAGCTGCTGTGACATGAACTCTTAAAACTGATGAAATGATCATGGAAAAAGTATCAAGTAAACTTTAAAATCAAGCCTAATATATGTGGTGTGTGTGAAAAAATCAAGGCATATTAAAGGTAGTGAGTTTGACTACGTGTAAGAATAATGAATATTTATCCAATAGGACTTTTATTACAGGAATATCTTTGTTGCAATTAACAGTAAAAGTTTTTGAGACTGTGAATAAGATAACTAAAGTCTAAACTAAGACAGCAAATAAAATACATGCCTTATAGAGGGGCAAGGTTGCTATTGGAGGAGCATTTGCATTTTGGACACGAGGGACAAAGAAGAGCTAAACACCATTGGATCCATATTCAATAGACATTTAGTGTCCATATCTTCTTGAGATGAGAAAGCATAAGGCAATAAGACTGAATTTTTACAAAGCAAGCAAACATATTCAGCATAAAGAAAATATCAAAAACTCTTCAGCCTATGACTGGCCAAACATGTGGAAAGAGATGTGTCCCCTTCTTGCAGACATTACTTGGTGCAATAGAGGGATGAACTATCCTTTGAAACAGGGTTGCTATTCCAACTGATTGTAGGGATGACTTAAAGGACTGGATTAATTGACCTCTTGATGGCTATAATGAGTGGAAGTATTAATCTTGTGAAGTTTAACAAGGGAAAATACAGAGTTTTGCAGCCAAAGAAAAATAGTCCCATGCATCAGTACAGACTGCGGACTGACTGGCTGGAAAAGAGCTTTTCAGGATATGCCTGGGAGTCTTGATGGACAGCAAGTTGTGCCAGAGCCAGCTGAGCTCTCTTGCAGCAAAGACTCCTGGGCTGCACTAGACAGTGTTACCAACAGGTCAGAAGGAGCTGACTTCCTTTCTGCTAAGCACTGGAAAGACACATCAGGAGTGCTGTTACCAGTGCTGATGTCCCCAGTATGGGAGAGACATGGACTTCCTTGGACAAGTCCAGAAAAGGACCACAAAGATTGTAAAGGGCTTGGAACTTCTATCATATGAGAAGAGGTTGAGCAACTTTAGAATAATTTAACCTGGAGATGAGAAAGCTCAGGTGGACCTTATCCATTTCTGTAAGTACTTGATGGAAAGATTATATAAAAGAGCAAGACTGACTCTTCTCAGGGGTGCCCAGTGAAAGGAGGAGAAATTTCAGTTATACATAAAAAAATACTTTTTTTTTTTTTTTTTACTTTAAGAGTGGTCAAACACAATGGGATTGTGGAGTCTCCATCCTTTGAGATATTCACAACCCAACTGAACACTGCTCTAGGCAACCCACTTTAGCTGACTCTGTTCTGAGCAGATGTGTTGAATTAAAGGATTTCCAGATGTCCACACCAACCTCAACCACTATGTGATACCAAGATTCTGAGATTCTGTGATGAAGTCTATGAAAAAAGGGAGGAGGACAAGCACAAAGGTAAATTTTTAAACTTGCATTTGTCGTTTGGGTTTGTGCTGATATCTCTGACAACAGACATCACAAATGTGGATGTACAAGCCTCAGATATCCACCCTAGCCTCTACCTGTAATTTACACAGAGAAATGAGCACTTAGAAATGTGCTGACCTATCTCAGATGCTTATCAGAAAATAAGACAGATTACTCTCTGGAGGTGGTTTATTTTCCCTCCAGTGACTGCAGTGCAAGCTCAGTGTCCAGTTTGTCCCTTGGTATTTAAAAGTCAGGTATCAAGAAAACCATTCAGTCAAGAAAAAATCATACACCTACTGTAATACTTTTATTCATGCTAAGAGATATCTAAGGCATGCCCTATTCCAGTACGTAGAGTGTTAAAAAAGAATAAAAATATAAAATATTGGAATAACTGAAAGGCATTAGTATTTTATCGTTAAAATTCACAGGCTGTTTATCTGAGAATTGTTCCATGAAGTATATATAAAGTCACAAAGCACATTTTCCTAATTTAATCAGACATTAAAGGCTAGAATCATTGTGAGCATACCCTAAAAAACAGAGGTGTATTCATTATGCAGATGCAAACATCTGTATTTGTGTGCAAATCCAGAGTCTGAATATATGAACGTGATAACTGCATGCACTGTATTACGCTAGAGGGAACAAGAGACAAAGAGGAGCCGTGCAACAGTGGAATTCCCTCAAGGAATACTCTCTGATTCATCCGTCACATACTGAAGCCTTTTCAGAGGGTGCCAGACCTCTGGAGAGGGGATGCTGGAGGAGGAGCTCAGCCACAGTTTGAAATGGTTCAGAGCTTGTTTATTGCTGCTCAGCTCAATTCTGCTAACCTCGACTGCCCTCCCCCGTATTCCTGTGCCTCTCACCTGCAGGAGTAGATTTTTTTGTCATCTGCCCATCCATGTGTGGTCAGACACAGCCTGGAGAGTATTTAATGTTTTCTTTATGCTGAACATACCCGATTAAATGAATCATCAGTATCATCCCAGTGAATTCAATACCACTTGTGTTTATCCTATTCTACCTTGTAGTCATCAATGTAGATATCTAAAAACAACTAAACAAGAGCCACCGGAGGATTTTTGGAAGATTCGGATATCATCCCCATTTTTTGCTCTGTTGCTACACAGCAAACAGAGAGAACTAATTTATAAAAAAACACATCTAGCAACAATGGTGGGGAAAAGAGAAGGAGAGATTTGGAATGGGGGAAGGTATTCCCTTCAAAACTTTACACATTATCGATTGCTGTAACTTACCTGATCTGCCTAGATAAAAGTCTAGCTACTTTATATATATATATATATATGATTGCAAAAGTAAAAGAAAAGGAGTAAAGGAAAAAGCATGATGATATTATGTATTTTTCATATAACTGCTTGGCTAAAATCCTGAGGTTCATTTAAGAAAGACAGTAAAAGACAGGTGTATACAAATTTCATTCCATTTTTTAAAAAATGCATTCTAAACAGCTGCATTAAACATTGTAATTCCCTTCCCCCTGTCCCTATGTCTTGGGTAAGACCCATTTTTGAGCTGTTCTCATTCAGAAAATGAGTAGCTACTTTTGGCTTTGTTCCCAGAGTACTGCATACTTGGTGGTGTGTGAGGCATTGCCTCTTGGGGAAAAGGGAGGAGGGGCACTGAATCATGGCACTTAATTCTTAATGATTGTTCTGTGTGGTCAAGAGGACACAGAGCAGGCAATGCTCTTTATTCTTTACTTACTGTTATAGCTATTGGCAGCCAGCCCTTTTAATTTAGTTATCAATACTCAATGCCTTTAATCTTTTACTTTAGAGTCAGTCCAAA
Source organism: Myiozetetes cayanensis (assembly GCF_022539395.1). Classification (NCBI taxonomy): domain Eukaryota; kingdom Metazoa; phylum Chordata; class Aves; order Passeriformes; family Tyrannidae; genus Myiozetetes; species Myiozetetes cayanensis. The sequence goes on from NW_026087521.1 coordinate 16,867,260, forward strand.
ATAAGTACTAGCCAATGAGCATCTGCTAAACAGAAATATTGGTGGAGAGATGATTTAAGGCAGTGCTGCTAAGGGCCTACAAGTGTAAGTGCTGAGTAAAAGTTATTTGGTATTCTCTTGACAAATCTTGTTTCTTTATCAGGATAGTTGCTTTTCTGACAAAATATCTGTCGACTAATAACGTGTGGAAAAATTCATAGGTGTTGCTAATAGATGAGCTTTTCAGATTATCCCATCCGTCTCCCTGTTGATATAGGACACTCTTCTAAAGCACATTTTCTATTACTAAACCAAGCTTAGATTTCAGTATCCAGTGAAGTGGGATTTCTACATTTCAGAGGTTACTGAATAACTAGAAAAGTGTCACTGACTGGGAAGTTTGTCTGTATTTCTTGTCTTTGACTTCATACACTGTCTTCTAATTACATGCCAGAGTACTGCATACTATAATTCCCTTCTTTTGTAAGGAGCTGTACTATTGCAAGCTGATACTATTTGTCCTTTTTGTCACTTGTCCATGCTGTTAGACCGCTGAGTTCTTTGGAATATTTAAGTAACCTAATAAGTAATTATTCCTAAAATTATTCCTAATTTTGTTTGTTCTAGTGAAAACTCCTTCCAGTTTGCCAATCTGTTTCTAAGAATGTAGTTCCTTTATTTGAACACAATATTTCAAATGAATTGGCTTCAAAAGACAAGACGATGGTCCTCTTTCTTTTCACTGATTTACCTACTCGATTGTAAAAGTTAGTGCTCTGGAAGTTCACTTGGTTAATAATGAATTCAAGGCTTGGCTCATTTGTAGAACACGTGCACTGCAGAAGAACTTTTAACCAACCTTTTAATAGGTATGCATAGGAAAAAGTAGATGCACATCATTTAATTCATAATGCTGATTTTATCCGGGTCCCCTGCAAGGACATGTAGGCACCAGTTCAGCTGATCTGCTGGAGATGTCCACTTTGGAGGGAGTTAAATAGCTCTTTGGATCCACTGATCAAATGGCTTTGCTTCAGTTGTCCATGCACAGTTGTCTAATACATGAGAGATGTCTCAGGTATTCCTGCCTACTCTCCAGCCTCTTCAGAAAAATGTTCCTGAAGTCCTCTGTGATATCTGCCAGTCCCGTGAGGTTTTCTCAGATACTCTAAGATGGTATTTTAAATGGGAAGGCATTTTAAATGGAAATGCAACAAGTCTCGGTGTTTAGACAGGTGAGTGAAACTGCAGTTTTTCACTGTCTGGGGTGGGGTCTTGATATCGAATTCACATATAGATACCTAAATTTGGTGTATCAGTCTATGAGGTGAATCTCATTTACCTCAATGTCTGCAGCTGACTGAGAGGAATCTCGTCTGCAGCTGAGGTGATATTTTGATTTTTGAACTAAAATGCCCAGTAGGTATTAAGTAGAACAAGAGACATTTAGAAGTGAAGGATTTATCACCTGGCTTACTTTTTGTTGTCTTATTTTCCGTGATCAAAATTTGCAATTAAATAGTATTTTTCTGCATTGTGTTATTATTACAGGTGGTATGTTTTGTTCTCTTGGTTGCTTATTTTGTTAAAAAGCTACTCTGTAGGTGAGGTCAAACATGACTACTCTGCCAGTTTCATAGTATAATCTGTCATACACTGGTATGTAATTGCTCTCACGTTGTTCCCCCTTTGTTCTTGTCAAAATATGCCTTCACATTGAATGAGTTTCTCTAGTAGATTAAAGACATGCTTTTTTCCCCAGCAATTCCAATAGCACTATTGCAAATTTTTTTTCTCTGACTTCTACCAGTATATTTATTTATTTGTCCATTTCTTTTCTGACAACCAATTTCTTTTTCCCATAGTGAGTTCAGTACTGTCAGTTTGGAGCCATAAAGAACTTTATAGCAGCTTAACTCAATGTTTACTATAATCAGAAAAGCAGTATCAACCAGACCATAAGGGAAATTTAGAGATTCTCGTTAAAATTCATGTGTTTCTTTAAAAGTTCTAAAACATATCTCCTCATTCCTCCTGGACTGACTGCAAACTAAAGAAGAAAACACCAGTTTGCTACTAGATCACATGTAAGAAGGTATCTCCAAATCACAAGGATCAGGAAAAAATTCAGTGAATGTGTGGTGCTACAGGACCTGATTGTTCTCTCTGGAGAACATTTTCTAATTTCCATGGTTCAGTTGAATTTTCAAGGTATCTTGTCTGGTTTTTCTGCCTTTGAATCCAGGCCATTAACAGTGACTCCAGCATCTCTGGGAGTACTTTAGCCATGAATTGAATCTTATGCCCTGTTTCACACACTTCTGCACTCCCACAGTGTTGCTGGTCTGTCCCAGCTGATTAACTGATGATGAAGGTCTGAGTTAAAAGAAACATGTATTTAAAGTCTTGTGTAAAATGTAATTTAAACACATGCTTCCCAATGTGTTCTTCAATTCACTTAAAATATGTCTTTATGTTTAACATGTTTAAACAGCATAAGAATGCACCAGACAGCTAGCTGCATCAGGGGGTAAAGAAAATACTGGTGTTTGTAGGTAGAGATGAAGATTAATTAATTAATTGTGCTGCAGTTTTTGTTCACTGACTCTTTTCCCAGAATTAACACTTTTTTTCCTGCATTCTTGTTTTAAATGTCACAAGTATCAAATATGACCTCCAGTGGAAATTCTTTGGCAGACTGTCATTAGCTGTTAGTCCCTCTTTGGAGAGGGACGCTAACTCAGCCCGTGAGTGTCACCAGACAGTTCTGTTTCAAGTAAGAGTCTTTGTATGATGTGCTTTTCATGCAGTTGTTTGTTGGAGGTTTTTTCCTACTAGCTATTTATCTAAGTTGAAATAATCATGGATGGTGTCTGTAGGAACCATACAGACAGCATCAGTTTTAAACTGAGTATCTGCACTAATTTTTCCCTTTAAGGATTTTTTCCCGTATTGGGTGTTATACTTTTTAGAGCATGACAATGTAAAATTGTCTAAAACTTTGTCATACACAGCTCTTTTAGTCATTCCTGCTTATATACATCAGCTGAATCTTCTGCAGCAGAAAAGTAAAAGAAGGAATGATAGCACACCCTAGAGAAGCTGAGAGCAGCTATTTTTTATAGATACACAAACATTTTCTTAGGAAAATGTTTCTTAAAATGGTTTAAATTTTTTAAAAGTATCCATTAAAGAAAATGTCAGTCACCATAAAGTGTAATGGGGTTGTGACCTGTCAGCTTCAGTCCCTGTTGCCTTGGTCGCTCTAATTGAAAGGAACTTGTGCATAATGCTGCAGCCAACCATGCCTTGGGAATCTCAGGGCTACCACAGACAGAGCTTGTAAATAACTGCCTCAGAGGCTGACATTTATCGCAGGCAGAAGTCAGTGGGCATTCTGCAGCTTGATGTGGCTTGACTGCCCTCTAGTTAGGAGTCGACTTCTTCCCAGCTATAGAAAGGAGGATCTATTGACCCACATACTGTAAATATGTCAGGATCAAACCATCAAAAATTCTCCTCCCCAAACGACTTTTTCCCACCTGTAACAGACTTCCTTATCACAGTGTCCTGTTCAAAACTGTCAGCTTTAAACAACTGACAATGGACAGCTCCTTTTTTAAAGTACTTCAAATAATAGTGTTCACAAAGGTAAGTATTTCTAAGAGAAGTACTCCTTAAAGTCTGCAAAATATTTTAAATTAGATAGTCCTTTCTTTAGCAGCAGCAAGAATCAGTATGGTTTGAAGCAGTTACTATTTAATATGCTTGTTCACTGTGTTAATTTTCCCCAAGTCAATTTTTAAAGCTAAAATAATCTCCCTTTGGCTTTGTAAAGCCAGCATTATAACCATAGTAATTTTTAAATTAAGCTCCCTTATTGTCTATGTGTATGTGAAGTAGGTGATATTACACAAAAAGCACAGTCTACATTAGTGTGATACAAATACATATTTAAGAGCTTAACAAGCCTGCAGGAAAAATAATGGTCTCGATAAACATTAAAATGGTTCACTTGTAAGCCTTTTTGTTTAGTTGCATTTTCCTACTTGCACATTCAAAGGAGTGATGAAATGCACTGAGTAAATAAATAAAGCCTATTATAATGTCCCAGTAGAAGGGAAAAGTTTATTTTAGTTCCACTAACAAGTTTAGAAACTCTTGAATTATTAGATTTGCTGTGAATTAAAACACACAATGCTTATTGAAAAAAAGTGGGAGATTCTGTTAGGCAAGTTAAGATCTGGTATCCTACATAAATACATCTATACTTATATAAGAAGCATTTCTCCAAGCATCCTTACTATATAGCTGATTATGGAATGTAGAGTCCTACTGTGAATATATAATTTTGTCTGGACTTCTTTTATAGTCAGTAATTGAATAGCACAGTGATGGGCTTATTGCAAGTGTGAGAAAGTGCTAAGCAAAACAGAAATTATAATGAAATTTGAGATGTCAGTGACAATTAGCTGCGTTATGAATATTCATTTCATATTCATTCTGGATAGTGCCATTTTTCACTATCTTTAATGACTGAATAGTGTTTCAAGAAATAGAGATATAAATAATAGTCATGTGATAATTAACATGGTTTTTCCTGAGTGTTGTAGCACTTGTCAAGTGCCACGTGGGCTGGAGCAATGACTAGAAAGTTAATTTTCAGACATGGCCATCTCAATGTGTTTAGCAGAACCATTTAACATTCTTGCAGAATTGTTAATTTACAGGAAGATAAAAATCTGCTTGTAAGTGGTTTTACGAATGCTGCAGTCTCATTAGGAAGGCTGAGTCCGACACGAATTACAGAAATCTTAACCAGGACCCCACATCAGAGGTGAAAAGAAATGAAGTAATAGTGAAGCAATGCCCCCCAAAAACCGTCACCTTAAATTAATGCTGGGAAATCTGACTGACTGTCCTGCTTTCAGACTGGTACATACATATTGGCAGAAAACTAAGTATGTACTTAAAGGCGCTTTTTTTCAGTCAGGATGAAGGTACCCATGAGAGTGAAGGGGATAGTACTGTCAGTGAAAAAGGTAGTCTTTGGATATGTGATCTTAACCTATTTTGAACACATCTTAACATTACTAGTGTTCTGCTAGTATCCCCTACAAAGGTTGTGTTATGACCTCCCAAAGTTGTGCAGTGGGGTCTTCCCCAAGTCTGACTGAATGTTTTGAAAAGAATGTCATAGTTTGAAAAGGAAAATTATGTAGCTGGAACCCCAAAGACCCTCAGAGAAAAAGCATCACAGAAATTTTCCTTTTAGGTTACAGAACAACGCAAAAGAGCATAACATTTGTTAAATTAGTTCTAGAGGACCTCCTTTGTGTAAACCTAGCATGAAAATAAGTAAGACAAATGTATTACTGCCACTCCTTCTGCATCTCACAGATTTAGTACCCAGCTTCATCTTGCATATGGGGAGATTGGAAACAGCTTTGAAATTACTTTGTTGCAGCATGGCTAGTAAAAAGCTGATAATGCATTATCAGCTGTTTTGTTGGTTGGTTAAGTCCATAGTCTTTATTATTTAAAACTCAGGCTTATATTTTATAGTTTATTCCATATGGGTTTTCATTATCTGATAGAGAAAAAGTAAAATTAAAAAACAAACAAACAAACAAAACAAAACAAAACAAAAACAGTTAGGTGAACCTTATTACTTTGGAAAAACATTCCTGCTTTGCACTGTGAAAAAATAAAGAAGCAAAGTTTAATAGAAGTGAAAGTGCACCCGGTTGTGAGAGAATACTGCTCTGAGCATCCCAGGATGCATTCAAGAACCTCAGCTATGAAGTGAATGTCTCAGAGATGCTTACCTGTCCTGAAAGAGTTTTGTGCCACCATAATCTTGAGACTTAATATGCAAAATTTTGTCAGTGTGTATATGTGGAACAGATTTTGTTTTCCTGGCTAGACTTCTGACCACTAAGCTACTCATAAGGAAGGAGTTCCCTCAGAATACAGGATTTGTGTTGCTTCCACCAGTATAACAACAAAGCTGATTGGCCTATAAAATTGGCTTTTTAAAGTAGTAAGGACATTATAAAAAATGTCAGTTGTAGAAAATAGGCTTGGATTGCATGAGCATAAGGTAATTGAGTTTCATTTAAATGCAAGAGTAAATAGAGGCCTGTATTGAACTGGTATCAGTTTTGAATAGGCATTCTAAGATAGACTAAAATAATTAGTTGTTTAGGCAGCAGAGCTCAGATTAATATTTGACTTGAATATGAAAGAGGCCTTGAAGTCCTTTGTCTTGCACATCCAAAAATGTTCTTGAACATGTATCCCAGGCAGAGAGCTAGAAGACATTGCAGAAAAGCTCAAAACTGGATAAATAACCAGTACAGATGAAACATTGGTATTAAAGAGGAAAACTGCAAAGGATGTAAAACCTCACATCTTGTAGAATAAAATGAGAATTTCCAGGAGTCAAACTGAAATGAAACTTTTATGGGGTATTAGGTTTGACAGCCTGCTTATTGACCATGCAATTACAAAATTAAATAAGGAAAAGGGGAAAAAAAAACCAACATTGCTAAGGACATTGAAAGTAATACAACTTTGCCCTCAAATTAAATTAATTTGGTATTGGTTTCAGTATGAGTAATGCTGAACAGTAATGGTAATACGTCTCTAAGTTTCAGTGTCTAGACAGAAAGCTTTATGTTTTCAAATTGTTCTGTCTCAGAGGTGATGTTAAACTGAATAGCAGATACTATATCCTTGTTAGAAACACTGGTGGCCAGTCAATCCAACAGCATATTGAAAGACACCAAGAAAATATCTTAGAGATTTCTAACTCCTGCCTTCAATTATCAACCTCAGAAATACAATGCAGAAGTGTTTCCATCCTTGATTATTTGGTTTAAACTACTTAGTTAATTTTCCTTATATTTATCTATTTCTAACTGTAATAACTCTTATTTCCCAATTTGCTAGTTTTCTTTTCCCAAGGCTATTATTTTAATCTAGCTTATCTGACCCAAAGTCTTAGCAACAACACTTTTGTCTTTTATTTGGTTTGTTTTTTTTTTCCCTTTAACCCAAAGTTAATACTCTTATATAATAGTTTCCTCTAACTCCTCAGGAGTATACTCTGTTCTTGAGCTTTTTTTTTTTCTGTATCAGGCCTCCCAACAGATATGAGTTGCTAAGGTAAATTTTACTTGCCCCTGGAAGCACCAGAAGAAGCATTTCCTGGGGTTAAAAAGAAATACTAATGTCATTGCAAAAGATACAGAAACTTCATCTAGAATTCTCTGGTTAGTCATACTCACCATTCAAGATTATTTCGAAGTGGAACATGTAAACAGAAGGGTTACTATAATATTCAGAATAAAATCTTCTTGTAAAATAAGATGATTATTTTCTTTTCTTTTTGGAGGAAAAAAGAAAAAAAGAGGCTTTGTGGCCCTGTCTGAGTGTATATGATTGCACATTGGATAGAGGCAGGAAAGTAAACACCAAAGGCAATGAATTGTTTTAAGGAAAATACTGGTACAATATCAATTAGGTGATAATAGTAGCCATGGACAACTTCGATCTTAAAATTAAAGGGTTTCTGACTGTCAGTGGAAGTAGACTTTGAATTAGCGTCTTCATAGGAGAAGTAAGCTAAGACAGTATGTGGTGTGATTGGTGCTGTTGATGCATGATAGGGATGAAATTGATATATTCAGGGGTGTGGTGGACCCTTCAGTACTGTATTCCACTGTTCTTTTTAAAGAGTACAATTTGTGTTCCTTAAGCATTGACCTTTCTCATTGGCTATACTTTGGCAAAAAATTGTTTTTGTTTTTTTCTTTTGTGTGTTTTTTTTTTTTTAATTTGTTATTCAAACTGGAAAAAAAGACAAAGAGACAACTGAGTCAGAATTTTTAATTTTATTACCATTGTGCCATTTTTATTTGAGAGGACAGGAAATGTTTTAGTTTGGATTTTCACTTTGATTTTGAAGTGTGTCGTATATCTAGTCAAGAAATCCAAATTACATATCCAGTATTTTTGGTCTCTTCTTGATTTTATTTCTGAGTGAAGTTCATAAAAAAAAAATGTCACCTAACTCCACTGCTGACCCAATCAGAAGACAATGGCTTTAGATCCTCTTTTGTCACTTGGTGTTTCTATAAATACTAAATACACAAATTGTACACATTTAGAGTTCTGCTAAATCAGGGATGAGAGTGTCTCTTGTGTCTGTCCCTTCCCTGGATGCTCAAGGAAGCACGAGTAGCTCCTTCTACCCTTTTGTCTGATTCACTGCAAGCCCCTACAAAGCCAGATACAATCTAGCCCAGATTTATCATCTGCCCTTCAAGTACCAGGGGGCAATAGTAGGAAAGAATAACAGATGTGGCCATGTGTATAGTATCAAGTGGGACATAACTCTGAGAAATGTTTTGCATTTAACTTTAAAACGTTAAAAGAATCAGTTGAATGACTGTCAGGCAGAAGGTCATTCAATCCTTGGAGAAAGGAAAAATGTCCTATGCTATATCTGGAGATAGCTGACATACAGATGGTACTTGAAGCAAGCTCTCTGACCCAGAGCTCAAAGTCTATATTGAACCTGACTCCCAGACCTAAACATTTTCTGTTCAGTCTAATAGGTCTGTTGCTTGCAAGATCGTACTTATACGTTAGAATTCAGGAGAGCTCTATATGAAAAATTACTACAGACAATGCGTGCAAAGTACCCTTCTTCCTCTGCATATCTAATAAATCCAATTCTATAAAAGTTGAAAATTATTTTTACGTACCAGAATGTATCTTGATATTGATATACCTATGGGAAATGAAGGGCTTACAGACTTGCCCAAATCTGCAAAGACCTTTTAAGGACTGAGTGAAATTACAGTTCCTGCATTCAGAGAAATATAAAACTTTTCTCCAATTTCATCTGATATCTTATGAATTGGGAATAAGGTCTGGTGGTGGCCTAGCTGACAATGACTGGTATCCCTAGCATCCTACTAGCTTTTAGAGAAGCATAATGAGAAGCAATTGGTAAAACAGCAAGGGAGAGAGGAATGTTGAGAGAGGTCTATGTGGTGCTTAATTTCCAGCTGGGCTTAAACCACGACAGGCTGATAAAGGGAAACAGCACCATGAAAGACTCTGCCCGTGGAGGGAGCTGAGGTGTACTGTCTGCAGGAGCAGTGAATCCAGTGCCATACAAGAAAGCTTGAAATGTTAGAGTACAAAATGCTGCAGAGCCACATCTCAGGAGGTTGCCACTGAGCAGTGTAAAAACAGCAACAACAAGGCTGTGTGGTCAAAATCTCAGGGCTCCATATAGGGACCTCTGTGCTTAACAGTTGACACTGTCAAACTGGCAAGGCAGAAATCATAAATGGTCATTGCACTAATCAAATTTCCACGTGACTAGACATAACCACAGTATTCTCTACCAATATTCCTAGAGAAATCATGACCTGAGCTTCCAAAAGAAAAAAGCTATGTTCTTTTCTTAGCACTGTTTACATTATCTCCTACTTTTTCTCTATGTTTACAAGCTTAGTGTTCTTTTTATCTTTGCTCACTTTGCTAATAGCACCTCACAGTTTGTATTACAGAGAGCTAGTGCTATTAAAATTTGCATTATTTTACATATTTGTCTCCAGTTTATTTCTTCCACAATGTTGTTTTCACATTGTGTTTTTATACCTTCTGTGCGCAACTGTGAGGATTTCACTATTTTTTTACTTTAAGTGTATATGACCTTTTCAGAAAAATTATAGTCCAGCCAAAATGGTTAATGTTTTCTTAAGAGTTACTCCAATGAGCAAAATTCCAAAACATCACAGACTAATCCAAAGAAAATTCACCAGAAAACTATTTTTTTATAATTGCTACGTTTTTCTGTATTAACAGTTTGCCAAGACTTTTTGTAAATTGTGGACTAAAACTTATAATTAATGGAGTATGCACCAGACAGCTTGCATTTTTCCAATTAGAAAAATAGTCTGACCAAGTTAGAAAGAGCAACACAGAATGAAGAGTGTAAGCAAGCCAAGAAAAGCCTTAGAAGGCACGAGCTCATTATGGAGAATAAAGATTGTTAAGATTCTTGTATCACTAATTATGACACTTTGATAGAAATTGTTGCACAAAGATTTTTTTCTTACATTAGATCATGACATCAAGGAAAAGCAAAGAGGATCCTGTGGAAAACACTTTATTTAATTCCTAGAGGAAATTTTAAATCTCATACTGAGTAATATAAAAGTCATAATTTGGTAGAGATACATTGGTTACGTAAATATATTATTGTTTAAAATTTAGTTTTGAATAGAGCATCTCACATGTAAGGGAAAGAAGAAACTATCCATCAGAGTGTGCGTGCTTATGCAACAGACATTTGGATAACCCTTCGTTTCTGCTTACTTCATGTGCACTGAAACAGTGATAGAGAGAATAAAATTTCAAAAATTAGGACTGCACTAAAAAAATAAGGACACTGGCCAGGGACCTGCACAGTTGGAGAAAATCTATCAAAAGACCCCATGGCAGATGTCTTTTCTCAGTATAGCACTGCTTTACTGAAGGGGCTAATGCAAATGGCAGGGCCTCCATTTTCTAACCCTGGACCTGAAGCATGAAAATTAAAGGTCTTTCCTTCTCCTCTGCATCCATAAACTGGGACAGGGAGAGAGAGACAGGGACATGTTGATCTCTCTTTCCTACCCACTTGCTCCAATGAGACTTATAGGAACAATACAGGTGTTTATATCTGTAGCTTGATTAGAGAGAGAGAGATCTTAAGGCACCATGGAGGCCCTGCAGCCCCCTTTTCTTGCTGTGGCTGTATGACACCCTGTGGTTTTGGCAGAAGCCTTTTGGTACAAGTACAGATGTGACAGACCCAAATATAACCAGCCACACATGTCCATTATGCACAGGACTGGGTATTCAAGTGCTGAAGCTCATTTCCAGCTTCAGATGCACTGTGGCATCAGTGGAATAGCCATGTTTGCAGCAGTCCCTGTGGGATACTTGCCTGCCTGCTTACAGGCTGGTGGAAGCTGTGCCATTGCAACGCTGAGCCAGGAGCAGGTTGTTTGCTGTGACCTTGTGAACTTGGGCCATGAGCTCATCCTCTGCTGTTGCTGCAGTGAAGCGACTCAGAGAAAAAGAAGACAAGGTCTGTGTGTGAGGTGTGTGTTCCAGTCTGGGTCCCTATTCCATGACAAGGGATCTGCACTGACATTCTGTTTCGTAGATGCCAAAGGAAAGTGAAGGGAAAAGACAAAAAGAAAGATGGCCAGGAGACAAAGCAGAAAGAGGCACTTGATCACTCGGTCCAGGCTGAGGTTGCTGGTCATCACCATTTTCAGTCCTTCTACCCCCACACGGCTGTGCTGCCAGTCCTCAAAGGTAGCTTTGATTACCAGGAGCTCATCATCTCAGACATTATTCCTCTCAGTGCAGTGAGTTACACAGAGAAGCAGGTACAGCTTAGACCATCTGGTTCTACAGTAAAAGAGTGGGTATAGGATAAAAACTACAATGAATACCCATTTTACTTTTTCCAAAAGCTGATGGTGCTTCAGGCATCCACAAAAATCAAGACCTCTTTTGGGCAAGTGCCATTATGGCAGCCACAGATCAGAAATCCTACTCATGAAGGTGGTAAATCCTGAAAACCATTGCACCTATGCTAGGGGCTGCCAACCTGTGATGTCATCAGTCTTCTTGGAGTCTATGTGCAAGTCAGTGTTGCCCACAGTTGCCCCAGGAACTCAACCTGCTCTTAGTCAGCTGCTCTTAGCAGCATTTCTTCTGTTTGGTACAGCAGGTACTGCTGCAAGCGATTGAAAATGCCCTGGATGCCATCAGTGCATACCTCTGGAGAGGTGCAGAACACTAGGATGTCATCCTGGTATACCACGGCATAGCAGGGCATAGATATGAAGCAAGTCCCTAAGAACAACATTTACAGAATACTGAAATGTGCCTTGAGCACTGCAGAGACTGAATGGCATCACAGGATGCTCATAGCGGCCCCTTATAGATCAACCAAAGTGGGCAACAGAGCCCACTGCAGGCGTGCAGTGCAGGATGAGAGGCAAGGGATGCTGGTTCTTCACTCTGGTGTCTTTTTGACTCCAGTAATCCATGCAGAGGCAGAGACTCTCATACTTCTTTATGAAAAATAGAAGCTCCCACAGGGATGTCGGAGGGGAAGTTGAACCCATATACCAGATGGTTCTTGAGGTACTCCTTGAAGGCTGACGATTCAGATTCTGAGCAAGCATAGGTTCTCCCAGAAAACACCTCTTCCAGAGTGTGGTATTCACAGGTGGTAGTCACTCATACCATCAGAGTGCTGAAAGGTGTTTTTCTATTAGATATGGGAAATATGGAAGGCAGCACTTCTGTAGTTCCTGATATGATTATAGCACACAGTCTGTGTGTGCACATAGCTTATCAAAATGTCTCCCTTGAACTAGAATGATACTTGGGTATTGAAAATGCTTCTTACTGTGGTAAACCCACTACTTTGATATTAAAAATCCTGAATCTACATATACAGATTAAACCCTTTATAAAAACTTTTAAAATTGCCATAAAGAAACCTGGGTGGCCCTGTTGGGATGCAGCATGCTGCATATGGTAGATACACGTAACACATAGAAATAAGTAGATCACTTTAGCCTGGAAATGCCATCAGAATGTAATGCAGGAAGAACAGTAGTGAAATGATGCAGAAGTGAATGATACCAGAGGCCTGATAATATAACAATATTATACCTCCTTGGTCAGTATGCCTAGTACTACGTCACAGAAAATCCTTATTTATGATGTACAATATAGACTGCGAGTAGCCATGTGTATAAATATCATCTTGAAAAGTAGCATTGAGTTGGAACACCAAATGCACCCATTGTAATTTCTAACAACGACAGCACTCATTACAACCTATCATGACCATGTTGCATACGCCTTTCAGTCTTCTTGGCAGCTTGTTCTGTTTGAGGGGTGATTTGGAAAGGGAGCATTTTCTGAAAAAGACAAGGACAAATTGTTCCAATGATGGGCCAGGGGAGAAAATGGAAATGCAGAAATATGAAGACAAATACGATGTTTGGCTTTGCTTCAGTCACTTCGGTACTACAGTTTGTAGCATGCTCAGAACTGCCAGCTTCTGAAAGAATGGAGGTTTAAGCATTGTCACCGTGTTTAAAAACAAGACATCTGAAAGCAAACAAACAAACAAAAAAAGATTTTTCATTCTTGGTGGATCAACAAGACTTGATTACTTAAACTGGTACTGTAAACACAAATGTCCTTCAGGTATTTTCTTTGGTGCCTCTATGTACGACATTTATGTAAGGTATGTGTCATTCCAGAAGTTTATCCTATCTCACACCATAGAATAGTTTCTAAATTTATACAGCCTAAAGCAGCTGCTGAATTGAAAACAATCTCTTTGTTAAAGAACAATGCTTTGTGTCACAGAAGGAAGATATAATTTATCTTGTATGCAAGAAAACTGTCTACATAATGATTCAACTCAGTAAGTCAACTTCTGGAGCAAAATTTCTACTTTAAAGGTTTTTTTAGAAAGAACCTCCATTTTTGGAAGAAGGTGCAAGTGAAATATTTCAAATAACAAGCAAAAATTATTAGCTTTGGGTGATATGACAGTATATACTTCTGTACATATACTACCATCCAAGCAGTATCACATAAGAATAGTGATTGCATGTATTAAAGAACATCTCTTCCAGTGATACTGCCAGGTTTCTGTACTAAGCAAATCAAAAGAAGAATTGAAATGGTCATTCATATTCCTACTTCACAATGCTAATTCCTTGTAGCAGGACTAGTAATGAATGTCATTGAAGACTATGTGACATACTCTTAATTGTATTGCTTTGTCATGGCAAGAGCTCTTTCCAAAAGAAATGCTTCTTTTGGACTGAAAGATAACACAATGAGTTTTAAGGGCAGAAATGTTTGTGTTCATGATTGATCAGCCATGTTCCCTTGCTTTTTGCTGCTTATATTCAACTGACGTTTACCCAGATATCTTGGTCATGTAGACTGAAAAAATTTTCTGGAGTGAACTATGTTGTACAGCAAAACTGTAGCAGCCATCAAACCACTTGGAAATTAGGTTTCTGTAGAGCAAAGAAGCTATGGGTTTCTCTTAGCTCAAACTATAGTGAAGGAACTGAAGAGCCATCAGGAAAACATCATGAACTCGTAAATCATAATCTGAGGGAACTTCAGAGGTAACAGGAAGGAGATGATTCACTAATCCTTTCATCCCAGGTGCTGTGGACAATGCAGTACAGGTTGAGCCATTGCAACAGTAGCTGACAAGCTTGACCTCTGATAAGACAATAGATTTAAAGTTCTTTAGCCAGGAGCTGTATTTGCTTAGCCTGTCTCTGAAGAAAGATTGTCCAGCTTGAGCTGTAAACATTTTATCCAGTTTTATCCACTGTAAATCAAAATGTTCTCAATGCTGGCAAAGAAATTGAGGCATTGTTAGCTCGTTAAATGAAAAGGGCTGAAGGCCAACACTTCTCTTCATCATTAAACTTTATTTGGCACATGTTGCGTATGGTGGATGACTTGTGAATCCTCTTTAAAATTACAAATTGCCTTCTTCAACCTTGGTATCAGCTATTTCTTTTCCTATTAATATAGAAAATAAATGCAGATGAATATAGAAAAAATCTAAAATGATCGACAACCATTGTGGCAGTTCCTGTGCACATAAACATGAGATATTGCTTGTTCCCAAAACTTTTCTTTGGAAATGTGTGGGAGGTGATATATCAGATAAAGAGAAGAGGAAAGGAAATAAGTGAAAGTTAAGAAGATCATTTAACATCTGGTATGTAGTGTTTGTTAATTTCTAATTTCAGTTACTTTTAGTTAAATAATTATTGTATTATGAGACTTATAGTAGTCTACATATACGTAGCTGGTTACTGGGAAGATGGAAAACAGTCCTCATGAAATGACATTGTTTGAAATAATGTGAAAAATATTTCAAACCTTCTGCTTAAGGTTATGGTTCTTAGAAAGACCAATTTGACTACGGCAAGCCTCCAGATCTGATAAAATTGTCTACTTTGAGTCCTCTATGTTCAAAGTCTCTATAGAAAACAATTGCTATTTTGCTTATGTAAAAGCTGCAAGATAAACAACTTTTGATCACTAAGCTTTTCTATCATATTATATCTACTCATTGGCCTTGTATTTATCTTTCTCAGGACTTACTGTAAATTTGCACCTGATTCAGTACAGCTATATATTGTCTCTGAAAATGAGGTTCTTTTAGGCATGGCTGGAAATTCATATCTATCTCTTGCAACTAGCAATTGTGTGCATAAATCAGTTGAGCTCACTGCTCTGACAGAAAGTCTTTTTTTTCCTTTTTTTTTAATGAGTTCATTTTCTATCAGATCATTGAGCTGTTCCACTTCCTTCTTTGATTGCACCATAATTAGATTTGAAACAAATGAATAAGCAACTGTGTATGGTGCAAGAAAGCAGGAGAACTGAATAGATTAAGAGTGAACTATAGGATGGAGTACAGTGAAACCACACCTTTGCTTCTATATCTGTATCAAAGTGAAAGAGTTAGCAGATTGACACTGGCTTTACTGTTGCAATCAATTATCCTGTTCCGTCCTTTTGTTTATTTTACATGTGCCTTATTTTGTCTGAAGATGGTGAGGTGTCAGTCACTTCAAATTATGGTAACAAGGCAAAATACTACCAGAAACTTTTACCATGTCCTTAATCTGATTGGATTTCCTTTCAATAACACTGAACCAGATTACATTATAGAAGCATAAAGAAAATGTTTTTATTAGAGAATCCCATAGAAATTCTACTATTTGTGTACTACTGGCAATATTTACCCTGTGCAGCAAAGTTCAGTGTTATCTTCTGTGCTGTTACCAGTTTGTCTCATAAAAATTTCTTAGGTTTTACGCTGTCCATATCACTGTACACAAGTAGCCCTGAGTTTGTACGCTAAATCAGATACAAAGTTCGCTGACCTTGTTCCACACCAGAAGGAATGCTCGATTGCCATCCATATAAACCATTTTTTGGTGAATCAGCCTCATGATGACTTTGATTATGTGACAATGTAGTGTTTCAATCTGGATTCACTAGCCAGCTGTTCACCAAAAGATGATAATGATAATAATAATAACAACCAACAGATTTCTTTTTAAGAGCTGATGGTTGGGAATCTAGATGTGACAGTTGGCACTCTAGAACCAATAGTCTTAGAGTAAACTAAAACCATCACATATGTTTGTGTTATTAAAGGAATGGATATTACCTTGTCTGTCATTGGTTTCAGATGTTTTAATCCTGTATTTCCATAATAAACTAGTAAGGTTTAATGATTTGTTTAAGAGTGGGTATAGCGAAAGTGCTTTCATCTTCATGGTCGTAGTTTAACCTAGTTCTCCACTTTTGTTGATGTCAGTTTCCACTGTGGTAACAAGTACATAAATATGCTTTGCTTCAAATTTCTCAGAGTGGTGACTTAGAACACAGTTGTCATGATTTGCACAAATCAGTAGATAGTGGATAGATTTAGCAGAGGATCTCAAGAGCAAGCAGAGACTGCACTTTCACAATTCAGGCCCCTGAAAAAGGGAGACATGACAATGAAGAGGAACTTGTGCTAACAATATTCACACAGTAGCTATTCATTAGTTAGTAGCGGTCCTGGTTTAAATTGCATAAAATCATTAATCTATATATTCCCAATGGGAATTTAGACTATATTCTTTCATATTATAAATCAAACATCTTTGAAATTAATGAAATAAATTTTTAATGGTTTAAATTACTATATTATGGACAGTAGCAAGTAATGCAAAGGATGAATTGACTAGTTCAACTTTCGTTCCTTTAAAACTTATTTCAAGGGAGCATTACATGCTATATGTAATGTGGCTTTTTATTTTTATGGAACCTCTTGCAGTGTCATCTATTTTGGTGTAAACAAAGATTAGGAATACCTTGATTGCTGTTGAAGATACCTTCATTTTAAATTTCCCAGTGATTTTGTTGTATATTTTTATAAGTAGTAAAGAGACTTTCTTGAATTATTTTGCAACACACAACACTAGGGAAAAAGAATGGTTCAATCATCTCAGAAAAAAATAAGAGTAGTAACAATATTTATAAATACATTAAAGGAGGAAAATATTTGGAAAATATCTATTAAAATATATTTCCCTTGAGGAAATATCAGCTTGCATGATTAATTTACAGTGTCTCGAGGATTCACTGAAACCCATCTTAAACTTCTTTATGTGATCAATTCCATTTTATTGCTGTGAGATTTATGCAATATAGCAAATAAATGGTTGATTTATCTCACTGTTCCACTTGTATAACAAAGCATAAGAAACGATGAAGAGAGGTAAAATCAACTTATGTGCAGAAAATAATTTATTGTATGCTGTTTAGATTTGTGAAGATAGTTATTTTAGATTTTTTTTCATAATTTTGAATGTTTTCTTAACATATCAGGCAGACTAAAAAAGTTATTCAATTAAGATAATTATTTTTGCATTCAAACTTAAATAATATGTGTGTCTATAGTCCAAATGCTTTAGAAAGTTCAAAAATTTCTGCCTTTTCAATGGAAACCAAAGTTTTCTGTTTAGGTCAAGAGTACACAGTGGAATGGAAGTATACTATAAGTTTCATAAGTGTTGTCCAATATGCCTGAACAATGTCATGGTGATACAAGCAAAAGGAATAACAGAGTCATCTACTTTGTCTAGATATATAACTCACAATAGCTTTTTTAATTCTGCCAGAAAAGAAAAACAACCATCCAACCAAAACAAACAAACAAAACAACAAATAAACAAACATATGAGAATGAGTGGAGGTAATTCTTATCCAAGATAGAAAACAAAATTAAGTCCAGGTAACATGAAAGTCTGAAAAAGACACTGTATAAGAAGAACATTTGGAAAGCTTATTTTATAGAATGAATGTGTTTTATCAATGAAACTGGGATTAAAAAGGAATATTGGTGATAGATTTTTCCTGAATTTTCAGTCAACTTTAGCGGTAATAGGCACTGCAGTCATTGTTTGTGGATACTAAAAAAAGGTTTTATATACACATATCCTTAGGTCACTGTCATGATTTTTACTGATGTCAAAATTGCATATACTCCTCTGTCAGTACAAGGTGTTGTAGATCTGGATCCTACAGTGTATGGCACATGAGAACACATTTGTAGAGAACCTTCCCACATATACAGCCAAAGTCAGGATAGATGAACCTTCAGACAAGATGAGAAAGCACAACATGTAGCTCCCCACTGATACAAGAATCAGTGGATAACATCATCTTCCATGGATGCTGTCTTGGCATCTCATTTAGTTGTGCCTGCAGCTGAAGGTGTGGCTGATTTTTTCATAAGGAATAAGGAAGTTTGGCTCTAGTTATTCTGATGATCATCAGGGGCCATAGAACCATAGAATCATTTAGGTTGGAAAAGGCTTATAAGATCCTTGAGTCCAACTGTAAACCAGCACTGTCAAGTCCACCACTGAAGCTTGTCCCTAACTACTACATCTACACAGCTTTTAAGTGCTGCCAGGGCTGGCAACTCAACAACTTCCCTGGGCAACCTCTTCTAGTGCTTGACAGCACTTCTGGTGAAGAATTTTTTCCTAATACCCAATATAAACCTCCCCTGGTGCAACTTGAGGCCATATTCTCCCATCCTGTCACTTGTTACTTGGCGGAAGAGACCAACCTCCACCATATTCCAAACCATCTGCTGTCCTTGATAACTTTCACCCACAAGAGAAATGCTTTAAATTTCACCTTCCTTCTTTCCAAGAGAAAAATATATGAATGAATGTACCTCTGAAACTAAGATGATGGGTTTTTAAACCATGAAAGTAGGGTTTAGTTTTGGGGTTTTTTCCTTTTTAAGATTTTTTTAAGCTTGTCTTAGTGGTCAGTCAGTCATGCACCTTTTATAACCTAAATTTTTCAGAAGTAGTTACATGATTTCCATGTACTTCCCTGGAACCAGCTATGTGCTGATGCAGTGGCTAAAATGAGGGTGCTTTTCAGGGTCATGGGTTGTTTCTCAAGTCACCTCCTGTCTGTCCTTTTGAGGGGGAATCTTTTCTACGCTTCATGTGCTTAAAACTGATGGGCAGCACTGGGCCCAGTCAGCTTTAGGAATAAACTGAGGATTGACTGTGTCATAATACGAAAGAGGCCTCGGTGACTGGGAAAGTTGTGTGAAACTGGAAGGTGCTATAAGAGGAGCTGTGCCACATACCAACTGCTTCTCATGTCCCTGGGATGCACCACAGACAGGCAGTACTTTACTTCAGGTAGCTGTATGGGACAGAACAATACTCCTCCTTTTGGGCAGTATAGCCCCCTGTCAGTTGAAGGTTGTAGATGCTACACCCAGACCAAGGGAAAGAAGTAAATGTTGGGGGAATTTTAAAATGTATGTGTTTGAAAAAGCAGAACAAGATTACCATGAGAAATTACCAGCACTTCTTTTTACTGTCCCTTTCCTTTGTATTTTCAAGTACTCATTTTTCCTTACTACAGGCTATACAGAACAAATGTTACAAAAATATATTATTCTTACATCTTGAAAATATCAGGATCATACTAGCAATATGACAGAGTATGCATTAGTGGGTCATAAATGCAGTCCTAGCCGTTATGATACATTTATGAAAGTTTCTGTCATTTTTGTTGTCCCATCTCAGTGTTCCCAGAACATCTTATAGAGCTTACTGATAGCATCTGGTTGAGTTCTTTGAGGGCAGGTCTGACCTTAGGCATTCCAGTTAGTCCAGCATGTCTACAGTGCAGCTTTGCTATGAAAAGCATCTGCAAAGTGGCTTTGCTGATTTCCACTCTGTGTCCTTCAGAAATTCCAAAGCAAGTCAACTTTGTTAAGAAAAGAAAACTAGGTGTCCTTCTTGGTGAGAAGTGTTTTTGGTGGAGACATCCTTCAAAGACAACACAGGGTGAGACTGGTGAACGGTGAGGATGAAGAGATGTGTGTAGGATATCTGCTTCCTCATCGTGTGAAAAGCCTATCAGCATTCCTTGTCCCTGGAGTAGACATTCATTCCTCTTGAGTCTTGTGATGTTGTATTTGTATTTGCACTGGAAGGCACCTGAGTAATATTCACTGAGTAAGTGTTCTGTTACGCTAAAACATTCAAAATGTTCAGGATCATTTTCAAAAGCAATTTAGGCCCACAGGGTCTAGAACCCATTCAGCTTTATCCACTGTGACTTCTTTTTGATAAATCCTGAGGAATATTGCCCATGGTTGATACAGAGGTGAGTGCTTTCTAGCTGTGAGATCAAAAAGTGAGGTTAAAAATGGTTTTCAGTGCATTTGGTGTGGTGATTAAGGCACAAAAGTTAATGGAAACAGATTATCGGAGACAGCACACAGTGAAATAGGCTTTCTTGAATGGAACCATGTTCTAGTTGAATACTCTAGTGCAGTATGTTTGTGTATATGCTGTTCCTGTTTTATTGATGAGGCATAAATCCAAGATGCTGTTCAGTACATATCCTGCCTAGTATCTTTGGCCCTCATCATTTTTCCCAGAAGAGTTGCTTACAGGTATATAAATTTACTTCTGCACACACCCAGAGGCTACTGTGGCAAAACTGAGCAATTTAGTGCCGCCTTGAGGCCAGGTGTGTTTGATATCCACTAAGTGCATATTCCCTCACTTAAGTCTGAACAGAGGCTGATCCAGTGAATACTGGTACTCTGGGGTTCTGCACAAAGTACTGAATCCAAAGGTAATTTCCATAAAAGAACAGAGTAGGAGAAGAACGCACCAGCCACATTTTTGTAAGAATACCACAGAGGACTAAAAGTCAAAACCTGAATCCAGTCTGTCAGGAGGTTTGATGGAGTCTGAATGTCATTTTCCAAGTTACCTGCCTAGGGACTAATAGTTCTGGGAACCTCTAGGGTTTGGGGCTGTCCAAACTTCTACTAAGCCAATTTATCAGAAGTCAGGTATTCTGCTCTACTTCTCCCTGTGCAAGCTTTTGTCACATAGTACCTGTAAGGCAGAAGATTGTAGAAGATTGATCCTTTTCGAGGAAGTGGCTGTTCTGCTGCTCTTATGTGAGGTACTTCCCACAGCAGCCACCCTGCTTCCCTACTAGGAGACTCAGTACTTGGTGAAGGAAAATAGACAAGTATACATGATCACTGAAATCTGACCAGGTCCATCAGGACTCAGTACACTGAGACATCTGCACATGGCATGCTGGGGTTAATGAATTGAACTTAGTGGTTAGACTTAACTCAAAGTAATTACTGATGAGGCAAGAAACTCGTGTTCTCTTTTCAGTGTAGGAATTGAAATCTACTTTGTCTCAAGTCTAGAGTTAAGGTAAGGGGAGAGAATGAACACTAAATCTTTCTTGTTTTAAATGTACCACGGTGCAACCAGGAACGTTTCAAGGAGGGGGAACAATGTGGACTGCAGCTTAGCACAGAGGACATTGTTTTGAAGGGATCCTTAGGGGGAAAAGAAAACAGGAAAGGCAAAACAAGAAACTAATTGAGTAGTTCTTTACACATCATCTGATTTAAAATAGACCTGAATGTGTGAACAGGTTGACATCACACTCAGACATCCACCAAAGCAGTAGTAATGAGAACCTACACATTCACACAATCCAGCTAAGTGCTTCTCTGATGTAATAAAATTTAATAACTTTGCTGTGCTAACAGAAATACTGCTTTCAGATACTGCACCAAAATATATCCTTAGTGACCTTATCTGTTCTATGACTGAAAGGGTTACAGAAGTATACACCTTATTCTGTCTTCAGAATCCCAGTGAATAACTTTCTTTTCACTTTATAAATGCTAGCTGTGAACTATGTTTAAGGTAAAGTACAGCCATTAGGTGATGCTTTAGAAATGCATCAACCTGTATGCCTTATTTGTGATAGGAATTGAATTGTGAGATCTCCAGTCTTTGTTCATACAGTCATAAATCAAAAGCTTTCTGTTATAGATATTAAAAACCAGGAATTTAATCAACAATAAACTATTATGTTTATTTGGTAAAAGGACCAAGGAGAATTTTTTTTTACTTATTTGCCTTTTCTTTTTTTAAACCTTACGAACTTAGCCAAGAGTTCAGTTTATCTTTTGTATCTTCAAATTGCAACACTTCTTTCCCTTAACTCACAAACTTACCAGACAGAAGTGTTCTGCCACACTTTTCACTTTAGGACACTATATGTTATATTTCCTATGAGCCAAATATCCTTTACAGAGATGTCTGGGAAATAAGCCAGTTACAATGGTGTCAGGAGAATCAGCAGGATTGCTGAAAAACAAAAAAGTATACTTGTATTAAAGGACATGAATATCTCAAATTAGTACAGCAAATGGCAATTGACAGCTTTTGATGAATCTTGGCACTAATTTCTGATCAAGCAATCTATGAGGCTTTAAATGAAAATGTATTTATCTCTTTGTTGACATTATAAACATCTCTGAATCGGTAGCTTCTGAATTATGTCTACTTATGTAGACATAATGTCTTTTTTTTCCAAATTTTAATACTGTTTGTGTAGATTTGACCTATCGGACAACTGTGTATCTCATAAGTGAGCAGAGCAGTGTCATTGCTAGGAATGATAGGATCATTTTCAAGTCACTTTGTTCATTTTGATGGCAAGATGATCAATTGCACTTTATATGAGTTTGGCCAAGGTTGTTTGGTCCGTTTTTGAGAAAGATGGCCTCTGGCAAATAATGATTTTTTTTTTTTTTTTTCCATTTGGAGTTAGCCCAAAGGGTTCCAGATGTCAGAGCTCTGACTTACCATCGTGCCAGATTTTGAAGGAAAATTCCCAGGAGCAGAGCTTATTGGTGGAATATGCAGATACTCTGCTATTTATAGAAGGACACTAGTGTAATCAAATATCAACATAAGTGCACCTTTAAATAGAAAATCATGGTGAAAATGTCTTCTATTACACATTGACATAGCTGTTTTGCATTTCAAAAGTCTGTATGAAGAACAAGTACCACAGGTACTTGTAAAGCATACTTTATCAGAGTAAGTTTAAAGACTTGACAGTGCATATATTGTAAAAAGTAAACCCTCCTGACCTTAGCTTTTAGTCAGATGGTGTGCTGGTGTGGAGTCTTTAAAAGGAAAGGGAGAAGATTCAGGAATAATTTCAAGTTCTTCTGATCCAAATGTTAAATCAATGAAAAATCAGGTCAACAATTAATCATATTTTTTAAAACTTGGAATTTTCACTTTTTTTTTTGATATTTACGTATTTTAATACTTTTGCTTTCAGAATCCAAATGAAATTTCAATTGTATCACATTATTTCTCATTTTCATTACACTTACCACACTCTGTTATGGCATATCCATTGCAATTATAATCTGTTTGATTCCTACTGATGTGTTATAATAGGTTGTATTGATCCAATCAATTTTTAGGTATACATTTAAATATTATATATATTATTAACATATATTATATATTACATATATATATAATAATAATTTTTAAATTTTTAGGGCCGAATGCTACTTAAAACTGACTAAAACATCAAGATCAAAGTGTTCCCTGTCTATGCTATAATGAAAAGAAACTAAGCATCAAATGTACTAATTAGAAGGCAGTTGTTTTCCTGTTAGTATCTTAGCTTGAAATAACTTTTTCTAGGAAGATGAAAATATCATCTTATCTCTAGAAGTTGCATGGCATGCAGTTGATTTTTTTTTTTTAAATTAAAACAACAACAACAACAAAAAAAACAACCAGACACACAAAAAACCCCCAAACAAATCAAAGGAATGTGCTGTTAGCCTAGTCCAATATCAATGGAAAGACAAAGGTTCTTCCAAACAGTAAGGTTTTATTTCATTTACATGATAAAGGCAATTGTTCCTCAAATACAATTAGGCTATACATTTTTAGAGCATTTGACATGAAGGAACCTAAAAAATTTGACCAGTGTATGTGTACAGAATTGTAGTATCTGCTGCAAAAACTGTATTGCCACCTCAAAATGTCTGGTTTTCCATGAAGTCTCCTTGACCAACAAAATTGTAAGTTAGGCTTTCAAATGCCCAAAGGTCAATGGGATAATTCTTATAGCCCAGATTTTTATTTTTCTACTAGAAGCATTGTATAATTTCACCACAGTTTATATAACACTGTGACACTGAAAATAGGACATTCCAATCAATTCTGACTAACAAGTGATGCTAATTATTTAAGTAATAAATATAAAAATTAATATTATATATTCATAATGGCATATTATGAATATATAATATAGTAGTACTATGTAATATGATTACATAGTACTACTATGGAATGCAAAATGAAAAAGTAATTGTTTAAAATTAAAGTTTAACTTTTTGAAATACCATTTTTTCTAAAGGAAAATTATTCAACATAATTTTTAACTGTTCTTGCACCTATTGAGTCTCGCGGTGATAAAAGACTTTATGATCAGAGTTATTAATTCTGTATAGAAGAGAGTTGCAGCTCAGCCTTACGAACAGATGTGAATTCTGGGGCAAATGTTATGCTTTTACCTTGCAAGGCTATCTTTCAATAGTATTTTCCTGCCTATGTTGTCATTCCCACAGTGGTCCCTGTGAATCTTGCTGAATCTGTGCAACACACCCACATTGTCTCCTACTCAGATCCTATTTCTTTTTCTACTTAAAAAAAAAAAAAAATTGCCTTTTTTTTACATTTCTGTTTAATTAGTGAAAAACGTCCAATGTCAGAGAAACACAAATTGTTCCTTGCTAATTAACCCTGATACAGTGACATCTCCAAGAAACTCATAGCCTAATCCAAGACCTGTTATGAGGAGAATATACAGGTCTCCTGACAGCAGAAGCTCAAACCATATGATGTCATTTGTGCATTAGACCTGTTTTATATGGCATGTAATTTCTGACCTCAGTGGAAAGATTGATCATGACTTCTCCCATCTGATATTTATGAAATGTTGCTTAGCATGTCTGGCAGAGTCAGTAATACATTTTCCTCTTTTTCTGTTATGTCTCGGGTTTCTATAGCATCTGAGTTTTGTGTGATTTCTCATTAAACATTCTCAAGTTTCACCCACGCAGGCCATCTGGACTATAGTTAATATTTTAGGACCTATCCCCTTAACTTTGATGTACATTCTTGTAACTGCTAAAACATGGTGATATCTCTTCCTTCTGTCTTGAGAACCTCCCCCTCACAGTCCCAGACATATCAGAGGAGCCAAGGGCTTGATACTGCCAGCAGCTGAACTCTTTCAGATCTCTTGTATATTTTTTTCAAATCTGAGAAAACCTATCGTGAAAAAAAGAAATCTGTGAATTCTCAGAAGCAAAAATCTTATCAGAATGAAAGGAGTAAAGCCCTAAAGTATAAAATATTATAACACAAATAAGTATCATGGCTCCTGGAGTTGGTTTGTTGCATTAGATTATTGACAAATAAATGGTACTGTGATGAATAGCACAGGTACCGTGTGATCCACTAAACTGGATTCACTAATGACATTGTCAATACTGTAGCTTGATCCCTGTCTTCACCTGAAGCTTATTTCCCACTCAGGTTCATTGCATTTCATCTGAGTAACTGTTTTATGAACCAGCAAGGTCCATTACACACCTACGATTGAAACAAGCATTTTACTCTGATTTAAGCAAGAAGTATCTCTCAAATAGCTCAGTCACTTTTGAACTATTCTTAGGGTCTGATGTTACTATTTATCATTCCTATGAAGTGAAAACAAGCTTGAAAGATAACAAAGGTCAGATAAATGTTTCTAAGAAATTGAGAACTCTCATAATACTTGTAATGACATGTGCTTGGTGTAATATGACTTTTTTTTCTGATCCCATTCTCCTGAACTTCTAGGATTGTGTGATTACTGTAATGACATTTTTCTCTTAAGGATGGACTCCACAGATGTTTCATGGTCTGTCTTGTAACATTAACTAACTGGACCATGATCAGTTGCTTCTTAGGCACAGGGACTGATCACAACTGGAATCTTTTTCTTCTTCCCTGTCATCTGCATCACTCAACCCAGATGGAATGCTCAGTCACAAGAACATGGCTTGGCCAGTGATGCATGGGGAGTGGGTCACTCATAACTAAATCAGACCCATTGAGTCACAAGCGGGAGCTGCTTGGAACCCTGTAGTGTGAGAAAAGAGAGTAAGGGCAGAATTCACTTCCTAAACTCATGTGTCCAGGGCAGGCTAGATGTTCCAAGAGCCTAAGATATATTCAGGAGATGCAAATGTACAATAAGGCCTTGTTAAGTAGCATATGGAGACCAGGGGAGGTGCCCAAATAATATCCTAAAGGCACTAAGCATCTATGCTTAAACAGTATTAAACTCTAGATTTTGTTGACCCTGAGTGAGATCACACTTAAACATCTCATGCAATACCTACATTTAGGTTTCATAATCTCTGAATTTGTCCCAAGGAGAATTGTAATAATGAGGAGCTGAAGGGCTTTCATGGGAGAGACACTGCTTTAGTCATCCCTAAAATCTGATTGAGAAAGTTTTCTACAAGGTAGGGGATTCACCTCACTTCTAGGAAACTAAATAAGGTGATAAGATTCTCCATGACTGATATCTTTGTGTGTTAAGAGAGAAGATTTACTTTCTTACCTGCTCCCCCAAAGTTTTATTGAGGCTGCTTTTATGTATTTCAATCTTTTGTCTGCGTAAGTTTATTGTAAATTACAGAAAATTCCTTGAAATTTGCCACAGTTTATTTTTCCTCTTTTGTTGTTTGTTTTCAGTCTACTGCAGAAATATGATCACCACAGCACTGCTTGCCAAAATACCACAGAAACAGGGTAGGGAGAGTAATGGTGATCTTGCCAAAGAATTTACATCCAATATGCTGCAGAGTGCAGAGAGTGCTCTGGCTCCGGTAGACGGTGACACACTGGTTGATTTTTGAGACACTGCATCCCTACTTTGTGTTAGGTTTAAATGTATTTGCACTCAATCAGAATGCTACACAGTATAATGCATTTAAGTGTCTGCTTTGCCACTAGGGGATTAAAATTGTTTTAATGAGCTAGTTTGGGATAATGATCCTTAAATTCCCTGTCTTATCCTTCTTCCCAGCTTTTCTGTAGTCATGCACAACTTAAAACAGGAGGATGAGCATAGGTATGCAAAAGGGTATTTTACGTGGGATTGTAAGAATATATCACAAAACAAACGTAAATATTTCCTGGACTGCAATAGGAAATTGTACTTACAGACCTGAAAGGCTGTAAGGTGTATGGATATGTTGTCATTAAACAGAGGATCAGCATTTATCACTGTATGCAAAATCCTTTACATCTGTCAGTTTTCCCATTATCCTGTTGAGAAATATCCTCTCCCTCTCCAAATCTTGAAGAAAACACTTAGTTAACTCTCAGCATTTTCCATTGTCCTTTCAGAATGTTTGTGGTTGAATGGTGGATTGAAGGATCTCTAAAAAACCTTGTGTTTAATCTGATACAAGAAGAAATGTTGACTTTTTAAGGAATATCCATTTCACTTTCCTGAAGAACCTAATTGTTTCTGTGGTGAGGTGTTTCAGGGAAAGATTTTTCACATTTTATAAAGTGTCTTTGAGTCCAGGAACTAAATCTCATAAACCTGTTAACAAGGATGTAACATTCTGTTAGCCTAGGACTTTTTAGTTTTGCACTGAAAATGAGTAAGATCAAGGCTTAAAATACTGAACTAATTTGTGCTATTACATGCTTGTATTATTTTCCATTTACATGTTAGAGGACTGTGTAAGAGCAATTCTGGTTTAGAAAATTTTACCTTCAGATTTACCTTCTTTGCAGAGGATATAAGGACTAAGAGCAGGGGTAGGCTTTCTTCTGTTTATGTGTCCACTTACATTTGAGCTGTGTTGAAGACCACACTTGCTTTTCTGGTTTCACTGGATGTCTGTATGTTATTTCTACAGAAGAATGTTGTGTATGTTCTTGCTTTTGTTTTCAAACAGGTCTATGAGAGAATAAACCCCCTCCTGCATTATTCTTATCTGAATTATATATATGCATGTGTGTGTATATATATATATATACACACATATATTCCTCCTCTACTCTCATTCCCCACAGTTGTCCACTTACTGCTTTCTCCTTAAGTACTAGACAAAGACTAAGCAGAGTACAAATACAACATATTTATAAAGATATTGCATGATAGAAGTCATCTACAGTGCTACATTGGTTTCTGGAATGATGCAAAACATGACTGCTTTCTTAAGCAATAAATTGTTAGGTGGAATACATAAACTAGACACTGTACCTCACTGGTGAACACTGACTATGCAGTTCCTTCACTAGCATTTGAACTTTTGATTTAAAGCTCACACTTTTTAAGTCAGAATTAGCTCTTTTAATGGATGAAATACTGTAAATATTCCATCTAAAAGCATGTTGCCTTTTTGATGTATTATTCATTTAACTATTTTTACAATCAGTCTTAGTAAAACTCTGTTCCAGTTTTTACTGTGAGTGTGAGCCTAACCTTTCTCTAGCCCAGCTGCCTGTCAGTCAGATATCACTCACAGATGTCCCTGAACAGCCTTCTCCTTTAATTAGAAAAGGAAAAGTAATACTTTATATTTGTATGTGGACTTAATACTAGCTTTTTAGACTTTTTTTCTTTTTTCCATTAAGTAGACCAGTAAACTTTAACTATTAGGATTGCTTTTTAAACTTTAAAATTAAAAGTCATATCACCCTTTTCATGAAATGCTCTTTTCTTGTGGCAATACAAGCATTATGTTATGGAAGATCATTGTATTTAATAGATTTATTAGCACACAGAAATATTTAAGTCACAAGAAGGTTTAATGTAATAAAGGTTATGTCTTTGTTAAGCTTTTTTAATCTATAAAGAGTATTCTTTGAATATAGGTATATACATACAAATATTCAGAGTTCCGTATACATTAGGTTACTGCATTTAAACAAAAATAGATTCTTAGATACATTGATGATTTGATTTGAAGCTATCTCCTACCTTAGAGAAAAGTATCAGGAATGGTAAATCCAGGGGTTTTTTTATAATACCCTGAGGAAAGCCCCTGGATATTCTTAGACACTTTCAGTCATGCTAATATTGCAGTTGCTTTTTATCTGAAGAGTAAAAGGGAGGCAGAGAAGTAGTCATTTTTCAAGTTTACAATTCCACACCAGTTACAAATCTTTCTTAGTTTTACCTGCTACCAACCTTCATATTTGTGCACACCTCTAACCATTTTAAAAGAACAGAAAGAAATCATATAAAATTGGGTTACTTGCTCAGGGTCTTTAGCTAGAGTTACTGTAAGGGTGTTTGGTTTTTAGCTGGCACATGAGAGATGAAGACAAGCTGTTTTGCATAGTTGTGTCTTATGTAATGCTCTTCATCATTCTCTCTCTCTACCCATGGTGCTTCAAGGAACTGGTTTAAGGCTTTCACAGGAAGCAGAATGAGACCTGCCTTGCTCTTCTGTTTTCCACAACAGCTCTAAATGCTACTCCAGGCAAAAATCCCCCATGGTCACCTTGGTGCCCAAGGGATTTGAATGTTCTGAGCACAAATACTCTTGCTGCTGTCTCTTCTGGACCAGTGTTGACCTCTGGGTGCTGGTTGACAGCTGTATGAACACGACACAACAGTGTGCTCAGGGGGCCAAGAAGGTCAGTGGCATTCTGGCTTCTATCAAAAGTAGTGTGGCCAGCAGGACCAGGGCAGTCATCATGCCCCTGTACTCAGCACTGGTGAGGCCACACCTTGAATCCTGTGTTTAGTTCTGGGCCCCTCACTGCAAGAAAGACATTGAGGTGCTGGAGCATGTCCAGAGAAGCTGGTGAAGGGTCTGGAGCACAAGTTTCTTGAGGAGTGGCTGAGGGAGCTGGGGTTGTTTAGCCTGGAGAAAAGGAATCTCAGGGGTGACCTTATCTCTCTTTACAACTACCTGAAAGGAGGTTGTAGCAAGATGGGGGTTAGTTTCCCAGGAAACTAGCAACAGGAAGAGAGGACACAGCCTCAAGCTGCACCAGATGAGGTTCAAGTTAGTGATCAGAAGGAATATCTTCATCGGAATGCACTGCCCAGAGTGGTGGCAGAGTCACCGTCCCCAGAGGTGTTCAAAAAACGGCTGGACGTGGCACTTAGTGTTACAGTCTAGTTGACAAGGTTGGACTTGATGACCTTATAGGTGTTTTCCAATGTAAATGAGTCTGTGATTCTGCCACCTCCGTTGCTTTTCCTTAGCGTATGTTCAGATGCTGCAAAGCAAGCTTTTATTATTATATATGGCTAAGGCTGAGCTCTTAAACCTGGGATACCTGCATGACCCAGGGTCAAATGTATTTCAGCTGGGTTAGAAACCACATTTCAGATGTGGTTTTAACATTTCCATTCATTGTAAGGATTTTCTAATTATAAGAACAGTTCCACTTCCTGTGCTAGTATTGCTTATGAAGTAATGGGCAATTCAGAAGAAGGAAGGAGTGTGTGTTCTGACCCAGCATATTCCAAGATCTTGTAAGTTCAAAAAATGTAATATCAGACAAAGAGGATTTTAACAGAAAAGGAAATTAATGATCAGGATGATAGTCCTGGCAGATGGTGAGGGGAAGTTGAAAAGATAGGACTAAGAATGTTATTTAAGGAGAAATGACACTCTTTGTGTTTTGTTCTAGACAGATTGATATTAAAATAATTATTATTGGGAGAAAAATATCTTTTGCAAAGAGTCTCAAAGTTAGAATAAACACTTCTTTCTATGTCTGGCTTGAATAGTGGAAGTGAAAAGAAACAAACAGTGGGTGTTAAAAGAAACAAACAGTGGTTGTTAAAAGAAAAGGCAGGTTCTCCTAGAAGGTGAGTAATAATGAAATTCTGCTATCTGTAACTCATGAATGCTACTTTGTTGGAGTGCAGCACAGGAAAATATACCTGTATATACACTATCTGATACATTAGACTTCACGCACAAGCATAGACACTAAATTTGTCCAATCTTATTATTCCTAGTTCTGCAGGTACTACAGTTTGAACTCTGAAATTGTGCTTCCCATGGCTAGCTCAGTGAGACAGAATACAGCACTGAGTAGAGTAGCTTCCATGCTTCTTTTTCTTATTCCGAATAGCTGCAGACACTTTGCAGTTAGATTAACTTGTCCTTTTTTTTTTATGAAGACTAAGCAATTCAATTTTAATATATGAACAGCACGGAGAAAGGGAGAAGAAGAGAGGAAAACAGAATAAATTTTCAGGAGGGACTGTGGGAGTTCTCATGAATGCAACAGGTCACTACTACTGCTTGGATCACCACCAGAAATTCACATTTTTATTCCGTAAAGCATAAGGTATCTTGCAAGAGAGTGTAAGGTTTTCCTTGGGCTTTTTAATACTTTTACATCTTTCTTTCTGCATCATACATGCTTAGTTGTTTAAGGACCTAGAACAGAGAGCCTCAGAAGCAGAGGGGAAAGACATGCTCTTTATCTGACTTACAATCAGTTGGTAAAAGGTTTAGAACTGTTTCCATTATGAGTGTGAGACAGAGACTGGCCCAATCTGCATCCATCTCTGTGAATTATCTTTGTGCAGAAAGAACCCAAACCAAAAGGAAAGCCATTTGCACTGATGGATGCAATACAAAATCCCAAGACTCACAGAAGCATTTTCAAGACTGTA
This sequence comes from Myiozetetes cayanensis, assembly GCF_022539395.1. NCBI lineage: Eukaryota > Metazoa > Chordata > Aves > Passeriformes > Tyrannidae > Myiozetetes > Myiozetetes cayanensis. Next base: position 16,899,036 of record NW_026087521.1, read on the forward strand.
GTTGAAAGTGTAAAATGCACAGTTTAGACAAGTAGTTCAGCTGTTAGACAACACTGAAACATCTTTATGATGATCAAATACTTTGTAAGTATCCAGAAAATTTCCACAAATTGGTGCTGGATAGTTCAGAGTTGTCATTACAGAGTACAATCTGACTGCAACAGGTAGTCATGTAAGTGCACTTGGTTACTGTAGCAAAAATAACAACTTTGGTGCACTCTGACTTTCATTTTTATTCTGAAAACACAGAGTGAAAACCAGATGAAACTGCTAAAGCTTTATAAGATTTGACATGGAATTCTTGGTATTTATGTGGATTCCATTTAAAGTAAAAGGTCAGGCCAGGAATACTTGAAACTCAATCCTAAATCTGAAAATATTTGCCACCTGCCGTAAGCCTGGCTCAATTTTCTGGTTTGTGATGAGAAATTCAAACATTTTATCATTAAATTCAATCCTAGATACCACACTGAAAGAAAGACAGAGGTTTATGGGTTGGTGTCTTTTGGTGGAAAGCCTGAATAAGTCAGCAAAGCATCATGTATTGTTATCTTCTCAAGGTGACTAACATAACTTTTTTTTTCCTTTGTCTTTGATCATAAGAATGAACCAATGAACTATTTTATGTGCCATTAGGGCAAACTTGGAGATAGACTGACCCTTATTCTATTCCCTCCAGAGTAAGACAAAGTGTACTGTGTTATATTTGCTCTAATAAGCCAAACACTCTCAGGACATATTCAAGCCATCCAAGAACAATACTAAGATCAATATGGTCACATGAATTGTCTTGTTTCTTATGCTTTGGATTTTTGGCAGGAAAAATTGTTTTCCTCTTGAGCAGATTTCTGTGGAACACACAGGAGCTTGGGCTTCCATCATGTGAACAGTCAGATAACAAACAGTAGTATTTTAATCTTTAGTACTAGATGCCCACTCAGTATCTCAAAGTTGAAGAAGCTCACACTTACAGCCAGAAAATCTGGCTCCTTGTGAAGGAAGCAGAATCTGCTGTCTGAAGCACTGGGAAGAAATACTGACTGCATTGAACTCAGTGACAAACAGACTTGTGCATTCATACCTAGAACCAAAAAGGTTGTCAAGCCTTGGAAGAGGCTGTCAATGGAAGTGATTGAGTCACCATCCCTGGAAGTATTTAAAAGACATGTAGATGTAGTCCTTAGGGACATGGTTTAGTGGTGGACATGGCAGTGCTGGATTGGATTAAATGATCTTGAAAGTATTTTCCAACTTAAATGACTCTATGATTCTAATCAATGGTTTGAACTACTACTATAAATAGTAAACAAGTCCTTTTCGTTTTTTTAGGAGTCCTTCTTTTCTCTTATTTGATCTGTCTCTTTTTCTGGGGAGTGATTAATTTACCTGTATTGAGGAGTGAAAGGGAAAAAAACAGGAGGTGGGAGGGTAGGTGTGCATTCTCTTCCTCTTCTCTGGACTCATCATGCTCTCCCTTATCTTCTCTCTTCTTTTTATATGTTGTTCCTACTATCTATCTTACTTCTTTTTCATGCCTTCATTAATAAGTGATGTTTAAACTTCCCTGGCTAACCTACACATTTTTTCTCTGTTCATTTAATTTTCTACTGTCACTGTCCAAAGCTGTAAATTCATCTCCTGTTCTCTAATCTGTTCCTCTTCCTGTCATCACTTTATTTCAAGCCTGCTCTCTGCCCTTCCTCAGCATTTTTAAAATGCATAATTTTCTCCCCTCTCCTTTTCTTCTTTAAAAGCGTTGATACCATATTCACGCAGCAGGGGTGTTCAAAGTGGAGACAGGGATAGCAAGTCAGGAAGAAAGCTTTTATACCCATAAAATGACAAAGCAGCAGGTATCTGTGAATGCATGTTGTACCTGAATTCTCTCTTCATCCTGGGACCAGTATGGCAGAGAAGCACACTATGAAAACACTGAACACACAGTCCATCAGCACTTTACGCTGTTGCTTTTAGCTGTGGGCCATTGCAGCCTGTAATAAAGGAAAGATGGAGCTATGTCAGGCTAATTCTTAACACAATAGTAGATTACTTTCAGACCTAATAAACCATAAATCATTTGCTTTGTGTCTTGCAGCCTAAAAAGTATCACTACCTTAAAAGTTGTGTTCTTTTCTAATGGGAAGAAAAGTAGGGGGCATAGCAAAAATCCCAAGAAGGGGTATAAAGTGGAAACAAAACAATTAATAGAAGCAAAACTTTAAATTAATTTCTCTTGATGAAAGTATATTTAAGAAGGGGAATATATCACAATAATCAACGAGGTTTTTTGCCTTCAGCCTGTCTGAGGCCATGTGGTTTGGAGATCTGATCACTAGTCCGAAAAGGAAAGGCTGTTTGCAAGATTTCCGGGGTGTTTTTTCCTGGAAAAGGTGAGAGGACAAAAGCAGAAATCTATGACATACACTTTTATGCCTTATAAGGAAAGTATTCATCCCTCTATCTGCCTGTCTCTCTCTCTGTCTCTCTCTTTCTACATGCATATATATAGAGATCCATATGTTTCAAGCTGTCACTAAGTTGATTTGGAGGCAGGTTTTTCTTTCATTTGCTGCTCTGAGGGTTAGGCTAAAACCACAAAATTTAATACGTGGCTTGAACCAATTGAATTGGATTTTCTTATTTGTTTTGCTCTTTCACATTCACTGTTCAGTATTTTCTGGAGTTTTGCATGGTATTTCCATCAGTAATAACAGTTCTGACTGTTTGGAACCAGAACAATGCCAAAACAGAAGATCTTGTGTTTCAAAATTCAAACGGCATTTTGTAACAATCATGCTTGCTTTATACACCCCAAAACATTTTGTCTTATATAGCATCTGTGTGATTTTTAAACCATTTCTAAATTGATACTTTGGGTGAGCATGAGTAGCTGGCTCCTTGTTGTATAAATCAGACATTATTTTCTTGTTTGTGTTTGTGCTGTCTTCCAGTACTCTTGATTTCTTTAATAGTGGAACTTTGGTTTTGTTTCTCTTTCAAAACACTGCTTCCATTCCATTGTCTTTTCAACAGGTTCACTGGGCAGTTCTTTGCCCATTTCCATTCTCTTATGATTTTTTTTCTTCTGTGTAACTAAACCAATTTTCTGATTAAATTGACTATTAATGGCCATTATTTACATTAATTTTCACTTGTAATAGCATCGCTAGAGGGCAGTATTGATTAAATTAGAAGCACTCTAGTGCTCTTTGAAAACTTAACTGCAGAAAAGCCTCCATTGTAAACATCATTGCATTTTTAATATCTGGTCATGGCTTTTATGTACATTTTTCATCAGAAAATATATGTAAAAAGTAAAAGTAATCTTAATTGCCATGTGTATTAGACATTGTTATTTGTAACTTTAATGTGTGTAAAAGAACATTCTGTGACTTTTATGAAAAAGAATGTGCATGGAACTTAGTAAAAAATAGATGGCATTGAATTTACTTTAAATTATAATTTATATTCATAGTTTTATGATAAATAATTATTAAAGTACAATTTTTAATAATAAAATATAGGTTTGTTCATGTTTTTTTCTCTGGGATAATGCTGTGAAAAATAAATATCTTCAAATTCATTAACTGTCTCCTTGAAAAATCTCAGTACAGTGTATTTTAAAATAATGTACATCAAAGATAACCAGAATTATAAATTAAGACACTCACTCATTTGTTCTTATTGATTTACAGGTCTCCTGACAAATGCAGCAACACAGAATCCTCGTAGGAGTGGTTTAGGCTCTCTGTGAGCTACTTAACTTAGTCAAGTTTCACTGCTGTTGATCATCATCCGTTATATGTCATCAACTCAACTGTCTGTTTCTCTGTATCTCATGAGTGACAGCATAATTCCTCTACATTATGAGCTAAAGTTTGTTCTACCATTCTAAGGATCACTGGACTAAGGAATATAGAGAAAGAGATATGCTTGGGCATTAGCAATACAAACAAGTTCATGGTTAACGTTTCATCTGCGTTATACACCACTGCTGGACTTGCTGTTACCTACATGTTTCAATCTGAAGAGTCTGCTACAATGAAGAGTATCATCCCAATCAGCCTTAGAGAAGACTGTTTTGCCTATGGGAGGACACTGAGGTGCAAAAGAGAAACTCTTCTTGTGCCCTAAACTGTCTGAATTGCTTTTATTTTCTTATACTTTCAGTATATACAATAGACCAAAGAGCAAAATCTATTTTAAAGTGGACACAATCTTACTCTTAACAGAATTCTGTCATTAAATTGAAGGAGGTCTCCACAAACACGTGATTCCAGCTTTCACAAAGATGAAATGTTGTTGTCCAGCAGAAGTCTTTATGGAAAGCTGCAGTAAAAACTAACTCAGAGACCTGCTCTTGAAATGCCACGTTCGAGAGAACATAATGGAGCACTGAGAGAAAATGACCTAAGTTTGAAAAACTTGGACAAAAAGAACACAAACTGTCTACACAGCACCTTTATTCCTCTGTACTTAGATTGACTTTCTCGTACTAAAATCATTTTCAGTTTTAACCAGTTAAACATGCCTCTTCTACAGTTCCATTTTTGATAGTTAAAGTTGGATAATACAGTATTTGCAAAGAGCATGTTTGGTCATCTGTGGCCTATGTCTCATCTGATACACCATTTAGCACCAGAAAGCAAATTAAAGAGAAAACAAAAGTAACATTTGTTTGAAAGAGATCATTAAATGTATTTTGAAAAGCCTAAAGTTATATATTTAACAGTTTTTATATGTTGTATATTTGTAGAAAATCCTATTTAACAATTAACGTGATAACTCTGACAGTCATGACAAGTGGTTCAGAGTTAAGTTGTGTTTTATTACTTCAGTTGTCTCTGAAGTGACTGGTGTCGTTTGCTTTCTTCCATGGGGACATTCTGGATGTAAAGCATGACCAGAGAGGACTGTGTAGAAAAAGCAAAGAATAATGTTGTTTATATTACATAAATGCATTCAACCATTGCACTGTTGGAAGGCATTTTTTATTTTTATTTTATTTTTATTTCTTGTCTTTATGTACTGATAAAAATAGAGTGTAAAATATTTTACTCATTGCTCTTCATAGCAAGGTTTGTTTTTCTTTCCTTCTTTCTCTTTCTCTCCCCCTACTTTTATGTAAGGGTCAGTTTGAAGCCTGTTCTTTGATCCCATTTTCAGTGTTTTTACCTCATTGTTAGAAAATCCACTTTTTTGGCGTTATTGGTTAGTGAAAATTTAGCAAAGACAGCATAGACGAGGGAGAAATTACGACAAAACAGATAAACAAAGCCTTGTTCCCTTTTACTGTACCCTTTGGCATATAGGTTTGGTACGTATTGGTATGATGCAATCAACAAGGGAGCTTAATTTCTTCCTGGCAAATGTGTTACGGTTTCAAGTATACTACCTAATACTCAAATTAACTTTTAGTGTTATGCTAGTTCTATTCTACTAAAGAAAAATATATAGAGATTATTCAAGTGACCATAGATGAGAGGTACAAAAATGAAAAGTTGGTAAAAGAATTTTTTTTAAAGCCTGCTCAAACACTGAGGCTTATTTAATGCAGAAGTTGCAGGAAACATGACCTATATACATTTTGTCTTCAAGTAAAATAAATACATACAAAATTCTTATTTAATCATAGGATTTTGACCAGTATCAAAGTAGCAATTAAAGCCCAGCCACTTGTAAAGTGTAATGGACTGACTGCACTATAAATGACCGATGTCAGGTTTAAAATGTCATGCAATAAATGATGGTAAATACATTTACTGTACATGTAGACCTCAAGAGCCAGATCCTTCACTCTACCAACTCTCTGTTTTGATTTATTTTAAAGAGAGCATAGTAGCCTTATTTAGTAAACACGGAAAAATGAAAGATGTTACATCATTTTTTGTTGCTTTACAGTATTCAGTTTTGTGTTGGTTCAGCTAAATTATGAAAAATAAAGAAAATCCTTTTCTAAGTGAGACTTGTTCCCTGAGCATGACATCACCTAAGGAATTTCACCAGATGATAAGTAAGGTGGGAGCACAGAGAGGAAGATGGAATTGGAAATTGAGGACATGGGCTGTGTTTTGAAGTTTTACCCTTCCATTTTCATGTCTTGGGTACCTTCATTTTGGTATGCTTAGTTACAGATCATATTAAGGTCATTTATTTTCTGGAAATCAGATCCTCTAGTAACTCGGGTATCTAAGAATGTGCATCTGAAATCTTTACATCTAAAATCATACATTCCAATCAGTTCTGAATATGCAATCTTATGTCTTTGTTTTCTAAGTACTTTAAAAGGTCAACAAAAAGTAGATGTACGTTGTTTATAAGGTCCACTCTGGAGAAGAAATATCAAAGACAAAAGATTCTGATTATTCTTCAGAGACGTATTCTAGTTGCTGAGTCTCCTGTACAACAGACACCTCAAGGCACTTAAAATCTGTTTTGTGCTTTTCTCTCCCAAAATGTACAGTTTTAAACAAACAAAATATACTGGCTGCATTTGTCACTGTGAATTACTACTCTAAGAGCAGTGGTGAAATGTTTCTCTCTCAGGAACAATATGTTTTCAGAATATTGTGAACTTTAATTTTACAAAACTAAGTTACATAAAAAATTGTTTGTTTCTGAAAGTACTTTATGTGCCTCTTCCAAAGTAGAATTTAAAACACAGAGGGGAATGTCTTATTTGAATGCTATTAAAAATCCTTCATTTCTCAGCTTGCAAACAAGTAACTTTTTCAAAACACACTTGAAAGGGAACAGAATAATACATAAAAAGGCATAATAGACTAATAAAAATAACCTCCAGAAATGCAGTAAACCTTTTTTGAAAAAAACTTCTGTGTAGCTTTCTGTTAGCCAAGGCAAGGACACATTTAACTACTGCTTTTAATATCTGGGATATCAAATGGAGCAAACATTAGCACACTATAGCAATCAATGCGACACATCATTCTCCAATTTCATAATTATGCTTTTAGCTTCCTCCCCCCCCCCCCAATTCATTTCTTCTCAGCAGTAGATCAGGTTTTATGCATGTGGTATCCTCAATCCTTCAGTTGTTTACTGAAATTGCACCCACGTGCTGTTGCATTAATCTTTAGCCCAGGCACTCACTATCTCCTATAGCCCATTCATCACAATCCTGAGTACTAATTAGAGTTTCCAGAAGAAAATAAAGACTTCAACACTGTGTCTGAAAAGCCTATACAGCTATGAGGAACAGCTGAACTAGAAGATGGTCAGTGATTGTTTGACAGGAAAATTGCAGCACTAGCTGTCTGGGTGACTGGACTAGTGGAAAGAAAAAAGGAACAAGCCAGCAATGGATGTAGCACAGGAAGCCAAAGACACTCCCCCAAAATTGTTATATTTATTCAAGGGGGGGGAAAAAAACCCAAACAGAACCAGCTCTTTCATCATATAAGCCTACATGTATGCAGTATCTTTTGCAATTAAAAAAATACAGAAGGCTTTTCCTCTTAAACATCTTAGTATGATGTATATCAGGAATCACATATACATGAGTAACAACCAAAGGCAGGAATGGGTTGACTATTTTTTCTTTCTGACATCAAAGAATCGATCCCACATTGAAGCAACAAATCTCACACTGGGCTTAGAAGGCAAATAAGGATGGATAGAAAGCACAATATTCTACATCGTAGAGCAAAGATTTCAAACTGGGGCTTGAGTAAAGAAAGGAAGTCAAGAAGGAAACAAAAAACCCAACCAACACCAGAGAAAAATAAAATTTTTAATTTCAAAGTATTTACTGTTTAATAAGTGGTTTTTAGTATTCAATATGTGCTAGGGGAGTCAAAAGGAGTAAAATTTGAAATAGGGAAATAGGAAACAAAATATTATTTTAACTGCAGAGATGAGAATTTTACAGATAATGTGGTTGTCTTCTTTAGAGATATAAATCACATTAAAATCAGAGACCCATGGGTAATATATAAAAGGTAATTCTGTCACTGATTAAAAATAAACTAAAAAATGGTAACTAAATTTAAAAGTGGAAGTAAATGACAATAAGCCAGAAGAAGCAGCTACTAATAATGAGCCATTCTGTGGGAGGATCAACAAAAGTTCTTGTACTACTTTTGACTATGAATGAAATATGAGCACAGATTGCATGGTTTGTTAGTATCAGTAAATTACACAGATTAGAGAAGATATAGGAGGCCTATGAAGATATGAGGATATTCAGAGACAAAATGGGTCACCAAATATTAACAGAAACTGGAAAACTGAAAATCAGGCATGTCAATTTATCATTTCTTACACCATCAATGTAATTGTGGCTTCAGTTATGTCAATTTTAGGACCTATGTGAAAAAGGGATGCTGCCCTGGAAATAGATGCTAATATTGGCTTCAAGTAGCTCAGTGCCTAGGTCAAGTCATCAATTTCATATGATAATCCTGTGTTAGCTATGCCTTTTTAGAGTTCCAACAATCCATTGGAGGTCTCTTAGGATACATATCTGTAGTGACTGAGCACAAGGTGCTCATGGCACCAATGTCCTCCACAGCTGGCTTGGACTGACTGTGACCACAATTTTCTAGGTTTGATATTGCCAGTATCAGACTAGTGACAGTGATGTCAAAACACTGTCTTGTGCTGCACTGATGCAAAATCACGTGTGCAAATGAGGAAGATTGATTTCTATATAATCAAAAAGCAACTTTTCTAAAAATATTGATAAAGAGCATGCAAAGAACAGCTGCAGTAAAAAAAAACCTAACCACACACACATACAAAAAAAAACCCAAACAACACCCCCCCAAAAACCAAAACACCATAAAGACTGTTATTGTAAAAAATAATAATAAAAAAAAAGGTAAGAAAGAAAAGTTCTACAAAGATCTTTCAGAACAACCAAAATTTAGAAGTAGAAACTTTGAAGGTGTTTATGTTAGGAGTACAGGTCTGATAGTAAAAGGAACAATGTTAGCATGTGCAGAGAGCAGTTTACATTGCTAAGGAGCTCAAGCATTACCTCAAACAGTTGTATAAAGAACTATGAGCAAATGTCTGTCTTCATTCACTGCCTAGGGAGAAGCTGATATTGGTATACACCCAGGAGAGAGACGGGGTTTAGTATGAGTTCTCACACAGGTATAACAATACATGTCACCCACCTCAGGCAGAGACTATAATGACAGAAAATTCTGACATCAATGGCCATCCAAAATTACTTACTGAGTTGTGAAGGTGCCAACAAAAGGTTGGTAGTAGAAGCCTGAGCCAGTTGCTACTTGTACAAACACATTGCACAAAACAGCTCCCAGAGCCTCAGTGGTAGTAAAGAGGACCTTCCCATCACGATGACTAAAGCAAATGCAAGGGACATATATTTCCTCCTCTATATGCAGACCATGTCCACATGGATAGATGAAAATAAATGTGGGCTACTTCTGTCCACACTGTCCAGCCACATCTACAGAAATGTATTTAAGCAACCTCCAGAGCAGAAATTCAACACAGACTGCAACTTTATGACATAAAAGCCTAATTGACGTGCTATAAGAGAACAATAACAATATATTGAGGCTTGAAGAAAATTATGTTTAATTTTACAACTTACAATTTTTTCTCAATGAAGCCATATAGCCCTTGGTTTTCATCCCAGACAAATTTGTTTCTTCCCAGAATTTTGAAGAGAGCAACATGACATTGTTAATGTAACTTCTAGCACATGCAAAACAAATCAAATGAGGATGAGTTCTGGAAGGGCAGGATTTCTAGCTGAGTAAACACCAATGACCTCACTGCGCACAGGAAACTAACAGCCCCAAAAATGAGAAAAAATTAATAGTAATTGTAATTGTTATCTCATTTTTACTCAAACTATTACAGTCATTGGAAAATCTGCAATAGAGTATACATAACAGCACTAAGAATTTCATGCAATCATGTTTGTTTTCATATAAATAATTTTTAAAATGTAATACTGCATGTCAGACTCCCTCCCCACTCCCAAAGAAAGACATAGTCTCATTTGCTCTACTAGGACAGAGAAATGGAGAGAATACAGACTGCACATGACTATATTACAGGTGCTTCTCAGAGCATGAAGTGCCTGGAGACAGCAGGACAAGTGTGGGAAGAATAGAAAGCTTTGTCGTTTTGTCTCAGAACAACTGAACCCTATGAGAATTAAAAAATGTATTTGAAGGCCTGAAGACATAAGTTTTGCAGATGGCTTAATCAACTAACTGTCCAACGCATCAAGAGAAACTTGAAAATATGGGATATTTGTACATCATTTAAGGGCATTATTCTAATTTTAGAAATTATGTTATGCTGTATTCAGCTGATTTGTAGACAGAGAACAGTAACCCAAGGTGAATATAGAAGTGCCCAGTATCTTGTCAGGTAGTAGAAAGGAGAGAGGAGGAACACATATGAAAGATTGTTGGAATTCTGAGAGGAAGGACTTCTCTATTTTAAATATAATATTTAAAAAATGTAGCAAGCACATAGGGTTGCCTCAGTTTAATTTAACAGGTATAATACTGGGACTGTTGTTCATGATGGTGTCTCCATAACTTCCTTAGGAAAAGCTTATATACAGACATTTGGTTACAGGAGCAGAACCCCGTTCTCCCCATCAATTCCTCTCTGGAGGTAGGGCTGGGATATTTGGAGTTACCAGCTGCAAATGGTAAATACTCTTTTGCAATAACGTTAACAAAGCAATCAGTTGTTTTGGAAATTCATTGGTACAAAAGCAATGCCAAGTCTTAAGTGTTATTTAGACCTCAGTTAAGTTAATATCACATAGTCCAAGGCCTTCAAGAATCTGAAATATCACGTGTGATTGATTTCTTTTGGCTGTAAAGATGTTCCAGTATTTATGGGAATTATGAATAACTGTAAACATACCTTTAATTTTCTGGCACAGAAGAACCCAAAAAAGAACCTGTTTCCCCATTTTCTCCTAATGCAACAGACAGCAGCATCTGCTTTCTCGGACATACTGACTGCTGATACTTGAGTGTCACTGAGTGTTGCCTTTCAACTGGGATATTGTGAAATTTCCTTTGGATGATATTGTTCCATAAACCTCTGGCTTGGGAACAAGTTACTTTACAATGGAAATTCATTCCTGATGCAGAGTTTTCATTCCCTTATGTGGGCCCAGAATTGCAATGAGCCATGCAGAAATCCAGATAAGTTAAATTGCATGTCAGTGGGATCAGCAGCATGCGTTCTGGTGAAAAACCAAATTTTCATTCAGCTAAGCCACTAGTAGAGAAACTCTTAGTAACAGGTTCTGGGAGAAGTGGAATTGGAGTAGTCAAGGATAGTCCTAGTCCCTCTCTTTTTTAGAACATTGCAAACACCGACATATTCTCTTTTGGAAGGCTAGCTTGACTACTTCTTGGTAGCTCTCTTCCAAAACATTCACTTTACTGCTGAGGAGACCTTAACATTGCTTTATAGGATGACTGAGCAATTTCATTTCTGGTTCTATTTAGCATACTGATGTATATTAAAAGGAAGAGAGGAAGGATGCTTGCTCCCTTTGTCCTAACTGCTTCACTCTGTTTCAGGTATCATGGAGGAAAAGAGCAAGTTTGGGAATAAAAAATGTAATGAGGACTCACAGATCAATGCAATTTGAGGAATCTTTAGGGACACAGTAAGTTCCTGAGAAGAACAATGGGCCACACCATGTTCTTGAAAAGAAAGCTCTTCTAGGAACCTACATGGGTTGCTGTAGAGCTTCTTCCAACCCAGGAACATATGGAAACTGTCTAAACTAACAGGTAAATGCAGCAAGTTAGAGGGAAAAATTGTTCTGAAATCTTTGCATTTAATTGTACCCATCAGGTTAGAGTTTCCTCTACTTCAGAAATGCCTTGTTCTTCACAGATTATCAAAATCTAATACTACTGAGAGCTGAAAGCCCTGCTAGACAATTCTTCACTTACTTGAAGAAATCTTTGTTACTGACTTCATGACAAGGCTACTTTGCATTATTTAGATGGCAACTGTAATCTCCTTAGGCAGTTTGACATACTCAGGAAGCTGCTTCTCTTCTCCTTTTTCTCTCACTGGTTACAGCCTGCAGTGCTGTGCAGACACACTCACTGCAATGGTTACCAGCAGTCCTAAAGGAATTTTTTTAAGGCTGGTCAGCCTGATTTGGCTACTGGTGTGGGTTTGGCAGTGGGTACTGAAGTGCAAACTAAAAGCCCTGCTCATGGCACTGCTTCTAGCTGTGCACTTCTATGCCAGGTGGCTAGCATGCCTCAGATTTGCTACTCTGAGGGGATTTTGGATAGGCTGCATAATCTGAAATGACTGCATTTTGGATTGCTTTCTGAGAAGAACAGGAATGAAGGCTTTCTTCAGCATCTCTAGTTAAAAAAGAATATTTTGCTTTTCCAGAGGTCTTTTATCATTCTTTCACTGTCTGTCTTGTGGTGAATTAGAAATATGAAGTATAGATAAGACATTTGTAAACATGTTGTGTCTGGAAACAAGGCAATCAGCTTATGAAACAACTATTTACATCTAACAGCATTTTTCTATGCTCTAAAACCAGTTCTTCCTCAAAACAAACTTGAACTGGAGGTAAGAATAATGTTTCTCATTCCATTTTTTAAGATTATGCATAAAATGATGTTTGGAGTTGAAACTTTTCCCAAGTTTAAAGATTTAGTCCTTCAGTGAAATAATTCAGAAGTCTGTGTCTAATGATGCCATCTGGTGACACCTGTCATAACGTTATCTAGCTTTGTCTGTTTTTTTTTTCAAAACACAATACAAAAGCCATATAGTGGCTTTGTCATCTGATCAATGCTCAAAAAAGCGTTAACATCTACAAGAAGGAATATCTTGCAGAGCCTTCTAATATCATTAATGAGAGAGGTATGTGTTTGAGGACAACCCTGTGTTCACTGTACCTTCAAAAACTTCCTCACAACAAGGCAGACCTGTTCTAGGGGTAAGAGGAATGCATTAATCCCTTAGACAGTGAGTAGGCTGCAGAGAATATATTCTGCACAATGATCTGCTAATCAGGTTCCAAGGCAATAAGGTGTTCCATATATTAATTTGACTGAAAGGTTTCCCTTACTGGGGTGCATTGACAATATTTCAGTCCTACCATGAGCTGAACCAACATTATTATTGTACAGAAGTAATTAATTAAAAATATAAAAAATACTATAAACATACACTTATTTATTAAGAAGTCCAGTAAAGAACTCTTACAGTGACAGATGATATTAGCCTATAGGTCTTTATAACTTACATGGTAATAAAATGGGGTTACGTTTTTGAATTAAATTGATAACATGACCAAATCGATTTCATTAGTGTATCTGTCATATTTGCTGTTAATGATGGCTAACAGTGGAATAGAAACTGACAACAATCCCTGAAAAACTGTTCAGATCAAAATTATATTATACTGGCATTCATGAATTTTAATAACCTTTTTTATCATGAATTTTGAACTCCCTTTTTAAATTTGAAGCTCACAAGAAGAGAATTAAACTTTCTACACCTGTCTCAGCTCCTATTATTTCTTTTGTTACAAGTTAATAGGCTCAAGAATAGAAGACATTTTCACTAACTAAAACAAAACAAAAAAGTATTGCTTGAGAGTCTCTTGTGGGTGCTTATGGGGGAATGGATGTTTTTCTACTGCTAAAGTGTTGGCATCAGAGTCATTTCTTCTGAATGACTAGAGAGTTTTAGGACACCCAAATTGCTGTTTAGAAGACTGTTTGTGGAAGATGCTATTTGTATTAATAGACACTGGTACTCTAGTGTGTAACTCCCTTTAATGTTAATGGAAGTTCTGCAAAAATCTACAGGACAATATACCTGCTGTCAGGAAATATCAGAGCTCTCTAATCCCATTAGTAGGGCTTAAATGGCTGTGAGTCAAAAGTGTGCAAGTATTGAAATGCTCACCTCAGAGTACCAATTGAGTACATCAGAATACCCTTATGTAATGAGACAACTTGACCTCTCTGCTACTTGAAAATGTGGCAAGATATTAGATAGGTGGCACATGAACTGAAAGACCATTTACTCTTTCCTATTCCAACTCCCTGATTATAACCTCTTTCTTGGGTTAAAAATATGTGAAAATAGGTAATTAATAAGAAAAAAACTGTGGGGTAATCTGGGCATGGTAAAGGATAATTTTATCTTAACCATTTTATTAATTAAATAATTATATCTTAAAAATATATTTTATATAGATATAATGAAGGACTCTGTGTCTGGTTTTAGCTTACCGTCTTTCTTGCAGTTTCTCACAGATGTTACAATCAGGAAGTATGATAGCAACACAGGTAAAAATTTCAGAGATGTAATCTACAGAGCTTAGGTGGTAAAGGGAGAAATATTTAGACTGCTATATGTGAGAGTTGTTCGGATGAAGGTGTTTGCAAGAGAAACTTTGTCTTCACATCTTCTATGCTACTATTAACAAAAGTAGGGTGATTTTAGTGAGATTATTCCTGTACTGCACATGCTGTACATACAGTCATAGGCAACAGACTCTTCACAGAACCTTTCTATCTACATGTTGACAATGTATACCAAAATAATGCTGCTCTTGGTGTTCAAGGTAACACTATTTGCATTTTAGACATATGGTAGGTTGACTGTGGCCTGCAGCTAGATGCTTACACAGCTTTGCTCTCACTCCTTCTCCTCAACAGAAATGGGAGAAAATGAGACAGGCAGAGGAAGATAACTTACCAAATAGTGTTATAGAAAAAAACAGACTGAACTTGAAAGAATTAGTTCAATGTATCGGCAATTAAAATAGGTGTAGACAGTAAGGGAAAAAAGAAAACGATATTTAAAAATCTCCTTCTCTCTCTTCTTTTTCCCAAGGTTCAATTTCATTACTTCATTCCAAACTTCTCCTCCCCCATCATCAATGGCACAGGAAAGGTGTGGAATGACAGGGTTGTAGTCAGTCCACAACAGCCTCTCTTCTGGCTCTTTCCTCCTCACACTTTCCATGCTTCAGCATGGTTTCTTTCAGTGGCCTGCAGTCCTTAAGGAGAAACCAGCTCTGTGTGGGTCTTCCACAGGCCACAGTTCCTGTAGATGATATCCACTGTTGAAAATGAAATAATGAAAATTAAGGAATGGTATTCCCTAAGTTAGTTCTCTCTCTAAAATGAAAACCACAACCCACTCCCCTCCCTCCACCCTACCTGGTGAGAGACACAAAAGGCAGGGATCCTGAGCTGAGATAAGAACAATTTACTGGAAATAGCACTGAGATAAGAAAACTAAAAGTAACAGCAACAATATTAATAACAAAAGCATACAAAGAGAGAGTGATTTACATGCTAAAAATGCTCACCTACAGATCCAACACCACACAACCTCTGAGACAACAAAATGGTGGCACACCCTCCACATGCCACCTTTTTTCTTCCCCAGCCATGTCTCCCTCCTTCTCTAAAGTGAAAATCCCTTACTTCTGTCCCCCGGTGGTGACCTGAGGTGGTATAAAATAACCTATTTATGGCTCCAGGCTCCACCACCTCATGGCTACTGTGAAAAAATTATCTCTGTCCTGGCCAAAGAACAGGTCATCCATCTACACCAGTGTGTCACCTTCCACAAGCTTCAGCCTGGATATTTACTTCAGCAAAGTCTCTCCAGGAGT
Organism: Myiozetetes cayanensis; assembly: GCF_022539395.1. Taxonomy (NCBI): domain Eukaryota; kingdom Metazoa; phylum Chordata; class Aves; order Passeriformes; family Tyrannidae; genus Myiozetetes; species Myiozetetes cayanensis. The sequence goes on from NW_026087521.1 coordinate 16,914,697, forward strand.
TACAGGGAAATACCTGCTCCAGCATGGTGTCCTCCACAGGCTGCAGGTGAATCTAATCTCTGACCCCTGCAGCACCTCCCCCCTCTCCTCCTTCATTGATCTGGGTGTTTGCAGGGCTGTTTCTCACACTTTTTTTCCTCACTCCTCACTGCCATAGTGTTTTCTCTGTCTGAAATCTGTTTTTCCAGGGATGCTACTATCTTGGCCAAGAGGCTCAGCTGGGTGGAGGCAGCCTGAGGCAGCCCCAGACTCTCCACATAGAGCTCCCCGGCAGCCCCAGGACAACCGTGGGAAGGAATCACCAGTTCTTTACTGCATGATTGGAACCTCTGACGTTCCTGGTGCTGCACTCTGCAGAAACAGGCACAACTACCTCCACATCCAGTAGTGTGTGTCTAGCAGAGAATTTACCTCATTTGGATATTACAAGACAATCCAGATGTTCCTGCACAATGCTTCCACTGGAAAATTTCATCCAAAAAGCTGCATGCCCTCCTACCTCCTGTGTTTGTGGGTTTTCTTTTTTCCCTTTAATTGTTTGGGTTTTTTTTTATCCTCACAGCTTTCTTCATTAGCTGCAATAGAGGGGATTTAGTCTATAATCCATCACATTTTAATAACAACTGTCTTCAAACAAACAAACAAACAAACCCCACCAAAACAAAACTTCACTGATCTTCAAAGCCACTTAAATCACAACTTAAAAAACCAAAAAATAAATTTCAAACTACAGACATCAATGTAAAAAGCTATGCTACTGTTTCTTAACAGAGGTGCTGAGGCCTGAAGGAAATCAGGAAATAAGTAAATTAGTGAAGCCGATAGAGTCTGACAGGACAACCTCCTTTACAATCTCCTTTTGGAATGAGAAAAATTCCCTTTTCCCAAGTCTGTTTCCTCTCCTGTTTCTGGGGATAATTGTATTTTCAGTGGATTAAATAAGGAAAAGCAAAAGCCTTTGACATTGTATTTGCTCCCTTATACAGCCAGCTCCAGGTGTCTGTGGCAAAGGCTTTAGAATTTCAGTGGAGAACCATCCTGCACTTAATGATACTCAGCTGCAATCCATGACTTCTCAGTAGCTTGTGTTTGCTGAAGACTAGTCACTTCATTAGGATTATTCCATGCAGACCATCTCTCTATTTTAAGGTTTAATACTGGGGCTCATTGTCATATCCATATTCTGTGAAGTCAATGACAGTAGGTAGACCATAAGAGAAATCACTGGAAGATGAACCACCTCCTCCCTTCTTCTTCACTTCCTCCTCTCCTCCCAAATCCTTCATAAAACTTAGGTTTGGTCTTGTTTTGGGAGGAAGAAAAAGAGAAGTAGATTGCATATGATGTGGAATAGAGTACAATGAATACTATTTTAAATGAAGAAAAAAAAGTGAATTTGCAAAATCTCAAGAAACTTCCTTTTCTTTTTTTTCTTTTTTTTTTAACTAGATGGCCTTGAGCAGGAATCTTTGTAACTCATGTGTGGCATGCTGAGCTCTTTGATCCATCCCACCATGGCGAAGTGTAACCCACTTTTAAAACCAAATATCCAGTTTTGATGCTGTAGTAGGAATTCCTTGGAAGGTCTGGCAGCAGCATGTTCATGCAATGGTCTTCAAAGGGAAAGCGGATATTATTATATTTTAAAAATTACCTGACTTGTTCACTAAAATGTATATCCTTTCACAGAATAGCTGAGCTTGGCAGGGTCTAGTAGAGATTGTCATCTACAACAGGTTTCACAGGACCTTGATCACTCAGGGTTTTAGTGCTTTCAATAATAGAAAGTTCACAACCTCGCTCAGCAATTTTTTTCACTGTTTAATGATCCTTAAAGGAAAAAAGAATAATAAAACAGAAAGTCTTGTTTTAAAATTGAATTTTTTATTCTTTAATTTGTCTCTTGTCCTACTGACCACCTTGGAGAAGAGTATACTTCATTGCTACTCTACATCACCACATAACAAAATGGGAGATCCAAATTAGTGACTTCAATTACATGTAATCTTATATTTCATTTCGGGGTAAAACTTCTATGTATGTGTTCTAAACGACATTGAAGAGGTCTTGGAGATTATCAAGGCAAAGTCATGTAAAGCAGACTAATCCAGTGAGCAGGAGATAAGACAGAAAGGTGCAGACAAGGAAACAAGCTGAAAACTGAGGTTACTGGTTTTCACAGAGCAGAACCTTGATCCAACTCATTTTTGTTTATGTAGTGTTTCAGAGCCTGGCATCAGCACCATCTTTCACTCTTGAGTGATAGAATTTTCTGCTAGCTTTTGACTGCAATTTTCTCAACAGTCAACTTAAGGAAAAAGACTTAACTGGTAATATAAACAGATTTCTACTAGTAAAGGGATTTCTCTTCTCCGAAAGACATTAATCTGCAATGTAAACAGGAAGAAGTTCAATGATCCATAGAAAGGGAAAAGCAATATAATATTACTGCTGTCAAACATGAGTTGTCTCTGTGTGAAATTCTTGTCTCTCTGCTCCAAACTCCTGAATCCAGGCCATCTTAATAGCTGATAACTAGGATCACCTGTGTACCAGGAATTAGCATAGCACCCTACATAGTGTAATTACAGTCTTACAACACAGATTCCTTGCTAATAAGCCCTTCCAGAATTCAAAGTGTTCAGGGGAATTATCCAGACTACTCAGTTGCTCAGGGCTGCTGTTGTTCTGGCAAAACATTGGAGCCTGAGATCGGTAATGCATCAATGTGCTCTACTGTAGGAGAGAACTGGTTCTACAATCAGAGAACTCTCCCTGTTTGACAACAGATTGAAGCTGAAAAACTGTGCTGAACTCACATCAGCTCCATGAAGGATAATTTTTGTGAGGTACCACTGTATGTGTAAAACAGAGAGGAATGTTTGTTTGTTTGCATGGTACCAGATTGGCAGATACTGATGTAGTGACAGGGACCACTGTAACAGTGACATAAGAAAAGGACAGAAATCATGACCTATTGCTTCCCTGGTTAGTTTGCACTGTCTGCATACTTGGAACATAACCTTTGACTGTATATACTTACACGTGTTTTGTTTCCCTTTCTTAACAGAAAGATTAGTATATTTCCTCATGACGCATTCAAAAGTGCATTCTATTTTTTTTACAAATGTTAATTTTTAAGAAATTTTGAAACGTAACTAAAATATTTATATTTCTAACACATAACATTCCCAAGCACTCAATTTGACTAATGCTTCAAAATATACAAAGATATAGTTCAGGCTATCATGTGCATGTTCAGGCCATTTAATGCATAGTCACAAGATACAGTAGCATTGTTTACAATCTAAACAATAACATTGTTACAATCTAAATCTAATTAAAGGGTATGCAGGAATGAGAAAGGGATCAATATCTAATATGTTTTTTTCCATCTGCTTTCCTCATCATTGCTAACATGTCAGAGAAAATGCCAATAATTTGATCACGTTCATGTGCTCTCTTACTTTTCCGCTGATATACACAAGGTCACTTGTGATATAGGATGCTCCAAATTCTCTCAAAGTTTACCAATTAATATGTGGTTATCGAACAACATATTCAAAAAGTGACAGAAAATATAAATGTATCTCAAATACCAACTCTGGGATATCTTAAATAAAATACATTTTTTATTTTAAGCATCACTCAATTACCTGCAAAAATGTTGGACAGTTCAGAAGTTAAATACTTGTTGGATGTTTCCCCCTTAAGGGTATTTAAAAACTGTCCTTTTTATAATAAATTTCAATTAATTTAGCTTCACAATAAATCTAAGGAAACTGTAAAAGAAATTTTCCTGTGATACTGCAGAATTAAGAACACAGGAATGTAATCTTAATTGTTCCAAAAATGAGCAGTTGACAGTCGTACAGTGGTAATCAACCTTTCCTTCATGCTGATGTTTGCTTTAGTTAGACTGAACTCTTTTCCCAGTTGTGCAGAGGCTTGTATGATTATTTAATGCTTAACTGTCATTAAAGATGAGTTTTGTTCATACAGATACAAGAAATATCACCTGCATTAAATTTATTTCACCCATTTGCATTTCCTTATGCTGTTTCTCCAGTTTGCATGGTGTCTTACCTCCAGACTGTGAATGGTTCCGTTCCCTCAGTGTTTAGGTCTTCACTTTTCTCAAAACAACATAGCAAGCATATATAGAATGAGGTGCAATGTTTACTGAGAATTAAAAGTGTCCCTGGAGGGCAGGATGTTTGCAAAGAAATGGAAACATCATATGGAAAACAACCAAATATTGTAGAAGATGGCTGACTGTGCCTAAGCCTTCCAGGACATAAGATGAATGTGGTTCTGAAAAAGGCTAGGATTAAATTCTTCAGTTTAGGCTTCCTTTAACTTGTTGAAAACAGAATTAAATGCTTGTAATAGTAAAGGAGTAAGTTCTACAATGAGCACAGGAGTAGCACTAACAAGAGCACTTCAGATTTTCTGTGGTAAACAATCCATGAAAGGCAAAAGAACACAAATAACGTGAAGATCAATAAAAGGATATAAAAATATAGGAGTATACAGAAAATTAATCAATCTGTTTTCACAGTAGGGGTACCATGTACCCATGAGGTTGTAATGTGTATGAAATAATTAAATGCACCATTTGACTTTATTCTATTGTAACCTTGGCCTTCAACAAAAATCTTATAACAACTTACTTGCAAACTTTTGTTATCATCCATGAAGTGCTTTTACAATAATTTCAGGTGAATGGATGTTTTCTCTTTAATATTTTCTACTCTTATGATTAACTCAAACCCATCATCTTAGACAGGACAAGCATATACCCACATTAAGTTGTTTTTTTCCCAAACATGTATAAAACACACTGACTAAATGAATACTTTACATCCTTGGTGGAATTTTTATAGTAAATAAATAAATATTGACAATTTAAAAATTGTTATCCTGTTATACCTCAATTTTCAGAAATAAATAAATAAATAAATGTCACCGAAATAATAGTACTCTGAAATAGATTGTGTTTCATTAAACCTCTTACAGATGTAGCCTAAAGTATTGCAACTGAATTAACCTTTAGAATTTAAGTACATGGAAAGAAAATAATACATTTGCATTGTTATTATAATGTGAGAGTTGATCTGTGTGAGGTTGGTGATATAAAACTGAAAGAACTAAGTAGAAATAGGAACCATGTGATATGGTTCAGTCATATAAAAGAAATTACAAGCTAATGGGCTGAGAAAGGTCTAGTGTGAAATAACTGACCGGTAAAGTTCTTCTAATCTAAACTTACATGCCTAAAAGTTAAGCAACTTGAGTAGGATTATTTTTCCTCAACTTTAACTGCCTCAAGCACGGGTGATTTTTTTCAGATCTTCTCTCATGGTTAGTGGAGAGCTTGTAAGTGTTCTGAGAACAATTTACCTTATCCTAAGGGAGACACCAGCATGTGGCCCTGTGAACTGCCTATAAATTATTAGCTTAATTTCTGTTGGCTTACGAGAGCTTAAACAACTACTTATGTTACTGCCTGCATTTTATACTACTAAAATGGGGCCACAATTTGGCCATACTATAAGCTGCTTTTAACCATTTTACAGCCAATAAATCAAGTCCAGAAGATAAGTTAAATATTCTAGTGTAGGATATGTGCCAGTGGCCAGAGAACTGAATCTCTCTGTAGATATTGTAGAGGAAGCTTAAGTGTGTAACCTAATCAGATATCTAGCTTACATTAGTTGTACTTCTTCATTTCAAGACTGGTGGGCAAAATAAAGCAGGACAATTTTCTTCTGCCTTAGTTTAGGGTGTCTCAATTCCTGTAAGTATACTCTTTGCTTTATAGGGTAAAACATTATGATTTTGTGTTTTGCTTTCCTGACTAGTCACCTTTACATTTTTAAATGGATGGTATAGATTCTATAAAATATAGAGAGCAATCTAGGACTGTTAATTTCTACAGTGTTAGGGTTTTTGTAAGATGAAGTGTACTTTTATACCCATGAAATTCATGAGGCACTGGAGGAGATAGATTACTACAAGAATAATTTTATCCATCAAGCAATTCAATTAGAGGAGAAAAAAGATAGTATTCTATATGGAGATCCTGTAATTCCTACCACTGTCTCAAAGGGCTGAGGATGGCTAATTTGTTTAGTTACAAAACTGAGATATAGGATTGTTCTTTCCTTTTTTTAGTGTAAATGTTCTAGTATAAATGTTTTCCATAGAATTTGAAAGATGAAGGATGGATATCTAAGCAGCAGTGAGCATGCATACATGTATATGCAAACACACATACAGGCTCCAACCCCAGTCTTCTGAAGATCTCTTGTTCTGCTCTTGTAAATTACTTGCATAAGAATGGTGGTGGTATCAAAGTTTAGTCCTCTGAGTGTAAGGATATCACAGGACCACTGAACTCAGAATTATGAAGTATCCTTTTTGCCTTCATAATGTTAATTTACCAGCATCATAGTAAAATATGAACATAGATGGAGGCCCAGATCCTGAAAAACATTTACATGTGTTTTAGAACTCTAGAAGCATTGCTGACTTCAACAGGAAAACTAATGCTTTCAAAATTGAGTAATTGTGAAGACTTCAGCTGGATAATAATTCAACAGCTGGTCATGAAATTACTCTGACAAAAATTACCTCTTCTCTTCCCACTCTCTCTTTCCAGACAGCTGTTTAGCTGTAATGTAGCTATTCAACAGGAATAACATTTTTACTTTTGTGTCATAAAATCATAGAATCATAGAATTAACTAAGTTGGAAGAGACCTCCGAGATCATCAAGTCCAACCCTTGATCCAACCCCACTGTGATTACCAGATCATGGCACTCAGTGCCACATCCAGCCTCGTCTTAAAAACCTCCAGGGATGGTGAATCCACCACCTCTCTGGGCAGGCCATTCCAATGCCTGATCACCCTCCCTGTAAAGAACTTTTTTCTAATATCCAACCTAAACCTCCCCTGGCAGAGCTTAAGCCCATGCCCTCTTGTCCTACTGCTGATTGCCGGGAAGAAGAGATCGACCCCCACCTGGCTACAGCCTCCTCTCAGGTAGTTGTAGAGAGTGATGAGGTCACCCCTGAGCCTCCTCTTCTCCAGACTAAACAACCCCAGCTCCCTCAGCCTTTCCTCATAGGACTTGTACTCAAGTTCCTTCACCAGTCTGATTGCTCTTCTCTGGACCTGCTCCAGCACCTCAATGTCTTTCCTGAACTGAGGGGCCCAGAGCTGAACACAATACTCCAGGTGTGGCCTCACCAGCGCTGAGTACACGGGAAGGATCACTTCCCTGCTCCTGCTGGCCACACTGTTCCTGATGCAGGCCAGGATGCCATTGGCCTTCTTGGCCACCTGGGCACACTGCTGGCTCATGTTCAAGCTCTTGTCAATCAGCACCCCCAGGTCCCCTTCCACCTCGCTGCTCTCCAGCCACTCTGTGCCCAGCCTGTAGCGCTGCAGGGGGTTGTTGTGGCCAAAGTGCAGGACCCTGCACTTGGCCTTGTTGAACTTCATCCCATTGGAATCAGCCCAACTCTCCAGCCTATCCAGGTCCCTCTGCAGAGCCCTCCTGCCTTCCAGCAGGTCGACACTCTCTCTGTCGTTGAGTCAGACGAGGTAAACTTGAAATATGTTGGACAGATCATTGGACTTCACTATAAGAGTCTTCCATAAACACCTCTTTCTTCTAAATGCAATGGAAAAAAATCCCACAGACAGCCAAGGGTGTTAGCCTTTCACTTTCATGCTCAGTGGCTATACATGGGAATTTTTGTGCAAATGTGTTGTATAATCAAACGTGTAATCTGTGATTCAAACAGAAACATATAAACCAGTCACCCCTCTCCATGAGTATTAAATAGAAATGTAAATCAGAGGCTTCTGAATCAAATAATTTATGTGCTTCTCTCTTTGTAGACTGAAATAAATGATCATGAGGTCTAAAAGTTCACTAAGGTGCTGTGATTTGAGAATAATTTATTGTATAAAAGAGTAGCCCATCAAACAATGTTAATTATAACACTGTTGAAAGCTGAAATGCTTAAATCTAAATCATTTATAAGTTATGTGATAGATATTAAACACCTCTGAAAAGGAAAAATGCTGCAGGCAATTGTTCTTAATAAGTCTAGTTTGGTTAATTATTGCCTGCAGCATTTCTGAACTAATTATTTACCTCCAAAGGGGGCTCCATGTTTTCAGCATTGAAGTGCCAGATATTGATTTTCTTTAATTGTCAGGGTATAGTACTAGACAGACCACACAAAGCTGAAGGTTAAGCCATTTATAGAAAGTGATAGCCAGGTCCTCCAGTGTCACACACTGCATCAATGTGAAAGGGAGACCAAGGCCCTGAAACTCTACACTTTCAGGGAAAAGGATTATTTGTCTATGTCATCTGCCCTTTATGGTTCATTTAACATCTTAGATAGCCTGTGCAAATTAAGTGTGTTTAGGAGCTGCCCAACTTCCCAGTCAAAGAGACTGGACTGTTTTATCCTTCTAGTTAACAAGATGTACAGGGCTCAACAATTAATAAACATTGAATTATTTGCTAACTAGTTTTACCATAGATGGCTTAAAAATTAGTTTAAAATGCTTTTTCATTGTCTGCCCACTTGCCCCTCCACACCTTTTTTTAAGTGAGTGAGTATACATATTTCACAAATTTTTTAATGGGAATTTTGACGTTGGTTCTCAGTAGGGTTGGGGTGCTTAGAGAATTTTTGTCTGCCTGGATGGATGTAATTTTTTTTGGCCATAATTTGGGATGTTTGAAATATTACAAGTCCCAGCATACTTCAAATCTTTATCACCTTTATATCATTATCATCAAACCACATGTGATGCATGGAAAGACATTTGCCAATTGGCTAGAGCTATTCCAGCCTACTGTAACGTAAAAATAATATAAGAAATACTAAATGCGGTACAGCCTCCTAATTCACACTATTGGTCCATTCCTTCTCATTTGAACTTATAAATAAAAAGAAAACCTTTTTCTTGTTTTCAATTCTTGAATTCTTTGTGATTTCTTGCATTTTTCTTCAGTCATTCAGTTTCCTTTATGTGATTTTTTTTCTCTCCCAAGGTGATTAACTTGTGCTTAATCTTTTCTCATTCATGTTCTTAAATTTTTATGTTCTTAATTCTTATGTTCTTAAATTCTTATGTTCTTAATTCTTATGTTCTTAAATTTTTACTCATTTCCCATTTCTATTAATTTATATGTCCTACTACTTTTGCCACTTTACTCCTCTCTTATTTAAGCTCAAGGACACCTCCAGGAATAAAGTGACATACCCTATCTGGGAGCAAGTGTTGTCCCTGTAGTTAACAGTGTGAGACACACCACTAGAGATTGCTTGGTTCTTAGGTGGGGTAAATTGCCTTCTGAAGGTTCCTATCTCTAATTTGTTATTCTGTGGAGGTAGCCTAAAGTGACTGATGATCCTAACCTAGCAAGCTATCTCAAGTTGAGTGGAATGAATCCAGACCTCGTTCATCTCACTTTTTTTTCTTGTTATGTACCTTTTTTTTTTTTCCTACATTGTCTACCTTCACCTGTGTTTGTTCAGATAAGCTCAGACTGCAGAAACCCTTAACAACCCACATGCCCAAACTGGGCAACATCATCACTGAATTGAGATGTCTTCAATTCCTGTGGAGAAAGACAGCACAGAGAACAATTCAGATCACAGATTATAATGCCTGCATCTCTTTGTTGGTAACATACATAAAAACTGAAGTTCTTCTGATTATGGTTTAAGCAGATTATTTTGATGTGATTAATTCCCACTCAAGTTGTAATGGCACTTATTCTCCTGGGCTGTATTAAAAAAAAATTGATGAAGAAAATTTGTCTAATTTCCATCATTTAAGTTTTAACCAGTTCTAGTCTTAAAGGGGAAAAAAAACCCGTGTTAAATATAGAGTAGAGATATTGTATTGTGGAATAATGCAGTAATTTCTTCAAATAAACAAATCTAAACAAATATTCTGCAATGCATTTCCTTGCTAAAGAGATGGCATTTGAAACAGTATGTGGCCATGACAAGCTTTGTAGAATATTGTGTTTAAATAATGACTACTCAATTATTATTATTAACTTTATTATTATTAGCTTTATTAACCATGTATATATCCCTTCCCTCACCTCAAAGATTTCTTTTTCTTGTTAGTCCTGATAATAATTGAACCTTTGCTTTCTTTTGACCAATTCAGGAGTTTTTAATGGAGAAGATATACAGCAAACAGAAAAACGCCCATGCATAAAACCAGTCATTCATTCTTTCCCATCCCTTGAAAATGGGAAGTACAGCTAAGTTTCATGCTCATAACAATAAGCAATATAACAAAGTTGGCCCTGTCACAATTGTCAGTTATCTGCTCTTTAGAATAGAAAGTGATGAAAAATATATATTTGTCTGTTCTTTTTGATATAAAAAATGTGTTTATGTGAAAAAATGTGCTAAGTATAAAGCAGGCTCAACTCCAACCCAAACCCTAGGGCCTATTTTGAAAATCTTTGGATTTGGTTCTAATTTTACATTTGCATCTGGGGTTCATCTTGACCTTAAGGGCATATGTTTGTGTAAATGGAAATCTAAATACTGCTGTATGATGAAATTCTAGCATCCTAGAAAATGCTAAGTCTCTTTAGTGGCAAACAATATTGCCTTTGACATTTGTTCCACTACTTCCTGAAGAATAAATTAAAAACAATAAAATGGCTCTTAAGCATTTCTTGCATGTTTATTGGCTTATGGAGAATGTGCACTGTTCTTAGGTAACCATTGGTTTCATGACAAAACAGATCTGAGGCTCTAATTTGCCCTATAAATAGTTTGAATTTCCTTTCAAACTGTTAAATGCAATGAAAGTTCAGCTTTTTTTTTTTTTAATCTATTCAAGCCTGTTGATTTCCATTCTCTTTTAGTGAGGTACCCCCTATATTCACTTACAATACCAGGATTAAGAATTTGACATGCTCTATTACAAAGTGGTGATATAGTTGCAGAGATTGTTCTCATATAAAGGAGTATTTATATACTGCTGAAAAAAAGGTGTTTTCTTTTGCTCTCAACTCATTAAAACATTCCAAATAACCCTATGAACTTCAGTAAAGAGTTGACCCATCAAGGTCTCATGAAAATTGTCTTTTCCTCTAAATACTTGTTCTATTTGCTCATAAGCTGTTTGACAAACATATTAAAAAAGTGACTCACATTATCAGTACATATGAACTAGACTAGAGAGATACAGCATCACGGTTGCCACATCTTCTAGGTGCATATTGTTGGCTTAAATTTTTCAAATAGTATAAAATAATGGGTAAAATCCTCTTTCTTGAGATCTGGGCATTTACTTTTGGGAAATGATAATAAGGAACACAAAGAGTACCTCCAGATATTTCATTTTATCCTACTTGGTAAAGTGTACAACAGTGTTTCAAATTGCAACACAATATTCATATGAATATATATAAAATACCCCAAACTAACCAAGTAAACTTCTCTATTTTCTTGGATATTTCATTTTCTGTTACTGAGTACTGCATAGTGTGCAAAGTCTTTGGGTTTGGTTGTCTCTTGTCATGCTGATTTGTTGTGTGGGCAGTCAAAACAGGTCTTAATTTAGAATCAAGCAGTAGTAGAACCAGTAGTAGCAGTCATTTAGCAAAAAAGATTCAAGATTGTTGCTGTTTATATCTCCCCTCCCTCCCCCTTCCCCTTCCCCTTCCCCTTCCCCCTCCCCCTTTCCCCTTCTCCATCCCCTTCTCCTCCCCTCCTAAACTTCTTTCCCTCACTCTTTTTGTCTACTCTTCTATTTATCATCCTATTTAATTTCCATTTAATAGCAAATTGACAGTAAACAGACTAAATCTCAAAGTGTTATTTTAAAAATCAGTAAAAAATTCAATTCGAGCTTCTTCCTCGGTCTTTCACTTGTCTCATTTTTCAGTGCCCACCTTATTTTAAAGCAAACGAAGCAAGTCGTGATTTCTTCTCCTAACAGTAGGTGGCGCTAGATTAACTGCTGAAGTCCGTTCCCAGGAGTCTCAAACGTTCCTTGGTCTTCAAGGTGCTTTTTTTTCGTAGACAGTATAACTAGAGTATAACTAAGTGAAGAATCAGAGATTTTATTTTATTTTTCTTTCATTATAAGCTTACACAGTGTAAAGGCAAAGAGGTAAAATCTCTCTAACATTTGTTCATATTTAGGAGATCGTGGAAATAAATTGGGAAGAGGCCAATATAATTATTCCAGCGATGGAGCTTTCTCTTTAAAACATTTTCTTGAAAATATGTATGTGTGATGATGCCTTTCAACTGTGTCTGATTCTACTGTGATAAGGTTCCAAATACTAACTTTACAAATAGTCAGATTGAATTCTTAAGTGCAATCAGGGAAATATTATTATTATAGGAATTTGTAATATTTAAAGCTACTGACCTAAAATATCTAAAGAACTCTGAAGGGTCCTGTTCACTGATGTGATTTTGATTTTTTTTTTTTTTTTAAACTTAGTTCTCCTTTAATACACTGTAAAGTGCACAAACAAATTTGTTGGGGACTCGGGAATGACATTGTCATGTCTGTGATTTTTTTTCTGTTATTGACTGTTGCAGATTGACCTTGACCATGTGCCAGATGCCCACCTTGCTGCCCTCTCACTCCCCCTCCTCAACAGGACGGAGGACAAGATATAAAACACTTGTAGGTCAAGGTAAAACCAGGTGGACCAGTTTCCAATTTCTGCCACGTGCAAAACAGACTTGACTTGGGGAAAATGAATTTAATATTTTGCCTATTAAAATAGATTTGGATGGTGAGAAACAAAGATAAAATTAAAGAAACATTTTCCTTTTTCCCAGGTTCCTCTTCACTTCTTCATTCCTAACTCCTCTACCTCCTCTGCTCCCCCACCAAGCAGCCCACTGTTGGTGGGGGACTTGTGGTCAGTTCTCCTCTACTGATCCCAGTACATTGAGGTATATCTTAGACCATCAGCCTGATAGTGAGTGAAGTCAAGATTTTGTCAACAGAGGAACTTACACATTCCACTCTTTATTTAGGGAGTCAAAACCACACGTTAGTTTGGAACATGACATTTCAAATATGTGTACCAGTTCTACTCTGCTCTCTGGAGTTAAATAATTTGGTGTTGCAAGGTAATACAATAATGATTTAGTGTATACATCTTTGCTTCACCATAATCTTCTTAAGGTATTTATATGAAAGATACGTTTGCTTTTGTAGGATAGAGTTGTTCACATGAATTTCATTCTACTCTTTGAGAGAAGCAAAAATAAAAAGAAGGCCATATCAGGATAGTGCAATACTAAGACCTTAGCTCTAAGCTATCTCACAGGTTAGTATAGCTCCATGAGAAGGTGTCTGCTTTGGTCTTTAAAGGTATGTATTCACATTAAGCTGCTACTGAAGATAATTAAAGGATGAATGCATCCTCAGCTATTCTCACAGTTACAGAGATATGAAAAGAAAGACTTACTGTAACAAAGGGTGTGATCCTACATTCTTTAAAGCATTATTTGAGAAGGGAAAAATGTAGAGACCACTAAAGTTAGACTCCAGAAGTAGAGTTAATGCAAATTTTAACAGAAAATATTTTTTTTGAGTATAAATATTTCACTACTTGTTTTAAAACAGGTATTCACAAAATAACAAAAGGGAAAAAAGATCTGTGTCTTTGTAATTATGTACCACCTCATCCGTGGTGCAGAACATTTGTTAACAAACAGTCTCTTGCACTGTGTACTCAATAGCAGAGTGTGTATATGTGTAATCAGCTGTATGAAGCAATGAGAAGTGAATTCCTAAACGCTGAACTACTGAGATATGTCTGGAACATGATGTGAAACTACATAATGGTGTGTGCAAACATGCCTTCTTGCATACACGCGGATCATTTCACCCGGATAAGGGAGTTAACACCATAGTTGGCCCTATTAATATACTTTCTGAGAGCTGATGGGCTCAAGATAATGCTTGTCATAAACTGAATGAGCTTTGGAGATATTCTGATTTGCAATACCAAGCAGTACCTTTCAAGCTGAAGATTTTAAAGCCAGGATTCTTGAATTAAATCATGAAATGTGCTTTCCAAGTGCCTTAAAAACCTTTGTCAGATTGTTAAAGGGAGACACCACCTTGAAGGAATGACAAAGATGCATGGAACATTATAAATATTAGCTAGACACAATGCAACAATTATCCAAATCCTTTAGAATTATCTCAGTCTTTTCAGTAGTCTTGGAATAAAAAACCCCTTAGTGTACTATAAAGTTAACACTTGATTTACAGCTATGCAATCATTGTGGTCTATATGTATCATAGGATCCATAGATCTGAAGAGTATTGCAAATTGCTTTGTACTGTATGTATAGTTAGAAGGCTCATGCTGTGAAAACACAGCTATTATCTGTTCAAAATAGTATATATGCAAACTAAATGGATATATGTATATTTTCCCCATTCTTCATTAAAAGTTGATAAAGAGATGCATATAAGATACTTTGCTGTCTTTCTATATGTTCTAAAATGTGCTTTTCATATTGATTTGTTAGAGTTACTGTTTGGATCCTAATGGGATCTATCAGGACTGGCTCAGTCCTACTTGAAATAATAAGAATCACACAAGGTCATAAAGGAAACAGTATTTCCTAGCAATTATACTCTCTTTTAAGTTAGTCTGCTAAAAGTGAAGTATAGTAGTATATTATACAGTCTTTATACTGTAACCTCTCGTATTGAAATGGAGTTTTTGTGTTTCACTAATTTTGTTCTATGGAGTTTTGTCTCATTCCGTTTTCTCCTCACACTGAATCTTGTGGGTTTTTTTCACAACTTTAAGACTTTTCTCACAATTTTAAGACTTTCAGTGTCTCACACCTTCATGCCACCATTCTTATACATACCACTGCTCTTTTATTCCTGACCCTTGTCCTACTTTTGTTGATCTTTTTAACCAAAGTTTACAGAGCTGCTCTAAGTTACTAGAAACTATATTCCACCAGTCCCACAACTTACTTCAGTTTTAATTTAGGACATTTGAAGAATCTACAAGGCATTTATTTGTCTATTCAGTTCAAACTCGCTAGTGACTGTTGATGGAAGTGTTGCAAATGTTCTGTGCGTACTGTCCATGCACAGTCCTGTTGGTGAGCATGGTTCTCCCAGACCCAACAGAAGGAGCACCTGCATTCAAGCTCCTTATTTCTTTTTGATTATGCTGATTGCCACCCTAGTGGGAATCCTGTAGTGACTCTGGGTCTTTCATGCAAGTCCTGTTTGTATGAACAGTTGATCATAGCCCATTAATTGAACTGTGTGCTTAGTGGTTCATTCTCTTAGGTTTGATAAATATACACTTACAAAAAGTGAAATATGCTCAGAAAGACAGGGTTTTTGAAGGTGTTTAGCTCATAACCTGAAGTTTATGGAATTCATTTGGGATGATGATGCATGTTTTTGCTCGTAAGTAATCCATATCTCCTCTGTCATATCCTGAGTATTCTAACAGTAAGACTCTCTGTTATTGCTAGTTATTTATAGGTGTTTGTTAAGAAAAATTGTTTATCTAAGTGTATGACCCAATTCACATTTATGTCCATCTTGTTGGCTATGTTACTGAAAGCAAGTAAGGAGCAAACAAGCATTTTGGCCTTAGGCTTATAAGAAGCTGTGTTTGGTATAATTAAAGTCCTAGCAGACTAAGGAATTAATTAAAAATAATTAGAACTGTACTGTATATGCAACTCTTGCTCTCTTTCTCTCTCTCTCTAGAAGGTTTTTTCTATAGTTAGGTGATACCAAACAGTTTTTCATTAACTTTGAATAGAAATCACTTGACTGAAATCGACAAACAGCAGGGAACAACACAGCAATGTGGGTTACAGAACTGAATTTGACACTGAAGACTAGTAAAACTAAGGACTCATCAGGAAACATATAAAACCAAGACATTTGTGAATTTAGCAAAATGCAATGAAGAAGAAATTCAAGAAACCTGAAGTAAGGTGAAGAAGATAAGTGAAACTAAGAAGGGAATTTAAAATATGACTTGGAAGAGATAGGAAGATAAGGAAAAAATATTTTGCTCTAGATGGAATAATAAGAGTCCATCTGTTTGGGTGAGCCTTGTGCACAGCTGTCTCAGAAACCTAAGTGAACATGCAAGTATATTTAGAGTTCATAAAATCTACATACATGGTGCTTTAGGCTCTGCTGTGGTGTTTGAGAGTTTGTTCTATTAAACTGAAGATATTTTCAAGGGTTACAGTATTTATTTTGCTTTTAGTTATCTTATTCCCCTCTCTACTAATTCAAAGTTTAACAATTTCTGTGGCTAATCAAGAAGGAAGCTGAGCTATCAATTATCTTAATACATATTTATAATAGGTTATAAATCATTGACTGAGCAACAAGGACACCAGGATGCTTGGTCTAATTTCAGAGAACATCAAACTGAGAGAAACATCTTTCTAAGGTGCATTTGCTCTTCCATAGGGACATAGACATGTGGTTTGTATCCAGAGTCAATGTCAGGGAAAAAGTGCTAGAAAATATTGCATTCTGTCTTAAAATAATGAACATTGCAATAGATGAGGAGATGTCTAACCCTCCCTTCCCTGTGGCTGGGAAGGGAAGTTTAGGTTACTGTGAAGATAGGTTAGATTAAAATACTGATTTGAATATGGTTAAAATTAGGCTAAAATTAGATAAAATTGTCACCAAAGTGATTTCAAAGACTTTTACCTTCAGTTGTTTCTTATCCCCCACTTTTACCTCCACCTATTGTTATATCTCTATTTTGTGGTGTGGTTATGCCACAAACGTCCTGATTATGTGGATATAAATAGGTCTGTATATTTTGAGGTATACCATAATAAAAAGAAAAAAAAAAAGAAAAACACACACACATACACCCCCCCCCAACCTTCTAAAAATAACAACCCCACAAAAACCAAAACCCACCAAAAAAAAGTCACCAAAACCTAAACTCCCAGGTTTTTAAAATTTAGTGAAAGGTAATTTTAGAGTATTTGGCTTTAATCTTAATGTCCGTGCTCCTTGAGCCCCTAATTTGGCAAGAAAATTGGTGGGACAAAGACTTTCTGCTCTCTACACCTGCATACATGCTGTGGAGTACCTCATCTCTTCTGTGTCCTGACCAGCAACCAACTCAAACCTACTCTTCCTTTCTTTTGTTCTTCCTTTGTGTTTTCAGATTTATTTACCAGAAAAATGAGTGTCTTGGATGGGAAATATGATAGGAAGAATTCAGTCTTGGCTTTATATGGGGCAGGGATACAACCAAAACAGGGACCTAAAGTCAAGAACCTCTCAAGTTTCTTTACTCAGTGAGTTCAAATTCCATGACTGAATTCAGTAAACCCCACAGATGGGATCTAAATCACCAGGACTGTTTTTAGGATTGGGTCTTTATCCTCAGTTGGGTCTCAGATATGTTATTTTAAGAAAAGTGATACTAAAATGTCATTATAAATGTCATACAAATGCCAAAGTTTTTAAATGAATGTAGATTATTACTGAATGGAAAAGAAACCTCTCATTCCTTTCTTTTCTTGTTTCATGCTGCTTGCTCTTTATACTTGAAGAACACGGTGAATTTTCATGGCCCTACAATGACAGGCCAAATCTAGAATTTGTAGAGCGGCTTCACCAAAATACTAAGTCCCAATGGCCATTCACCTTATGTCTGAGGACCCGGATACTTTATCAGTCCCCATGACGTAGTTCTTCTGTAATTACTTCTAATACCCATGCTTGCTTCTAGTTGTTCCCAGTTCTGCTGGGAACCACGTTCTGGTGGCAGTTATTTTCCTCTGCCATTGCTTTAGGTTATCATTTACTTTGGAAAAGATAGATTGATAAGCAAGATCCAATCATCAGCCTTATAACAACATACAAGTTTCTTGAGCGATCTTTCCTATCTTGCCAAAATCAATCACATTCTTTTACTAAAATTTGTTATTCAAAGTCTACTTTGTCATCCCACTGATTTCAGGAGAATAGCAGTGGACCTGTTGTCAATGTCCAGCCTTTTTGAAGAACTTCTCTTGTGAGTACTGTTTCACTCTTGCATTTCACAGCACAAATTTTGTTCTTTGATTGCCTTCAATGTGCATTGTTTTCAACAGAAATGTGCACAAAATATTACAAATGCACATATAAAGTTTAATCTGTTCCTGTGCCCATTCTAGTCAACTCTTAGGTGAGACATATTGTAATATGTTCTTTATGTTAGCAAGGTTTAAATTATATTTATTTGTGTGAGCTACCATGATGAATACTGCAGAGGAACAAAACATATTATGTGCCTCAAAATGGCTGGAACTGTTGCCAAGAAAACAGCAGATGTTCACTCAATTCACAGCAAGAAAACTGATATTCAACATTTAGAGAACTTATTTCAGAGAATTTATGAATTTTTACTAGGGATTTTGGAGACAATGTGAACTGAAAGACAAGGACCTGTTCTATTTTTGGTTTTGTTGTGACTTGCTGCGTGGTCTCTAAGCAGTCACTTCACCTTTCTCTGTCTCCATTTCTTATTCACTCTTTTCTTCCTGTCTTTGGCATTTAAGGTTTTTGAAAGAGCCTGTATTACACATTTGCAGCATGCACAATGAAACCACTGCAATATAAATAATAATTATAATGAGGCCAATTTTAACTCTGCCCTCAGCGGACAAATGAAAGAAAATTCCTCATTTTCTGTAATTTCAGAAAAATTACTTGTTATTAATGTTCTTGTGAATACAACAGGAGGAACTGGAGATTGATCAGTCTCATGTCTTCATTCTACAAACTTTTTGGCTGGTTTTAGTGAAATCAACTCAAAGGCGAGCTGGAGTCCAACCAACCAACAGAAAAGACAGGCTTTTAATCAGGCTTCTCTACAATGGAGCACATCCATTTGATAAATGAACTAATTAAGCAAATGAACAAGTATAACCTACCACTGTGAATGACACTATGAAAAAGCTTCAGATCCACATTAATACTTCCAGAAACCCAGAAAAAAAGGATGGAAAAAATACAAGTTCAATTCATGAAGCACATTTGTGTAAATGGAGTTTTACCATGGGTAGTGGTCCAGTACAATGCATGCTCTCTGGGTATAAAGCTGACAAGGGGTAAAGAAGTCTGAAGTAAGGTTATTTCACTTCTGAGGTTTTTTTTTTAATATCAGCCATTTCACAGGCAGAAGAATGTAGCAATGACTCATGCTCTTTCTGAATGTCCTTTTGGAAAAGCAAGTGAAATGCCGTAACATCTGTATCCTGATCTTTCCTTGAATATTCTAAATCTATGTATATCTCTAGCAAAAACAAAAAAAAACCAAAAAAAAACTCTTGCATGACATGAAAAAAAATATGAAGAGAAAGAGAAGAACACCTCAGAATCATTTTATATAACCTCAGCTGCACTTTTCCTGCTTTGTCTGATCAGATGCTTCTAGGATTGATCTGACAGCTTTAAAAACAATGTAAGTCATCTCACTGATTTCAGGGAAATAGCAGCGGACCCTAAGACTCTGAGACCTTTTATCAATGTGCTGCCTCTCCCATATAGAACCCTTGAAACCATGGACTTCTCTAAAATATATATAAATTAGACAAAATTAATGACTACTCAGATAACCAAAATCATGAGAGGAGGTAAGAGTTTGATATTAGAACTGAAAAAAATAAATGTGTATCTTTGTGATACAAATCCTACGTGCTGCTCATGGCCACTAATCTTCAACTGTTTCTGCAATTCAAGGAGCTTTTCATTTCAGTGCCATTTAATAAGGTGCTTCTTCTCCTACTTTAATTATTATCAGTTAAAGAATTGTTGGGGTGTTTTTCTTAAAACATAGTACACATATTAATAACGTGAGTGACAATATCTGTTCCTGGGACCTGCTTTTTTCTTTATGACATTAAGAATCATCAATGACTTATCAACCAGGAACAGAAATCCAGTCAGTGAGAGCCTCTGAACTGAACCTGTTGAAAAATTACCATTTCTAGCTAGCTAGGAAATCTTTTGCAAAGAGCAGTTTTGAACATTTTACACTCACTGCAAGAATTAAAGCAACCAATAAAACAATAAAAAAAGGCATTCATCAGGAAAGAGACTGTGGTTGCACAGATAACACATTCTTAAGATTCACTTCTGTGATATGTCAAGTCTTTTACCACTGACTTTACTCTCACAGAATCATACAATGGTTTGGGTTGGAAGGGACCTTAAAGATCATCTAGTTCCAAGCCCCCTGTCATAGGTAGGGACACCTTTCACTAGACTGGGTTGCTCCATACCCCATCCAACCTGGCCTTGAACATTTCCAGGGATGGGGCATCCACAGCTTTGCTATTTCCAGTGCCAATAAAGAATTTCTTCCTAACATCTAATCTAAACTGACCCTCTCTTAGTTTGAAACCTTTCCACCTTCTCCTGTCACTAAATACCCTTCTAAAAAGTTCCTCTCCAGATTTTTCCTAGGCCTTGTTTAGGTACTGGAAGGCTGCTGTAATGTATTAGTACAGTGGTAATCTGTTGAAGCAACTGCAGCAAGCGGAGTTTGTTGTATGGTTCACAAATATAATTTTAAAGCAGGTTAAATTGACTGTAAAAGTGTTTTATGGGTTATTAGCTACACCAAATGCATGAATATGGGAAACGAAAAAAATTCCTTTTAAAGTCACTTGATATGTATGGAATAATAATGACTTTCTGTAGTTATCCTGCAAATCTCCTGTAAAGAAGTTACAAATTCATGAAGTACAATTGTGTAATAAACAATTCCTACATACAGTAGTTTAAAAAAATGGTAAGTATCTCTGATACAGTTATAAGTTTTTCATACAAATGGTAGGCTACTGCAATTATCTATCTTGTAGTGCATTTCAGACTTGTCTCTTTTAAGCCTGTGATGTGAATCCACATATAGGTCATGGCATACATTTTCTCACTATTCATTTTGTGATGTAGAATCATAGAATCATAGAATCATTGAGTGGTTTGGGTTGGATGGGACCTTAAAGACCATCTAATTCCAATCCCTTTGCCATGCCAGGGACACCTTTGATCAGACTAGGTTGCTCAAAGCCCCATCCAACCTGGCCTTGAACATTTCCAGGGATGGGGCATCCATAGCTTCTCTTGGTAACCTATTCCAGTGCCTCACCGCTCTCACTGTGAAGTATTTCTTAATATCTAATCTAAACCCATTCTCTTTCAGTTTGAAACCATTACCTCTTGTCCTGTCACCACATGCCCCAGCAAAAAGTTCCTCTCCAGCTTTCTTGTAGGTCCCCTTCAGGTACTGGAAGGCCTCTCTAAGGTCTCTCTGGAGGTTTCTCCTCTTCAGGCTAAATAGCCCCAATTTTCTCATCCTGTTTTCATAGGGGAGGTGCTCCAGCCCTCTGGTGATCTTCATGGCCTCCTCTGGACTCACTCCAACATGTCCAAGTGCTTCTTATGTTAGTGGCTCCAGAGCTGGACACAGTACTCTTGGAGTGGTCTCACTAGAGTGGAGTAGAGGGGGAGAATTGCCTCCCTCAGCCTTCTGGCCACACTTCTTTTTATTCAGTCCGTGATACTGTTGTTTTTCTGGGCTGCAATCACACATTGCTGGGTCATATAAAGTTTCTTATCAAACAAAACCTCCAAGTCCTTCTTCTCGGGGCTGCTCTCAATCCATTCTCTACCAAGCCTGTATTTGTGCTTGCAATTGCCCCAAGCAACTTGCAGGACCCTGCACTTGGCATTGCTGAAGCTCATGAAGTTCGCTCAGACCCACCTCTCAAGCCTGTTTATGTACACTAGAATTAAAACTAGCTGAAATTTTACTTTTCATTTCTTATAGGTGCTTGATTAATTAGTAAACACAAATGATGGTTCTATGAATCTCTATGATTATTACTAGTTCTTTAATTTGATTTAATTTCATTTTTTTAAGAAATCCTTGTACTCCACAGGTCATGAAAAGGGACTATGAAGCTATTTTAGCTCCAAGTCCTCTGTTCAAGAAGTTCTGTTTATTTCCTGGGACATCTTGATTTGTAATAAAATAGCCATCTGACCTTGAACAGGTTTTCTCTTTCTATGCTAGTTTTTTCTTTTCGTTTGTACCATATGTACAGTAGCCAGTGTATCAGGTTATGCTAATCTCTGTTGTGGTATATTTACCTTTTGCAAACTGCCCCATGCTATGAGACTGAGGGATAAGAAATAAATATTATTTTCTCTGCTCGGTACCTCGGTGGCCCCTTAACACAGGTGTCAGAGGTTCTTGTTGTAAAATTGCATTATGGTAAAGTGGGTAGTAGTGTAGAGAAATGAGAGTTGGAAACAATCGAAATGTTGTGTTGTAAGCTGAGAGCAATGCTCTTTTGGGAGAAAGAAAAGGAATGTAAAATACTAGGCAAAGTCACTTAGAAATTTAAAGACTGCTGTGATGCATTCAGTATTATCACAGGGGAAAGGAATTTTTTGTACAAGAAACAGGCTGCCAGTTGAGACTATTAGCCATTCTGTTATCCCTGCATAATAAAGGTAAATCATGTAGGCTGTGCAGATAACATATGGACCAACAGAGACAAATTATTTGTGATGTAACTGATAACTAGGTCAAAGCTGAATTATTGTGAGAAATGGACTGGACTTTAGGAGAGCATTGAGTAGTTTGTGAGATTAGTGAAAACTTGACTTCAGAAATGAAAGCAATGAGAAACATAAAGTGCATCTTGTTATGGGCATGTAGTGATTCATGAAGAAAAAATACAGGGGTAAACAGATTTCAGAGAATAGATTTGTTGGTAATAAATGGGGAGGCAATCACAAAAAAATCAAATTGTCCAGTGCCTGGGACACATGGTCATGGTAAAAATTATAACCATCCTCTGCAGCTATATAATTTTCTGGACCAATTAAAATGTACAAAACTATTTTCTTTCCCCTTATTTTGTATATATACAGTTGTATGACAAATCTGTAACGACGTCAGTGGTCATCATAGATCTTGAAACAGACAAACAGACATAGCTGATTGCTTGATTAAGAATGAGTGACAGAATAATGAATATTGGAGGTGAGCAAAGCATAACTTCAAGGAAGATATGGAAAAGACAATATTTGTGTAATTTTTATATTTAAAACTATCTCCCTTTGCCTACAATAATCAATTAGTGGTTCTATTCTTTTGCAGCACATTCTACTTCTTTATAATATAAATCTGATTAATACTCTTTGTATTTTATTAGGGTAAACACAACAGTTATTGCTGTATACTGGCTTTTGTCATTGGGCAAAAATATTAACCTTTTCTAACCTGTTTTATGCTAATAAGTAAAGTGTAATCTCTTTCTAGCTTTCTAAAATATCACATTCTTGTTACATTGCTGATCTGTATAGGATGAATTTTTAACAGACTGCAAAGATAGATACAAGTTTTCTTTAGGGTAAGAACTGACTGTTCTGAAGCCTGCCAATTTTATTAGAATCTTTCTTTCTTTTTTTTTTTTTTTTTTTTTTTTTATTGAGCCAGCTCTGTATTGTAGAGTGATTTTTACTCAGAGTATCCCAAAAACCTCACTCAAACCAATAATCATGTGTTGATAGGTGAAATTAGTTTCAGAATTCTAATGAAGCTCAGCAGCTGGGAGACAGACAGCTCATCTAAAGATTAAATGAGAAAAATTGCCACTTTTGCTGGTTCCTTTAGAAACTCATTTACATTCTGTCAGCTCCCATTAGGGGTGGAACTGTGAATATTGAGGGAAATATGCATGAATTTAGTGCTGAAATGGCCAATCGTGATCAGTTCCTTCTTGCTTACAAAGCTGCCAGAAGATTCTATGTAGTTATGCCTTCTGGAAACAGTGGGTGATAATCTGCTTGCTTTCAACTGTCTCCTAACATTCTGAATTTAACATAACCAAAAGAACCAATACCCAGCATAAAAAAGAGAACATAGGATAACAAGGTAATCCTAAATCTTGGGCTTAATATTTCTGGAGCTGTCCCTTTTGTTTTTCTTGACTTTTTTTTCTCCAACCATGTATCTGTAGAGCTTCAGTATTTCTTTTTGTGTGACAATACCAACAGCAATGACAAGAAAGGTACTGCACAATTGTTCTTTCCCTGTCCTTGTTACAGCTCTGTTTTTTTTTATACTTTGATCCTCATCATATTGACAAGTTTTCATGAGATCTGCTGACAGAGCCAATAGTAGACTAAGAATCTATACTATGCAGGTGTCATCCATTTCTACACTGACTTTGATTATATTTATGTAGACCATAAGTAGAGGTGACTGTGCCGGTGAAAGAAAAACATTTAAGAATTCAACCAGGGACGTAAAAGACACTGCATACATGAATACAGGAAAAGTAATGGTACCTTAAACATCAGAAAGTGTAATGTTGTGGTGCTGTAGATTGTTGTTGTTTTCAATTGTCTTTAAAAAAAGGTCACAGAAGATTATTAATTACGTGGGAAAGTGGGTTTTATACTTTCATATTTTCATACTTTTCATATTTTCATATATTCATACTTTTCATATTTTCATACTGCACCAGTAGGAAAGTTTGGTGGCAAATTCATTGATTCAGTGAAACAGCCATATTTTCTATTTCAGAAGTAATTAGGAAAATTACTAAATAGAAAATTACTCTTGTGTAGATCTGAAGGTTTGAATAGCTTATGCCTAACAATTCTGAAATAAAATAAGATCCCTAATGCTGTTGATTTGCAATAGAGCTGAGTAGATCATTATTTATAATGATAATGATCTGAAGAACGTACTTGCATCACTGGACTGGTACATGACACGTACAAGTCATTGCTACAGGACATGCTAAGTGGCTTGAATCACACAGGTACAAACACTTGCATTACACTTGCAAGGGGATGATCTTGATAAAGCAAACAATGTCACAAAAAACTACATAATAGACAGCTAATTTGAACATACATTTTGAAATGTTGTGCAACTATGGTGATACTAAGAGTGAATACAGAGATGATGAAGACTGGGAACAATCAGAGATGTTAAAGGATACTTCGTACTCCCTCAGATGTAGAGTTTCAGCTGATGCGGTGTTTTCAATGTATCAGCTGATAATCCTTACTTCCTTACTCCTTACTTCCACTCCTCTAAAGGATATAGAAAAATATTTCAGGATTTAGGAAAGAGCTAGAAGAATGAAATAAGTTTTGGAACCCCCATTTCATAGCTTTTCAGTGAAGGGCTTAGCCAGTTGACCTTTATACAGACTTTTTTTTTAACAGACTTAGAATTATTTAAAACACTAGAGAAATTTGGAAAATAAAAATCCCAATACACACTACAGATGTCCTATGGAATCAGATTACTATTTCAAATGCATGAAACTAACGCAAACTAAAAGCAGAAGGCAGATTAATTTAGTGTCAAGAAACAGTAAAAATTATACATTACTTTCCACAACACCTATGTCAAAGAGTACTTAATAAAACACTAGTAGCATTTATGTGTATGTTTAGCATTACAAAAAATTGAAAGTTATAGTAATTCATATGTCAAAAATTTTAGAGGATTTATAATCTATATAAAAAATATGCATGGGAGATACTGTCTGGTCATCCTCACCTCTATGCCCAATAAGATCATGGAACAGATTCTTGTGGAAGCTCTTTCAAAGCATGTAGATGCCAGGGAGGTGACTACAGACAGCAAACATGGTTTCACAAAGGGCAAATTGGGCCTGACGAGTCTGGTGGCCTTCTGTGATGGACTGACCACATCAGTGGATGAGGGAAGAGCTATGGATGTTGTCTACCTTGACTTCTGCAAAGCCTTTGAAGTGGTTCCACACAACATCCTTGTCTCTACATGGGAGAGATATGGGTTTGACGGATGGAGTATATGATGAATAAGGAATTGGATGAATGACTGAAAGTCAATAGCACTATGTCCAAAGGGAGATTAGTTACAAGTGTTGTCCCTCGGAGGTCTATACTGGGACCAACATTATTCAATATATTTATTAATGACATAGACACTGGGATTGAATGGACCCTCAGCAGGTCTGCAGATGATACCAAGCTGAGCAGTGCAGTTCATTCGCCTGGGGGAAGGAATGCCATCCACACGGACCTCGTCAGTCTTGAGGAGTAAGCCTATGTGAACCTCATGAAGTTCAATAAGGCCAAGGTCCTGCACCTGTCTTAGTATTAAGACATAATTAAGATGACCTTTAGAACTGAGAGCTGATACTGGTTTTAATTACACATGAATTTATATGCAAGTTCTGTTTTAGAGGTTTAGTGATTGGGAGATCTTAATTTTCAAAAATTAGCCTAAGTGATAATGAATAATACCTAAAGATCATTTTCTTGTTTGCCTGATTTTGTTTTCGATACCTGTACTGGAGTGATTGCTGAAAAAAAGAATAAGTTGCATTTATTGATTTTTGTCTGGAATTTGATGTATATAGAGATTTACATAGATAAACATTATGTATTTGCATTGCTGGCATGTCTCATTTTTTTCATTGGCACTTATAAGTTAAGAAGCTTTCTTCATTAATTTCCATACAGGTCAATGACCTATGTAACAGCTCTGTACTGTAAGCACTCATACTCTATAAATTGCCTTACATATTAAAAATATCATCTCCACATAGCAAACTATCTGTTAATGAATGGTTGAGTGAGTAAAATGCATGTTGAAAAATGAATAAAGATTTTGTAAGGCAATTAAGCTCAACATTATGTTTGCATTACTCTGATATTTGCATTACAAAAGAGTATTGTACAGTCAGAAAAGTGATATGAAGACAGATGTGTTATTATTGTGAAACTCAACAGCCTTCATAACTAACTTCTCCGTTCTGTTTATACCATGCTGAAAAATAATTTGTTTTGAACCTTTAACATTCAGCATGTCAAGAATAAACATTTATAAATATACTACTGATTTTACAAGAGCAGCTAATAAGAATGTGAAAACATATTGGCCATTTGTACCAGATAACTATTTTACAAGAGTAAAAAAATGAATCTGCCATGCAACAGGCAAACATATTATCCTCTTTCAAGTAAGAACCCATTCCTTCTGATATAATTCTATTTTGCATGAAATTATTGGTGCTGCTATTTAACATTTGTATTGAAGAATTGCCTGAAGAACAACTCATTGCACTATAGGATGTATAGAATAGAACTCAACTCTATGATATGTATTTATTTGAAAATAAATGTGATAGAGAAGTAAGGTGGAATTTCAATGAGGGCTTTGCAGTACAGAAATAGATTGAACTAAAGCATCAGGTAGTTGGCATGATACATACTAATTGGGTTTCGTATTATCCCAAGTACAGTATTTTGTTGAAGTTTAGGAATTCTATAAAAAATAATCTGATGGAAATTTTGTAAGCCTTGTAAATCAGTCCTAAATATATGTCATGCTCAGGGTCCTGGTAATCTACCTGCATGATCCATCATCAGTTTTGTCTTCCTGGGAGGGCAGTTCTGTAAGTGTGTCTCTGTATGGTGCTGAGAACCCTGCTCTGGTGCTGGGCAAGCAAGACCTTGAACTGAATTCAATATAGCTCTGAACATATTGCTTTGGGATTTGTGCTGATGTATTTGCATGGTGTTACAGTGTGCACTGTTGACATTTTAGAGATAGATTGGCTCAGGGAGGTAACTCTGCTAAGGCAGCTGCCAGACACTTTGATTGCCACAGGGCTGAGGATCCCACAGCTCCCCAGTGCTGTAACACCAAGCAATTTTTCCATGTTGACTAGTCTTGAACCATGTGGATTGAACACAGAAGCATGGATTCTGGGGTTTTAGGAGTACACAATTTTAGACCACCCACATCCTCCACTGTTTATGATAGGATTTTTTTCAATTCTGGATTAAACATAAATTTCAAAATATAAAATCTTTGATTAAACGGAATTTCCCCTCTCTGTTTAGTTTTAATTAGGTATGAGGAATAGAAAAAAAGATGAAGTGATGGGAAGATTAATGATTTGCTACCTCAGAGCCTCTAACAGCTACCTCCTTTCAAACTGTGAAGTAGAAAATGAGAATTCTGGCAATGAAAAAAAAAGAGACCACAACAAAAAAGAATATACTAGTTCCCCTAAAGTGATGTTTTTCAGCCTTTCCAAGTAGATGTCTGCTTATTCAAAGTCAAATTTTCATGTCCACCTCCCTTACAGGTGCTGTAAAAGCAAGTACAAATTATATCAGTGGGAAGTCAATAGAATTTGCTTGTGTGACTCTGTTTGAAAAGGTTGTCAGAGAATACTTTCTCCTGAGATTACAGCATTCAGGAGCAGGCGAGTGCGATTATCTTCATTTCTGATGGTAATTACATTTACAGCACTTCAGAAGCATCCAGTTGCCTCTTCTGACACCATGACTCTGGGAAGGTAAAATGAAGTACCTTTCCTGCACTTGTATCTATTAGATTGTATACTGTGATCCCCATGTATTTGGTAATATGCTGAACCTATAAAACATTATTACTCTGGACAGTTAAGAAGCACCAATCTTTTTTCCACTGTCATTTAAAACTTCTAGGAGGTTTGAAAGGTTTGCCCTTACAGAAACCATACCCTATTGAGCTATAATTGCATGAATGCTGTCTTTAATTAAATTCAGCACCAGTTTCCCTGGAGCAAATATAAGATCCACTGGTCTGTAATGCCAAGGATCATATATGGCTTTTTTATTTTATTTTTAACCTAAGATAAAAAGTTCCCAATCTTAGGGAACAGTGTGTGGTTTATTAAGGATATATTGCATATCTTCATTGCTACCTCTGCTATTTCACACTTGAGTTCCTTCAGAATTCTTTCATCAGCACCATCTGGTCCCAGTGATTTACTGCCCTGGACTTTTTTGAGTTGTTCAATAACATCTTCCTTTGAGGCATCAACCTTTTTTAAGTCCACTCATTAATTTCTTACAAAAATTATCTTTGAGTCAAGAAATTTGCTCATTGCTCTTCCTATCAAATATGAATGTAGAAAGCTACATTCCATTTTTGACTTACTTAGATTCCTTTGTTCATTAGTTGATAGTTCAAAGGATTAGTAGATGCAGGTTTTTTACAAGTTTCTGAGAAACCTTTAGGTTTCTTTCTGCCTCTTAAAGATGTTTTGATGATCTTACTTAAACTTCTTCCCCTCCCTTATTTTCTTCCCTAATTATCATTTTATTTTTCCTTTTGCACACATTTCTTCTGAGTTTAATGGTAAGACTATGTTTATGTTGATGTGTTGCTATATCATGCTACTAAACTCTCAAGGAAATGAAGATTAGGTACCTTTTGGAGCTTAGCCCTGTGTAGCATAAAGAATTAGTATAGTATTATGAATTTCCTTTGTAGAATGAATAATTCTGTGGTAAGTGGGGTGTGATTTTGCATCTACATTTCTTACTAAGTGTCTGGGTAAATGAACATAAAAATTTGCACCATAATTAAGTCTGTGCATATGCGCTTATGACCAGCTCAGTGCAGGGAGTGGAGTCTAGGGCAAGACCTCTGTATGGGCAATGCCTGATCTCTGAAGAACACCCCTGGTCTTCTTTGTCTCTGATCTCTGTGATTCTGTAATGGGGTACAAGGGAGATTCCAGGTTTTAGAAGTATAGGTCACCATTTTTTTCCATC
This sequence comes from Myiozetetes cayanensis, assembly GCF_022539395.1. NCBI lineage: Eukaryota > Metazoa > Chordata > Aves > Passeriformes > Tyrannidae > Myiozetetes > Myiozetetes cayanensis. The sequence continues at coordinate 16,944,410 of NW_026087521.1, forward strand.
CAGTTTTCCAGAAGGAAAAGTATCCAACTTAACAAAATATGATCGACTTTAAAACCAGCTGGAAACTGGTTGTGTCAGAGGTCAAACTCTCCTTGCCTCAAACTTTCCACTGTAAGCTTCTTACTTTAACAAACATATTTCCTGATATACTGATGTCATTTATAGAAAAAAAACCAAGAACAAAACAAAACCAAACACAAGTATTTTCATAAGGCTTCAAAGAAATACTTCAATGACTCTACACCTCTACAGAAGTCTTCTGAAACATCAGAACTTATCATTTACGTAGGAGTGCTAAGTATACATTTGATGGCAAGTCAAGAAGCACAAAATAGGCTGCCAAGTTGTGGCTCAAATATGGACTATATGGAACATAATGGAATATAATATTTTGATTCTATATCTTGACCCATGAGTTTTTCATCTTATTTTCTCTCCTTCCCCTGCTGAGGAAAGGTGAGTGAGAGAGTAACTTAGTGGGTGCCTGGCAGCCAGACAAGGGCAATCCATCACATCCTCATTCAAATTATTACTGTGTATGTGTTTATTTGCAAATAACATCTTTCATTTGAATATATATTTGGCATGCTACTGCAAAGGAACTTATAAAGTCATGAGTGTTCCTTAAAAAAAAAAAAAAAACAAACAACACTTGAAATCTTGGTATAATGTTTTGTGTGAGGTGTCAAATCTCTCAGTCAGGATGGTTGATGACAGGTTGATTGGTGACAGGAATTTCTGTTGCCAGGGTCCTTGCAGAAACATTTACAGCTGGATCTGGTGGGACCTCCCACACTGCTGCTCTGGTCAATTATCAAAATCTATAACCATTCCAGCGTGTCCTTTGCTGCATATTGCTTTAACATAGATACAAAACATCTCCTGTCTTGATTATGTACAAAAGTTTGTCCCACTTGATTATGTCTACACCTGAGCGGAGTCACCAGGAGGACCAAATTCTGCCCAGGATGTCATTCTACAGATTGAAATTTGAAGTCAGTGTACACATTGCAGGAGCTGTGCAGAAAAATGTTCATGGTGGTGCAATATAACTACTGAAGGATGCTGAACCACAGAGGAAATTTATGACCAGAGAGTAGTGGGTGTGAGCACTGACAAAGACCCGATTTCCAGCGATTTTATAATTGCAGCTGTAGGATGTGCTGTAATTTGTTCCCTGTAATTTAAGTTCAACAGTTCCTACTGCAATGTCAGGAAGTAGAAAGTAAGTTATTATGGAAATACTTCTTTTCTCTCCTAAAACCTATCTGTAAACAAGTCTATATCTTTGAAAATCATAGTGCTTCTGGAAGTTACATTGGGCTTGGAAGCTGAGAAAAGTTTTTTCTTTTCTCTTGAGGGTGCAAGTTATCTTCTTTCTGCACACTTTTCCTTAGGTGATTATATAGCCAGTCATCAAGCACCTTGTAGTCCTATTATTTTCACATCAGAGTAACAAATTATTAGATAAACATGTGCTCTGTCTTCACCACTTCATGATTTTGGGAGGTCTACACTCCTCTCTCTCCTTGTTGTGTGTGTGCATACGTATATGAGAAGACAGGGTTTATTTATTCCACTTGAACTTTGCATCTTACTAGGACTGTAATGTGTGCTGGGCTCTCATTTAATTTTTTTTTCCCCCTAATTCTAATTCACTATTTACATGATAAAATATATGTGCATATGCATATTTGATTGTAGAAAGAGACTGTGAACAAGTATCCCTTTGTAGTACTTCTAGAACCTGAAACTGAAACTTAAGAAATGCACTTTACATAGCCTGACTAATAAGACTGGTCAACCCTAGTAAGAAACCAGACACCCCGTCCTAAGCTGCGAGTGCTCGTCTCAGGCCTGGCCTGGGCTCACCTTGGCAGGAGATGGACTAGGCTGGTTTCATCTCCTGCCTTGGAGCCAAGTGCCTATTGCTTCCCTTGCCTGATCCTGAGCTCTGCCAGTGCCTCTGTGGGAAGGGTCTGGCAAACCCAAGGGGTCATTGCCCGGATAAGAAGGGCTGCTGTGACTGAGCCTTGGGAGGCTGTGGAGCCATGCTCACACTCAGCCAGGATCAGCCAGACAGCAGGACCCCAGGGTAAGGAAGAATATTAAAATTGCCTGAGTATGATCCACAAGCTCAGTGGAGGGGTCCCCCACCATGAACATCATGTTTCACCATGTGAAGGTCTTAATATATTAAAGTCATATCACATATCATCTGCTTACACCCAGTGCATTTTGAGAAAGATTGAAACTTTCAAACATAAGATCCAGAAGAAAAGTGAATATAAACCAGGAACAGTAGTAGGTTGTTTACATACAATTTTAATTGTATTATTAGAAAAGTTTTTTCTGTTCCAATATGATAATTTGGACTTTTAGACTGTTAAAACATTAATTCTATAGACAATAAGTTCCCAGCTGCATATACCTCCTGTGTTTCCTTTTGCCCAGAACAAGATTTTGGATGTAAAATTTTAAGTCTTATGGCTTACTTTGATCCAGGAATTTCTAACTGTGTCTTCCTTGAAATGAAGTCTACATAATCACTTCTCAACTCCTGACTACTGAACCTACCCCCCTGGTTCATCTTAGCAAGCTCCATCTTTCTCTGGGTGCCTGAGGTTTCACCATTACTGTCTTTCTTTCTCCTTGCCCTGTTTGTCATTTTCCAAATGTGAACAGCTCCTCTCTCACCTCCACTTTCTGGAGGATTTGGGTGACTCAGAGTACAAGTAGCTGAAACACAGCAAATGTGTGATTCTCTGGATGACCTAGCTGCAGCCTGCTACAGAAACAAAGCCTACTGGAATGAGTCACCATACAAGCAGCAACAGCAAAATGATGGGGTTCCAGGATCCTTTTGTAGTTCATTTCATACTCAGAGTCACATAGCTCCCTGAGAAAGCTTTTTCTCCTAACTGATAATTTTTAACTGTAGGGTAGAAATGTTCATAATACCTGAGAAGTGTAGTGACTATACTGATGCAGATAGACATGCTATAAGGATGCAAATTGCTTTCCTTTGATTGCACTACTTCATGAAAAGATACTGCAAAGAGAGAGTAAAGTTCAAACAATGGCTTTTTGACTAGGAATACACGAGTTTTCTAAAAGGTTATCAAATATGATTGTGATGTTTTGCAGCACTGTTGCCCAAACTCAAGTCAAGCATATAAGAAACAAGAGAAATTCTTAGCACACACTATGACAGTTGACCTTTTATTATATGGACAGAAGTTATTTGGCCCATGAACATGTTTATTTATTTAATATGATGCAAAACAGTAAAATTCAAATAGATCATTGTTATTGCCTATTTGCAATTGCTGTCTGTGTGTTACTCATATTGTATGAATTACCAACACTGCATCAAGATCCTGCTCTCATGTCCCCTTTTTTCTTAAAATACTTTCTTTATTCTACGCAGTGCTGGCAGTTAATTTAAAAATAGACATCACCTTTGAATTCACTTATTACATTTGAAAAAAGTGATAGTATGACAGTTTGATCCATTACTATAAGCCCAATGTTAAAAATCAACTTTACTGAATAGGTTTTAAGGATTTAAATGTTTAAAAAGTTGTTGTAATTTTAAGCAGCTGTAACATAGACTGCGCCTGGTTGTATTTTGTACAAAGATATGAATAAATGCACGTATGCAATCAGTTGGTACTTACAGAGCTATTTGAAGAAGTAACCAACTATGTATATTTTATGTCTTATATATTTCTGTATAATCATATGTTGACAGCATTACAAATGGAGTTACGGTATAAACCAGCATACATTATATGTACATACACTTCAGATGAATATAAGCCTTTGTATTCTTCAAATATATGTGTATCTTAACATGACAGTCCGAAGTTCAATAACGCTCTTTAAACATTTACTGAAAATAGTATTCAAGAAAGAGCTTAGCATTGCTTAAATAGATTCACAATGTAAACCAGACAAATTCCAGAAGGACATATATAAATGTATACACATAGATACACTTATGCATATATATGTTACCGTGGCCTCAGGTAATATAATTATAATAATATTATAATATAATAAATATTCAGGATTTAATAACACTATGCAGTGGACCATTAGAAGGAATATTTCTAACATCTAGTTTTGAATTTCAAACTGAGTTCATGTTCACTAATTTATGGAGTTTAAAGAGACTTTGCTTTTTTTCTAAGCCTGTCTTTAAGCTCTAATCTTGACCTAGTAAAAAACATATGCATATGCATTGAGCATACACATTATAACTTATGTTCATTGGCTAGTTCACAGAATGGTCTGTTCACTTGCAGTAGACTCTATTATATTTGAATTGTTAAAAACTATTCTTTTTCCTCATGCAATTCATAGCATTATCTTAAGTGAAAAGAACCACAACAAAGTCACAATAGAAAGTAGCTAATCCCCCCCTATGGCACCCAGCCAAAGCTTGATTTTCTCTAAACTTTGATCTGTGCATTTTAATTTTAAATGACCAGGTATTAGCATTTTACTCTGGTGGGAGATCTTTCAAACACTGCACAGTCTAGGCATTAGAGAATCATCTTTCTATTTGTCCGCAGTTATCTTTGTATGATGATTTTAGAGGTTGTTCCAGATATACACAAAGAATTTTCAACTTTTCAGTATAGCTGTTGTATCTTTGCTGAAGCATTTAGCAAAGTTAAGTACATTTGGCTCTTAAATCTATTTCAAATTGATTTACTGCTTTAATACTGAAATTTTTAGAACTACCTACAGTGTTCAGTACCATCACATACTTGTTTTGCTGCAAAGATTAACCCTTGCTATATGATGATATAGAGAATCTAAAACAACGAGTACAGTTATTTGCTAGTGGGGAGGCTCCGAGACATAAGTACACGACCTATAAGATCTACAATATGTCCGATTTATTAGGATAGCTCAGAGTTTTTATAGCATCTGAAAACAAGGTCTCGTGACAAGAAGGACATAATTGTTTACAAGTTACTGTCCAGATGTAAACATCCATTACAAATACACTTATAATTGGTTATTAACAGGTAACAAGGCAATTATTTACTTTATCAAACTCCATCTTCTTCTTGGCACTGATTTCCTTTTGTTCTAGCAAAGAGACTCGCAGCCATCCTGGCACTTATAGTACTTATAAAACTATATAAAAGCTTATAAAAGTTTATAAAACTACAACACACAATATAAATTACACATTCACCATATTCCTCCCACAGTTATTTAGGTAAAAAATGATAAAATTGTAGTTACATTAATGGTGATTACTGAAAAATATTCCAATGGTCTAACTCTTGCTTTTCATAGAAAACAAAAATGTTGCACATTCCTAGAAGAATTAACATTTTCTTAAAACCATATACTCTTGACTTGTACCCACGGCAGCTACTGCAGCACTTATTCTGCTCTACCAAACTTTAATACAAAAGATGATCAGAATTTGAATCAGATCCAAGCTTTCTACCCAAATATTGCAAATCTACCAGAATCAGCATCACTAATTCTTTAATAGAGTAGATGTTTTATGAAACCTGACAACATTAGTAGAGATTTTTTACAATTGTAGATTAAGCCTTTTACAGGGAATCACTAATGACAGTCAGGTTCAATAGAACAAAGATTTCATCTAATATTAGTTTCTGGCAAGTCAATTTGCAAGGTTATTTTTGCAGATTAAATTATCTATATTGGGAGGTCACCCTCTTACTTCTAAATCAAGAAAGAAAGACAGTTGCATAATAGCATAAGACTGTAGATGTATTAATAACCAATCTTTCACAATAAGGAAATTAGCTATTCACCAAGAAGGGGTGAATAAAATAAATAGGTGTTCTATGCCTATAAATTGTTTTATACCAATAAATATCTCTTTGAAGAAGCTGGGGAAAGGCCAGCTGAATATCAGTAAGTGTGTAACCTTATCTTAGTAACACCTTATCTGTGTAACTGTATCTTAGTATTCAAACTCTGGAAAATCTGAGTTTTTAGCTAAGAGTCAGAGAAATAAGATACCACAATTTAAACTGTCTTAGGACCTATCTATTCTGGGCTCCATGATGTAATTGTATTTTTAAAAATGTGCACAGAGACTGAGACAAAAAATTCTGGGGAAAAAAAAACAAAACCAGCCCAAGTAATCCAACTTAAAGATGAGTCATATCTTGAATTAAACAATCTCTTATCTGTTTCCCAGGAACTTTTGTTATAGATCAGATAAATCTATGTTTGGAATTATCAAGGTTGGAAGAGACCTTCAAGGTCATCTTGTCCAACTGTCAACGCTGCACCACCATAGTCATCCTTGGACATATCCCCACATGCCAAACCCTCCTGAACACTTCCAGAGATAGTGACTCTACCAACTCTCTGGGAAACTTATTCCAGTGCCTAAACACTGTTTCAGTGGAAAAAAAAAAATCCTGATATCTAATCTGAACCTCTCCTGACACAACTTAAGGCTGTTTCCTCTTGTCCTTTCACTTGGGACTCAGCAGAAGACACCATCTCCCACCTCACTACTACCCTGTTTCAGTTATTTGTAGAGAGCAGTGAGGTACTCCTGAGCCTCTTCTTTTCCAGAATAAACAATACATTTGAATCTCTTCTTCCACTTGTCCAAAAACTGATTAACTTGCAGGGACAACACTTGCTCACACCAAAACCAACATAGGCTGCTATGAAGAAAAATGAAAAATCAAAAAAACTATAGCTTTTGTGAGCTAATTAAAGAATCTTTCAGTCCCACTGCAAAGGGTTGCAGGGCTGAAAAAGGCCCAAGGTCAGCTATCTGAATTTTTTAATTTAACTGTTATTTAGATTTACCAGCAAAATGAAACACTCATAAAGGATTATTTAACATTTAATTAATTTAACCCAATGACATCCATTTACTTCATTTATCATAGTGACATCCTTGGCCAAAAGTGGAACTCAAAGGAAATGTGGTACCAAAGTAAAGTTGATAACTACCCTGTTTTGTCCTCTCAAAAACATTTGTGTTTCCTCTGAAGGTGCAGAAGAATATGCACTACGAAAAGGTTTTTTGTTTTATAACAATGTTTAGCCAGTGACATTATCTCCTATCCTAGTTGCCTACCTCTCAGTACAGATCACTGCTGGAACTCCTTTCTTGCAGCATGAATGCCCCGTTCCTAGAATTTCTCAAGACCAGGCTGAATGGAGCTTTGAGCAATGTATTATAGTGAAAACTGTCCCTGCCCATGGCTGGGAGATTGGAACTTGATCATCTTTTTCTATCCCAAACTATTGTATGATCTTTAACTCATTTATTCAGAAGACTTTCTCTGACTGTGTGATAGAAACCCCTCTGATAGTGTGTTTTCTCTCTGGTGGCAATTCCTGTGTTGCCTGAAAAATGAGAGAAAAAAACCTCGCTAGGCAATTTAGTAGAGATAAGATAGAGAGCTGGTCTGTAATGATGGCCTTCTGGCACAAGGAATGTCCAGGGGTTCCACAGTTTATGGTTCGTTCCGAGAACTACCCGCCCCCAGATCCTCCCCAAATCTAACCCCCTGGCACACCTTCCCAGAACTGAGTCAGAGGTCCCAAGACCCCTTTATTCCTCTTCTACACAGCACGTGCTCTCTCTGGAGCTTCTCCAGGGTTCTGTGTTTGACTATGATGGTATCTTGTTGTTCGGGCCTGGGTTGCATATGTTCTTAAACAAGATATACTTACTATAGTCCTGCCTTGAAAGGAACCTAAACAAACCTAAAGAATTAAAAAAAAATTGATACGAAGTAGGGAATAGGGTTTGGTAAATGTTGACTACTGTTCTAAAGTGTGTGGGACTATACAACTATACTAAAAAATCTATATTTACTACACAGCTACTTTAAAATCTACAAGAGCTAAAAATCCTGAGGCATCACCTTCCATGTGGCTGCAGTTCCTCACTGGCAGGTAGAGTAATGGATTGCTTTATTTTAGAGTAAATGTGAGTAATTGCTGTGTTCTTGTTTCTGATGGCAAAATAAGGAAGGAACTGTGGCCACTACAGCAACAAATACAGTATCCTAGCTGTAAGTTGTAACAAACAGAAATAAGCTTCACTAGGCTTTGAAACCAACCAAAAGTGGTTCTTTTAAGACAATCTTGTGTGTTGACTACTGACCTCTGCAGGAAAAAAAATTAAGGAAGAGATTGGTGAAATAAAAGGAGAAATGAGAGGGGAAAAAACCAGGACCAGTAATGAAGACATGGAAGATTTTTTTAAGAAGCATTTAGTTAATTACATCCTTCATCCTTCTACTTTTGTTGCACTTTTCATATTTCTGTTTAAAAGACAATTTTCCTTCTATTGCTTTTAGCTAATTTTTGTGTTGTATCTTCTACTTTTTATGTGTCTCACATACTTCAGTTCTCATTTCTTTCATTATCTTCTTGTTCACTAAGCTATTCTCATTATTAATTTAATTATCTTTTGCTATTCTTTCATTCAATTTTATCTTGATTTGTCTTTATAATCTTCTGTTATGTCACTTCCTGCTGTTTAATTCTTACTCCTTTCCGGTAAAGGCAAAGACAACATTTGCCTTGAATTCAGTGAGCTTTGGAAGGATCTCTAACTATTATTAAGGTTTCTTATGATAGCCATGTTGGCTGCTCCCAACTACCTCTTTGTTTTCCATGTGCCTTAGCATAGTTTCCAGGAGAATCTGCTCCATGATCTTGCCTGCACAGTGGGGAGACTGAACTGGTCTGCAGTTTCCCAGGTCTTCCACTTTCCTCTTTTTAAAAATGAGTATTATAATTCTTTTTTTCCAGTCATTAGGGACTTCATGAGACTGCCATGATTTTTCAAAAATTATGGATAGTGGCTTAGCAACTTCATCTACCAGCTCCCTCTGGACCCATGGATGAATCTCATCAGGTCCCATGGACTTGTGCATGTTTAGGTTCCTTAGCTGGTCTCAGACCTGATCCTCTCCTACAGTGGGCTTGGAGTCTTCATCCTCTGAGTCCCTGTAATTGACTTTCTCGAATTCCATGGTGTGGCTGGAGCACTTCCCATTGAAGACTGAGGCACAGAAGTTGTTGAGAACCTCAGGCTTCTGTTTGTCCAGTGTAGCCAGATCTCCTGCTTCCTTCAGGAGAGGGCCAACATAATCCCTAGTCTTTGTCTTTCTTGCAATATAACTATAGAATTCCTTCCTGTTATCCTTGTTATCCCTGGCCAGACATCCTTAATTCTTACTGGGCCCTGGTTTCCCCAACCTTGTCTCTAGCTTCCCATAAAATTCACCTGTATTCCTCCCAGGCCACCTGCCCTCATTTCCACATCCTGAAAACTTCTTTTTTTTGCTTTGAGTTTACATAGAAGCTCCTTATCCATCCATGGAGACCTCCCAGCATTTTTGTCTGATTTCTTCCTAGTTGGGATGCATTGCTCTTGAGCCTGAAGAAGGTGATTCCAAAAATTCAGCCAGCACTCTTGGGTTCTTCTGCCTTCCAGGGCTCTATCCTATGGATCTGTACTGAGCAGGTCCTTGAAGAGATCAAAGTCTGCTCTTCTGAAGTCCAGGCTACTGAGCTTACATACTTGTCCTGAATTGATTTAAAGTTTGAGCATATTTTAGTGACTTGGGAGGAGCAGCAGAGCAACCTAATAGTACAGATAGGATTAGGATTCATGTCTTTGGAGTTTCAATCCATTGCCTATCTACCTTGAAAAAAGTGGAGAAATTAAGTTTCAAGTACACTAAATTGCATTTTCTTTACTTGATCTATCTGGAAACAGCAATCTAAGACACTGACTGGGTAATTCCCTGCCAAAGGGATAAACTCTGACTTTACACACATGCACATACACATAAATATTGAACAGTTTAAATGATCTTGAACTGTAAGGCTTAGAAGTAAGCCCTAACTTTATAGCTGGTTTGTCTTGAATATCTGGATCTTAAATAGAACAAAATGAGAGGCAGAGTGTCATCAAAAAGTACTAGCAACAAAAATATATCTGCAAATAAGCAGACTGGATGTTAATTAAATCTTTTCTCCCCCACCCTAGTCATGAATCTTAACTTATGCTTGGATGAATATCAAAACTAATAATTTTACTACTTCAACATCCTCTTCAAAGCAGTACAAAAAGTGGACCAAGGATGAATAGAATTTAAATTTTGATTAGGTAATAAGGTATCTATATTCACAGAGACCTTTCCCCTGGCAGATAAAAATGTGATATACTACTATTTTATGACTTTCACGTTTAGTGTACACTCTGCTTATTTGGTCCTGTTGCTGAAAATGGTTACTGAATTTAAAACATGGTTGCAGTCCCACTAAGTTTATGGGATAATCCACACACTTTTGGTTATACAGCAGTATTGGCATAGGAAGAGCTAGAAGTTTAAATTTGTATGAAGTTGTCACTTGACCTGTCAGTTATATTAGTAAATTACACATTTGACAACACTGATTTATAGAATTCATCTGAATTCCTCAACAACTTTGTTTTCACAATCTGTTTCATAGGAAAAAAAAAAAAAGGGTAAGTGGAAAGTTTTTGTGGTTTGTTTTGTTTGTTTGGTTTTGTTTGTTTGGTTTTTTTTTGTTGCTGTTGTTTGGTTTGGTTTGGTTTGGGTTTTTTTGTGTGGTTTTTTTTTTTCCTCCCCAAACTTAAGTCAGCCTCATGGCTAAGGGAACTGAATTATGAAACTTTATCCCTGGGCTTTTCTGTTAAATATCTGGAATGCTTGAATAACCTTTTTCAGTCTTAGGTCCCTCCTAATTTCCTTTACAACTTCACTATCCTTGGAAAACTACAGAAACTCGAACTGTGAAATGCGCTGGAAACAGGACAGCCTAAGTAAGAGGTTCACTGTACCTTCCTCCTGAAAATACAGCAGAGAAGAAGGGTGGATTGCAGTTAATAATGTGCCTTGTGTGAGTACTCGTTCCACCCTTACTGCTGTGGTACCCTTTATATCCTTTTAATGCCAATACAGATTATTTATGAGTTAAAATCATATCCAGAACAGAATCGTGTTTGTGTTCAGTAGTAAAACAGACAAAATCTCCTAGGTCAGACCTATATCTGCAGCTCCATAAGATACTAAAACTCAGATGGAGCACCAAATTGCAGTCGATATCATCAGTTAATATGTACAATATGCAGCCTTTTAAGTGATATAATTATAGACCAATATTTCAGTCTAAAAATTCTAATGCTACTGCAGACCACATGGAATGTCAATACAGGCACATCTATCAATTACAGATTTACTTTAAGTTAAAATCACATCATTGCCATGGTCCTTGCTTGGGCATTTAAGAGTTTGATGCAATAATGGGAATCATATCTTATATTTACTTTTTGCCCAGTCCCAGTGTAATCACTCCCAGATCCTCCATTCTTCCATGAGTTGACACTCTCCCCACAGCACCAGCATCATTACTGAGTGTTTTTGTGCCAAAAAACTGGCATGAATAGTGGTTTGAACACCTACAAATTCAATTATTCACTGAAGCAACCCACAGACAGAGAAGTGTTTATATCATAGTTTTACAAAAAGAGAAATTGATGAAGAAACATGAAGCACCTTGTCCAGACCGTGGAGCTGCCAAAGTTAGTGCCAAAGCTGGATTCACTCATGATTCATATCCCTGTTCTCTAAACACAAGAAGGTATCACTCAAGGTCTATGAAAGCCCCTGATTGCAAAAAAATGAAAGCAGCATGTTTCTGTAATGTTTCATAATATTCTAAAATCTTTGCTGAGAAACATGGGTGAGCATGGACTAGAGTGTAGTTATGAAAGTCATGGTTAAGTCATAAAAAGGAACAGGCACTTGGTCAAAATCTTATGTTTTGAAATTGCAGGAGCATAAGGCATAAGCATATAAGGCTCCACAGAAAACTTCAGGTTAAAAACAAAAAAAAATTGACCCAAAAGGTAAAGGAATCTAAGAAAATTCTCATAATAGCATTTGGCATTTAGATTTGAAAGCTGACATGGGTTTAAAGTAGGATTTACCCTGGACATTGACAAGGACACACCAAGTGATCTAATACTGTGTCTTCCCTCTTGAAATCTAACAGTCATAATTCAACTGTCTATTTCTATTTCTCTCTTCAACCTAAGTCAGTTTTTTGGTCAATTCTACTCCAGTTCCTCGCTTCAGTCTTCTCATTAAATCACATAGGTTTTTGAGTTGTACTAGTTGCTTCACATTTTAAATCTCTGTAAGTTTTACACTGATCTTAATTGAGCTCACCATTTCCATTATTCGCTTAGAGTGCATCAGTTTTTTGAATTGCTTTATTTTCCCTGTCTGCTTCAATTTCTGGCCTTAAATCACATCAATTTTACATCAGCTTTTCAATCACTCTTATCTCAGGCATCTATTTTTACATCTTACTTTAAATCACATCAACTTCCATAGTGATGTAATTTATATAACATATTATTTATTCTTGGCATATTGACTTAAAAAGGATTTCCAATGTGTATAAATCTCTATGTATTTGTTATGTTTGCAGTACCTTTATGTGATATGCTAAATTAAAAAGAAAATAAATTGAAAATGATTTTCCATATGGAAATATTGTAACTTGTAACAAAAAAATCCCTAAAATAGAATATCTTTCCTTAACGAAGACCTAAACCTAATCTTATGAAATTAAAGGGAGTCTTTCCAAGTAGAATTGAGGAAAATTGCAAAGACAGCATTTTAAAAGAAATATGCACCCACACTAATAAACTCAGATACATTCTCACAGGAAAGATCAAATATAGGATAAATTTACGATAGAAGTTAAATTTTAATATAGACATAAATTATAAACTGATGCTATTTTAGTAACACCTGTTTCTAAATGACAAGATAAGTAATGTAAGCAAATATAGCTTACTAAGCTGATCTGAAAGAAAGAAGGCAAGATTACATTTGGCTTTGACTTACTCAGAAAAGCAGGAAAGAGTCAACTAACCCCACTACAGTTACTTTCTCAGGAAAGAAGCATACTTGTGGGGTTTCTTTTCTGACACTCAAACAAGGAATGCAGGTGCAGAATTGGTGCTATGCCAAATGTCCTAGCAATCTTAATGGTCCTGAATTTTCAACCATTTCCCACCGTCTATATTGTTAAATTTTGCAAGTTAAACATAAAGGTGTTAGAATCTTATTATTCAGCTGCACACTCTCTCAGTTGAGGGTCTTTCTGCTATTATCCCGAATTAGGCATCAGATTGGGTGTCCTGCTAAATACAGATACCTGAGTTAGTTACCCAAGTTGCCTTTAGGGCCAATGGAAAAAAATGGCATGTCCTGGGTATGCCTCATCTCATCAGCTGGATGACACCCTAAAAATGTCTATTCCTTTGTAAACAAAAAGTACTGACTAAATAAATCCTAAGGCAATTAGGTCATGCATAGAAGTCTACACTGTAGGTATCTTTAGCTAGGTAAGATGCAGCACAGCATAAAGCACAATGCCACGCACAGGAGCTCCCGTGGGATTGGAATTTCCATTGTGTTTGCTGTGCTGTACAATGATGTGGCAACTTGGCTGCCAGACTGTGCTGACCACAGACCTTTAGTTACATCAGTTTGATGCATTAGTGTGTGAGAACAATCAATGTCCATACACAAATATATTCAGGTAAATCCTAACGTGTTTTAAATGGAAGATGGCTGAATCATACAAACAAACAAGCAAAAAGGTATGGTTTTTAAATGAAGCTGTTGATCATAAACGCTAACAGATCAGACTTCCAAGGAGGGCATTGCTCAAAAGTTGCTCGAGGCCGGGTACTCATTATGTCTTGCAGATATATAGTGGATACTTCCTTCGTTATAATTTCTTTATTTCCTTTTACTTAAATGCACAGTTTTCCTCTGCCAAATTTGCTCAGAATTCAAATGCTTTTTATTTGCTTCCTGTTTCCAATATTACTTATAGTTGTTATGGGTTTTGGATTGGAGTTTTATAAAGTTGGTTTATAATTTTTTCTTCTATCACTTGGCCAAGGTGCCATATAAATAATTTATAATCCAGGAAAATCATAGGTCTCAAATTTGATAACTATGACTACTAAACAAAAATACTGTAGTGACAGTTAAACAACTCAGACAGACAACTGTGAGATCTGTAGGGTAAAAGTTTATTGATCCATATATATAGTAATATTATTTTACCTCAAGCTAAACATAAGTGTACTAAAATAATGTGATCGACAATGGTATATAAGTACTTTGTAGTACTGTGGTGGCATGGCCAAACAGAATGTATAGATATTTTGCACAAGTATGTATGCAATGTGACAACCTAAGGGACAAACAAATATTTGTGTGTTTGCTCCTAGGAGGCATCCAGATCATGATTTCTCCGAGTTAGAGAACAAAGAAGGTAAGCACAGGGGACTGTAAATAAGCACCATGTCTTGTCAAATCCATATGGATGACTAGAAAAAAACTCCAAACAACAACATAAGCAGCATCAAGGGCAAATAAAAACTGTTTTGGGGTGGATTGTGGAGTAGTATAAATGCATCTGGAATAAGCAAGGAAAATGGAGAAAGGTGACAATTCCACTTCATAGTCCTGACTTCTTATGTCAAAGACCTTTCAAACCTGCTCACTCTGGTTTCAGGGACTAAGCACCACCAAAGGTAGTGGTATTGTTGCTAAAAACACAGCATCAGCTCCATGGACCTGTTTTTGTTTGTTTTGGTTTGGTTTTTTTTCACTTCCACCACAATTTATAATTCCCTAACTGATACAAATCTTTCTATACACAAATATATCCAGTTGCAATACTCACAAACTTAGCATATAAATTATTATTACTTTGAAATTGACATGTCCAGAGACTTGTTCAAAAAAGCAAAAACAAAACCCAAAGCTAAAATGTGTGAATTACAACTACTACAGTTATCTGTGTATCAAGAATTCCTTAGTGTCTTTTTCAAAATTATCTGGTTGAAATTGGAGGCTTAAAGTAATTATAACAAGAACAGTTGAATGACAAATTATTGTTGCCTAGTGCATAAAATGAAATGCATAAGAAATTTACTTATAATATAATATATGCCTAACCATGACAATGTTTCCAATCAACGGTATAAAAATTTTAATAATAACATTTTGTCAGGGACTAAAAGGAATTTTTTAGTGACATAGGAAGTTCTTCTAATCCAGTAAGTTTTCTTAAGGACAAAAAGACTTTTTCAACAGGCCTGTCTCCTTGGGTGTTATAAACAATGAAGTTTTTGTGCCCTAAATTAGATGGGAAGGCAGATACAGAATGAACAAGATTATCAGGACAGATTCTTTGTCCTTTTATTACAAGGATATCTCTTCCTCTTTTTGTTCCTTCTCCATCCTTGCAGCTCTTCCCTAGGAAGAGTAAAAGGTGATAAAAAGGCTTTGAAATTTCTTCCTCCTCTTTCAGTCCTGCATCAGAGCTGAAGGTCTTGCTGTAAAAAATTCCTTCTGTCCCTGACTGTAGGAGATAAGATGGGAAACTTGGTGGGGAAAAGTGAATCCACCACTAACCAGTAAAATTGATGTAAAATTGATTGATGTAGGAACTATATATAAAAATGGAACCTATGAAGTAGGAAGAAAAGTTAGTAAAATGTGAGAACTGGGCAGCTTAACTGATGAAATGAAAACAAATTATGGTCTGAAGGGACAGAACTTATTTTGAGGAACAGGTCTAATTCCAGAGGATCAGCATGAATAGATGTAGGAACAAGTCTTTCGAGGTTGTCAGGAGGATAAGCAAGAACCAAAGTCATCTTTCTGACACATGCAAACCAAATTGTATTATTTCATAAATCACTTCAGGAATAAATAGGAATTCCAGAGACAGAAGACAGGAAAAAGAAAACTCTACACAACTCCTCTGCATCTCCTTATAGGGACCTAATATTAACAACTTGAGTAAATGGTAACATCTGTTGGAACTGATTCTGACCTAGGTGTGTGGTGATTGACCAAAATGTGACAAACAGGTTCAAAATGGACAGATTAGCATTGAATGTGGGAGGAACATGATGAATACATGAGCAATTTATATTGTGATTTGTAGTTTTATAAACTTTGTTTTCATATAGTTTTATAGATATTATAAGTTGTAAGTGCCAAGATGGCTGCGAGCTTCCTTGCTAGAACAAAAGGAAATCTATGCCAACAAGGACGTGGGATTTGTTTAAGTAAATAACTATCTTATTCTACCTGGATACCTGGTATAAACCAATTACATGTGTATTTGTCATGTATGTTTACATCTGGACAGTAACTTGTAACCAATTATGTGTGTCTGGTCACGAGACTTTGTACAGAGAAACTATAAAAAGTCTGAGCTCTTCTAATAAAATGGACATATTGAAGATCTTATAGGTCGTACTCATATGTTGCCAGAGCCCCTCCGCCGACAATTGAGTTTATCCTATAGCTTCTTGTAAATTAGGGACTTACTGTATCTTTATTTTCAGTTTGATTCAGCTACAGATCTTCACAGAAGTTGTAGGAACTTCAGAAGAGGTTCAACTGGTTCAACTTAAACCTGCAGTTCCATTTGAGACACTCTAAGACTGGAAGATATGACAAAAGTAGTGAATGAGTGTGTACTCTTCTGCAGAGGCTGCTGGAGTTGTGGTGACATGATACCTGTGTTTAAGTACCTTACGTACAGGCACAGGACAATATGGGAAGCATCAGAACTATAAACCACATACCAGTGATCAACCACCTCTTATCATTGGAATAGTCTGGTGAAAGATGGGTAAAAGAAATTTCAAGGAGTAAAACAACAAAAAACATATATCCGACATAAGTAAAACACATCGTAGATAACAAATTCAAATCTATGTAGACTTGCAGAAGAATGACTAAGGTGTGAAGTGTATCAGCAAATAAAAAATGTTCTAAAGCAAATCTTAGAGTGAAAAGTGAAATCACCAAGATCAGCATCATAGTCTCAACAAACTGAGGATTCCCTCCACAATCTTGTGCACTGAAAGCGAAGGGTACTGGGGGATATAAAATAGATGAGCAATACACCAGAAAAAGTTAGTTTGTATAATTACCATTTTAATAGTAAATATTGTGAATTATAATTTTTAGTATCATTGTAACCTGAGTAGAAACATTTGTTTGGTTAGTTTGTTAGGTCTTTGCTTACACTGAAGATATATTTTTGATTTTGAGTTTAAAGTGAGTTCATTTTATTTGTAACATGCTTTTGAATGGAAAAGACTGGTGGGGATTTTTAAAGTTATTATACTCTACAAGGAAAATAAATAAAAGGATTCACTTTGTTTTAATGAGGAGTGTTTAGAAGAACATCTTAATTTTAAGTAATCATATGATCTTGGACATGGACAACCATTTCATAGTTGGTGAGTCAGAGCCTTTTGACCCAAGAAAAGCAAAGACCCTTGAGGTCTAATCCTGGGTAGAAGACTTGTAGAAGAGGGTTAAAGTTCTCATGTGCAAAGATAGGAAATAGAGAGCTCTGAATAAAATGCAAATGGTTTTTTTTTTATATTCACAATAAGGTTCCTAATTTTCCTGGAATAAGAAAATTTGTTATAAATTTGAATGTAGCATGTTCATCCACCACACTTAAGATGTGTGGCAGAATTGTCAATATATATACCATTACTCAGATGGATTTAGGTCTGTGTGTAGAATAGATTCCAATTTTTTAATTATAAATATTCCTTTACACTGAATTAATTCTAAATTCCACAAATGTTCCCATAAGTTTCAGCTGAAACCATTCACTACTTTATATGATTTTAATTCCCTAACCTGTCTAAAAGCAGCTTTGCTATATAGACTAAACTAGCTATAGCAGCTGTCATTTTTATTGTTGTGATCATAAACTCTTCTTAATCATCAGGGTTGGAAGAGAACTTCAAGATCATCTTATCCAGCTGTCAAATCTGCACCATCATAGTCACCCTTGGACCATATCCCCACATACCAAACCCAGACTCTTCTTGAACACTTCCAGAGATGATGACTCTACCAACTCCCTGGGAAACTTATTGCAGTGCCTAACTACTCTTTTGGTGAAAAAAAAAATAATATTTCTGATATCTAATCTGAACCTCTCTTGGCACAACTTAAGGCCACTTCCTCTCGTCCTTTCACTTGAGACTCAGCAGAAGAGGCCATCTCCCACCTCACTACTACCATGTTTCAGTTAGTTGTAGAGAGCAATGAGGTACTCCTGAGCCTCCTCTTCTCCAGACTTAACAGTGCTCAAACTTTCTTCAGAATTTAAGTGAAAACTCCTAAGAGTCAAGAGCTGCACAGGCATTTGAACATCAGCACCTTATAAACAGCAAGGGCAATTACAAACCATCTGAATCCTGACAGCAAAAAATGACAGTAAAATGTAATGTGAAGTTTTCTGAATTGTTAGGAGCATGGTACAAATGGCATAGTACATTGACCCTGGTTTTAATTTTAGTGGGTAACTTAGAAATTATTCAGTCATCAGTTACGATGTTGAGGAAAGCTAAATTTGTACATTTCCATTTACAATTTAGAGAGAGGTTTTAGCTCTTGTTATTTTAATCACACCTCTACTTTGGTTACAGTCTAAAATCTGTCATCCAGAAATCCCTGAAGCTTACAGTGTTTCTTAGTCTGCTGAAAATACTTTGCCTTTGGCTGCCTTTAGGGTTGAGGCTAGAAGAGCACAGGGAAGTATGCCAAGGTCTTGGATGGATGTAGAAAAAACTCTATTGGGTTTGTGGTACTTTGAAACACTTTCCTTGAAGGAGGGCAAATAATCATCAGAGTGTTTGAATACAGGAAAAAAAAAAACCAGCAAATTCAGAGCAGAAAAATAATAAAAAAGAAAGTGCTTGTATTGCTTTAAAGCTCTTGTATCCTACACCTAAGCAAAAATGCTCAACTCTTTTAATAAATACACAAAGCCTGTGAAAATATAGTCTATGAATGAACTGTTAATAAGCACTTTGCTCAAAAGAAAAAAAATCCTCCAAACCTCCTGGTTTTACTGGATTTTCTAGCTTCTAAATATTATAGTCGATTTGTTTTCATTAGGACCATCAATAACTTTTGCATTTTCTCATGAAATATTTTTACTGCTTTATTTTCCTCTCCTCATCTTTAATCTTGGTTGCAAATAAAAAGGTCAGAGTCCAAAAGGTCCAAAAGGAAACACTATTTTCCTCAGATCTATAACAAGCAAGCTGATCTATATACAATGTGCATTTGAGTTGTAGTTGTACACTGTCATTATTAGTGATCATTACTGTATATATTCAGTGATCCGAAGTGTGTGAGCCACTTTGAAGAGCAGCAGCTGAGAGTCTGTTTATTGTATGGTACCTAAAATTCTATTTTCTGTCTGACAGGTTCAGATGAGGATATTAAATCATAGCTATCCACAAAGATAAAAAAGGAAACCCAACATCAAATGATATTAAACCACTTTCTGAAGTAAACAATGACAATTTTATGGAAATATGTATAGGGAATATTTATATTATTGATAAAGGATACCTTAGAGTGCTGAACATTGAAAAATAACAAATTCAAGTTGGATATCCCAAAGAAAGTCTGTTTTTCCAGGTGCTTTGACTTCTGTGGGGCACTCTTTCACCGTGCAGCCTGAGAACTTATTTAAACTTGAATGTTCAGAGTTACCAAGGCTCTCTGCATTCCCTTGAGTGAACCTGGTCATTGTTCTTTGAATCAATTAATTAAAAAATAATAGTTGCATCCCTAAACTTTAGTGCTTACTGCATATCTCAGCAAGACAAGTGTTTTGATTCCTTGAGCTGTTGCATTTCACTGGGATCTTCACTGTCACTATAAACATGACACTTTTCACAAGCATGAGTCAACAAATTATAGAAGCAGACCAGAGTAGGAGAAGAACCATAATAGACTAAAGAAGCTGAGAACATTAGAAATGACAGATACTCAGAACCGTTAACTATTTACAGTCCTGCAATTTGATAAATTTGATATATATTTGAGTTTGAGAAAGAATAGTAAAAAGCTCAAGGATTTAGAGCACTGTGAGCAGTACAGAGGTGCTATGCTACTACCTTGCAGAGAAACTAATTTTTTCTCTTCAGGAAAACAAGGGATGTGATCAGCATGTCAAACTAATGGTGAATTTCTGCTTTATTTTAGTTTCAGGTTAAACGCTAAGGGATAGTTGAGTTTTTGGACATGTATGTTACACAAGATATGTAGATTTCTTTGCTATTGATATGCCTCAGCTGGGTTTGTGGACAAGTAAAAGTGAACAGCATAGGGATGCGCATTGACATTTACTGCTGGAACACACAGGCAGTATGTCTTTCTGATATTGAATAGGAAACTTATTTTCTTAAGTTCAAGGCTGAACAGAAAAGATTTATAGCAAAAAAATCCTGCACTTTGTGTTTACCATTTAATGCCAATGTTTATTTTAATGTAGGTAGAGTGTGATCTACATATATTTAAATCTCATGGTTTGTTGAGCCACATGCAATAAACTCAGTGAATCACTTTATTTGCAGCCTTGAGAAGAATTAATTAAAATCCCATATCCACAATAAGCTTTAATACTTAAGTTTGCATAGAAAATGCAAAAAAATGTTCCAGATCTTGACTGCCTCCAAAACATAAATAGCTGCATTTTCAGTGGGGAGAAGCTAGATGTTTTGCTTATCTATCATATGTTAGTGACTTTTGCCATCCCTAGAGATCACACAGTTAAACATTATGATCTCAATCTTTCTTCTCAGTCTGTCCTCTCAGAGTAACAGAGATACAATCCCTATTAATAATCTGGTAATTAAAATAAGAGCAGGACATACTACTTAGTCACATGAGTTAGCTGTGATAATGTGAAAAATGCTGGAAGTTTCCATACCTTGTGCTTGTGTATTATAGTCTATTTTCTAGATAAGAATATCTGGAAATATCTACATAAGCCCAAATGCCCATAATTCAGTGACAAAAAACATCCTTCTTTTTTTTTTTTTTTTTTTAATACAATTTAAAATCAGAAGCATTTAAATGGATGTGTATTTAAAATTCTTCTGGTTGCAAGTACTTTATAGTTTCTCCTAACTATCCTTGATCAAATCCAGATAAATAATTAGGACTTTATATTTTTCTTCATGTTGTTTTCAGCACATGAAGCTATTGGAGACATATTCAACCACAAGGAATATAAAAATGAGGGTGTAGAAGTGTACAAAGACAGTCATGAATATATCATATCAGAAAGAGCTAGCTATTTTAGGATATCAGAGATGTTTTTCAATTTAAAAATGCATGACTGTGATACCACATTGCTTCATATAATGTGTTCATGCAATTTTCTCTAATTGTAAATACACCATGACAAAAAGTTCTTGATTGGATTTTTCATAAATTTCTATGGGGGTTGGCAATAATCATAATTCTATGATGAAGAGAAATTTGCAAATTCATTTTTTTATTTACTCTTCTGATTATTCTTAAACAAATATAAAAGAACACTGAGTCAGCAGTAGTAAAATTTCCTTCAATACACTGGATAGTTAAGCATACTATGCAGTTGGACTAGAAATACTGGTAATTAGAGTTATTGAATCTGGCTGGAAACAACTACATTAATTTCCCTTGATTTTACCACAGTGTTCAGAAACATTATCAAACATAAAGACAAATGCATGAAATCCCAATCATATAAGGTTTTATTAAGGCTGTAAAACAAAGCTAATCAATGAGGGAGAGAATGTAAAATAACCTATATTTTTAGTGTTGTCCTTCTGCTTTTCTCTAAGCTCATGACAAACTAGAGGGCATAGGCCTGGATTCAGCCTTGGTGTAGCTCCACTGAAGTTAGTTGAGATACACCAAACCTGGTTTTGCCCCAGAGGATTTTAGATTCATTTATTTTAAATGAAGTCTATACATATTTTAAAATGAGCATTGCCCTTTAGAATACCAAAATAGTGAGTGTAAAAAGAAAGACATCCTGAAAGATAAAAGAAAATGTGTGTGATATGAAGTATTTCAGGACAGAAAGTCAAACAATTTAACCACCTTTCCAACCTCATTTGTCTGACTCACTTTGCTTATGCAACACCTTTGAATTAAACTCTGGTAAAGATAGGAGAGGGCAGATCACATACCCCTCAAGTTTCTGACTGATTTGGGTCCTTCCTAAAAGTGACTGCATCATTCATTTGTTGGGTATGCTATCATACATGGGAAAATAGAAAGAAATAGAAAATAGAAAGAAAGAGATTATGTCTTTAGATATGGTGCCATCCCCCAGGACAAGAGGGTGATTAGAGTCTTGGGTACACTTTTTTTTTTTTTTTTCTGGCCTCCTATAAATCCTGAATTGTATCTGTCAGCTTCAAGTAATGGATGAGACATCATAAGGTATATGAATGGCTGTAGCTGGCGATGTGTGAGCTACTTACCTGCTCCTATGAAACACAAGGAGGTTATCATTGCCATTTGTTATAGTCTGAGTGGGGTGGAGAGGAGGGCATAATAAATGTTTTCTTTCTGCTATCAGATTGAAAGGACTGAATCTACTTGCATGTGAGGCTACATTAGAAACCATATCTCCTTTAACGCCAATCACAGTTACAGGACTCTTTCCCTGAGGCAAACGGTGAATATGAATTCCTGATACTTGTGAGATGTTAATAAGGGGACACAATTCCTATGAAAAATTAGCTTTTTGTAGGTTTTTGTTTGTATGTGTGTGTTTTTTCCCTTATGCAAGTCTACTAATTTGTGAGAGATTCAGCAGGATTAAGTTTTTCTATAGCAAAGACAGTGCTTTAGGAATCGTGGTAGGCAAATTTACAAATATGTGCATGATATCTAAGCAGGGAATAAGAGGAAACCTATTGGGCTGTAACCAGCCTCCCTTACCAGTGAGCATATATACTACTCTCAGCATGAAATTATAGCAGCTAGGATGTGTGAACATGCTGTTTCTGTGTTACACAAGAAACTCTGCAGTGTTCTACAATATGTTTTGCCTGAAAGAATCACTCTGAAGCAATCAAATTGCTTACCTACACTAATAACATAATCAGGTTGAATTTAGTTGTATATTTGAAAGTCTATAATTTATAAATTCTACGTATTTTGTTGACTATGTCTGTACTTGCATTAATAAATTCATTATCAATACTTACAGGAACTACAAGGAACCTGTAAGTCACTACTGAGATCAGACTCTGGATATACCAACATTTTATGTTAGGAATTCACTACTAATTCACTACAGATTTATTTCATCTCTACTGGCTGGAAAGTGGGAAGCACAGAGCCAGTGTCCCAAATGAGAGGAATTTGAGAGTCTGACAGTGGAAAACACTTTAGAGAACGAAGGCTATAACTAACATATGTATCATAAATATCTCTTTCTGTTGCATAGGTACCAAGCTGACATATTGAGTCAGTCATTCAGATAAGACTTGGTTTCAAACCAAAAAATTTCTTTTAGTACACGAGTATTTCAGGTAATTGTCTCTAAACTCGAAAGTTTGCTGACTGGTCATTCTGATAGCATTATCTCCCTACACCTCACACACAACAAGCAACATGTTGTTCTCTTTAGTGTATATGCCTCAACCCTTCAAGCTGACCCTGCCGAAAAGACAAATTCTACTCCGACCTACACCGCCTATGTAGGTTCCTGCAGATGATAAGATCATTATCCTTGGTGATTTCAACACCAGAGTAGGAAAGAACTCTGAAGCCAGGAAAGGAGTATCAGGCAAGCATGGTGTTGGAAACTGCAATGATAATGGTCTCCTTCTGCTAGAGTTTTGTTCAGAGCAGCAACTTACCATCACCAACACTATCTTTCAGCAGAAAGATAGTTTGAAGACAACCTGGATGCATCCTAGATCCAAGCACTGGCACCTCACTGATTATATCTTGGTCCAACAGAGAGATATCTGCGATGTTCGTCATACCTGCATGATGCCTAGTGCAGAATGCCAAAGATATCATTGCCTTGTGCATTTTAAACTGAACTTTCACCTTAAGTTCAAACCTAAAATGGGCAGCATTCCAAGGAGGAAACTTCAAGTTAACAACCTTCATACAACTACAGTGAGAGACAGTTACCAGACAAATCTTCAATCCAGGCTCAAAGTTCACTCAACAGATCCCTCTCCCAAAGCGCTTTGGCAACTTATTAAAAATAGTATCCTGCAGTCCTCTGAAGAATCCTTAGAGTTCTCCTTCAAGACAAACAAGGACTGGTTCCATGAAAACAGTCATGAGATCCAGGAATTGTTGATAAAACTTCTGATAAAACTGTTGATAAAAAAAAAAAACTGCTCACCAAACCCACCTTGCTCAACTATCTTGTCATGCAAGAAAAGCAGCCTTTTGACTCGCATGTACCAAGCTCCAACAGAAACTTCGTGACATCCAGAACAAGTGATGGATCAATCTAGAAGAAAAAATTCAATTATGCGCAGATATGAGTGAGTACAGGGGATTCTATGAGGCTCTGAAAACAGCTTACGGTCCTACACACCAGGTTCAAAGCCCATTACTCAGTGCAGATGGCCAAATGCTTCTCACAAAGATTCCATTTTGAATTGATGGTCTGAACACTTTCAGACTCTCTTCAGTACCAGCCATGTAGTTCAAGACTCAGCAATGCAGTACATTTCACAACAACCCGTGAAAACTGAACTGGATACTGTCCCCACTATGGGAGAAACTTAAGGCCATACAGCAGGTGAAAATTGGTAAGGCAGTTGGGGTTGGCGGAATCCCACCTGAAGACTGGAAGCATGGAGGACAAGCACTCCATGCTACATTTCACGAGTTTGTGATGCATTGTTGGGAGTTAGGCGAAATATCATCAGATCTTTGTGACGCTGTCATTGTCACCTTGTACAAGAAGAAAGGAGATAAATCAGATTGTTCAAATTACCAAGGTATTACTCTGCTCTCCATTGCTGGCAAAATCCTTGCAAGAATTCTTTTGAACAGATTAATACCCGCTGTATCAGAAGAACTCCTACCTGAAAGCCAATGTGGTTTCAGAGCCAATAGGGGTACCACAGACATGGTATTTGTTCTCAGACAACTGCAAAAGAGGTGTAGAGAACAGACCAAAGACTCTATGTAATCTTTATTGATCTCACCAAGGCTTTCATTACTGTGAGCAGAAAAGGTCTGTGGCAGATTTTGGAACATTTAGGATGTCCCCCCAAGTTCCTTAAAATGATCATTTTGCTTCATGAGGACCAGCATGGTCAAGTCAGATATGGCGATGCACTTTCCGAGCCCTTTCCAATAGCCAGTGGTGTGAAGCAAGGCTGTGTTCTTGCACCAACTTTATTCACAATCTTCTTCAGCATGATGCTCCAAAGGGTCACGGCAGACCTTGATGAAGAAATTGGTGTCTACATTCGATATCGTACCGATGGGAGCCTTTTCAACCTAAGGCGACTGAAGGCCCACACTTAAACATTAAATCGTCTTATCTGTGAGCTACTTTACACTCATGATGCTGCCCTTGTCGCCCACACAGAAGTAGCTCTGCAGCGTTTAACATCCTGCTTTGCAGAGGTTGCTGAACTTTTTGGGTTGGAAGTCAGCTTGAAGAAGGCAGAAGTTTTATATCAACCTGCACCTCAGGAAGTCTTCCATCATCCCCATATCACCATTGGCAAATCAGAGCTCAGATCAGTCCAGCAATTTAATTACCTGGGAAGCATCATCTCCTCGGATGGTAAGATTGATGCAGAAATAGACAACAGGTTAGCAAAGGCATACAGAGCTTTCGGTAAACTCCATAAAAGAGTGTAGTGAAACAAACACCTGAAGAAAAGTACAAAGATCAGCGTTTACAGAGCTGTTGTACTGTCTACTCTTTTATATGGGTCTGAATCATGGGTCATTTACCGGTACCACTTGCGTCTCTTAGAATGCTTCCATCAGCGCTGCCTCCGTACAATCCTAAACATCCACTGGACTGACTGTGTGACCAACACGTCTGTCCTTGAACAGGCAGCAGTCATGAGCATTGAGGCCATGTTGCTGAGAACACAGCTGCGCTGGGCAGGGCACGTCTCCAGGATGCAGGACTACCGCCTCCCTAAGATCGTGCTCTATGGGGAACTTGCCACTGCCTGCTGCAAGAGAGGAGCCCCGAAGAGGAGATATAAGGACTCCTTGAAACAATCCCTCAGCCTTGGCCATACTGATCACCACCATTGGTCTACCCTGGCCTCCAATTGGGAGGCCTGGAGACACACCATCTATAACGCTGCTGCTGCTTTTGAGAACACACGCAGGATCACTCTCGAGGAGAAAAGACAGAAGCAAAGCAGAAAGAATCGCGTCTCGTCGATATCACCTGGGGAGTCTTTCTGCTGTGCCTTCTTCAACTGGACTTGTCTATCTCTCATTGGCTTTTTTAGCCATCAATGCAGTTGCAGCAAGCATTCTCAAATCTTCTTTCGTGAAGCCTAACTATGATGATGATTTCAGTTAGTCTCTTGCAAAGGTTCAACTATGTCCTTTCTGTAGAACTGACAAGATTTTGATCCATAAGCGCTACACAGAATTAAATCTGTCAATTTTTTCCTCAAGTTCCTATCAGTTTCTTCTGAGTTTGATAATTTAGAGAAAGATTGCCGTAGCAGAGGGATTGCTACACAGTTATTTTGGGATGAGATTTTGCAGATTATGTTTATGTTGACATGCTTCAAGAGCAGCAGGTACAGATACAAGTGACTGGGAGGCTGCCAACTATGCTGAATGCACACTGAAAAATACCTCTTCTTTCCTGTATTCTCAATTTGCTATTAGGAAGATTGATGCTGACTTCTCATGTTAAGTACATACAGATACATTAAAAGCCAGAAACTCTTACTGAAAGACTTCCTTTCATCACAAATAGGTGTGTAAACTCAATCCATCTGATCTGCAGTCAGAGAATGCTTATATCACAAATCTCTCTTTCCTGTAACTTTTCTCTTGAACTACAGTTTTCATTTTGATTTCAGGAGCCGTGAAGACAAAGGAACCTGTAAATTGCTACATAAATCCAAACTGTATTATTCTTAGATTGAGGAGTACTATACTGTTTGTAATTTATTAAAAATAACAATACCATTACAGAACTAAAGCAGATGTTAACACCAATCTAACATAGTTAATTGGTTCTTCTATTTTGATATTTAGAACTGGACATCGACAGAAATAATAGTTGGGAGATGAAGAGCTTAGGTATGAACACATATATAGATAGATGATCAGATATTAACTCTTGCTGTGGGTTAAAATTTTTCTGGGGGAGGGGATTGCTCTGTTTTTGTTGGGGTTTGTTAAGTATTGCTGTAATTTACTGGTTTTAATTTTCTAGGAGAAAAATGTGGAAAGAGGTTGTCCTTTTGATTTTCTTAAATGAAAAATACCTCCAGTTAGTTTCTTTCACTAAGGGCAGTACACAGTCTCATAGACGTACTTTTTAAGGAGTACACTCAGTGATTGCTGTGCACTGTATTCTGACCTTTTTATTGGTGCCCTGTATGTCCTTTTCACTACATCTGGGATATGCTAATCAGACTCCTAACACAGACTGAAATTTATTGATGACATTATCCCTGAAATGCTTTTTTTTTCCCTAGCACTGGCTCAGCTCCCTGTTCATTGTGCTGATTTAAAAATGTGATTCAACACCAAACAGTGCATGTCATTATTTGGCATTAGCTTATGAAATCATACCTGAGTCAAACAGTTGTTGGAAGAAGTCCTGCTTCTTTGCTGTGACTCCCCTGGTGCAACAAACACTATGTATATTTAATTGAAGAGTCTCTAAAGATCTTGAAAATTTCAGAACACCCCCCTTCTGTTTTGATGCATGGGAGGAGCTGACAAGTGCCGGAGGAATTAATAAATTTGTTTTCTGATAGTGTAGATCCACCTAGTGAGCATCATTTATACTGATTTCTAAATAACTTCTAATTTAGATACTTTTTTATGGAGAAGTCTCTGAAGAGACAGGAGAATCATACCGCACCTTCCTCGGAGTTATTTATGAAGAGACTAGATATGTCACTTAGTGCCATGGTCTAGTAAACAAAGTGGTGTTAGGTCAAAGGTTGGACTTGATGATCTCAGAGATCTTTTCCAACCTAGTTGATTCTGTGAATCTGTGCACTCCTGGCAAAATTTCAGGGAACTCTAATGAGTGACAAGACCAGGGGCTGGGATTCAGAAAGGTGAAATATGACTTAGAAACATCTAGCTCCTTTCTTCACTCCTAAAGTCAGTCAACTGATTACAGACGTTCTGGTCGTAATGCGTGAGAATGTTCTATTGGCTTGGTGATCAGCATTTGCATTATGTCCCTACATTTGGAGCATCTTGGAAATGCTCTTTGGATGTTCTCTACACATGCACATTTGTTATAGATAATGCAATTTTGGAGATAACTTTTGTCACAGATTGTATCTACGGGAAAAGTGGCAGCTTTCCAACTAAATTCTCTCTTATTCCATAAAATGAGCATTCAGTTGCTACACAAATCTGAGCTGTCTTGGAAAATACACAAGCGGTCTTTGCTCTAAGTGTTGGAAGTTACACGAGAATTATTTATCCAGTAGATTTCCGTGATTTCAAAAGAAAACTTGACAGATACTTCCTTAAATAAGTCTAACAAAAGAGACAAAGCACAATCTTAAGTTGGCACTGAAAATAGAGTAATGAGCTTATTTCTGTATTGAATCTATTTAAATATGTAGAAATAATTTTGCCTTCATATACACATACACACAAGATAGAGAGTGAGATTACACAGAGACTTAGTTAAGAAAAGGTTTAAGAAGATATGAGAAGATAGGATTGACTGAGGTGATTAGCTTAGTCAGCCAAGTGTGTCTACTGTCCCCGTTTTACACATAGACATTCACTTTTATACCATTTTCTGTTTACCCCCCTCTTTGTTCCTCCCTGCTTGCCTTTACCTCGCCCATTGCCTCAGCAGCTGGCATAGTCCCACTGACCTCCTTCCACATACTGGACCCTCAGGATCATATCCTTATCACTTTCAGTGTCCTGGTTTTCCTGCTGCTTCCTGAAAGGCGATCAATTGGTGCTAATGACCAGGTTTGTTTCCTGTTCTCTTAGTAAACATTAATTACTCAGGTTTTATGGCTCTGCGTGTTGTCTTCCTCCCTTTCCTTATACTTCCAACTGAATAAAATGAACCTTCTCAGTCTCCATATACCCTTACTGATTTGGGTGACTGACCACGTTTGTTTACATCATGACACCCATTCTCTGTGGGGTCAAGTTTGTCTCTGTGCATTCTTGTTTATGACTCTTTTGACCAGAAAAGCTCCTTCCGTATTCCCTCACATATTATTTTTGAGCAGACCAAAGCCACTTCAGAGGAGAATACACACATAAATCATACAATAGAAGAAGAAAGAAGAAACACAAGGAAGGAATGTTATTGAAGATGTCCTTTTATGAAACAGTTTGAATTAGTATTACCTTATATAAAGCAGAATCATCCTGATGTAGAAGAAGGAGCATCATGAGTTTAGGAGGAAAAGGTTCTAGAAAGGTTTTCAAACAAATGCTTTGATAAGTGTCTCAAATGAATGGATTATTTCTCATATGTGCAAACACTTGAAGAGCACTAAAAGTCTTACCTGCATTTTCAGGTTAAAATCAAAGTTGAAAAACATTTACATGAATACACTTTATACAATTGGTTAAAACACAATTTATATTTATATTTATATTTAAACACATTTTTTAAAATATAAATGCTTATCCAATATTTCTTTCAATAAATTTTTATGACAAAGTAATTATGACAAAACAAGATTCTGGTATGTGCTATAGGCATTTTTCTTTGAAACTCAAGTTTAGGAGAAAAAAAGCACCTTTACAAAGCATTACTTTAAGTGAAAACTATGAAGTAACACTGTGAACCTCTGCTCATCGAAGGATCTACACTAAATATTTCCGTATAGGGAATTAAAATATGTTTATAGAGGTTTTGATAAAGCAGAGTAACAGACATTTCTTTTTGTTTTCTGTTCTCTGACATATTTGTTCCTTACTGAGTACCTTAGCTGAGTCTCTTTACTTCACCTCCTTCTCCTTTCTTCTCTTACTCTTGGACTTCATTGTTATATTGGTTGTTATTTTATTCCCCATAGCTCTAATTTTGGAAGTAGAATCTTCTGGAAGAATGATTTTCTCCTGTTGTGCTCCCAAGGGTCTAGTTATACCTCTTACAGTCATGTCCCTAGTGACCATTTTGTTTAGACTTGGAGAATATATGTTTTACTTTTATATTTTAGCAGTGAAAAAGTAGTATCTATCACAGCAACAATAATAACAATATTGAAAACCTGTAGGGAAAAAGGATGAAATCCACCAAAAGGTCTTGGGTTTAGTTAAAACCCAAGACAAAATTTTAGCTCTAAAATATTGAATATTACAATAAACAGATGTAAATTTGTAGGTGGAAAGAAGCTAGGATGGAAGAGCCTCCTTATTATCTTGCACTTGCACCCTGCAGTGGAGTTAGGGATAAAAATTTTTTTTTTTTTTTTTTTTTTTTTTTTTTGAGTAAAAGTCTAATATCTGAGTGGGAAAGCCTCTGAAGTACACAGAGGAATTAGAGACTTCAAAATAGTCATGTGTTGATTAGGGATGTAGCAAATAAGGAGGGCCAAGGAGTTAGTACTGGAAATCCCCTTGCTTTTCAGTCTCAGGACTCTGACTTATCTGCAGATAGATGTGTTCATCAGATTAAAAAGAAGAGACTGTACTTTATTTAAGCATGTGTAGCTATTACTGCCCATGGGCCACTGTTCCCTGCCAATAGGGTATTATGACTCATGCAAGAAATTGGTGATGAAGGTAAAATATCCATTTCAGTCCAATGGTTTCAGATCTATATCTCACCATGACCATTTGATATGGTCTAATTATATGACAAAGCTGTATCACTGTGCAAAGTATATGATTCATGAGACCAGGACAAAATAGAGAAAAGTGGAAATGTAGCTGAAGTACGATTGTTACGAATAACAACTCAGGAAGAAGGTAAAGCAGCTTCTAATTGTACAGTTTTCTAAGCCAGTTTCTTGCTGGAGTCAGACAGTCAGTCATTGCACCATTGCATTCCCTGCTGTGTCAAAGCCATGGAAAGCTGGGCTCCCTTGGCTACCAGCTCCAAAAAGAGGAGCTGAGGCAACAGCTACTGCTACAGAGTGAGAAGACCCTCCTATCTGAAGCTGTCACAGTTCTCTCTTTTTTCTCCTTCTCCCCCTGGCTGTGATGAAGGAACTACGAGCCTTGTCTTTCTATGGCATAACGGCCCAGCTCCTGTTCTTCGTTCTTGCAGTAGAAAAATTATACTTCATTCAAAAAGTCATTAAACAGCTTAAGAAGTCATCCAGAATTTAAGTCCCTGCTCAGTGGGTTGTTAATACCTTTAATACTGGGTAACAGTTGGGAATTTCTACATTCTTGCAACCTGGCACTCTCAAAAATGAATTTGAAATGACTCAGACAGTGTTTCAAATTGTGAAGTGTAAAGACAGCTATCAAAAAATTTAAAATGCAAAAAAAGAAGAACCTTTTGGGGCTTCAATTTTCATTTTTATTGAGAGCAGAAGAAATATACTATCAACTTGCTGTTGGCTATTTATGTACAAACTATTTTTGTCAGTTTAAGAAGGATTTTTTAAAGAACTGTACAATCAGAGAAGTATTTTGATATGCATATTATTTAGAATAGTTTTTCACCTTTTGTAGCTCTTGGATATTTTTAAAAATAGCCAATGAAAATATTGTGTCTGCTACTAATAAAGAGGTATTTTTCATTGTTTTAAATAAATAAAAGTGTGCAGAACAAAGCAGAGATACTCTTTATTGTTAATTCCTGGCATGCAAGTTCCTTTAGGTCCTGCAAGATTGCATTAGTCACAGTAACAGCATGTCATATCTGAAATGGTAAGGAAACAAAGTAGGAAACTCACCATCAGTGACACATTGCAGTACAGCTTAGCATGAAGCAGTACATCAGCATGCATAATGAATAGAACCAATTTATCTATTTATCCTATAATCCTTTAAAGGAACAATTTATTTAAGTGAGGTATTGGGAATGTTTTAAATAATTTTTAAAGAATTTGCACAACAGCTTCCTGTATTGTATAGCAAGCTGCTACTACTCAAAAGTTTTGGGGCCAATTCCTGAGAATGGAAACATGAGAGAAGTGTTACCAGTATCATAAAATAGATGCAAACATATGTTATGAAGTTAATGCTAAGATAGAAACAGATTGGACTGACAACATCCTGGAGACTGCATTAATGACTCATTTGCATAAAGTCACTTCAGTGGAAAACTTTATATTCAGTTTACTAATTCTCTCATCCCGAAGAGAAGAAGCTTAAAACAGTAGTGAAAAGAAGATATCTCAGAGAACTGGTAGTTTTTGGTAACATAAAGTATTTCTTCTAGTATGACTCAGAGTTTTATTCTATATCTTCTCTGTACTCTGTCCCTCTGTACTTTTATAACATCTAATTTCCTTTCTTTTCCATACAGGGTGACAGAGTCCTGCCCTTTCAAAAGATATTTTTATGTCTCAGTTTCCCTCCCGGTTTTAAGGACTTTCTAACTGATAGAGTTAGGAAGTCAGGGTGGGGGTGGAGGGAAAGAAGTGTGTACAAACAGTTTCTTCCATAATTTCCAGATTTGACAGGTGGGAAGCCAAAGAGGCAAAAATCTCATGGTTTGTAATGATTATTTCTTTGTTTTTTGACTTTCCTTTTACCAAGATGTTTGCATATTTAAAGATAAAGGAGTTCAAAAAGATTTTGTAACACAGGTGTGCCACTTTAGACAAGTACTTTTCTGATATCATCTTTAATATTTTTTGGATAAAAAAGGTTATTTTGACAAAACACCCTATAGTTCTTACTCAAATAGCTGTACATTTGCTTTAAGAAAATCTCTTTTAAAGCAACATGCATATAAAAATTGAATGGTTTGAAATTTCCTTATTTCAAAATTGGTCATGAAGATATGTAGTTTGTTGTATTGTGTAACAATAACTGAAATAAAATGGGAGGGTTTGCTAGGAAGATGTGTCTTGACATGAAAAGGTATTGCAAAACATTTTCAACACTTAGAATAAAAATATAACCATGTTATTCGTGGGAGAGGACTCAGAAAAAGATGAGGTTCATAAATCAAAGACATATGATTTTCAGGTAATCAGAGATGAACTTAAAAACTAATTCATCAGATTTCAACACTGGAAATTTCAAGAAAGACAAACATTTTTTGTACAGTTTCACTGTGAAAGATTATTAGGTAGAGTCTTGATTAATTAACACACATTTAAATCTCTACGATGAATCCGTTCCCCTGTGTTTTGCTTAAGCACCTTTCTCCAGGTCAGAGTACAAAAAGAGAAAAAAAATGGAGCACAGTTATGAAAAAAGGACACCAAGCCTTTTTAAAGTGAAACAGTAGAGCAGCTTACGGTTGCTTATAACTCTCAACTTTGAAATCAAGTATTCAGTTCAGGCTGCTATGCTATGGTCACAACATGTGGCTTGCAGTGGAACTCTTCCAGTGGGTAGAATGCTGAATAATTCAAATTAACAAAGTGGAATAAGAAAGGTAACAATCACTCCAGTTAGTTTCTACCTGTAGTCCTTGTGGCTCTCACTTTAAGACGTTTGGTCATTCTCTCAGAAAGAAAAATTCCTGTAGTTATCCAATGCTTTTTCACTTCTGCATGTTTACTTTTTGAGAAGCATTATTGACGTTCTCAGACACCACTTAATTTGACACCTTCTGGTTCTGCTATAAGTATTAATTCTAAATAAATAAATGTTAAAAAACCCCACATAGTTTAGCATAAAATTTGAACAATTTACAATTATTTTTCCTGAACAATGGTCACTATCTGAATTGCTACAGATAACAAATATCCAGAACTTAAAGACACATTGGTTCCAGTAGTATAACAGTCTTATTTTACACAAATGTAGATTTTATCCTATATTTTACATATTTCACTAAGTCTGTCTAGGAAATAAGAAGAGTCAAATTTTCATTCTAGACCCTTTCTCTTCTATGTAGACTAATATTGAAAACAGTAAATAATTCTAACATGGTCATGATTCTTTGATAATTGTTGTAAGGTAGCAAGGACAAACTATGACAGAAAGTAAAAACTCATTCTCACAAAGACACCTAAATCCATGACTTAAATTGTACCATCAGGTTTTGTAGTAATTTTGCATTCTTTTGCACTGAAAAGGCCTTTCAGAGCTTTGGGACGTGACCAACTAATCCACTTAATACTTATTTAATTATCTCAGCATTCTGTTTTATAATCCTCCATGAACTACTTAGGTGTGAACTGACACCTTCTCATCAAAGATCTTAGAATACAACCTGCACAAAATGTAATCAAGGGGAAATTAAAGTAAAACAATGTAAGAAAAATTATATCATCTATGTGCAAGCAGTTTTGTTCATTTATAGGTATTCACAGAACACAAATGAATAACATTTAAATATAAACCTCATAATTTCATGGCAAATTCCAATGATATAATGGCTCTTAAATAATAATTTAAATCTCATACAAAATTGTAAATGTGATATGTAGAAAATCATAATAGTAATAATTTAATATATTAGTGCAGGATATATCGAGTAGCAAAGCTACTTTTTTTTTTTTTTTTTGCAAGTGTATATTATCCTCAGCAACTTGACCTAGGACAGTTAAATTTATAAGATCAGCAACAAATACTGCAAGAACAATATACGAGTGATGCTGATGTGATTAATGCTGTTAACTATAAGAGGAAGTACACTTAATACAGACATTAGAGTGGGATTAATTGGATAGGTGTCGAGTGTTTGACCACAGCTTCATCAGTAAATCTTGGATTGACATGAAATCATGTACACCAAGTGCTGAAGACCCACTGATTGAGAACAGTCATCTTGGCTAAGGAAGATTTCATGATCTTTTGTAATAGCTGTGGTTTCATCAACAAAAATTATGTATTGCAATGCAGTTTCTAACAAACCAATGTCTATAAGACTATCTTAATATTCTGTCCTTAACTGACCAAAAAAAAAAGCAATAATCTCTTACAGAGTTATATTTCTCTGCAACCTGTACCACACCATCTTCATTAAGAACAATTCTGATCATATAGTTTCAAAGATGGGACCACAGTCTCATCTAAGATTTTAGTTTAAAAAACCTAAAATTTAAGATTTTTGTTTTGCGTTCTTATTCTGACTATGGAATTGAAATTGAAATTGTTAACATCTCTTAGGAAACCATAGTGACTAAATTCGCTTGTGAACTATTGTGAAGTGTTGTTAAAATTTTAAAAATGCTGCATAACATTTGCATGATATGAATCTTACATTGATTTACCTCTGTTCACTAGGAGTGACTTGATGTTAAACTGGAATATACAGCTTCAGGAGCTGCTGTTTCGTCTTCATCTCCTTAAACTTTCTTTCAAGAGCCACAGAATTTTTAGATTCAGCTGTCTATTTGTGTACATACCTTAGAAACACATCAATATGTGTTTGATACATATTCTCAATAGTTTATAGTATGTAGAATTTGTATTTATTGATCTTTTTTCTCCCACACTAATCTTTCTCATGCTTGACAGTAATTATTTTTTACCCAAAGAAAGATTTGGTGCATATGCAGATGATCAAAAGCTTAACCTATTTAATCTGAAAATGTACCTTGTTCAGACCCAAAAGGAATTTGTTCTGGTTTCATTATTTCATTATGTTTTTTGTTTTTGTTTTTGTGGTTTTTTTGTTTGTTTTGTTTGTTTGTTTTTGTTTGGTTTTTTGTTTGGGTTTGTTTTTTTGTTTGTTTTTTTTGTTTGGGTTTGTTTTTTTGTTTGACCATAAGAGGTATCTACTCTGAAAAGTACTTTTATCTGCAACTGCCAAACCCACAGTCAATTATGTTTCTCTACTGCAATAGGTGAAATCAAAAGTAACTTTGTTTCATATGGGACATTCAAAATCTTTTGAACGGAACATTCAGACACTGATCATAGAAAGAAAGAAATTCACTACATTATCTTACTTTACAAATCTGTTTTAGTGGGTTTTAGTTTTATTTTCCTTTATGCCCAGAATTGTTCTGCTGGCAACATCCATTGTCTCGGAGTCATTCTTTTCTATATGGACTGCATTTTCCTTTTGGCATACATTCAAATTGTGCATCATTGCATCCATCCACAAACTGAGTGTTAGAGCAACCTGGCAACATAAATGACACTGAACTTCAAGGCTAAGCCTTTGCTGCTATTTCCATCATTCTACTGTTGACACTAGTTTTCACTGATAACAACCTGAACCCTGCATATAAACTGGTATTGTTTTCTATAAATAAATTCCCTATGTTAACACAGTTTGGGATCTTGGGGTCTTCTCTGGACCATCGGGTTCACAGCTGAGCTGCAGTTTCTCTCATTGTGCCCGGTGGTGTATCGGCCGAGCTCAGGAGTCAAATCACACAGAGACACCAGCTGTGGGTGCTAAGGCTGATCTAACTTTACTTTACAAAATGGAGGGGTTTTATATGCAGATAAGGAAGGTTCTGGAAAAAGGGGATAGGTATATATAAACTTGGACAGGGCATTGGATAGGATTTAAGACTGATATACTTAATAGGGGGGATACATGCATCTTCAGATAACTACTAGGTTCTTAATTGGGAAAACTAACTACCTCTTACTGGACATTGGACAGTCAGAGAAACCTGCTCTCCCCCAGCAAGAGAGAGAGCTCACAATCTAACAAACAGTCTGCATGTCTGATACTGCCTGGCCTATATTGCCAGAAGTCATTTCTTTCCACCTTCTAAACTCCTCTTCCTTGTCCAGATTACTCCCAACA
This sequence comes from Myiozetetes cayanensis, assembly GCF_022539395.1. Lineage (NCBI taxonomy): Eukaryota > Metazoa > Chordata > Aves > Passeriformes > Tyrannidae > Myiozetetes > Myiozetetes cayanensis. The sequence continues at coordinate 16,981,379 of NW_026087521.1, forward strand.
CTATGTTGTGTAACTCTTCTCTTCACTGTGTTGATCAAAATCTTTACCATAGCCATGAGTATTATCAAACATCTTACCAAGGTTTCCCTCATTCCAAACATCTTATTATAGGAACATCCTGAGTTCTGAAACTCTGAGTCTGATATAACTTTTTATGTACTTGAGCTTAACTACATGTTCTTTAAAAAACCCCATCTTTTAAAGAAGAACTGGATAACAAACACCAGGTAAGCTGATTTTTCTCAGTCTCATATGAAAGGGTTTATAGGTTTATAATAGTCTTTAATAACTATTCATATTCAATAAAATTTTTGTCATGCTTTAATGAAATAAGAAAATGCCTAACATAGCTGACATTGCAGTGTGAGAGCTGGTTTTAAATACAGTTGAAAGTATTAGAAAATGTACTGGATTCCATACTTTTCAAAATTCAAGTGATTTTCTCTCTTATCATATAGTATAGAAAGTGTTCATTAAAGTAAGGAATTCAGAAATGAAAACTTGTCCTGAGAACTGAGACACTGAGAACAAGAGTCGTGCATGACATGTCAAGAGAAAGAGTTGTGTGAATCCATTTATTGTAAGGACTTGACGAGATCTCCATTAAAAAAAAAGAATGTGCCACACATGCCACTATATTGAAAGAAAACCTAGAATCACTTGGGTGGGAGAATTGGAAACAGACTGTCTATATTTGACTCCCTGAGATTTGTGCATTACTTCAGGTTTTCTGTGCTCATGTTTGAATGTTAAGATGTTTCAGTAGTCTTTCTGTCTTTTTCTGGCAATAAAAGTTTCTTGGTAACTGTATGTGGTATAGAACTGTGTTTACTTGATTAAAATCTCATGTATGAGAAGTAAGTTTTGCTTGCTCAGTGATTTCTTTTTTTAAAAATCATATAATATTTGAATTATATTTCTATTAACCTCTTAACACCAATCAAATGATACAGAGTGATAAAATACCTTTCCATTCAGCAACGTTATTTTAAAAGTATGATATAATACAAATAAAACAAATAAATTATACTCTCACTCAGAGAAAGGGCAACATCCAAATCATGATGGCACATGCGATCTTGTTAACAGGCTATCAAGCAACAATAGCTGTTATTAGTCTCATCTATCTTATCTCTATGAGTGTGTGGCAGTGGTTTATAATTAAGTTTCAGCATGCAGCAATTCTAGAAATCAGGAAGTACGATCCTAAGTTCAACCTTCTGCTGTGGTTATGTCTATTATTACCACAGCTCAGTAAAGAGACTATTCTGCTTTTATTTTCACTCTGGTCAATCTGGTTTATGTGGATTAGGTTTTGAAATAATAACTATTTAGGTTTATCTCCAGTTTCATATAAATCACTAAAATTTTAGAATGCTGGAGAATGAACAGGTTGGAAATTGTGATGAAATAAATTTTGTCAAAATACATCTATTAATCCAGACTGAAAAAGTGGGATCATATCAAATCCAAGGGGTTTTTCTTTTTATTTTGGTTTTGTTGCTTTCTTTTTTTTAGGCAGTATTTTCTAGACAAACAAATTAGAATTATGGATAGACTCTAAATCCTCAACCATCCAATAGCTTCAGAACAGCTAGAGTAAAAGTTTGACCGCGCCTTTTACTAACCTACGTATCTTTACATGAATTTCTTTATGAGCAAATTTAAAGATCTCCGTTTTGTACAGTTACTGAGTAAATTGAAAATGTTAATATTTTTTTCCATAGCAGATTTTCATTTTCTGATCAACCCTAAAAGTTATAAAATATTTTATTTCTGACCCACTTTTAATTCAGAAATTTCTGGAATGTTGCAAAGCACAATGAGTAAAATTTATTTGGGTATTTCTGGCACAGATGGACAGCTCAAGTGTCCATATTAGCCTTGAAATTCCTTTTTAAAACTTAATAATAAATCCATAGGTCATTTGACCAAAACACTGTTGAATCTAAAATATTTTTTAAAAAAGAAGCAGGTATGCATTCACTTCATGTTGCAACAAATTGACATAAAGGGGGAACATTTTTCCTGATATCTACCTAGATTTTTTTTCAGTATCTTTGTGGCTTGCAGGTTGGACCTATTTTATATATCATCTATATCTACCTATATCTATCTATACTTATACAATCTAAATCTATATCTAATCTATATCTATATCTATAACTAATGGCCAGGCTTCACGAACAAAGATTTGAGAAGGGCTCTACCAACGCTTGCTACAAGCACGCTGCTGGTTAAAAAGGCCAATGCAAGATAGACAAGTCCGGTTGCAAAAGGCACAACAGAAAGACTCCCTGAGTGGTATCGACATGATGCGATTCTTTCTGCGTTGTCTTTTCTCCTCGAGAGTGATCCTGCGTGTGTTCTCAAAAGAAGCGCCAGCGTTATAGATGGTGTGTCTCCAGACAGCTGCCTGTTCAAGGACAGACGTGTTGGTCACATAGTCAGTCCAGTGGATGTTTAGGATTGTACGGAGGCAGCGCTGATGGAAGCGTTCTAAGAGACGCAAGTGGTGCCGGTAAATGACCCATGATTCGGATCCATATAAAAGAGTAGACAGTACAACAGCTCTGTAGACGCTGATCTTTGTACTTTTCTTCAGGTGTTTGTTTCACTACACTCTTTTATGGAGTTTACCAAAAGCTCTGTACGCCTTAGCTAACCTGTTGTCTCTTTCTGCATCAATCTTACCATCCGAGGAGATGATGCTTCCCAGGTAATTAAATTGCTGGACTGATTTGAGCTCTGATTTGCCAATGGTGATATGGGGATGATAGGAGACTTCCTGAGGTGCAGGTTGATATAAAACTTCTGCCTTCTTCAAGCTGACTTCCAGCCCAAAAAGCTCAGCAACCTCTGCAAAGCAGGATGTTAAACGCTGCAGAGCTACTTCTGTGTGGGTGATGAGGGCGGCATCATCAGCATAAAGCAGCTCACGGATAAGATGATTTAAGGTCTTAGTGTGGACCTTCAGTCGCCTTAGGTTGAATAGGCTCCCATCGGTACGATATCGAATGTAGATACCAATTTCTTCATCAAGGTCTGTCATGACCCTTTGGAGCATCATGCTGAAGAAGACTGTGAATAAAGTTGGTGCGAGAATGCAGCCTTGCTTCACACCACTGGCTATTGGAAAGGGCTCAGAAAGTGCATCGCCATATCTGACTTGACCATGCTGGTCCTCATGAAGCAAAATGGTCATTTTAAGGAACTTGGGGGGACATCCTAAACGTTCCAAAATCTGCCACAGACCTTTTCTGCTCACAGTAATGAAAACCTTGGTGAGATCAATAAAGATTACATAGAGTCCTTTGGTCTGTTCTCTACACCTCTTTTGCAGTTGTCTGAGAACAAATACCATGTCTGTGGTACCCCTATTGGCTCTGAAACCACATTGGTTTTCAGGTAGAAGTTCTTCTGATACAGTGGGTATTATCTGTTCAAAAGAATTCTTGCAAGGATTTTGCCAGCAATGGAGAGCAGAGTAATACCTCAGTAATTTGAACAATCTGATTTATCTCCTTTCTTCTTTTACAAGGTGACAATGACAGCGTCACAAAGATCTGATGGTAGTTCGCCTCATTCCCAACAATGCACCACAAACTCGTGAAACGTAGCATGGAGTGCTTGGCCACCATGCTTCCATACATCTAATCTATATCTATATCTGTATCTATCTATATCTATATCTATATCATCTCTCTATATCATCTATATATTTAGATATATATGATATTACATATTTTCATTTGATTGAAAGGAATATAAATAGAAGTTTATCATGCAGTAACTTTTTCAGCTCAGACACATAAATCCTTCAGATTAATTTCTGGCATTTGTGCAAAAGCCCTGATCAGTATACAAGACTTGCACTCTAGCTCAAGTGTGAGTGGAAGCTACACTTGGGTACAGAGTAAAACACTAAGCTTTATCCTTTGCAGTCAGCAGGGAGAATTTCAAGGGTGCTTTTTTCTGGACACAACCTTATTCAGTTATGCTGAGAATACAAAACCACCCTGACTCTGAGGGAAAAGAAAAAGTAAGATTCTCCCTTCACTTGCTGATCAAGCACCTCAACACATACTTCCTTTGCTGACAGTAGTGGGCAGTAACCATGGCTTCTCAACAGCCTCCAGCATGTAATAGTAGACTTCTCTGCTCCACACTCAATCTTCTGATTGTACATCTGTGCCCCCCTGAGTTAGGAAGAACCAGGTTAACAAATAGTGCAGTGTGTCAGCACTTCTACAAGAAAAAAAGGCTTATGCATTATTTAGGAGCAGTCTGGTTCTTAACAATTTTTTTTTTTCACCCAAAGAGGGAGCATTTGAGACTTTATTAACTCAGTTTGTTCTGGATTATTTTTTTTTAATTCTTCTATTTGAAGTTTAAACCTTCAGTGTATAAGGGTTTTTTGTTGTTGTTTTTGTTCTTATTTTTATTCTAGTGAAGTAGAGACCAATACCACAATGAAAAATGTAGCTTTATGAAAGCTTAAGTGAATTAGAGAAAAAGATCCATGAAAAAAAAATCAGGGTACCTATGGCACTTCAGCAGAAAAAGGACAGCCCCCATCCACACAGATATTTAATTAGAAAAAGGTTAAAACTAGAAGTCTCAATTGTATCAGTTCTTGGCACTGAGATTATTTGAGCTGTAATTCTCTGACAAGTTTTAGAGATTTTCAGTAAAATTTTGTGGAAGTACGAAAATGTTACCTTGTCTATCACTTACAGCTCCTGTTATACACAGATACTTCTATACTTGCCTCTATTGCTTGTCACTTATCCTATATGTATAATTTATTCTAGGTGTCCATTCAATGAAATGTCAATGTGCAGCAACTGCAAACAGTAACAGAATGTAGTAGCTGTGAGCATCCTATTGCCCTAAGACTAGGATTTATAAATTAGTGTAATTCAGACATAAAGAAATGATAATAGTGTGACAAAACAAGCCTCTCCTAGAAGTAATGCATTTCTTGTCAGCTTGGTAATTTTTTGTGTGTGTGTTTTTTGTTTTGTTTGGTTTTGTTTGTTTTTTTTGCTTGTTTGTTTTTTTTAATGTATATAAAAATACATCCTCTGATTTTATTTTTTTCCAAATTGACATTTCAAAGGAGTGAATAAAGAAGCAAATTGCAGAGAAGAAAATGATGGCTTTTCTTAGTACTGAAAAATGATTCTTGGCATTCTGGGAACAGGAAATAATGTCTGCTATGTTTCTGAGTAAAATACATGAACAGTGTATTAAGGCTAATAGTCAGTTCAGAAGAGAAAAGCTGTGTGCCACCTGAAAACAGAAGCTTGATGTTTCTGTCTTGGAAATTAATAGAAAGCCTCACATTTCCCTGTATTTGATTTAGATCAGAGAGCAGGAGGTAGATTCCTCAAGACATTTGACACGCACAAGTATAAGGAAAGTCCCATCGTATAAACTGTTAATTTGTTTAGATTATTGGACAGTAGATATCTGCATCTGTGTCCTAAAGCAAGGGAGAGAGTACCTCAGAGACAGAGTACTTGAAAAAGCACTCAATGCTATAGAAGCAAAATTTCTGGCTCCCATTTCTAACTCAAGACATTGTCAAAGGAGTCCTCTTCCCTTCATGTAAATCCTAAGCTCAAATGAAAAATTAAACTTAAAAAAAAACTTATCAAACAAAACTCTTCTCACCCAAAGCCATGTGTCTGAGACAGGAGAAAAGAACTGCGTTCAAACTTGTTTTGGTAATTTTGGAGAGCTTATCCAGCTAAAGCAAGGAAGGAATCCAGCACTAATTATGTGAAATTGTGAGTTCAGCCTGCAATGAAATTTTTCCTATCAAAATAAATTAATTTATGAATATAAAACAGCTTGAGTGGAAAAAATTCATCTCATTTTCCTCAGAAAACTCAATAAAAAGTTCAAACTCCATTTGAAATAGGCACTTCAAACATTACATGATTAGTACTATTGTTAAATTATTAAAGTGAATACAACTTCAAAACATTTTTATGAGCAAAATTATGATGTGAATCTTGGGAAAAATAAAGAAATAAGTTACCAAATGATAATAAAACATTTTCAGTATTGATAAATAACAGGACAGGGGCATGTCTGAAGCAGTATTTTTAAGATTCCAGTAAAAAGTAAAAATAGAAATCTGTAAGACTACAATAATATATTCAGTTTTAATCACTTGGTAAATAACTGGAACAATTGTGTGAAATTTATTGCATCATTTGAGCGTCACTTTTTCAAAACTAGAACACATTAGACACCCAACTGGTATAATTTAATGAAGAAATGGTCATTTCAGTGTTGCTTTAATAACATTTAAAAATTATTTTCTCAGAAATAAATTTTTTTTCAAAAATTATTTCTGTGCTTAACTTACTGTTACTTTGGGTTTTTTTCTGGTCATAGACTCATATGGCATGTTATTCTGGCACAAACTGCAACACATAATTAATAAGAACTGTTTTCCTATGAATGACAGGAGGGTAGTGGAGGGAGGTGGTGTGGCTGCTGAGCACCAAATACTATTGTGTCCACATTTTGCTATCAAGATTTTAACTTTGTATTCATCTCCAAAGATCATTTCTAAGGATGTATCTACATACATTTGCCTGCATCTCTGATTTTCCTTAAAGAAAGAATTTACAGGAACAGAGAAGATGATAACCAGTGTAGAAGCAAATAAACAAGAAAATACATAATCTGAAGGATTCCCCAGAGTGGTAACATTCTTGGAGTTTGATTATGAGTTACCAGGCCAATACAAGGACAATACAGTGAAAGCAGCTGAACAGTTATAAAACCAGTGAGGTTAGCTGATCAGAGAAGAAGGAAATTTTTGTTGGGAAAGGAAATGCTGGTTTATTTCTTGCCTTCCACCTCTTCCTAAGAGAGACTGTACAGACAAAGCTATGAATATACAATCATAGAAAGCTTCACCAATTCATAGTAGTTTTTGGGATGTTGTGGGTAGAGAGTGTTAAACAGCATCATCTTTGCTCTGCAAATGAGAGGCAGAGACATAGTTCTGCTCAGTGTTATATAATGAATGTGCTGTTGAATCAGGAAATGAACACTGGTCTCCTGAGGGCGAGTCCAGCGCCTGACCTACAAGTCTTTTTACTTTTTTCAGAGAACATTTTCTTTCTCCTCTTCTACCTTATTTAAAGCCTTGTGACAAATTATTACAACTCCTGTGTCAGGTCAGTGAGGAAATCTGAGAATCTGAATGTCAGATTTGTATATGTATTATGGATTTTTGCATACATATTCTTAATTCTTGTAAAAGCAAGTGGAAAAAACTAAAAATTTCCAGCATGTGATACAATTTACATTACCCAAATCTTTAACTGGATGATAAACAACTTCAGTTCCATCAGTTGGACCTCTTCTGTGAGTGATGCAGTAAAACAAAATCCCTGGTTTGCGTTATTGTAAGGGTCAAGAGAAAAGGTTTCAGTGACATTTGATGAAGATCATGCATTTTTGTCAGTTTTACAAACTGATTGATAACAACTAATTGCCAAACTAACTGCTCCACTTTATTTACCTTTCCTTTGTAAAGTCTTATGAATGAAAATTATTGCACCCTTCACTATTCCTTTGTGCTGGTATTTCTAACTGGCAGACAAATGGGAAGAAGCATGTGCAACTAGTGGTGGCATTCCCCCACGTCTATTTTCATGTGGCTTTGTTTGTTTGTTTTTCTATATTGTTCCTGTTCTAAAATAGCCTGCTGGTGCCAGGACAAATATTGTTTCAGGAGTCTCCTATCAATTTTTGTTCTGCTCTTTATTCTTATGCTTTTTAAGTTTTCCTTCTTGGTGGCCTTTCTCCATCTCTCCTGACAATGCTACAGTTGTTATTTTAAGGTTCTATATCTCCACTAGATTCCTCCCTACTACGCATACTGATTTAGTTTCTCTTTCTTTTCATCACGGTTTTTAATTCAGTCTCAGTTCCATCTCACAGTATTGCCTCTCACAGTGGTCCCTTATCTTCATCTTATACCCTCCTGAGATGTGGGGAAAGGCAAGATCCAAATAAAAGTTTCACATTATATTAAAATAAATTTACTTCAGGCTAGTTGTCAGTGTTTCTAGATTTATAATTCAGCAGGTAATATGTTCAAAATGAAATTAAGAATTCTTGCTTGAGGACATCAATACAAAGGAGTAGAAAGATAAAGATGCCTAGGACAACTATCACCATATATTTGTGATTGCATTTTCCTGAAGAACAAGATATTTTCTGGCCCACATTCAAAGAAATGTTGGGGTTTTTTCCTTTCAAACATCAGTGCTTGAGAATCTCTATGAAAGTTGGCTTTGGTGATAGAATAAAAGATTATGTCAATTCAGTCACTGTATAAAAATAACTTTAAATACTGTGATTGTGCCATTTCAAGAGAATGAGATTCTTTTAAAGCTGAGACTTCGTCTACTGGAATTCTAGGAATGGTTGATGGTATGTCCAACTGCATGAGGAACTGTCAGTTCACACTGAATACACATTTGAGATATAATAGAGATTGTAGAAAAAGTCAAAACTCTTTTGCAAAATTCAAGGTATATCTTCATAGGTGGGCTGTTTCTTTTTAATCTATTTCTCAATTCATAGAATCATAGAATATGCTGAATTGGAAGGGACCCATCAGGATCACTGATGATGATCCTGTGTGGAACACCCCAAGAATCATAGCATGTGCCTGAGAGCATTCTCAAAAGTTCATAAAAGTTTTATGCAAGACATTTTTACAGGTACTTCATTGTGTATAACACTAGTGAAGTAGAAAAAAAGAAAAAGTCACCTCTTTTCCAAACATCAATTAAAAAACAAAACAAACCAAAACGAAACGAAAAAACACAAACCAAAACAAACCAAAACCAACCAAAACCAAAAAACCTACAAAACTTGCAATAGATCTGGGACCTTATTAGCTTCTCACTGAAGCTCCAGATGGAGTGGCCAATCAAATGGACAGCATTATAGATGCTGTTTTCCTAGGACAAAGAGGTTTTATGGGACTCCCTTGGTTCATGAAAAATGATCAGGTTGTCCAATCTAAACTACCCATAGTTTACTCATTACCTACCTGTTATCTCAGCCTTCTCACAGACCTTACTCCTCGTGGTTCTGGCCATATGCAGGAACATAGCAAGGAGTCTGTCTTGGCAACCCTGGCACAACAAAGGGATGGAGGTAAGTAATATTGTTTCCTGAACACAGGGGAATTCAAGCTATGTCAAAAGATTGACCCATTATGCAAGCCTCCTAGGGCATATGTAGATAGGTAGGTAGACAGACAGATAGATAGATAGATAGATAGATAGATAGATAGATAGATAGATAGATAGATAGATAGATAGATAGATAGCTTGATTTTCCCAGAGTGATCAGAAGACAACTTCACTGAGTAGTCTGTGAAGATCAAGTTATTCTTGCTGTGCTCTTACTGACAGGGCGGGGAACCTGCATGTTCCAAAATGATCCCCTTGAAAAAGACAGAGAGACTGAACTGATGTCCTTGCTCTAAGAAATGCCATTAGTTTTGGTTTACTACTGATTACCACTGACATTTCCATGAATTGAAGTATGAACCTAATCAGTCTACATTCATGAGCGGCTGACTCCAACTAAATATCCAAACAGACACTTTGTGATCAGTACCTAGATTTACCCCTAGATGATTTTTCTTATTTCATAATTTTTACTGTAATTTTAGACCATGCATAATTTTTACCCACCTTATAATTTTGCAGCCAATGTACCACTTTACAGGATGTAAACTATATGAGCAAAATATTGCAACTGGACTAAATGACCTTTGTAGGTCCCTTCAGACAGTTCTGTTCTATTCTATTCTATTCTATTCTATTCTATTCTATTCTATTCTATTCTATTCTATTCTATTCTATTCTATTCATTAAATATATTCCATGGCTTAGTGCTCTATGTAACACACTGAGCCATAGCTAAACATTCCCTTAGCTATATATACACCACACAGAAGTCATAAAATCAGCCTTCTCAACTGAAAATAAAGTTTCCACACTATTTAGTGCATGGCTGCATTGGCTACATCCATACAGATGCTGTTAGCCTGGAGGAATCAAGACGGAGACCTTTAACTTTAAAATTGTCACCCTTATCACCTAATGTAAATGAGTAATTGTTCTAGACTGAGCTTCAAGTTACCATTACTAGAATCATTTCTTAGGTATAATCATATTCAGAATGCCTATATATTGCATAAGTGCTTCACTAATTTCACACTCGAGTACCTTGGCAGTGTGAAATACTTAGGAACCAGGTAATCTGTTACATTCATAGTGATTGTGCTGGATTTTGCCAGTCAATTAATAGCAAGATAATGCATTTTTTTACTTCTTATAAAATCATTCTCCAGTTAAAATTTAACTCTGCCACTGAATCATTGGAAAGTTGTATTCTTGTATGTTTCTGCCCTTTAACTGTTCTACTATATTTTGATGGAAATATTTAAGCAGTTTTATGTAGTATTTAATAAAATAAGACTTTTATTATTTACTCTTTTTCAAAATAGTATTCCTTACTTGGAAAGCCTCTAGAAATTTGAATGAACTTCAGTTGGCTCATTACTGGTACTGATAGCATATAGTAACATTGGGGCTGCAAACCAAACTCAGTTCTGTGCTAAACTTGGTTTTCAAAATATTCTTATTTTTCAAGATTTCTTTGTTTTGGATTTTATGTTCCTATTTTTTTCTTAATCAAAGGAGAGCAGTGGAACAACCAGAACTCAAAGAAGCAGCTATTTCTTCAATTTCTTTTTTTGTTTACCGTGCAGGGGAGTACTGAATCAGTCAGAATTGTGGAATACTGTTTCTCCTTGACATTGCTCTTTGAGAGCTTTAGTTAGTATAATGCTGAATTCAATGGAAACTGATATGGTCAACATCCAGTGAAGTAAAACTTTATGGTTATAATATTGCAATTTTGATTCACAGGATTGCGTATTTTATGCCTCAGAATGGGCTGGGAATGCTGTCAAACAATTTTGTATTTTACTGTAGACTAGAAGACCTGAAGTCTTAAAGGAGTTCAAAATAGATGAAAAGCCAGGTGAAACTAAAGCATTTCAAAGCATTATCTTTTAGCCATAAAAAACAGGAAGACATATTCTTTATTCCTCAAAATACAGAAATATGCAGTATTCTCTAGAAATCAAAACAAACGTTTGGAATGTAATGTTCCTTGTATTCTGTCCCAAAGAAAGGGAAGTTTGTTACAAGTTGAAAGAAAACCAGCTAAACTGAGAAACGAATTCTGGCTTTACACATTACAATCTTACTTTCTGTTGCCTAAAGAAGTCATCTGAGCTACTTCTTTTACTTCTGGCTGCAGATTGTTCTGTAGATTTTTGGTGGTTGCTTTTTTTTCCCACTTTTGGTCAGTAAGATGATAAAAATGGTAGGGAAATAATTTATTTGGATTTCAGTACTTAAAGTTGTTTTTACACAGTGACTGAATTGACATTGACCATAAATCTCCTAAATGCTATTGAATTAAAGAGGATCCATGAAGGACAGCACGTAGCAAGAGCAAAATCTGTGGCAATAATGTATCAGTGCTGACTTGTGGAAGTCAATTAATGTGGGAAATTATTGCAGTCAAACAAGCTCACAGATAATTATTTAACTACACTTTCTGTTAGAACTAGTGTATGACTTTAGAAGAGAAAAAAAAAGAAGCTTCACTGTCTTGCAAATGGATTCTGGTTACTGCATTTTTCCACAGACATATTTCTGTTCTGAATGTGAGTACAGACAACATGGTCAAATGAATCCTTTGCCTTCTTTTGTAATTCTTAAGAAAATTGAACTCCTTGGGAATAGTCAGGAAAGGTGACTTCTTCCTACTGAAGTTGTTGATATGTTCACTGTGCATCAGAAAATTTAAAGCAGTACCTTAAGTTTAGGTGTAAGATTTATTTCCTGATGCTTCGATACTTTTCCAGTGTTTTCCTGTACTTGTTTTTCAATATATCAGTGTCCTTCTTTAATTCAGGAGTGCAGAGATAAGACTTCACATTCGAAGAAGGATAGTCTGAATGCTGCATAGGCCAGGGTTGCATTAGGTTTTTCCAGATGTAGCATGTTACTGTGTTATGGTCACAGTTTTAGACTTTTAATCCTCAGGATAGAGTTCCAAGCTCCTGAGTGTTCTAGGACTGTTGTCCCTAGATACATAATTTTTGTTGCCTATAATAAAATATTGGTTTATCCCAAGTATCAGAGGGATTCCAACTTCCTGTCAACAATCTTTGCTTTTCTTCATTTACCCCTTCTCCAGTTGCTGTGTTATACCCTATATTTTTTAGCAATAATGTTGTTTTACTGAGTCTGCAAATAAGGCCAAAAATAAGCCCTCTGACATGTTTTTAGAAGAACACACAGTCATTGATGGTTCTTTAAATACAGTATATTAAGGTCTACATGTTGGAAGCTTTTATTCAGTTTAATATGTATAATGTTGGTGTTTGCAATTTCTTCTTTGTTAATCAGCATGTGCATTATGAAACTAAATGGCCTACAGAAGTAAAATAAGATCATCAGCACCATCCTTATCCAAGTCCAATGATAGCTTTTCCTGATCAACTTACAAGCATGTTTGAAAGTATGTCTGTCTTATAAGCCCATGCTGATTGCCATTAATTATATTATACTCTTTTAATAGGTTATTCATCAAATCCCATACCTCTTGTTCCATAATTTGTCTGGGATCAATGTCAGGATGACAGGCCTATAATTAGATGTCCCATTTATACTTTTAAAATATTGGCATAACATTAGCTTCATTCCAACCCTTTGGAAATGCTCCAGTGCTCCAAGACTTATTGAAAATCATCACTGATGATCAAGTGATCTGCTCAGCTGACTCTCTACAGCACTTGCAGGCAAAATTATCTGGACCTGCTGATTTAACATCATACTGTTATTTAGCAACCTTGTTATTTCCCATTAATATGGAAAACTTTTTACATTTTAAATCTCATCCAACTACAACATTTAGTTTTTTCACAAAACCACAGTTATTCCCTCATTCCCAATGGTTTAATTCAACTACTTCTTTGTTTTTTAGGATTTTCCCCTTCCATTATTTTGCTTTTACTTGTCTTTTTTCTTCCTCTTTCTAATTTCTTGTTTGTCTAAATTTCTATATGTTTTGGGTTTTTTCATGTCTTTCACAGTCAGAGAGATATGCTCAGTTGATATACATATACTGGATGTAAACTTCTAAGCTTTGGGGAATTTGAGATTTTGGGTAATTTGATAGTAATTCTATGGCTCTGTCAGGTAAACTGTGATTATATATGTGTTTGAAAAGGCAGATTATCTCTGTACAAGGAATACACAGGATTCCTGAAATTTAGTTCTGTTTAATACCTCAAAACTAATAAGTAAAATGAATCAAATTCTGCTTTCTACAAGGTATAATCTGATATCTTTATTAACAAAGTTAAATAAAAATTCAAAATTTGAAATGAGAGTAATCAGAAAGCTCTTTGGGTATTCCCATGGCAGACAACACTTTCAGACTATTGAGCCTCAATGAGAAAGAGACTATTGAGTAGAAAGAGGGAAATTTTATTATCACAGTCCATCACATTAGTGAGGTCATTACCTGAATACTGACTGTGTGAAGCTCTTTAGAACAATGATGACAGATTGAAACAGCTTCAGAAAACACAGATGAAAGTATTTATAGTTTAACAGTGTGTCTTAACAGAGACATGCTTTTTGGTTTATCGAAGAGAAATTTAGGAGGTGACTTCATCACAAACAAAACAAACTGAAAATTGAAATGCAATTGTTTAGTGATTTAATGAACCATTGGAACAACTTTATCAAAGGCCATGACACATTCTACCTTATATGTCACTCATTAAAGAGAACTGTCTTTTAGAAAGAGATAATATAGTTGAAAGTAATGAATGCATTATAAAAATGAAGTGAAATTATATGTTCTATGCCATGCGAGATAGTAGATTAGTTGGTCATGCTGCTTTCTTCATGCTTTAAAATCTGTAAGTCTATTGAAGAATTAATACATGAATTTTACAGCTAGAGAAGAGTATTCAACCCTTAACAGAGCAGTGGTAATAAAAGTTTTACTTTCTTACAGAGGAGCTTGATACTGGACCATTGCTGCCAATAAAGTATTATTGTTGAATTCAGTGGAGAAGTATCAAGCCTTCTATGAAGCCACTCACTTGGGAAAAAAAAGAAAGATTACAAAAGCAGATGCTAGAGTAATGATAAAAAGAGGGATGCTGAATGGAATAAAACATAAGCTGAGTCAAAGGTAAAATTAAAGAAGATTGTCAGATGTATTGTTTTCAGTTTATTAAAACTAGATGCTGTACTTTGCCTGTGCTCTGACACTGCATATTTGTTTAAGTTTATGCTGTTCGTAGTCTATACAACTTAATGAGAAATATTGCCTAAGTTGGATATTGGATGTACATGCTGACAAGAAAATGTCACAATCAATACCAAGCAGCTGAGCTTGAAGGGTTCACCTCCAAAGAGCATGTTAACTTCTGGAGCTTTGCCACATTTACAATGAGCCAAGGTCTTAAATTTCCCCAGTGAGAGATTTAACTCTATAAACATTCAGGCTGTTTTTCATAAAGAAGAGTGGAATTTTTTTAAAATATTTTCCTTTCACTTCTGACATAAAAAAATCACTGTTACTCATGTTCATGTACTGCAGAGGCCGAACACAGTTGTACCAGGCAGTGGCAGCTTTACTGTTTTAATAATAATTAGCAAAAGTTTTCAGAGTGGAAAATAAATTTACATCCGTGCTTTTTCTGATGCAAAAGTAAAATGAGCCCAGAGTGCGGATTCAGTAAAACTGTGAGCAATATTCTCTCTGTCCCAGAAAAGAGTCATATCAAAGGAAAGTGATGGAAGAATGGAAGGAAGTGAAGGAAGAATGTGAGAGTAATAATTGGTTCTAAGAATGTAGGACAGCATGTGTGCATTGGGTCCGTTTGAGATTAAGTTTAAGATTTTCCTCACAGCATGCCACAAAATGCTGTTTGTATTGGTAGCTAGAAATGTGTTGATAACACATCACCATTTCGGTTACTGTTGAGCAGTGCTGACAGAGTGTCAGGTCTGTCTTTCCAACATTTTCCTCTTCACCACTAGGCTGGGTACGAAGCTGGGAGGTGACATAGTCAGAACAGCTGACTAACTAACTAAAGTGATACTCCATATGATGTACTATTTCTCTGTAGCAGACGTAATGGTCCACTTGGGGTCATTATGAAACTTTGTATATAATAGTTTTACCATGATAGCAGAGGCTATACCCTTGAGCTTTTTCTGTGGGGTAAACTATGCATGTTTGTTCTATTGTGGTGGTCTTCTTTTTTTTTTTTTTTTTTTTTTTTTTTTAATTTTTTTTTTTATTTTTATTTTAATGGAATGAGGATGTTATGTTTCTTAATGCATATGTGAATACATGAAATATTTAAATTAAAAAGTGAAAATGAAAATTGAAATTTTAGATTTATACGGAAACTTCCCATTCTGACCATTCATGAGACTGTCAGTCCCACTCCCAACACCAGAGACTTTCACTGCTGGGACTGGAGCCCCTTTACAGCAGCAGATCCTGTGACCGACGGGTCCCCACTTAACTCCCTGCACACCCCACTTACACACAACCAGATCAAGTTTCCTTACCGGTTCGACTCCAGATTTCCCACACAGAGTCTCTGATGTCAAGTTCCATAAAGCCAATTATTCCCCGAGCAATAACGCAGAAACAGCTCATGCCGGTGCCTCCGAGGAGGGGTTCCCAGCAAAGGAATCCCTGGGCTTTAATACCCTCACACTCTGTCCCCATGCAGGTCTCGCAAGTCTCTCTCTTCCTCCTGAGTCTTCGGCTTCTGAGGTCCTCTCTGTGTCCATCCACCCCTCTGGTGCTGGCGTAATAGGTCCTTATCTCCTTTGTTAGCCAAAAGATCGGCAATTCCCAGCTCCTACTGTGTCTCCCAGTATGCATTCACCCTGCTGGTATGACCTATCTTCGTGCCCTTTATTATCCCAAAGGGTGGTAGTTCACAGCCTCTTGTCTTGGGTTTACACCCAGAACTCAATCTACATCTCAATCTGCACCTCAATCTGCACCTCGAGAGCCCAGCTTCCTGGACCAGCTGTATTCCTCAACAAAATGTGCACAAGATTTCTTGCAATTGAGAAAAACTAGACTACGTAATAGCAATTCCTAGAAAGGATCACAATTATAGCAGAAATGTGGTTGCCACTTGCTTGGAATCAGCTAACTGCTTGAAAAACCAAATTTACTATTAATATGATTTTTATCAAAGTAATTTTTTTAATGCCATCTTAAGTTACATGATACACCCAAGTGAAAAGAAATGCATGCTGCTTACTCAAACTTCCTTTTCTAGAAAGGTAAAAAGCATATGAGAGGTGGTTCAGGGATAAGGCTGTGATTCTTCAGGGAAATCTTAATTGTGTGATGACTCTATAATCAAACAGAAGCATTTTATATGTATAGACTTTTATTGGTTGGAACTATAAGGAATACCTAGAAGCTCAGTGACAGTTAGGTTTGATAAAGTGTCAGGAGCAACACAGAAGGATGGCCAGAGGAAAACTTTCTGATCGAAAAGATATTTTTGGCTTTTCAGACTTTACCTTCAATAGTAAAAACAATTGTATTTTAATTAATTTGCATACCTTGTAGTGAATCCTGTGAGAAAAATAGGAAAAGAAGGCAGATCTTATAGTTTATTTGGCTTCAGTTACTGGACTTCACATTAGCTAAGACGTATTTTTCTTTTTTTTTTTTCCCTCTTGGATTCCTTAGCTCCATATGTCTCCCATGTATGCTATCATTGCAACTTTGTTGAAAGTCTTTTATAGAAATGCACAGAGAATGTCTTCCAGCCTGGTGAGCATCTGTCTTATGTAAACCAGTCTCTGCTGGGATTTGAAGTTTTGTCCCAAGGAGCTTGGCTGCAGTTCTTGACATCCTGGGGGAGGCAAGGGGAGAATTATTTGCTTTCTCATATTTAAAAATGAGTTTGTTTGTAATACTTTTCTCAAATGTACCTAGTAATGTATCATTTTGATGTTCTTGATATTATTTTTTTTCCCATGGCTTAATTGTACTACTAATCATCTGGTTGATTTATTCACCATATGAGTCAAGAACTAACGTAATTCATCATTCAATAGCATAACACTGAAGTATAAGGTACATTCATCTGCTATCACTTGCCAACTAAGAATTTTTCAAAATTATTTACCTATGAAAAGGCTATTAGTTTGTTTGCACTTCAAAAGAGAGGATAGTTAGTAAGATAAGACAATGTTTCTGCTCTTTCAACATTATTCACTAAATTATTTTTTAATTTATTTTTAATATTCTCCTTACAGAAGGAGTGAAAAGAATGACGTTCCAAAGTCTCCAGAACTGTATTTTCTACAGAGGAATCTCATTACTTGAGTATCAAAAGTTTCTTTTAGAAGTTTGTATTGCAGCTTGCTAACAAGTGTTGAAGGTAAAATACGTAAGATAAATGAAGGTAGAATATATAAGATAAATGAAGCAATACTTCTTAATGGTATCAGTGAAAAAGGAAGAAATATGTTCACCTGTGCTCCATATCAAGGTAATAAATCACTTAGCTTTCATAGTAGAATCTTTCGCCATTTTATACAGTAACACATAAGAAATATATCTTGCACAGATTTAAAAGAGAATTCTTTGAGTTTCTTGCTTTCATACTGCCCAGTTTCCTGAACTGAAGCTCCTACCATTGAAACAGATTCTGCTGTTAGGGAGAATGGCTGAGTAAATACCACAATTCTTTAAAATAATCTCTGCTTTAGAAACAATATTTAACGTTGTTATGTATCACACGATTTTTTCTCAGACACTATTGTTCAAAGGAGCTTATTACCTATTCCGTTCAAAGGCAATTGACAAAGGCATCACATTCAAACGCATAGACTTTCTCATCTCTCTGGAAAACAACAAGCATTACAGTGTGTACTCATTCATTGGTAATTTCATCAATGAAATTATTTTCAGGAAGGATTTTTTTTACTTTTCTCCTTGATCTTTTATGAATCATTTAAAAGCCTATGTCATATGAAGCAATTAAAAAATCTTCTTTCAGAAGAGAAATCAGAAGAGAAACTCAATTTCTTTGTTGAGGAAGAATTATAAAGCAAAAGGAAAAAAAAAGTAGCTGCAACTGAGTAAACTGAGCATAAACCAATGAAACTTACTTCCATGTCCACACTAAATTTCTTTTAAATGCAGCTATATGAAATAACTAATGCACAGATTTTTTACTTCCATACTCTTCACTGTGATTTTTTAATTTTGACAATGACAGCTTTGACAGTAACTTTCTTTTCATCCCTTCAGTGTGATTCTCTACTCCATTTGACACATTCATGATAAGAAAAACATTGGAACCTGAACACGAAATTGTCTCCGACCTTGAAGACACGCACCTGAACAGGATGGTAGCATCCAGGAAGGTTTCACTAGGTTTATACAAGTGGTCTCCTATCTTCATATCCCAGAAAATTATCCACAGGTGTGATTTCATACTGTCCAATGTTACCCAAACATTTGTGTAACAACACTTTCAGATACTCTATCCAGAATTTTCATTATCCAAGAAAGAGAAAGCAGAATTCTATGACTGGTATATTCTTTAGAGGTAAAATTTTAGGGTATTTGTAAAATTTCATAAAGTATTATCCTTGCTACAACTAAACCTGCAGTATAGACATCAGCCTTTATTCTCTCTGACAAAAAAACCCACATAGAATTTGATGCCTCAGCAAGTAATCTCTTGTTTGCTCTCAAAGTACCTAAAAAACTGGTAGTTCCAAAGTAGATACATATTTCTGATGGAAAGTTTATGTTCTCTTTTTCTTAATCTAAAGTAAAAGGCTTCTAAACTTTTTATTGCAATCATATAGCTGCTCTGGCTGATTGGAAAACTGAACAATAGGAAGTCTGCTGTGAATTCCTTAAGCCATTCTTCATATATAAGTTGTTTTACAACAATATGATCTTAAATTATATTCGTATTTCTTGTAGTAAGGAATGATGGATGCATTCACATCCATATAGATTGTATTGAAATTATCTCAAAAAAGTTATTGTTTGCTGGAGACAACAAAGGAGTATGAATTACTGAAGAAAAGCAGAAGTGTAAGTGACAGTTTTGAAAATTTCTTTAGTATTCAGATAAATATTGGCTGTGTATCTGTGCTCCTGTAAAATCTGACAGAACATCCTTCTTTTTTACAACCTTCTATCTTTAAACAATTACTCCAAAGATGTTGAACAGTCTATTATTAAAAAAGCACTTATATTAAGTGGATGATTCTCTTATATCCATTGTGATTTGTAAAGACAGACCTTCATTCTTTTGTTGTAGGCCAGATATTTTGAATTACATTTCTAGTTTGGGATTTTTTTGACATTGAATTTTCTGTATTTTTTGTATTGTTACAAGAGAAGTGAAAGATGTGATGCATTCTCCTGGTTAATACAATAAATGTAATTTACATAATTTTGTTGTGGTTTTATATCTTTCTAAAAAAGAACAAGGAAATACTTTAAGAATAATAATTTTGGGTTTACTAATACCATTTTGTATAATCTAATAGCATTTTGTATAATCTTTTCCACAGAAAACTTGGCTGCTGCTCTTGCTGCTGCCAGTTTTGCTGATGCTTTACTGCAAAGCTCTAAATTGCAGTATGAAAAAGCCTGTAGAAGGCCACACAGGCTTCAGTAAATTGCTTTGTATTGTCTGTAACTGTTAAACTCATTGTATAGGGTTGACATGGCAAAGTTTTAGTAGGATGATGTGCTGAAGGAGTTGCCTCTGTGAGAGGAAGCTGGGGTAGACACCAAGGTTAATGAAGAAGGAGGGAGAGGAGGTGCTCAAGGCACCGGAGCAGAGATTCTCCTGAAACCCCTGGAGAAGACCATAGTGACACAGGCTGAAGGAGGACTCCAGCATCAGGTTTGTCTGTCAGGAGCTGTAGCCATGTAGGGAACCCAAGCCATTCCTGAACTGTACACCATGGAAAGAACCTTGCTGGAGCAGTTCATGAAGAACTGAAGCTGGCATGAAGGATCCATGTTGGAGAATTCAATGAAGGACTCTATCCCATGGGTGGGGACCCCACACTGGAATAGGAGAAGAATGTGACGAGGAAGGAATGGCAGAGTCAAAGGATTATGAACTGACTAGAAACCCCATTACCTATCTGCGCAATGCCAGGGGAGGAGTTAGAAGAGTTAGGAATGAAGTTGAGTTTGAGCAGAAGAGTGGGCTTGGAGTTTTGTCTTTGGAGTCTTTAATTTTGTCTTTGTTTCTCACTATCCTGTTGTATTTTTTATTGACAATAAGTCAAATTTATTTCCCCAAGTGAAGTCTGTTTTGCCTTTGACAGTAACTTGTGAGTGATCTCCCTGCCCTTATCTCAACCCATGACCTTTTTCACCTTTTTTTTTTTTCACCTCCTGTCCTACTGAGAAAGGGGAGTGAGAAAATGGATAGCTGAGCAACTGGCAGACAGCAAGGCTAACTCACTACACTCACTCATATTCCTTCTTTAGTTATGGAAGGCTGATTTTGATTAAACCAGTTTTTTATGATTTTTGAGTAAGGTTGAATGGGGGTCGATTTATGATCTATCTTGCTGTAATAAAGACAGACTTATGGAGAAAGGTAATGTATGTTAAAGACAGATATGTGAAAATCATTTCTGTATGAGCATATCTTCCCTGTTACAGCTTATATGTGGCAGGATTTTTTTTTTAAAGACTGGCTGATGAAAATTCCATTGAATTAATATGCTAAAGTTTGTACTAAACAGATTTAACACTCAATTTTTAACTTGTGAAATTAAACTGTTAATTTCTGATAGCATCTAAAAATACTGATGTTTGAACGAGTTTCTGTTTCAACAGTAGGTAACTTGGGAGATATTGAATACAATTTCTCTTACTACCACACAAATTAACTGCCAAACCAAGAGGTTTCTGTACTCATATGAGCTACCCAAGACCTGTTGCTGGTGGTAAGGTTCCAAGAGATTACAAGTCAACTTAGTTCTTTATTTTCTATACTTTTGGGCCTGCACAGATTATTTCTGCAAAACTTTATGACTGGTTTCGCAGTCACACTTGACCAGCATTGGAGAAGAACTGACAACAAAGTGAGGCAAAGTGTGTACTAATCACACATAGATATTCATGTTTCAGTAGACATTGTCAACCTCCACAGGGCTGGGCCATCTTGAACAAGGTCAAATTTGTATACTAGTATTCAGTCTTCCATCCTAGCACTCAATATAAAACATCTCATGATTCAATGTAAAAATATAAAAATAATGAGATGAGTCAGAGATGCCTGAGATTTGACAAGCATGACCAAATCATCCTAACAAATCTTTTTAAGATTCCCCATTTTCTATCACTACCATCAATGTCATACTGCATACCCAAGGATGTACCTTCTGTTAAGGTCAATGGTGGGAATATAATATTGAATTCTATTTGACTGTAACATTTGCGAGCAGTTCACGTGCTATGGATTTCTCCATAATGCACGTAGCTGTCATTGGTAGAGTGGAACATTTCTCATACAAGAAAGTGAAAAATTGTTTGTTCCTTCCTCTCTCTCTCTCTCTCTTCTCAGTAAGGCATTCCCATTTTTTAGGTTCTGTAACTTGTAAAAAACAACCCTGAAATCTAACTTGAGTATTCACACAGCTTGAAACAACACTTGAATAATGGTTACATATATTGCAAAGAGCAACATATGGTTTTCAAATTTCCTCAGGTGTTCTTGGCAATTCAGAGTTTAATATCTGTTTTGGGTTGTATTTATATTATGGACTACATAATATCTATAATGAAGTCATAGTATGAATACTGACAGATGAAAGGTTAAACAAAAAAACATGAACACTGTCTTCCAGAAGATGGTCTATGGTCTACACAGTCTATAGCACAGATGTATTTGATGGAATTAAGTTGGTTTGAATTCCAGTACTATTTTCAGTTTAGTAAGGTCTATGTTATTCAGTGCTCTGTGCTGTCTTCTGTGGATCACCACTGCTAGAGCCTATCCCGGCATGAGTAACATCAATGCATATGTCAATAGTCTTGTAGTCTACTACAAATGATTTGACTGTTCAACCCCTTACATGTGAAAGAAAGCAATGCTAATCACAGAGCATTGAGCCCTGGAACACTGAAGACTGAATGAACAAACTTGTTAAAGAAAGTGAGTTGCACTGACTGAAAGGATCCCCAAAATTAAATTTGTGTCGGTGCAGTTATTATCAGTCCTATCCCAAAAGAAACATTGAGTTATTTTACTTTGTGTTTACTACTGTCATGCAACAACAACTTGGTTTACTGTTTCTTCTGTTATCATAAATTTTCAAATAAAAATCACCATAATAATGAAGCTAATTATTCCTAGATATTTTAAAGCAGCAAAATATTATTGTTAATACATTGTTTTCATGTAACTTCAACAAGCTTCCAAATATTCAAGAAATTTAGAGACGTTACATTAGGTAGCAATATTCATGTAAATTGTAACATAACTGTCTAACCTGGTTAGTGACCCATCACATCATCATATGAAATACACCAGGAGATGGTGACAGTAGTTTTTGTAGATTGCTGCTAATTTCAGGCTGTTTTGTTCTTAATCTTTGAAGATCATATATAGGCATTATAAGATGAAGAACAAGACAGTTTTATATTTCCAGAAATTTGGAAAATTATTGCAGGTTGATGACAAAAAGGAAATCATTGACATTAACTTGGTTTTTCCTCTCAAGCCCAGTGGCTTGAATTGCATATGACTTTGCTAAGTGAAGGATATCAGGGTTTATTTCATAAAATAGGATTTATTTTTCAGAAACTTTTTCTTTTAAAAGTGAAATTAATTTGAAGTGAAACCAGGTGAAATGGAGGAAAAAAATACCTTAATGAGCCTTTTAGTGGACATTTCAAGAAAATAAAATATCTTGAAGAACAAAAAATGCCTAAAACCTGGCATCTTCTTATGGCATTATTAAAACTTGTGCAACTGAAACTGTAAACCAACCTTTCAGCTCCTAAAGGGCTTATTCTAACATCCTGTAAAGTCAATGAAAGGTTCAAGGCAATAGTTTCTGTTGTTCATTACCTTAATAAAATTAAGCCATGGCTAATGCATTAGCTTGTGTCAGAGACAGATTTCAGGACTGGGTGGATCTTTTGGAGGATTTTGCCTTGGTTTCACCCCCCTTATTGGTCATGGTGGTTTTGGGTGAAGTGCCTCAGTTGGAGCAGTGGCAAACAGGTACTTGCCATTCCTGAATTTGTAGTTAGACTAAGGTGTATTTGAAATACTTTGGCTCCCCTTTGGAACATTTTTAAATGGAGCACAGTGTATGAGCAGGTGCAGATGACCTAAGAACACAGGACTGATGTATGCCACAGTAATGTGCAGTCTCATCCTGCCAGACATCATCATTATGAGCACAGCTATATTTCAGGCAGTTGTGGAGTGCTTTGTGACATCCCTGCTGTGTGGCTTTGTTTTGTTTCTCTATTACTAACCATCTCTCGGAGGTCTTACCCTGTCTCTGGAAAAATTATTGCAAGTGTCGATTCAGTGTGTGTTTCAGTTTAAGTAACCCAGGTCCCTGATCCCTGATACAGACAGGAAACCAACGAGTCTCATGAAAGGATGGAGCTCTGCCACTCTACACATTACAAATACCACTACTTTAAAAGTGGCAAGCTGGAGCTGCTCACGGGTTTGTGTCATCTAGAAGCAGGGAAGGCTTAATTATCATCCTGCTAATCCCATAAGGAGACAGAGTTTGATTTCATTAGCAGAGTATAATTTTGTGCACTTCACAGTAGCTGCACAGTTTGCCTTAGTTACTCACTGATTCTACAAAGTAGCTTGCACAAAGCTATGCCCTTACAATAAAAGCTGATGCCAACAGAAAGAGTATAGAAAGGGTTCAGGTGAAGAGGTCTAATCAGGAACAGACTGTCAATTCCTTTCAGTTACATTCCTTCAAAGGAATTTAGGCATTTCAAGTTAACTCTCTCTCCAGTATTCATTGCCCTTTCGGGAGTATCTAAGAAGTGAATTGACAGTAATGTCATGCCACATACTGTATATTTGGAGGACAATGTGCAGATGGTGCTAGGAGCTGCAAAGGAAGGAACATTATGGGGATGGAAGGTAAACTACATATATAACACGTGTAGTTCTACAAACATACATTTGTGTATAGAGAGTTTTCTTGCCTGGGTGTATATTAGTTTTATAAGATGTCTTTCATACTAATCACTATAGCTGAGCAAAAAACTATCATGTCTTTTCCCAGTAATTCCCATTTTCTACTCCTTTACCCTTGTTTCATTGCCTGCTGCTTGCCCTCTCAGTAAATTTGTGCGCTAGCCTAAGAACATATTGGAGCTGATTATGAAAGATGAAGAAAAGGGAATAGTTGAAAAGCAATAAAATGGTATGAGAAAAAAGAAATTGAAATGAAAAAAAAAAAAGAAAAATGTAGTACTATTCAGGGAATAATTCCAACAGAATTAACCAGCCACAGTACAACAGGGGCTTGGTTTATCGAAGGTTTTTAAAAGATTCCTTAGGGTCTTGAGGATGCAGTAAATGGGGCCCATCTCCCTGTCAGGAAAATCAACAGTGGTTTCGACATTAATATTAGTGCAAGTAGGACACCTCCAAAGAGCACATATAGAGGAAAACTATGCTGTTCTTTATGGCACTGGGTTTGAGTTAATAATTCTAATAAAAGTCACTATTCAGAAATTAGAGCATGCATGTAAATTGTGGGGTTCCTGGATTCCTACCTGAAATATGGAAACTATGGAGAGTAAATTAATAAATACAATTTTTTCATATTTATCATATCCAAATGAAAGCTAATATCAGGAAACTTTACTACATCTTACTGTAGCCAACCAGAAAAATAAGTAATTTCTCAGTGATAAAATATATGCCTATAGCTCACATATATGGATCGATGTATCACAGAGATTAGTTCTTCCCAGTTTTTGTATCTTTATTAAAACAACAAATCAGCAAAAATGAAGACTTGTTCTAAAAATGTGTTGGGTAACAGTCCTACAATGAAGAATGTGAGCAGCTCTCAAATTCCTGCTGTTTGGAAACTGTTATTGTAAGACAGTTCTATGCAGACACAAAGCTTGAGCTTGTGACACTGGAGTTGTGATAAGGCTTTTGAACGACAATGGCACATCTGTTTTTCCCTCTAATATGCATGAGAAGGTTCCTTCCATCACTTTGACCCTTATCATTGTTTGTAATAGAACTGTTCTGCATGTGACATAAATTCACTGAACTATGTACACTAAAAATTTTGTTATTATTTCTTAGTGAAACAAATCTTTTAAGAATTCTATTTCACATGGTAGGCATTGGGATAACCTCTTGAGATGAGCAGTTATATCTCATTTCCATTTGTATCCCTGGGTCATTTTTCTAAATGAGAAACATATCAGTGTCTCAGCTACACAGATCTAAGGGGTTATGTCTTTCTTTCCACAAGAGACCTGCAAGACTTTGAACTGCATGGTGACAGAAATTGAGATGATCTATAGAGTTCAATTCTAAAACTATAAATCACGGTGGCAGAGACTTCTGGTCAATAGGCTCATGTGAACTTTTTTCCATTTCTAACCTACAAGTACTTACATAATGTGTTACACACAAGTTCTTCTTTATCCTACTTCAGGGGCTTCCAACATTAACTTATAGACATAAGATTAAAAAATAAAAGTCATATGATATAGAATTTTCATCATAGATCAAAAATTCCAATCAAATAGCAGCATGGATCATTTCAAAGAATGGGAAAGATTAATGAAAAATATGACATAGGGCAGCAGTCATGATATCATATAGCCATTGTGACTTCAGGAGGAGTTTTGAAGCTTTGTAGACACTATATAAGGATTAAGGATCCTAACTGAAGGAAGTTGCATATAAAAACCTTGACTTGTGGCTATTTACTTCACAGTAATAATGTAATTAACATTTACCAGTGTAAATCATAATAACTGAGATCAATGATAGAGCTCACAGAAAATAGTTAGAAAAAAGCCAGACTCAATAATTTTCCAGTTATGCTTAAATAGGCTTCTTTTGTCTTTTTGTATATAATATCAAAGTTTATAAGGGATGGAAGACTCATCTAACTTGTACTTCTGACAGAGGATAAATATGACATCTTTCATGAAAATTTGTTTTCAAATATTATTTATAACTTCTGCAAATGGTCAATGTTTTCTAGAATTTATAAATATTTAAAGCATGCCTATTGTGTTTTCAGCAACTTGTATACCATTGAATACAATAGCTCTGTATTGGAATGGTAAAGATTCCAACAGATGATTTTGATATCTAGTGCCAAAGGTCACATTTTATGAACTGAACAGGTTTAAAAACACTACGTTATTTTATTTAGGTTGGTATTATATTTTATGAAATACATGAACGCTCAGTGATTCTTTCTTCCTCCATGCCAACATGTTTGACATTGCATCCTGAACTCAAATAAATACCTCTACTTTGGTTATGACATAAAAATAACAGCTGCCTTTAATCTAAACTGTAAGGGGACGACAAGGGGACCTTAAAATCCATGAGGATTTACCTCATTACAAGTGCTCCTCAATTGCTTTCTGATAGAAGGCCATGTATTAGATTGATATATCTAAATTTCTTGCTACTATTCAATCAATAAATGGTATTTTAAAAAATAATTATTCCCACGGGTCACACATTATTCTCCTTGAAATGCTCACTATTTAATACTAAATACATTCATTCTGAATTACTATATCCATAGACCTATAGATACACATAAGTTATAAAAATTTCTCATTCTTCTTTTCTTTTTTTTTTTTTTTTTTAAATCTTCTGTGCCAAGAAAGTCAGAAGGTTAACATTCCTCCCTTTTCACCACTTTTGCAACCTTTTACAAGCCTAAAATTTTGTAGTTGATGAATGCTTTTTCTTTGAACACAGTCAGTCACACTGGCTCATGAATGAACAGGTAACTCTGTAAATATGTATCTTTTCTCTCCATGATGTCACACACTGGGAACCGAAGGGGTTCTTGTTGCAAAACAGCGAGAACCAAATGGTGTTGAAAATGGTCTGATCTTATTCTACCACTTTCATCCACTTAGTAATGTAGTGCTAGCGCTCAGACTCAGCATTTCAGCATCCTGCAGCCCCTCAGGGAAAAATTCTTATGAAGTTACTGGTGGCTGGCTGGTGAAGTATATGAAATCACCAGGGTCCCATTAATATAAAATGGTTTCAAAAGAAGAATGATGGAGTTTTGGACCTGGACTTTCCCTTTTTCCCCCATGAAGGCAGCCCTCTAATAAAGGTAAATGATTCTTAGGATGTACTAAAAAAAAGAGTAGTTGTCAAATACCCTTATAAAATGTTGTTTATAAAACTGTTTTCAGATTTTGATCATCATTCTGTTGTAAAGTGGCCTGCTGTGGCAATTATCATTTAAAATATTTGAAGGGTTGCCTGTTGGTCTCCTCAGAGGTATTTTTCATTTATCAAGGACATACTGAGGGTTCAATTTACAATGTGTAAAAAAAAAAATAAAGACCATTCATAGAGAATATTCTTGCTGTTACTAAATAGCAGGACCATTAATATCTCTTGCTGGTTTTCAGCTCTGAATTTTTTTTTTCCCATGGTGTATCACAAAGTATCATTAAACTGAAGTTACCAACAGAAAATGGAAAGATGAAGTGAGAAATGTAGAAAAATTTTTACACTATTTTCTCTTAATCTGGATACTGTTGATTACTTAGCTCCCTAATGAGAAACTGTCTTTTTTCTGCTAGAGACTAGATAGAGAGGATCTAGTTTTATTACATTACTTTGTATGAACCTCAAATAATTAATTCTGAAATAATCTGTTTGACAATGGCACTTGACTTGTGGAAAGGATAAGAAGTGCTACTCTAATATTTGTTCGTTGTCCTATACAATGGTACATATCTCTAATAATAAGGCAATGTAATATCAAATAAGAAATTACTTCTACAATTTGGTTATAATTATCCCCTTTGGAGAGTTAAAAATGACTTTATGAAAGGAAAAACATTTGGAATCAGACCCTAAGTTCTTAAGAAATCTCATTCTCCTTCAGTGAGCTCTCTATAGTGGTATTGAAAATGTTACAGGTAAAGTCAATGAAAGCAGTAGCAGTACTAGTCTCAAATTTACACAAGCAACCCATTTTTTTCTTTTTTTTTTCTTTTCTTTCCTTCATTTTGTTCTATACTTTTTTTCCCTATTTTTAAGAGGTATGTTATCAAAAGTAACATTTATTACCAAACATAATATACAGAATATGAACTTCTGATAGGATATTTTGTACAAATTTTCCATTTACAAGTTTCAGAACCTTGTGCAGTGAAGGTCTTGTATATCCCATTGAAGTTGAGCTCTAAGTGGAACAAGCCCAAACTGCTGAAAGTGATGAAAAGTCTTCAAAAAGATTATGGCTGAAGTCACTTGGTCTGTTCAGCCTGGAGGAGACCTCATTGCAGCCTACAACTTCCTCTTGAGAGGAAGAGAAGGAGCAGACACTGTTCTCTTCTCTGTGGTGACTGGTAACAAGACCCAAAGGAATGGCCTGAAGTTGTGTCAGGGGAGGTTTAGGTTGGAGATTAGAAAAATGTCCTTCACCCAGAAGGTGGTTGGGTGCTGGAAAAGGCTCCTCAGGGAAGTGGTCACAGCACTAAGCCTGACAGAATTCAAGGACCATTTGGACAATGCTCTCAGGCACATGGTATAACTCCTGTGGATGATCCTGTGCAGTGCCAGAAGTTGGACTTGATGATCCTTGTGGGCCCTTTCTAACTCAGTATATTCTGTTATTCTGTGACTAGTGGTGTAAAACCGCTGGTTCTATTACCATTTAAGTCAGCAGAGCAGAGAATTGCTGATTTCAGTCACAGACTAGATAGGGATAAGTTTAGTTTAAAGACTGTTAGATTCTTAGCATTCTTGTATGGCATGAATTAGGTGCCTCATACTGGGTTTAACTCTCATCCTCTGTCCTGGGGTCATTCATCTGATGCATGGAGTGAAGTTGTACTGGCAATCTGCATAAGACATGAGCATACAGAGCTCTCTGCTAAAAGTGTAAATGCCAATCTAGCATTGGTATTCTAGCAGGAAGGAGTTATGGGTCTGCCTCTGAAATGTGGCCAAAAGACACACTTTTTCCTTAACCAAGTGGTTAATAAATTCACACAGCCATGTCAGGGTATCTGATTTGTATATCCTGTATTCTATGAAAGTTTCCTATTTATCAAACTGGACCTGGTGCATGCAGGTCCTTGGCATAGGACTTTAAGGCCCAGAGAACAATTAAAGAATAAATACCTTACTCTTAATTTTCTCTAAAATCCAATCAGTGTTTACTGTAAAACATAAATAGAATTAGAACTGAGATTTCCTTCATCTCCTTGTTGAACCCTGCATTGGGTTTAACCCTGATTGATTCCTTTTGGCTCTTTGGACTGCTCTGAAATTGTTCAATTCCTTGAATTTTTCATGCTTTGTTCATTAATTTGTGGCTCTGTATTCTTAACAGTGCAACCTCTGGGGCTTCACACATGGTGCTATTATTTGTATTTCCACAGAGTGTGGGATTTGCATTGAAAATAAGGACCTGTTATGCAAGTCTCAATACAACCACATGCTACAGTGTGCTACCCACAGAAATTACAAAATTCATTAATGTGTTATTTCTATTTGTTACTTCACAGCATATGCAACTATAATCGAGTTATTTGAAATATATTAAATGTTGTGTGGACTGAATTAATTACTAGAAAGTAAGTATTTGCACTGGCAAAAAGCCAGGTAGGAGACTGATAACAGGGTTTGGCATACAGTACAGAGTAACAATAATTTGCTTGTCAGTAATTGGAAATATATACTTATGCATGCCATTTACCTTACCAGATATGTCACTGATGAATATATGAACCTTAACTTCCATATATAGCCATTCTGCACATGCAAAATTGAAATAACTCACATTCTTCTCATAAGACAGTAACGAAATAAAGTCACTAAGAAATAAAGACAATTTATCTTCATAAGTGACAAAAAGAAAAATCCATGCAATGTTTAAAATTGTCTCTTTGAAGCTAGTTTTGAATATAGAGACCTAAATTTAGTTGAGAAAGGAAGGGGCATAGGAACAACTGATAACAAAATACAGCATGCCCACTGGTTTAATGGACATTGTCCGTTACACAAACTCACATCAGTACCAAATGCTATGGAAAGTAACCTGCAATCTTTATGTAATACGTTGTTTCATAATTCATAGCACAATGGGGAAAATTATTTTTTAAAATTTATTTTTCTTTTAAAGGATTTTTAATCTTAAGAATGTTAGCTTTGGATAATCAAAATCATGAAAGGAAGTATGTGAAACATTAGGATAGATGAATATCATCTCAAATCCTGTGAAATTTTAGCTTTAATTGTCTTTCCTTCTCTCAAATAGAAATCTAGACTCTGTCTGAACATTACTTTAAGAAGTTGACTTGAATTTCCATCTGCTTTTCCATCATAATCCAGCTCAACTCAAGGACAGTAATGTAACAGTTAAACAGTATTGGAATTATTCCAATGAAATTAAAGCATATACAGTTGTGTTGGTCTGTAGTTGTTGTTTCACTCACGAGATTCCACTGGGAATAGTTCATAAAGAGGGACTTTTGAGAGGGTACATGAAAAAAATAAGAGGATAAGTGATGAACGCTGAATGGATGGGGATGGGGATCCCCAGAGCAGAGGCTTTTCCTTTTACCCCTTGCTCCGAGGGGGAGTGATGCTCCCTCTCCCTCTCCCCTTTACCCCGCGGCGCCTCACGGCCTCCCAGCAGAGAGGACACCGGCGCCAGCAGCCAGGCAGCAGGGGAGCAGGCAGAGAGAGTTTATTCAAATTTCCCGCAGCTTATAAGGCTTCTGGGAGGAAGGGAGGTGTTACAAACCAACCAATTACAAGAAGGGGTTAACAGCCAATAGGTGAGTTTCTAGTTATCTCTCAGACATTCCAAAGGTACAGCGGGGGGTTTTGGGAACAAGAAAGTTTACACAAAGGGTTACAATCACCATTTTGGAAACGTGGACACTTTAAGCAATCATTACAAGTTCAACATACTTCTATATACCTCAAGCATACTGCAACAGATAAGGGTTGAATTTTTGCATGCAATGGGAGAGAAAGAATAGTTAATTATGTTTATTCATATCTCTTATTCACAAATTCAATTTAAAACACATAGAATAGAAACTCTACCCCTCTCAAAACACAACTTTCCATACTTTTTTTCTGAATCAGAGCACTTTGGGTTAAAGTTATTACAATATTACTTGAGACTAGGATAAAAACTGTGGGCTTAATTCAATCTGAAGCAGGTTTATGCAAGTCCCTGGTGGTATGTTAAGTTCATTGTTGTGTTAAGCTCCATAACTGAATATCCTGCAGTACATAGGAGTGACCTTGTGTGGGTATGTCAGAGAAGTATATTTAAACCTTATTGTTGTCATCACTGTGATGACACATATTCACCAAGAGACCTTTATCTTAGGAAGACTATTAATAGAGTAAGACTGCTCAGAACAATGGTTGCAGTTGTCCCCACTCCAAGTTGTGCCTTGAAGAATTCTCTTTTTCTCTACTGAATGTAGAAAGAATGCAGGGAGATGGGACTTTGGGGTAAAGTAATGCCCAGTGAGTATTGCTCCATCTTTTGTTTTGCAACTGAGTATAACACTGTTGTGGTTCTTTTATTTATTCTCAAGCTGCAAATAACTCCCTACACAAAGCATAGTAGTTATTTGGTAAAAAAGGGACAAATTCCAAAAGGTAGTCTTCATTTCCTCTCAGTCCTCGTGGTCCCTTTTCCATGCCTCACATTTGTTCTAACTAACTATTCATTCTGAGCTAAAGAAGAAGGAAACATAAAAATAAATTAAGGTCAAAGGTTTGATCTGGATCTCAGTTTACCTATGGTGGCCACTGTCTCATAAGATGCAACTGCTACTTCTCCTCAAAGACAAGTCTCTGCCTTCTCCTTCAGAAGGAACAGGGTTTCCCTAGTTAGCTGGGCTGAAGGTAAAGGAAGAGAGACATCCAAACTACTGTGGATAAAAGGAGCAGAGCTTGGTCTGAAAGCTTGAGAACAGCTGTAACTAGGTTATATAAAAATAACAAGAAATTAATAATTTCTGATCAAAGAACAGGTACTGGATAAAGGGTAACAGTGCACACAGATTCAACCTACCTCTAATTGGGTTTTTACACCAGCTGTGAACACAATGGTCTGGGAATGAAGAAAGATATGTCTGTGAGGAGGAAAGGAACAAACAGGTTTTTTTCAGAATACTCAATATTCCTTTCACATTTTACATGTTTTATTCCTTTGCTTATTTCCTCTATCCTGAATGAGAAAATGTGTTGAACAGCTGCTCACAATTCAGAGGTAGAAACATAAATAAAGTCATAGAATAGAAATAAAATAACCTCATGTCCTTCTCTGATGTAGGATCAAAGGCCACAGTCAGACTGTTTTAGTACAGTCAGACTACCAGTATATGGTTTATTTCTTGAAAAATAATTCAAAACAACCTATGATCTTGGGGCTTGCTATGAAAATTATCAGGCAATGCCTGGCCTTTTTCTTTTGCCTGTTTTGAAATTTGTATTCTGATCAATACCCAGGAAAACTAAATCCCTTTATATCTATATCTATATTATGACTATTTACAAGATTTCCTTAACTGTCCCAACATTTTCTAACTTCTCTTATTCTGCACTAGAGCTCTTAAATAATCTTAGAAGTCTGTGAACTTTACTTTCCAAATTTAACTTTCTGTGCACTCCAAACTGCCATCACTGTACTATCAAACTGCACATGTGGTATCTCTTCAGAAGCAATGGTCCCCATTGCTTATATCATTGTACTTGTATTTGTGTTTACACTTTCTGTGTACCAAAGACCAAAATATTCCTGTCTACTTCACAATTTATCTCAGACTTGATTATAACAACAGTGTGTCACACTCCTGGTCACTCGAGTTCCCTACAGACACCTCACGAGAGTGGGAACAGCCGGCCCTGCTGAGTCAGCTGCTCCACGGTTAGCTTTGTGTGTTGAGTATTTCATGGCATTCTGACCCAGAATTCATTAAAATCTTTGGGTTCCACAAGACAGTCAGCTAGAAATTATTGCTAACATATCATACACTATTATTAACAATAATTTTTGATGTTATTACATTAAATTTAGTTTCTCATTACCTAAAGATATGACAACATTGAAATTAGCTATTTGTAGATGTGTTAAGAAACAAATTTTATAGAGGCTAAATAAAACCTCACATTGTCTTCTAATATCTCAGTACATTATACAGGCAGGTGTATAAATGTAGGAGAATATCATTTAGGATTAAACTGACTCTGCAAATATCTTACCAGATTTGGAATTTACAGATCTTTTAATTCTTATTTAACTAGATTCATATATCTTTTAATTACTCTGCCCATGTCCCTGTAATTATTTTTTTGTATACCTGTGAAATTGAGGTGACAATCTAGCCCTTCATAAACACAAGGTCTTTTGTCTCTTGGCGGATCACAAACAAGCATATCACAACAACAGAAGTGAGGAACACTCAGCAGAATAGGAGTAGCAAAATGTGCTAATTATTTATCTAAGGTGTAATTGTTTTTATAGTGTCCTTAATGTATATAAGTGTATTTTGAAAGTTTGGAAATATGACCACAATATAGTCTTATGTTAAATTCTTTTTTGCCTTTAGAACTCACAGTAATTTGTAAAGCAGTCCTGACATGAAAAATATGTTGAAAGTTTCAAATTTACTTGTATATAAGGAGGAAGATCATGTTGCTCACTGCAGGAATGCAGCTTACCCAAGTGGTTTTCTGTGCAAAGTGATCTTTGTATACTTCAGCAAAGAAATGAGGGATTCCATTCTCCCTTTTGAGTAATAGTCATTACTATCTTTAGTTCACCTACTACTTGTTTAACTCACAAACATAATTTTTTAGACTGAAAATTTCTTACAATATTTGTTCTGCTTCAGCTGAGAGCCTGTCACTGGAGTCTGGTTGAGCCATTTGGCATATTGCTACAGAAGAGCACCTACAGTCCCTGAACCTCTACTTGCTTAAAAGTTTTTTCAACTAAACACTGATCCAGACAAACTTTTCTTAGTTTGTGATAATAAAAGCACAACTCCAATCACTATGGGTGCAAATCATCAAAAGCTGCACAGAACTATGTAACTCCTTCTTTCCTTCCACGTGAAAGAAATCCCTGCAAAGCTGAAGTGAAATGATGAGAGAATCCTCCACCCGGGGTTAAAGGATAAGCAGACAACCAAGTTCATTCAGAGGTACACATTTGTTCCTGTGATGCCACATGTATATTTTGTTGCCCTAGATCTTTGCTAGTAGTCTTAGCTATGGTAGTCTTAGCTACCTGTCTTCCTAACTTTGTATTTCAGTGGTCAATGTGTGTTGGAAAGACAGCCCTTCTTGACAAAAAAAAATAAAAAATAAAAATTTCTGCTAAATCCTCAGGCACAGAGAGTGCATGAGAGCAGAGCTGGGCTATTACCTAGTTATAACTTTAATTAATTTTTCCTTTCTGAGATTTTCATTTCTCATGTGATGGCTGCAGATTATTTTCAATCAAAGTGTGAAAAAGAATGAAACAGCTTTGTTATTAAGACGTTTATTACTTGTTCATTATGTTCTATTACACTCTTGTTACAGTCTTGTTGCAAGTAAAAAAGAAACATAATACACATTCAGTTGTGAATCTATTATTAGTCCAATCAACTATTTAACAAACAATACTAAACAAATAGTAATATTACTCTTAAAATCCTTTTATGTTAACTGGCTAGAATCCACCCCTTTTACCTGATTTTATTCTCACCCTTCCAGTGTGTCTTTGGGATCTTTGATCAGCACTGAGGTATGCCTTATGGGCATTTTATGTGTTTTGAACATGACAAAGTCTTCACCAAGAGGAATAAGTTATTTATGAAGTGTGTGGGAGATCTGTGTGTGGAGTGGGGTGCACCTTTCCTATTCAGTCTGCTACACTTGGATTTATTTTTAAATGCTTCCTTGCCTCAGGTTGCTGCCTTCTAACTGATCCCAGCTGAGGGATGGGCACAAACCTTATCACTTCCTCATGCTCAGACATGGGGAACCCCTGGGTTTACCAGATCCTTCCCACAGAGGCACTGGCAGAGTTCAGGCTCAGGCAGGGGAGGCAACTGGTGCTTGGACCCGAGGCAGGAGCTGAAACCAGTCCAGCCCAGGTGAGCCCAGGCCAGCCCTGAGACTGATGCTCTCAGCTCAAGGAAGGGACTAAGACCTTTTACTAGAGATAGTAAAACCAAATATCTACTATGTGTTGCAATTCTGGCCACAGATATAAGAGCCTGGGGTTTTTTTTTGGTGGTGTTTTTTTTTTTCCTTTTCATTATTTTTTTTTCCTCATCTATTTTTGTAGCAAATATATTCAGTCACATCTTATTCTCATGCAAAAAGTCCTGTTATTAAAAAACCCCTTCATCAACATGATATTTTGCATCTAAATATATCTTAATGAAGAATTTCCTGAAACAGATGAACAAATACTACTGAGCTGTTTTTCACATGGACTTTATTTAGTAAATTAACTGGTGGTCTGTTAGCCACCCTCCTCATTAGTGAAAAAACTACATTCCTTGAAATTATTGCATACAGGTTTGCTAAAGAGCATTAGCATATTATTTTCCTAAAAGTATTAAGTGCATTGTGTACTCATACATTTATATATGGTGAAAGCTTTTTTCTTACCATTTTCTTACACTTTGCTGAACATCATGAATCTGAAAGTGTCATTTACCATGTAGACTTATCTCTGCTTTTATCTGAATGCATAACATTTATTTTTAATGCTAATGCATCCTCTCTGGAAATATTACTAGTCTGTAATGACATCTTTCTTTTGGTTTTAAAGCTGGGCACGCTTGCATGAACTCAGATGAAAAAGTTTGCATTACTGACATTGTGAATTAAAATGACGAAAGATGAAATCTACAAAATGCTTTATAAAACTTTAACATGGGGCATGCATAAATTAATCTTTAAAAAGTGTGATTTCTCTCAAAAAATAATATATTTTGTGATCAAAAAAATATCTGATTACAGAAATCTGAGATTCAGTTGAAAGAATTCACATACAATGAGGAAAAAAGCTGCACATTTTTGCTGTACTCTTCTGGCTCACTGATTTTTGGACATTTGGGTTTTATTTTGAAACACCAAGTACTGGTAAACTGAAATGTCAAAAAGGTGGAAAATGATTGTTTGTAGTCAAAGGTGGGGGATATACAAGTAAGAATGAGTTTCAAATTGTTTGGGTTTTTTTTCCCTATTATGATTTGAAGCTCATGGAAGATTACGTTCAATTGTAAGGGAAATTACACTGAATATAGTGACAACCTGTGCTACTTCTGTAGACTATACAAAAACTGTTATGAGTTTAATAAACATTGGTCAATTTCTATAATGTATTAATATAACACAACTCAGACCAGATGGTTGACACATCTGAAAATGGATTAGAGATGACTTTTCATGTGGGTAGGCATTATGAGAATGAGAGAAAACTGAATGAGTTGGTCACTTAGCTTAAATATCTTTCTAGACTTGTGAACTTTGTGGAGAATTTTCAAAAGTGTTTATCATAGGTCAAAGTTTCCATCATTTCAATCAACAAGACTGAATAGGGAGTAGAAGTATGGGAAATATACAATGCTTTTCAGATCTTTCCTTTGGTTTAAGATCCAACTCAGAATAATTGACTTTCATGGATGTCAGGTTTCTACTTCAAGATACTTATTTGATCATTTGACTGCATGAGGCAATTCATCCTAATGTGTCTTAGATACATAATATAGGTAAAGGGTTAAAATTAGGTGGGATGGGACTTTCTTCTAGGGAACTTGTTTTTTCAAAGGCACCTGACCTCAAAAATTGATTCTAATATTCTAGTCTGTACTAAAACAATTGGGATTTTGCCTACTGTTCTACCATAAGAGGAAATTGCTACCTTGGATTTAAACAATGCTTTCTTCAAAATTCACAT
Organism: Myiozetetes cayanensis; assembly: GCF_022539395.1. Lineage (NCBI taxonomy): Eukaryota > Metazoa > Chordata > Aves > Passeriformes > Tyrannidae > Myiozetetes > Myiozetetes cayanensis. The sequence goes on from NW_026087521.1 coordinate 17,018,773, forward strand.
TTAAATACTGAGAATTTGGTCTTAAAATTCCAAGAATTTTACATATATATATACATATATATATATATATATATATACAAGTTTGTTGTGAAAATTACTTTGTTGTTTGCTATATGTATTTTATTAGGATCTTTCTGAAAAGCTAAGTGTTTGAGGAAGAAAGTACAAGAAAGAGATAACACTAGCTGAAGAAAGGTAATTTTTCTTCAGTATATGTCTGCTGGCAACCATCTAAATGCAGCATTAATAAAACTGTGTGACATAAGGGAGTATGCAGTGAGAAATATCATTGCATTATCTCTGATTCCATTATTAAAAGCCATGCCTTTGAGTCAAAAATTTTTAGCAGTTACTGTTGTATAACCTTAACAAATATATCCAGCAATGTCATGCATGAAAACCTAGCCCATACATAATAGACGTAGTTTTTTCTTCTATGTCTTTCAGACTGCAGAGGAAAGCGACTGCACTTATTATGAGTATTCCTGACTCATGGAAAACACAGTGTTTAAAGTCTCCAGAACTGTTTACTCCTATTATTTTGTAGGAATACAGAAAAAATAATTGTGTGCCTTGCTGTGCCTATCAACCCATATCAGCATAATGCAGCGACCCACTGCAATGCACTTCTTACCACACAAACTCAGTAAAGTCATAGGTAAATTTTCACATAATGAGTACTGATATTGAGGAGATTCTAAAGAAAGATAATCCAAATTTTCAGGGTAGTTATTACCCGGGGAAAAAAAACAACCCTACAAAAATCACACCCCCAAGCAAACCCTAAAAACAACAAATCATTTTTAAATCATATGCTATTGATTTTTCTTTGTATCAAGCTTCCTGGGTTAATAAGATCATATATATATTAGAAAGACCAGAGGTATGACATGTAGAAGGTATTTTTTCCTCTCTCTTCTAGAAATCAGAACTGAGAGCTTGATTCTGCTCCTTGCTCAAGAAAGTATTTAAGACTGTTTCAGTTTAGAATTCTGTAGGGTTACTGACTTCAAAGAAATGTTCATGTAAGTTTCTAATTAAGCATGTACTTATATTTTCGGTTGGATTAGAGTCAAAATTTCCAACAATTTACTGGATTAAACCTTTGAAAAATGAGATATTAACACATAATGTTTATAAGAAAAGTAAATGGAAGCAAGAAATACTTTCATTTATGGGGGTTTTTTTGTGTGTGCTTTCTTTGCTAAACAATCTATCTATCTGTTTTGTATCAAATATCTCTTATTTAGCTCTTAAAACATAGTGTAGTCTGACTACAATCTTCTGAAGATGAGCATTAAGAAGGAAAATTAGAGTAGGATGAAAGGCTGATAAAATTTCTACAGTGAAAGTGAATAAAGACAAACTATGGGTGATAGCAAAAGAACACTAATAACCAGCACTGGGAAATGAGGCTTTCTATATTAATAAAGTAATTTTCTTTTTACTTTGAAATACCATTTTCTCAGCATTATGAACAATAATAATGGTTCTCTTAACTGCCTGAGGATGAACACAGAACTTTCACAAGGATAATCACATGGGTTTATGAAGATGCCCTGCTGTTTCACTGCTGCACTACTGAATTCAGTGGACATTTTTTAAGATGGGACAGTGGGGATATAAAGGATAACATAGAGGATATATGATGAACTAGAGAAAATATGTTCCCTGTGCTATTTACATATTTGTTGTGGATATAAAATAACAAAAAAGGAAAATGCTATTAAAATATATTTCTTGAATTTCTTGAATTTTTAACATTTTCCTTTCTACTTATTGGAGAATAGACTGTATTTGTCATATTTTGATTCTAGAAATGATTGCTTTTAAACCAAACACAGAAAAAAAAATAAAATAAAAAATAAAAAATAATTAAAAAACCAACAACAGCAACAAAAAACAAAACAAACAAACAAAAAACCCAAACCAAACCAAAATATAACAAAAAAACAACAACAACAAAAAAAAACAACAACAAAAAAAAAACAGTTTCAGGAGACTGTAGCTAAGTCAGAATAAGTAGATGGTTTAAAACAGCTAGCATTTGCTTTTGGGACAGTGGATCACAAAGGATGATACATTGTTCTCACAAATTTGGTGTCCTAACTATCAGAGGGACTGGCTGTATGAACTTGCTATGAAAAACTGGAATTACTGAAAGAAATTGTTTTTGAAAGTCCATACATGTGGCTTCTTCCTAACCTGATAGATGGGAAAATTTTATATACTGAGAAAAAACCCCAACTAGCCTAGTCATGATACCTGCAGAGTTAAAGTCACATTCACAAGGCCTCTCCTACTCCCTCTGAGATGTATAAATAACACAGAGAACTTTTCTTCTTTCCTCTCAGGTTCTGTACCTGGTTATACTGCTTGGGTCCTATATACCGTGTTGAACAACTCAGAAGACTTCCAGTTAAGCCTTGAGATTTCAGTGTTCACAAGCCCAAGTGAAAGTATATAAAGACCTCCAGATCTGGCCAGTGATGAAGTGTGAAGTAGTTAATTATCAAAGGAATGGACATTTTTTATGCTGCAAATTATCTAGTTTTTTTTTTTTTTGAGAATGTTTCTCTGGCTGAATACTTGGAAGTGGCATGGCACATGATCTGCTTTGCTTCTAACATTATGTCCAGGTAACAGCACTTGCAAGTGTCATGTTCAGAATGATAGGAAAAATTATTTTCTCTAGAGCTTTTTGCATAATTTATGTTTTTCTCTACATACAGTTTCATAAAATAAAATAGACACCATCTTAAGATATCCATACAAATTCAGTATCAAACTAGAGGTATACTAGGCAAAACCAGATGCCATGCCCACCACTGAGGCAAACCTTTTAACAGGGATTTCTTGAAGGAGTGATTTTTGTGATTGCATTCCCAATCCTTCGTTATGCTGAGATTAGTGAATTTGCCATACTGTAATACTTGATAAAAACAACAGCTTCCCTATTATACAAAGAATAATGTCCATCCTAGTCTTTCATTCCATGTGCCTTTTCATGATTATGTAGCAGACTGTGTATTATTCCTCAGAATCATGAGAGATGCTCAGTTCTAACTAAAGTCAACACACTCTGAGAGCCTCAGAAAATGCTAATGCATTTCAGAGACTATGCTTTCTTGGCTATGGTCCCTGAACATAGTGACAGCTATAGTTCTGATGTTTCCCATTCTCAAAAGTCTATCAAACCCAATTAAAAACTGCATTCTGATAATCCTTGTCCTTTTCAGTGGCAGCTTGCTATGGAGATATTTAGCTTACTTTCTTCCTGCTACAAATAATCCTTCTGTTTATATTCTCTTCCTATCCCCATATGTAGGCATGGGTGTACATACACACATCTCCTAGCACAAAGAAGACTACCTGCTTACTCTGCCATTTGTGTCACTATCTCATTACACTTCTTATTTTTTAGTGTAAAGTTGTAAAATCGATCCCATAAAACTTGTGATCATGTATTTTGCCTTGCTATCCTCCTTTGAAGGATTACCTGTTTTTAAAACATTTTCAGGCAATGCATTCATTTGTATGAGGCTTCCTAAAATAAGACATCTAATTAAGGTGTCTATGTTATGATGTTATTTTCCAGCTGTTATGATGTTCTTTTCTGAGTTGTCTGATTTCAGAAATTGGCTCCTCTACAGGGTAATTTGGAACACCACACATAAACTCCTGCTCTGTATCGCCTTCTGGAGGAGACTGCAGAAGGAAAGTAGGAAGCTTGGTCAATCGTACTGAGCCTCAAATTAGTTATCTCTTTACAGTGTGATCACTGTCTTAATTTTGCTGCAATCAGTAGAATTTTGTTATCTCAAACTACACAGAAACATTAAAACCTCATTAAGGAAATCTGTTGAGTTCCCTGTACTTCAGTGGAATGCAAATTCCTAGGTGAGAAACATAATTTAATGTTTATTTTAATAAAATTTGCAAAACATAAGATCCTGAGTATCTATTCCAAATGAGGACTTGTATACCTGCCAGATAAAATTTTTTATTTCATCTGTTGTATTTAATAATGTATTTCCAGTTTGACTGTTTAAAGTCCCTTTATGATGAAATTAGTCCAAAAATTAGTCCACTCCTTACTGTGACTACTAAGAATGTTTCTGATTTCTTTGTCTCCTAGTGAAAATTTAATGTCTAGAATTATTTTTTAAATTAATAAATATTGCTATACACAGAGTAACCAGAGGGACAAATAACCAATATCTCCAACTTTGCTGCATTTGGAGAAGTTCTTGGAAAGAAAATTCATTACAAGTTACAAAATATGGAGAAATTACTTTTAACTCAAGAGGTTTCTATACCTTGAATAGTTGCAATCTGGGAAAGTAGGTGGTGGAAATTAAATGTATGCATGTATATATGAATTTTAAGTCTGTGCTTCCAGCATGCGGTGCAAGGAGGCAGCTGAAGGAATATTTGAATAGAGAAGTGGCAGTTGGATGTGTCTGAATTCTGCTATGAATTTAACACTAATGTTTATGGTGTGAAACTTTTCTACAGAGGCATTTAATGGATGTAATTCCTTGCCTTGAAATTCAGCACTTCATATAAAACTCTGGATATACCAAGTTATGGGATTGCACAATCACAGTTAAGATACCCAAGTTCTGTTTCAGAAAGGGTGAGTGAGAATCTAGAGTGGAAATCATAGGGATGTGGAAGTAGATTCTGTCTGTTAATGTGGCTTGCCTACAGTTCTGTGTGTTTTATGGATAACACAGAGTGTGTTAACAGTGGTAGCTCATAAATATATGCGTATTCCACACTTATGCTTGTTATCAACCTACAGTGTTTTAGGCACTCTATAAGGATCTTTCTTAAAACGTTAGAAAATACAATTGAAATGGCTAATGACAAAGATCTGTTATAAATACTTTTATTAGCCTGTGAAGTTGGCTTTTTATTACTCTACTACAGCAACTAAAAAATATAGCCAAAATCCTATCAGGAAGGGAAAATAATGAAACATGGTTCACCCAGTATAGTTCTTCTTTTCATACCAATTTTGCTCACACATATGAAGCTGGCAGGTAAGTTCTGGAATTTTCCAAACAAACTTTGTGATGGCATAATTTGCTTGCTAATGATTGCAGCTGAGATGGGAAAGAAATTATCTGGAAAATGTAAAAAGTCACTGGCAAACAATTTGTTTTAAAAAGGGATAGTCTTCTGACTGATGAAAGAAACAAACAGATGTAGTGCCAACTGGCTGAGAAAAGACTGACCTGTACAACTAGGAGAAGTTTTAAATTTAAATGTACATATACTTTAAAAATAATTTACGATTTTAGTTCTGTGTACAATGTTATTTCCTAGGCATACTATGTGTTGAAATCAAATGATTCTACAGTTCTGAGAAAACCTGGATTCAATACACACAAAAAAAAAAAACAAAAAAACAACCAACCAAAAAGAACAATTCCATGAGCTGAGTAAATGGTTGTTGGGCCTTCTGGTTTAAAGTAACAGAAAAAAAAAAATCCCAAACCTAAGCTCTTTCTATTGATATAATGTTTGCTCTTTTCCCTAATATTGAGAGTGACTACTGATGGCTATATAATGAGAATCTCAAGAAGCAGTGGAAGCCCTGCATTTGCAGTCATCAGTAAGCTTTAAAATAAATACAATATTGATTCTAAATTTAGATAGCTTTATTAGGGTATTGACATAAACAAAAAAAGAAAAAAGAGAAAAAAATTGGGGGCAAATTTCTAAGGGACTGTATTAAATGAAAGGATACATCTAAATGTCTCCTGAAGAAACCTTTTGATATCCACTGCTTAGCAGATGTACATGTCTAATGTGAATGAGAGAAATCCCATCAAATTTATCGCTATCATCAAAGATGTCTCACAGTACAGCCTATTTCATACATGTATGAACCAGATTTGACTACATGCCAAGATATCTCAAAGGATCACTTTCTGTGGGAGGAAGTAGGGTTTCTTTTTAAGTTTAAAGTTGAAAAACATTTCAAGGCTTTAAGGAATCTATCATTTTCTATGCTGTCAAGAAGTTTATATTATTATAAATGCTGGCCAGAGAAACCTGGTTGTTAAAAATTGACACTGTTAGCCATTACCATTGCTATGGAACTGTCAGTGTTGTTCCTCATGCACAGATTGGATATTGGTGGAAACAGTATGACAAAAATAATTTCTGTGTCTAATTTGTAGACCATACCTATTTCACCCTCACAACTTCATGCTGATATGTCACTAAATATGCAATTAGACAAATTTCTTGACTTGAATATTTTATGTTACTTTTTTACATGGGCATGATCAAACAATGAGAACAAATATAAAAACTTGAAAAACATCACAGGTAAGAAAGGTTTAAAAGAAATGATGAGTGAGGACATTAAAGAAGAGGATGAACCACTTTTAAAACTTTTTTTTTTTTTTTGGTTTAGGGGTAATACAGTAATGAGGGAATTTAAGTTCAGAAGTAAATGGCAATCTGAACATAGGAGAAAATGATACCAGGTTATTACCATTTGCTTATTTTCAGGATAAAATGTTAACATAACTAATACCCTCTTCAAAAATAGCAAAGGTGTTTTCAATTTCCACTGATAAAATTTAAAACTTTGAGTGTGAATTCATTAGGTCTTTTAACAGGAATAATTTTCCCAGTCTCAATGCCCTGACAGAAGACTGAATATAATGGCAGAAATTGATAAGAAAGTGAGATAACACCATCATAAACATACAGGAAAACCGTCATAGAGTCCATGTCAAGTAACCAGACCTCATTCTCCCTGTGAACTGCGCATTATCAAGTGTATTGTTACAGGTCAGTATCTAGACCTCAGGAAATCACTTACCAAGTGCTATTGAGAAAAACTCTGTTCAATTATACTTACTGATAGGCTTTTTAAAAAGATCATCATTAAAAGGGGGTTTCAGGTTTGTCCTCTAGCTCTTCTCATGCCCCCTGTGTTATTTCTTGGATGATTTTTATGACAGCTCTTACAGTAAACACCCCACATGAGAAACCTTTATGAAAGGTTCTGGCATTGAGTACCTTTGGGGACAACAGAATTTAGGGCCTCCGAGAAAAATCTCACTGCCTCTTTGGCACAAGAACAGAGCTCTTGCCCGGGCTAACAGCACTCTGGAGGTGTCTTTCACCCCTTTACATTCCATAGCCAAAATCTCCCTAGAGAAATTATGCAGATTAAATTCTGTGGGACAGTAATTTTAATTTTTCAAAAAGTAGTAATAAAAGCCTCTCTGGACGTTTTGACTTTAGCAGTAAAAATCTGAAGTAAGCTTTGTTACTAAGTAAGCTGAATTAAGACTGAATATGTCTACTTCTACTTACAGACCAGCATGAATTTCATGCTGATTTTGACACTACTGAATATGGTGCCTTGCAGCTACATTACGTTTTGAATTTGTCATAATTTTTTTTCATGAAGAAACAAAAGATATTTCAAAAGTCCTGATTTTTTTCTATCTCCTTCATTCACTGCTCAATCTATATTTAAGAGGGAAAATGGAACTGAGGAGAAACAGTCACTATTGAATCACAGCCCTGTCTTCCATCTCTTTCCTGATTTCTTACTACCTTCAATGAAAGGTGGGAATGAATGCTAAGTCCAAACAGAGTGACAATAGGAAGGCCATCCATCTATATAAAAAGATGAACCAAGTTCAGCTATTCTACTAACTTCATAATACTATACTGATATTTAATGAGGCAGAAAGTGATGCTGCTATTGGCAAGATCTACCTAGAACTGAATTATTAGAATTACCAGAGAAATAATAATTTTATTATTATAGCAGAATCTAACTCTAAACTGTCTCTGATATGAAAGTTCCAGTGGATTCTATGAAAATATTATACAAGGAAAGCTTTCTGTATTGGTCGAATATGTCTGATTCTGAAAACTGCATCTTTTTTTTCCCTTTTACACCCCAATATTAAGCTCTTTGTTACATGCACTAGAGGTTTCTCCTTGGTAATAAACGTTTGTTTTTGTTTTTTTTTTTTATTTTAAGTAACCTTGACAATGTCTGTTCTAAAAACTTAATTCTTTCATCCTTTTATCCTGATGTAGCATAACCCTCATTCAAAGCCAATAACGTTTTACATGCCTTTTTGTTGCCCTTTGTTTTTGTCAAGGAAACCTTGGAAAGGAAATATTGTTGTATTGCTCAGGTTTGTATCCCATATTAACATCTTCATTTTTGAAATAAACTCAGCCTCCTTACAGCAAGGGTTAAATGACTCTGCTGATAACTATTTTGAATTTTACATAGTATTTTACTGATCTAATGTGGAGAAAGTGAGTAGGAAAACAATGTGCATTTTTAGTCAAGGAAAATAGTGTCCAAATTTCTGTAAAGGTATTCATACATGCAGTATCATTGTGACCTATAGTATTGCTTCAGTTTGTATGAGTCAATTAATTAGTCTAAATAAAATCTGTTTTGCATTCATGTTCTACACATTTTATTTTACATTCATAACAAACAAATATGAATGAATCTTTTATATTCAAGTCTAATCCATTCTTTAGATATGTTATGAAGTGTCTAATTTCCTTTGTTATTACCATGGATTTTCATTTGATCTACTTAAGCATTTTAAGATAAGTATCTATTTTAATAAACATAAAAACATATTTCTACTCCATTTTATAGTATTCTGCTTGCTGCTTTGAGATAATTTCTTTAACATTAATGATAATTTTTTTTTCTCATGTACTATCCTTTCTTGTGTATCATCTTGGGATAATCTTGTCTTCAACTTACTGAAAAAATATGTCAGAGAATTTCTATGTAGTTTCATACAAATGAAATATATAAAGTTTGCACAATTAGTGGCAGCTAAATTTCTTTATTTAGGTTGAGGAAATAAGTAACCATGCAAAGGGAAAACAATTCAATTTGTCCAAACCACATTCCAATATAATTAATATTCAACACCTGAAACAAATTCTGGGGAATATATTCACACTTGCATATAGCAAAAAACCATAGAAAATCTTGCCTGTAAAAGCAGAGGATAATAATTTGGAAATTTTTGATACCTCAGAAATATGGACACACTTTTTTATCTTCTGGTTTCTATACTATTGCTGGCTATGAGTTTTCTAAATGATTTGTACAGGAATACACAGGCAACCAAACTTAAGTATCAGCTGAACTGTGTCAGAATCTAAATTACTGTAAGTACATATAATTCATATTTTCCATGGGAAAGTGTTTCAAATAATAAAAATTAAGATTAATTAAAGAGTAAACTGTTTTGATCAGCATAAAAAATAAAAAATTTAAAGTATATATCATATAGATATCAAAGCACATAAAAAATTCTGAAATATATTACTCTCAGTGAAATAATTTTTAAAAATATTTTCAAAATATTTAATCTAAATTTCAAAGTGAGAGATTCACAAGTGAAAATTTAAAATATTTTCAACCACATATGCTACAAGACTGTATGTCTAATATTCTATATAATAAAAATATGGTTTTTTAGAAAGTACTGCTAAACTCAATCACATTTTATAAAATGGTTCTGTTGCTACTATATTTTGTAAAATACAAAAAACCCCACTTACTTTTCTCCAACGATGACCAGTATTATAAATCAATTATAATCACCAAATAGATAGATCTTAGTCTAGTAGTCCATCGGAGGGACACTACAATGTGTACTACCTAAGTGTACTGGACTTTGTACAAAATATAATCTCTTCTAGACTGGGGTCTATAAAGAAACACTATTCAACAGATTTTATAATTTTTATAGTATTTTCTGCCTTTATCTTTTCTGAAATAATTGAGGCTTCTTCCTGTGCACTCCTGGATATTTTCTTCATTGTCTTGTCAGCAGACCATGGTCCTTCAGGGAAACTCCTGCCCCAGCCAGGCATAGCGTTAGTAGAAGAAGAGAACATGGACATTCTTGCCTCACACCTCTTCCACGATGATACTTGACCTTAATGTACAATCAAGTGCACTGTGAATATACTTATTTCCACCCAGTCTGACCTTGGGGTTGCATTCACTTTCTACCTATCTCTGGCCCAGGACACTCCTTTTTTTCAAGGCATCCTTCACCTTTTTCTGTCTTTGTGAAGCTCACTGGCATGCTTGTACCATAAGATGACAGAAAATAGATGGGAACATCCTGTGTTGGATTATATGTGGGCTTTGAAGGAGCTGAAAATTCAGGACATTAGGCTTTTGGAGGCATCTGTGCCATGCTTGGGAGGAGGAACAGTGATCCTTTCTCATGGAGACCAGTGCTGGATATACAACACGCACATCACATGGGTATTTTGATCCTACCTGTAATTGCCTACCTTTATTTACAAATATACAGGTATATATGCCTGTATGTACAAATTTAATGTTCCTTCTTTACCGTTGTCTACTTTGGTTCACTCTACCTTTTGCTTGACAAACCTTGTAGCACATTCTGCTTTCAGTCTCACTTGAACTACTTTTCATTTGTGAGTACACTTTATCCTCCTTAAATCCTTTCTTCTTTAGACTCCATTCCTTAAACCATCCTTCCGGCTTTCAGGTTTAAAGGCTGCATCAGCTTTCACTTGAAACGTTATGCTGATATTTGTCTCGAGTTACAAGTGAATTTTTTTGTAGAATTGCTGAGTTAATGTATGAAAAGCACTTCCGTTCAATTTGCTTGAATCCTAAATGGATACGGCAGGCTGGTTTCAAAGATAGCGTACATAGGAAAATTCTACCACTTAAAAGGTATATAATATAACTTTGAGGCACTGTGGATAATGATTGTGAAGAACCAATCCACGTGGCTGGTAGCTTTAGAGCTGCTATACCTGAGATGTGTGATGTTGCTGGCAACGCTGAAATATTACCAAACTGATCCCAACACACATTTTAAAAGAAACAAACTTGTTCCCTGCATAGTGTTTCATTCTTTATAATTCTCTTGACACTTTCTTTTAAATACTTGTGCCTGTGCACTGTGTCAATAATTTTGTATTGTGCAAAGTGGAGGTACATGACCTATGAATAGCTTACACTGCATAAAACTCTGTTCTGGGATTTGAAGTGGGTTGTGAGACATGCATAAACCTTCTTGTGCACTGCAATATTTAAGGTACAGGCAATATTTATGTAAAATTTGAGTGAGGTGGTTCAACTCTTAGCTGAACCTTCAGGACAAAATTTAGTACCTAAGTTTACCATATTGTCTATGAGGAGAAGAATCACTTCAGAATGGGATCATCAGGGATCTGTTGAGTGGGAAGCTGATAAAGTTGGATTAAAGTCAAGAATAAGGAAGAAGGTTTGGTTGTTTTCCTGGATGAAAAATGCAACAATAGACCTAATTTCTCACTATGGGTGCTTTTCTTCACTCAGGATCCTGAGTTGCGAATGTTTTCCTTGCGCATTGTACAAAAGTCAGTTCCTGTAGCCTTTTTTTTTCATTCATTTCTTTGGGTGTTTTTGTTTTGTTTGTTTGTTTGTTTTACAGCACTCAGGGGAAGAAGTCTGGCTTAGAATGAAGATATGAATTTCAGACAAAAATCTATAAAAGGTCTATTCATCTCATTATATATTCAGTGAAAATCTATACTACTTATCATAGTCCAGTGGTCTGGCTAAGTACTAGTAAGAAAGGATCATTATGTATTTTATTAGCAGATCTGTTTTGCAAGAGGAATTAAGAAAGCCTCACATCAAAATACCTAATAATCCAGTGGTTTGAACACTTCATAAGGCTGTCAGGCACTCAATTTCTATCCCTGCATCACGCTCTTGACTCACTTTCTCCCTTATAAAATACTTCCTCCCACATACAGTGGGATTGAGTGCACTTTCAGCAAGTTTGCTAACAACACCAAGCCATGTGGTGCAGTTGACAGGCTTGGAGGGAAGGGATGTCATTCAGAGGCACTGTGATAGGCTTGGAATTTACGGCCGTGCAAACCTCATGAAGTTCAACAAGGTCAACTGCAATGTCCTGCATGTGGGTTGGAGCAATCCCAAGCACAAGTACAGGTCAGGTTGAGAATGGATTGAAAGTAGCCTCCAGGAAAAGAATTTGGGGGTGTTGATCAACAAGCAGCTTAACATGAGCTGGCAATGTACACTTGCAATCCAGAAAGCCAATCATATTCTGCGTTGCATCAGAAGAAGAGTGGCCAGCAGGTCGAGGGAGGAGACTCTTCCCATCGACTCCACTCACAGAAGACCCTGCCTGGAGTACTGCATCCACATCTGGGACCATGATATAAAAAAGACCTGAACATGTTGGAGTCTAAAGGAGGGACAGGAAGATGATCAGAGGAATGGAACATCTCTCCTGGGAGGAAAGGTTTACAGAGTTGGGACTGTTCAACCTGAAGAAGAGAAGGGACACCTTAGAGCAGCCTTCCAGTACCTGAAGGGAGCTTAGAAGAAAGCTGGAGAGGGGCAGTTATCAAGGGTATGTAGTGATAGGACAAAGGGTAATGGTTTCCAACTGAAAGAGAATAGGTTTAGATTAGATATTAGGAAGAAAATCTTCACTGTGAGGATGGGAAGGTACTGGAACAGGTTGCCCAGAGAATCACAGAATCACTGGATAATGAATGTTGGAAGGGACCCCTAGAGATCATCTAGTCTAATCGCCCTGACAAGGAAGAGTCACCTAGAGCAGGTTACACTGGAATGTGTCCAGGTGGGTTTTGAATGTCTCCAGAGATTATGTTGTCCCAGTTTAAATCAGACAAGAGTCTTTTGCTGAGGATGGATTAGGAGGAAAAGACCCAAACTTCTCTTTCTAAGCAATTATAAATCCAAAATTAAGAGACTCCAATTGAAGAAAAACAAATTATGGAAAAGGGAAAATAACAGCCCTTTATTAAAAGGTATGTGTGTATTAACAGGAACATAGGAAAAAAAAAACAAGTAAAACAACCAAGCAATACTCCTATACCCACCAATAATCCCGTTCAAGAACAAAACCGATAAACTGGCAAAAGGAAGATTAAACAGTTCGATTTTTGCACCCTTTGATGCAGTTCCAACCACAGTCAGCAGGGGGCACTGTCAAGTTCACTGGAGATGCAAAATTTGTAATGTCCTGTACCATTCACCAGGTGGTGATGTTGGATCACTGGAGTTGCAGAACTTGTAATAAATATAATAATAATGGCCAGTCTTCGCGAGCGAAGATCCGGGGAAGGTCTTTACACCTTCCAGCCTGCGCATTGGATTTTTTAGGTGAGACACAGTGTGCGCGGAACTGAGCCCACCCTTTAATCCTAAGGTTCATCTGCCGGGGCCAAGCGAGCTTGGACGGTGGCAGCGAGGTCCTCAGGACGTAGGTGGGTTGCCTTTAAGGGCTAACGAGCCCCACCTGCCCGGGAGTGGCCCTGACCGGGAATCGAACCCGGGTCTCCGTGGTGATAGCGCCGCGCCTTTACCACTAGACCACCAGGGGCTTCTGCAGAACTTGTAGTTTCCTATAGTAATCACCAGATGGCACTGTTGGATCACTGGAGGAGCAGAACTTGTAATGTCCAGTGCCCGTCACCAGGTGGCGCTGTGAGATCCTTGGTTGCCGCCAGGTGGGTTGGGGGAAGGGGAAAAAAGCAACACCACCCAGGATATATCGGAGAAAAAACAAAAAAAACTCTATTCCCCTTCCCTTCCCACACTGGAAAAAAAAAGAGGGGGAAAGGGAAAGGGGGAAGAAAAAAATAAAACAATAAAACAGAAAGTTCTCCCAACAGAAGAAAACTCACAAACTTCAGCTGGTTAGGATTTTGCTTTAAGCCTGGCCTGCAGCCAGTAACAGCTGAGCAGAGAGCAGCAGCAAGTTCCCCTCTGACAGAAAAAGAAAAATAAACAAAAAACAGGCAGCGTCTGCAGTTCGCAGCAGGTTCCGCTGAGGGCCGAGAGCTGAGCTGACCCCCAGCCCCACCTCCTTCCAGCCACACACACTAGCCCCCTCCCCACTCCTCCCCCTTCGTTGTCAAGGAGACTAATCTCTCGGCCATCAGTGGATCAGGTTGATTCTTTTGTTCACCTGATGGCCCATACACAGGGCACACACGGTAGGGGGAAGGGAAAGAAAAAATTCCTTGCTAAAATCAGAACTATGACAGATGTCATGTTGTCTCTGTTCCAGTGCTCTACCACCCTCAATGTAAAGAAGTTCTTCGTCATGTTGAGGTGAAGTTTCTTGTATTTTAGTTTATGGTCATTATTCCTTGTCCTGTCACTGGACACTACTGCAAAGAGTCTAGTACCATTCTCTTCACATCCACTTTTGAGATATTTGTAGTTGTGAATGCCCTGTCCCAGGAAGTGTTTAAGGCCAGGCTGGACAGGCCTTTGAGCAACATATTCTAGTGGAAGATGTTCCTGCCTATGAGAGGGTGTTAGAACCAGATGATCTTTAAGATCCCCCAAATCATTCAGTGGTTCTATGATTGTCTTCTGCACTACAACCGTATATCTGCTCTGAACACTTTAAAAGTAGAGTTCTCTGTTGACCACTGCTGTTCTGTTTCCTTGGGAATCTGGAGGATGCCTTCAGAGATGTTAAGATTTCTTAAATTTTAAGGTCACTGCTAGGTAGCTTTGGTCTTACAAAATAATCTCACTGGCTAAGTAACAGCATATTAAACAAAACCATTTAGGTGAAAAGGCAATAATCAGACTAATGATCATAGCTGAGACAGCTAAAGTTTGTGTAATTCCTTTTGAAAAATATTTGCAAGAACCTATAACTTCCCAGTGGAAGATAAGAGAGATAAATTATGTGTTTTCTTACGCATATTACCATTCCTTGCCCTTGCTGACACTAACAGAAAGGGGCAAGCCTGTTTCCAAATTGATTATCTCTTTCATCTTTGGTCTACAGAGAATTGTTTCCAGTAAAGATACAACCCTTAGTGTTTTCAGATTTTGGCATTCCTGTCATTTCTATTTGCAATTTGTTAACACTCATCCTAATATACGTTCTACATTATAGCACATTTTTAACTTGTGAAACAAAACTATGTAAGGAAAAGTGTACTTTGTTATTAAATCCTCAAAGGTTGTCCAGTTTTTGTGTTCTCAAAATATTGAACTCTTCTTCCAAAAGTGCAAAGGAAGTTAGGCAATTTAAACAAATGCATTTTAATCTACATAGTTTGTGATTTCCCAGCAGTAGCTTCCCTCTGGAATGTTCATAGTTTTCATTTAATATTTGTGTCTGAACAATGACAAGATCATTTCCCTTTTCCTATCCTTGCCTTGTCTCCTGCTGATTCTTCTCTCTTTGAACCTAATGACATATAATTTCCTGCCTTCAGTGGGATCACAATTTTTCTCCTATTTAAATAGAATATGGAAATATACAAAGCATTTACAGTGTTGGAAGAAAATGGACTTAGTACTCCATATGTATCTATATTTCTGTGAATTGTCCTCTATCCATTTCAGAAATAATACAGATTAATTTTAGTATTAAGGGGACAGACAAAAAGTCAGAGATGTCTTGCCACTTAAGGTGATGTTGTGAAGGTCATCATAGTCCAATCTTCAGTGCTAGGAAAAGGTTTGTAAGATTACATGATCCTTAGTCCCAATGTCCAGAAAGGAGACCCAGAGACAGTCCAGAAACAAGATCATAGTGTGTGTTTATATTCTTGTTCCTAAGCAGAGGTGTGTAAACCTCAGTGATTTCCATGCCATTGGAATGAGGAAAACTCCATTTCTTTTTGAAGGAAAACTGTATGTATTAAAAAGTATATTTATGGGACTCAGTTTATAAAAATGTATGAAAAGCACTTTTTATTTTTTTAACTTGTGCCTGACTCTTTCTTCTATTCTTGCTGCCAGCTCTCCAGTTAAATATGTATTTTAAGATAAAGAACAATTTGTCCATGGATGAGACCATCTTTGGAATAAGTTGAACTAAAAGGTAGAATTTCAGGAATGCTGATAAATGCAAAAGCTGTGTCAAGCCTCCAAGTTTCTTCCCTGGAATAGGATAAAAATTGTCAGCATTCACGTCACTCTGGAGAATGACTCTGTGGCAGAATATCACCCCAGCCCAAGGATGTTGCATAACCCTCTTCAGAGAAAACTTTTTTTTCCGGAACTGTTTGGCTGCCTGGTGATGATTGCTATTCTGAAGATATGCAGATCTTTTACATAGTCATGAAACAGAGGAAGGATCCTTCTTTCACCCAGTAGATTTCAGAGTGCAATTGGTGTCTGCTTCAGCTCCATCTTTACGCAAAGAAATTTTTCTCCTCTTGTGGATCCATGAAGTAAACTTTACATTTCAGAAAGGGAACAGAACAAAGGCTACCTGCAAGAAAAAGACGTAATAAGTGCAGAACTCGGTGATTTTTTTTTTTTTTTTTGCTTTCTAACAGCTTTAAATCAGGTTGATGTTTTTATAAGAAAGCAATTAAATATGTAGAGACCAGTGCAGTGAAAACAAGATCACTTTTTCTATTGGAAGGAATGAATGAGGGGAAACCTTATTATCAGGCAAGAAGCTTTTCACATGCTGAGGAATTAAAAATACGTTTTGTGTCTTTAACATTAAGTCAAGCTATTCTGTTGAGTTGCAAAAAGAATAAGATGACTCAGATAAAAATGAATTTTAAATTGAGTCAGATGCCACAATATAGATGATTCAGAAAATTGTACTTCCTCAGACAAGTCTTCCAGTAAGCAAAATGTTATTAAATATTTTAATACACTTGGCTAATTTTATTGAGAGTGGCTTTCAGTCCCTGTCATCCATGTGTCATGTTCTAGAAAGGAAATACAAAGGCTGTCAAAGTACTCTTACATACTCATAACAATAGAAATTCTGAATATAAATATTAAGAAGATATAAGAGCATGCAATAAATTTAATTTGGTAAATTTTAATGGTAAAAAATGATCTTTCAATCAAATTTGGAAATCAGAGAACATTTCAGAAAACAAAAAACTCTTGACATTATCAAAAGAGGAATAGTATCCCTCTACAATTAAGTATTTTCTGAATGAATTGTGTGCTTGTATAGGTTCCTGTTGCTCACACTCAAAAATGCTTTTAAAATGCCTTAATATATGAAATTCATACATTCTATAACATGCTCAGTGATTATATCCTTAATGTATAGATGTTTTATCACAATCAGTTTTAAACATTTCCTTGGTCACATGGTCTTTATTTCTGCATCTTGTTGACAGTTATGGCTTTGAACAAGTAAAAGGTTCTGGGATTGTAAAAGCAGCATATTGGTGTCTCCAGGTCTTTGGGAATAAATTCTTGAAAGATAAGGCCTTCTTTCTTCATGAAAATATGAACGTCTGTAAGTATTAGCAAAAACTATGTCATTTAAATTATATTTAAAATATTCAAGCTTTCTTCCTCTTTTCTTAGAGGTTTTTGAAGGGACAAAGCAGAAAACAAAATGTTAGTTTCTTTTATGTGTGTGCCAAGTAGATCACAAGTGCTCCAGTGTGAAAACTTAAATTCATATATCTTATCTATTTTTCCATTTACAACCCTCTGCATGTTCTAAATGTTATACATTAATTAAATAAGTAACAATACCATATGTATTTAGTTGCTTCATGTCACTGCTCAAGTAGAAACTTGCCATAGAAGAAAACTGCATGTTTTTTTTGAGCATGATACATGAAGAGACCTTATTTTTTACACTCCATTATACAACAGACTCTAGTTTTGAGGGAACACTATGCTCTTCTGATAATAATTTCTCAAACAACTCAGCATGTTTAAGATGTTTAACGTGAAATTACTTAAATCTGTTTTGCTATCTTTGGAAACACTGCACTCTGTTACTGGAAGACCAAAAAATTGAATTATGAATCAATAACATGAAAAACAATAGATGTAAGTAATATCACATACTGCAAGTATTAGTCTGGCAAATGTCAGGACAACAATTTCGATGATCATGTTTATTTGGAGAATGCATATGGCCTCATTTTTCTAGAAAACTTACACATGTACTCATCTGTAAGGTATCCCTCTGGGTTTATCAAATCCCATCTGTGTACACGGAAAACATTTGTCTTATTGAAAGGCAAAGTTATACTTTTATGCATTTGGTTTTTGAGCATCAGAGCTTGCAAAGAGGAAAACACGACTGGGATGATTGTTTCAACATTGAAGTTGTTCTGCATGGCCTCTGTTTCTCTAGTTCTCAGAATTTACTTCAGTTATAGTGCTTCTTGCATTTTTTGCAGAAATATTTATACTTTAGAAATTTGTCTGCATGATGTGCATGATGGAAGTGGAACAACACCAGCAAGAAAGATCTGAGGTATGTGTACCTCACCTAATGATGTGGCTGTGTCCGAATGGATTTATTCACTGTAATAGTTGGTGCTGAGAACCTTGTGTCCACAACTTTTTAATTTCTTAGAGTATACTTTAGGTTGGCTTTAGTACAGACTTATGGGATGAATGTCTGACAACAATCAGGGAGTATTAGACATCCTGGATTGATTGCATTTTCCAATTTAATTTCATCCGTAAAGGATACAGTTGATGTAATCTAGGAATGCTGCAGAATTTGAACTGAACAGCATTTAGGTGGATTCAACTTCAAGATTCACTTCTGAAGTGCACTTCTTATTTCAACTAGGAAAAACTAGTAATGTAGATGCAGAGCCCTGAATTTGGAACATTATGAATTTCTAAGGCATAAGACACCAGTTTAAATCATGGCCCTGAATCGCAGAATAAAGAGTATTTAAAACCTGGTAACCTACAAGTTTTAGGTGAACTATTGTTTATTCTGAGATAGGGCTGTCTGCGACATTGCTTGTCAACATGATAAATAACAAAACAGATATACTGCAAATAGCAATTTTATCTTGCTTATTACTGACTTGCAAGGGAAAAGTTATGAATGCCTAGGAAAAAGATGTTCCTTGAAAGCTCAGGTTCTTGGTTTTTTGTTTGGTTGTGTTTTTTTTTTGGGGCGGGAGGTTGGTTTGTGTGTGGTTTTTTGGTTGGTTGGGTTCTTTTTGTGGGTTTTGTTTTGTTTTTGTTTGGTTTTTTTGGGGTGTATTTGGGGCGTTTGATGTGTGTGTGCATTTTAAAAAAAACTTTACAAATACTACTGACACACTGAACTTTTAATTCTTACATTTTAGACCCAATAGAGGTGAAAAAACCAGCAGCATTATTAGAATTCTCTTGTGGGCAGCACATGTTCTGTTCATTCTTAGCCCTCACTGGGAAATTAAATAATCCTGACTGACAACTGACACATTAATTGCCTTTGAGGGAGTACACCTTTAAAAAGCAGTAATTTAAAGTCTTCTGCTTTGGTGGAAGAACCAATTTGCAGCATCATCAGTCAGGGTTTTGACATGTAACTTTGCACTTGCCATTTTGTTAATAAAGAATCACACTTGAATCCTGAGAGAGTGTTTCCCTAAAGAGAAACTTAGATGTCTTTGTGAAATTAAGATGACTTTGATAAGGACATGTAATGAATGTTTAAATGAGTTATTAACCTTTCATGACTTCAGTGAGTGTTACTGCAAGACAATTCATCATTATATTGTCATAAACTGCAAAAAGGTGAATATCACAGTGAGATCCATTTCTTTAAAAGTTTATTTCTTGCTCGTTTTGTGCATAACAAAATCAGGTTCTTTTGTATCTAGTGTTTAGAAAGCTGCATGAAAAAAGAATACAATAATAACTTTTAATATATATAAGTGAATGAATGGGAAATTAAAAACATTAATCTAACAGTTAATATTCTCAAATATTTAATCATGTTCAAATTTTCAAATGTATGCTGATTATTATGTTTAGAATAGTTATAACATGTTCCTTTCCATCAAAGACAGTCTATGTATGTGAATCAATTTATCAGAAAACAACTTTTCTTTTTCTTATCCTCTGCAAAATATCAATAAAATGGAAAATTTTAGGAATTCTAAAGTTCAAACTTGTCATATTCAAACACAAGTTCACATTCTGAGGGGAGCACATTTTCAATGGTGTAAGTTTCTATTTTTTTAGATGAGTTGGGTGGATTCAAAATATACTTTTCAGGAATGAACCAACTTGTTCGATTGGTTTCTTTTGTTTTGATAAGCCTAGTTTCCCTCACAAGGTAGTTGTGATGAATTTTCTTTTAAATGTATTTAAAAATTGTTTGATTACCTTATGACGTGGCAAATGGAAAAATTACATAATGTAAATTCTTTTCAGGAAGTACAATGTTTCATGAAGAAAAAATACCAGTAAACTTGTTTTCAGTGCATATTTAAGTATATTTAGAATAGGAGTTAATAGCAGGCAAACAATTGCTTTTTAATAGTTTGTAAAGTATGTCATGTCTTTAAATCCTCTTTTGACCTATCTGCAGTTCTATTAAATCAGATATGTTACTTATAAAGGAAAAACTGTATCTCACAACTGTAAGAATTTCCTGTTTCTGGGGTAAGCTACACACATTCTTTAATTGTCATTTTATGAATGAAAAAGTGTCTTAAGTCACTAAGTGTCTTAAGTCAGTTTCTTTTATGGACTGAAGCAAATTACTCAATGCTAAGAAATCCTTATATTAAATTACAATAAATAACAACATATTATAAAATTCCTTATTTTTCATTTTCAGAACAATAAGTTTGAAATAAGTTGAGAAATTGCTAATACTTTGAGGGCTGTTTCATTTAGAAATACACTGTAGGTGTATAAGGAAATGAATAGTGGAAAAACCAACTGAAATGCAAAAAATAATTTTGAGAATGAAGACTCTAAGTAATAACATGAAGGAGCACTTAGGACTGGAAATGCACTGTTTTGGGTAGGGGATGCTTGTTCTCCAAGAGCTGTAAGTTATTATACACAGTATGAAACTGGAATCGAACAAAGGTACAAGATAATTATCCCCAACAGGAGCTATATGTCTATTTGACACAAATTTGTGACAATTACAAAGGAAAATACTGGCCTTTCCTGTAATGTATTTGCTCTCATTATTTGTCTTTTTTGTCATCATGTCAGCAATTTCAAATTTGAAAGTTAAATCATGGCAAATTGTCACAGTGGTAGTTCATGCAGTGTTAGAAGTACATTTATGTGATTGTTTTAGTAAATGGCTCATTGGAAAAATATTTTCTGCTCAGTTGAAAGTTTTGCTGCAGGGACTAAAGCAAATGAATCCAAAATACAAATTCAAGTTATTCATGTGTAAAAATTAACCTTTCCCTGATATATTCTTAACAAAAATATTCACTAAGTTGACTATGAACTGGAAACTTGTGTGTATTTCATTTTATTAGTACCTTTGACAACAAAATTAATGCAACCTTATTCCATTTAAGATATTTAAAATTTAATTTAGCTGAAACAGAAAATTTACATAACTAACAACAAAAACCCCAACAAATTACTTACATTTTATAGCAACTATTTTCATTAAAAATTATCATATCCATTTCTTATGTGCAATGATCTCAGTTAAATCCTCTTTATTGTACAGCAATACATAAGAATAAGAAAAAAAGTAATATTTTTGTCTGAATTTTATTAATATTTATTTTTTTACAAAGTTATTGTGAATGCATAAAAAGCTACCCTAATAATATTGAAGAAGTTTTAGTTCAGAACCTGTTATATCTGGGATCATCATCAGATATATGAAAACTCAAGGGAATTGTGTTATCTCTACTGCTTGCATCTGTGGCACAAAGTAAATAAAAAGTTTTGTCACAGATACGGACATTTGCATATTCAAGATAGTTTTGACATTACAGTCATCTGGCTGCACTCAGAACTCAAGGGCTATTGTAAATCACAGTGCACAAAAAGCCTGTCATGATGTTGTCAAAAGTAATCCAGTTTTCTTCTCTTTTTTCCTAGCTGTTCCAAACTGTAATTAACTTTCACATGAAATGGAGATTCAGTCTTTTAAGAGGTCTTCATTCTTGATAATGTGCAAAAAGGTTAAGCCACTCCATTAGTATAGAAGAAACAATGGATTAGAAAATATAGTGAACACTGAATCACTAAGCTCGTTTTAGTGGTAAACACAGAATCACTTCCTACCCGTGGCAGTGACTAATAGAAGGACAACACTGCTTTGTTTGGGGGTTTTTTTGTAAAGGCAGTAGCTAGCTACCTCAACATGAGTTCTGAAACTGGGTAGCATCTAACATCTCTAAAGCAGAATTTCTGAGTAAGATTTTAAAAATCAAAATGTTTTGTGTGATTTTTGCCTTGTTAATTGGCCAAGCTACTAGTAAAACACTGCATTCTTACACAGTTTGCAAGGAGCTGGCAGAGTTAAGACACCTGACTGCTGGGTCAACCTGAGTGTATTTGAAAACGGGTTTGAAGGTAAGAACTGCTGCACACAAGAAGCCCAGGAAAGGAGGGAGAAGTGTGCATGTGTGTTTATGTATGCACAAGAGCTACAGTTCTGGAGCCACAACTTTCTCTAAAGCACAATCTTAGTTACACAGGAGAATACTACTTCCATAAAGCATTTCTTTTTCTCACAATGTAGGATAAACGTGCTAGAAGCTTGAATTTAGTTTCTACAGGGAACAAGAATCTGCTGGGTTTTAGCACTTTGAACACTTGCTTTTACAGCTTAAATAATATATTTTCAATATAGCTTTTTTGATGTACTCTCATATAGGTAAGTAACAGCATTTTTAGGGCCCCAACTCAACTCATTGGTTGAAAAAACTAATCTGCTTACTTGTTCTTAGTGGTGGGAATACACAAAGAGCAGAGCCTAGCTTCTTTACTTCGTTGGAGGTTTGGTTCACTAGACAGATGAGAAGAAATTCTTTATAGCTTGCTGCCAAATCTCCTCCTGCTGGACGATGGAGGACTGTTTGTACTGCAAATGAAAGCACATGCTGTTGCACAGATGTATCAAACCTAGATTTTTTGTTTGTAGAGGTACTGCGAGTTTTCACTCCATCGCTCACAAGGCTCAGACAAATGAAAGGCAGTGACTCATGCTAAGGGGTAAAAGTTGGAATAGCCAATTTGGGTAGCTTGATGGCAGCGTGGTGGAGTAATTCATGGGTTAAATACTTTTCTCACAATAATTTACTGCACAGGACAGTGGCTAACATCCTAACTCTAGCACATCTCTAGGATACCTCTGCAGAGAATGAGGTCTCTTCTCTTATTCTGAAGTAGATAGAAAGAAAACAACAGCATAAATAAACTCATCAGATTTGGTTTTCGGAAAAAAACCATGCTAATTCTCTCCTGTACTATGAGATTTATTTTCATATTCTTTCTGTCATTCACCCGTGCTCTCCATTTTCCTGTACTTAGCATCTTCATTTGAAATCAAACACAGAGGCAGAATATTACTTCATTGGTATTGGTGCATCTTCAGCAAAATTGTACAAGAAAAGTTTGGTCCAATGACTGTGGGAAACTTTCATTAAACAGGAGTTTACCCTGTGGCACATTTGCAAGCTGTTCATATTTCTGCTAAGTTAAGTCAATCTATCTCCATAACAAGAAGATAGTTTCATGGAATGCCTGAGGCCCTCTGATTCCCTGTTGATTTCTACAGGACAAATCTCTGGTTTGGTCAAGTTGATCAGAGGAAATATCTTTGTTGGTTAAGAACAGATCCACAACAACATATTCAGGAGTCCTGACATCTTTATCTGTGCTGTGAAAAAAAAAAAAAAATCACTTCTTGTCCCTTGAAGTAAAATATTTTCTTAATTCTTTCTCTAGTCTACTGCCCTGTTTCCAATGCCCCATTCACCTAAAAATTTGAAACTGTCTCATTTTGACAAATGATATTTCAAAGGACATTTTGGGAAAAAACTGTTCTGAATTTAAGTGGAACATAGAAACACATATAGGTTTGATTTGTGCACAAAAGAAATTCTGAAAAACACAGAAATACAGAATTAAAAAAAAAGGGGATGTGGGAATTCTAAACTGGTTTGTCCAAATTTAAGTGAAATGTATTTGTCACAGATCTTTGTCATTCTGTTTCTATGAGATTAAAGATAAAAATAAAAAAGAATAAAAATAATGAGATCTTTAATAGTTTGCATCTTTGATGTATGGAAATCTTAACTTCTAGTCCACAATCAGAGAAATTCTAGCCATATTGCTGAACAAAACAGAAGTAATGTTTTATTAGGAATTCAGTTGTTCAAAGCAAGGAAACTTCAGGTATACTATGTTAACACTTGTCTTTCCAAGTTGGAAGAACATAACCTTAATGGAGGAAAGGGTGTATTGATGCAAAGTAATATACTCTATTTGATATGCTATGGAAGTTTGGCAACAGAACTGGAGTAATCTTCACAGCAGACATTACTCCTTGGGTTTTCTAGTCATTGATGAGCATGTGTCATATTTGAAGAAGTGAGAAGTATCATTAAATTTATGTGACTGCTGGTACAGCTTTATTGCTGCCTGTACTGAGATTTACTCTCAGTGCAAAATTAATGTTTTTATCTTACTTCTGTATGAGGTCCTTGATATCCTGATTCTTTTCTCAAGTCTCTTCCATTTCTATTAATGCAGAAAAGAGGGGATTTTTATTTTTATTTTCTTCTTTTTACTTTTCTCTTTTTTTGTTGTTGTTTTATTTTCCTTGTTTTTGTTTCTTTCTCTTTTCTTCTTCCTTTTTTCTTCTTTTTCCCCTCTCCCTCTCCCTCTCTGTCTCCCTCTCCTTAATGGATCTTCAGCCTGCTCACGCTGTGAGGGGAACAGGATAAGGCCACTGATGCTGTTTGTGCTCTCAAGGATGCTGTGTGTTCTGTCTGTGCTGCTCAGTGTGGCTTTGCCAGGTGTATACCTATGTGCATAAAACACAGCTGTTTGTCTGTGTGCATTTTAAGAAAACGTGCCCAGCCTTGCTGCTGGAGCTGAGTCAGCCTTTGTTTTGCTGGGCTTCTCAGTTCAGCAATCCCTAACAACCGGATGCCTCTAGCTAGAGCGTGTCAGGACTATAAACATTTCCAGCGTGACCTTTTGTTAACACTGTAGATCAAGAACACCTGTGGGACTCAGCTTGTTTGTAGGCTCTTTCTCCTTTGATAACCACACCTTTAAAACTGGAAGTACAAAGCAAAAAGGACCATTTTTTAAAGCAATTTTTGAATGCACTTTCAGCTGGATGGCTGTATTTAAAATCAGAAATTGGCAGTTTATGTTGGCTAAAAGCATTTTCAGTGCAGACTATAAAGTTTTCAAAGACAGGAGAATATTACAGACTTTTTCTCATGATTCATTCTCAGCTGTCTGTGGGAACTTCTTTTAACTATCGAGGATTTCACAACATAGTTGCTAAATGTAGATGCAGCCAGGCTTTTTTATAAATGATGTACTTATTCCCAAGATGAATACGGTTTCATATCCATTTCTCAGTACAAAATACACAGAGATCTGACACCAGGGGTGAAACCTAAGGGGTAGTCTCATCCTACTGGGATATGTTTTACAGAATCTTGCAATCTCAAAAGTGTGTGTTTTTAAATAAGTTTAAGCTACTTGTATTAAGCACCTTCTCTTGGTCACAATTAAACCCTGTGTGGCAACTAAGCACCATGGAGCTGTTTGATCACTCCCCGTTGGTTTGATGAGGGAAAGGATCCAAAGAGTAACAGTGAGAAAACTCAAGGGATGAGATAAAGACAGTTTAATAGGTAAAGCAAAAGCTGGGTGTTTAAGAAAATCAAAACAAGAAATTAATTCACTTCCCATGTGTGGGTAGCTGTTCAGCCATTCCCAGGAAGTCAGGGCTCCATCACACCTGATGACAAATACTATCACTTTGAACTCAATGATCCTTATGGGTCCCTTCCAGCTTGAGGTTTTCTTTGATTCTCTGTGAAGAATACAGAGCCAGGCTCATCACAGCTGTGGAAGGCTGGAGGGGAAGAGGCAATGGATATTCATTGGGGTGAGAGTAGTAATAAACAGCAGTAGGAGTGCCTAACCAATTGCATATAAGGAGAAATGTCTTCACCATGCAGACAGTCAAGCCTTGAAGCAGGCGGTCCAAAGAAAGATTTTTTTTCCCAAGTTTCCATTGTTAGTTGTTTACCCAGCTGCATAAAGCTCAGAGCAATTTGATTTGATCTCACAGCTTCCCCCTCATTTGAGAAGTTTGGACTAGAGACCTCCTAAAGTGTTCTCTCCTCTGAGTTATCCTGTCACTCAGTGAGTTACATTGAATGCCTTCCCTGAATATCTGAGAAACATTTTTCTCTCTACAAAAGATTGGCTAAAGATGATTTCAGTTTTCATTAGAGAAGTATGGTAAATGCCAGGATTTGAGTTTCATTGTTGGTGTTTGGTTTTGGTGTGTGTTGTTTGTTTGTTTTAAATGTAGTGGGGTTTCTTACATTTTTTAGCTATGCTATGAATGCTGTGTTTTGTGAGATCAGGTGTTATCAAGCTGGAGAATTTATATGATACATGGGATAAATAGTAACCCCATATTCAGGAGCAAGCCTCAGAGCTGTACTTCCAAAAAAGGCACAGCTGCCAGCAAGAAAAGGCAGCATACATTATTTAGGAAATCCTAGCTTCCTACTGGGGAGCAGCTTACACAAGAACTTTCAAGGTCGTGGTCAAAAAGCCATGCTGCAGGGATTTAGGGTGCCATCTGAAACAGGACTTTCATAGCCCAAAGCATAGTTGAGGAACTGTCAGGGAAGGAATTGTAGAAAGAGGAGACAAGAATGTCTCTATGTCTTTCTGCTCTTAGCAGTACTAGCAGTAGAAATTGCTGGATTAAGTTCTGGCTAGAACATCTGATCACTGTATGGCCACCTTGACAATTTGCTACTTGAATCACTGCCAAAGAGAGTTCCTCATCTGACACAGAATGGAAGAAGCATTTGAGATACTTCTGAACTGTTCAAGGACTTTTTCCAAATCTCAGTCTTAAATTGACATGCATAATTTTAAATCCATCCTTAGAAGTTTAAATCTTCTTTTGGACCTTGGTTTTCCAATCTAGTTCTGTATGTTGAACAGTGTGGAAAGATGACTGGGGGTAAAGTTAGGGAAAATCGAAAAGTTATATTCACATCGTAGCAGTAGTTACAATGGTACAGAAATTACGGATAAAGTGCAGCTGCTACTTCCTGAATGGAATGAGGTTGACATGTTTAAGCCCTGTTCCACGAGGATTCCCCGTACACGCAATCTGCAACAATAAACACCTGCTAAGGGGGATGGAATAGAGGGACAAGTGGACTGGAAACACCACAACCAGGCTCTGTACAAATCTTTGCAGGGAGGGAAACTTTATGGTACTTTGCAGCTGATAAACTGCACCGTACCTGTCAAACAAGGAAGGTAGAAGATGTCCTGCTACTGAGCCAACAATTATGGTGAAATCGCTCTCCTCAGGTGAACCTAACCCTAAGCCTAACCTAACTGCAATACTAACACACACCTCCATTCCAAAGTTACCTGCCTCCAAGGCACAACCACCCCTCACTTAGGATGTGCTTTATATTTTATTGTCTATATCCTTAAGAGTAAATCATGAGAATTTTATACCAATCAGGTATAAATGTAACAAAGGTATTAATGACTGGAGTCACTCAAGCTCCACCTAAAAGTAAGTAGAAAATAGGGAAAAGTTGAGGAAGATTCCATTGTAACTGCAGGGATCAGTTGATCCCTGTCTTCTCCCCCATAGGGATGCCTGTTGGGTAAGAACCACACTATATGCATTCTGAATACTTTAATGGAGATTAGAACTTGTCTGTGCATTGCTTTGAACATGTTTTTGTAGTTAGATACTATCACCAGCAGTTCTCAAACCATAACCTGTCTCGATTTTCTGTTAACAAATAATGTTACTCTGTAAACTGGTAGTGTGGGCCCTTCATGGGCGCCGGCAGTGCCTGCAGTAGGTAACACACTTTGTCAAGCACTAGAAGAGGATTTTGTTGCTTATATCCCATGCAGGATTCATCTCTGAGATAGCTCTATGATATTTTATTTTGTGTTTGTGTTCATACACAGCTAAAAAAGAAAATCTCCACACTCCAAGTTTTAGACATATTTCTATAGAACTGCCAAATAATATTTGTCACTGCATTTTGGTAGGATAAACCTCCCAGACATACTAAAATCTCTGAGTCAAACTCTGATTTATATTTCACTTGAACCACATACTACAAGAAGAATCATGAGGAAACAAGTAAAAACCAAGAGAAGAGTTCTGTCCCCCTAAAATGAGTAAGATGAATATATTTTTTTCTTAACTTTTCAAAATGTGAGTAGTGTAATTTACATTTTCTTTCCATTAATATTCAAGCTTCTGTATATATCTTTCATAAATGTGTGTTAATTTCAACCATTAAGCAGCAGGACATTTTAAAAGTATTGAATAAATTTCTTTTTATAAAGGTATTTGATTTTTTCATTTATAAGGGTAAAAATTTTTGTAACAATATGAATTTTGACATTAAATAGAAAATAACCTTTATTTTTTAAAAGCAATATTTATATTAAAAATGTGTAATTTATATTTAACTTCAGATATCTTTTCTCCCACTTCTCCCCCTCCCCTTTTTTTTTTTTCTTTCAGATCCTAAATTTGAAGTTGGTTTCCTGCAGGAATTAATGAATTGTTAGTTTTCTCCCTGTTTTTAATCTCAGGACTAAAATTAAATTGTGTGATTAGAATTGGCTTCCCATTGATTTTATTAGAATGAGTTCTGATTTCTGTGTGAAACCCTGATGTTCTCCCATGTTCCACTAATAGGATGTATATTTTGGTGGCATTTTGTTATCACAAAGACTTGCATTAAACTAATTATAAAGACATATAAGTTTA
Source organism: Myiozetetes cayanensis (assembly GCF_022539395.1). NCBI lineage: Eukaryota > Metazoa > Chordata > Aves > Passeriformes > Tyrannidae > Myiozetetes > Myiozetetes cayanensis. The sequence continues at coordinate 17,047,593 of NW_026087521.1, forward strand.
GATTTATTTTTAGCAAAACCTCAGAACTACAATGAGCACCCTCTGAAAGTGCATGAAATAGCTGTATATTGGCAGGGGTTGAGTGAGGGTATCAGATCTTCTCTGTGGTCATTGCTGCAGGCTACAGCTATTTCCATGCCTACTGAGCATGGATAGTGAAGTCGTGGATGAACATTCTATCAAAGCATCTACCAGTAGGTGATAAAACTGCCTTCCAGATTGCTACTTGTTGCCCCTAGGTGGTCACCGTGCCTTGCTAAGCTCTCTTCCAACACAAACTGTTGGCTGAAATCTTCCTGAGACTCAATACACAATAGCTCAGAAAATAATATATATAAATCACACTTTATCTGAGCTTTTCATGATTGCTGATTCATGGTCAAGATTTCATGTTGCTCTTTAGTGAGAAAGAAATTCTACACCTCTCTCTCCTTTTTCCTTCCCTCTCTGCTTTTCCTGTCTCCTTGCATTTTTTCTCATTCAACTCAGCAACTACAAAGATAACTAAGAGATGACTATGCCCATTTGTTATCTTTTCTGTTAGTATTTAAAAAAGATTAAGGCCACATTATTCTGCAGAACTGCATGACTAGTACTTGAGAAAGTACAGTACTTAAACATATATAAAATAAAGACATCATCAAGGTTAATCATAAGAAAACAGGAGTTAAATTTTTAGAGGAGATAAATAGAAGCTCAGGTTCACAATCTTTGTTTGCGACCCTAGAGGACCACAGGTAATTCCCTCAATGCAGCATGAAAAGCAAGAAGAGCCATTGTATATGGCTATGAAAACTCTTATTTTGATATGAAAGATTTAGTCTGAACATAAGTCTCTGAAGTGCCTTTTTCGGAACAATGTATTTAACTCACAAAAGAGAGAATTTCAGAAGGCATTGCCAAACTTGAAGAGGATTCTTGAAGGTGCTTTCAGGAAACAGATAAAGCAATCAAAGGGTGACAATTGTGGTACATGAGAATCCTCTCAGTGGTCAGTGCAAGGAAATATACTTTAGATCTCAGAATGCAAATGTTGTTGCTTCTAGGTATGCTTCGCAGTAGTCATTAAGAAGGGAAGATGACTAGAATGGTTCCAATACCAAGAGTTATCCAACGATATTGCTATTTTCTCCATAAATGCACCCTGAAATATATAGTCAGATGTTTTACACTTCTATTGAGAAATCATATTTCAAACACACTTTCCAGATTTTGAAAATCACAGATACTCACCAGCAAAAGAAATCCCTAATCTCAGTCTCAGCAATTTGTGTACTTCAACATGAACTCAAAGTTAGCCATGTATCAAGCAGTAAACTAGATGTAATTACAGAGTTTGGAGTCTATTATCCCAAATAAGTCCTTTAGATAATAATCAAGGCTCCAGGAAATTACTGAAATATAGTAATAATTCATAAAATATAGGTCTTCTGAGGAGCTATCAGAAGCAATAATAAATGATCAATTCAGCAGACAACAAAAAGAAAAAAAGAAAACATTAGTTTGGCAAAGTTGTATACATAGCTGCATCTGTCATATAGATGTATATTTCTAGTTTCAAACTACTGGTTGGACAGAGGTGCAGAACCAGCTGTAGATCTGAGACATGAAGGAGGACTTAGTATGGGCCCCACATCAGCAATCACAACAGGATCATGATTGCTGTTTAGCCACATTAACCAGTTTGTTTAATTCCTTACTCAATTTCAGGCTTGTATTCAATAATGTCTTACTCAACTGCTCAAATAAAAGAAAACTGAAGTATTTTATATGCTTTAGCTGTTTAGGTTGTTCTTCTAGGACACATCACAGAACTTTAAATATTTCAGACATATTAAAAAATAATGCTATCTTTCTTTAGGTAAGTCAAATAGACTGATAACTAGAGAAACAAATGCCTTAGCATCCCCATCATCCTGCTCCTAAAGGGAAAACTGAAAGAGTTTGTGAAAGCTGAAACTATCCTCCAGAGCCTCAGTTTTACATCAGAAAACAAAGTTTTTACTATTACCCTTAATATTTTTTCAAGTCTACTCGCAGTCTATCACTTAGGTTTCTCTCTGGGTGGAAAGATTTTAGTGTCTATGTGTCCTATACTACGTTATTTGTAGCGTTCTGTGATTTTTTTTCCTACCTGAAAGGGAAATCTTTCACAGAATCACAGAATTGACAGAATTGGTTAGGTTGAAAAGAAACCACAGTGGGTCATCTGATCCACCCTTCCTGCTCAAGCAGGGTTGTCCCAGAGCACACGGCACAGGATTGAGTCCAGACACTTCTTTAATATCTCCAGTGAAGGAGACTCCACAACCTCTCTGGGCAATCTTTTCCAGTGTGTGCTCACCTTCACAGTAAAGAAGTTCTTCCTCATATTCAGGTGGAACTTCTTGTGCATCAGTTTCTGCCCACTGCCTCTTGTCTTATTGCTTGGTACCTGAAGAGAAGAGCCTGACTCCATCCCCTTGGCACCCATTTTTTTAGATATTTATACACATTAATGAGGTCCTTTCTCAGTCTCCTCTTTTTGAGACTGAACAGGCCCAACTCTCTCAGCCTGTCCTCTTAAGAGATATAGAGAGTCAAGAGACCCATGATTAACTTAGTAGCTGTCCTCTGGACCTGATCCAGGAGCTCCATGTCTCTCTTGTACTGTGGATGTATGTAAGAAACAAAGAAAGACATCTCTTAAAAGTTGAATCACAGTGTAAAAATTTGTCTTGGTATTATACTTTTCTCTTTCAATAGAAGTAAGACAGAGATGGATCTCAGTGTTTCGTTGTGAATTTCAGAGTATTCAAACTTGTAAAGTAAACCAGTGCATCAAAACTTACTCCAAAATCTCTATTGCCTATAATCTAAACAGGTACCCAGGTAATGATTATATAGTAACAACATCACATGTGAGGCAAGACAATGATGGTCAGGTGCTTAAAATCATAGAATCATAAAATCATTCAGATTGGAAAAGACCTTTGAGATCATCGACTCCAACCATTAACCCAACACGGCTAAGTCCACCACTAAACCATTTCCCTAAGTCCTCACCTACACATTTTTGAAATACCTCTCAGATGATGACTCGATCACTTCCCTGGGTAGCCTGTTCCAACGCTTGATGACCCTTTCAGTGGAGAAGTTTTTTCTAATATTCAGTTTAAACCTCACCTGGTACAACCTGAAGGCATTTTCACTTGTCCTATCACTGGTTATTTGGGAGAAGAGACAGACCCCTCTTGGCTACAACCTTGTCTCAGATAGTTGTAGAGAGCAATAAGTGATGACACACTGACATGATCTCAGAAGGGGGTAAGAGACTCAGTAAGAGAAGGAGGCACTCAGTAAGAGAAAGGAGCTGAGATTACTGAAAGGATGCAGCCTATTTATAACCTTAAACAAACATGAAAACATTGTTTAAAAGGTAAAACTTCCTTATTAGGCAAAACATGTGACTGTAGCATCTGATTGGCTGCTGCTGTTATCTGGGGACCTGGCAGGCTTTCCAGGTAGCAGCTCCATTCCTGTAATGAGTTGCTTTGTGCTTTGCTTAGCCCAAAGCCTGCTGTTAAGGTCTGGTTCTTTCCAAGTCTTCAACCTGCATTAATTCCCACAATAAGGTCTCCCTTAAACCCCTCTTTCTCCAGGCTAAACAATCACAGCTCCCTCAGCTGCTCCTAAGACTTCTGCTCCAGACCCTTTACCAGCTTGTTACCTTTCTCTGGACACTCTCCAGCACCTCAATGTCTTTCTTGAAGTGAGGGACCCAAAACTGAACAGAGGATCTGAGGCGTGGCCATGCCAGTGCAGAGTATAGGGGCATGATCACTGTCTTGGTCCTGCTGACCACAGTAATTCTGATATAAACCAGGATGCCTTCTTGGCCACCTGGGCACACTGCTGGCTCACATGCAGCCAGCTGTCAAACAGGACACTCAGGTCCTTTTCCATTGAGCAGCTTTCTGGACGCTCTGCCTTGAGCCTGTAGTGTTCCATGGGTTTGTTGTGACCCAAGTGCAGGACCCAGCACTTCACCTTGCTGAACCTCATACCACTGACCTGTCCAGATCCCTGTGCAGAGTGTTTCTACTTTTCTTCAGAACAAAACTCCAGCCCAACTTGATGTCATCTGCAAACTGACTAAGGGTGCTCTGCATCCCCCTGTTCAGATAATTGATAAAGGTGTTAAACAGGGCTGGCCCAGTACTAAACCCTGGGGAACATCACTGTAACCCAGGTTTTTATTCAGTGAACAGTGTACAAATGAAAGCCATAAACAGGAAATTTCTCCAGGAAAATGCTGTGGTAGACAGTGTCAAAGACTTTACTAAAGTCCAGGTAGACAGCATCCACAGCCTTTCTCTAAGTGAGTCTCCTTTTCATAAAAGGAGATAAGGTTGGTCAAGCGGGACCTGCCTTTCATAAACCCATGCTGGCTAGGTCTGATGCCCTGGGTGTCCTGCTGTGTGATGGGACTCAAGATGATGCACTCCATGACCTTCCCTGGCACTGAGGTAAGACTGACAAGCCTTTAGTTCCCTGCATCCTTCTTTTGACCCTTCTCATAGATCAGTGCCACATTTGCTAACCTCCAGTAAACTGGGACCTCCCTGTTTTTCAAGGACTGCTAATAAAAGGCAGAAAGAGCTCGGTGAGCCAGTTCCCTCATTAGCCTTGGGTGGATCCCATCCAGCCCCATAGAGACTGTGTGTCTAAATAGTGTAGCAGGTTGCTGACTATTTTACTTTGGGTTATGGAGTCTTCATTTTGCTCCCCATGCCTGTCTTCCAGCTCAGGGGACTGCCTACCTTGAAAACTACTGTTTTTACTGTTAAAGACTGAGGCAAATATGGCATTAACACTTCAGCCTTTTCCTCATCCTCTGTTAACTGTGTTTACCTCTGCATCCAATAAAGGATGGGTTTTGTCTTGGTTAAATGCTAAGGAGGAAATCATAAAGAAGGAGCCTTTATAATAGCAGTGTGCAACTCCTCTGGCAGGTTGGTTAATGTCTGTGTGCACCCACACTGGTCATAACTGCCCCATTTTGGTTGCAGGAGGCTGCAGGATTACCTGTGTCCATGAAGACTGTGAGTTGATGGAACAAATTACTTACCAAAAAAAAGAAAAATCCCTCAAAAATCACAGATAAACCCCCAAAGAAACCATTGCATTCCTTTTCTATAAAAATAGACTTAGAAATTCTACTTTACATGGCCTGTGTTGAGGAAAGATCTCACAAAAATTCATATGCCACAGAAAGTTAAAAAAATCCATAAAATTTGTACAGGACATTGCAAGGCCCATAAGAAAGTTACGAAAAGTAATAAAGGATGTCATGCATGATTTACCTAAACTGTAGCCTATGACTAAAAAGTTCAATGGCATATCTGTAGGAGGCCAGCAAACTTGATGTTCCTTTTTGTAAAAATTTCATGTAATAATAAATGACTACAAATATCATTAGCAGGCAAATTATTTGAAGCCATTTTAATGTAATGTTGTTATTTCCTAGGAGCAATTCAGGTCTCTTTAAGTGCAGTAAGGGATTATGTAGACAGGTGAGCAGACTGTTATAAGGTAGTTACATTTCTAAAAAGCTTTTAAGGACATCTGCCTAAGTGTCATTGAGAAACTGAGTTGTTTTACAGTAAAAGGGAAGGTTTGATTATCACTAAATAAACTATTAAAAAGCTATGAGTATTCAGTGTGGACAATGATTACACATTGATTATACAACCCTATAATGTCCTCACTGTTACAAAAAACTGAAGGAAAAGCTTATTCAAGACTGCACATAGCTTGTGTGCAGGAAGTTGTCACTGAAATAATCAAGCAGCAATTTGAAAATGAGCAATAGAAATCTTTTTCTCCCAACATACAATTCAACCTGTATGACTCTTGCTGAAGAAAATGGTGAAGCTGAGCTTTGTGAACTTCAAAGGAGTAACAAACCCATGGAGGTTTACTCCAAAAGGGATTGTTAAGAAATGTAATCCAAAAGTAAACTCCAACTTCTAGCTGCTGTCAGGTGGAGGGCATGGCAGAGGGGTGACTACAGTGTTTCATAATTCTTAGATGCTTCCCTTTGATGTCTTCCACTGGACACTGAGACAAAGGTACTACTGGCTCACCATAGCAATCCTCAGGAGTGATCAAACATTCTGAATGCTGTCTTGCCCATTTTCAGGTAAATTACAGATTTTTCAGAAACCTTGTTAAGGTTACTAAAATACATTTATGTATTTACTTGAGATAAAATAATATAATAAACTATTGATGAGCAGAAAGCAATCTTACTTCTATGGCTATTCTGAAAAAAATATTTAGATCATCTACCCTGAGACCAAGTCCAATGCTTGCTGTGAATGGTATTACTATCAGAAATGTGATAGGAATGTGTCTTACTAAAGAAACTAATATTCTAATCCAAACAATGCTGCCTCAAAACATTCCATCAGACTGAGTTATACAGCAGGACTCTTAACTTCCAACTTTGGTGTTTTGGGGTATTTTTTATGTATTTTGCTTATTGTTTTTGTTTGTTTGTTTGTTTTTAATTTAAATAAAATGTGTGACTTAATTGTTTATCGGTAGTGAAACACCGATTAGTTTTGGTTGTGATTTCATTTGGTAAGGCTGGCAATAACTGATCTACAAATCATGTTTTTATTTCAGTCTTGATTCTTGAAAGTATCTCTGTTAGTATTTATGCTGATTTCTTTTTGTTTCATGACACATTGTATGACATTTCAAATAACTTATAATGACATTTTCCAATTAATTTAACACAAGATTCAGCACAAACATGTTCATACACTTTTAGGAAACAAAAAAAGATGAAAGACATCTAGTTTCTCAAAGAAAACTCAATCAAAGTAGTATTTTAAGGCAAAAGTAAAGCACAAAAAAAATAATAAAAAAAGGAAAATATCCAACTCGGCTGATTCTATGATTGTACGATCTCATACTTCTAGCTATCCCTGTTAGGAGTTTCAGATCCATATTTTATCCTTTCTGCCATTTCATCTGTGTTTTGCCTTCAGTTCAGTTGATATTCCAGTGTTGGACATCTTGTCTCAATGAAATTGCTTTCTTGCCTCTTTGGTTTTTGTTACTGCTGAAAATCTGATTTTGGTTTTCCAGTCACACTCCCATGATAAAATTCTGGCTACAGAAACAGAAGATACACCTACAACTACTGTTTTTTTTATCAGTAATATCAACCTTTTCTGATTACTTAAATGGTTTTCTTGACACATTGTTGCTTTAGTTATCTGTCTGACCTAGGTAGTCCATATTGAATTGTCATTGTATTGAGGATCTTAATTTACCAGGTAATCTGGCAGGATCTTTTGAGAAGAAACTCAAATAATTTTCTCTATCTAATATTTGTTACCTAATATCCAAATTCAGAATGCTGTGTTTTGTTATTAGCCAATCTGTTCTTGATTGATTTCTAGATCTAGCTAATGTCTGTGGTTTTGTTTTTATCAAAAAAAAAAAAATCTGGATTACGCCAGAAACAGTTCCAGGGACGTTCCAATAGGCAAATAAACTGACTGGGCTGCAAAGCTGCCCTGGCATCTCACCTCAGAAAAGTTCCTGTGTATCCTGTGTAACATTGTTTGCCAGTGACTTGATCAAATGACTTTTCAGGTTGTTATATGAGAAACATTACTGCTTTGGTGCCTATAGGACACTTCTGGTGAAAAATAAATGCAAAGTTTGAACCTTTGTTAATACCAGACAACTCAGAAGGGAATGCAGTTTTAACCATGACCTCCTTGCACTGGTAACACTGATGCAATGACACTTTCTTCATGTCCTCTTCAGAATAAACATAACATTTGTAAATCATGAGTGTAATAAACATATGTGGGCTATTAAATATAAAAGCATTACTAAAAGTCTGTTGTTGGAAGGTTTAGTTGGTCAGATTACAAAAGTTGTCCCATCTCTCATGTTATAAATTGAGAATGAGGTAGCAATTTCTAGATCAGGAGATTGAAGACCATTGCAAATCTTTCCATATCTCAGTCTTCATCTATAGACACTATAGTGCCTCAGTTGGATATCTTAGGACAGAATGTTCATTTGTACCTTTCTTCCAGCAGGGGTAGAAATGAAACTGCCAAACACAGGAACTCAGAAAGAGGCCTGTTCACATTACAGATAAGAGTAGGAGAGCAGGAGTATACAGTTGTGTTATGGTTCCATGATAGAAAATAGTTTGTTGTATACCATACTTTTAAAGCTGCTTAGAATGCTAGCAGGTATTTTTTATTAGACTGTACATGATTATCTAACGAGGTAGAAGGACTGAATGTCGAAGTATACATTCCCCTGGGACAGACTTTACTATTACAAACTGCAGTGCATTCCTGTAATGATGAGCTCTCTTCTTTTGTAATCATTTAATGACATCTACTCCTATGAAACAGAACTATGAAAGCGGAAAATGTTTTTAAAGAATGATCTAGGAGACAAATATGAATGAGTACATATCAGGTTAGTGGAAATATACTTTGGTTCTCTCATGGTATTTGGATTTGATTTTACTTTCAGTGTAGAGTTTTTTCTAGTCATTAGATGTATAAGAACAAAGTCGGTGGTGTTCCATATTGCTGCAGTGCCTCAGGGGCAAAAACAGTGCCAAAAAGAGCAACACGTAGCAGTCTCATCCCCAATTAATATTATTGTAAAACATCTACATAAAGATATAATTTTTCTTTTGAACTCTCAGTTACAGGAATCTGACTCTTTATGGGAATCTGATCCAGTGCTCAGGAAATGCCTCAAAGGTTTTCTTTTGTTCCAGGTGGTTTTTCGTAAGGTCTAACATGGCTACTCCTTGTGTCAGCAGTATCTACATACTCCAGCATGTGATTAGCAGGAAGAACATAGGAATTAATATTCCCTGATGTTACTCAAAAATCACCCATTTCAATGCTATTTCTTATATGGGTGATTCCAAACAACATACAATACACAACATTTCTACACATAGAGTTTTTTCTTCTCACTTATCTCAAGACAATGATTTTGTAGCTCTAGTTTGGTTTCTGATAGAGCTGTGTCTGTAACTTGCAAAGGGTTTGTACGTTCATTTTGAGATTACTTATCTATGGAATCCTGTGATAATTGAAGTTGTACTGAATTTGGGATAGATCTCTGAAGGCCATCTGGCAACACAATTTTCCCCTGTGCCTTACCCTCTAAAACAAAGGTCAACACCATTGCATTTAGATAGTTCACCAGGGGTCACACTGCCCACTTCATACAGATAGTCTGTTTCTTTAGAGAACTCACTATTTATATCCCTTCTCAACTGCAAGAAGTGAAATCAGATCTTCCTTAAATACACTATATGTCAAGAAAATTGTAATATCCTCTATATCTGAAGTTTTCCAAAGTTGAGCAATAATACACTAAAGTTTGGAAGATTCTTGAACTTAGGGGAAGATAAAAGAAGGACCCATGTGACCAAATCCAGTGAAGGAAGATCTTGTGTTCCAGCTTCACTTCTCAAAGATCTTTATTCTAGGGAAATAAGAATAATGGTGAGAACACAGTCAAAAGCCAAGATTACACCTTTTCAGCTAAATGCCATATGAACTTGCTTTTTTGAATTTTTCCATATACTGAATGAATGTCTGGAGTGAAATGAATATGTTTCAAAATTCCTTCTCAGTGATTTGTTGTATTTATTTATCTATAAAGTCAAACATGATGAAGAACCATGGTGATACATTCTGCTTCCAAAAGAGACTAGTTAAAAAATCAAAAGGCTGGGGAAAATAGAAAAAAGAAAAACAATGCTGGCTTCTCTGAAATGTTCCATAGTGGACCTCATTTAGGAAAGCCATGTGTGACTCTTAGGCTACCAATCAAAGTAACACAAGTGCCTCTATGAGGTAAACGACACAACAAAAGTAGTATGTGACTACTTCAGAAAGTCAGGATGACATTGCTATTCATCATGCCCAGATACTGTCACACACATCAAATAAATTCTTCTACAGCATAATCCATAAGTGATAAAGATCTATACATATTTATATTTTATACTTTATATTAATATATAATTTATTCAATGATATCAATTAGAACTATTTGTGTGTTAATGATGCACAGTTGTAACAGAATGTTTATACTTCTGTGACAATTGTGCATTACTTGAAAACTAAATGATAAAAAAAATAAAAGCAAACATCAAACCCACAAACAGAATAAAACTGTCTCAAAACCCCAAAATGTCTGTAGGAACATGAGAAGCACTTTAATATTCCACAGTGTAGTTAGAGCAAATGGACATCATTTGTTCCTATGTAGAAAATGAAACCATTTGATTTGGTATTAGGTGATTCTTCCTAGTTTCATGTAGTGAGAAGACCCTGTTCTTCTGAAGCACAAAGAAGACTAGAAACATTTTGAGGAAGAAGAAAGAAAAGAAGGGAGAGAGAAAGAAGAAAAGAACCCAACAGGTATTAGAACTGACTCTTGAGTCAAATTTCACAGATGTATTCATACATAATTTTCCTCTTCATTGGATTTGTTTGGTAGTGTGTTGATCTGTTCTTCTGTGGCAATTCTTACATTCTCATGTGGAGCACTTAAAGGAATTTTGTGAGAGTGACACCTAATGCAGGAAACTAAATTATACTCTAGCCTTGCATTACAGTGTCATATGCTGATAACGTGAGTTGCCATAAATGTTATTTACTCCAATACTACTCCTTCCTAAAAAATTTTGCACATGGTACCTGTTTCATAACAAATTTACTTTTTGGCAGGGCAGGTTGTGAATAGCAAATTATCTTGCAGACAACCAGGTGTTTTCTTGGCAGTGTTAATTCAGGTAAATCTTGCACACTTCTGCATTTCAGGTCTGATTCTATTCCAAGAGCTTTCATAACAAAAAAAGTATTTAGACTTTAATGAAATTCCTTCTCAGCTTACACTTTCTTATAGAGGGAAGAATTAAGTTCTTCTAACAGTTTCCTCAACACCATCTTTTTGATAAGATGTGTGGTCTGTGATAAACGTTTTAGATGAGGACTGAGGGGCTGTCAAGAGTCTGGAATCTTTAATACAGACTTACTGAATGGGAGTGAATTCTGTAGTATTTCTGCTGACTAATCAGAGGATGGAAATTTGTAAGTCACAGCAATGCTTTTAAAATTGTTTATTGTTATATAATAAAAGAAAATATAATTGTTATAATGAAATCAAAATAAGTACCTTGATTATTGTTCATATATACAGTATAGTCAATAAAAAAAGAAATGAAAAAACCAAAAACAAAAACAAACCGAACAACAAATCTGAAAACTTAATTTCAAGGTATTTCCCTTTAGCTTGACTGACTTTGGGTTTTTTTTTTCTGTTAAAGACAAAGCAAAGATCCAGTCTCAGCTTATTTTCTAATACCCTTGGATGGAAATTCCAGTTCCCTGAGACTGTATTTCTAACCTGTGAAGGACATAAAATTATCAACTGAATATTTCATATTCCATGTTACAAAGCAAACAGTGTTGGGAATGTGGTGGACTTTGTAGAGTTGCTCTAACGCAGACATCCTGGTCTTGCTTTCAACACAGTAATGCATTCCTTAGTTCTGTCACTGATCAGACAAGTTGCTGTCATGTCTGAGTCTGCTGTTGATGACAACAGCTTTGGAACCTTCTTCATATTTCTTTCACTATGGTTCTTCCAAGTTGTCCATGTCATGACAAAATCTACATCTGAGTTATATATGTATATTCAGGTGTCTCAGATAGCAGTAGAGCAATCACACCTGTCATGCTGTTTGGCAGCAGGTTGATGCCTACCCTGTGATTATTTTTCATTTTAGAGCAGGGTCTTTTTTAGCTATTCCTTATATCATTTCTATCCTTCATTGCCTACCTGAATTATTTTGCACAAGTTTTGAAACAAGGTTGTATTTTTATATTAGTTACAAGGCACCTGCTAGACTTTGATTTGGTAAAATAATCAATTTGCTATTTCTCAGTGAAAACAGTTTCTGCTAACCTGAAATTCAAGGGGTTTGTAAGTCCTGTTTAAGAAATCTTAGTAATGCCAATAAGGAAGATATGTAACAGCCACTGCTTGCAGAAAATACATTTCTGGCTAACTAAAAGAACTAGGAGCCAGTGAAAATTCTTCTCTTTGGATATTTCAGAGGCTAAATCAAGATGGAAGCATGCATGGAATAAAAAGAGACCAGTGAAACAATGCAGACACTACTTCCCATCTCTGTTAAAGACCAGCTGTTGAGTCTGGGGCTACATTTCAAATGTGATTCTTTCCCCCTCTGTACAGTGTTTCATTAGTCTTGGGAATGCATACGAGGAAATAACTCATTTTGATTTGATTTGCAGGTTAGATGGAGTCTGAAGCACAGTAGTTAATAAATGAATCAATATGTTATCCATAAACTAAGCTAAGCTAAGCAAATTTGTTATGGGATCAGTGAGACTCAATAAACACAAAACCCCACAGAACCATTTCGTAGTCACTTCATTTTAAAACTACATTTTAATTTCTCACTCCTTCTGCTCTTACACCCCCATAAAGTGCTTTGAGAGGCAGTTTGGATGAACAGTATTAAAGAAAATTAAACTCTGTTGTATTACAGCAGTAGTAGCTGCAGATGTCTATCCATAAAATAACGAAATCCTTTTGGAAGTAGTTTTCTAACAGATCCCACACAATAAAGTGCTAATCTCATAACATTTAGTTATAGATATATTTGTTATACTCATTTGCTCATAGATATATTTTATATGTTCCTTAAGATTCTTCCATATTGTCTAACCTCCATATATTTTTCATTTATCATCAGTCCTTATCTAGCATTGTATGTATGTCTAAAGATTAGATACTCTGTTGTCCTGTAGTTACTTAAAATTAAAAAAGTGGAGGAAGTCAAATTAGGCAAAGCAAAGTACTGAATTATTACTGAACCTATATATCCATACATAAAATAGTGAGTACAGTGTATCTATGTATGTACAGACACATATTTTAACAAGTGAATTTAATGGTCAGAAAAAAATAATTTGTCTACTGTTTAGAAAATAAACTGATCAGGTTTCCAAACTGAGTGGTACTCTTCTGTTTCCCCTGTGAGGGCATAAAAGCCATTATTTAGAACTTCAGAAGGATACCTACAAAGTCTTTGTTAAATTCTCCCCTCATACGAAAGGTTGCAGAGGTTGCAGGCCCTGTCTGGATAAGAAAATAAATTGATCATTATAAGATAGCACTTTGTAAAGGCACTATAACCTGTGTACTTCTATTCTTGGATGTGTTTACTAGTGAATCTCTTAGATTGAGATATTTTAGTAGATTCCACATGGGTTCAAGGAGGACCAAGACACTCTCTGTGAGAGATATCAAGGACCTCTGCTGGAATACAGCCTTCTGTTCTCGGAGCTATTTGCTGGAAGTTGGTGAGTGCTGAATCCTATTCACTCATATTCACTGATTCACCACCTCACCTATATGATCAAATATATAAATGTATAAATAAAATTAACATGCATGAATTAATGTAATTTCTTAATCTGCCCACTAAATAATTTGTTAAAGTAGAACTATTTGTTTGTAGTTGTATGAGACATGCTTTGATGAAAAGAATTTCTTGTTCCTGAGGAGTTTAAAATCAGAACACAGAGCACTCGACTGCACCCTTGACTGCACAAAGGCATTGTTCTGATAATTCCAGACTAAAATTTGCGAACAAAAACATAGGAAAATGTTGGTAGATTGTGTACAGACTCCCACAGTTTGCTGAGAGGCGTGGTATCATGGCAGTAATCTCCCTATTTTCTATATCCATGTATCAGCTTGCTTTATTACAGGGCCTTAATTTTTTTCACTGTCTGCAGCATCCAAGTGAGGATTCTGTAGAGTTTTCACACTCTTTGTGAACTCTTCAGTTGGGCTTGAGTCTAAATATAAAATGAGCATGCTATTTGCAACACATGCAAAACCACAGTGTTACAGAAGATTGATGTTCGAAATTTCATCAGCACCTGAGAAATATCAAGGTTTAATTAACAAGTCATGCAATGCTGTATGGAGTCTTTGAATATTTATGATGACATTATAATTTTTGGAAGAGACCAAGACAAGCATGACATGAAACTGGGAAATGTTTCAAAATGTATTCAACAGAAACATTTGTTACTGAATGGAAAAAAAAAAAAAAAGGAAGCGTGGTACTGATTTAAAAATTTTAGACAAATAAAATGACCAATGAAGACCTAAAGTGATTGAAATTTGGTTTCCTAGTGATTTTTTTGGAGGGGATTATCTGTTTTTATGTTATCAGATATGTAGTCCATGCAAACCAACAGTCATAAGATTTAATTTGTGCAATTAAGTATGCAAAATGAGGAAACATACTCAGTAAGATTGTAAATGTATCCCTAATTCAACCTCCAAGTGTTTATTATAGCAGAGTGGATAGTCCCTATAGTTTGTGGCAATCTTTGTGCACCTACCAGAAAAACAAGAGAAAACTCTCACTGCCAATGCTTTTTTTGTTCCATAGAAAAATTTCAGTTCTGTCCAACCACAGCTCACATTTCTCTATATGAGTTGTGCCTTGTCTGCTGGTTTAAAAATTCCTCTTGTGTACTGTATAAAGGTAAGAAAGCTGATTGTCTGACATACCTCCGTCCTTTGATTTCAAAATTGTAATCCTATTTTACATGAGAAAAAAGAAAATAATCTGTGTGCACTAGAGAAAGAACAGATTGAACAGAAAGTAAAAAAGGAGTTTTCAGCCAAATTGTAATATTTTTTTCTTTGACTTCTCACAAGTAGATTAGGCTCAGGAATGATCCTACTAAACGTTTGAAATAGATTTCATCTTCAAATATTTTTGAGTCAGAACATATGTAAATTTGTCTTTTGAAAGGTAGAAATGTATTTTTTTGTCTATTTATTTTGAATATTTTACTCAACCTGAAGTAGTGTTTAAGCATTTCTAAACAGATCCTTAGATTCATAACACTGAGAAATATTGTGCCACTCTGCACCAATGGTCCACACAATTTATTTTGCCTTTTACACAAATCATTTACAGAGGATGCTGTGAAAGAAGTATTTTACTTTAAATTAGATGAGAGAAGATTTTCTTTAGAGAAGAAATTTCCGTAATTTGACTGAAGGAGCTAGAAATTAGTTAAACCAGAGGAAAGTGGTGTAATTAAAAATAGAAAAACCCTCTCACTCATAGTAATAAAGATATTTTTTATTTTTCCTTTTCAGCTGAAGATATCTTTAGATTTCCTTCATTGTATCAAACATCATCATTAACATAAAAAATTGTCTATCATGAAGACACAGAATTCAGACTGAAAACTCACTTAAAACATTACAAAATTAATGATGGATCTCATGTGAACAGTTCCAGATTTCTCTTTTGTTTTAGATAGCATTAGCTGTGCTCAGGGGAGAAAAAAGTATTCTGAAGACTGATGCTACATTCTCCAACAGAAAACATGGTTAACTCCTTGTGAAATTAAAAGACATTAAAAAAGATAGAGCAGACAATTTTGGCCTTGAATTCTACTCTCCCATGCATCCTTGCTGGTGGAAAAATACTCATATATCATGTAGTCTTATATGTCATTCAAAGAATTGAATTTTCTGGCATGGAATTTTTGAAACCATTGATTTTATATTGCCTTCCTGGCCTTAGGTTAATGATACTGTTACAGAAGATGAACCCTTTTATTATGGCTAAGTTGGTTGTTTTATAGAGAGAAAGTAAAAAACAAGAGATAAACAATAGGATTACTAAAAGGATGTGTAGAGGGAAAAAATCATTAAGAAAAGACCAACAGCATGAAGTTTATGTCTACAGCCAAAGTGGTACTCAGTGGTCATGTAATTAAAAAGAGTGCAGTGATGTAATTCTGTGACTTGTCTGACTGCTACTGTTTGGATTTTCCCCCCAACCCTCCCAAACAATTCTATACTACAAGGTTAATTGCTCTTTTGCTTTTCTCATTCACTTTGGACACCTTAGGATCCAGGACAACCTTGATAAAATTCCACAATTCCCATATTAATCATGGCAAGCTGACAGTACTGTGCAATGTTCAAATCCCTCAAAGGATTGACACCATAATTTACAATACAAATTAAATAATACCTTAAACTTTTGGGATGTACTGAGTGCCTTGAAAAATGGTCTTTGTGTGTGTGCATTTTAGTAATGACAGTCTACATATTTTGATATACAAGTATGTAATTTTATTTGCACATATATATTGAAGTAATAAATATTAAATTATTTAGAAAATTCTTATTAATTGGAAGTAGAATTGCAAGGAATATAATGATATTGCAGCATAAGTAGTCAGTCAGACAATAAGAGACTGTAACAGAGACTTCAGGAACAAAAGAAAATATTTACATTCACTTATCTGGTCTAGAAAATACACACTTTCATTAAGTCAGGAGGACATCACTAGCCATGATTTCTTAAATTTCCAACTTCATTATGATCTCACTGAACCTCACTTTGCACAAATTTTTCATATTTTTTGGTGCTGCTGTGGTATTTTAATAGACTAGTTCAAATGAGATATGGTTGTTCTGTAACAAGGTAGGGTATCTTTGGAAATGGAAATGTCCCTGTGGAGAATTGCAACAGGTTATTGAGAATGTCAAAGGATGCTGTGGATGGCAGACAACTCTTTAAAAGGATACTCAGGTGACATGAAATGCTGTATATTTATCATCAGACTTGATATATATTTTACAGATCTGTCTGAATGACACAGGCCATAACGGTCTGTAATAAAGATTTTGTAATATTTTGTAATGATGGATATTTATTCTTTTGTAATCAGCAATATAGTGTTAATTTAATGTTAATTTCTCTTAATTAAATACAAATTCTTGACTTTACATCAAATAGAGAGTTAGTCATTCATTGTCTTTTTTTTTTCCATACATGAAATCTTGGGTATGCTTTTGTCCTACATGTAAAATTTGCTTCCAAAATTTGACAGGATTTTGTAGCTGGATATTTAACTGTCTTAGAGAGGTGATAGACAGAACACATTTACTGCTCTACCAACACTACAACTAACACATAAGTATTGTTTCACTTTCTTTCACCTTATATTTGATTTTTATGACCTTGGTATGAACAAAATAATCCAATACTCAATATTACAGGCTACTAGGAAAGATATATTCTTTTGCGTTAATGTCTTTAATTGTACTTCATGTACTCTAGGAACTGAAAACTCAATAAAATAGTTATCAAATGTCTTACAAGGTATTATTATGTACCAAGTAGTTACTAAGCACAATCTCCTTCAGATAAAGCACTTAGTTTTTCCCCTGTAATGTCTGAAATCATTACCCTGCTTACAGAGTGTAGTCATGTTTTACAGAATCATTTTTAACAGCTAGTTGCTCCTTGCACTTATACTTAAAAACACTGTGGAGACTCATAAAAGGCAATTCTCACAACTGTGGAGGTGTCTAATTTAATGAGAGATTTATCAGTTGAAAGGTGTCAAGCACCAGTATCAAGTGACCTCCCTGAGGAACAAAATTCTGACTTTCCTTTAGCACATAAAATTTTAAGCTTCAGACGATTAGCACAAGGGCCTGTTTGCATTTTTAAATAGAAACCCTGCTTATTCAAAAATAGTTCTGAAAAGAAGGAAGGACGCAAACTGCTGAATACAGAGAATCTGCAGAAATAGAAATGTGAGAAAAAATCAACAGAGACAGATTATGACAATGGGGTGAAAAAAAGCCAAATATATAGTTAGTTCAATATAAAATTTTAAGCTATATCCCTTCTAGAAGTGATTTTGGTCCTTTTGTTAATGAAAAAAACTAGGCTGGTGCTTCAGTTTTGTGGTTCCCTTTTCTTTTGATCCTTATTTGTGCAACGGAGCAGTATGCTGCACCTGGACTGGGCTTAAGAGCTTTTCTTTCCAAAGAATGCTGCAACTGAGTAATTAGAAAGGTCTGATGCCAGCTAATTAGCAGCTAAGGGGTGGCAGAATTGATGAAGAAATGAGGTGAGGTATTCCTTCAGCTCAACTCGATTACCTAGAATGAAATTACTCCCATCCTTCTCTCCTTTATTTAGCTATCAGATCTCTGGTGGTGTGTAGACGTGTCTGATCTCAGGTTTTGGACCACAAAACACTAAATCCTGTGGTTTAATGTAGTGTATCATGCTTGGTAACATTTGTTATGGCCTTCATTTTAACTATAAAAATAGTGGTTGTGTGCCACTGAAACTTCACACAGGAGCATCCCCACAAACACATGAACCATTCAAAGATCCTTGTCACTATAGTATCTTAGAGCAAGAAGACATTCTGAGAAGGCAGGTTGGTTAAATTTCTTATAGTTTTCTATACGAAAAATAAAAATTAAATATATTTGCTTAGTTAAAAGGATAAAAATCCATAAAGAATACAGGCAGGTTATATGAGTGGACTGGAATTTATTGAAAAGATCATGAGGTTGTTTTAATTTTGAAAGATAAGGAATTTTTAAAAAGATACTTACAAATTAATTTGCTTTCATTTGGAGGATTTTGGTATTATTTGAGGAAGTTATTTCAACTTCAAATATTTTAACAACTTTGTAAATTGTGCACCCATAATAAAATTACAGATATAAAGAATGCAGCAACAAATTGAAGTGCATCCATGAAGCACAGCAAAGGGTCTGTGAAATATGTTAGCATCCTAAAACAAAAATAAAAAATTAAAACTAAGAAAACCCAATATTTTGTTTCTTCATGTCAACTCCTTACAGACAGTTTTCATAGAGCTCTAAAACATAGACCAGAGATATTATCAAACATTTTTCTCTTATACTCTGGAAAAAATGACACAATCCTATCTTCCAGTTTCCTATACAGCATTTGATCATGTCTTCCTCAAGAAGCAGTAAGCCCGTAGTAGCTAACTTTTATACCCTCTATGAAGAATTAATAAGACTCACAAAACTGTTATTAAACCCTCTGCCACTGAAAGAGCGCTAAAAAAAATTTGTTGTAAAGCACATCAGACTTCCTCTGTAAACCATTCAACTAAATGCATCTTGCTCTCATTGTCAGGATGGTCTAGAAGAATTTTATTTCATCAGATACTCAGGTTATGATGCTGTCAACCCCATACCGTCTAGAGACTTTTACAACTCTCTAGCCTCATCCATTTCATTCTTACCCATGTCAAAGTTACTTTTCACAACATGTTTTTTCAGATAATGACAGATAACTGATTGTCTCATATATGCTAAACTTTTATAACAGGCCACTTTGGTCAAGAAATTTTTTAATAAGTTCAAAAGAGATTTGAGTAAGTTACCATAAAGTCCATGATGCAATGTGGCTACATAACATCCTCATATTTTTCATAAATTATTTAGATTATGAGTCTATTATTGCAACCAAAAATTAACAGCCATTATATCTTTATGGAAATTGAATATATAAATATTACAACATAATTTTCCTAGGAACAATGGTCAGCATACAAAAAAATGATAACCTGCAGTATATTGATAATCTTGCAGAACTACACACCTACGTAAAGCCAAGAGCCCCATATGAAACACCCTGAAGTATGATCTGTACAATGTTACACACGAACACATTTCATAACCCCCACTGGAAAAAGAACTTATCTGGAAAGAAAGTTTCCCAGAATTGTGCTTCCAAGAGACCTTCCTCATTTGTACACCAGAGACAAATTCCTTAAATTAATATGCATCACCCAACACACCAGAAGCACTCCTGCTACCTTTGGAAGTGATATGAAATAAATAATATCCATGTAACAGTGACTGCCTCTTCCTACTGTTTAAAACAAATGACCAAGGGGACTGGGTACTGCAAATTATGCCTTCATTGGTCCTTTTGAATGAATTTCTTGACTTGAATGGAAGAACGTGTGTATAAGAATCCCATGACCATAATATATTTCTTTGTGTCTATTTCGTTGTGGTTTCAACCATGTATTTGTTTATACAGATATAGATTATATCTAATCTATAATTAGATTTACCTCAGACAAGTTATTTGAATCTCTTCATATTTAAGATGTTCACACAATACATTTGCACAAGTTGGGTTTGTAACTGTGCTGACACTTATTTGTGGGAACCAGGGTTTCAGAGTATTTGAAAATCAGTCTTAATAGGTTACAGTTTTAGATTTTATAACAGTCAAGAGTTTTGCTCAGTACACTTTAAATTTTGCTATGTCTTATACAACTGGAGCATGTCTGACTAAATTACCCAATGAGATGCCTAATACATAGTCATTTGTGAGTTTTATATTTAAACATACTATCCTAAATTATATACTAATAATTTCTAATCAATGTAAACTTTTTGCCTATACAATTTCACATGACATCTTCCTATAATATGAATTTTGAAATAATTCACAGAACAAAATTAAACAGCCAGTCTTATCTCTTTGAGGTATAAAACCCAATGTAGTATACTGAAATATGCCCTATAATCCAAAGATTTGCATTGTGCTTCAGAAGTTATTGTTCAATGAAATTGAATTTATTCTTTATCAAGTATTCAACAGATGCTTCTAATACCCATCAAATTCACTATGTTCAGACTCATACTATTTTAATGTAAAAACTTATAAAATATTTATAAGGAGATGGTGCAACAGTACTTTTTAATTATGTTTATGTCTTTCTGCTCCATTTAAAATATTTATTGCACCATGAGGAGATATGTAAATTTGGAGAGAGTGAGGAAGAAATACAGAGACTTTGTAAAGCTTATATAGATTATGCCAACATCAATATCTTGCATTATTTTATCTAATTAAGGCATATTGTGGAGAGTTAATTGGAAAAATCCTTGGTTTTGTTTTTTTGGGTTTTTTTATGAGTAATAAATCCTCTAACAAGTTTCAACAAAAAAAAAGGAAGTGACGTTATTGAAGGAGAAACTGGGTTTTTGTTATTTTTTTTCTTGAAATGTTTGTGTTCTGTAGCTTTTAGCAGAGTAAGATGTGTTTCATCAGTGATTTTTCCTATCTGTTTCAAAAGTGTAAAGAAAATTTTGGATTACTTAAACTCTTATATGGAGAAATCCCTTCAATGTCTCTCTAAATTCTAGCATCAGCTTGGATTCCATAACTTCCATATGTCTTTTATCAATGCAATACAGTCAGAAGTAAGGCAGATCTCAACACATCTAAGATGCCAAATTGATTAATGGTTTACATTTTGAAATAGAACTCTTCTTTATAGATAAAATATTATATCTTTGTCTTGTGTGACTTGTGTGACTTGGGTGACTTAAATACCTAAAAAAGAAAAAGAGAAACAAAAAAAAAAAAAAAAAAGAAGGCAAAAAAAGAAAAAGGCAAAAAAGCTGGTCTGTTATTTCTGGTCCCCCATTCTTCTAACAGAACATGACAGGGATTAAACGTATCTGAGGTGCTCCACTCTGTGGGGAAGCCAGTCAGGATAGGACACGCTGAAGTTGGGAAGCAGAAATCGGGAATAGAGTCAAAAGAGCTATGAATAGAGATAACTGAAATTGGTAACTGAGTAACAGGAGATGGAGTCAGAAATCCAACCTAGAAAAAGGGCAAAAATGAGGAATCTAACTCTGCCATTAAGATCTAAAGATACCTTTCCCTGCCCCCCCCATCATATACTTTTGTGGTATCAGTCTAATGATCAGAAGATTTTACTTAGTGCTACACCATTTTCAAGCCAAAAGTTCCATGACTGTTGGGACCATTCCATGACTTCCTTGCAATGTAAACTGGTAGCAGATAAAGACTCATAATCCACTGTAATTTATTTTCCAGTGTGAGAACTTTAATACCCATACATCTTTCTATTACACACCCAGCATAGATGGGAAGATATAAATGAAGGTTTTTAAAAAATCAATTCCATCTTGAATTCAATAACTTGACTTAAGTTCTTTTTGCTTGTTATGATCACATACGGTTAATTTAAACATTTTGCTAAAACACTGAAGCTTTTTCTTTCCAAACCTGTTTGCTTTTGAGATCAGCTGTCAAAACGGAAAAGATATGCCAGTTGAAGGGGTTGTTTAAATTGTTGTTTTTTTGAAGTTGTTTTTTTTTTTTTTTTTGGAACTGAGTCAGCTTTCTAGTAGGATTAACTGGAAAGAGCAACATACATTCAAGAAAGTGATCTAGAAAACTCTCTCCCAGAATTTTTGGAACCAAGAAGAACTTAAAAGAAAATAAATTCTCCTTACAAATAGTATTTTGAGTTATAGTTATGGAAGCTTTTTTTTCAAATGGGAAAAAAAAGGACAAATGACCTGGTCTTTAAAAGCAAATTCTACAGTAATCCAGAAAAACTTGAAACTAGACAATAATAACGTAAACATAGGATATGTCACGGAAGAATAATCCATGTGAAGTATTAGGAAAGTTAAAGTGTTAAATTCAATCTCATTTTCATTTTTATATTATTGGTATTTTTTATGATATAAGTATATCCAGTCTATAAGGACTAGACTGTCTGGAAACTGACACTTTGTTTCACTGAATTGAATTAAGTGATTCATCCAAATGCATCTGTCTGTATTCACCAATATAAGTAAATGTGTCTCTCCAATCCTTCAATCTTCCAAAGCCTGATGTTACCTTTTTACTACATAGCAACTCACCCAGACAAAGTAGCTACCAGGACAGCCCCTCAAAGTTCACTGCCCTCCAGAGATGTTCTTTTAAATAAACTTGCTTGGAGAAAGAAATCATTGAGTAAAGGAGGTCAGTACTTTTGAAGGAAAAATGCAAAGAACCCAATGCAGCATTGCTTGTCTTCAACTTGCCTCCATGGCACTGGACCTCACATAAATGCCAGTGTTTGTAATTCTGCCACCATCTTATGAAAGTGAGAGCTCTGAGTGCATACTAAATACTAGGACCAAAACGGGGTAGAAACTTGGTATCTGCACAGCCATTTCCACTTTACCTTTTCATCCTCATTGATTCCCCTCTTTCCAGTCACATTCTCTCCAGTCAGAGACTGTACAGGATCAGGTAGTCTTTATATAACAGTATATCACATGTTCAGATGTATCAGAGCTTTGTCCCCTCTTTAAAAACAAAAGTCTAATGTATGCCTGTTCTCGCAGCTCTGACAGTTGATGTCAAAAGCAAAGAGATTTTTTTCTAAAAGAGGAAGGAGTTAAGGAAAGAACTTATTTAGCAAAATATTTGAGTCCATCATATGTTATTATCTCAAGCAGAATGATCTTGAGCCAATTTAGTGAAGGTAAGTTACAATTGACTTTGAAAGGATTAACTTATACTCTTGAATCTCCTCAGATGTAAAGCTAATAGTTGCCTGGGTACTTGAGCTTTCACATATCTTGCAGCTCAATCAGAGATTCAAAAGCTAAATCAAACACTCTGGGACACCTGGGAGGACTTAGAATGCATACAGCAGTGAGCTGATCAGAAAGTTTTTATTCTCATCTATAACAATACTGATACTGGTCCTCATGTAACCTCTGTTAACGTTATTCTTCTGACAATCAGCAAAAAAAATCAGTTCAAATTATTTATATTAGTTAAATGCTACCAATTCTACTCTTTCAGAATCCAACAATATCAATGGAAATGGAGGAATATTTACAATATTTATGGCGACTTGTTACTACAGTATCAGAGCTCCTTACAGTTTTTGAGAAAAATAATCCCAGCAATTTAGAAACACAAAATTTGTAGAGTCTCAAAGCGTTGGCAGAACTGTGACTGGAGGCAAAGGCTGCTCAGAGTGCCTTTTCTTGACCTTGAGATTGACAGGTTGGCCAAACTGGCCTCAAGTATTGGGCCCTGCAAGGCTGTCCTAAATTGGTCCTTAAGCAAGAGTGTAGCTAGCAGGGTTTGAAACTGCATTTAAAGTCTGAACTACCTACACCTAAAGTTGGGAAAATAACTAGACAAAGAGATTTTTGAAATCAATCCTTTGCTGTCAGAAATGTCACTTTAAGGTTAAATTATATATCTTTGGCATTGCTCTTCCTTATTGGACCAGGTAAGACACCAAATGCAACTAAAAATTGCAAGACAAAAATCTATATAGCAAGTGTTTGACTGAATTTTCTCTCTTACTGCTCTGGAAGGGCTACTAAGCAAGTTTGCAGATGACACAAAACTGGGAGGAGCTGTTGACTCCCTCAAAAGCAGGGAGGCCCTTCAGAGAGACCTTGACAAATTAGAGGACTGGGCAATCACCAACCGTAAGAAGTTCAACAAGGGAAAGTGCCAAATTCCTCACCTGGGATAGGGCAACCCCAGGTGTTTGTACAGACTGCGGAACGAGATGCTGGAAAGCAGTGCCACGAAGAGGAACATGGGGGTCCTGGTTGATGGCAAGTTGAATATGAGTCAGTAGTGCCCTGAAAGCCTCCTGGCAGCCAGGAGAGCCAACCACGTCCTGGGGGTATCAGGCAAAGCATCACCAGCCATTTGAGGGAGGGGATTGTCTGGCTCTGCTCTGTGCTGGGGTGGCCTCACCTTGAATATCGTGAGCAGTTTTCAGTGCCACAATATAAGAAAGATATTAGGCTGTTTGTGACTGTCCAAAGGAGGGCAACAAAGGTGGTGAAGGGTCCTGAGGGAGGAGAGTGAGGAGTGGCTGAGGTCACTTGGTCTGTTCAGGCTGGAGAAGAGGAGAGTGAGGAGTGACCTCATTGCAGTTACAACTTCCTCGTGAGGGGAAGAGGAGGGACAGGTACTGATCTCTTCTCCGTGGTGAATGTCTCTTCACTTCATGAAATGGCCTAAAGTTGTGTTAGGGGAGGTTTAGGCTAGATATTAGCAAAAGATTAGGTACTTTGATTACCCATGCAAGTGGTCACAGCACCAACCCTGAGAAGGTTCAAGAAGTATTTGGACAACACTCTTGGGCACACAGTGTGACTCCTGGGCATAGTCCCGTGCAAGGCTAAGGATTGGACTTGATGATTCTTGTGGGTCCCTTCCAACTCAGCATAGTCGGGGATTCTGTAATAAGGTCAAGCCTGAAAATATAGACAAAAAGCAGTTGTTGATATGAGTCCACTTTTCTGGAAGATGTTTAGTGGTACAAAAGTTACAAGACTTTGGATGGAAATTTTGCTGAAATTTTACACTTTGGTACGGAGAGCTTCATATATTGTTGTCTCTTAGGTGCTTTTGTACTTCCGATCCACAGAACAAAAGGGACTTCTGGCTCCTGATAGCCAGTTAAGGGGTATAAAAACATTAATTTCATTTTACTTCCTTTGATGAGTTAGATCTAAATTCAGGGTTGGAACACAGTTTGGTATATTGTTTCTGACATCCTTATGCCATTGCATGCTTTTGCATAATGCTCTTTATGCCCTCATCACTTGAGTCAGCCATAACTATTATGCTTTCTGAAAATCAACTTCTCTGACTGAAATCACAGTAAGAAATACTTCTTGAATGCATAACTAGCAGTTGACAATTCTAAGCTATGTTAGTACCTGAACCTGCTTCATACTCTTTGAATGAACGTAAAGAGGAATTCATGGTCTTGCAGAAGCAAGAAGCTTTGCTAATGAGCAGTGCCTCACTGATTCTACTTTGATTAATGTCAAAGACTGCTGATCAAAACTCTCTCTTATGTCCTCCTAGTGACTGACTTCTAAGTATCAATTAAAAAAATCTAGTGAGGATGGTAATAATAATGGTGTGAAACTCTGCCTGATAGAGAGGGTCAGTAACAGAGTCTCTGATTCACCTGAGTCTTAAAAATGGGGCTTAAGTGGGGATTAAATTGAAGCTGTAACTCAGAAGAGTCCTCTGATCTAAAAAGTGCTGTATTTATGTATTTTCTTAATATCTATTTTATTTTCTGAATTATTCATGATCTTTCTTAAGAATAACAAATCCTACAAAGATAAAACATTTTTCCAAACACAGCAGAATTTATTCCAGGTTTTCAGATTCTTCCCACAGCATCTCCTTTACTTTCTTTTCCTTTGTTAGCTAGAACAAACACATAATGAAAAGGTCTTTGTGAAGATCCAATTAAATGTTGAGAATACATCAAAACAGAAAGCTTTTCTTTTTTTCTTCTCTGGACACATTGTTTTCTTCCAATCTTTAGTTCTTCTCGGTGTCTTTTCTCTCTGTAAGCGTGGAGGACACCTGATAAACCTTGAGAAGACTTGTAGTAGTCCTATTTTCATTGAATCCCTGCTTCCCTGTTTTTTTCTTTTTTTTTTTTTTCCCCCAAATCCAGATGCTATTGCTAAGGATCAAGGAAAAGGATTTATCTTCTTCAACACTAACTCTTCTAGTGAGAAGACAAATAGAAATTAATCTTTCTTAAGTCACTAATATATCTGTAAACAGCCATTCAAATATGCTTCCTTTTTGCCTGTGTTTGGCTGATTGGCAGCTGATGGGCAGAACCTTCAATTCATGTGAGCAACTGGGAAACGGGAAGTAAAATAACACCAAGTGAGAGTCAGAGAACTGACTCCTGACACTCTTCAGCTGTGCTGCTAAGGTGAGGAAGAAAGTTGTCACAATGGCCTGAGAAACTTAGAATAAAAGTAAGCCATCTCCCTCTGTGATTCCTGAGGACACAAAAGGTGGAGAAAATGAACAGTTTTCATAGAGGACAAACAAGGTAGAAAATATCATGTAGAAAAAACAGATTCTTGTAGGAAATGACTCAGAAGGAAGAAAGTGTGAGTCAAAGTAGTGGGTTGGGCAAGAAATGGAGTGCACACTGCACTGATTTTAAATGTAAGAGACAGTAAAGACAGTTTACAAGAAGACGTTTCAGAAAGAGAATATCTAAACATTTCTACAGAGTTTTGTCAAATTACTCTACTTATTCCTATTGTTTGTCGTCTCCGATCTTTCCTGCTCACCCTCACTGTGACTGTTTCTATTTCTGCTGCATTCCCTTCAAATATTCTAGTCATTTATTCTGTTCGGTTTTCTCCTAGCTAGCTTTTAGACTACTGTTTGCAAACTCTGTCTTTACAATACATCTAATGAAATTGTCTTGACACCAAATAGATATTGTGGAGTGACCTGGAAAAGCTGGTTGTTTCAAAGACGATAAAAATGGGTGAGCAGCAGATGCAGGATAAATACATTCTATTTCAACCACTTCTATTTACCAGTGTACAGTTTTTGCAGCTGGAACCCAAACACAAATTTGTTCAGCTAACAGAAAGTTGCTAAGAGCAAAAGCTTTTCTCACTAGTGTCTTCTGGGGCACTCTTTATTTCCTCTTTCCAAGACAATCAGATGCTTTTTATGCTCAAGTCTAGTAGTAGAAACTGCTAACTCATAGTTCAAAAACTATGCCAAATGTATCCCAAGTGTAACTCCATAGCCTTATATCTGGTCCTCTATGCTCAAAACCACTTCATGACGCATTCAGACTCCTTTTTGTTCTACACTAGCTGACATTCTTCAGAAACTATTGCACACAGGGATATTTCCTGCTGCTAGGCCTATGCCAGCTTTCTGAAGCACTTGGCAGTAGCTGAGGATCATTTGTAAAATTAGTAGTCCACTTTTATCTGCTCACTTACAGCATTACTTTGTTAAGTGGCCTATTCTCTGAGAAAAATGAGCATAGTACAATTCTACTCTTTGTCACAACAGTTGAGCAGTGCTGAAGCTTTGCTACTGAGCATAAATCCAATGCTCAGAAATTCAAGAACTGTGCCTTGGAAATTTCAAGACACTGTGGGGTTTTTTCTCTTCAAACATACTGTTCTTCTGTTTAATTTATCCATATAGCACAATAGTGACTGATTTCATCCTCTAGAGAAATCTGTCTTATTCCATTTGTGTAGGAACGTTCAGAAACAGAATTCAATCTCACATACTTCAGAGATCTAACCTGCTTTCATTGTAGGAGCAATTGTGTACATATTTCATAAAATAAGAGAGAACAGATTTCCCTCTTTTTAACTGTTGCTTTCAAAATAATTTCTATCCAGGCACTCATTACCAAGTCCTAACAGAAAAATTTCAATTTCACTTAACATTTGAGCTCTGCAGTCATAGTGAATAGTGTTATGCCTTTGCAATCCTTGCTTTAAAAGGTATTTGTGGTAGAAGTACTATAGCAAAGTACTAAACTTCATTTTCTATCCTATTTGAGCAGTGTTAAAGATGCACGTCCCGTTTGTCTCCCTCAAGGTCTGCATTATCTGAATATATGAATATGTGCTAAAAAAATAGTAAAATATATTAATAGGACATTTAAATAATTTAAGGTTTTTCAGGATACTATGATCTGAAGTATTCTTGGCAGTCCCAATGACAACACAGAGTTATTTTAATCATTCAAACATGGTGATCTTAGTGCTTAACCAAGACTCTTAGAGCACATTTTATTCTGTGAAAGGAGGAGGAAATGTGGCTAAGCTGGAGACACTATGCCTGCTTCTGACATTTGTAGGTAGAATGCACACAACGTAGTCGGTGAGATCAAATGTGCTTACTATTTACAGTGGAATCTGTTTGCAATATTTGCCTTCCACCCCAGCCTTGCAGCTATTTGGAGTACACAAGGGTAGAAGAAAAAGCATTTGGAGGAATGGCTGTTACTATACTTCACTTCCACAATCTCCTTGGGCTGCTGAGTGCTGGTGGCACTATGCCCTGCATGTCCTCAGGAATGTCCTCTTTCACATCACATGTAATACAGCAGAAGACAACTTTTTGGATTTTTTTACCTTTTTTTTTTATTTTTGGAGAACGTGAATGAAATATGAGAAAAATTTTAAGTAGATAGCTAATATAGAGACATGAAGCAATGTTTAGACTCTGACAGAATCAGTCCAAAACAAGAAACTTAAGTACTTTCTCAAAATTCTGAGATTACTTTCAAAGAAGAAACAATAGAACTCACATAAATAGATGCTTTTAAATAGATGAAATTAAATGGCAGAACATTGTCCTTCCCATGCCCTTTCTGAAAATATGAAAATATATAGTGATGAATTTAATATAAGAACCTGATGAAATCTAATTGTGGTACAGGCCAGTCCTGTGCTTTCTAATATTTCAGTTCTTTTAATAAAAGCAGTGAGATTTCTGATGTAATCCAGCTGAGCAAAGACTGTGGGAACTGATACATAGGAAGCTTACCTTTGGTAACAAATTTTTTGCACAGTGTGATGAATATTCACCTAACCTTAGTGCAGGAAAAAAGGTTGGCTGCAACGGAATGTTCTATCATAAAATTTGCAGAGCTGCGTTTTCAGCTAACTTGCTCACATCAGAGAAATTCAGTGCAATGCACATCAAGTAACAATATTGAAAGTCATGCCAGTTTTCTGCAAATGTCCCCAAATTAGTCAAACAACTATAAAATGGTGTCTGCTTACATACATTTCCTACTGTGCAAATCTGTTCACCTCATGTTATTTTCCTTCTGCTGTGAATGAGCAAAGGCAACCATTAGCAACCAGATTATGGAAAGAGATTTTCATAAACAGCTAAACTGGCTTTGGTGGGAGTGCCTTGAGCGAGTATACACACAAAAGAATTCTGAAATACCTCAGGAGAGCTAGGATATTTTTTTTAAAGTAATTCAAAGTTTTCATAACTGTGAATGTAGATTATTCCATTGCCTATTGGCAAGAAGCCTTTTTTGTTTCCCATCACTCATAGAATGTAAAATCCAGATGCATGTAATTTTTTGGTTATATTTTTACCATTCCTCATTTCTTGATTAATTGGATCATGCCTACTATATTATTTTTATTTTTCACCCATGGTGAAAACAGAAAGTTCCCAAATCTAGCTGCATGCAAAAAAAAGAAGAAAGTCATAAGTATTCAAGTTTCTTCAATGGAATAAATTATATCATTAAAAAAAGAAAAATGTCTTTCAATTCCTCTTCAAGTTATGACTTGCTTTCTTCTTACTGGTTGTCTTGTGAACTGCTTTGTACAATGAATAACAGTTCTAGACATTGCAAGCACAATTCTTGATGAATTATGAATATTAACCTAAAATAATATTTTTAAGTATTTCCATAACAATTTTATTTCTAAAATCACAAAGTCTTTCATATTTCATTCTACAGCCATATGGTAGCACAATAACTACTTGTTTTCAGAACCAGAACATCAGCTATTAAGTTTGACTTTGTAACATTTGCATTTATTCATTTTACATTTCTATCAGCCTCACAGCATTTACAAAACCCTGATCTCCATCAGCAAAGCTCCAAAACAGTGAACCATGATTATCATTAATAATTCCTCTCCTGAAGAAGCTGCTTAGGACACAAACCCATTAATTCTTACAGTATTTCCCATGATAGATTTTATTTTTCAACCCAATCCCTTTCAGACATTTTTCATCTATGTCTTTTATGATTCTAAACTGTTCCGTGGATTCATTCTACCCCAGTCAATTATAGGAAAGTGTATGTTTTTATTATCTCTACTTTCTACTATCTCTAACTCATTACTGTTTCACTTTACTAAGCAAGTCTGAATACAGACTTAAGCGTAGGTTATCTAGAAAATAAAATAAATTAAAATAAAATAAAAAATATAAAATGTATATTAAAAAGTAATTCCCTGTGGTTTTGTTCATTCTTTAAGTGACAAATGCTGCAAAATAACCACCCAGAAATACAACCCAAAAGTGGAGGAAATCTGTCTGACAGCAAAGTCGGGAAAGACATTCTGCCTCAGGCCTACAGCAGTTGAGGGGTTGTGAGGAGTATAAGACAAATATGTCTGCTTATTTATATCAGTGGGACTTTGATAGGACATTGTTTCCCTTGGAAAAAATTGATTTTTCACAGTAGTAGTGAATAGAATGTCATAATGCTACGTTTCATAAAATGACTAAAGCACTGACACCAGCCATTTCATGAAATGCCTGACACTTTTAGGTATTTCATATAATGACTCAGTGGAACAGTTAAATAGTGTAATAGAATGGCTATAATTCCAGGAATGACTTTCAGTCATATCGTGAAATGAATGATTTCACAAAATGACTGCAAGGTATTTATAAAATCTTCACTGTGAGCTCTGAAACAGGTGCTGTAAGCTGGGAGTTTGCCAGTCAGTGTTCCAGGCCAAAGACAGATTGTTTTTGTGAAGTGGTATCATAGATTTGACGAATGGTCTGAATTAAAGTGTCTTTTTCATCATTTAACCCGATGTACCTTTTGTAGAAGAATATATTTCAAATAATAATATTAATAGCAACAAGATTGACAAAAAGAAAGTTATTGCTCCCAATAATTTGTAAGAGAAAGTAAACAGTTACTGTCCAGGAAGTTGGTTGAAATGTTTTTTTTTGGAAAATGCATTTCTGCCGAAATAATTTTTTAATGAAGTTAAATTTTTCAGAAAGCTGTATCTCCTTGAATTAATTTTTCAGCCTGAAGATTTCTGAGGTCCAAAGTTTCCAAGTCACTTCTAAAGTGTGTTTTTGTGTGTATGTGCGTGATAGATGGAAAAGCATAAGAAGAACTGCTGGTTTGACCTTTCCAAGAAGGAATTAATGGAATAAGATATACTCACTTTTTCTAAGCATAGTTGGCAAGTTCTGTCTTCATTCCCATGTGAAAAAGCAAGTATGTTCAACTCCCTAAAGTTACCAAAGGACAGAATATGTACCCTCCTGTACATTTACACCAGTTATTCAAAAAAGCTGAAATCCTGTCTCAGTGACATTGCTGCAGTCAGAGTGATACTAACAAGAGTGGAAATGGCTCTGGTTGGTGTGTTAGGAGTGGTGCACTTTATGAAACTCTATTTTTAAAAAAATGCGATTTAGAATGTTTTGGATTGTTTAAGAACGTTCACATCTGATAGATACTCTGCAAAGGTCTTAACATCAAATGTTTAATCACTTTCAATTGACATTCATAATTATCTAATCTGCACATGTCCAAATAAATGAAACACTAAAACCTTTGATCTGAATAACTGCAACAACACTATTCTCTTCTATGAAAGTGTATTATCACAATAGTGATCTCAGTGAAATTAGACCAGTGTGAAAGTGGAGTAACAGATTAGTAAAAATAACCCCTTGTGTTTTATTATTTGTCATGGTTTTGCCCTTTATTGCTTAGAAAATATGTTTTGTATTGTCCTTTTCAAAACAAATTTCTATCACAACAGAAAGAAAAAATGAAAAGAAGATCCTTACTCTGAATAAAGAGTTTTGTAATTTGGATCAGGGATAGAAATCAGATCACATCTAGATCATAGAAGATGTGTGCCCTTTGAACCACCTATTTCTTCTACCATCGACTGATGGTCTTTTAATTTAGAAATTTAAACACTATATCAGAGCAGATGAATCCCAACCTTACATGCCTAAATTTCATCATAGACACCTAAATCTACTTCTGAATAAGATTACGTTTCTCTGGAACACATAAGCAAAGTTTATCATCAGACTTCCTATGAATCTTCAGAATTTTGGTAAGCTCCCTATTGCCTTCTTCTTAGCTGTCTTGATCATTGCTACTGCCTGAAACACTCTTCCTCTCAGAGACCCTGTGATAACTGCACCAAGATAAGTCTGGAATCTTTCATTGATGCATTATTACTCTTTGATAGTCTGGAGAATGCACTTGGGACTTAAGATGTTGTGCTGTTACTCTGACCTAGAGATATGACAAAAATTTTTGTAAAGTATCTCTTATCATAATGTCAACATAATAAGCTTTTCAATACTAATTTAATTGGATTAGTTGTCTTTTAGTCTTCTAACTAAGCATATCATGATCCTTCATTATGAAAACATTACATTTTTGAGACAGTGTCACGTGATTTGACATACTAAAAGATTTCTTCTCATGCTCTCATTTCTCAGTGAGAAATGTCTCTGTGTACTACACCTCCCATTTTTATCATACTATATGTAAAGAAGCATAAGTAGTACACCAGATGTTTAGGATAAATGTGTGATTGAGACCAGCAATAACAGTAACTGACCATTTTGGGGTGACAACAGATTTATATTTTAGGAAAAATTGAAAAAAAATATAGCTAATGTTCTAAGATCATAATAATTTCACATCTTCACCTTGTCATGACCCATGACTGGGGACCATGATTTTTGTTGTTGATTCTTGTTAGATTGAACAAAGATACTGGACTATGTTTCAGGAAATATGTATACTTTTATTATACAGCCATCATAACTCCAGCAACCAGCCCACTGTTTAGACTGTGTATTGGTTTTCAATCTCTTAAATTTATACAATACACTTCCACTAGAGTGGAAGTGAACAAGCCCTTAATTTTGTACATTACCTTTCAATAAGTTCTCAGTTCCCACAACAGACTTCTCAAAGGTGCTGACTACCAAGCCACAACACAAAACCAAAGGTGGTGGCTCACAAGCTGCAACACACTGGTGCTCAAGGGTGTTGAGCACAAACCACACCACCACTACTTAAAGGTGATGGCTAACAAGCCACAGCACACCTCCACAACGAACTTCAAAACAGAGTATGGGGTAGAATATGATGGCCATGTTTTGCCCAGGCAAAGCAAGGGAAGAAAACAGAATATCCCCAGTCCTTAGATGATGTGTTGGAGCTGCTGTGTGGATGATCCAGAGCTGGGGTTGTGAGACAAAGAAAACCAGAGAGAGGAGAAAAAGAGAGAGAATGTGAGAAACAGAGAAAAGAGAGGAAAAGAGCGGAGAAAGAGAACCAGAGAAAAAGAAAGAGAAAAGAGAGGGAGGGGGGCTGCTCCTCTCTGTCTTTTATACTTAACCTGATGTACATCTCTTATTTAAATTATACTTTTCACCCATTTGTTCACAGAAGCACATCGAGCCTTTCTCCAGGAAGTGGACTGGTGGGGGAGGGGGAGGATGACACTGAGCACAAAGTGGAGGCTCAAGGTGGAGCAGAAGTTGGCTCAGAACAGCGCTGCCCCAACCTCCATGGGACCCTCTCCTCTGATTACCTTTCCTATAGCAGTACTCAGAATGTTCAAGACAAAACATGCATAGTTCTGGTCCTCAGCACATCCAGGCAAGCTTAGGTTTTCTTCTCACTCTTATTCTACATATCTTGTACATCATGTTGCCTGACTGCATAATAGTGCCTGCCTCTAACCTTTCTTTTGTGGGATCTGAAAAAGAGCTCTTTAGAACATGACCCCACCTGCCACCACCTGGCCCCACTCTGTTTAATAATTTTACTTCACGGTATCTAAATTAATCTAAGGCTCAGAGTAACATCAGTGCTTAATCTCTAAAAGATCTCAATGGACAGAATTTTGGTAATTTTAGAAGCCAAATGATATGCATGTTTTATTAGCTGCAGTTTTTTATATGCTCACAGAGGGACCAATGTTTTATCTGTCTCTTTATATTCTTGAAACCCTGCAATATTCTGAGCCTTAGTACAGAGCTTCTATGCTTAAGCACATTGTGCTTGATGTAGTGGTTTTTTTATACCTAGATGGTGGTAGATAATAATCCTTCACTGTCAGGCTAAAGTGGTTGAAATAAAGACATGGGATAGAGTTTTCAATCACAAACTGGGATATGGCATTAGGACCCAATTTGTTATATTTGAGAGCCCTAAGTGCACTCTGCTATTTATTCAGCCTATAAATAGGAAACTGCTGTCGTTCTTGACAAAAAACAATAGCTGCTTTAGTTAACTTACAGTCTCCAGAAGACAAAGAGATCTATATTTGGTTACATTACTTGACTTTCATAGAACATTTTTCTTCATTTTCACTGACTCTGACAACCACAGAGCACCTACACCCAATGGTATGAACTATGATCATTGACTAGACCTGAAAGATTTAATAGACTACCGCTTTTCCTACTGCTTTGTTTTGGGGAGGAATCACAATCACTTCACTTTTTTACACCATAGGAAAGTAAAAATGCTGAATGAAAAATATTTAGGTAAGATAAATGGAGAATAAAAAAGCTGCATTAAACAAATAAGTGTTCTGAAGCTTTAAATTGGACTTTTCAATTAATTTAAAAGACCAGACTTAGCTATCTACCATATTGTCTGGGTGCCATGATCTGAAACAGCTTCTACCAGCAGACTTCAGCTTTTAAAATGATACAAGAAAAATTGAGAATTATTTTCCATAGTTTTCATCCTCTAACAGAAGAGCTGAAACTTTTGTGCTGCTTTAGTCTGAAATTTTCTATTTTGAGAGAAATATTTTTTTTGCTTCCATTCCCAGAGGAATATGCAAGTATGTAAAAGAAGTTAAATTTCCACTACCTCTTTGCTGTCATACTCTGGTAATATTTTTCAGAGAGAACTCTGACTGTGAATGGAGAAAAGGTGATTTTTCTTTCAAAATATGGCTTAATGCTGATGGAAAGATAATTTTAATTTAGAAATGAGATACTTAGTTGCTCTTTCACCCTATCCTATGAATAGAAGACACACCTTTAACAGGTCTGTTGCACAGATTTCCTTTTCTGAATAGGATGTGATCAGTAGGTGGTTCTTTTTTCTGGTCTAGATATGATCGAATCCTTCAGAAATTAGGGTTGATCTGTCACTGCTCTACACCTCAAACATCTTAAAAAATAAAATTAATGTAACCACACCTAACAAACTGCCTACTCCGGGCTCTCTAAAGAGTTTTGTAATATTCTATTCACTACAGCTTGAGAAAAGCTCACAGCACCTAAGAATAATGACCTAAATTTCTACACCAGTATTTACTTTATTCTGAAGGAAGCAGTCAGTCTAGTGCTGCAGAGCGTTTCCATAATGCTGGTCTAGTGTTAGCCTTGTATTACATAGAAGTCTGGTGTTCTGTAAGTATGTAGTGTAATGGTAAAGAAGTTACTATCTACAGGTGTACAGTAATCCTTCAGCTCTCAAATATTTTGTCCAGGGATAGGGTCTTGTATGCCAGATAATTTAAGACTTAGATACACAGTGTTATGGTTAATTGCAAAACTGTTTCTGTCTGTATGGATCACATGTGGTTTAAGAGCCTGAGATGGTAAAATCAGTGTCCGCATATCTTCCTTATGTAGTCAAGTGAAGCAGATACAGTATCACTTGAAGGTAATTCACATTTCAGGTGTGTTGAAGGACTAATGGAAGCATCTGTTAATCCCTGTTGACTAGAGGAAATAAGAGTGAGTAAACTGGCTTTGGAGTCTCAGGTGACCTGAATAAAAGTCTATAGCCACTTTATTGAATACTAATAACAGAAGTTCTTCAGTTGATCTAGTGAGCAGCTGTCATTCTGTCTCAGTTTTTCCTCCTGGATCTTCATGATAGGTCATCCTAAAATGTTGTGAATTATGCAAAGTGAGCAGAAGAGCCCATATGAATTTTGAGCTTCATTTTGCCTAGAAGAGAGGTTATGTGGGACTACTTCCAAAAATCTACCTCTGACTGCACTGATGGGGGGACAACAGGTTTCATTGTTCTGATACACAGTCAAAATCCAGATCCACTTGCATTACTGACAGTCTCAAACAAGACTGGATAATTTAGTAATGACTTACTAATCAAAGTGATTTATCTAATGGTACTTGCTAATTGCTATTTACAATCCTTATACTATGTGTTCATGAATATATATATTTAACAGTTTCTGTTTGAGAACTTGTATTCCTGATAATTCAATATGCAGATATCTTAAAATATTAATCATATATTCTTCATGGAAAAAAATTGGAAAATTTACAGACATCATCTTTTTACTTCTTTAGGTTAAATTGAGAAGCAATTACATGAAGCAATAACCTCAGAAATTCTTTAAGGAAACAAGAGTCTTTGGGTCTCAAAACAGCATAAGTAACGTATTTGTCTGCAACCGGACTTGTCTATCTCGCATTGGCCTTTCTAGCCATCAGCGCCCTTGTAGCAAGTGTGGGTAGAGCCCTCCTCAAATCTTCGTTTGCAAAGCCTTGCCATGATGATGAACGTATTTGTTTAATTAGACTTGACTTTGTTTAAATAAGGAGGTCATGAGCTGTATTTTAATTATTTTTTTCTTTTTTAACCCTCAAAATGATACAATGCAAATCTGATTACATATTTGTTATAGAAAGTCTCACATACAGAATGAGTTGATCTAAAATAATGTGAAATACATTGAATTGACCTTGTGACACAAATGAGATATGACATCACAAATGCAGCAAAACTTCTCTCAGTGAAGTCTTGGGAATCCGGAGAGGTCACAGCTAACTGGAAGATGGCAAAACTTGACCCAGTTTTCAAGAAGGCCAAGAAGGAAGACCCCAAAAACTACAGGTCTGTCAAATCTCACTTCAGTGACTGGTAAAGTTATGGAGAAGATTATTCTGGGAGGTATTGAAAAACACCAGAAAGACAACACAGTTATTGGTCAGAGCCAGCACATCTCCGTCAGAGGAAAGTCCTGCTTATCAAACCTGATTTCCTTTTAAGATAGCGGAACCCACATAGTTCATCAAGGGAAACCAGCAGATCTAATCTCTTTGGATTTCAGTAAAGCTTTCAAAACTCTCTCACAGGATCTTTCTGGACAACACACAGCTGGTTAAACGCATCCATTCCTCACAGAGGCTGAGCACTTGGCTCACAGGTCAAGCACAGAGGGTAACAGTGAAGGGGGTGACATCAATCTGGTGACCTGTCACTAGTGGGGTTCCACAGAGTTCCATTTTAGGCCCTGTGATCTTCAACATCTTCATAGATGACTTGGACACAGGACTGGAAGGGATACTAAGCAAGTTTGCAGATGACACAAAACTGGGAGGCGCTGTTGACTCCCTCAAAGGCAGGGAAGCCCTGCAGAGAGACCTCGACAAGTCAGAGGACTGGGTAGTCACCAACCATATGAAGTCCAACAAGAGAAAGGGTGAGGTTCTGCACCTGGGATGGGGCAACCCTGGATGTATGTACAGTCTGAGGAATGAGGTGCTGGGAAGCAGTGCCATGGAAAGGGACCTGGGGTCCTGGTTGATGGCAAGTTGAATAGGAGTCAGCAGTGCTCTGGCAGCCAGGAGGGCCAACCGTGTCCCGAGGGGCATCAGGCAAAGCATCGCCAGCCATTTGAGGGAGGGGATTGTCCGGCTCTGCTCTGTGCTGGAGTGGCCTCACCTTGAATATTGTGAGCAGTTTTAGGTACCACAATGTAAGAAAGATATTAAGCTATTTGTGAGTGTCCAAAGGAGGGCAACAATGGTGGTGAAGGGCCTTGAGGGGAAGCCCTATGAGGAGCAGCTGAGGGCGCTTGGTCTGTTCAGGCTGGAGAAGAGGAGAGTGAGAGGCAAGCTCACTGCAGTTACAACTTCCTCATGAGGGGAAGAGGAGGAGCAGGCACTGATCTCTTCTCCATGGTGATCAGTCGCATGACCCAAGGAATGGCTTGCAGCTGACTCAGGGGAGGTTTAGGTTAGATATTAGTAAAAGGTATTTCACCCACAGCATGTTTGGGCACTGGAACAGTCTCCCCAGAGCCAATCCTACCAGAGTTCAAGAAGTGTTTGGACAATATTCTCAGGCACATGTTTTGAGTCTTGTGGATGGTCCTGTGCAGGGCCAGGAGTTGGACTTGGTGGTCCTTGTGGGTCCCTTACAATGTGCCATACTCTGTGATTCTGTGATTCTCCAGACAGAGAGAGAAGGAAGATGGGAAGGGGAGAATCTACTTTGATTCCCTCTCAGGGAAAAAATGGCACATGAGTTTATCCCTAATGTCCCAGGAATGCACAAAGATAAGGATTTTTAAGAGAGCTCTGGAAATAAGCTTGAGCAGGAGTTTATGCTTATTAGATAGACACCAGAGAGTCTATTCTCCTATCTCTCTTGCTGCTCCTCCTCTTCCCCTCCTGTATTCTCTGAAGTCTGAGAGTAATTTATGATGCAGTCCTAACAGTTAACAAGCTGTTATTGGAAATCTGAATCCATTATTTTTGTTCACAAAATGTCTTACTGTTTTGTTGGGGCTTTTTTCTAAGACCAGTTTTTGAGTCTGTGGGCTTTAAAATTGAAATTGGTACAAAAATGTCAACATTTCACAATAATTAAATAGAGAACAAGTAGCTAACGTCTGGTTTAGACTCACCAACCCCACAACAACTATATGAAAGCCAAGTTTGCTCAAACAACTAGAAGCATAGTGACTAAGGAAGATGGAAATTTAAATTTGATAGCAACTTTCTTTTTCATCTTGCATATGTATGTGTCAAGAAAACCTATATTTATTACAGAAGTTCAGAGGAAACAGATAAGGCTTATGTTTCTCTTTTCTTGATTTCTAAGCATTCAGCTATTTAGCCTCAAACATAAATAGGCTACTAATTATTAATTTATCATAAAATCCAAGAGGAAAGTTGTATTCCTGTGCTAAGATTTATTTCATTTTCTGCTGTGGAATTTCAGAGGATTTCAAAATAAATAAATGCTCTTCAAAGACTGCAGCCAAGTAATTATTTTATTTTAACAAGATTATTAGTTTATTGACTTATGTTGAAGTGGGCTTCCTAGTTATTA
Source organism: Myiozetetes cayanensis (assembly GCF_022539395.1). NCBI lineage: Eukaryota > Metazoa > Chordata > Aves > Passeriformes > Tyrannidae > Myiozetetes > Myiozetetes cayanensis. The sequence goes on from NW_026087521.1 coordinate 17,087,114, forward strand.
TATTTCATTTGCAGAACATTATTTTTGAAGAATGATAGGATGATTAGTGTCATATTAGAATGTCATAATTTGCAATGCTATAGTCAAGTGTTTGCCAGCATTTGCATTTCATATCTGTTTGGTTCAATGGCTTCTTATAACTTAGCTATTAAAAGGACTTTTCACTGCTTGTCCATAAGTCTTTCTTTCAACAAATTAGTATAAAATTATTTCTGTATGTTTCATTAAGGATAAAGGAACTTGTATAATTTTTGCAATTTTTTAATATAACCAGATATTACAGTTTTGATTAAGGGCACACTTCAAACAGAATTTTAAAGGAATAAACAATATTTTAAAGGCAAATATCTAATATGATAAGGATTAGGATACTCCATGTAATAAGGAACATAATTTGTCTTTTCCTCTGGATATATAATGGAAAACGTAGCTTGAGATAATTTAAAAGTTGTCAACATCATTATGATAAAAACCAGTTAATGAGACTTCAGACAAGTTGAAAGCCTTCAAAACATACACAAGAATAGACTATCGCAGAATCACAGAATATGCTGAGTTGGAAGGGACCCACAAGGATCATCGAGTCCAATCCTTTGCCCTGAAAGGACAACTCCTGGCCCTACATAGGACCATCCGCAATACTCAAAACATGTGCCTGCATATCGTCCAAACATTTCTTGAACCTTGTCAGTGTTGGTGCTGTGACCACTACCCTGGGGAGACTGTTCCAGTGCCCAAACACGCTGTGGGTGAAATACCTTTTACTAATATCTAACCTAAACCTCCCCTGAGTCAGCTGCAAGCCATTCCTTGGGTCATGTGACTGGTCACCGTGGAGAAGAGATCAGTGCCTGCCCCTCCTCTTCCCCTCATGAGGAAGTTGTAACTGCAGTGAGGTTGCCTCTCACTCTCCTCTTCTCCAGCCTGAACAGACCAAGCGCCCTCAGCTGCTCCTCATAGGGCTTCCCCTCAAGGCCCTTCACCACCTTTGTTGCCCTCCTTTGGACACTCACAAATAGCTTAATATCTTTCTTACATTGTGGCACCTAAAACTGCTCACAATATTCAAGGTGAGGCCACTCCAGCACAGAGCAGAGCCGGACAATCCCCTCCCTCAAATGGCTGGCGATGCTTTGCCTGATGCCCCTCGGGACACGGTTGGCCCTCCTGGTTGCCAGAGCATTGCTGACTCCTATTCAACTTGCCATCAACCAGGACCCCCAGGTCCCTTTCCATGGCACTGCTTCCCAGCACCTCATTCCTCAGACTGTACATACATCCAGGGTTGCCCCATCCCAGGTGCAGAACCTCGCCCTTTCTCTTGTTGGACTTCATATGGTTGGTGACTACCCAGTCCTCTGACTTGTTGAGGTCTCTCTGCAGGGCCTCCCTGCCTTTGAGGGAGTCAACAGCGCCTCCCAGTTTTGTGTCATCTGCAAACTTGCTTAGTATCCCTTCCAGTCCTGTGTCCAAGTCATCTATGAAGATGTTGAAGAGCACAGGGCCTAAAATGGAACTCTGTGGAACCCCACTAGTGACAGGTCACCAGTTTGATGTCACCTCCTTCACTGTTACCCTCTGTGCTTGACCTGTGAGCCAAGTGCTCAGCCTCTGTGAGGAATGGATGTGTTTAACCAGCTGTGTGTTGTCCAGAAAGATCCTGTGAGAGAGTTTTGAAAGCTTTACTGAAATCCAAAGAGATTAGATCAGCTGGTTTCCCTTGATGAACTACGTGGGTTCCACTATGTTAAAAGGAAAAAGTACTTTATTGTATAAGACCACCTTTTCTTTGGTAACATATCTAATCTAAAATGGTGCAGTCTTCATTCTTGAGTAACATATTTACAGTTTCTTGATAATCTTCCGGCAAGAATTCTCTATCATATAGCTGCCTCTCATTCTCATCAAAAACAAAGACACTGATTTTTCAATGCAGCTATTCAGCCACTTACATTCATATATATGTTCACTGGTATTATCATCAAAGGGATAAGTGCCCACTCTCCTGAATTAGCCTGTCAATACTGAAACTGTAGTTCCCACACAGCTGAGCCAACTGTGACATTCATCGCAACTGAGCAACCATCTGCCTGAATATAAAACAGGTTTTTTACTGTAGACTAAATGATTTACAGAAAATTTGTTAGTTCTCAAAACACAGTCTGAATGTATTTAACTTAACCATATTTAATGTTGTTCTATGAAATGGATTAAGTTTAGCCATAGCCTACTACCTGTTGTGTTTGTTTGTTTCTTTTTTTCTGATAAGAATAAATGTATTGAGAGCAATGCATCCAGAGATTTATGAAATATGCATTATTTAAATGCACAAGAACTGGGTATATGGTATGGAGGGTGGAGAGGCACAAACAGGACCATCAGATTAATTAACTCTTTTTTCAAAGACTGTTATTTATGTTTCCTTTCTCAGAATGGTTCACAGTTTCTTTATCTGTAAGACTGGGTACCTGTTACAAATCTTTCTGTGAGCATCCTTCTTGCCTCTTTGTGAACAGTTACATTTTCATCATGTCGTCCCCTTACAGATAAATCAAGGTCAATCAATGGTAGAGGACACATGAAAAAGGTATTGAAAAGGGTTAGCAGGAAAGAGTATTAAATAAGACAGAGAAATGATGAATAGAGGAGTGAACAGAGAAAGCTAACAAAAGAGCATTGGAAACATGGCCACTGCAGTGCCCTTTGGACATAGAACTGAGGTCACTGTAGTTTTAAGGCCATCTCCAGGCTCTGATGGTGAGCTTAAGGAAAACATGGAGCAACTATATGCCTATTCCTGACTCTGGGACCATCCACGATTTAAATGGAAGCCAAGGTAGCTTCTCAGTAAAAGTTGATTTTTTTTCCCCCCCGAAGTGGCTTGAGTCCTTTATCTGTGTCCAGAGTACTCTTAAGGTCTGAATCATTTGTTTCTACAATTTTTTATTTTCAACAGCTCAACAATTTAGTGAGTGCAATCAGCATTTTGGGAGATTAGCACTACAGAGGGTTTAATTCTGATTTTGAGCAGGATTTAATGAGCTTGCAACTTAACAGAGGCCTTATTACTGTCAGTGCCTGCTGGTTTGACCTTTGGGCACCAAGAAAACATAACATGGACAACTTTCCAGAGTGTTGGTGGCCACAGTGAATGAATTCATTCAAGTCTCAGAGGTGACAAATAGCTCCTAGTACATGTCCTAAGCTCCAGTTACACTGTACTCAACACTTATTTCAGTAGTTTGATTGAACAACCAATATCTTCTGAGAATTAGGATAGTAAATAAATTCTACAGATGTCTCCAAAGTGAAATTTGGTTCCAAATAAAGGAACATTTGATCAAATTTGTATTACACAGACTTTTTCCTATGCTTGTTGTTATTTGCTTTGAAACGTTATATGAATTTCCATATAATTTTATAACACCATAATAATTTCAAATTGAAGCACATTTACATTTAATGACCCATTGAATATACATAGCTGTTAATTTCCTAAGCCACAACCCTTTCTAGGATAGGTGTGCACCAATTTTTCTGTGCCTGATTGGTAATCCAGTGATACAAAGCACAGCCAAATGGTTCTGCACCACAAAATTGTGCAAATTGACCTAATTTTTCATCTATTCTTCAGGGAAGTATGTTTCAAATGAGAACAAAATTGTCGTATCTCCATTCTCTGCATTGGAAGGTTGTCAAGCCCTAATGAACTGGAAAGACCCTAATCTTTACCATATTTGTTATCATTCTTTTGCGTGGCAGCATGATGAGTTAGTTGAAGGATAGCTGTGCCTTCAGTATAAGGGATGTCTGCTACCAAAAGTGTCACTGCAACTGCTGAGCTATGGTTTACAATATAGGTATGCCTAGAAACAAGCTGCTTCTGAATCTTTCTTCACTGTCTCCCCAGACATTCCTTTTATTGGGAGAAGCTTCACTTATTGACTTTACTCAGGCTGTGTCCCAGACTGTTTCATCTACTGTGCTGCAGCTTTGTCATAGATGAAAAATTAACAACAGCATCCTTTTACAACCTTCCCAGAGGGCGAGGGTAACCCAGGTTCTTGTTAACAGATCCATTGGGGTGTATTAGAGTGAAATGACACTGAATGATGTACAGTGTACAAACACATTGGTGTTTGTAAATATATATACATAGGGTTTACTTTAGAACAGTTTGGTTGCAATGGAAAGCAGGTATCTAGCTGTTTTGGTTATTTTTATTGATAGTGCTATGGCAATATGAAAGCATAAAAATATCACTTAAGAAAATGTATAAGGAAAAAGGAAGAAAGAAACAGAGAGAAAGAGTAAAAGTAAAACCATATCACTACCTGTAGATCTAGTAACGAGTTTTGATTGTTGCAATTTTGTTGTCCATTGGTCAAAGTGATGGTCTTGATACACTGGGGGTGGGGGAACAAGCCTGTGAAACACAAAGTGCAATGGGTTAATATAATTTCAGGCCGGGTGGAAGTGCCTGGTACCTCCCTTGGGTGAGAGAGGAGTTTTCAGTCCTCTGGTGGAAGGCCTCAGAAAATGAGTCTAGGGATGCTTAGTGTGTCTTTGATGGTTTCTGGCCCATTCTAACACATGGCAGCAAACACTCCTTTCAGTAGGGCTAAGTATGAATGTGACCTTCACTAAAGGAGAGGTTATGTGTGTGTGTAAGGGAGGGCAATTTGGCATGATAAAGAGGACTATACTGTCACCACAGGGTTTGTCTTTTATCTGGTTCAAAGCCCATCTTCACCCCACGTGTCTTGTGCGAGTTGCACCCACATCCCAAAACTCACTTTCTACCCTCTGGGGGCTTGCAAACCTGGCCTAAGCAAAGCACCCTGGTGCCTCCACAATTGTTTTATGTCATTAACCGTTAGCATCCAGTCTGTCACACACCCCAAAAACCTCTCTGATGATAAAGTCATCTTCCCTGCCTAAGTAAAGCTATTAAGGTTTCAACACCTTTTGGATTTTGCAATTGAAACTTGCACATGGATGTAGTGTCTTTTTATTATGTCCAAACTTCACTTTCACTTCTCAGTGATGTATTTTCAAGGTACAATTAATTTCAGAACCCTAAGTTATGCAGGTAAGGTTTTCTTTTCTACTTCTTCAAAAGTGTTTTCTTTTTTACCTTGCATATAGGCATGTATTTAGGAGGAATGCACCCCTAGAATCTAAAAATTTGGCACAGCTTAGTTGTCTAGGTTAGATTCGAATCCATTCTTTCAATTGCTTTCTCTTCCTTTTTGGTTTCTCTACAGACAGGCTTAATTGGCTCTACAGACAGGCTTAACTAGCTAAGAAATGTTATAGAAGTATACACGATGTTGACAAGTGTGTATATTAGCCTTTTTTTTTCTTTTTCTTTTTTCTTTTTTCCGGGAGGTTGATATTTACTATGTGGCCCACTGATAGTTAAATAAGTGTATATATATATATATATATATATAAACACTGCAAAATGTGCATCTCTTTAAAATGTATTCTTTGATTGTACAGTGTAAGAAATACCAAAATGTTAGTGAAAAACATGCTTTTCAGTCTTTATTAGAAGTAGTTTTCAAGTGCTATGCATCCCTAAAAAGCTTTTGCCAAACAGATCCTGTGAAGCTACTTAACTCAAAGCTTCTGTTTGTCAGGGTTGTATGTCCCAGTCAAACTTATTCAGTCACCAGCCATAAAAATTAATTAATGCTTGCAGTCTTGGTCACGTTACAGGTATAAATCTAACACATACTTTCATGAAGGGAAGAAACACCTAACAGGTGCAGCTGTAGATATTGTGCAGGCACTAGACAATACTATTATTTGGAGAAGAGACATTCTTTAGAAATAGTTGTGAACAGTGTACTATGGCACTAATTCAGTTTTTTAAGATCCTGTTTATCTGCTATGCCCTATGAATAAGAAGTAGTACCTGAGAGTTGTAAAATGCATTCTATATTTACATACTGGTTGATTATTTTGGCTTTGTGTTTCAAAAAGATTAATCACCAGAAATATATTTTATCATCATTTTTTATTTTTCCAGAATTGTTACAGTACACATGAAAACTAACTTTGAAATTTATTTAGTAACATGCTTCTTTCAAAAGGAAATAAATAGAAATGATTATCTCAACTGCATATTTCCCAGGAGACTTTGGAACCCAAAAATAACAGATTAATTTATTATTATTATAATGCTCTTAGAATATAACACAGTCCTACAGAATTTAAACTCTAAAAATTCCTCATTTTCCAGGTGTAAGGTTGGAAGAATAAAACAAAAAAAAATCTAGAAGGTAAGATGTTAATTTAGAATCAGGGATATCAAAGTTCAAGTCTCTGTCCCACTGACTACTTAGATATTTAAATTAAATGAAAAGAATCCAATGGAAAAGTCAGTACTGTTAACCTATTTTTCCTGGGAGTGTTTGTATGCAAATCTGCATATCAAATAAATTCTCTAGGCTCTGGGTTTTTTGGGGGGATGAGAGGCTCTTGTCACTTCATATTGAAAAATCTTTAGTTCATTTAGAAGTTGGATGGGAAGTCTTTCAGATTTCTCAAAAAGTTTCACTTCATTAAAAGTGGTTTCTTTCACAGATTTGCACTGTAAATCCCCCACTAGCCCAATTCAGGATTTTGGTTTTACATATCAATAATCTCTTGTCAGAAGGCTCTACTCCAGGTCTTATGAAACCATAATTTCTATAGAGAAAGGAAGATATTTCTCCATTTTGATCAAAGAAAGGCAGACTATGCAATTGAGACACTTTTTTTGTCATAAAAGTTCCCATAGATCATCACAGTTAGGATATTAAAGACTTTTTTTCCATTACTTAAATCAGTTAGGTAAAACTTTAAAAATCCTTTAAAATTTCTTTTAGGACTTCCCATTGTTTTCTACCTAAACTTCCTTGATGACAAATCTGCTTCCTCCAATAAGAAATAATTACCTTTCCTCATAAGGAACATTCTGCAGTGAAAAGTTGCTGTTGCGTATGAACATAGATTTGGTTGAGAGCAGTTCCAGGGATTATAAATTATCTCACATTCATGAAAGCAATGTTCCATCCTGTAGTTTGCCATCAAAACTGGGATTTGATTGCTATTGTGTTAGAGCTACTTAATGCCCACATAAAACTAACATAAGTATTAAATACAAATTCTCTATGTTTCAAGGCAACCAACAACACTGCTTACTAAATTTGACCAATGATCTATTCCATCAATTTACTATTTTGTCTTTGACAAATAACTGGTGTCAGATGCTATAATTACAATATAATCTGATTATAAGATAGTTTTTCAACTGTGAATATTTAAAACCAGATTCTACAACTGAAAGATTTATAAGCAAAATAACATATACTCCTAATTATATTATTATAGAAATTTGTCTTTAGATTCAATCAACCTATTTTTTTTATTCCTGCTAAACATTTAGCATTTGCAGCATTGGGTTCAATTGGTTATGCTAAAGGGAAAAAAATAATAACCATATATTAAATTACTGAACTTTCAGTATTACTGAAAGTCAGATTCTTCTTATATTGTAGGAGACTGGAAGGATCTGACTGAAACCATTTTTTATGTTAAAACGATAAAATATATTTTTAAGATAAAAAGTAAACAGAGATATTTATCTAGTCAAGGTAAGATACTGATGATACTCAGTGGGAGGTACTATAGATTGTACAGCTTGTTCATGGTGTCCAATTTATTAACTAAAGGATGTACAACATCGTATAAAATACACTTATCTTCAACAATGTCTGGAGATAAAACGCAATGAAACCACTCTTCTTTTTACAGTATAAAATTCTGTGGAACTATAGAGAGACAAAATGGTTCTCTTAACATTTTACATCAAGCAAATTATGCACTTTTCAAGTTTTGTATCATTGCATACAGGATGTAGAGGGAGTGATGCACTAAGAAAGCACAGCTTAGAAACATTACCATATCATGCAAGGACAGTATTAGGAAAAACCAAGCTCAGTGACAGATAAAGCATGGAAGGTACATCAAGGGCACTAAAAGAGCTTCAATCACTACATTAGTAATGAATAACTGAACAAGGAAAATGTGGTGATTTAGTGGTTGTGAACACAGACAAGGCTGAAGTATTCAAAACATTCTTTGCCTTGATCTTTGCTAACAAGATCTCTTTGCCCTGGCCTATAAAGAAATGGTTTCAGGAGAAGAATAAGCAGCAGTAAATGAGGATCAAGCCCAGGATCACTTGAAATTACTTGACCCATACAGGTTCATGGGACCCACAGCCTATGTGTAAAGACATGTCTTTGCAAGGCTACTCTCCATCATATTTGAAAAGTCATGGAGCCTGGGGAAGGACTCCAACAATTGGAGAAAGAGAAATGTTCAAAAATCCATGTTCAAAAAGGCCACAAGTAAACCAGGGAAGCTAAAGGCCAGCCAGCCTCACATTCATACCCAGGAAAATTATAGAGCAAGTACTCTTGGAACACATTTCTGGGCACATGAAGGAGAAGATGATGTTTGGGAGCAGTCAACATAACTTACCAAAAGGTAAATCATGTCTAACCAGCCTCATAGTTCCTGAAGAGCAGAGGACTGGATTTGTGGGTGAAGGAAGAACCACAGATATAATGTCTAAAGTTTTGGACATGAACTGCCACAAAATTCTGGTATCCAAATTGGTACTTTACTGTCTGTATGGATAGATAAATATGGGTGGATAAAAAATAGATGGAATGATCAAGCTTCGTCGTTACTGGGGTTTACTCAACCTCCAGGCTGATGAGTACCACGGGGGTCCTTTATTTGGGATATGACTTGGGTAATGTCTTTATTAATGGCTTGGAAGAAGAATGACATGCACCTTGGTCAAGTTTGCAGCTGACACCAAACAACTGATTAATTTACTTGAGGCAGAAAGACCTAGACAAACTAGATGAATGAGGAACAGGGATCTTGTGAAATTCAGTGAGCTCAAATGCAAATTCATTCACCTGGGAAGGAAGAACTCCTTGCTAAGATACAGGCTGGGTACTGAATGCAGGCAACAGCTCTGCAGGAAAGGCTCTGGAAGTCTTGGTACACAGAAATGAGGATGAACCAGAAGCACCCTAGTTGTGGAGAAAGAGTACAACAAACTGGACTATATGAGCAGGAACACAAAGAAAATGTCAGAATCTCACAGGAGCTGGGTTCTTTCTCAGGATCAAGGCACCAGGATACAAGTTAGTGACTTAGGTTCACAGTCATCTTGGTGAGGGTTACCAGGGTCAGAAACTACCCAGTGATGGTTGGGCAGGTTCATCATGAGTAGAAAGTTCCATGATCAAGCCAAGAAGTCAGTCCACAGGTTGAGATCTGAATCAACAGGGTCCGTAGTGGTCCATTCATGACCCAAAGACCTGGCCTCCTGCCTGTCACACTGAAGACAATGAGAAACTTTCCCTGTGAGGACAATGGACAAGGCAGCTCAGAGAGACTGTAAAGTTTCTCTCCATCCTGAGAGGTTTTGAAGACCCATCAGGATAAAGCCCTGAGCTGCCTGGTCTGATCTTTAAGCTGACCTCTGAGCAGGAGGTTGGACTGGATTAAATTTTGTTTTTCCAACATCTTATATTTCTACTGAGTTAGAGATTTTTGAGTACCTTACTGAGGGTGAAAACACACTGATTTTTTTTACAAGAGAGGAGATATACAAGAGGTACTAAAACCATATCCCAAATACAAAAGAATCAAGTTTGTCATTCTCATGTGATATATCATATAAAATGCTGAATGATTCTGAAAGTCTCAGTAAACCAGGAAGACAAAACCAGAGTCAGAAGCAAACAAACAAGAACTCAGAAACAGTTTGAAGATTAATCTGAAGTGGACTTGCAAGTTTTCTTTGTACTGTTATGTCAGTGACTGTCTCAGTTTAAGATCTTTCATATCTTTTTCATTATTTTTCTGCTAAAGGAATGTTTTAACCTCATCATTATGACCAGTTCTATAGCTTCATATCTTTGCATTGGTTTTGTTCCATTGTGTACTGTTGTCTTCAAAGCTTTGGAGGCCTGCTGTGACTTCTTTCTCATATATTTTCTCCATGTTGAAATACCATATTACAAAAAATCTATAAATTAATATATTTTTAAAATTTATTTTAGGCAACCAAGCTATTCATCATCCATCAGATGTTTTAATTATTTATTAGTTTGGTACAGATTCTACTTTTTGAAATTTGGCTTTGAACTTCTTAAAGCAGCAAAAAAACTCTGGTAAATTAGAGTTAGAAGTCAGAGTTCTCTTTTAAAGGACAAATTTTTATTTTCAGATGTATATAGAATGAAAAATATTTATGCACCTACATTGTTTTGTACAGGAAGACAAGTGAATTTCTAGAGATTGCAGAAGACAAAGAGGCACCTGTAATTACAGCACTATGTTGAGGCAGCACAGAATTTTCCAATTTTGGAGTGAGCAAGAGGAACTCCTGCACTTCTGGGTCTTTCTAATAGGCAAAATAAATGCATCTGCTGTGATGTACCCTAAGAAAGAGAAGGTAATCTTTTGTCAGGGGGTAGCTATGGGAAACTTGGTGGGCTGGAGCTTGGCACTCTGCTTACCTTCCTAAGAGCTTCCCTTACGTGGTCACTTGAAAGCAACACAGTAATAAACTACAGGATCTCATGAACAATACTAACAGTGAATGTGTGATCCATGTACACATTTCAAATGTATTCAGGATTAAATACTTACTGTTTCACCTTGTAGAAGACTGAGAAAAAAGTGATTAAGATACATCATGAATGTGGTGATTTAGTATGGGAAGGTCAGTTAATAAAAGTATGACATGCACAGTTGTCAGACTTATATCTGGATTTACATTCATACAGATATGGAAGTTGGATATTTTGATTTCAAATAAATATATTACTTGATTATTAAGTATACTTAGGACCAATCAAAGAATGAACTTAATCCAAATTATGAGCGTAAAATATTTTCATTCTTACTGTGATAGACCTTGAGTTATTATCAGACATTTTGTTGTTTACAGAGAAACAAAGTAGATTTCTAAGAATTTTCAGTTGAATCCTTATATTACAGGTCTAGTTTTTAGCAGAACATCTTCTGAGAAAAAAATTAGTAAAAATACTACTGACTCCCAAGTAGTTTTAATTTTGGTGCTTTGATTTCAGAGGTGTACAAAGGATACATTTTTTAGAAAACATAAATGCTTTTTTCCCTTGAAGATTAAGTTCAGTATGGCTACACCGAAAATTCAAATACACTAGCTGCCTTTAAAAATTTTGTTTTGATACCTTTATTTACTAAAAGTCTCTATCTAACTTTTGAGAAATTATTAAACTTAAATCATGCATATTTATGCATTCATTCCAGCAGAGAGATAAGGGACCTCCAAGGTCAAAGCTGGCAGCTGCAGGAGAGAGAAGAAAAGTTCGAAGGAGGGGGCTGTTTCTCCCCCCTTTTGCTCTCTCCCTTCAGCAGGGAAAAGACTGAAAAATAATCCCTGCCACCTGTAGAAGTTTGTTGGAGTGAGGAGACCCCTCATGCAGCTCACAGAGGAGCTTGTGGATGTACCAGGAAGCCAAGACTTCATGAGAAGGACTGAAATGAGGCAGAGTCCTATTGCAGATTTATGACCCTGAGGCTTACGCTGGAGTGAAGACGGCTTGGGTAAGCTTGGGATCTCAGTGAGAGATCCATGCTGCTGGTGCTGGAGATTTGTGACCCTGAGAGAACTTACACTGGAGCAGAAAACGGCTCAGGTAGGGATGTTGGGATCCATGTGTGGGATCCATGCTAGACCCATGCCGGAGAGGTCTATCAAGGACTGTTCTCCTGTGGGGAGGGACCTCCATAGGGAAACGGGTGGACTCATAAGCCATTATCCCCTGTAACCCCGTGGAAGAAGATCCATGGTAGGCAAGTGTCCTCTTGCAAGCCCATGGAAGGAAAAACCTTCAGGACCTGGGTAACCCCCAGCCTCCAGTCTTAGCCCAGGAGGGGGGTAGGTCCAGCCCTGGAGGCTAACACAGAGCAAGAGAAAAAAAGAAAGGGTTCCAGCTGTGACAAGAGTGCTGCAGAGTTATTGAAGAGACCTGGAGCTCTGAGAAATGGAGAAAGAAACTGCTTTTCCTCCTTGGACTGATATAAAGGGGGGAGAAGTATTTCTGTAAATACACAGTACTTAAGTAAATACACACTTACTTTAAGTAAAATTGTTGTAGATATAGTTCTTTAGTTTTAGCTTGTTAGTAATAAATGTTAATATTATTTTCCCAAATCCAGTCTCTTTTGTCTGCATAAACCTTCTCTCAGCTAATAGTAATTGTGTGGGGGTGTGAAAGCAAATTGACCCAGAGCAAAACCATGACAGACACTGTGTCAATGTCTTGTAAATACAAGATCTGATAAATGGGGCTGTTTTCACTCCTGATTACTACTATTAAAAAAAGTAAAAAAGTGTCCAATTCTCACTGTAAGTTTTTATTGGAATGGAGACTAGAACAAACTGACTTTGTTCAAGGAAAATGGGTGAATGATAGTAAAATTAATGACTTGAAAATACCCTTACATGCATATCTTTACTGTGGGAATCCTTCCCTACTACATTGGTTTTTTGTTCCTGCTGGTTTGAATGGCTTTCCAGATTGCAGGAACACTATTCTGTCTTCCAGCTGTCCATAAAAAATAGGTCTTGCTTTCTGTTGTCTTTGATGTGTTGCTTTTTATTTACCTCTACTTTATACACAAATACCTCAACCAACATTTCTCCCATAAGCTACCACTCTACTATGAATCTCAGACTGCTTTTTCTCAATATATTTAATCTAATTTGGCCATCAGTTCTCTCTATGAGGGGTTTTTTGCTTCTCTACTTTCTTCCTATTCCAGTACATTATCCCCTTTTTTCCTTTGCATTGACTTTGGTGCTTGTCTGGCACCCACTTTGGTTTAGTTCCTGATTTCTAGAGCAGACGCAGAAAGGGTGGGAACATGCAGTTGGAGGAAAAGAGACTAATTTTTTCAGCAGCAACCTGAAGCTGGATTTCAATGTGAAATGCCTTATCGTCCCTACACTGCACACCAGAATTCTCTCACAATGGGAAATTTTTATTGCTTTCAGGAAGGAATCCCTTCCCCATCTCTGCTCAGGTGTTTGCACCTTACCCTGAGCATAGCAACCAGGAGAGAACTGACAGCCAGTGTCCCCTCTGCTGTTCACCTAGGTGTCAGCTTTAGACAAATTACTGGCCCTGAAAGGTTTGTCATATTTGCCTTAATCTGGAGTAAGCAAATGGTTGAAATGAATACCTGATTATATCCTGAACTGGAAATATTACATTTTGGGAGGCAGATATTTTTCTTTATGGTAAACCCTAGTAACGGGAAAAGAAACATTAGTCACAACTATTCCAAGACAGAAAAGGATTTCTTGAACATCTTGCACACACCTCACCAAATCCATTGTCACTGCAGGAGAGCTGTGTTACAGCTGAGCGACTGTCACATCCCTATCCTGTTTCTTACATTGTATAAAGGGAGGTTACATTAATGAATATCAGATAACTGCAAAAAAACTCAGCAGTATTTATGTGTTTCCAATTAACTGAACTCTTTTCTTCCCTCCCTTCTGCCCTTCTTCCCCTAGGATAAAGGTTCACTGAGAAATTGACAGGGCATCCTCAGATTGGATGTTCCTTTTCTTTCTCAGATGCAGATAATCACCTTTTTTTTTTTTTTTTTTCCCTTTTTCTTTTGGTTGTGGAGTTCTGACTTTCTTTTCTTATGAAAGAAAATAGCTTTTTAAACCTTAAATAAACTTCAGCTTTCAACAAGTTAGCACACAGGGGTGGAGGTGGGGAAAGCAACAAGCAATTAACTTTACTAAGACATTGTCTGTTCAAGAGCTAACACTGATACATGCTTTTGCATTATAACTTATTATTCTTAATTATTATTTAATTTTTATGTTAATATTTTTTACCTGTCCTTTGGTTCTTATTACCTTTCAGCTTCATAAAGCAGTCCAATAGGAACTGAAAGGAACATAGCAGAAGGATGTTCTTTCAAGATGAGGGAGGTTTCGGAGGGGAAGAACAAGTAAAAACGTGTTTGAATTAAGTAGAAAAGTCACAACAGGAACAAATAGGAATTTCAGATAGTCTGAGAACCAGCCTGTGTCAAAGAAGGATACTTGGCTTTCCAATTTTAAGAAAGAATGATAGGTGTTATATAGGATTTTTGAATTATTTTATGACAGCTCTATAGCCAGAACTTATTTTTCAATTTTATTCTGATATTCTCTGAAGGAAATAACCTGGACCATAGGACACAGTTGGTCAACTTCTTCACTCATCTGTCAGTCAAGAGAAACACCACAACATTCTATCTTCTCATAGCTGGAATAAAAATGACAGTGATATCCCCTTTCTTGATCCTCTGTCTGGGAAATGAAACATAGTGCTGCTTACCTGTAACCAGTCAGATGAGAGAAACTAGTGATAAACAGCTGGCATGACGTGCACATTTGCCATTTATTTAGAGAAAAAGGTGCTTTCCATATGTCTCATAAATATGTGCTTAAAATCTGTGCTACTACAAACCTAAATTACAGTTTTGGAAGTGGTTGCTCTTTTAGTAATTTGATCATTGAAACCAAGGAGATTTTTGAATTCAGGCAAGTTGGTTTCTATGACACAAATCCTGACAGTCCTATAAGCAGTCTTTCATCCAGCTTTTTATTGATTTCTGCCACAAAGCAATGCTTTTCTTGCATGTTTCTCAGTGCAGGACAAACCCTTAATATTTACTGTATTCCTGTGTGAACACACAGAGCTGTAACACCTAATCATTATTCACCCTGGAATTGTGTCTTTGCATGGCTCTCAATCTGGGTATACACTTTCCATTAGCAACATCAACAGAACTTGAATTTACTTGATTTGGATTGTTCTTAAAAGCTTTGACCTAACCAGAGAAAGAATGAAGAAAATATTATTTAATTTGTGTTGGGAACATATTTTTCAGATGAAAACTTCAGAAGCTTGTGGAAGTAATAATTGATAGTAGTTACTGAGACCATAAAAACACTTAAATTTTAAAGAACAGGTTTTTGTCATACAAAATTTGTAGTCTGTTCTTTCCTTCCTTCACACAGATGTTTTTAGCAGGTACTGCAAAAATTTCTAGTTAGTCATGAGAAGAAGGATAATACCTAAATATATAAATAAATCTTTTGGGAAGAGGTTGATAATTTTTATCTATCTAGTACTTATGAATTATTCTGTAAATTCAATTTAATTAAATGACACAATAAGTTTCACATGTTTTATTAATACAAAACTATAGACAGAGTGTATCCTACTGTTTGCAGTCAGACATAATAAACTCTATGTATCTGTAAGTTGTAAATTATTAGGCTCTGAGACAATTTTGGGGTGTATGTCTTTGCATTTCCTTAAAATGTACTTTTATGTCAGCTGATGACATTGAAACCTTGGTTTTAAAGTTTGTGTCCTACTTACCTGTTTACTGTGCAATGTGTTCATAGTCAGGCCTTAACATCTGGAAATATATGCCAAAAATGCTTGATTGGTCTTCTTTGAGCAAGCTCAGGGTGTCAAGGGAGAACAGCTGAATTTCCACAGGAATGCTGCTAATACAACTATCTGCATTTTCCAGCTCTTCCACAGACTTCAGTTTTGACTTAATGAAGGAACCTAATGACTAAAAATCATGAAAGACCAAGTTCATCCTCGGTCACTAGCAATAGTAAAATCATTTTAACATCAACATCTATGAGAAGTATTGCCATTAGATGAGCAGAAAGGTCTCTTTCGGATTTATACTCCATGAAGCTAAAGACAATAGAAGTTTTACAATGTAGAAATTCAGGAACTTGTAAAAGTTGTTTTGCTGAAGTCAGTAGATCAGATGACAAAAGATCTTTCTAACAGAGTTCAGCGGTACTTGAAGGAAGGTAGTTTTCGATTATGGGGCAAAAATGACAGACTGTCCAATGCAGGCAAGGATTTTATGCTTTAAGTTCTGAGTTGTTTTCAATTCCTCCTACTCTGTATTGGCTTCCTTTGCCACTGACAGGAAACATGCAGGAACCAATTGATTTCATTATGCACAAGCTATTCCCCTGCCTGAAAGGCAATTGCAGGGATGTAACAGTTCCATTTGTTAAGCAGAGGAATCTGTAAATAATTTTAGATATTAGCAGTTGATAATTTAATGGGAGGAGGAGAAAAAAAAAAGTACCATAATATTTAACATCTCTCAAACATTTCAGCATCTATTATTCTCTGTTTTGTCTGGAGAAAAAAAAAAAGAGAATCCTCTCAAAGAGGTGGGAGTGATGTGGATGGATATCCACATATGAATTGTAGATGGACTCTGCTTATGCGCTCTCTGACAGTCATTCCTTTAGTACTGGCACTTTGAAAGACACCACAAATCCTAGTTCCTAGTTGTCTGGCATCCTAGAGATATCAGATAAAAAAAAATACCAGATCCACTGATAGGTGAGTCTTTTGAACAGGCAGACACCTTACAATTTTATCTTTTTTAATTATCTATCCTTGTGTGCATGAATAGTCTAATCCATCTGCTTCTCTAGATTTGTCAAGATTTTAATTAAGGTGTCTTGAATATCTGACACCTTATATATATATATATATATATATATGATGTATACATAGAATAAGATGTCTTGTATATTCTGTTTTTGAATGAGCACCTGAAATACTTTTTATCTTTCAAAGATCCAAAAATTTTTCCATTATGGCTAACTTTATGTCCATAGAAGGAAAGCAAAGAATGAGCTCTCCACACCCAGAAGAGATAAAGAAGCTCAGTTATTCTCCCTATTTCATTATTTATTTGTTAGCTCAATTTCAAAGTTAATAGGTGAGATATAGCAATAGTTTATTTCCTGAGTTTGGTGAAAGTGGTATTAAAATATTATTGCAGCTTTAAGCAGAAGTGTATTTGAACTCAAGTAGAAAGGTTGCTGGATGAAGAGGCTACCCTTTTTGAGAATCTTGAATTCACTTCAGTCATTGATGGCACAACTGGCTAAACAAAATGTAAAAACCAACTACCTAAGCTGCACTTACCCTGATAGGCAATTTTTTTTTAATACGTAGCTTTATTCTGGAAAAAAAAAATGAAATCGCAAAACAAGCTGTAAAGGTATATAAAGCAAAACTCAATCTTGACTTTTGATGAAAGTTTGGATTTTTAAACTACATCAGGAAGAGGAAATTTCTCTATTATGGCATTACAGAGAAAGAGAGGCAAGATAGGTCATTAAGACTCCTGGCACTCACCAAGTCAACAAATTTTAACATAACTCAAATCTGTAAAGGATTTTAACCTACTGGAGTTTTTTTCACTGGTAATAATTTAATTTATACTTCAAAGCCTACCTCAAATGAAAAAAAATCTGACAATCTACAGTAATTATAACTCCATATGACAACACGTCTCAATCCACCCACTGGTTAAAAGTTGCTTTTGTCTTTCTTGTCATCATCACTGTCTCCTACAGTGATTGTGAGAGATAGAGAATAATCTCTATCATTAGTAAATGGTTTGAGAATAATGTCTGGTTACAAAAGTAGATTCCCTGTCTCTTGTGAAGAGGAGGGTTCTAATGCAGTGACACTTGAGATATTTTTGATTTCTGGTTAAATTTTTCATCATTGGCTGTACTTATACTGTGCCTGAGGGAAGCAATGTTTCCTAGTTTCTTATAATTTTCACAGCAGCATCAACTTTTTTTTTTTTTTTTTATTGTATAGTTGAATGCCTATATAATTGAATTGAATGTGATAAGAGGTAAAAAAATCTAAAGATGGCCTGAGCTGTAAGAACAGTTACATTCCTTGTGCATTGATACGTAAATGTAGTTTCAAACCTAAATTTAAAAATATCTCTTACCTTATCTGAGTCTTTGTTGCTTCTTTCTACTTTGTGTGTAATTTCATTATTTTTTTATATAATTTGTTAAATCGGGTTATTGAGATGTAACTATCATCAACCCCCTATTACTAATTCTCAGAAGTGCTTAGGATGTTTTCATTTAATATGTGTTATTGCTGTATTATGTCAGGTACGTCATGATTGGATTCATGGTTTTAATTCTCAGCTTGATAACCAGCTACTGAGTCACAGGCCGTGGTTGTCATTTTCCATGGGCACAGAAAATATTGGCTGTCACCCAACATAAAGTTCTGGTAGGCTTCCACAGTTTTTGTATTTTCTTGCTCTGTTTGCTGCACAAATGTTGTCTTCTTTGCCTAGATGTTTCGGTGTGGAGTTTTTTTCAGTTTGACACAGAAACTCCAAGCAACTTTTACTGCTCAGTGTCCTTTAACTTAACTTTTCCTCCTCTAACCTGTTTAGAAATCCTTCCTCACCATAACCTATTTATATGGCTTTTGTCTCCTCTTTTATTCACTTCTAGTTTCTCACCTAAACGTTTATTTTCATAAAGACCTAAACTTATTGAAAATAATAATGAAAATATAACACTTCTCATCTTCGTTATCTGTCATTTCTTTCCTTAATTCTTATTCCTGCTTTTTTCTGTGCATATTTATGTAATCTATTATTCTTAATTAGTATATTCATAAAAATTTGAGAGGGAGAAAGATAGACCTTCAATATTCTTTTATCTGTCATTGATCTCCATTATCTAAAGTTTATAAATTGTACATAATTTTCACAGTGCTTGGATTTGTTACTTTCAACTCACTTCTCCAGTCTAGATTGTCAGGATACACTACAGGTCATAAAGATTATTTTGACTGTTGGGACCTGCCATTTGACTTTCATATTCCTTCTTGTTGGGGTAGCTTTGCAATATATAAAAGGATGTAGGAGTTTTTAATATTGCTTAAAGTGAACATGTTTCCAAAATGGCTTTTTACAGTCTTTGTGCAAACTCGCCTTCTTCTTCCCAGGAGTCTCAGTCTAATCTCTACTTTGGAATGTCCTGAGAGATACCTGAAAGTCTCCCTATTGGTTGTTAACCCTTTCTTGTAGTTTGTTGGTTTGTAATACCTCCTGGACTCCTAATGGTCACCTTGTAATCCCCTCAATAGCTATTTAAGTGGCTGCCCAGAACAATAAACTCTCTCTGCCTTCTCGCCCTGATGATGCCGTGTCCTGTGGTCTCTGTGGAGGCCATGGGACACCACGTGGTGGGGGAAGAGGTGGGGAGCACCTTCCCTCTTCAGGACTAGAGGTAAAAGGAAAAGCCTCTAACCTGGAGGTCCCCCTCCCTATCTACCCTCAATGTTCATCACCTTCTCACAAATCTCTCTTAAACCTTTCCCTGTGCATCCCTTCTCACTTCATTTTCATGCAAAGTATCTTCATACCTGTGGACCCTAGTGCATATCTCTTACTTCTGGGTTATGTTCTCTACTTTTCTACTCCAGATTCTCTTTGCTGGAGGTACTTGTTTCTGAGTTCTTTCAACTGTGCATTACTTAAATTTAATTTTGTAGTTTTAGTTAAGCTGTGTATTTACACTTGAGTAGGTTATAGTTATAGTGTGTTTCTGGTTTTCAGCAAGTATTTACCTGCAATTTGAAGTAATCCTCAGACATATCCCATCCTACAGCTGACCACGAAATTAAACAACAAATCATGACTGGGCACGAAGTGAGACAAGATATCATCATTTTTGTAATTAGTGGTAGTAGAAGTGCCTAAGTTTAAGTATCATTACTGCCACCTGAGAAGTGCTGGTGCTTCAGAATACAATAAATTTATTCTGTCTAGAAACACCTTAGACAATAAATACATATAAATTTCTGTCATCTTTCCATGTCTTTCTCTTTGAACCACACAAATCTAAATTCCTCAGTCCATGTCAGTTGTTCCTTCCATTTAGCGTCCCACTTTCCATATACTAAATTTCCTCCATCCTACCTAACTGGCACTAGCTATACAAAATGGATTTTCCTGATTTGCTATCAAAGTATTCCATACAGAGTAATTTTACACTCATAGAGATCTAGAATAACAGAGCATAAAATAAAATGGATCCAAACTTGCACATTACAGCTTATGTGTCATAGAGAATTTTTTACCTCAACACCAGCAGATGTTTCTGCACTTAAAGATGACCCTATGAGCATATACCTAGAGAAAACTGTTTCTATCTGGTGTTGCAGGCTTATTAGCTGCATTATAACTGTGAGCACAGAACTCCATATGTGCTAATCTGTCTTGTTTCACTTTAACTGTAGTGGGGATGTACCTCCTACCTAATCAGAGTTATTTATTTATTTGTTAAGAGTAGAAATTCATTATGAATAACTAGGACTTCTAATAAATTATTTTCTTAGAATCACATCTGATTTGTCCAAATTTATACCTATATTTTCTAGGTTTAAGATCTACCTTTTTCTTTCACTCTGCCATTCAGCTGCATGTTGTCACAAGTGTGAATATTTGCAAACATGAATGGAAGGTGTGTTTAATATTGTCACTTTTTATTTTACTTTATTTAATGTCTTCTAGAAGAACAATGCCAAAATGAGCTCAAATTTCAAAACATGCACTTTTCCAGAAAGAAAATCAAATAGCAAAGCATATAAAAATAACTTCAGAGAATGAGTAATAGCAAAGCTTCAAACAACAGTACACTCCTGACAATATTCAGTCTGTTCTTTACAAATATAAAGTATCCAAAAATAGTGTTTTCTTTTTTCTCCATAAATAGACATTACTGCACAATACATATTAGGCAAACATCAAAGTAACTCTGAAACATTAAAACAATGCATGCTACATATAGAATTTTAGAAACAAGGGTTTACAATAACAGATATTTTTTCTGAACTGACCCAATATCATATGGTACTTTACCTACTTTTTCATCTGTCTCTGAATGACATGACTGTGTCTGATACTACACTTAGCAAACCTGTCAATGCAACACCTAATTTAATACCATAATGTCAGCTATTAGTTGCTCTTTCAAAAACATCCTATAATTAAATTCTTAAAGACTGTGATGAATGTTACAGAACCCCATTTGTCCTGAGGTAGAATTTACTCATCCTTTCTGTTAAGAGATTAGGTGAAAAGCAACAGAAACTAGGTTTTCTCAAAATACTGTCTTGTTTAAAAAATAAAACAAAAACTTAGGAAAAATCAGAATTAATGCATGAGAAATTCTAAAAGATATTTTTTGGCAAATCTCCCTCCTTTCTACTATGCCTTTTAAAAACAGGTTCCTTCCTTCCTTTTCTTGTGCTTGATTAAGCAAATTTTATGACATTTTGGGTTACAGCAAAACTTCCCTGTAGCATAAAATCTCATGTTATCCCAGGCTGCATCTGATTTTCCTCCTCTATTTCTATAGAAATTTGTCCTGGATTCTGCACACGCTGTAATTTTTCAAGGAACCATTTCATATTGAGTCTAAATTAGGCACCAAGGATCTAAGTATCTGAGTATCTTTGAAAGCAGGACCATTTAAATAATTTGGATTCATATTATTGGGATCTAAGATATATTTGGAAAATTAAACATATATCACATGACTAGTTTTGGTGGTTGGCATAGCAATGCCTCAAGATCAGAGATAAGTTCAAACCAAAGCTAAATGGCAAGTGACAAAACATATTGATGCTCAAGTATCTAAAGCAGTGTAACTTGAGGCTCACATTCCAGACTTCCATCAGACTTTAGCTGATCTGAAAAATGGGGAAAGGTCATACAAATTCCTCAGGAAACTTTTAGGGATAGGAATGCCTAATTCAACAAGGACTCAGGAACTAATCTTTAAAAAAAAGTAATTCCATTTTACTCAGAAAAAGGGAATTTAAACTATAATAAAGAAAAAGACAACAGTGGAAAACAGGGTAAATAAAGTGTGCTGCAAGAATTTATCATGGCAAAAGGAATAAGATGTCCTTGTCCTTTTGATGCGTTTGATATTGTTAATAAGCACTTGTATTTTTCAAGTGAGGTAAATTTTCTAAAAATACTGAGACTGTTCCTCATCAAAGCATAAATGTAATAGAGGACTATAAGGTCACAATTTTTTTGTGAAATGTAAAGATATAATGATGATTTTCTATTTTTCATGGAACTTTTCTATGAAACTGTCAGACAGATGGTGTAAAACATTAAGAAGAAATACATATATATTTATTTATTTATTTTTCCTAGTACACAACTCAACTGCTATATTCATTGATTAAGTCATAGCTCAGAAGAGCTAAGAAATTGAAGAAAACATCTCTAACCCAAGAATGTGGACATTCCTGAAACTCATATGTATTGGGAGGATACACCATGGGAAATGTCACTAAAGCTTTCAGAACACCTAGCTATTTCTTTCTCACCAACAATTTGTAGTTAATGTCAGCCACAGAATATAAACCAAAACTGAGTTTCTAGCTGGGCGCTGTCTGCCTGATTTATATTCTTACCTTCCTATCCAAACCATTGAGAGATTAATACTTTTGATATATTTAGAAATATATTACAGATTCAATACTAAGTTGCAAATGAAATACTACAGAACTTTTTTTTTTTTTTAACTATGTAGGAAAATACCACAAATTTACTTTTTGAAGTCTCTCTAATTTGGATTTAATCTGAGAATAAAACACCCAAATTTGAGGTGGCTTAGTCTGATGTAAAAATACGTCCTGTAGAATTAGTATTTGAGATCTTCCTGCTGAGAGTCCAGACATGATTCAATAGAATTTCTTGTTCCTTTCCATTTTCATCCTTGTTCTCTTTCCTACTCTGCAGCAAATTAGATATATGTAAAAGAAATAGAATAAGGGTTGTCTTTACATATTGCTATTCCTGTGGATGTGAATAAATGGATATATCTAGTCTCAGGAGAATTAGTAATATTTATGGGCAGCAATTCAATCATCTGTGGCTCAGTGGTAGAACATGACGAAGTTTTTATTTTGATCTAGTGAATCTCTAAAACTTTAAACTAATTCTAAACATCTAAGTAGTCCAGTAGGATTTAGTAGGAACATTTCAGACCTCAGGATTAATTTTTAGAAAAGTCTTGCTTTTTCAGTGTTTTGGGTTTCTTTCTTTTCTGCATTCTCCATTTTCAAAGGTTCCACTTTTCTTTCTCCTTTCATTTCCCTTAGTGTTACCCAACCTCATACCAAATAAGCTATTCTTTTTAGGTTGCTGAATTGTCTTGAAAAATATATGTTCTGTACAAATAACTGGGACTACAAACTGGAAATGCAAACTGGTTTTCCTCTTCTGTTGCTATTTTAAATCAGAAAAGCCACTTCTTTACTGCTCAATATTACATTTGAGTTGGATTTATCATTTAATTTAAATTGATTTAATTTTATAATTCTGAAAATAAATATTGGAGTACTGACAAAAATCTGTTACAAATGTGTTTATGCTTATTGGGCAGCAATGAATAAAAATCACTGTGGTGAGTCAGTTTTATATATCTATTATTTCTTTCTGTTAGTAGGATGAGATATTTCACTTTATGATAAACTGCGTAACTACTAGTAACAGAAAAAAACCCCACATCAAAATCTCTCTACAGGGAAAAGTTCAAAAGCTTTTATAAAAACTATAAAGTATTATAAAGGAGGTTGTATTTTGCTCAGCATAAAAAAAATTCAGTAATCTCTGCACAAAACCCAGTGTAATTTTCTAGTTGGACATCTCTGACATAATATCAGCATCCAAAATGGGTATGCTATAGCCTGCACAGTTCTAATTATCTTGGAGATAGCTTTGCCTGGTATTGATTGCTGAGCATATTTCTCAACAGATAATAGTGATTTAAAAGGATAATTTCTGATTAGGTCTATGAAATATTTGTCTTCACACTTATTACCCTAGTTCTTATAATTAAATGACATGATGTTAGATTTGCATGCAAACTTACATCAATAGAAAGCATAAAATAGGTATTTACAGAAATCAACTCTATAGTCCTGGTTGTGATGTGAACTAACAAAAGACATAGGAGCCTGATGAACCCTCTTTAGTGCAGTCAGTATAGATCTGGGATTTGGCCTGGCAAAACAGTGTAGTTTTGGGGGGTTTATTGTGGGTTTTTTTCTATTTTTAATTTTATTTCATACTTATATTATGGAATACCAAGTAGACGGGAGTCTTTTGCCCATTTAGATTGATGACTTTCAAAGAGAACACAATTAGAGGTTTAATTTTACTGAAGGGCTGATGATAGCAGGATAGTTGAAGGGACTTGGTTGTGTTTTTTTCGAGATCCCAGTTATAAGCTAGGTATAGAAGCTTTAGTATAGTAGCTAAGAAACTAATCCACATTGTGTCTAATCAGCATTTGTCAGGGGGTTAAAAAGATTTTGAGCAGAACTACTCTGTTCTCTCATACTACTATTGAAGAAATAATTTGGCCCTTTTGTTCCTATTTGGCTACCTTGGGTTTAATAAGGATTCTTGTCACCTTGGTATCCTTATTCTTTTCCCAAAAATGAAATAAAAATGTTTCTGAATTAGCAAAAAGCAAGTGGTAAACCAAACACATATATTCTGGCATATGAAAGGAAGTGCCATGAAGCTCTGATATCTGTATCTCACAAGAGATACAGAGAGAACATATTTTTCCTCTTTTGTGATTTAATAATGCAAAGGTTTTGTTTATTTACTCTACTATTGTGCTTTTTTCCCTAAAAAAGTTGGTTATGTTGATCACAAATTATGCCATAACTGATGTCAATGCAATCAGATTTTCCAATTTCTGTTTTTATCAAGTTGGCTTTGTAATGCTTTCCTTTTTATTTTTTAACTTTTATGGAATCTTTCAGTTAAAAGAATAAACAAATTTTGCAAGACAGCAACCTGACCTTGTGTTTCTTGCCACATCAATACACAAACGCTTATTTCAACACCTCAAAATGATCATTCAGCTGCACTGTCAAATAACACTTATCACTCAGTGCCTCAGTAAGGGCCACAGAGCGTATATGTAGCATTTAATTTTAATTTGTTTCTCAGGAGTGACGACGTGACACCAAATCATTTATAGAGAAGGCTAAGTGTCATGTTCATTTTCTGATCTGCTCCCACACAGGAAATTGGGTCACTACTAAGTACAACCTAAAAGAAGATAGTAAAATGCAAAACCACTGTATACCTTCATTTTGCCACCTAATTGAATTATGGCCCCCTTGTGCTTGTCAGATTCAGCAGAAGAGCAGGTCCTTTTGAAAACAATAGTCAGAGACTGTTGGAAGAGACAATAAGAGAGAGTGGAATGCCTTTTTTAAAATTTCTCTTGTCTGCTGAAGTCACACCTATGTTTAAATTTTGTAGTGAATCCAGGAGTAGGATTAAACTGCTCCTGGTCTGAATAACTACAGTAGTTTTTACGCTACAGCACTACTAGGAAAAAATCCTATTCCTCCATCTATAAGCAGTGGAGAAAAGTATGTACGACTCTTGTGCCACACTAGTGTTTCACCCTGAAACCTTGGTTTCTATCATAGAGTAAATTTGGAACTGTATGTGCTCATTTAATGTGAAGAACAGGGATTTCACAGACACAAATTAGCCCATATGTGCTCTACAGAGCATATACAGGGAATCTGACATATTCTGAACACATTACATTTGCTATATCTTCTGTGATCACCTGTGTCATGTCTGAGCTAAGCTCAGTATCCCTGCAAAATCTGCTGGTGTTTTGCAGCTTTATCTGATACATCCTAGATATATTAGTCTCTTGTATATTCATCATATCAATAATGTAATTAGTTTAGGAATGTTTAGATACCAGGCAAATTCAAATGTCTTCTAAGGTTTCTTTGTGAAAAGATAAGATGTCAATGTTAGAGTATTGTAATCTTATTACTATTATGGTACTGATGTTAAAATCAGCTATACATGAGCATGACAACACATCTTGGCATGTCACAATTTCTTTGTACAAAATATGCATTATCCTCAGTTTTGGAATTTAAAATGTGATGAAGTCAAGTGAGTATGGTTAGAGAAAAAATTAAGGTTCTCCTAATCTCTCTCTGCTTTCCAGTGAGTTCTTAAGTTTAACCATATAAGTAAACTCAGACCCAGTGACAGAATTAGAATTTAGCCATTGTGATGGTTTCTTTACTGAAAAACCTTCTATATCTTTTGGAGGAAGTGAAAAACAAAACACAAACTTACCTTCCTTATAACTCCCCCAAAGCTCTTAAAGATTCAGATAAAAGGTTCAATTTTTGTTCTGTAGTTATTTCTGGACTTGGAGAAGGCACTTGTCATAGCCCTGGACATTGATCAGAAAGGAACTAAGAAAACTTGACATCATGGTGAAATTGAATTCCTTGCCATTTCTTGACAGAAGGTGACATTGCAAGCTAATACATTTCTTCCAGTTTACCTGATGAAATTTGTCCAGACATTGTAAGGATCCAACTCACAAGGAAAGTACAAATTCAAGCTGCTTAAATGAAGAAAAAAAAGCTGGAGATAAGTCATATGAGTTATTGTAAGAGGTTCTGTCTTGCCAAAGAAGTATTTTCCATCAGCTGATTGTATTCAACTGAGTTGTTTCTGCACTAAATCTTTTGTAACATAGGACAAAGTGCTTGACACTTGACACAATATTCAAATCTTCTTAATTTTCATTACTACTCATGACCTCTGTAACATTTAGAGATATTTTGCTCTCTAACTCTAAATTGATCTGTATGACTGAAAAAAAATGGCCTACAATTCATCGATTTGGTTGCATTAATTAGAAAGTCATATGACTGTTCTCCTGAGAAACAAGAGAATTGCATCCTCCTGTAGGTGAGAACACGAAGTATGAAAGTCAAGTTCTTTGTTTTACTAGTGCCTACTATGTCATTAACCTTCAGTCTCTAAATGCTATTTTTAAAGGAGGTTTAAAGTTGAAAGGATAGTAAGTGTTCATAAAGAGTGCCTTCTCCATCTGGTTCTGAGAGAAGAAGTTAAATTGCACAGAAATATCAATGAATATTGATATATTGAATATATATGCAATGAATACTCACTTTTTTTAGTGTTATATAACAGCAAGTATTCATCTGGTGATTTGCCTAAGAAGAATTTAGGCTTTGTCCCAATTTACATTAGAAACTGTATCAATGTGTTCATTCTAGACTGTAAGCATTTTATCTTCAGATTTGATCCAGAGTTACTGAAGATAACTGAGTAAATGAGATAGAATCAAAAATCTTTTAACACTGATATACTTCAACTTGAATATTATTGCTGCCTAATTACAGTTCCTAATGCATAAATTCAGTATAAACAGAAGATCTGTGCAAATTCAATGGTTTTGGTCCTTATTGTGAGTTCTGTTAGCTAATGGATTTTGTGCTTAAATGTACTTTGTAAGAATAAAATATAAAATCACCAAAAAAATTTTTTTTCAAGAATGTGAGCTGTCAAACTCTTTACAAAAAAATAGTTATATGATCTATTGACATTTCAATGATATTGTAGTATTTTGACTGAAACAAAAGTCAAGATATTTTGATGTCATAGAATACATAATGAAAAATAGTCTTAAAATGTTTAAGATTTTTAGGGTAAGAATGTTTTGATTATTCTGCTGAACTTATTCTGCTTCAAGGATATAAGCTGCAAGCTTATGAAGCTATTACTAGTTTTATGTGAAGATGTATAATTTTAATATCTCTGAGACCAAACTCGTTTTTAATTTAACCTTTCAGGTTTCTACAGATGTTCATATCTCTTCCCTTTGTCATAGCATTTTCTTGCTAATGCTTTACAAACAGACAGTTTTCTAAGTATTAGAAATATCCAAAGTTAATGAAATATTCTCAAATTCACCATGCTTCGAAGAACACTTCTAATAAAAATGGTTACACATGACTTTATTGTATTTAGAGATCCAAACTGTGGTTTTACAATAACTAAAAGTAACCCTGTCAGAAACCTTACAAAGGAGGTACTCTGAAATAACAGATAGTTAATAAAGCAAAATGTAGAGGATAGATGTCTGTCATGGTTTAGGAATAGTACCAGTCAATTCAGCGCCCTCACCAACACTCTTCCAAAACAAAGCCAGCTTGCTCTCTCCCCCTCCTTTCCCTTCCTCTCCCCACTCGGAGTTGACAATGGAGTTGAAAACTGGAGTCACAAAAGGTGCAAATGGCGAGTTGAGATAAGAACAATTTAATGTAAATAGTAATGAGATAAGAAAACAATAACAGCAACAGTACTAATAACAAAAGTGTACAAAGAAAGAGTGATTTACATGTAAAATGCTCTGGAAGCCCGGGAGAATGAAAAAAACCTTTGGACAGACCCTATGCCCATCACACTTCCTACCCTAAGTGGGAAGGGACACCTTTCTTCTCAGAAGTGAGAGAGTCCCTTTCCCCCCCAGGCAATCACTAAAATGGTAGTGAATAAGACAATGTCTTGACCATACCCCATCCTGTTGATCATAGGGGCATATCTGTGTTTTCCCAATTTCCATAGCTCTGAAAGTTTTTCCCATTTGGAAATAAGTTCAGCAAAGTTTTCAAAATACAGTGTGACTGAACTATGATCACCACCTCTTTTTCTACAGAAATTATGATTTTCTTTGGATAGAGGACCATAATTAACCTAGTTACCAAGTTATACTATGTCAAGTGAGCAAGCTCCTTCATGAAATAAAACACTCACTTGAAGTTTTACATCATAGGCTAGTAGCTTTTGCTTGGTTATATGCCTCAGTTGACTTAGATGTAAATTGTTATGCTGTAATAACTTGCTTGCTACCATCTATGTTAAGAAATATGCCACCATTATATTTAACATTCAATTCAGGGAAAATACTTGTGCATACTAGATGATATCAGCCTTATAATAACTCATTCTCAGTAAGTCTGAATAGTAATTACACTCTCCAAATACTTTTCTGAAAACCAAGATAGTGTGATTGAAACTGGAACAACCATCAGCAAATGTTATCAACACCAAGTATAGGGAGGACATAATCCCGTTTTTATTTAGCTGTGAAAGTATTGCATGAGATTAAAAAAAAATCTCATGCAAGGATAAATGGAAAGTCAGTGAATATTACCTTGCTTGGGTACTTACAGAGAACATCTCCTAAAGTGACTCTTTTAAGCTGATGTCTCATTGAATGACTTTTTGCTTGCTAACTTCTGACCCTGCAGAATCCAGATCTGACAGCATGCACAGTATTAATTCCAATTCACCTATGCACAATATTAGTTCCAGTTCACCTTCACTGCAAGTGATTATGTAAGGGAATATTTTAGGAAAGAACCATATTCACTTGAGGTTCATTTTTATCTGCAAGCTGCAGGAAGACTTGCTGCATCAAATTAAGTGGGAAATCTTATTTAAAACATCTTCCAACAGATGTTGAAACTGTCTTAAAACAAATATTGATTCAATAACGTTTAAAACATAAAATATATAAATGCATATCAAGGAACTAGAATTTCACAAAAGAAAACACTCCTGAACTTGTGTCTCTCATGTTAAGGTCCAAGCTGCAAGTAAGATGACTGAAAGAAATTAAACTTGATCTTAGAGGTATTTTTAAACATTAAAGATTCTATGAGTGTATGGTTCTATGATTCTGTGATTTTATGAACTGATGCAGTTCCATTTATTTCATGACTTACCACTGGTCCTTACTACGATGACTTTTCTTATTAAGTTACCCAAAGGCTCTCTAACAGCCATGAAACTTAAGGAATTTCAGTGCATGGAATTTAAGTGTCATCACTCCACTCTGGATTTGTTTTCATCCTTTTATGGATCAGTTTTTATACATGGTTGTTGTCTCCTGTGAGTGCTCCAAAATGCTCAGGGGAACCTCAGCATGGATGATACATTCTGATAAACAACAGCTCATCAATGTTGCTGTCTAACCTTTGCAACACCCAA
The DNA here is from genome assembly GCF_022539395.1 of Myiozetetes cayanensis. Taxonomy (NCBI): domain Eukaryota; kingdom Metazoa; phylum Chordata; class Aves; order Passeriformes; family Tyrannidae; genus Myiozetetes; species Myiozetetes cayanensis. The sequence goes on from NW_026087521.1 coordinate 17,117,051, forward strand.
GGCAATGACTCCTCTGAACTCACTGGCTCTGAACTCTCTGGTTAAACTCTCATGTCTCAGTACAAAACTTCTCTCAAGGGAAATGTGGAATTTCAGCAAGATAATTCTGCAAGATCTGTAAAGCAAAATTGTCAATGAGAGCTGCTGTCTTCTGTCTAGAACATCTACTTCAAAAGCAGTTTGTGCTTGGCTTCTCCATATTTCCTAGAAATATAGAAATATTTACTCAGAAGTAGTCCAATTAAATTCTACCCTAGACTTTATTAATACAACATTAATATTAAAAGAGAAGAATGAAATGAGGTGAATAAAAAAAGAAAATAAATCTTTGTTGGTTTTGACTATTTTGACTAGCATGATTTTTTCTTTAGACCTAACATGGGAGTTCACAGCCAGTTTCAGCCAAAGTCTTGCCTGCCTCAAGGCACCAGGCAACTTTGATAGGGAGAAAAGCAACTGAAAAATAGTGTTATGAAAATAACTCTCTTCTCCATAAGTCAGCTCTGATAGGCTATATCTCATGAAGTCACAGAAGGGTTGAGGTTGGAGGGGACCTTAAGAGGTATACTTACACAGAGCAAGTTGACCAGGAATATGTCTGGACAGTTTTTTAATATCTTCAAGGATGGACACTCCACAATCTTACTGTGCAATCTGGGACAGTCACTCTCACAGTAAAAGAACACTGTTTTCTGATGTTCAGACAGAAACTCCTGTGTTGTATATTGACCCCCAAATCACTATTGACCGCTGAAATACAGTACTAGTTACTGGTCTCTCATTAGACATGATGGTAGTAATCATCCAGTTTCTCTGGGCCCACCTGCTCGGTCAATTTTTAATTTGCTTCACTTCTGCTCTCCCAGCCTGCAGTTCAGGAGTTTATCTATGATAAACTTATGGCATGTTCAGTTTGCTTAAGTGTTTCTATGTTACCTGGGAACAGTCTGCTGTGACAACATATGGGCAAACATACAACATATAAATGAGAAAACCTTGCAGGAGGTTCATCTGGGCTCTTCATCCCCTTGTTTTGTTGCTTTCTTTAAGCTCAGGTCCTTGCCATGTGTCCTTGTATGAGAGCTACTACACCTGTGCCTCTGCCCAGCACTGTCCCTGCTCTCCTTGACCTGGCACCACTGCCTTGGTTTCCTGACCTGGTCTCAAACTGACATGGGCATGGCTCTCAGTCACATTGGCTGACTTGATGACTCTTCTCTTCATAAAAACTTTTCCTCACAGCTACTTTGAAGATTTATAAATCTGTGGTAAACAAAATCAAATTGTGCACTTGAATTCATGATGCACTTGGATTGTCTCCTTTAGTGAGTCTTGGCTAGATGTTTGAGCATTCAAACACATCTTTTCCAACTCCTTATGGAAAAAATCCCAATAAAACGGCTGTTCATGAAAAGGGTCAATATTTCCAAACATTCAAATGTCTAATTTAATTAGTCAGGTTTCTGAAAGGTCCAGGTGAAATGATATCAAGCACTGTCCCAGCATGTAATTACACAGTATTAGGAGAGATCTAAAACTCAGATCTTTTATTTAGGTGTCAATTAAAGTATAATACCTGGTTCGCTTGAGTCAGCAGCAAATATTGTCTGCCTGGCACTAAAGTCATATTGCCAGCATACTACTCGATGAAAGAGACCATACCTGGCACTTGATTACAAGGAAGAAGCAACTGTTGTAACTATGAATATTCTACATAAGGTACTAGAAGGTCATTGTGATTTGCTCCATTTTATTAAGGGAAAAACCTGAAGCAGAAAATGACAAATAGTTTGCTCAAGGTTATCTGCCAGTTGCAGATCTACAAATAAGCTTAAGCCTTTTTAATCTTAGAAAAGGTGAGGAAGACAAGATTGGTTTCCTCATGGAATGTCTTGAACCTTCATTGGAACCATTTCTGAATTAAACGAAAAAAATTATTTGTTAGCAATGAAGCAGTAATTTTCCCCCTACCCGCCCAAAAGTTCTTCATATTTCTGAATACTCAGTAATTAAGGGTTTTCTTGGTGTTCTCTCTCAGGCATTCCTTTCTGAAAACAAAAGAGCAATTTTTTTTTAAACTAGGCTTACTATACTTAAAATATTTTTCCATTTGACATGTTAGCTTTAATAGGAATAAATTGCACTTGTGACATTTTTGTAAAAAGCTTTTCTTGTGTATATAGACAAATACAACCAAAGTATCTGAAAGAGGTTTATTTTTTATCTATTCTCTTGTATTTAGAAGCTCAAATTGTAGTGAGTTAATATTTGACATTATATTTTATTTTAATCAGAGTTTAATCTGATTTTAATCAAGCAAACCTTTAACTTTATTACTAGAAACATTTTATTTCTTCTTTATAATCTATAGAAGACAATGCTGCAGGAGCTGAAATAATTTTTACTGATGTCCTTTAGTAGTTGGAGAAGGTATCTGTTTTGGAACTGCTGAAGAAAATTGTTAAATCCATTGTCTAAAAAGTGATATGTTTGGGGCTTTATATAAACAGTTGGGCTTATTTTTCAATCTGAAGTAAAACTATTTGTTTCCCTGTCTGATCCTCTTTTTACTTCTCCCATATTAACCATCTGTTCTGGTTTCCTTCACTCATCTTATCTCCTTTCTCATACACTTTACTTTTTGTACCACAAGGTTAAGCTTTTCTGTGCAGGAGTCAAGTGAAACATGAATTTCCTGAATATCAAGGACCACAAAGTTTCCATTCTTCCAGACTTCACATTTTCATGACATTCAAGTCCAGTATCTTAAAAGAAGCTGTAAGGAGTGTAAGATTTGATCATCTGAAGCTGCTTGGAGGTATGCTCTTAAAGCCACACTCAGGAATTTTGCAGAAGAATGGCCTATGAACCTGAGGTAGTTTCAAGCAAAAGTTTGTGTATCGGTTCTGCACCACAGAGAAACAGAAAACCTGATGTTGTTGGGAAGCATAACATTGACATGTGGCTTTATTAAATATTCATTAAAGGTTTTGTATATGCAGATCTTTGACAAAGATTCCTGATTCACCGGTCATGCACTGTAGTATTGCTGTCTGCATGGATAATGTACATATTTGAGATTATTACATAGAAATTCCAAGTGAAAAAAAGAGGAACTAAATACATTGAAGACTTCAATTACTAACTGCAGGAATCTGCTTGCAATCCTGAAAGCCACAGATTACATCAGTTTCTAGGCTGCCTTCTCAAAAATGTCTGTCAAGTTCTTAATGAGATAAAACCTCCTAGGTCTGAAGAAACTGTATACTGGAATCAGCTCACACAACTTACTTTGGATTTTTCATATGTATCTCATTATTTTCTAAGCAAGCAGTTTGGAAAATCCTGTTTTCTTCAACAGTGTCTGCCCTTTCTGCTGGTAGGACATTTCTCAGATCACTGAGCTCTCCAGGCTTCTCTGATGCCGCAGTTTCTAAGATAAATACTATGTGAACACTAGTCTTGCAGACACCTTCTATCAGTTCTCCCAAATGAGAATATTACTCATTTTTTTCCTCCAAAGTAATTTTTGTATCTGTGAATGTGCCTCCAGAAAAATGGAAGAAGGATTATCAGTTAACAAGAAAAATTAATTAGAGGTAAAATGATGAAATAAGACACATTGAAAATATTGAAGACAGATGATGCTCTTACTGTAAGTGCTAATGAAGGATAAAAGATGCACTTTGAGTACCCACAGAGAATTAGGGAAAAGTGTATTAGGTTGATAATATTAGTCAATAATTCACTGATCCATCTCAATGTCAAATTGAAATTTGCTGTGCAAATAATTAAAAAGCAAATAAAAAAGGGACCCCAAAACCATGAAACTGTAAACAAGTAGCTTTGTAAAAACAACTAATTAATACTCCTTATTTCGTTGTGATTTCAATAAAAAAAAGTCCTTTGATTCCTTGCAAGCAGCTGAACTTCAAGTCCTTGGAGAATTGACTCTGGAGAGGTTCTAATGAAACCTGTACTGTATATCAGTGTTATGAGTTAATTGAGCAGTTACTGGCAGATATACAATAGTAGCCATAGGTTTTATTTCTGGATTAATGTAAAACTTGTGTACTGTTACTGACAGAAATATGGGCAATTTTTCATGGTGATTAGACACTGAAACCATGTAACTAGTACTTGAAAGGTGAAACAGAAAGATCTACTCAGCCTTCATATTTTTTTCTTAATAGGTAAAAATGAAATAAACAGACATTTTTACATCAATAGTCTATTTGGAATTGTTCACTCAATATATACTTTAAAGGGCCCTGAGGAAAATCAGATCACTTGTGATGATCTCTGTTTCACATCAAGCCTGACTAACTCCTAAATAGTTCTTCCCTAAGACTTACAGATAACATATTCTTGCTCTCTTCCTTAATATAGGGTTTTCACAGGATGACACAGAAACAGTTAAAGCCTCCAGCTTCTCCACATCTGTGTGAGATCTGTCATAGTGGGTTGTTTTCACTCACTTCAATTTTCTGTTTTAACCATAGTGTACAATGTATTATGAAATATTAAAATAAAAAAGTAATAGAACAGCACCATTTTCTTTTCCATTCTATTCAAAGTTCTTCTATACTTTTCATTAAGTCAAGCAACTTAGAGGAAGGAAAAAGGCATTGCTCATGTTAAAGTTCTACAACTATTTTCATTGATACATACCACTTTCTTGCTTAAGTTCTAATTAACATGAAGGAACACAAAAATTTCTACTGAGGCTGAGAAGCTAGTAGGGGATTCTCTGAGAATTCCACCAAAAGAAAACATAAATATTCATGCAGTGAAAAATGTTACATTTCTGATGTGAATCATAGCATGGTAAGTGTTCATCAGAAATCATGTTGAGTTTTACATTACAAAAAATACAGAGACAGCTTTTAAAGATGGGAGATAAAGTATGATTTTGGTTTCTTGGCTTTTCATTTTTATTTTTTTAAATTTTGAATTACTTATGCCTGTTGTGCCAGTCTATCCACAATACCTGCTTTCCTGAGTCATAGACAGAATTGCAAGTGTTCACAGAATGAGCCTTACATTAGGAAAATGCTTTTATTTCCAACTGCTTGACGTGACAAAGTCATTCACTCAGACCTGCATAACTGAGTGGACCAAATTCATCTCAGGTGTAAGTGGGTATAAATCAAGCTAAGCCACTGGAACTGCACCAACTTTCATCAATGCTGAATTTCTCTCACTCTGTCAAAGAGTGGTTAAGGCAAACGTAGTGCAAATAGTTTAACAGCATTTATCCAGATGAGTAACACATAATTTATTGCATAGAATACTAAAAGAATACTTGTAAAATTGTAGGTTAATGTCTGAAAACTCATAAGAGAGCACACCTTTACCCATAGCCATTAGTTTTAGGCTTTTGGCCACAATGGTGGAATTTTTTTAGACTATAAGAATATCTGAATGTAAAGTTATAGAAATAGGTTAATGAACTGTTGGCCTTTAATATGGAATTGTGCTAGCTGTAGCAAACCAAGCCTGATTTAGCTGACATCAAAGTAAACTCATCATGATTGCAAATATTTTGCCTTAAATTAGGGAAGAAATACTACTCAAATTAAAAAAAAAAAAAAATTAAAAAAAATCTTTTTTTATCCCTATGTTTCCAAACTTAACCCAAGAGAGGATTCTGTTGTACTTTATGATAGGAACAAATAGTGCTATGGAAACAATCCAAAGGTTCTATATGGGGAGAGAAATCATCTATGCAAGTTAATGTAAGAAGCGTATATCAGTTCACTCTACACTCTAGTTTTTCCAGATGTATTAATTTCCCAGATGACACAGTTAGATGTTTTCTATTACTTGCTGAGGGAAACCAGTAGCTGAAAAATGTATTTACAGTATTTGCATTGAGGAAATTTTCCTCATAATATTGTAAAGTAATTACTTTTTGTTTAAGCAAGTCTTGAGGCAGAAAGCCCTAGATGTGATGCTATGTACAAAGATAACTATTATTAAGCATGAAATATGCATTCATGCTGCTAATGCAAAGTGGTAAATAAAAGAGAAGTCTATCATAGTAGAGGGGAGGGGAATATTATATAATACATATGTCTACAGAGACAAAGTAATTGTATTGCATGAATTGAGGATAAGCTTTCCCTCCCAATTAGAGAACTTTTCCATCACAGCATGCTGCTTAAAGACTAGAAGGGCATTCATTTCACCTAGCAATACTATGTACTTGAGATACAGCAATATTGGACTGGCAAAAAGTTGCTGGCATGGGATTATATGTACAGCACTGATCATCAGGGGCATCCAGGAAGAGGTTGCCACCCCTGGTGATAGCAATGTGCCAACTTTTTTCTCCAAGTGCACTGACGGAGTAGAAGGCCCATGGGAATCCTCACAAAATCGCCTGCACCAGATGCCTGGTCCATAGGAATAGATCTGGCCATCTAGATTCATGTCTGTGGCAGATGGCAGATGGCATGCCAAGACACCATAAGAGATATGCTCCTACTATAATTTGTATTCACAGACCTTTCTATCTATACTGTTTTCTCTCTAAGAGTTTCAGGGGGCAGACAGGTGCAGCTGAGAAGGCGGGAGTGAAGGAAGAAAGTGTGGCCATGATATTTCAAAATGAGGTGACTGATGAAGTTGCCAACTTCTCTTTTGCTTCTAATATGTGTTCAAGAGACAAACAGAGCATCTCAGTGTTCTCTGAGTCTTGAATAAAATAGAATACAATCAGCTTGCATCACAGCAGTCTTCAGTGACATTGCCTTACATCTATCATGATTATCCTTGTACTATAGGCCTATGTGTAACAGCCACTTACAACTCAGATGTCTAGTGGGGCTGATTTCCACGGTCCTTGTATGAATGTTGAAATAGGATAAGGAGACACAAGGGTTGCTCATCACTGAAGATGTTACAAATTACTATTTCTTTTTAATTCTCAGATCAATCCATTCTTCAGTGCCAAGGAACCTGAACAAGTAACATATATCAAATAACAGCTGTCAAAGTCTCATGAGACTCCTCTTCAGTCTACATACAACCTTGAAAGCAATAAGCCTGTGATGCAATTATTAGGATTCCACAGTCCAGTCTGCTTGTAAGTAGATAGCCCAATAACTTCTGTCTCCTGTTCACTGTTTTGATGTTTTGTTTTCTAAAACCAGAAAAGAAAACATTTAAGATCTATATATTTATATCCATTATTATTATTATTATTATTACTATTACTATTATTATTATTATTATTCCTAGAAAAGTTGGCAGCCCATGGTTTGGACAGGTACACTCTCTGCTGGGTTAAGAGCTGGCTGGAGGGTGCTGGTGAGGCCACACCTCGAGTATTGTGTCTAGTTCTGGGCCCCTCAGTTCAGGAAGGACATTGAGGTGCCGGAGCAGGTCCAGAGAAGAGTAATGAGGCTGGTGAAGGGACTTGAACACAAGTCCTGTGAGGAGAGGCTGAGGGAGCTGGGGTTGTTTAGTCTGGAGAAGAGGAGGCTCAGGGGTGAGCTCATCACTCTCTACAACTACCTGAAAGGAGGGCCAGGTGGGCATAGGTCTCTTCTCCCAGGCAACCAGCAGCAGGACAAGAGGGCACGGGTTTAAGCTGTGCCAGGGGAAGTTTAGGTTGGATATTAGGAAGAAATTTTTTACAGAGAGAGTTCCATCGGACATTGGAATGTGCTGCCCAGGGAGGTGGTGAATTCACCGTCCCTGGAGGTTTTTAAGATGAGACTGGATGTGGCACTTAGTGCCATTGTCTAGTAACCACAGCGGTGTTGGATCAAGGGTTGGACTTGATGATCTCGAATATATTTTCCAACCTGGCTTATTCTATGATTATCATATCCACTTTTTTAATGTATTTGCTATCTGAAGTAAACAGTAGAAACTGTCTTGGTATTGGAATTTTATTGTAAATCTTGCAGTTTTGGTTCTTCTCCTATGAGTTGATTTTCATAATACAATTTCCTTTCTGAGATAACATATTTGTATTGACTTAAAAGTGTGTAGATCTTAGAATGCCAAATTAGTATGCAGCACTGATATATATATAATGCTACTCTAATACTGTGTGAACAAATCAACAGTTTGTTTATTCTAGAGCACAACCTTATCTACATTTGGACAGCTACATACTGGTCAGATATATCCACTAAGGTTTCTTGAATCAAAAAAAAAAAATTATGAATTTCATCTCACATTTCCGCTACATTTTTACTGTGCAAATACCAATATCTGAGCCAGTCATTTTTACTAACAAGGTGTTCATATATAGGTATCTATATTGCAGGTGTTTATGTTGATCAGGTGTTTATATTACTGTTGAGGTGGCTATGTTATATTTATATTGAGAAAAATCTATTCTCTCTTTTTTTCTTCCTAATTGCCTACTTCATTTTAATCCATTAATGTGAACTTCAAACAATCATTAGTAAGTCCATCTCCTCTACAAGCAATCATTGTCACAATTCCTCACTTGGACTACACAGAGCTGGCTTTTACTGATATGATGTGTATGGAAATAGATACATACTTTCCTAAGTTTTTAGTACTTCCTGATATTCTTCTTAGGATTTGGTGGCAAAATGATGCCATCAGTATTTTACAAACAAGTAAACCTGCCAAGAACATATTGTGAAAGAACTGGAATTATTCAATGCAACCTCTGCTGTAAGGCATCCCTAACTGGATAGAATAGGAAGGCTCGTTGTGGAGAAATAGGATTTAGATTGTACACTTAGAGACACTGAGAAAACAATCTTAGAGGCAGAGAAAACTGAGAGCAGATTTGAACAGAAATTTGTTGGGGTTTTGTGGATTTCTTCGTTGGAAATATCTGAGCCCAGGAAAAGAATGAGCATAGATTCTGACTACCACAGGAGCTGTGTTTTCAAACCATGTTAGGAAAATCCTCTTCAATAACAGATACGTTACAGAAGTATTGTATTTTCTTACAAATTTGTTTATCAGTATGAAATAAGGATAGACTTCAGAGAGAGAAAAGCAAGCAGTAGGTTAAGATCTATGTTGTCCCTGGAATAGCACCTGCAAGTAAAACCTATGCTGTTCTATCCTGTAAAAGAGCCAACTCCTGTCCAAGACGACTGCAACCTTAGTCTTCTAATCAAAAGATAGTAATGTAGTTGCACTACACGGTTGGTCCAGACTGAATATGGTACTCCAGTAGAGGTCCTGTTTGAAGTGTGTTTATCAAAGATTTACTTCATTGTGCTATGGCTTCTATATGTTTATTTGTATAACCCACAATGGCACTTGCTTTGTTTTCATTTCTTACTGAGATTATTATCTCAGTCTTATGATCCACTACAAACCTGATTGTTTTCTGTAAAATTATTTTGCAGACAACTCTTCTCAATGTTCAGTCCATATAGTCAATTATTGCTGTCCACCAAGTTATTGTTAAATATATTTGTCTTTCTGCTCAAAATGGAATATTTTAGCTTCAAAACTCTAAGCTTGTTTGCAATTTTTTTGACAGTGCCAACTAGATCAGCTCAGAAGTAAATGCAATTAACATAATCTCTAGATTATACTTGTTATCATCCAGATCATTAGCAAAAAATCAGATCATATGGGTTCTTGATGAATCCCAATGAACCAAACAGGCAATGGAAATATGCAAAATTTTTGTTCAAAATGCAAGTAGAATTGTTTTTCAGGAAAGGCTATGTATGTGATACAAACTTCTGTCTACAGGTCTGAAGTAAATATTGGGGATATTTTTTCCAATAGAATTTTGCTGATTTTTTTTTTTTTTTTTAAGAATCCCTTAACTGACATTAGCTTAATCTGTGAATTATTTTATCATTTTATGCATGTATTATTTTGCTGAGAAGGTATGGAAAAATTAATTTGTAATGACATAGCATAAGTATATAAAAGTGAAACTCATGAATGATTCATAGAAATGAGGGAAAAAAACCCCAAAACCCACTAGTAGGACACAGAGTTCAATTTCATACAGAGAAAACATGAAAATTCCATGTAATATAACAGCTGTCTATCTTGTTTCATTTTTCTCTGTTGAATTTGAAACTTATTGAAATAATTTTCATCATTATATTAGTTTGATGTCACGTATACTTTCCTGTCTTTATTTATTCAGATTAAATTCACATGTCTGCCTTGAAGAAGATAATGCAGTTTTAAGTCAAGTAAAAAGGTATATTCAAGTTTATACTTTCTAGAATCATATACCTGCAAACTTCCACAGAAAAAAACAGATGATCAGCTATATCGCAGTCTTAGTATTGGAGGGACTAGGGCAAACCATGGAAATGCAGGAGTTAGCAGCAAAAATTAAATTTTAAAAATTTACAGGAGTAGCAGAAGCAAAATACTACTACTACTACTACTAATCATATTATTCAACAGAGAATTGAATTTCCCATCTTACACTCCTATACTCTGTTCCCAAGGTCAAAGTAATTGTTTTTAAGAACATAGGTCACATTTAGTATCCCTTTGAAACTCCAAAAAAATATTACAGTGAAGTTAGTGTGCTGTTCTGATACTCTAAAAAAAAGCTTTACAACTAGTTATTACACTGCAAAATATTCTTTTAATACCATTAATCATCTTTCACAAACTTGGAAATTTAGACGGGTAGGTAAAGCTTTTGACTGAATTCAACTTGCAAACCACTCACAGACCTTTAAATGTCATTGCCTCCTCTCAGTCTTCTGTTCAAGTCACTGACCCTGAAAGCAAACTGTATATCACCACTTAAAAAGGTCTAGAAATACATTTATTCTAAAAATAAATTTACTAAAACCTTGATTTATACTGTGGTAAATAGAGAGTTAATCAGGATGTTACTGGTCATAGCATCCTGTCTTTAAGTGTCTAATGGAACTATCCTTCAGAAGATCTTTCCCAAGTTGAAAAGTGACTTGAGTTAGTCAAGTCAAATTCTGCTTTCTCTGATACGTGATCAAAGCAGAGTAACTCCATTCACACTGATTTTAATCAGATTTCTGGAGATAACAGAAAGGAATTAAGCTCATTTTATCTCATTTTTATAGGATATTTTGATGGCATTATGTTTTGCATGTTTGGGTTGACATTTTGTTCTGCTCACAGTGAGAGTAAAATATTTACAATAGTGATTGTAGAAAGATTATAGTACATTTAGTGTATGATCTTGATCACTCCCTTAATTCTGAAAGGCCTAGCTAGGGACAAGAACAAAACTCCACCCATCCCAAAAGAAATATCCAGGAATGGAAAATCTGTGTCTGACCAAAGTTTAAAGTAAGCTCTTTCCATTGAGAAAAACTTGTATTTTTTATTATGGTAACATGATCTTGAATCAAAACAGTGCTTATTTCATTAGACAAGACATCTACTTTTATTCTTCTTTAATAAGTAAATAAATAAACATAAATCACTAGATGTTGAAGCTTGCAGGTTTAACTTGTTTTCCAGTGCTGAGTAAAAAGTTTCATTTTTATCACAGAATCAAAGGTTATTTGTTTCTTTTATTTTCTTGACATGAAAAAAATTACTTGGATTATGAACATCAGTTGGGTCTGACAAGTGAAAGAAATGGCCAGCTTTCAGTAAAGAACTAAAACAAAACCAGAACTGACCTTGGAAGATGAAGATGCAAAAATAGAAACATGCTTGACTATTAAAACGGCATTGTCTTCTTGCTGACAGACAGTATGAAATTTGACTAAATAAAGGCTGTAAAAGTACTTAAGAGCATAGCACATATCTTAGGAAATGGTTTCTGTGTGACAAGAATGTTAATCTAAGCACTTTTCTTTAGGAACTGAAGGATTATATTTTAATATGGGTAGAATTGAAGACATTCTGAGATTGTTCAATCCTACAAAAACATTTGGGTTGGCTGTTCCTCATTGGACACAGTAAATTATAAGTTTTTTTGAATAGTTGTTGTGAAGAATCATATGGTTGATTTCCTATATGGCAGGAATTCTTAATGGAAATTTGAGATATAAAGGGTTACACATCCAGTACTGTCAAATAGATGGAATATCACTTATGCATCACTTTTGCGGTGACTTTCAAGTTGAAGAAATGACTCTGAAAAAAAGGCCTGAACTCTTCATTGTTGTCCACCTCAGTGAAAAATACGATGTTTCCAAAGCAAAATAAATACTTCACTGATAGATGATTCAACTGTTCTGATTACAGCAATGAACAAGTTACAGTACGTGACTCAATAGCTAAAGAAAATACTAAACCGTGGACCCCTTGCAACTATTTCTACTTGTTTCAATATATACTTACAGGAGAAAACACATTATTTTGTGTACCTAATTCCCAAACAGAGGATGAAGCTATAAATTACAAATGCTGTCAGATTTTAATTTAGCATAATCATGAGTAATATGTCATGTGACTCTTAATAAAATGAGGTAATGTAAATGGATTTACAGTCAATAGGTATCAAGTAAATTTCCCTTTCAAAATGTGATTTTGAGTATGTTTTATTCTTGTACTTCTTTTTCAACACTAAAATATCACTTTACATTAATTTAAATACTCTTGTTGTCAGGTTTGTACCTGTAAAAATTTTGGAGGAATCTTACGTAAGTTCATTTATCTCAGATATTGTGGTTCAGTACTTTAGAAGAGTTTTTAGAGGTAAATTTTATGCTTTGGAAAAGCTCAAAAGGTTTCAGCAAACCCTGAAAAGGAACTGTCTATTAGGTCAACTTCTTTTGTCTAAGGCAACGGTTCCTAAAATATGGACAGCTTACTCCACTTTCCTCTTCCTTTCTGCATCTTTGTCTCCTTCAACAGCTGTCTGGGCATGCTACTTCCCATAATCACCGACCCCTTTGGTCTCTGCCAAACCTGTTGTGCCAAGGAAATGATGGATCAAATGGGCTTTATATTTATTAGATGTCATTTGTCCAAAGGAATTTCCAGGTCAACCTGGATAATGACAATAAGATTGATGTCTTAAAAAAAAGTCTTGATTCTTTGAGGGCTAAGACATGCTAATACTGCTTTATGGACATAAGACTGGATTTATAAGACTGGATTTTATCCAGACAGTAGAAAGCATGAGCAGGGAGAGCCAATTTGTCTACAGGAATCTGGACAGATGTGGTCACCGAATGCAGAAGTGAAAACACCACCATTTTCACTGACCCTTCAGTCATCATGGAGAGACAAAACATACCAATACAAGGATAACAAAGTCACTTAAAATACATTTCTGTTGAATCCTCAAGCTAATGGGAAAAATAGGAAATTTTTTTATTCCTTCTTTATTTAAATTGTTGAAGGAATTTTTTACCTTCCTGTCAGCAATAAACATATTTTTACAAAATAAAATACTTTATCAAGTAATATGATAGACAAACAAGTTACTATTTTAGAATGTTTACTAAAATGTAATTCCACAAACCAAATTGACTTCTTATAATTTATAGGCTATTCTGTTTACTTGGAGATGTGTGAAACAATAACATTTAGCACATGGGAATATGCTGAAAGCACAGGAAGGTTACTAAAGGGGAAAGAAGGAGCAAAGGGATACAAACCACTAACTGACCAATTAGTGCATTGGGTCCAATGCTACTAACTACATCTCGTAACACTTCCATCTGTGCAGTCTTCAGTACTCGTGAGGCAGATACAAAGCAAGCGAGAAAAATTATTTTCTCAAGTATAATACTGATTTTATAGAAGTTTGTGATAAGGATCAGTTCTGTATGAAACAATCTTCAAATATATATGTATTTCACATCTTAGCAAGAAAAAGTAACACATTACTTAAAACATGACGTTAGAAGAGCTGATTGCCATATTTCTTGCAAATTATGTTCCCATAAAACCTGGAATAACACTGAATTATTCTTCCTGTGCAAAACAGATTTTATTTTTCTTCTCTTCATAGCAGTTACATACCCCAGAAAGCAGAGGACTGCATTCTAAATTTGTAGAAGTTGTGCCAGGAAATGTCTGTGTTACCTTGGGACATTGCTAACTATGAGACTTGAGAGTATGGTACCATATATATCAGATTACAAACACCAAAATGTCTCTCATTTTCTGCATAAATCTGTCACACAAATTATTTCTTTGCTACAATTTTTCTCTAGATAGTATGAAAGCAAGGAATTTCTGACTTCTGTTATTCATACTGTACCGGGTGTTCATGTCCAGGTGTTGGTATCAGGGGTGCTGAAGGGTGGCCCTCTGTTAAAGGCAGCCAGACCTGCCCTGTGCTGGACACAGCTGGTTCCAAAGAACCCATTCCAGGACACAGCTGAACCCATCAGCCAAATTAATGGTGGCTTTGTGAAAACATATTTTAAAAAGGTCAAAATGCTACATAGTCTGTTAGGAAGGATGGAAAACATGTGAGATATGCATGTCCGTGAACTCCAAAGTTAGAGAGGAAGGAAGATGAGGAGGTATTCCAGACACCAGAGCAAGGATTCTCTTGCAGTCTGTGGAGTACACCACAGTGGAGTAGACAACCACATTGGAGCCATGGATGACCCCATGATGAAGCAGGTGGATATGCCCTGCAGCAACTGCAGCCCATGGAAGACCCACATTGGAACACAGGAAAAAAGAACAAGAAACAGAAAGAAACAGTTATGGACTAAAAGCAGCCCCCCACACCCTCTGTGGCACTTGACGAGGGAGTCATCAACAAGAGTCAGGAATGAAGAACTCGACCCTGGAAAAAAGGGGAGATAGGGAGATATTTTAATTTTGTCTTTGTTTGTTAGTATTCAAATCTATTTTAACTGGCAGTAGATGGAATAAATTTTCTCCAATTCCAATCTGTTTTGCTCATGGCAGTAAGGGATAAATGTCTTTATCTCAACCCAGAAGTTTTTCCATCTCATTATTTACCCCCATTATGTTGAAGAGTGGGGGTGAGAGAGCATATTGCAGCCAGCTAAGGTCAACTCACCACACTACAGGAGATTCTATTGTATCAGGTCCTTGCTATTTATTTTAGGTCTTTATTTAGGTCTATTTATTTAGGTCTTACGGGTCCTTGCTATTTATTTCCTTCTAAGACTTTAATCCAAATTTATTTCTTCTAGTGATTTCCAGCATTCTGCTGAAACCTTCTGCAGATTCTCAGTAGTATTCACCTCATCAACTACAAGTTTGAAGAGTGAAACAGTCAGTTACTTATGTTTCACAACACCATTTTCATCAGGCTTTTAAGTGTCATTCAGCTGTTTAAAGAAAGTAAGTTATTAACCAGATTCTGAAAGGTGAAAAAAAAGACTATGATAATGTGCTGAAATAAGATTAAAGAAAAAGATGTTATTATGAAATTGTGTTTAAAACTTGTTGGTGTTTCACAGAATGACTTTAAGTAACAAGGATAGCAAAAGTGTAACATTTATTTATTTGCAGGGGAGATATGATTTTCTAATAATATGTAGCCAATCCCTGACTTGCTCTTGCTGACAGTGAAATTTTATACTTAACAGTGAAGTATAAAACCAGAAAACTTGCTTAACTAGTCTCTATCTTTTTACAACAATGATTAGGCAAGCAATGTACTTACACTATACGAATCTGCAAAAACTTCTGCATGTAATGGCAAATAATTGAGCTGGTGCATAGAGAAAGACCCAGAATAATTCAAATGCAGTGATCTCCAATTCCCTGACATGTGTATGTTAATAGCATAGAATCAGTTTAGATTCCCTGTAATAGCACTCTCTTAATATAGCAGGTCTCACGTTTTTATTATTAGTAGCAATATCAACAAAACAAGATCTATTCTTGATTGCAAGGACTTGTGAAAAATAATATTGCTACAATACCTCATTCTAGAAATCCCTAATTGTCAGAGGAAATTAAATCCTGAATTGTATTGTGGGCTGTCAGAGTAAAACGAGGAAGAGTTTTGGTTTAAGCCCAGCTGTCAACTAAACCCCTCACAAGCACTCCATCACTCACTCACTGTGGGATAGGAGAGAGAATACAAAGAGTAGAAGTGAGAAAATTCGTGGGTTGAAATAAAGACAGTTCAATAGGTAAAGCCATGGATACAAGCGAAGTGAAATAAGGAATATATTTACCACTTCCCATGCGCAGGCAGGTGTACAACCATCCCCAGGGAAACAGGGCTCCAGCTCATGTAGCAGTGATTTAAGAAGACCAACATCACAGGCCTGACCAGTTGAGCAAGATGCCATTCCATCATATGGAATACCTGAGAGTCAGCTGGGATCAGGTGTCCAAGCTGTGTCCCCTCCCAAATTCTTGTGCACCCCTAACCTACTTGCTGGTTTTGTGGGGTGGGGAGCTGAAAGGGCCTTGACTCTGCGTAAGCACTGCTCAGCACTAACTAAAACATCTCTGCATTATCTACACTGTTTCCAGCACAAATTCACAACTTAATCCCATACTAGCTACCGTGAAGGAAATTTATACTAGCTACTGTGAAGGAAATTTATCCCAACCAAAAGTAACACAGGAAACCAAACCATACTACAAATTAAATGTCTGTACATGGATATAAATATAGATCTCTGATTTAGTCTCAGACTGAATCTTAGTGTTAAACCAGAAGCAGATTACTGTTATAAACTTTCAGCTGTGGTAAAATGTTGTTTTCAAACCATTCACTCAATTTAAACTTAATGTACTTAAATTACAAACATCTAATACACTGTAATGTGAAACGTTCAGGATCATGCAGGCGCAGAACTTACTGGAGTCTGTGATGATCAGACTAAGAGCACCTGTCAATTTACTCAAAAATGCAAGCAGTACAATGAACTGGGAGTTCTCCTCTCGGAAAGGATCTGTGTTGGCTGACACAATCTGCTGTGGATCATACTGGCAGATACAGATATACAGGGCATCTCACTGAATTGAACTAAGGCTACTGTGGTAATTTTAAATCACAAAAGAACAGTTTTACACTATAATAAGTGACTTTCCAGTTAAGGTGGTTATGAGATAAAAATGAGTTCTACCTCTGACTTTCCAAAAATATTTGTTGAATATGTATGGGAATATTAAAAAAGTAAAAGATAACATTTTCCCTGTGTGTAAACCATCATAGGCTCATTCTCTGCTTCGACAGTTGCAGTGCAATTAATATTGAAGTTTGAAAAAGTATTTATTAAAGAATTTAATCAAGTATTTGATTAAAATGATGCATATGTCATTGATTAACCAAAATCAGAATGAAAATAAAGTGTATGATTAATGGTGAAGCTGAGAACTACTTAATTAATTCAGTTCTCTAGATCATTTATATTCTTTCAAGTAGACTATTCTAAATAGCTATGAAAAAAATAAATAGTATTCCATCACCCTTGACCACTTTAGAGTTGGAACAAAAAATAGGTATCTGAAATGTAGGAAGTTTTATTAGTCCATTTTTTAAGTCACTTTCTCCAGTGCCAAATGTGAAGATAAAAACAAATACTGCAAGAAAGCAAAATCAAAAGGCTTCAAATTGTTGTATCAATGCAGATTTTACATATTTTCCCATGTTGATAAAAAAATAAATAAAAATATTATTATCTTTATAATACAAAATATCAAAAGGACAAACTAGACTCACAATGCTAACATTCTGAGGCTTGCCGTAAGTGGTGGAAAAGAAAATAGAGAGCTATATGAAAAAAAAAATGGTTGTTGAAATTGTTAAACAGCTTTCAGGTTGATTTTCATATTTTAAGAAATGCATCTTCATTGTTCAACCTGAGCTGGATTTGGTACCCAATGACTTCACACGACACACTATGTCTCCTGTCCTGAGTGACCACCACAACAGACGGAAACCAAAGTCCTGGACTAAATGAACTCAGTGGACATTTTGTGGACATTTATATATATATTTTACAGACATTTCACAGGGGTGTTACATGATCTAAAGGAATCATATCTATATATTATATCAAAGGATAGGAAAGGGGATGGTGATTTGAGGATGTATTGGATAGTGTGGCACCCAAGCATAACACAAATGGTGTGGAGTAAGGGGTGTAGAATGTGTTGGCTTTGGCTGGGGTAAATTAATTTTTTTCCTATTAGTGAGTTGTTGTGGTTTAGGAATAGTACTCACCAATTCAGTGCGCTCACCGAGATTCTCCCAAACCAGATGCCACTCACTTGCTTTCTTCCTTCCCCTCCCTCTTCCTGCTCTCGAAATGGACTTGAGAATTGGAGGCACAAAAGGTGCAAATGCCGAGTTGAGATAAGGAGAATTTACTGGAAACACTGATGAGATAAGAAAACTAACAGTAACAGCCAGAACACTAGTAAGAAAAGTTTACAAAGAGAGTGTGATTTACATGAAAAATGCTCACCGAACACAAACCAACTGGGTCTGATCCCAGCCGGTGGCACCCCACCTCAACCACTCTGCCTGCCACACTTGCTCCATGGGAAAGCCTTTGTTCTCGGAAGAGAGTCCCTTTCCCTCACCCCCAGCATGATGTAAGATGGTATCAAATAACATATTGTTTTGACCATGCCCCTTCCTACTGATCTGGGCCAGAACCAGGACATGAGTCTAGAGCTACATTTTGGATTTGTGCTGGACATGGTGTTGATAGCACAGAAATGTTTTGGTTTTTTTTTTAATTACTGAGCAGTGACTGCATGGAGTCAAGGCCTTTTCTGATCCTCAGGAAGCCCTGCCAGTGAGTAGGCTGAGGGTAATTAAGAGGTTGGGAGGATCCACAGATGGGACAGCTGACTCCAGTTGACCAAACTTATGTTCCATACAATGTGATGTGTTGCTGAGCACGTAATCTAGGGGGAAAGTTGGATGGGGGCCACTGCTCAGGGACTGGTTGATTGGTGATGAGCAATTGTTTCTCGTTTTCATAATTTGTCTTTATTGGGGTTTATTTATTTCTCTTCTTTATTTTCCTTTCTCCCTCTTCATTATAGTATTATTATTGTTATTGTTATTATTTCAATTGTTAAACTGTTCTTACCTCAACCAACTTTTTTTTTTTCCTCAGTTCTACCCTTTCAGTTCTCTTCTCCCCATCATGCTAGATGGAGTCAGTGAGCAGCTGTTTGGTGCTTAGTTACCATCTGGGTCTAAACCACAACAGGGCATTATGTCATATTGCTGAATAGATCAAGCAGAGACCACTGTCTGCCCCTGAGGCCAGATGGCACAGGCTCACTAAATTCACATGGTACAATATTTGGCCCAAGGTTTCTCCAGGGTCCATATGGCATATCTACAGCCAAAAAAAAGTAATTCTAGGTCTGGGTCTGGGTCTGTGTATGAAGAAGGGGTTCAGTTCAAAGTTAGCCAAAATTGAAGAGATGTGTTACAGTTCATTATGAGGATATTTTCACAGTGATAAATTGATAGATTTTGTGGTCATTTCTGGTGTGTGGGGTGGAATGATATTTGAAGATACAAAGCCAACTGGGCTAATGTCAGAGGACCTTGTAGTGCAGGGAAAGACAGATGGTGCATTATTCTCCCTACCGGCTATGGCAAATAAACCCTAGCATATGCTAACACCTAAATCATGCCCAGGCAGTGTCTTCGAAAGCACTAACTGGAATGGCTCAGATATGCCAGGGAACATGCAAACAATTAAGCAATATGGATGATCAGCAGTCTAATACTGACTTTGCCTCCTGGCACTGTCTTACTTAACAGTACAGATGTAAGCTGTCTGTCTCCATGGCCAGGAGAGGAAAGTTTGGGTGAATAGGTAAACTTTCCAAGGAATGTCTTTCTTCTTAATTATATAGTTGATATATAAATATATAGTTGAGCCCCTAATGAAATTAAAGATCCAGGAACTGAGATGCTAGGTAAAACAAGTCTAGAAAAAGTAAACTTATGATTTGATCTCCTTGGCCCTTTTTGGTCTTTTGTTTGTTTGTTTGTGTGTTTTTTTCTTTTTCTTGCTAAGCTGAGTCACATGTTGCTCATGGTATACCAGATAATCTGGTAGCATAAGTAGCAAAGGGCAAAGGAGGATTGTTTTGATATTCCAAAAAATCTTAGGTGTATCGTCCTGGTATTTTCAATTTCTTTTTATTTATTTTTTTTCCCTTTCTCTGGTGCATGTATGAGCTGTTCTAAACCTCATTAAGATATCAGCATACATACTTTATGATTATTTCATTTTACAGAATGTCTAACAGCGTTCATTTGTGTATCAAAGCTTATTGAGTGTTTTGCTCTCATTGCAGCACTTCATAAGTCTTCATAGTCTGAAGTTTATCTAAGCTAACATCAGGAGAAATTACATCAGGGAGGAAATGTATAAATGTTTAATAAAAAGTAAAGAGAAAATCCCATCAGCAGCATCTCCTGCCTTACAGTCCTCAGGCAAGTGCCTAAGGTTAGGTGAATCAAGTGCTTTGTACGTGGAATTAGTGCAAAGTGTCATTGGGATACTCTAAGGATTATAGTATGATATGCCACTGGGTCAAATCTCAGGTACACAGGCTTCAGCCAGGTACTTTGTTGGATAAAAATGATGAATACGATGGAGAAGTTTCCTTCTAACTACACTGTGGCTTAGCAAATAGTTTTGTACTTTTTTTCTGGTATTAATCAATCAGTTATAGACTTCAGTGCTCAGGGCTCAGGACTCACCTCAGCCAGAACTGGGCTAACTGGGTTTCAGCTGCTGCCTGTGGGCCAAGTGCCTGTTGCTTCCCCTACCTGAGCCTGAGCTCTACCAGTGCCTCCATGGGAAAGCTGGGCAAACCCAGGGGTTCACTGCCCAACAAAAAACAGCCTCTGGGAGCTGAATCTGTGAAAGCTGCAGAGCCACACTGACACTCAACCAGAAGCAGCCAGAAGGTAGCAGTCCTGGGAGAGGAAACATAAAAATAAGCCCAAGATGAACATCATATCCCTCCTAGTGAAGGCCTTGGGATACTGAAGGCTTACTGTGTTACCCCATTTGTTTCTGCTGAAGAGTGACAAGAAAGGGACATTGCGAGGTTGAGAAGAACATCAAAGGATAAGTAGATATTAGTAAGCTTTCTATAGAACTATTTGAGGTGTATCAATGAGTGTTTTCTATATGAATTTGTATTCAGAGTCCTAGTGTTTCTTTAAGTGAATAAATAGTGATTGTTGTATTTTAGTTAGATTTTTGAGATAGTAACCCCATACACACTCAAAGTAATTTTTGAGTCTACACATATGGTTTGTTCCCTTTTATCCCTAGTAAAACTCTGTTGCTTAGAAGTGAACTTAAGCTTGGATACAAATGAGTATTACAACCCCACCTTTAGTATTGCATCCAGCTCTGGGGTCCCTGATGTAAGAAGGACATGGACCTGTTGGAGTGAGTACAAAGGAGAGCCAAGAAGATGGTTGGAGGATGGAGCACCTCTCCCATGAGGAAATCTAGGAGAATTGGGATTGTTTAGCCTGGCTGTTTAGGGTGACCTAATTGCAGCCTTCCAATGCCTGAAGGGAACCTACAAGAAAGAGGAACTTTTTACAAGGGCATGTAGTGACAGGACAAGGAGGAATGGCTTCGAACTGAAAGAGAGGAGGTTTACATCAGATATTAGGAAGAAACCCTTTACTGTGAGTGTGGTGAGACACTGAAACAGGTTGCCTAGAGAGGTTGTGGATGTCCCATTCCTAGAGGTGTTCAAGGCCAGCTTGGATGGGGCTTTGAGGATCCTGGTCTAGTCCAGGTGTCCCTACCCAGAGCAGTGGTCTTGGAACTAGATAATCTTTAAGGACAGTTGCAACCCATGCCATTCTATGATTCATTCTATGATAATCCATGGGTTTGATTGTTCTAAGTCATGTAATGATATTTTTAGAACACAGGGATGAATTTAATTAATTTTGGAAAACTGTGTCTATCAAGTAACCCATACTCTTGTAAGGTTTTTTTGGTGTTTTGCAACATTTAAACAATTTAGTTAAATATATATGTATGCAGGCAGGAACTACTGACACTTTCTTTGTTCTTGCTTAGTCTTACTATACATAGGATACATGATTCACAAAATACTGATATATTTCCAATTAAAGTCAATTTTTGCTGCCTTCCAAGAGGATTCAGCACAAAATAGCAATTAATCTTTGTCTATAAAATGGATAATAAACCTAGTTGACTTTTAAGTCAACAAAGCTATCTGCACTTGATGGTTTCAGAGCAGAAGTTAACAAACACATGATTAGTCTCTTCCCAAAATATTTAATGTTTAACTTCAGAAAGGATGACACCCTGAGTGTATTTGCTTTTAAAGGCTTTTGAAGGAACAATCAGAACCCCTTAGGATTTTAGACCATGACAAATTCCTTGATAACTACACAAAAAGGGCTAGGATTTGCAAGCACAAAAAGTGCTCTTCAGGCTTGCTAACTCTAATCAAACAGGCTTCATTTCTAGAGGGCCCTTGATATAGTACTCTTTATAATAAAAGTATATTTCATTTCAACTACAAACTTTGTTCTTGGCCTCCAGAAGCCAGAAGGCATTAGGATAGTGTTAATGAAGCTAATTAGTTAAGGCATTGGTTAAGATTTAAAAAGGTATTTTCATCTGGCAATAACTGGATATGTCAGTCCGCATTGCTTTTGGGTTTGTGTTTTTGGTTTTTTTTAGTTTTCATGTGGAGTGTCCTTTTTCAAAATTTGCTGTCATCCTAGAAACAAAACATTTTTGATTAATAAACAAGCGTGGGTCTTTTTTCTTTCTGTTTGAAAGGAGATTATGTGTAGAAAGGAAACTGAGATGTGTCTTTTTCACACAATCTCATAGTATTTATAACATTATTACAGAAATCACAGTGCTGTTATCATTTAATTAATTGACTCATTGACTTACTGATCTTTGGCTAAGTGCAGAATTTCAGCTGTTGTAAACAACATCTCCTACTTGGATCCTCTTACTTTCCTCTGCTTTTAGGTTAAGACTTTTTGAACTATGTATCTTCTGGATGAAACAAGCTGTCACCAGCCATGGACTCAGCTGATTTAAAAGGTCCAGGTTGTAATTATGGATCCTGGAATAGCTATTTTTTTGTTTCCTCTGAGTGTTTCATAAATTAAAATGCACAGTGTGCACATAAATTAAGGATTTCTAGCAAATATAAAAACCTGAAGCCACATCCATAATAGACTTCAAACATGGAAAAAGTATCAATAAAATTATTTGTGGTTTGTGTGATAACAGGCAAATCCATAACTGCAGAATTAAAAATAAATATGTAAACAGACCAGACAGTCTGAATACTGCAGTCTCAGAGACACAGTAGATAAGAAGAGAAATAAGAAATCAGGTTTTGCAGATGCTTACTTTTCATGTAGTCTTTCAGTGGAAAAAAAATTCTATGTTTACCACCAGCTGAAAGTATTCCTGGCATATTTTTCCTTTTTCATAGTTTTACTGTATGTGTTTGGATAGTTTTCAAAGACTAAAAGCTAATACACAAAAGGATGCTGTGTGTATATATATCGCGAGTTAGGGTCCCTGCTATCAGACCCTCGGGTACATTTTGTATAGGAAACGGGCCACACACACAGATAGTTATGTGACCCACAAAATGGAGTTTATTAAAACAAGATGTCAGTTTATATAGAGGGGAATAGAGAAGAGTCTCGAACAAGGGTGGGATTCTTGCCAGGGGCACCGAATCCTGAGGGTCAGAGATAAGGGAAAATGAAGGGATATGTCCAGCCATATAGGGAGATTTGGGAGTTAGGGAAGGAAGGAGTGGTGAGGGGCACAGATAGGGGGGTTCTGCAGGGGTCTGCGAAGCGGCATCTTATCGCTGGATCTCAGACACTTCCTTCAGCTGCAGCTGTCAAAGCACTTCTAGATAGATTTCTTCCTCTGAGGTTTCTTCGCAGCCCCTCTGCATCTCTCTCCATTCTCTGTAGGTCTCCATTGCTCCACCCCTGACATATATATATAGCTGCTTCCTCATGGAAGTGAGCTTGCTGGGTCTGAATAGTATCTGAACAGAAATTATCCAGACATACTCAGAATAGCACCATCTTCCGGAAAATATGCCTGTCAACAGGTGTATTTCCAACAAATATTTGCTGGGAGGAGAAAGGCCTCACTGAAGACTCCACACCAACTACTCCCTGAAAGAAACACCTCAGAGGTTTGAAATTTTACTTTTTCCCTGTTTCTTAACCACAGCTTGATAACAAAGTGCAGACATAACCTCAGTGGCAAAGAATGTGCTTGTTGATGGTTACCCCCTATGTGGAATTCCGAGCCATATTGTCAGGATACTTACTCTCCATACACAATTATGGAGACAGTTAATTGTCTTGAAGTTGGACACAACTTCCTAAGGGAAAAGGATTTTCTCTTGAGTAGCCAAGGCATGTTGACAATATAAATTAAAAATCCCACCCAGGTAGTGTAGCTGTAGGGGCAGATGGGTGCTTCTATTCACTGAGGATCCCTTCTAGAATAATTTTATCCAGAATTTTTCATTTTAAGTATGAGAGGACACTGTTTCCTCTAGTCCTGTCACTTGTTGCCTAGGAAAAGACACCGGCCTCCACCTGACTATAACATCCTTTCAGGTAGTTGTAGAGAGCAAGAAAGTCTCCCCTGAGCCTGTTTTTCTCCAGACTGAACAATCCAACATTGGAGCAAGGGAAGACTGTGAGAAGTCCTTCTCATGAGGAGGAAAGAGTGTAAGAGACAATGGGATGAAGTGACTGTAATCCCAATTCCCTGTCCCAATGTATGGTAGAGGAGGAGGCAGTACAGAATTCATGAAAGTTAAGCCTGGGAACAAGGGAGGGTTGAGGGAGGACCTCTCAAGGTTTTATACCACATTATCTTACCCTGATTTGACTGGTAAAAAATTAAATTAATTTTCCCCAAGTTGAGTCAGTTTTGTCTGTGACTCTAATTGGTGAATGACATCTCACTATCCTTATCTGACCAATGTGGTTTCCATCATGTTTTCTTCCCTCCTCTGTTCAGTTAGGGAGTGTTAGTAATAGAGGAGCTTTAGTGGGTACCCTACATCCACCCAACACAATGCAAAGGTCCTTAAGAATTTTGCTGTTGATCCTGCAAAGCTGTATGCATATTTTACATGAGCTTCAGTGAGATGCATATCTGTATGATTATGCATGTGTAAAACTTTTCAGGGTTGGAAAGATACACGTCAGACCCGAGTACTCAAGGGCATTTTAGTGGGGAGAACTAGAAACTCCACTAGCTTTGTAAATAAAAGTACAGACTCAAGAAATGAACATAATCACATAACCATTCAGGGTATTAATGGGCACAAGGATTTGCAGGAATATTTTAGGGGATATTGCCAGCTGTGATGTGAGAGGAGACTGATTTTAGCTATGTAAAGCCACAAAAAGAAAAAAAAGTGCTCATAAATAAATAGGAATTTCAAGATTTTTCCTTTAGTCCATTAAGGCACTAAAGACAAAACTGTTACATGGACTGAATGATGGGGGAGAATTATATGAAAATATGAATGACAAATGGAGGTGAGTTATGAACTGAATGCTATAAAGTATAAGGAAGACCATGATATTTTCAGATAAGCACTAGGGGTTTATAGAGATAATAAAATCTTGGTTATGACTGATTTTTAAGAGTACAGACATGAAATAGGCTGAATAGACATGAAATTCACAGGCTGAAATAGACATAGTATAATATGAAAACATGGAAGATGAATATTTTAAAATTAGGAGTTGTGGGAGGGAGAGGACACATGGAAGCAATGTGTACTCCAAACCAGAAAAAGTGACCCAAGTAGAGGTTGCCATTTTCATAGTCAATGCAATATATAAAACAAAAATAGTGCAAATACTAAATTGCACCATGGTCACTGGATATGTTTGTCCAAATCCTTTTCAGTCAGGCATAAGTACCAGAGTGAACGTTTAATTTCAAGTAGGCCATATCTGAAGGGGTTATTTACAAATAAATGTAGTGATATTGAGGAAGGAATCAACTAAGAAGAAATGTTTAGTATTTTTAAAAGTTTACAGTAGATGGCTATGTGTAATAATCTAATGTCATATAATCATCAAGTTAACTGAAATAAACATTCTCTAAGAGAAAGATATCAAATGACAAAGAATATTGTGAATTGCAGACCTTGAGAAGAATGTTAAGAAAGACAAAAAGGATATTAAAAATGCAGAGAGAGATGAAATAGAAATCTGAGCAGAATGATAAAAAACAGTAAAACAGATAAAGGGGATATTAGAAAGGAAAGAGATAATTGAAATAGATATGTGTATTAAGAGATGCTAACCACATTTCTAAAAAGATTTTGAACACTGCAAAATAAAAGATCAGTGAAGGATGAAGCTGAAAATTTCAAAATGGAATAAGATACAGAGTAAAAGAGAATAGGAAAAGAGATAAACCATTAAATTGACTTTTCTTCCATGGACTGCACAGTATTTATGAGAGAATAAGAAATCATGTCATCTGGTATTAGCTGAGTGTCCAAAATCCTGAAGGCTTTCAAAAAGGGTGAAGAAATATCATGTTTGGGCAACCTAAAACAAATCTTGCTTACAACAAATATCTACCAATTAAAAAATTATACAAGACTTATATATATATGTATATGTATATACAATTTGTTTTCTTGATTTTGTGAAGATTCTCAGCCTGAAACCCTCTGATGAAAGTTATGCATCCATTCCTTTTTCTTCACTCAAGAAAACTACAGTCAGTCCTTTCTTCCAGAAAAACACTTCTTAAAAGAGAAAATTTCACCCTCTGCATCTTTTATGTAATTATTTGGTAGGTGATCTTAATTCATACTTCCCTTTTACCTTACAACATAATGTCTTAATACCCAGAATATCCTCGCTAAACTGTATTAATTTCTGTGTTTTCTTCTGTAGATGCTGTGCTAAGGATATAACAAAAAAACCCTGTAAATCTTTAGCTTGATAATCCTGCAGTATCCATTTACCTGAGAAGTAGTTAAATGCAAGTTCTGCTCCCGTGCCTTGGTGCTATATAATATATTGTTAACAACAACCTCAGCCCA
Organism: Myiozetetes cayanensis; assembly: GCF_022539395.1. Lineage (NCBI taxonomy): Eukaryota > Metazoa > Chordata > Aves > Passeriformes > Tyrannidae > Myiozetetes > Myiozetetes cayanensis. The sequence continues at coordinate 17,144,027 of NW_026087521.1, forward strand.
TTCCAACACAAACCCCTCATACCTACAGTCTTTAAAGCAAGGACTAGAGATTTTGTTGCCCAGCACACACACTCTAACTGTAAATCTTAGGGTTTCATCTATGTGCTTCTTTCTGACTCACAAATTTTAAGTTTCATTTAGTTTCAACATTGTGGGTTTAACATCCCATCTCCTTTGAGACCTTAATCCATAATAGTTAGGACACATTCATTTGAGAAGGTTTGGAAGAGACAAAGAAGACAAAGAAGTGAACACCTATCTTGAGTGCATTAATGCATCTCTTGTTATTTGCTCCTGTAGATGGGAGAAGTAGTAGAATGTATTTTGCTTGAGGCCTGATCTGTTAGGCTGAAAACAAATTTAATTCTCCTTATCTATTTTAATAAATCCCTAATTAGCTACTGTTTAGGTAGCTACAAACAACCACTTCTTCCTCCAGAAGTGGTATGGCCAGGACAGCTGACCCAAAGTGGTCACAGGGGTAATTTCATACCACAGAGTGTCATGCACAGTGTATAAACTGGAGGGAGCTGGCTTGGAGAGACTGATGGTGGCTGACAGATGGGATGGGCATCAGTCAGCAGATGTGAGGAATTTTGTTGTTTATTGCTTGTTTCTTTTGGGTTTTATTTCTTTCTCTTTGTTGTCTCCCTAACATTAGGAGTAGTAGCAATAATAACAACAACAAGAATAATAATATTAAAATTATTGAACTGTTCTTATCTCAGTGCATGGGTTCTACCTTTTTTGGTTATCCTCCCCATCCCACTGGGGCAGGGGAAGGAGTGGTGAAGCATCTGCGTTGTACATAGTTTTTGTCTGGGCTAAACTGCAGCAAGATACAAAACTTTACGCTTTCCACAGTGAGATGCAAGAAAGTCATCTGAGCATTACCTGTAAAAGCTAAACTTCAACAGCTTCATTTTCTCTGAACTCAGCTTTTAGCATGAAATCATATTTGGCAATGGGATGTATCACAACATTTTGTGATAGCTGCACTATTTCATTCAGTTAGAATCTAGCCTGTTTCTCTAGATAATGATGTAGTTCTCACTGGGCATGCCTGAAAGCTTAACAAGAAATTTTCTGTCGTCAGCCTGTTAATTTGTGCTTACATTATATTCCTTGGTTTACATTAATTTCCAATGTATGTATCTTGAAATCTATCTCTGCAAGCACATTTATTGTGTGAACCATTTTAGTGTTAAATGGAATCATATGGATAAACAACTATCAGATTAAATAACTCATTAAAGTATGTCGTAAAATGTGAAGTACCTTTATTTACTTAAATATTAGTCTTTAAAGTAAATCAAATCTACGTTTTAGGAATGCATTTCCATATGATTACCCCTAGCCAAAAATTGTACATAATACCCCCTCCAATTTAATTCAGAATATTAATGACAAAAGCATAATACAGACTTTGAAAACCCAGATGATTTTGTACTTAAAAAACTGCTTTAGAAAGCAAAAAGGAAGCAGATGACAATAAATACTCTATCTTCAGAGAAATTATCTGAGGATTTGTAGCATTATGGCACATAATGTTTGGTACGGCTTTTTGGATGGAAGATCAATATATTATTACTGTAATTTTCTATGTACTCATATTCATGGGAAAAAAAATTGTTTTCATGTATATCTGATTTTAGATCCCATATTGAAGTGACGTTGAGAACAGACTTTGTCTTTCAATTCTTCCTGAACTTTGGAGCACTCAGATTGTTTACATAAAGCGTGGGATTTAAATTGTTTCACTGTTTGTTTGTTTTTTCTCTCACGAATACAAGATTGCCTTAATACCATTCCTTCTTCTTCATATCTTGATCAGCTGTAATGGCACAGTCCTAGCTGACAGCCATCCATCTGGAATTCGATGTTGTGAAAGTAAAATAAGATTATTCAGGATTTCTCCTCATCTCTTGCAGTGAGTATTTCTATGCACATGCAAAAGGCACACAAAAATTAGAATCACCTGCAGCTCTCTGTAAACATAGCACTGCCTGCCTGTATCAGGCTGAATGACTTCACCCAGGCACCCTCAGATGTATGCAAAAGCACTCCCCAAAGTAAGAGAAAGACAGGTACATACAGACACACACACAGAGGAACCAATAACTTACAAATGCACACTAAATATAACTGGTATTTAAGGACTTAAGCAGGTTAAGCAGTAGTATGCTTACTATGCTATATAAGATTCCTGAAGAGTCCTTGCTTTTGAAAGAGTTCCTTTGAATCATCTGGGTCCATTTATTCCATTAGAAATAAAATAAAATAAAGTTCATCTATTGAGGTAGCCACTCCAGTGTTAGAACATGATTTATACCATTGATATATATGAAATCTCTTTTCACTGTTTTCCAAATTCTTTTTAGAGTATCCTTTTAAATAGATGCATTTTAAGAAAGATCTTGTTCAGTGAAGTTCTTGGCAAAGATCCCATAGGTCTCAAGGCTACTACTGAATGGCTTTAAAGTAGTAGAGTTAAGAGAACCACACTAGAAAACAGGTTGAACCTACTTTACCCTATGTCCCAATTGGAAATCCTGCATCTTGACTGAATGTATCCACCACTCTGGTAGACAGGGTCATTTTTTGTGGGGGAGCCCAGCTGGTTCTGGGCTCTCAGTAAACTGAAATACTGAAGATGGAACTTCTTACACCTGGCAGAGGGTTAACCACAGACAGTAGGACTGTAACACAGAGTGGGTTTCCTGTTAGGATGTTAACCTATTGTGTTAGGACATGTGGCTGTGTGTCCAGTCATGAGTTGTTATGATAGTGGTAAACCAATGCTGTGTGTACATGTGTCACCCAGAACTGTATAAAGGTAGCTGTACTGTTGCAATAAAGCAAGCTGGTATCCTGAAACCTATGTCGCCTCCTGCCTCGACCGTGACAATTTTTTCTGAAAAAACTCTTTCTGTCTTTATACCAGAGGTAAGCCACAATAAGAGTATAAACCTCTAAATATCATAGCACCATTACTAATAGAAGGCCTCAGATCTTTAATTGACCTGATTCCACAGAGTCTGAAGATCCATCTGGGCTCACTTTGGCTAGAACTGTAAGCTCTATTTTCACTTGCTATTGCCTAACCTGCCTGAGCTAGACAGTGATTTTTACAGGAACAGCCTGACAAACTGAGGGAGTCAAAAACCCCAGATACAGCAGCTTTTTTAATTGATCCTGGAAAAGGCTGATGGACTACTTCCAGACTTGAGCTGGGCACCAGTGAGAAGAAAGCTTTCTCTGACAACAAACATAAACTCAAGATACCCAAGATCAAGGAAGAATAACTATGAGTAGAATTCTCTCATTGAAGAATCCAGGATGATGACAAGTTTGCCTCTTGAAATAGGCTTATTACTGACCCTAGGACTCAGAGGCATATTGGAAAGGTAGGCACCAACTGCAGTAGAAAGTTTATGTTCAGTCATTTTAATTGTCTTACAAATGAGGTATTTCTGTATTAATTAGTAGTCTGGACTGCTTAGATGTTATTTGAACCAATAATAATGCCTTTGTTCAGTATTTGACTACCTTTTTTTTTTCCCCAAGGTTTTGAAAACATTAAGATCATTGCCATCATTTTAAATTTTGCATATGTACGTAACAGTAGAGTTTGAGCTGCCCCATATTAAAACATTCTTTGCTTTAAAGCAGACCTAGTGCTCCAAAATCACTGAGGAGTTAGTAAAAATATTAGAATTGACAAATAGTGTCAAACAATTGCTCATGATGGAAATAAAACTTTTCCCAACCCCTTTGTTATGTGCTCTTGTAACACACAAGTGATCAGCTCAAGCCTTGCCTAATAATGATTTAATATCTAATATCAGGCAACTAGGAGTGTTCATAAAATAATATATGTGTAGCTTAACAGTCCAAATTTGTGTACATAACACATGTAGAACACAGAGTTTTGTTTCTTCGGACATTTTTCAAAGTTTTACTACAGGGTTGGAATAATGTCGTAATACATGCAAGAAATCCCTTAAAAAGCATCATTTGTGGGCAAAGTGTGGAAAAAAGCAAGGTAATTCAGTACGTAAAACATGAAATTTGGCCAAAAACCATACCAAAATGAATAATAATTGGACTCAAAGTACAGATATTTAAGAATAAATAAAATAGTTACAATACTTTGCTCTTCTATGGTTACATTAAATGTTTGTGTCTTAAAGAAAAAAATCATCATAATGCATTTCAGAGGGTTTAATTTGTTTTCAGATGTTACATAAATAACTGCAAATTTTCAAATTACTATTTCCAGTTTGGGAAAGCTCAAATTTATTTTGTCTACACTCATTTGACACTTCTAAATTTAACATATTTCATTTTAAATTGTTAAATTTAATATCACTTAAGAAAGCTAATATATATTCTTGCTACAAGGCAGATAAATAACCTATGATAAATAACTAAATGATGCAAAACATTTACTGTGGTAATTATTATGCCCGTAATGCAGTTATTTTGATGGTTTAAAGCTATTAATATCAAAAAAAAGTACACCTTTATTCTTTCCATGTCTCTTCTTTAAAATCAAATATCTGAAATACAACTATTCTTGTTAAATCAATAGCAAATATGGGTTCATACTAACAGGCAGAGATTGTAAAGAAATTTCTATACCACTTTACTAATGGTGTAGCAACTCCACAGCAATTCATGAGTGAACAGAAACACTAGATCTAAGAAGCAGACTGACAACTCTAATAAGACTTACTCACCATAACTAAAACTGGAGAAAAGTATTCAACATGTAGAAGGTAGGAGACGTTTGGAAGTTGACAGGAATTTTTTGCTGAATCTTGACAATGCTAAAAGCTGTGAAATCATTTCACCTGACAGTTGACTCCACTAGGCCCAGGCTTTCTCCTGCAGTAACTTCCTCTGAAGATATTTTATTTATTAAAGCTGTGATAATTGTTCCCTTTTTAGAAGAATGAGGGATTGGTTTGCAGCCTGTGCAAGTCAGCAGAAACAATTGCAAAGTATATGAATATGTAGATCTCTTCATATTTCTTTCATTCTCACCAGCCTTAATTTTCTTTCTCAATAAAATTAGTTAAGGCGTAAAATTGGGGATTTTTTTGTCCATAGGTGGTTCCTTCATTCAGGATGTTCCTTATTTTGGTCCTCTTCTTAGTCTTACTTGACTATTTCTGTTTCCTAACTATGGGAGTTGGAATCCTTTCATAGTCATACTGTAAAGCAGAGTCAGCAAAACTGAGTTTCAACAAATCACATCCTTTTAACTCTTGATATATAACTTCTTTATTTGTATCAATCTATTTTTACACACTCCCCTGGTATGTTTTATGCCACCTCCTTGCCTTGTCTGTTTTATTTAAGACTGTAAAGCAGTTTGTAGGAAAGGATCCTTGCCAGATGTAAATCCAGTTCGATTTCAAAGGAGCTGCCTCAAATTACATCAGCCTCCAGTGTAGCTCATTATGTTCCTTTTCATACCTATTTTGCCTTATTTATAGCAAGAGAATAAGCTATGATTTACACTGACTACTAAATTTTAGGCTGAAATGTCTAGTTTTATATTTTCTATTTGTCTTTAACTCCATTCACTGCTATCAAGGCATTTATATACCTTGGTAACAATTCCAGGTACAGAAAGAGGCAGCTGAAAGTGTCATACAAGTTAGAGATTTCTCGCTTCCTCCAGGCATCTAACTTTTGCAGCACCAACCTTTAATATTAACAGATTCAATTATTCTTCTCTGACTACTATCTTATAGTAGCCCTACTGTACACCTTGTGTTCCTATAGTGTAGCCTGGGTCATGGGGTCATGGTCACACTTTTATTCTTCACTGTCATTTTTGGAATCCAGAATATTTACTGATGTGATTATCAGGTACATTTATGGCATTATGGTGAAAACATGTTGTCTTTTCCTGCTTTTAATCATGATGGTTTGCTGCTGTATTAAACCACTACCTTTATCAAAGCTTCCTATTTATGTATCTTTTGTTGTGAGTAGTTTTAAGAAAATTTTTCTCCATGAAGATGCATAATTTAATTTTTTAAGATGTACAAAAATATTTTCCATTAATAGAACCTTCAATATATTGTAAAGCATAGTAATTATTTTTACAGTACATACAGACTTTTGAATGAAAACATTTTCGTTTCAATCAGTTACAACTACACAAAATTTTAATGGTAGAAAATAAATCCTATTTATTTCACTTCAACAAAAATTGTTCGGCAAAAATGGGAAGCATCTGGAACATGTGTTGTTTTCCACTAGCTATTTTCTTGCCACTGTGTAGCTCATTGGAGACACTTTTATTATTCCTGTAAGTTAAATCAGTTTTTCGAATTTCACTGCAGCATTGTGTCGGAGATGGACCAATAGAAGCCTACAGAGAATGGAGAAAGATGCAGAAGGGCTGCGAAGAAGTCTCAGAGGAAGCAGTTTATCTGGAAGTTCTTTAACAACTGCAGCTGCGACAAGTTACGTGAGACTCAGCTACAAGGGTGCAGCCTCACAAACTTCTGTAGAACTCCCCTGTCTGTACCCCAGACCACTCCTTCCTTTCCTCCCCAGTTCTCCCTTTTCCCTATATGGTCGGACATATTCCCTGCGGCAAATCCCTCCATTTCTCTTATCACTGACCCTCAGGATTCGATGTTCCTAGCAAGAATCCCACCTTTGTTCCCAATCCTTCAATACTCCCCTGTATATAAACTGACATCTTGTTTTAATAAACGCCACTTTGGGTCATCCGTGTGTGACCGTCTCCTAACAAAGTGTGCCGTGAGGGTCTCTTCTCGGGGGGCAAAACCCCCCCGTGATAGCATTGCACCCTGATAGGATCAGACAGTCATCTTGAGAGTGCAGAGGTAACACAACCTGATTTATGATAAACACGTGTGACTGTAGGGACTCATTATAATTTCTAAAAACATTAAAACATGTGTAGGAATGCTATTTGTGGAACAAGACCAATATTCCCCTTCTTAGCCACTGGTAACAGGATAAAGATCGTAAATCTTTTAAAAGGTGTTCTATCTCTGCCAGATGTGGATGACACATATATTTTTATACTCAAACCTTCTCCATCATCAAGTTGGACTTCATGGTCTTAGAGGTCTTTTCCAACCTAAATGACTCTATGATTCCATGATCATCACACACAAGGAAGAAATAGAAAAGCAGAAAATAATAATTCAGATAAGGACAAATAGTGAAGTGTCAATCTGGATTTATGGCTTTGGTAATTCATAACTTCTGTCAGAATATTCCTTGAAAAGATCTGCTTTGTCAAAAATAGAATACTGATTTTTTAATTAGTCCTAAGTAGTAATTAAATAAATATGCAAATGGGGTTTGTCACTTCTATATTTTTGATTTTTTAACTCTACTGTTGAGCAGATCAAAAATAACCCTACATTTTGTGTACCTGTTTCTTATGAATATTTTACTTTTAAAAAGATACATAATTTTACAGGTATTTTGGCCCAGATTGAAAACAAAGCTCATAGTTATAATATATAATGGAAATCTTTCCTTAAAAGACAAAAAAGGAAGGAGGATATTGTCGTAGTGTTCTGACTGATATTGAAGGGCGACTACTCAAATTGCTTATAGTTTTTCAGTTGCTCTCTCTTGTGAAAATGACCAAATGCAGAACTCTTTACTTTTGTGATTTGATAGCAGAAACTTTCCCACTTGAGCTGCTTCTTCAGAAGTTTCAAGTGCAGTGATTGTTTATGAAAAGTGTACTGTGAAAATCAATTTTCCCCTCCAAATATTTCAAAGGAAGCCTCTGTCCTCTGTGTATATGTTTGTTGTAAGTCTTCATTGGAAACCCAATGAAGTTCGGTCATATCACAGTTGTCATCTGCAAATACAATTATACAGCTATATTTAATGCCTCAGTGGATAACCCCCCATTACAGTTTAATTTTCCACAGAAATCAAAACTTGTTCTTGGACTGTGTATTTTCTATCACATTAGATAATCAGTCTGAGGAGAAATGCAATTTTAACTCAATCAACAATACTTTGAAGATGATTACGTAAAATAACTTGCACGGCATTTAGTATGCAATACAACATGTGACCAGTCTGTTCATTTATTCATTGATGGAAACATATTCCAGAATGAGACTGAAATTCTATGATGTTCTCCTGCTCTTTTTTTTTTTTTTTTTTTTTTTTAATGGAATATGGTAGATTTTTTACTGTTCAAGCTGGAAATTTCTGGTTCTAACTCTGATCCCCCAAGACCAAAGTAGCATTCATAGTTCCTAATGCCATGAAATAGATATGACATTTATTTTGTTATATTGCTGAAGCAAATAGAAATTGCAGTTTGGTCTTAATTCCTTCTGCTGATAAAGGACAGTTCTCTACAGTATATCCCTGTGTGCTTATTTTAGTTGGTTTTAAACTCATTGGAACCATAGGATTTCACCAGATCTTCACATACACAGCCTGATGTATATAGTTAAACCAACTCTATCCCCATGGTATTCACCTTTCATTTTCTCTTCATAGTTATTTCTTATTATTAATCCTAGAGACTTTGGGTGCTAATAATGGTGTGCTAAATTTTGGGTGCTAAAGAACTAATAATAGTTCTTTTCACTTGTTTCCGAATGGTAGAAGATAGTTGTATTGCAAGTGATGCAAAATACTTATCCTCAAGCAGGGACATGATTCAGTTTGCTTCATATATATTCTTTAATAATATTTAGTACCAGAAATTTTAGAAGAAGATGTAATAGAGTAATTGAATTGTAGCATGAGACAAAGGGATTAGACTGTTAGGAACCATGTCTGAATCTGGCCAGCGCAGGGATTTAGAATTGAGCTGCTCTATTTCCTCTCAAGTTCAAGTGACCCACAGATATAAATTAAATGCTACCGTGGATCCTTAATGGAATAAACTTGTAGCAGATTCTTCTTCTATTGTCTGAAAAACCTGATTTAATAATAGGTTTGGTACAGTTCCTTCTCGAACTTCTTCCAATGCCATGACCTTTCTGTGAAAAGAAAACAAGCACTATAGTTTCCAGAACCAGTGTCCTCAGCTAGCTGGTGATACACTTTTCAAAGTTACCTGAGAGCACTTTTGTACTGAACTTTGAGTACTGTGGGTTGGCCCCATATAGAATTATTGTGGCTGCAGATTTCACATTTTATTTCTTTTTGCTAGCTTTCTATGAGATCAGTAAATTTAGATATACTTTTCAAGAGGAAAAACACAACTTGGTAGCAATAAAATATTTAGCTCTTGTCATAGTTTCTTGTTCTCATTTCCCCGCTAGGAAGTCCTCCTTTTATCATTCTCTCAAAGGAAGTGCAAGTTCTAGGTCTCCTTACTCAATTCAAAGTCATGTACCTGCAGGAGGATGAATACAGGCTATAGCATAAAGCAGAGAATATTCATTATAGAAGAGGCTGATGAAAGCATCAATGGTGACTGTTATTCTCTTAAGGAAGAATATGGAGAGGGCTAATTATTAACACTCGCATGCTGGAACATCAGAACCATGCTTGATACTGCAAACAGTGGCCGTCCTGAGCGTCACTCTGCTCTAATTGCCCATGAACTGTCACGGCTCAACATCGACATCGCTGCTCTCAGTGAAGTTCGTCTTCATGAGGAAGGTAGACTTAGAGAGCACGGTGCCAGTTATACACTCTACTGGTCAGGTAAACCCAGTTCTGAAAGGCATCTCTCAGGAGTTGGCTTCATGATTAAAAACTCTATTGCCTCTAAACTCGAAAATCTGCTGACTGGTCATTCTGATCGTATTATCTCCATACGCCTCCCAGTACACAACAAGCAACATGCTGTTCTCTTTAGTATATATGCCCCAACCCTCCAAGCTGACCCTGCTGAAAAAGATAAAATCTACAACGACCTACGCCGTCTTATCCAAAAAGTTCCTGCAGACGATAAGATCATTATCCTTGGTCATTTCAATGCCAGAGTAGGAAAGAACTCTGAAGCCTGGAAAGGAGTACTAGGCAAGCATGGTGTTGGGAACTGCAATGATAATGGTCGCCTTCTGCTAGAGTTTTGTGCTGAGCAGCAGCTTACCATCACCAACACTATCTTTCAGCAGAAAGATAGTCTGAAGACAACCTGGATGCATCCTAGGTCCAAGCTCTGGCACCACACTGATTATATCTTGGTCCGACAGAGAGATATCTGCGATGTTCGTCACACCCGCGTGATGCCTAGTGCAGAATGTCAAACAGATCATCACCTTGTGTGCTGTAAACTTAACCTCCACCTTAAGTTCAAATCTAAAAAGGGCGGCATTCCTAGAAGGAGACTTCAAGTTAACAATCTTCATACAGCTACAGTGAGGGACAGTTTCCAGGCAAATCTTCAATCCAGGCTCGAAGTTCATTCCACAGATCCCTCTCCCGAAGTGCTTTGGCAACTTATTAAAAGTAGCATTCTGCAGTCCTCTGAAGAATCCTTAGGGTTCTCCTTCAAGAAAAACAAGGACTGGTTTGATGAAAACAATCATGAGATCCAGGAATTGTTGAGTAAGAAGAGAACTGCTCACCAAGCCCACCTTGCTCAACCATCTTGTCATATAAGAAAAGCAGCCTTTCGACTCGCATGCAGCAAGCTACAGCAGAAACTTCGTGACATCCAGAACAAGTGGTGGACCAATCTAGCGGAAAAAATCCAATTATGTGCAGATACGAGTGAGTACAGGGGATTCTATGAGGCTCTGAAAACAGCCTACGGTCCTACACACCAGGTTCAAAACCCATTACTCAGTGCAGATGGCCAAATGCTTCTCACAGATAAAGTTTCCATCTTGAATCGATGGTCTGAACACTTTCAGACTCTCTTCAGTACTAACCGTGTAGTTCAAGACTCAGCAATGCAGTTCATTTCACAACAACCCGTGAAAACTGAACTGGATACTGTCCCCACCATGGGAGAAACTCTTAAAGCAATACAGCAGGTGAAAATTGGCAAGGCAGCTGGGGTTGATGGAATCCCACCTGAAATCTGGAAGCATGGTGGCCAAGCACTCCATGCTAAGTTTCATGAATTTGTGGTGGGCTGTTGGAAATGAGGTGAACTACCTTCAGACCTTCATGACGCTGTCATCTCACTTGTACAAGAGGAAAGGCGATAAATCAGACCGCTCAAATTACCGAGGTATTACTCTGCTCTCCATTGCTGGTAAAATCCTTGCAAGAATTCGTTTGAACAGATTAATACCTGCCATAGCAGAAAGTTCTACCTGAAAGCCAATGTGGTTTCAGAGCCAAGAGGGGTACCACAGACATGATATTTGTTCTCAGACAACTGCAAGAGAAGTGTAGGGAACAGAATAAAGGACTCTATGTTACCTTGGTTGATCTCACCAAGGTTTTCAACACTGTGAGCAGAAAAGGTCTGTGGCAGATTTTGGAACTTTTAGGATGTCCTCCCAGGTTTCTCAAAATGATCATCTCCTTCATGAGGACCAGCGTGGTCAAGTCAGATATGGCGATGCACTTTCTGAGCCCTTTCCAATAGCCAATGGTGTGAAGCAAGGCTGCGCTCTCTCACCAACTTTATTCACAGTCTTCTTCAGCATGATGCTCCAAAGGGCCACAGTAGACTTCGATGATGAAAATGGTATCTACATTCGATATCGTACCGATGGGAGCCTATTCAACCTAAGGCGACTGAAGGCTCACACTAAGACCTTAAATTATCTTATCCGTGAGCTGCTTTATGCTGATGATGCTGCCCTCATCACCCACACAGAAGTAGCTCTGCAGAGTTTAACATCCTGCTTTGCAGAGATTGCTGAGTTTTTTGGGCTGGAAGTCAGCTTGAAGAAAACAGAAGTTTTATATCAACCTACACCTCAGGAAGTCTCCCATCATCTCCATATCACCATTGGTGAAACAGAGCTCAAATCAGTCCAGCAGTTTAATTACCTGGGAAGCATCATCTCCTCAGATGGTAAGATTGATGCAGAAATAGACAACAGGTTAGCAAAGGCATACAGAGCTTTCGGTAAACTCCATAAGAGAGTGTGGCAAAACAAACACCTGAAGAAAAGTACAAAAGATCAGTGTTTACAGAGCCATTGTACTGTCTACTCTTTTGTATGGATCTGAATCATGGGTCATTTACCGGCACCACTTGTGTCTCTTAGAACGCTTCCATCAGCGCTGCCTCCGTACAATCCTAAACATCCACTGGACTGACTATGTGACCAACACGTCTGTCCTTGAACAGGCAGCAGTCACGAGCATTGAGGCCATGCTGCTGAGAACACAGCTGCGCTGGGCAGGGCACGTCTCCAGGATGCAGGACTACCGCCTCCCTAAGATCGTGCTCTATGGGGAACTTGCCACTGGCTGCCGCAAGAGAGGAGCCCCGAAGAGGAGATACAAGGACTGCCTGAAACAATCCCTCAGCCTTGGCCATATTGATCACCACCATTGGTCTACCCTGGCCTCCAATCAGAAGGCCTGGAGACACACCATCTATAACGCTGCTGCTGCTTTTGAGAACACACGCAGGATCACTCTCGAGGAGAAAAGACAACGCAGAAAGAATCGCGTCTCGTCTGTATCACCTGGGGAGTCTTTCTGCTGTGCCTTCTGCAACCGGACTTGTCTATCTCGCATTGGCCTTTTTAGCCATCAGTGTGCTTGTAGCAAGCGTGGGTAGAGCCCTTCTCAAATCTTCATTCACGAAGCCTAGCCATGGTGATGACTATAGATATCAGGTGTGTCGATATGGTTCTCTTAATCCCTCATGATTTAAACAAGAAAACTTGAAGAAAGTTAAGTACAGGTAAATATAGAGCAAGGGAGACAGAAGTAGTTTTTTGTATGGCTCTGTGGATATAGGACTGTGGTAATGTCATGGGCTGACCGTGACAGGCAACTAAGTACCCACAAAATTTCTCACTGACTCTCCCCTCACAGAGGGCTGGAGCAGAGAATTGAAGATCAAAAGTGAGAAAACTTGTGGGTTGAGACAAGGACAGTTTAATAAGGGAAGCTGTATGTGCAAGTAAAGCAAAAGCAGGAAATTATTGACTGCTTCCCATCCATAGGCAGAGGTTTAGTCACTTCCTGGAAAGCAAATCCTCAGCACAAGCAGCAGTTACTTGCAAGTAAAAGCACCATAAGCACCTACGTTTCTCCTTCCAGCTTATTTCCTTAAGCTTTTTTTGCTGAGCATGATACCATATGACCTTGCTTTGATTCAGGTCAGCTGTCCCAACTGTACCCCTTCCATTTTCTCACTTACACCCAGTATCATTTTTGGGGTCAGGGCCAGCGTGAGAAAAATGATACTGTGCAAGCGCTGATCAGCAATGGGCAGAACACAGGTGTGTTACCAGCACTGTTTTCAGTGAGGGGTACAGGGAGTGTGGCATGGGACAGTAAGTATAGCATGGCTTCTGCTGTTGTCAGAACAACAGAAGGGAAAATCTGCCCTTCTAAACAAGGTTACAGACAGTAAGTGAAACTGGAGTAAATTGTTTGGAGATGAGAGAAGGGAGAGTAAGATACTAAAAAAGGGAGATGGATATCTGCATGCAAGTAGAAAAGTTCATTACCATTGTACTTGGTGGAATTTTTACTGATATAAAGTCAAATTCTGTTTTATTTTGCTCAGACTGGAGACTGAGGTTGCATTCAAGGTTTTCCCGTAAAAAGGTTGGAAGGAATTTCTGTTTACTTTTGGTCAGATTTCAGTATGTGTATAGTGATTCAGATTCTCATTTTTGTCATCTACTTGATATCACAGACATCTCCTTTAGAAAATTAAACTCTTAATGGCCTTTGTGAAGGTCACTGAGACAGAGCTGAAGGTAGTATCTTTACTACTTTCATTACCAAGACAGAGCTGGACACAATTGTCCAGAGTGAAGGTAATTTTCATTGCTGAGAATACAGATGCATGCTCTCTGGACATGGAATTTGATTTTGTAGGCTGAAATAAGATGCTATATGCATCAGGAGCTGTCAAATATTCCAACATGAAGAACACTATCACATAACTACTGTGGTAATCTACACACTGATTATCTACACATTGATTCTGGTGTGTCTGAATATTCTGAACTGATGGGTAAGGTCCTACAATAGCTTTTAACTGCTTTTAATGCTGTTAACTACTGGTCTTATTTGGAGCAGGGATATGCCTGCCACTAATGATCTACTAGGATTCACTGATGACTTACTGGTTGCTGATGTGTCTGTCACTGATGGTCACAGTGAAGTTGAACATGCTGCTTTACCAGAATTCTGCAATGAATACAGGCATCAAAGGTGGTAATTTCTGACAGGTAGACAAGATGATGGTAATATGTCCTTGCAAGAAGAAAGTCCTGAGGGAAGTAGGTGATGAACAGAACGTTTCAGCAGGCAAAACAGGAAACTTCTTATCATCTGAAATGGTCAAGGCAGGAACTCAGGAATGACATGTACACAACTAAAAATTTTTCCCTTGCAGACTATGAAGGCTATTCCATATCCAGACATGAGTGGTCCCTACTAGCTGATACTAGAGTGAGATGTGGTCCTAATAAAAGCACCTGTGACATACTCTTTATAATCTTGCCTGCGGCTGGTTATTTCTGTTACTCAGCTGTGCTCTTGAAAAAGCTTGTGCAGTAACTCAATGATAAATTATCCAAGACTCCACTGATGCTGGAGATAGCTTTCCTACTGCTTAAGAGCTCTCAGGAGCTTGCAGCCTATGACAGCGTATTACAGCACATAGAACCAGAGAAATCATTGCTGAGGAGCAAAGGAAGGAAGTTATTTCAGATATTGGTGAAAGCAGGGCAGAAATTCTTTGATACCTTTCTGGGTTTTGATGCATTTATAGTTCCTATGAGGTAGGTGATGCCCAGGAAGGACTTGGAAACAGTGTAAAAGTATAATGTCTTCTGGGATAGATGGCATGGGTTATGTTGCATGGCTGAGAGAGAGGATCTTTTCAGAGGATGAAAAGTGGTATGATGAGGCTATTAGGTATGTAATGTTTATAACAGCTTTACACATCAAAAATCCTTTAATGTGACCTATAGGTTTTATATTATTTTATATATATATATATGTTGTACTACTTGTGGGCTACTTCTAGAAAAACCAGTGGTCTGTAAAGCAGAAGAATCATCTCAGTACAGTGTGTCTGATTATGCAGGTCTCTGCAGGAACTGCTTTGTCACCTTATTGCATGCAAACTCATGTCTGGTTTGTTAGGAGTTATCCTAATCTTTTTTGACTGTAGCTGCACAACTATGATGTGTGAATACTCTTCTCCAGCATACGTTAGACTAAAACATTTCATGTACTGTAGAGAGTTTTTACTTCTATTTCTGTTCCATTACTCTTTCTTTACATTTCAGTGGTTCTACCTCCTAACATATTGAGGTGCAAATTATTTCTGTTCCAAAACCATGAAGAAATTAAATTAATAAAAACAGAGACAGAAATAGCCAGTGTCTTTTGACTGCAACTAAACTATTGCTCCAAATTCAAAATGTTGCTATCCTTTCATTTAATGCTTGATCTTACTCTTTTGGGGCATTGGGAGGGGGAGTGTGTGGAGGCTAAGTGGTAATTTAAGCTGTGCCTTCCTTATTAGAAAGTTTCTGCAAATAGTCACTTTGACTACGATTGTAAAAGCCAATTGTTTGACAGTGTCAGGCTAAAAACAGGAGTTTAGGGTGAAAACAGGAATTTGATTTTGGAATCTCTACCTAGGAGCTGTATCTGAAAAGCATTCAGCTCTATTCTGTGTTCACAGCAAATGGAGCATATACCTACTTCTTTGTAAATCTTTTGACAGAAACTTACTTTCAGAGGTGTCTCTCTTAGTATTTAATATACCATATTTCCTTTATTATTATTCCAAGAACAAGTTAGGATCAGTGCTTTAGCAATATCAATTGCTCTGTGCTTGTGCCTGCAAGCAATTTTTATATTTGAATTCACACATTGAGTTAAAACATACCTCTGTTGATCATTGCAGGAAAATTTTAATCCATTGGACATCTGTAATGCAATAATTTAGTTTCGTGAGATTCTTAGAGATCTCTGGTGGTATATGTAAGTTTTCCTTCTTTTATTCTTCTTAGACAAAGGGATGTTATAAAGATTTTCAAGAAAAAAATCTTCATCTGAGGTTTTTTATTAAAAAAAATAAACTAGGATATAATTCTAATTACTGAATTTTATCTAATACTATTATAGTTATGTGAACTATAAATTCCTCAATTATAGCTGACAATTTGTAGAAAGAAAAATTTGAAATGTTCATTATGAACTCCTTTACCTCTTTTTGACATGAATCTTGTTATTAATAGCCTTGTGTTGACACAACACTCTAGTAATGTGAAATGTTACTTGACATAATTTTAAGTGTGATTCCAGGCCACTAAAGTCATATGGGCAGAACCTTTGCATTTCCAACGGAAAAGACGTAGGAATCTTGAATGACCTTTTGTCAGAAACTCAAAAGAAGGCTTTGGAGGCAGCAGTGTTTTCTCTGTGTTTGCTGACTCTAAACTAAGAAGACAACATGGGCCTTAAACAACAGGAGTACTGGGTATCTACAGGAAGGAGTAGTTCCTGTGACTATGTAGAAGAAGAAATCTCCTGAAATGCTGGATCAAGGTGTTGGTGACTGATACACCACATCTCCTCGTCCATCCTGCCCAATGCTGAAGGAGGTAGATGTCTCAGCACTTACAGTACAGCACTGACATCACTTTTAGTGATGAGATATACCTTTTGATTCCTTAGAGGACTAAGGAGCTATGTCAGTATTTGTGGAAATAATTCTCTGATGTGAGGGAAGATAGAATGATGAAAGAGAAATGGAAAGGGCAAAGTGGAAGAAAATAGCTACAACTATATCATCAGTTCTCCACTTTTTGTAGGCAAAGTTCAGGGAAACAATCTACTACTTGGACTCTCCAGTAAGTGTAAAAATGCTCTGCACCTCACAAATAAGTAGACATGGACTCAGACCATGAAGTATTTGAGTACCATAATCCCATATTTTTTACAGTATAGACAGCATAGGTAAAGGAGTGGGTTGTCTCTGCTTATTGACCTAGCATCTCACTACACCCAGTCTTTACAACAATATTTCCTTGTGAAATACTTCATAATGTGCAGTCTGATGTAGCATATTGAGTTACCAGAAAACTAACTTCTTGATTCTAACTATATACATATTTGGATACTTAAGAGACCTTCTTGGGGCAGAACAACAGTTGGGGTAATATATGAGATAGTATGGATTTATGTTAGTAAGGGCAAGTTAAGAGTTGGAAACATTAGGGAGACTACAGGAAAACAATCAGCAGGGGAGAAATTTATCTGCCTTTATGAAAAAATGCAGGACAAATTGCCTAGGACCTTTACAGGTCTAATTCTACATTCTTATTAAATTTAAAGGCATAGTGAGTTTCAAAAGTGGACATGACAGGAAAGGTGAGGTGAGCGGAGATGCAAGATTTAATAAAATAAATCACATCTGAATGTCTAAATCATGGAGATCAGTTCAGACTTTTGCCTTTTTTAATAAAAGAACTAAATAAAAGGAAGTGTCAGTTTTCTTACAAAGCCTATATTTTAAAGGCTAATGGATTTCTAGAACAAAGTAAAGACCCTTGGATGAAAAGCATTATAAGTTATGAAGGACTAGTGTGACTGCTATCATAATTATTTTCTTTAGACTTTTGCATGCAAACTTTTGTTTGCTTAACTGCACAGGAGATGTAGAAGTTTTTTTCTGGGAACACATACTGGGCTGACAAACTTAGAAGTCTGAGCTCAGTACAGCTTTCCTGTTGTGTAAACATGCAAATCTATGTGACCAGGTTGTGGTGGTTGTAAATTTTTATCTGGCTTCCCACAGATAATTTAAGTGCTTTCATTCTGGTTTTGGTAAGGGAGTTCTCTGTTCTTACAGCAGTTGCACAGCTGAAATAATATAACAGACCATTGCAAAAGCAAATGCTTACAATGGATTTTCTCCTACTGTTCGGAAACAAAAGTGAAGGCCAGTGTGAGCAGTAGGAGGTCAACCTATCTTTATTTGATTTAATTCTGTCTGAGTTGTCTCCTGTAAAACCTAATGAAAACTCGATATTGTCAGCATGATGTAGCAAACTATTCAACAACTTGAACTTAGAAAGTTCTAAATGATTGATTCTTTCTTCTACCTGCTCTGCATAAAACTGCTAGCCTAATGTATTCAAATTAATTAGAAACCAAACTGGAAAGATTCCCCCATGCAGTTTCCTACCTGTGTTTCCATATGACTTTTACTCTTAGAAAGGAGAAAAAAAAAACAAACAAATGAAATTGCAGTCAGTATGAAAAATGCATCTTGGCAACAAGTCCCAAAATTACAGCAATGTGAGGTTATTCTTCTAACATTATTTTAAAAGGAGAGGTCCTATCTGTGTTTTATGCTACTTAAAAGTTTTGTCTTGAACCATCTTTTCTGTCAAGTCATAGACTGAATCTCAGACTTCAAATCATAGGAGAGATTTGTGCTTTATCTCTTTGTTAAGGTTTCTTTCACAGTAGATGAAATGTCATCACCTCTGGAGACTCTTTACTTAACCTAAACAAGGGCAGCCACCTGCACTGAGTCCCTGACTAATTGGGCATGTCCTTCCTTTATTTCTTCTTCAGCTGATAATTGCCTCTTCAACACACACTAGTTCATTGCATTAGTCAACATATTTATTTGCTTGAATAAACTCACAAAAATATTATTTTATAGAAAACAAAAGATGCTACTTAACTTTTATTAATACCACCAGGGACTCATGTTTTCCTTCAACCAGTAGCATGGAATTTGCAATGTTTTCTAACAGTTTTTATGAAAGATTATTTTTTCAGCTCCTATTCTCCTAGCTACCTAATTGGTCAGCCAGAAACAAAAATGCCATGTTCTCTTTCCTGCAACTATCAGAGAGAACCACATATCTTTTTTTTTTTTTTTTTTTTTTTAGTGCTCACTTTATGTTACTTTTTTTTTCCTCTCACTAAAACACAGGGTTGTTTGATCATCTTTGAAAAGGAGGTCAGACTGACAAGGAATTTTGTGAATGAGCAAATCAGTGGATATTATTGCTGAAACTACTTATGGCTATAGCAGATGGGCAAAATACTGTGTTAGCTTGCATGTGTCTGTCTGACTGTAAATGCAACATGACATATAATTAAATGATGATTTCAAATTTGATTCTGAGGGATAGAAATTTAGATTAGAAAATGGAACAAAATGGGTCTTGATAAAGTTTTGATATATTCTACCAATATAGGTCCAAATATAGAGTTGGTAGTTGGTGGTAGTTCAGGCAATACAACTACAGCACTGTTTCATGAGCACTTTTGTACCCTTGACTGAATAAACAATATCTTAACCAGATTGTACAAATTGACTTTAAGAAAAAACCTCAGTTTTTTAAAGACACTGTAAGTTATATTCTTTCTTAACTGCACTGTCAGTGACTTCAACACTCTTTTATCACCCAATAAAGGCAGTGAACAAATCCTGTAGATGGTGAAGAAGGTCACAAAGAGATCATTTTGTCCCCAGTCTTACTAATTGGACAATTGCTTGAGAGAACAGGAGCATAGGTAGTGTTTTCCTCAATCTTTCCAGTAGCAAGGAAGAATATCAAAAGGAACAGGCAGACTCATCAGATCAACACATGGATCCAAGGCTGGTGCCATTGGAAAAAAATTTGGTTTTTTTTTACCATGTGATGGTCTATACAACACCAGGTCTACTGACTCCTGAAGGGATGCACCTTTATCGGGGTTAGAGCATAGGACATAGAATGGCTCAGTGAAAGCAAGGTCAGGTGATGTGTGAGGAATACAGAGATGCTGCTCACCACTGTAAGGAGAAAACTTGCGTGGCCAAAGCTCAACTGGAGTTGAAGCCGGCCAGAAATGTGGGGGACAATAAAATGTTTGTAAAACGCATTAATAGCAAAAGGCAATGCAGAAATATCATTGGGCTGTTAGAGGATAAGGATGGTCACTTCACAGACAGGAACATAGACAAGGCAGAGATATTTAATGCTTTCTTTGCCCCTATCTTCTACACTGTTGATGCCTTAAGGGTGTTCCAGTGCCATGAGCTAGGGTACTATGGTTTCAAGAATGATAAAGTTCCAGACAATTCCTATAAGTCTATGGGGCCTGGTGGGATTCAAGTGACAACACTCAAAGAGCTCTCTGATCAAAGGATCCTAGAATCACAAAACAAGTAAGGTTAGAAGGGACAACAGTGAAGTCATCTGGTCCAACCTCCCTTCTCAGGAAGGGTCATCCTAGACCACATTGCATAGAATTATGTCCAGACAGTTCTTGAATATCTCCAATGAGGGAGACTCCACAACCTCTCTGGGCAGTCTGTTCCAGTGTGTGGTCACCCATATGGTAAAGAATTTTTACCTCATAATCAGGTTGAACTTCCTATGCATCATTCTTTGCCCATTGCTTCTTGTCCTATTGCTTTGCACTTCTGAGAAGAGCCTGGCTCCATTCTCTTGATACCCTCCTTCAGATACCGATAGACATTGATGGGGTCCCCTCTCAGTCTTCTCTTCTCAAGGCTGAACAAACCCAGCTACCTCAGCCTTTTCTTATAAGACAGATGTGCCACTCCCTTGCTCATCTTCTTAGCCCTCTGCTGGACCCACTCCAGGAATTCCATGTCTCTCCTGTACTGATAAGCCCAGAGCTGAACACAGTAGTCATATTTGTTAAACGTCATACTTGTCTTGCTAGCCTATCCTTGTAAGAGAAGCTCCAGACCCTTAATACTCTTCGTTGCCCTCAGGCAGGTCCTTGGGATTGTCCTGTGCAGGGCCAGGAGTTGGACATCAATGATCCTTACAGGTTCCTTCCAACTCAGAGTATTCTGTGACTCTGTGATTATTATGTCTGTCAGAAGTATAAGGAATTTTCCCAACATGGAATGCCTGTTTGCCTTGGGCTTGACTGTAGCTTTGCCCTGGACATGGGGCAGAAAACTGCTGTGTATTGTTAGATGCAAATTGTCACTGTCTACTCCCATTTGTTGTGCAGGGAGGGTACCCTGTGACAAGCCAGCTAACTACTTCAACCTTTGCAAGATTATGCTTCTACAACAGCCTGCACACACTGGCATGAACCTTTGCACAAAGAGCATAAGCAGGGCCCTGAGGCTTCTGTTATTCTTGTCTGGAGAACTGAAACATGACTAATATGAGGTGTAATGTACATGATCTTTACTCCCTTGCCTGGCTATCAAAAATAGGCCTCAATTTTCCCTTTCCAGTGACCCAGATTCAGAGAAGGAAGATAGGAACCGATTACCAATGCAGGCAGGTTGATATCTACTTATCCTTCTTTTTGGTAATTTCATATCCATAACATTTTTTCATAAGTAGAATACATAAATCCCATTTGGCATTGTGAGAGAGGACAGGAAAAAAACAGTCCAGAGGATTAGATTAAGCTAACTCAGAAGATTATGAAGACCTTATTACAAGGAAGACTTTCACTTTCCTAAAACATTCTCATTAGGCAATAACTCATTTTTTTGCAATTTTATATCAAGACTTTAATGGCATAAAACATAATGTAATCAACAATTGGAGATAATTTTACCTTTAAAAATATAATAAAAAATTACTAGCTCTCTTCTCGACTTAGGAGCTTTTGACAACTTTGGTAATTTGGCTGTGCAAGTTATCCAAAATCAGGCTCATCTGTTTTCTTCTAACAAGTAGCTAGCAGAGTCTGTCAGGCATTCACCTTTTATATTTAGTTGATTCAGTTGCTTAGTTTTTGCAGTTAGTCAAGGAGGTGGAAAATCTCTGCATGGAGGGAACTGACCCACATCTCTTTTGCTCCTCAGCAGAGTGCCCGGTTGCAAGGTAGGTGAACACCCTTCTCTTCACCATACATGTTAGTATAGCAGAAATCAAATTACAAAGGACAAAGAGTGAGTGAAGAAGCAAATGGGAGCATGACTATGGCCCAGAAATAAGGTCACTTCTTGGCAATGGAATTTTTGGTTCTGATATGTGGTCATAGCATTATTTATTCATTTTATCAGATGGTTTTTTAATGCAAAATGAAGAAGCAACCTCAGACTTCTGTGCTGTGATGGCAACACTCTTGTCTGTACTGAAGCTACTCTATAGCTAATTTCTGTCTGTTTACATAAACTGCAGTCATACAAATGTCTGCAACATTGATTTATTTTTAAACTACCTGTTTCTCCTCAGGCATTGTCTAGAGAACCTGGATGCATAACTCCAGGCTCTGAGAATCCCCTAAACAACAATGTTCGGGTACTGCAGTGATCAGTGATGAGATAGACAACACTCACAACTCCAGCTCTGCATGACTAACCATAACAGATGTAAACAGCTCAACAAAGCAGCTTTTAGCAAACCAGCACACCCTGCTTATCCATTTTAACACTAGAACAAAAATCAGAGCTATGCTTCTAGAAAACCACTGGGTACCTGTCTAGGAAAAAAAAAATCTATGAACAAGTAACACATCAACTGTAGAAAGCTCCAAGATATTTTAAATGGTGATGGTGATACACTCACCATTTACACTACAACATAAATAGCACATTTTTATTTTTCTGTCTAAGGCACAAAACCTACTTCAGCATATTTCCTTATTCTAATATCTTAGTGCTGTCACTTCTGAGGCCATGTAACCAGCCTTATACACAGTCTGTTGCTGGAGGCACTGCAGATTCTTGGAAAATAAGAGGTAGAATCAAGGATTTCCTCTTCCTAGGAAGATGGTAATCAATTTTAATTGAGAAAAGATAAAATAACTGGTATAGGAAGTTTTTTGTGGGACTGGATTTTGGAAGAAATTTTATAAAAGTCTAGCGCAGAAGCAGATAGGAATCTTCCCTTCATCTGAACTTTGGTATATCGTATGGTTAACATCTGCAGAGAAATAGAGACAGAAAACATTATTATCAGATAAATTACTTACATGAATTTGCACATAGAAGATACTTTAGAAAAAATATTAACATTATGAAGCCAAATACTTAAAAGCTAGGAAAAAAAAAGAAAGAAAAAAAAAGACCACTTGGGCAACTGTTAATTAATTCTATCAGTTTATGCTTTATATGTCACCTTATATACCTCAATTAAATAATCATACACTACTGCTTTGAAAGACCTCTTGCTTCACTCAATACTTACAGTTAATATCTCCACTATTAAGAAAATTATCTGTTTCTCAAAGGGTATTTTTATCTTGCTTAAAATACCTGTTGGTATGAAATCTTCCTCTATTTTGGCCTGTATGTGAGGTGTTGAGGTGTTCAAATGTTGCAGTTCTAAAGGAATGGAGTGTACCTGGTTCAGGTGAAAGTGAATACAGCTTAACAGACATTACCCTGAAACACCCTCAATTCATGTGTGCATGCTGATGTTTTAAAGGAAGTCTAAAGTGGTCAAGATAAAACAAAATCCCAGTGTTACATTACAAGCAAATAAACCAATAGACAACACTGTAAAATTACTCCATTTTACATAGTTTACAAAGCTGAGCAAATTTAAAAGTTGTAACTCAGTATAAAACATTTAAAAAAGTAAATTAGGAATATTCCACTTAACAGCTGAAACGTCAATTACAAGTTCCTTAGCAGATTTTTGTAGTCTTAGTTTTGTTCTTATTAAAAATTGACTTAGACAGAGGCACAATAAGTTATGCTGTCTTAAGATGAGCTTTAAAAAAACCCTATGTCACTTGCATATCTCTTCCTTAATATGATTTCACAGTGCTACAAGTCTTCTATGATAGACTTAAGAGTTCAGTTTGCACATTGAGCCAGAGGCCTGAATTCTAAATTTTATGTTGATGATGTGAGTACTTCTCAGGCTATGATAGATTCTCATCAGATTGGTTTAAAAGTACTCAACTTCCATAACTTCCCTGGCAAATTAGCTTTTTACTGTGATCTCAGGTGTCTTGGTAACCCACTCGGATTCCTCTAGTACACACACATTTTGTGTTTCACATCTTTTAATCCCAGGCTTTGATACATCTTCACTGTAGCAGATCATCTCTAGCTACAAGTTGCCCTTTTGCAGAACTAATGTGGCAGCTAAAGATATGTCTTGTGGGTGTTTGTAGCTTTTCATCATCTTGCCTTTCAGCCATTCACCATATTTCAACTTGCCATAATAATAGCTCTGGGTCATCTTTTATCAAAACACATAGCAGATGCCCAAAGATGTATTAGCTGACTTAGTGTCATTATACACTGTGGAATAGTGCTTTAAGGTCTCAGTGCCTAGGACCTGACCCTGCAAATTTATACTTAGAAGTGCATGAAAAAAACTGCACTTGGAATTAATTGAGATGCTTAACATAGCGACAAATACTTTAGTTTTGTTTTGAGGTGGATCCTCATTTGGATAAGATGTTTTAATCTCCTCAGAGTTTTCCTTGGTGTTTAGTCTGTGTGACTTTCTCATCCATCACAGAGTCTTGAGGCAGAGGTGGCCATAGTAACAGAGATCTGCAGAGATCAGTGCTTTACTGACAATATTTGATACCACTCTTGACAGCATTTCTTTCACATCATGGCCAAAAGAGGACTTCTTTTTCTTTATGTTGATGCTCAAATCAAGTTTCTCAGTAATATAATGAAAATAGTAATATTCTGTGTATCTTTTTAGGTTTTTTGCAATACATTTGAAAGTGGTTGGAAAGTGGTTGCTGGAAATAGCAGATGAATTGTAATTTGCAGTGTCATACAGGACTTTTAACGTTTGGTTAGGTATACAGTCTCTGAAAATTGAGAGTTTTCTCATTTGAGGACTTCTGTCTTTAAGTGCAGAAAGCATATATCTTCTCAGCATATGGCATTTGTAAAGGAGTACCGGTCAAGTGTTTTTATCCCCACAATAATAAAGTGAGATCTTTATTAAAAATTCCACTCCTCAGGAATTGTGCATTATCTTTCACCAGTGTGATAATTATTTCATTTTCTGAAACTGACTTCTGAAGAGAGAAAGCAGATGACCTAATCAGTATAGACTACACATGGTCATATTGGTTATGATAAAATGTGAATGTTAACCTCATAGCCCATCATTTCTTGGATTTTACATCCAGCTTGCATTTCAATGTCTTATCTATAGAAAAAGTAATTCCAGATTTTTAATGCTCTTCCTCTAATCTGACTATTCAGTGGGAAAAGCAGCAATTTTTTAACGTACATTTTTATAAGCTGAGTAGATTTCTCTGTGTATACTTAAGTCAGTTTTGTAGTGATCAAGTTCATAGTGTCAGTGTTACAAAGTGCAATTATCCCAGTAGAATTAATTCAGTTCAATCTAAAGAAATTTGTATTACCATATCTTTGAGTAGGTGGCTATAGGCATGTTTCTAAGCATCTGGTTAATACAGTAAGTGAAGCATATCAAATTGCTGAGTTACCACAAAAGCAGACTTCCAGAAGAGCGTTCATTGAGTAAACATAGTCACCCAACATAGTCACGATAGCAGAATATACCTGGTTTGGCTGCCCAGTGTCACTGAAGACAGGAGTGATTCTCCCTTTCGACCCATAGTACACCTGCTATGTAGATATCTCAGGTACTCTTGGGTAGCACCAGTTGTAATCAACTAATAGATATTTTCAGACTCCTGTCTTTAGCTTGAGTCTATTAACTACCTCTTGTACAGAAACCTACAAGCAGACACTGAAGTTTAGATGTCTTAACCTCAAGTTGAATCTGTCCTTTGAGCTCAGCTTGGGATCAAGGGAAAACTTGTGTCAGATGAGGAATAAGTGGAAAACACCCTGACACACACACCCCCCTAAACCCATCTCAAATTATACTCCATGTAGACTTCCAACACCTTAATAAATCCTATCATTTCCCAATAACAATTCCATTCTTTGTTACTGTAGGTGTCTCAGAACTGAGTAACAGTGGGAGAGCATGAAGACTTGTCTGGGCTCTTCATGTTCTCCTGTTCAATGGCAGATGAAAATTAAGTGATCCATAAAATATACTTTGGAGTAAGCAAAGAAAAGTAAGGCAGAGAAAATGAAATTAAAATTTAAGATATATTTCTGTGTCTGTTCAAGGTGTACTGAGACCTGTACCTGTATTTCACAGACTGCGTAGTTCAGATCATTATGACTCTGTAGGTATCTGTGCTGATTTTAGATGAAAAAAGTTGTACTGTAGCTGAAAGCATGCTAAGGGTTCACTTTCCAGTGACAATGTTAATATTGCAGGATATCACTCCCAGATACTTGCTGTAAAAAGGAGAGGGACACAAGGAAAGAATGCCCTTTGGATGCAGAGCAAAAAAACAATTTAATTATGCTGCTTATAGTCTGCTGAGAAAATGGAATAGACACATCAGCATAATTTAAACTACCTTCTATTTATCAGCACTTCCAGCCATCATTCTGCTGGCCTTGCCCCATTAATACAGATAACATTTTTATGTAGCTTAAAGTTCTTCTCTTGTTGACGCATGCTTTTTCTTTGAAGCAAAAATGAAATTAAGGGTTTATCAATATGGAATGTGACTTCACTTCCAGTACCTTGTGCTTTTTGAGAGATTTTAAGTTTTCTGCAGGGAGATCTGAGGAGATAGAATACTTTATAATCCCAGCTGTACTTTCAGCTCTACCCCTAGTACTACAGTTTTAGTGTTATACTCCCCTACTACTTTATTGCTGCTTTATCAGCATCCTCAAACTTTACAAAATGTCAAAAATATGAGGTTTTGGGCTAATCAAAACACCATAGCTGCTTCCTCAGCAGGAAAGTAAATAAATCACCTCATTTCTTGTCAGTTGTTGATCCTTAGAGGTCTCTACCTTTGTTATTTTACACACATTTTCCATACTTGTCCAGGACTGTTTAAATTCAGTCTTGGGCCAAATACCAGGAGTGTATCTGGACCTGCAGTGCAGAGATGAGGGAATGAGGGGAAAATATATAAAAATGCACAGTGACACTGCATCTCTGCAGAAGAGTAGGAAAAAATATCAATTGGGGAATGTAACCTAACCATTTTTAATAACTAGAAAAGATAGAAAACCCCCCACCATATAACTTTCTCCCTTTTGTAATAGCTTACATTGTTGAGAATAGGAAATTTAGTGGTTTGCCTCCACTTAAATATCTACAATTTAGAGAGCTCACATTTCTGATATCTAAATATTTTTTAAAGCTACAATCTCCTTTTAATATCTATATGGAAGGGTTTTTTCCTGCCTTTCTGTTCTTTTTTTTTCATATTTTATATATTACTCTAGAAATTATAATAAAGTGTATTAAAGGTCTTTTCCAACATAAATGAGTCTTAACCTAGATAAGTAATCCAATGATTACTCTTTTCTTTTGTTTTATTCTTTATTCCTATGCATTATATGGGAGGAGAATTTTCTGTGTAGTTTATCTTAGTGAAGAATCATTTCTCCTACCCTAACAACCCCAAACCCATCTCTTTGAAATGGATGCCTGAGCAATCATTGTCACAGATCTCCATATTTGCTTCTTGTGGTTCAGCTAACCTGCTCAGTTATATACTGTCAGGTCTCCTGCTGTCATATGGAAATTATTACACATAGGCATCAAATTAGTCTTTCTTCCAGATTATTTCAGTGGCTTACTGTCATTCTTGGCTGACCCATTAAAGAGGCAAAGGGTAGCAAAAGAACAGTGGGCACTACACAAGCAATGACATCCAATCCATTGTCCTTTAACATGTCAATACTCAAGGTATTATGTGGCACAGTCTAGAAGTACTGGCTGGGAATGCAAAATCCTTACCAAAGACAAGTAGATCTGTCTTGTAATTTGCTGAAGAAGCACGAGTCCCTTCAATTTCTGATCCTCTGTCTCTGAGCTACTCAACTTATTCTCCTTCTTAGTCAACAGAGAGAAATAAACACTTTATATATTTCAGCTTTCTATTTTATGGTTAAATATGCTATGCCCTACAAGTGCCTATTACTTACTGATGAACTAGAATGACTTAGATTATAAATAAATAAATTTATACATAAAATATATACATTATCTATAAATATATATAAATATACACATTCCCAGAAGCTGAAGAGAGGATATAATAAAAAATTGAGGCTTTTTTGCTTTAGATGAAACAAGGCTGGACATGTTAGGAAAAAACCCCAACAAAATACTGAAAGGCACAGAATTGTATTCTCTGTTTACCTTGAACAATATAACACCCAGGGTTATTCAGCCAAATTAAAAGCAACAAATTTATAACTTCTGGAAAAGTTTTTCTATTGGGAAAGACTGAGGAATATTCATCATGGCTTGCAGAGCCATATTTAAAGACTATCTGATATACAAGAGTTATATGGAAGCTACAAAATGAAAGAAAATTATTAGAAGATTGGATAATGAAGGATATGGAAGAAGTATTTTCCAAAGAGTGAAGGGATAAACATGAAATAATTTAACCACAAAAGCAATAGGAGCATCTCTTATCATGTGAAACAGATCTGCCTGTAACTTCCTGCATCTATGCAATTCTATCATATAAAATGTGCACAGTAAATTAGAATCATGGCATTATAGGACAACTCAGGTTGCAAGGGACCTCAGAAGACCATCTGGTGCAACCTTTTCTGGAAAATGGAGCCTAGATGAGATCAAGTAGCACCCTTTCCAATCACATCTTGCAAATCTCCAGTGTTGGGTACTCCACCATGTTCCTGGGGAAGTTGTTCCAGTGATTGATTGTTTTCACTGTAAAAAATCTATTTATTTTATCAAGATGAAACCTTCCCTCTGTCACCTCCTGTCTATTTTATGTGTCTTTTTGTGGCTGCTCTTAAAATACTAGAATACTGTGAGGAGGTCCACCCAGAGCAAAGACCTAACTCCTTCAGTCTTTCCTCATAGGACAGGTCATCCAACTCTTGATCACCTTCACGAACCTGCTATAGTCTTTCTGCATCCTTTTTGAACTATGGGATCAGAACTGGACATAGTATTCCAGGTGAGGTCTGACACATGCTGAGTAGAATGGGACGATCATGTCTCTATCTCTGCTAATAATCTGCAGATGCAGCTGAGAATCTGATTTGTCTTAATTGCTTATCCAACAGGGTTGAGCACTTTGCTGAAATCCAAGTAAACAACTTCCACTGCTCTCCCATGTTGTCAGAATATGTTGTTATGTTACTCCACAACAGATCAAAAAGATTATAAATGAGAAGTTGGATTTTGCTGTGATCATATTTTTTATTAAAAAAGACAAAGCCATTAGGCAATTGACTGATTTAGTTTTATTTATCCATATTTATGTACAAAAGTGTTTATGTTTCTTGGAAAGCTGCATATCTTCGATCATCTCTACTCCTTTTTCTGTTTCTTAGATAACTGCTAAATTCCCATCTTCTGAGGTAGAACGTTGTGGCTGTCGTTCAGTGTACCAAGATTAGCAGAGATTCTCTGTCATGCATCTTGTCTTTTGACAGCTCAGTGGTGTAATTCCTTGCAGTGTCATTGCTGTTGCTGCAGCTGTACTCAGCTTCTACTCTCTTCTCTCTTACTCTGCCATCTTTCAGTGCTATCAAAAACCATGCATCAGCCTTGCTAGCTTGGACCTCCTCAACAAAAGAAACTTTTCCTTAAACATGTTGGAGAGCCTGCAAATACACTGCCTAAAGAGAGGAATTTCAAAAATTGTCATCCTTGTCACCAGCAACAGGACTGACATTGTCACAGTATAATGATAGGCCCTCCAATAAAATCCAACGCCTTTATGACACCATCCATATTTTTTAATCATTGATGCCAATCAGAGAGGGATTCCTACAGTGAGACGAACTACTGCCAGAAGAAGAGCATTCCTAAAGGTTTTTTATCACTTCAGGAAAGCAAATATAGAGCAACAGATTCATGTTTGATCTTTTTCAAAGGTTACCTTGGACTCCTAAATACTAAGTTATATGCAACCAAAACACTTTTACATATCTTCTTCTTTTGGGGGCAAACTGAGCATACACTGTAGAAATTATTTGACATTTGACCTCTCAAGTGACTGAAGATCTGAAGTATCTATATCTTGGTCAAGGTAGGAAGTAATGTAAACAATCTGGAGGGAAAAAAAGAAGAGGAAAAAAATATAAAAAAATAAAGACATAATTCCAAACCTTTCCTTTTATACAAGAATGCTATCTAGTTGAACATGGGTGAGAAAATTACAGATATAATTAATAGTTTGGTCTTTGTGCTTGGTTCTTGAGCTGATTTTATTATAAGGTTGATCGTTACTCTTGTTAAAAGTCAACAATGGGGAAAAAAAAAGCTATAGCTTTTCTTTTTTAAAGACACCTGTATGGCATGACCTTTTCACCTACATGTGTTGAATTTGCATCAGCCACTGTCAGATTTTTAGCTGGTGATCATAGCTATCTATTAGTTATGGTAATTTAATCAAGACTTGAAACAAGGTGAGGTACTAGAGCTGATCTTTATGTGAATGAGCAACTGGAATGTATCAAGCTCTGCCTAGGGCTGAATGAAGAATGAGTCAAGAGCTCGCAGGTAAGAATTAAGGGTCAGGATAACATGGGTGATGCTGTTGTGAGTGGATAATACAGGCCACCTGACCAGGTAGAGGAAGTCAGTGAGGTCTTCTACAGACAGCTGAAAGTAGCCTCACAATCACAGGCTCTGGTTCTTATGGGGAACTGATATCTCCTGGAAAGACAAGGCAACTGAAGCTCAAACAGTCCAGGAGCTTCCCGAAGAACACTAATGATAACTTTTCGAGACAGGGGATGAAGGAGCCAAGAAGCAGGGTTGTACTGCTGGATCTGTACTGGCAAACAGAGGACTGGCTGGGGATGTGAAGATTGGGGTCAGCCTTGACTTCAAGTGACCATGAGGCTGTGGAGTTCAGGATCCCATGTGGATGAAGCAGGACAATAAGTAGGGTTACAATCATGGGCTTCAGCACAGCTGACTTTGACCTCTTCAAAGACCTACTTGGAGGAATCCTATGGGTTAAGGCTCTGAAAGTTAGGGGGTCTAAGAGAGTTGCTTACTATCTGAGAATCACTTCCTCCAAGCTCAAGATTGGTGCATCCCTACAAGTAAGAAATGATGCAGAGGGAGGTGTGAGTGAGGAGCTTCTGGCAAAACTTAAATGGAAAAAGGAGGTTTATGGAAAAAGGGACAAGCCACTTGGAAGGAATACAAGAACACTGTCAGAATATACAAGAGTGCAATAAGGAAGGCTAAGGTCCACTTGAAAGTAAATCTGGCAAAGGATGTCAGGGACAACAAGGGCTTATTTAAGTACATCAGAAGCAAAAGGAAGATTAGGGAGAATGTTGGCCTACTGCTGGCTGAGGTAGGTGTCCTGGTGGCGGAGGATACAGAGAAAGAGATGTGACTGAACGCCCTGTTCACTTCAGTCTTTATGGTAAGGCCAGTCCTCAAGAATCCTGGAGCCTGGAGACAACAGAGAAACCCTGGAGAAAGGAAGACTTTCCCTCATTTGAGGAGGATTGGGTTAAAGACCATTCAGGAAAACTTGACCCACACAAATCCATCATCTTTGAAAATTCATGGAAAATAGGACTGGTGTCTGAGGGCTGAAGGAAAGCCAGTGTCACTCCAGTTTTCAAAAAGGGTGAAATGGAGGGTCCAGGAAACTGCAGACCAGTCAGCCTTACCTCTGTTCCTTGAAAGGTGATGGAATACCTTGTTCTGGCTGTCATCTTTAATATAAGGAAAAACTTTTCTTTGAGGTTGACAGAGCACTGGAACAGAGAGGTTGTGGAGTCTCCTCTGGAGATATTCAGAACCCACCTGGATAAAATACTGTGCAACCTGCTCCAGGTGAACCTACTTAAGCAGGGAATTGGACTAGAAGATCTCCTGAGGTCCCTTCCTCAAACATTCTGTGATTTTGTGACCTTGCTTTTGCCTGCTTAACAGCTAAACACTTGAGAAACAATGAGGTTTTAAGTACTTTTAAGGGACTGTAACTTTACCCTGGTAAATTTTGTGAGTTAGTCACATTTCAAGTTCTTTTCTGAGTAAATAGTATTTATCTCTCCTCCATTGTTAAATGAAAGATTTGTATAACCCACAGGAAAAAAAAAATTAGAACTTGTGAACTCCACACCTGGCATACTTACTGAAATGTGGGTGTAGATGTGCTGTATTATACAAAATATCAGAACAAAACAGAGTGCAAGAAAGTAGATTTTTCAGCTTAATGAAACCAGACTAAGTACATTTGTTTAAAATGTAAAAGACTGGAATGCTGATGCTTGTCTAACTGTCTTTTTCCAAGACTAAATATTTAAACGTAGCCTTTTCCACATTTGTTTTTACATTTCAGAGATTCCAAACATCCTCTCAAAGACAAAGTCACTGTAGAAAGATGTGTTACAAGACACACATATCCTTACCATATATGACATAGATGCCGTGTTATGTACAGATGCTTATCCCTTGTTGTGGAAGGAGAGTAGGTATTAGACACAAATTAGGCATCTCTTTTGTGACCCAACATAAAAAGCATGAAGAGCTTAATGAAATGTGGTAGTCTTCTGTCAGGGTTAGGGTGCAACTTCTGTCATTAGTCCTACCCTTTTGTACAAACCTTTCTAAAATGCCCTGTCAGTATTGCCTTAAATCTTCTTTCCCTGAAATCAGAGATATATAACAGAAAATGCAAAATTTCCACCTTAAAAATACAACAGTTATGACAAAGAAAATAATTTTTATTTGGCTAGGGACATACAGCACTTACATGGTTATATCCTTCAGATGAGCAAAACTGTAATATGTTTAACATTTTAAAATGGCCTTGATGATGGAATATCACTAGGTGTATTCACAAATTCTCAGTGTCTGAATTTTCAGTAAAAAAAATGAGGTGAGATCATTACATTTTTTATTACACTTCTCCCCAGCCTTTTTGCGCCCACATGTCCTGTGTTCCTTTATTGTATTTTTCAAATAGAACAAAAAAAATTTTAGAAAGGGAAAGAAAGTATAATGCACAAGATTAACACTGGCAGAAGAATAGACATGCATGACTGGTTGTTGGCAGTGTCTCTAAAATAAAGCCCACATTTCTTCAGTGTACTTATTTTAGTATGATAAATTGCATTCTCTTTTCCTTTATAATGCTTTTTTCTTTCAAATGTGCTAACATGTAAGTATTCCAAAAAATTTTAATTACATTTTGGCAGCTCATTGAACATAAACATTACATCCTGGATGGGCTTTTGGACTTTGCCCATATGACAAGACTGGCAGCCTAAAAAGATTTCCCAATCCCCTGATGTTTATAGGATTTAATAATTGCATTTTAAAAATCCTTTTTTGCAGGTCATTCTCACAGCCTGCAATAAAATATGAAGACACTAAGCTTGTCTCTTAGCATTTCTAAATCCAGATATATGACTGAGAAGTGTCTTGAGGAGAAAATTCCTCAAAAATCTTCCATTTCATCTTCTAGGATACATTTTCTATTAAAATTTTGCGAGTGGGAAGGTCTTACAGTTTTTGCTTATAGGAACCTATATTTTTATTTAGATTCTTCTGCCTCATCCTGAAAATTGAAGTGGATTGAATAGATTGTTTGGATTAATTTGTCTAAAGGAATATCACTTGGGTTCAGATCTAAATTAAATTAAATCAAATCCAGAATTTGTTCATGAGAATTTTTGTCTCCAAATGGTAGCAAACTTTTTGTGTGACTTCACCTGAACACGTATCAAACCTGAAAAATAGATACTATAAGTTTTCAGCTACAAACTATATCAGAATAATCTCAGAAACCATAGAGTCAAACTCCTCATTTGTAGTAGCTAGTGATCAATATCAAGTTTTACTTAAAAGTAAAGACTTTTTCTCATCAGTTTTTGAAAACCTACAAATTTATGTTAACTGTGGGAAGAGAACAATTAAAGATTTATTCCAGTATGCATTAGTAACTATTTAATTGATTTATCAGAGTCAATCATCCAGTCATTATTATTATTTCAGAAGTTGTGTGAAGATATAAACCCCAGAATATATTAATTTCAAATATAAGCAGAGATGTAACCCCACTTAGAACTGCTCACTTTTCTGCTCCCAACACATTTTTGCAATTATATATTCTTCCTGCATGAATCACATCTCAGAATAAGTAGCCTTATTCAATATTTTGTTTTGTTTCTGTATAAAAATGTAATTTCAGATTTCTAGAAAAGAGCTGGAGCACCAAAATTCCCCAATATCTGTCTATCGTGACTATGATTGGGTTTTAATTTTTTTTCCTGAATGTGCATAGTGTGATTATTTTATCTCTAACTTGCTACCTTCTATAACACTGTTATAGACCATCCAAGATATACTAATATCAGGAAACAGGGCTGTTAACTTTTATCAGTCCTATGAGACGTAGTCAGGAAGTCTACTTATGAAAGTTCCTTAATATTAGCGTATAGGCTGAGCTGCTTTGGAAATCACGATAGCTGAGGTTGTTGGATCTATTTAATGCAGAGGCTTTTCTCGAGTACTGCACTAGTACTGCTTGAAAATGAACTGAATTGTAGGGTTTTTTCCCCTTTTCCTCCTATACTTCAAGGAAATGTTAAAACAGCTGTTACATCCTACCTCGCAGAAGTAAGAACCTCCCTGTCCTATGGCAGATGGAGAAGTTCCAGTCACTGAATTGTCTGGGATTATTTAAGAGCAGAAAGCCTCAAAATATTCAATATCAATTGCAGCAGTTATTAACCAACGGTTGCCTTTGACAAAAGGTGTTCATTTTAGCAGACAAACCCTCAAATTAAAGTACAGAAGTAGATTTTCTTAAGTATATCTTTTACTGCATAATAGCTTTAATGAAACTTAAAACACTAGTGCTAGTTTTGGGAGGACATTTTTCCCATGTTTCATGTGGTAGAGCTGGCTGCAAAAGCTGTAATTTCCACTTGCTGAGTAGCCTGCTGTGACTCTGACAAGTGAATGCCTCGAGCAACAATACCAAGAAGAAAGAAAAACAGTATTCAAGGCCTACGGTTGACAAATGTTTATGTTTTTGCTCCCAAGAACCATTCAGAACAATGGAAGATGAACCTGAGTGCTTCCTGCCCACTACAGATGAAAACAATCAGGGATCAATTAATAAATGGTGCTGTTTTCCACAGCTGTGAGTCTGTGATTACACAAAGGATCGAAACATAGATCGACTCAGGAAAGACCACCTTGCTAGCTTGACAGGGTCACAAAACCACCAAGGAAGTCATTTATTATTTCTATTCATTAAAGAAAGGTTATAGTCATCTTTCTAATTACTTTTCTTACTTAGGACTGCTAACTTTTTCCCAGATTGCTTGTCCCTATTGCTGACCTCTGTATAAAATCAATACATATTTGCATGTTTTTTGTGTTCATTATGGTGAAACATGACACAGGCTGAAGATAAAAAATGTCTTTCTCTGTAAGAGCAGGAAAGCACTAAAAACATTGAGGATAAAGGTTTGGGTTTCCCTTATTTTTTTTTCATTGATCCTTTCATATATTCTTGCAAAATTCGTATATTATGACTATGATTACTCTAAAGTTGCTATAGGATGCTTGTCCATTGTTTTTGGTTTTGTTTTTTTCCTTTTAAAATTTTGAGTTGCCAAGACTCACCAAAGCATTATTTAAAGCAAACACCTTAATCTCTTTACCTTTATGTTGAACTATCCAGCTATCCAAAGCTTTTCAAATAAAAAAAAGAACTGACACCATGGAGCTTGGAGCTAAACATGGATTAAGGTCATATGTTTTGATGAAAAACTACTGTTAGCAGAGTAATTTTGTTCACAGAATTAATAATGGAGTCTACTTTCCTATTTGAATACTAACTTTTTCCAAACCCGATCTCTTTTCATAAGACACTAAGTTACCCATCTAGCCCTGATCCCAGCTCTATCATCCTAAAAGCCTTAAAGACAACTGTCAGCTTTGTTAGGAGCCAAGCCATTTTCAATTTAATTTTGAAAAAAAGTTTGGTTGTTTGTTGTTGGTTTGTGTTTTTTTTAATAAATCTCTTCCTGTAATAAAAGATAGTTAGTATAAAATTGAAAAGTCTGCATTGTTGTTTTTGGCCATTCTAGATTCTGAAAACGCGTGTTATAACTTTATATTGTTATTAACTACCATAAGGAATTGTTTGCATTCTATTTCTGTTTCAAAGGACTTGCCCTTTTATTCTCTTACTGACCAAAGTCTGTCATTGTGGCAAATCAGAGAATACAGCTATTCCAAAGGGATCTGATTCTGCTCTCAGTTATACTGGTGAGAAATATGCAGTAACTTGACTAAATGTAATACTTAAGAGATATGTTATTTGAGAGTCTGGAAACTTAATAGACTTTAGACAGTGATCATCTGAGATAAGAGTAGAATGTAATCTTCGGACTGCAGCATTGACTACGACTAAACGGGTTTGTGCTATAGAAACAGAAAGTCAGGAGAACTTTGTCTTCTCATTCACTATAAATCATTAGGAAAAGCTGATGAGTGAAGTGTGAATCTTTCTCTAGGAACTTTTTTTTCCATGAGAAGAACAGCAAACACAGCTGATAAAGTATTTTTGGCAGTATGTTAAAATTGCCACTGCTCTAATGATTTGTATTCATGGTATCGTCTTAAACTACCAGTAGCTATAATTCATCATATTTCTAATTTTACAGAGGCACAGATGGCTGTCCACTCTAGTGGTCCCAACATTAGTGAGTTAAACATGAAATAGTATGATTGATTGAAAATTGTAATCAGACATTACTCCTTGTAATTGTGATTAATATGAGTTTACTATTTCTGACAACAATTACTTTTCTTCTTTCTTTTTAACAGAGGGAATAGAAAGTAAGTAGATTACAGGCTTAAAAAATCAAGACTTTAGGGCCAAATGAACAATTAATTTTAATTTCAAAAATATAAAACTGCTATTAGTACTTTAGTTTTTGGATGGATTAGGGATTTATATTATCCTTTTGATAATCGGGTGGCTGTTTTTTCAAGGCTAGCAATTGTTCCCTGTGGGAAAGTGACAGCTAATAATTTACTTGTATATTTTTCTCTATGCTTTTTTTCTTTTAAGCTTACTCTTTCAATAGCAACATGTTAGGGTTTGGGGTATTTTTAAGAAATTTTGTGCACTCCTTTGAAGATAAAAACAGATTTATATTACCTGAGGCAGTGAAAATTAATGTACTGATTTCTATTAATGTTTTTTTGCATTCACCAGAAACACAGTAAATGGGTTCATTTGGCTTCGGATCAGGCCATTGTTTCTTTCTTACATGATTCTCATGGTCAAATATAAACCAGGCCTGCATTGTGATAGAATCCTTGATTTCAGTATGACTCTCTTTCCTTTGGAAGAGCTTATGAAAATTACACTTAAATTGATACTGTATTTCTATTTCTTAATTTGGTGAAGTACTGTGTTTACACGACAAGCTTTTCACAGCAGGTGAGTTGCAGGGGTGGCTTCTGTAAGAAAACACCACAAGGTGCCCCCATGTCAGATGGCTTCATCCAGCTGCAAACCCCACTACACAAAGCTGAGCCCAGCAGTGACAGTGGTGGGGCCTTCCTGTAAACATATTTAAGAAAGAGTAAAAGCACTGCAGAGCAGATGTGAGATAATGAAGTGAAAAAAGTGAAGCAGCCCTGCAGACACCCAGGTCATTGAAGAGTGCAGATTGGAGGGGGAGGAAGTGCTCCAGGTTCCAGACCATATTCCCCTGCAGCCTGTGGTGAAGACCATGGTAAGGCAGACTGTGCTCCTGAAGCTGATGGAGGTCCAGTGCAGAGCAAACATCTACCTGAATCTACCGTGGAGAATATGCCCTGAATCTCATGCAAGAGCAGACTCCTGGCAGGAACTGCAGCCCATGGAGAGAGAGGAACCCATGCACTAGAAGGTCCTCTGACAAGAACTGTGACCCTGTGAGGAGCTCACACTGGAGCAGTGTGTTCCTGAAGGAAGGTATCCTCTGGAAAGAACCTACGCTGAAGCAGTTCTTGAAGAATTGCAGCTTGTGGGAAGAACCCACAATGGAGAAGTTTGAGAAGGACTGTATCCTGTGGGAGGCACCCCATTCTAGTGCAGAGTAGGAGCATGAGGAGGAAGGAGTAGTAGTTTTTCTTGTTTCCTGACGTGTTATGATAGGATACAATTTATTCATTTTATATCCTCAGTGAAACATTTTCATTCCCCATCTTTTCTTCTGACACAGGATCTACTCTTTCAACAACCTGTGGGATCCAGATAGGGAAAACAAAAAAGTAAGCTAAAAATAACATTTGGGCAAAAAGTTGGCAGAGAAGGATTGCTGATTCACAGCATCCCTTGTACTGCCTTTGGCAGATAGATCTTATGAAGCCCAAGGCAGAACTTAGAGCTCCTTCCCTAGAGTAGAATACTTACAGATGGTCTCTTTGGTCTTGTTACTACTTATTCTCCAAAGATGAAACAGCCAAGTACAATTGTTTCCTTGGCTGCAGGGCAGTTCAGATTTTCTCTTATTTTACTCGTAGTGATAAATCCTTTTTATTTTACTCTCTCCATGTCCCCCTCTTGTTTTAATCTTCATCTCTCCAAGATTTATATTTTTTCTTCTTATATCAGCATATTGCTGCTCATGTGATGCTCATTTCTTCTTATGTGGGTGCCTTTGACTAGAAAACTGATTTCATAACAAAAACCCCTAAAAGTTTCTAAGGAAAAATTTGTAGAATTTTCATTTGTAGAAATTAGCAAATAAATAGAATTTGCTTTCCGCTTGGTTAAAAACAAACAAACAAACAAAATTTTCTTCTGTATTTTCTTTTTAACAAGATACACTGCATATTATCTCAACTATTCAATTTTAATTTCAAAGGGATAGGTCTTTCGAAGACCAACAATTCTATTAAATTTATTGCACTGAAGGATGAATGGTAAGATGCCATGTGACGAGAAAGACTGGGTGTTAAGACTTCTGTGGCTATGTGCAACTTTTCCCAAAAGATGATCAGTCCTGTATAATTACAGCTGGTATGTATATCACATGGTGTTGAAACCTGTATATAATGAGAGATGGTTAATTGGCTATTTGATTAATAGCTTTCCACTGGCCTCCATCTGTAGTGAGATTTAGCCTACTGTTCTCAAAGCTGGCCAAGGCATACCTCACCACAGCCTACCTGAACAGCTACATAGAGCTGAAAAATCAGTACACTGTGGAAAAAAAGTTTTGATGGAGTAAAAGGTTTCATGTATTTGCAGCCACTGTCAGAGGGTCACAGTTCTTTGCCACTGACCTCAAAGTCTTTTTGCAGTGGTGCAGTGCCTAGTTTCTCCTTTAAAGAAAGCATTTCCATTTTCTCGCATTGTAAAGAGAAAAGAAAGAAAATATCCATGACAAGCAAAAAATCATCTCCAAACCCACAGTGCTAGAAGAGTTTATAATAAGAATAATAATGAACTGCTAGATTAGCCAAAATGAATGTGAGGAGGGCAGTAGTTTGGAACCAGCTGTAACCCCAGAAGCTATGCAATAATGAAGTTGCCTGTGGCCCTAACCCCTTTTTTATGCTACCCAGAGACAAGTGCAGCTGAGCAGGCAGTTCTCTGTGCATTGCAGTATCCAGGTTTTGATAAGAGTTTAACAAGCTAGTATGCTAGTTAAAACTAAACTCAAGACCTAACAGCAGCTAAACTAGTGGGGGAGAACTAGAATTCGTTTGCAGTGCATATGATAATTTGGGAGAAATGTCAATGAGGTAAAAAGGAATAGCCTATAAGCAACTAGTAACAGAAAAGGAAGCTGCAAAGAATAAAGCACATACATTAAAAGTATAAAGATTATGGAATATCTTAGTATGTTTTTTTTTTTATATATCATACCAGTGCTAACAGGTCTGTGAATGGGGGTCAATATAAAATATGGTAACATGCTTCTGTATTTGTATTATATATTTTAGAAGGAGACATCTATTAAAAACTGTTTTAAATTGCTTTACAGGGAAGTATCAGCAGTGCCCAGCAAAGCACACCTACCAAGCAAGCTTTATGTGCTTGAATCCTAGCAACTAACTCCATATACCTATTAGCTGTCCTTTGAATTCTGTAGCTCTCTAACAACAACAACAACAACAAAACTCAAACAGGATTTCACATGGTTTCTTTACAGTTGGCCAGTTTTCTGAAGACTTTCAAAGAGACAGGAATACTGAGAAAATATTCATAGAGGCACAGTGGAATGGTTTTATAGAACAAGTCCTTCTGGATAGAGAGTCCCTAGAGACAGTAACAAAGGCTGATCCAAGTGTATTCAGCTTTAAAGTTGTGTCTTTATGTTAAAATTTCCTTTTTTACTTATAGCTGTAAAGATATACCCCATCCATTAATGTAACAGCAATTCTGCCGTATCTCACCTAATAGAGAACAGTTCCCGGTACAGTGCTCTATGCTTTAAACACTCGTAGGAAAGATATTCCTTCCTAAATATACTGACATGCAAAAGAAAAATAAGTGGTGAATTACAACATGAGTAATAATATAGCAAGATACTCTGTCACTTCTTTGGTTGAAAAGTAGTGACAGATTTGTGAATTTATTATTATGATTAATTTAGTAGAGCCTTGTATCCAGTGCAATCTTATGTGCCTCCTAGTTTTGTACACACATGCTGGTGCACAGTGTGGGGGCATGCAAATTGCATAAAAGCATGTAAGCTACCAGAAAATAACCACAATATTACAGATGAAATGCAAGAGTGTCTTATAGGCCTTTCAAAGCAGTGCCTCCAAAGGAATCAAATTCCTCAAGGCTTTTCTCATCCAGTTTTCTGGTGACAGATATGCCATTTATAATCTTTTCCCCTAAAACCTCTGCAGTATCATTCAAATAGAGTTTGTTGCCCAAGTTCTCAGTCACTAGGAGTACATGTACTACTATGCCCAGTGACTAGAATGAAGGAGTAGATGCCTTCTCAGCAAGTTCACTGATGACACAAAGCTGGGAGGAGTGGCCAATATCCCAGAGGGCTGTGCAGCCCTTCAAAGGACCTTGACGGGTTGGAGAGATGGGCAGAGAAAAACCGTGAGAAATTCAACAAATGCAAGTGGAGGATCCTGCACCTAGGGAAGAATAACCCCAGGCACCAGTACAGGCTGGGGGCTGATCTGTCGGAAAGCAGCTCTGTGGAGAAGAATCTGGAGGTCCTAGTGGACAACAAGTTGTCCATGAGACAGTCGTGAGGCCTTGTGGCCAGGAAGGCCAATGGTATCTGGGGGACATTAGGAAGAGCGCTGCCAGGAAGTCAAAGGATGTGGTCCTGCCTGTCTATTCAGCCCTCACGAGGTTGCGTCTGGAATGTCGTGTCCAATTCTGGGCTCCCTGGTACAAGAGAGACATGGAGCTCTGGAGAAAGTCCAGTGGAGGACTACAAAGATGATTAGGGGACAGAAGCATCTCTCAGATGAGTACAGGATGAGGGCGTTGGGCCTGTTCAACCTCTAGGAGAGATGACTGAGGTGGGATCTTATAATTTCATACAAATATCTGAAGGGAGGCTGTCAGGAGGATGCAGCCAGGTTCTTCTCAGCGCTACCAAGCAATAAGACAAGAGGCAATGGGCAGAGAAACTGGTGCACAGGAAATTCCACCAGAATATGAGGAAGAGCTTTTTTACTGTGTGGGTGAGCACACACTGGAACAGACTGCCCAGAGAGGTTGTGGAGTCTCCCTCACTGGAGATATTCAAGAACTGTCTGGACACAGTTCTGTGCAATGTGGTCTAGGATGACCCTTCCTGAACAGGGAGGTTGGACTGGATGACCCACTATGGTCCCTTCCAACCTTACCCATTTTGTAATTAATATGCCAACATATCAAAATACCTAAATGTATAGGGATTTTTAGCTTTCCCTATCTTTTTGCTTTATTTACCTTTGTCATTTTTCTATTAGAACACAGGAGGAATAGGAAAAATGGTGACATGAGAATCAGTAAAAAGCCAAAGACTTTAAGAAAATACCCAAGGGGCTGAAGAACTATACAATGATGACAAAAGTGTCATCACTTTTCAATAAAAAGATCTGTCCACTAGAAGTGTTAACTGGCCTCAATTTGCTGGAGAACTGCAACAATGTGAGAAATATCCACAAAAAAATTGTATTCTTTAAAAAAAAATTATGATTAATATTAATTCAGAGTGGCTAGCATCACATAACTCTACTGAGACCAGAAGAGGCCTAACCTTTAAGACTGAGG
This sequence comes from Myiozetetes cayanensis, assembly GCF_022539395.1. Classification (NCBI taxonomy): domain Eukaryota; kingdom Metazoa; phylum Chordata; class Aves; order Passeriformes; family Tyrannidae; genus Myiozetetes; species Myiozetetes cayanensis. The sequence goes on from NW_026087521.1 coordinate 17,186,378, forward strand.
TTTCTGAAAAAAAGAAATCCAGACAAGAAACCAAAGAAATAAAGCTTAACCATTGAATCTTACCAGTGCATTGCAGATCAGAAAGTTAATATGAACTTAAAACAACGTATTAAGTGTAAGAAGAATTTATTATGTATGTGACCTAATATTAGAGATTAGTAATTCAAATGTGTGTCTATTTATCTATGGGCAAATTGACTCCCTTGAGAACCTTTTTCTCCACTTACCTATAACTCAACATATTTAT